>NC_140579.1:628383553-629663553 GCF_964204655.1 Triturus cristatus | reverse complement strand
GGGGTGCGGGAGCCCCCTGTCCCGCAAGCCAGCCGAGGGTCCGGGCGCTGGGGACAGGGTATCCACCGGGGCCCGGGGAGGCTCTCCCCGGCCTGGCTGGGGGTCCAGGAAGCTGGGCCCGGTGCTGGAGCTCCGTCCCAGGGTGCGGCTCCGTCCCGGGGTGCGGGAGCCCCCTGTCCCGCAAGCCAGCCGAGGGTCCGGGGGCTGGGGACAGGGTGTCCACCGGGGCCCGGGGAGTCTCTAACCGGCCTGGCTGGGGGTCCGGAAGCTGGGCCCGGTGCTGGAGCTCCGTCCCGGGGTGCGGGAGCCCCCTGTCCCGCAAGCCAGCCGAGGGTCTGGGAGCTGGGGACAGGGTGTCCACCGGGGCGGCTCTCCCCGGCCTGGCTGGAGGTCTGGGAGCTGAATGAATGAATGAATGAAAGGAGACTTGTAAACCCGCAACTTAGCCCGAAGGCATCAAGCTGGGCCAGGTGCTGGAGCTCCGTCCCGGGGTGCGGGAGCCCCCTGTCCCGCAAGCCAGCCGAGGGTCCGGGCGCTGGGGTCGGGTGTCCACCGGGGCCCGGGGAGTCTCTCCCCGGGCCTGGCTGGGGGTCCGGAAGCTGGGCCCGGTGCTGGAGCTCCGTCCCGGGGTTGCGGGAGCCCCCTGTCCCGCAAGCCAGCCGAGGGTCCGGGAGCTGGGGACAGGGTGTCCACCGGGTCCCGGGGAGTCTCTCCCCGGCCTGGCTGGAGGTCCGGGAGCTGGGCCCGGTGCTGGAGCTCCGTCCCGGGGTGCGGGAGCCCCCTGTCCCGCAAGCCAGCCGAGGGTCCGGGCGCTGGGGACAGGGTGTCCACCGGGGCGTCTCTCCCCGGGCCTGGCTGGAGGTCCGGGAGCTGGGCCCGGTGCTGGAGCTCTGTCCCGGTGTGCGGGAGCCCCCTGTCCCGCAAGCCAGCTGAGGGTCCGGGCGCTGGGGACAGGGTGTCCACCGGGGCCTGGGGAGTCTCTCCCCGGCCTGGCTGGAGGTCCGGAAGCTGGGCCCGGTGCTGGAGCTCCGTCCCGGGGTGCGGGAGCCCCCTGTCCCGCAAGCCAGCCGAGGGTCCGGGCGCTGGGGAAGGGGGTCCACCGGGGCCCGGGGAGGCTCTCCCCGGGCCTTGCTAGGCTCCGTGTGCCCGGAGAAGGCTCCCCGGCCTGGCTGCTTTCAGAAGCAAGGACCGGGCCCGTGAGCCGGGGTGGCTTGCTTTTTTATTCTACGCTGGCGGAACGGAATTTCCGCCCACCCCTAGTTTTTGGCAGTGTATTGGTTTTCGGGCAGTGTAGGGGGTCTTGTTGTGGCTGGTGTTTTAGGGTTTAGGGCAGAGCAGTGCTGTTAGGACAGTGTTGGGGGATGTGTGGGGGTGGTGGTTTAGGGCAGTGCAGTGGCGTTCGGGCAGTGTAGTGGGTCATGCTGGAGCTGGTGTTCTAGGGTTTAGGGCAGTGCAGTGGTATTCGGGAAGTATAAGGGGTCATGCTGGGGGTGGTGTTTCAGGGTTTAGGGCAGTGCAGTGGTATTCAGGAAATGTACGGGGTAGTGCAGGGGGTGGTGTTTCAAGGTTTAGGGCAGTGCAGTGGTGTTCGGGCAGTGTAGGGTGTAGTGCTGGGGGTGGTATTTCAGGGTTTAGGGCAGTACAGTGGTGTTCGGGCAGTGTAGGGGCTTGTGCGGGGGTGGTGTTTCAGGGTTTAGGGCAGTGCAGTGGTGTTTGGGCAGTGTTGAGGTTCTTGATGGGGGTGGTGTTTCAGGGTTTAGGGCAGTGGTGTTCAGGCAGTGTAAGGGGTCTTGCTGGTGGTGGTGTTTGAGGATTTAGGGCAGTTTAGTGGTGTTCAGGCAGTGTAGGGGGTCTTGCTGGGGGTGGTGTTTCAGGGTTTCGGGCAGTGGTGTTCGGGCAGTATAGGGGGTCTTTCTGGGGGTGGTGTTTCAGGGTTTAGGGCAGTGCAGTGGTATTCGGGCAGTGTAGGGCGTCGTGCAGGGGGTTGGTGTTTCAGGGTTTAGGGCAGTGCATTGGTGTTTGGGCAGTGTAGGGGGTCGTGCTAGGGCTGGTGTTTTAGGGTTTAGGGCAGTGAATTGGTTTTCGGGCAGTGTAGGGGGTCTTGCTGGGGCTGGAGTTTAAGGGTTAAGGGTAGTGCAGAGTTGTTCAGGCAGTGTAGGGGGTCATGCTGGGGGTGGTGTTTTATGGTACAGGGTTGTGCAGTGGTGTTTGGGCAGTGTAGGGGTCACGCAGGGGGTGGCGTTTTAGTGTTTAGGGCAGTGTAGTAGTGTTTGGGAAGTTTAGGGGGTGATGCAGGGGGTGGCGTTTCAGGGTTTAGGGCAGTGCAGTGGTGTTCGGGCAGTGTAGGGGGTCATGCAGGGTGGTGTTTCAGGGTTTAGGGCAGTGCAGTGGTGATCGGGCAGTGTAGGGGGTCTTGCTGGGGGTGATGTTTCAGGGTTTAGGGAAGTGCAGTGGTGTTCGGGCAGTGCAGGGGGTCATGCAGGGGGATGGTGTTTCGGGGTTTAGGGCAGTGCAGTGGTGTTCGGGCAGTGCAGGGGGTCATGCAGGGGGGTGGTGTTTCTTGGTTTAGGGCAGTGCAGTGGTGTTCAGGCAGTGCAGGGGGTTGTGGTGGGGGTGGTTTTTCAGGGTATAGGGCAATGCAGTGGTGTTCAGGCAGTGTAGGGGTTGTGCTGGGGGGGTGTTTCGGGGTTTAGGGCCGTGCAGTGGTGTCCGGGCAGTGTAGTGGGTCATGCAGGGTGTGGTGTTTCAGGGTTTAGGGCAGTGCAGTGCTGTTCTGGCAGTGTAGGGGGTCGTGCACCTGGTGGTGTTTCAGGGTTTAGAGCAGTGTAGTGGAGTTCGGGCAGTGTAGAGGGTCGTGCAGGGGGTGGTGTTTCAGTGTTTAGGGCAGTGCAGTGGCATTCGGGCAGTGTAGTGGGTCATGCTGGGGCTGGTGTTTTAGGGTTTAGGGAAGTGCAGGGGTGTTTGGGCAGTGTACTGGGTCATGCTGGGGCTGGTGTTTCAGGGTTTAGGGCAGTGCAGTGGTATTCCGGAAATAAAAGGGGGTCGTGCAGGGGGTGGTGTTTCAGGGTTTCGGGCAGTGCAGTGGTGTTCAGGCAGTGTAGGGGGTAGTGCTGGGGGTGGTCTATCAGGGTTTAGGGCAGTACAGTGGTGTTCGGGCAGTGTAGGGGCTTGTGCGGGGGGTGGTGTTTCAGGGTTTAGGGCAGTGCAGTGGTGTTCGGGCAGTGTAGGCGGTCGTGCGGGGGTGGTGTTTCAGGGTTTCGGGCAGTGCAGTGGTGTTCGGGCAGTGTAGGGGTTCATGCTGGGGTGGTGTTTCAGGGTTTAGGGCAGTGCAGTGGTTTTCAGGCAGTGTAGGGGTTTGTGCAGGGGGTGGTGTTTCAGGTTTTAGGGCAGTGCAGTGGTGTTTGGGCAGTGTTGAGGTTCTTGATGGGGGTGGTGTTTCAGGGTTTAGGGCAGTGGTGTTCAGGCAGTGTAAGGGGTCTTGCTGGGGGTGGTGTTTGACGGTTTAGGGCAGTTTAGTGGTGTTCAGGCAGTGTAGGGGGTCTTGCAGGGGGTGGTGTTTCAGGGTTTAGGGCAGTGGTGTTCGGGCAGTGTAGGGGGTCTTTCTGGGGGTGGTGTTTCAGGGTTTATGGCAGTGCAGTGTTGTTCGTTCAGTATAGGGGGTTATGCAGGATGTGGTGTTTCAGGGTTTAGGGCAGTGCATTATTGTTCGGGCAGTGTAGGGGGTCATGCAGGAGGTGGTGTTTCAGGGTTTAGGGCAGTGCAGTGGTGTTCGGGCAGTGTAGGGGGTCGTACTGGTGGTGGTGTTTCAGGGTTTAGGGCACTGCAGTGGTGTTCGGTCAGTGTAGGGGGTCGTGCTGGGACTGGTGCTTTAGGGTTTAGGGCAGTGCAGTGGTGTTTGGGCAATGTACTGGGTCATGCTGGGGCTGGTGTTTCAGTGTTTAAGGCAGTGCAGTGGTGTTCGGGTAGTGTAGGGGGTCATGTTGTGGCTGGTGTTTTAGGGTTTAGGGCAGAGCAGTGCTGTTCGGACAGTGTTGGGGGATGTGTGGGGGTGGTGGTTTAGGGCAGTGCAATGGCGTTCGGGCAGTGTAGTGGGTCATGCTAGGGCTGGTGTTTCAGGGTTTAGGGCAATGCAGTGGTATTCGGGAAGTATAGGGGGTCATGCTGGGGGTGGTGTTTCAGGGTTTAGGGCAGTGCAGTGGTATTCAGGAAATGTAGGGGGTAGTGCAGGGGGTTGTGTTTCAGGGTTTAGGGCAGTGCAGTGGTGTTCGGGCAGTGTAGGGGGTAGTGCTGGGGGTGGTCTTTCAGGGTTTAGGGCAGTACAGTGGTGTTCGGGCAGTGTAGGGGCTTGTGCGGGGGGTGGTGTTTCAGGGTTTAGGGCAGTGCAGTGGTGTTCGGGCAGTGTAGGGGTTCATGCTGGGGTGGTGTTTCAGGGTTTAGGGCAGTGCAGTGGTGTTCAGGCAGTGTAGGGGTTCGTGCAGGGGGTGGTGTTTCAGGTTTTAGGGCAGTGCAGTGGTGTTTGGGCAGTGTTGAGGTTCTTGATGGGGGTGGTGTTTCAGGGTTTAGGGCAGTGGTGTTCAGGCAGTGTAAGGGGACTTGCTGGGGTGGTGTTTGAGGGTTTAGGGCAGTTTAGTGGTGTTCAGGCAGTGTAGGGGGTCTTGCTGGGGGTGGTGTTTCAGGGTTTAGGGCAGTGGTGTTCGGGCAGTGTAGGGGGTCTTTCTGGGGTGGTGTTTCAGGGTTTAGGGCAGTGCAGTGGTATTCGGGCAGTATAGGGGGTCGTGCAGGGGGTTGGTGTTTCAGGGTTTAGGGCAGTGCATTGGTGTTTGGGCAGTGTAGGGGGTCGTGCTAGGGCTGGTGTTTTAGGGTTTAGGGTAGTGTATTGGTTTTCGGGCAGTGTAGGGGGTCTTGTTGTGGCTGGTGTTTTAGGGTTTAGGGCAGAGCAGTGCTGTTAGGACAGTGTTGGGGGATGTGTGGGGGTGGTGGTTTAGGGCAGTGCAGTGGCGTTCGGGCAGTGTAGTGGGTCATGCTGGAGCTGGTGTTCTAGGGTTTAGGGCAGTGCAGTGGTATTCGGGAAGTATAGGGGGTCATGCTGGGGGTGGTGTTTCAGGGTTTAGGGCAGTGCAGTGGTATTCAGGAAATGTAGGGGGTAGTGCAGGGGGTGGTGTTTCAAGGTTTAGGGCAGTGCAGTGGTGTTCGGGCAGTGTAGGGTGTAGTGCTGGGGGTGGTCTTTCAGGGTTTAGGGCAGTACAGTGGTGTTCGGGCAGTGTAGGGGCGTGTGCGGGGGGTGGTGTTTCAGGGTTTAGGGCAGTGCAGTGGTGTTTGGGCAGTGTTGAGGTTCTTGATGGGGGTGGTGTTTCAGGGTTTAGGGCAGTGGTGTTCAGGCAGTGTAAGGGGTCTTGCTGGTGGTGGTGTTTGAGGGTTTAGGGCAGTTTAGTGGTGTTCAGGCAGTGTAGGGGGTCTTGCTGGGGGTGGTGTTTCAGGGTTTCGGGCAGTGGTGTTCGGGCAGTGTAGGGGGTCTTTCTGGGGGTGGTGTTTCAGGGTTTAGGGCAGTGCAGTGGTATTCGGGCAGTGTAGGGGGTCGTGCAGGGGGTTGGTGTTTCAGGGTTTAGGGCAGTGCATTGGTGTTTTGGCAGTGTAGGGGGTCGTGCTAGGGCTGGTGTTTTAGGGTTTAGGGCAGTGTATTGGTTTTCGGGCAGTGTAGGGGGTCTTGCTGGGGCTGGAGTTTAAGGGTTAAGGGTAGTGCAGTGGTGTTCAGGCAGTGTAGGGGGTCATGCTGGGGGTGGTGTTTTATGGTACAGGGTTGTGCAGTGGTGTTTGGGCAGTGTAGGGGTCGCGCAGGGGGTGGCGTTTTAGTGTTTAGGGCAGTGTAGTAGTGTTTGGGAAGTGTAGGGGGTGATGCAGGGGGTGGCGTTTCAGGGTTTAGGGCAGTGCAGTGGTGTTCGGGCAGTGTAGGGGGTCATGCAGGGTGGTGTTTCAGGGTTTAGGGCAGTGCAGTGGTGATCGGGCAGTGTAGGGGGTCTTGCTGGGGGTGATGTTTCAGGGTTTAGGGAAGTGCAGTGGTGTTCGGGCAGTGCAGGGGGTCATGCAGGGGGATGGTGTTTCGGGGTTTAGGGCAGTGCAGTGGTGTTCCGGCAGTGCAGGGGGTCATGCAGGGGGGTGGTGTTTCTTGGTTTAGGGCAGTGCAGTGGTGTTCAGGCAGTGCAGGGGGTTGTGCTGGGGGTGGTTTTTCAGGGTATAGGGCAATGCAGTGGTGTTCAGGCAGTGTAGGGGTTGTGCTGGGGGGGTGTTTCGGGGTTTAGGGCAGTGCAGTGGTGTCCGGGCAGTGTAGTGGGTCATGCAGGGTGTGGTGTTTCAGGGTTTAGGGCAGTGCAGTGCTGTTCTGGCAGTGTAGGGGGTCGTGCACCTGGTGGTGTTTCAGGGTTTAGAGCAGTGTAGTGGAGTTCGGGCAGTGTAGAGGGTCGTGCAGGGTGTGGTGTTTCAGTGTTTAGGGCAGTGCAGTGGCATTCGGGCAGTGTAGGGGGTCTTGCAGGGGGTGGTGTTTCAGGGTTTAGGGCAGTGCAGTGGTGTTCGTTCAGAATAGGGGGTCGTGCAGGGGGTGGTGTTTCAAGGTTTAGGGCAGTGCAGTGGTATTTGGGCAGTGTTGGGGGTCGTGCTGGGGGTGGTGTTTCAGGGCTTAGGGCAGTGCAGTGGTGTACGGGTAGTGTAGAGGGTCGTGCTGGGGGTGGTGGTTCAGGGTTTAGAGCAGTGTAGTGGTGTTTGGGCAGTGTAAGGGGTTGTGCAGGGGGTGGTGTTTTAGGGTTTAGGGCAGTGCGGTGGTGTTCGGGCAGTGTAAGGGGTCGTGCAGGGGTTGGTGTTTCAGGGTTTAGGGCAGTGCAGTATTGTTCGAGCAGTGTAGGGGATCGTGCAGGTGGTGGTGTTTAAGGTTTTAGGGCAGTGCAGTGGTGTTCGGGCAGTGTAGGGGGTCATGCTGGGGCTGGTGTTTCAGGGTTTCGGGCAGTGTTGTTGTGTTCGGGCAGTGAAGGGGGTCGTGCTGGGGGTGGTGGTTCAGGGTTTAGGGCAGTACAGTGGTGTTCGGGCAGTGTAGAGGGTCGTGCTCGGGGTGGTGTTTCAGGGTTTAGGGCAATGCAGTGGTGTTTGGGCAGTGTAAGGTGTTGTGCAGGGGGTGGTGTTTTAGGGTTTAGGGCAGTGTAGTAGTTTTCGGGCAGTGTAGGGAGTCGTGCAGGGGTGGTGTTTCAGGGTTTAGGGCAGTGCAGTGATGTTTGGGCAGTGTGAGGGGTCGTGCTGGGGCTGGTGTTTTAGGAATTAGTGCAGTGTATTGGTTTTTGGGCAGTGAAGGGGGTCGTGCTGGGGCTGGAGTTTTAGGGTTAAGCGTAGTGCAGTGGTGTTCGGGCAGTGTAGGGGGTCGTGCAGGGGGTGGTGTTTCAGGGTTTAGGGCAGTGCAGTGGTGTTCGGGCAGTGTAGGGGGTCGTGCTGAGGCTGGTGTTTCAGGGTTCAGGGCAGTGCAGTGGTGTTATTGCAGTGTATGGGGTCGTGCTGGGGCTGGTGTTTCAGGGTTCAGGGCAGAGCAATGGTGTTCGGGCAGTGTGGGGGTCGTGCTGGGGGTGGTGTTTCAGGGATTAGGGCAGTGCAGTGGTGTTCGGGCAGTGTAGGGGGTCGTGCTGGGGCTGGTATTTCAGGGTTTAGGGCAGTGCAGTGGTGTTCGGGGAGTGTAGGCGGTCGTGCTGGGGCTGGTGTTTCAGGGTTTAGGGCAGTGCAGTGGTGGTCGGTCAGTACAGTGGGTCTTGCTGGGGTGGTTTTTCAGGGTTTAGGGCAGTGCAGTGGTGTTCGGGCAGTGCAGGGGGTCTTCCTGGGGGTGATGTTTTAGGGTTTTGGGAAATGCAGTGGTGTTCGGGCAGTGCAGGGGGTCATGCAGGGGGATGGTGTTTCGGGGTTTAGGGCAGGGCAGGGGGTCATGCAGGGGGGTTGTGTTTCGGGGTTTAGGGCAGTGCAGTGGTGTTCGGGCAGTGCAGGCGGTCATGCAGAGGGTGGTGATTTGGGGTTTAGGGCAGTGCACTGGTGTTCGGGCAATGCAGGGGGTCGTGCTGGGGCTGGTGTTTCAGGGTTTAGGGCAGTGCAGTGATGTTCAGGGAGTGTAGGGGGCAGTGATGGGGCTGGTATTTCACAGTTTAGGGCAGTGCAGTGGTGGTCGGCAAGTGCAGTGGGTCATGCTAGGGGTGGTGTTTCAGGGTTTAGGGCAGTGCAGTGGTGTTTTGGCAGTGTAGGGGGTCGTGCTGGGGCTGGTGTTTCAGGGTTCAGGGCAGAGCAGTTGTGTTCGGGCAGTGTGGGGGTGGTGCTGGGTGTGGTGTTTAAGGGATTAGGGCAGGGTAGTGGTGTTCGGGCAGTGTAGGGGGTCGTGCTGGGGCTGGTGTTTCAGGGTTTAGGGCAGTGCAGTGGTGTTTGGGGAGTATAGGGGGTCGTGCTGGGGCTGGTGTTTCAGGGTTTAGGGCAGTGTTGTTGTGTTCTCGCAGTGTTGGGGGTCGTGCTGGGGTGGTGTTTCAGGGCTTAGGGCAGTGCAGGGGTGTACGGGCAGTGTAGGGGGTCATGCTGGGGCTGGTGTTTCAGGGTTTCGGGCAGCGTTGTTGTGTTCGGGCAGTGAAGGGGGTCATGCTGGGGGTGGTGTTTCAGGGTTTAGGGCAGTGCAGTGGTATTTGGGCAGTGTTGGAGGTCGTGCTGGGGGTGGTGGTTTAGGGTTTAGGGCAGTACAGTGGTGTTCGGGCAGTGTAGAGGGTCGTGCTCGGGGTGGTGTTTCAGGGTTTAGGGCAATGCAGTGGTGTTTGGGCAACGTAAGGGGTTGTGCAGGGGGTGGTGTTTTAGGGTTTAGGGCAGTGTAGTGGTTTTCGGGCAGTGTAGGGAGTCGTGCAGGGGTGGTGTTTCAGGGTTTAGGGCAGTGCAGTGATGTTTGGGCAGTGTGAGGGGTCGTGCTGGGGCTGGTGTTTTAGGGTTTAGTGCAGTGAATTGGTTTTTGGGCAGTGTAGGGGGTCGTGCTGGGGCTGGAGTTTTAGGGTTAAGCGTAGTGCAGTGGTGTTCGGGCAGTGTAGGGGGTCGTGCAGGGGGTGGTGTTTCAGGGTTTAGGGCAGTGCAGTGGTGTTTGGGCAGTGTAGGGGGTCGTGCTGAGGCTGGTGTTTCAGGGTTCAGGGCAGTGCAGTGGTGTTATGGCAGTGTATGGGGTCGTGCTGGGGCTGGTGTTTCAGGGTTCAGGGCAGAGCAGTGGTGTTCGGGCAGTGTGGGGGTCGTGCTGGGGGTGGTGTTTCAGGAATTAGGGCAGTGCAGTGGTGTTCGGGCAGTGTAGGGGGTCGTGCTGGGGCTGGTATTTCAGGGTTTAGGGCAGTGCAGTGGTGTTTGGGAAGTGTAGGCGGTCGTGCTGGGGCTGGTGTTTCAGGGTTTAGGGCAGTGCAGTGGTGTACGGGCAGTGTAGAGGGTCGTGCTGGGGGTGGTGGTTCAGGGTTTAGAGCAGTGTGGTGGTGTTTGGGCAGTGTAAGGGGTTGTGCAGGGGTGGTGTTTTAGGGTTTAGGGCAGTGCGGTGGTGTTCGGGCAGTGTAAGGGGTCGTGCAGGGGGGGGTGTTTCAGGGTTTAGGGCAGTGCAGTATTGTTCGAGCAGCGTAGGGGATCGTGCAGGTGGTGGCGTTTAAGGGTTTAGGGCAGTGCAGTGGTGTTCGGACAGTGTAGGGGGTCATGCTGGGGCTGGTGTTTCAGGGTTTAGGGCAGTGTTGTTGTGTTCGGGCAGTGAAGGGGGTCGTGCTGGGGGTGGTGTTTCAGGGTTTAGGGCAGCGCAGTGGTATTTGGGCAGTGTTGGAGGTCGTGCTGGGGGTGGTGGTTCAGGGTTTAGGGCAGTGCAGTGGTGTTCGGGCAGTGTAGAGCGTCGTGCTCGGGGTGGTGTTTCAGGGTTTAGGGCAATGCAGTGGTGTTTGGGAAGTAGGGGGTTGTGCAGGGGGTGGTGGTTTAGGGTTTAGTGCAGTGTAGTGGTTTTCGGGCAGTGTAGGGAGTCGTGCAGGGGTGGTGTTTCAGGGTTTAGGGCAGTGCAGTGATGTTTGGGCAGTGTGAGGGGTTGTGCTTGGGCTGGTGTTTTAGGGTTTAGTGCAGTGTATTGGTTTTTGGGCAGTGTAGGGGGTCGTGCTGGGGCTGGAGTTTTAGGGTTAAGCGTAGTGCAGTGGTGTTCGGGCAGTGTAGGGGGTCGTGCAGGGGGTGGTGTTTCAGGGTTTAGGGCAGTGCAGTGGTGTTCGGGCAGTGTAGGGGGTCGTGCTGAGGCTGGTGTTTCAGGGTTCAGGGCAGAGCAGCGGTGTTCGGGCAGTGTGGGGGTCGTGCTGGGGGTGGTGTTTCAGGGATTAGGGCAGTGCAGTGGTGTTCGGGCAGTGAAGGGGGTCGTGCTGGGGCTGGTATTTCAGGGTTTAGGGCAGTGCAGTGGTGTTTGGGGAGTGTAGGCGGTCGTGCTGGGGCTGGTGTTTCAGGGTTTAGGGCAGTGCAGTGGTGGTCGGTCAGTACAGTGGGTCTTGCTGGGGTGGTGTTTCAGGGTTTAGGGCAGTGCAGTGGTGCTCGGGCAGTGCAGGGGGTCTTGCTGGGGGTGATGTTTCAGGGTTTAGGGAAGTGCAGTGGTGTTCGGGCAGTGCAGGAGGTCGTGCAGGGGGATGGTGTTTCGGGGTTTAGGGCAGTGCAGTGGTGCTCGGGCAGTGCAGGGGGTCATGCAGGGGGCTGGTCTTTCGGGGTTTAGGGCAGTGCACTGGTGTTCGAGCTGTGCAGGCGGTCATGCAGGGGGTGGTGATTTGGGGTTTAGGGCAGTGCACTGGTGTTCGGGCAATGCAGGGGGTCGTGCTGGGGCTGGTGTTTCAGGGTTTAGGGCAGTGTAGTGATGTTCAGGGAGTGTAGGGGGCAGTGATGGGGCTGGTATTTCACAGTTTAGGGCAGTGCAGTGGTGGTCAGCCAGTGCAGTGGGTCATGCTGGGGGTGGTGTTTCAGGGTTTAGGGCAGTGCAGTGATGTTTGGGCAGTGTAGGGGGTCGTGCTGAGGGTGGTGTTTCAGGGTTTAGGGCAGTGCAGTGGTATTCGGGCAGTGTGAGGGGTTGTGCTGGGGCTGGTGTTTTAGGGATTAGGGCAGTGCAGTGGTGTTCGGGCAGTGTATGGGTCGTGCTGTGGGTGGTGTTTTGGGGTTTAGGGCAGTGCAGTGGTGTCCGGGCAGTGTAGGGGGTCGTGCAGGGGGTGGTGTTTCAGGGTTTAGGGCAGTGCAGTGGTGTTCGGGCAGTGTAGGGGGTCGTGCTGAGGCTGGTGTTTCAGGGTTCAGGGCAGTGCAGTGGTGTTTTGGCAGTGTAGGGGGTCGTGCTGGGGCTGGTGTTTCAGGTTTTAGGGCAGTGTTGTTGTGTTTGGGCAGTGTAGGGGTTGTGCTGGGGGTGGTGTTTCAGGGCTTAGGGCAGTGCAGTGGTGTACGGGCAGTGTAGAGGGTCGTGCTGGGGGTGGTGGTTCAGGGTTTAGAGCAGTGTAGTGGTGTTTGGGCAGTGTAAGGGGTTGTGCAGGGGGTGGTGTTTTAGGGTTTAGGGCAGTGCGGTGGTGTTCGGGCAGTGTAAGGGGTCGTGCAGGGGGTGGTGTTTCAGGGTTTAGGGCAGTGCAGTATTGTTCGAGCAGTGTAGGGGATCGTGCAGGTGGTGGTGTTTAAGGGTTTAGGGCAGTGCAGTGGTGTTCGGGCAGTGTAGGGGGTCATGCTGGGGCTGGTGTTTCAGGGTTTCGGGCAGTGCAGTGGTATTTGGGCAGTGTTGGAGGTCGTGCTGGGGGTGGTGGTTCAGGGTTTAGGGCAGTACAGTGGTGTTCAGGCAGTGTAGAGGGTCGTGCTCGGGGTGGTGTTTCAGGGTTTAGGGCAGTGCAGTGGTATTTGGGCAGTGTTGGAGGTCGTGCTGGGGGTGGTGGTTCAGGGTTTAGGGCAGTGCAGTGGTGTTCGGGCAGTATAGAGCGTAGTGCTCGGGGTGGTGTTTCAGGGTTTAGGGCAATGCAGTGGTGTTTGGGCAGTGTAAGGGGTTGTGCAGGGGGTGGTGTTTTAGGGTTTAGGGCAGTGTAGTGGTTTTCGGGCAGTGTAGGGAGTCGTGCAGGGGTGGTGTTTCAGGGTTTAGGGCAGTGAAGTGATGTTTGGGCAGTGTGAGGGGTTGGGCTTGGGCTGGTGTTTTAGGGTTTAGTGCAGTGTATTGGTTTTTGGGCAGTGTAGGGGGTCGTGCTGGGGCTGGAGTTTTAGGGTTAAGCGTAGTGCAGTGGTGTTCGGGCAGTGTAGGGGGTCGTGCAGGGGGTGGTGTTTCAGGGTTTAGGGCAGTGCAGTGGTGTTCGGGCAGTGTAGGGGGTCGTGCTGAGGCTGGTGTTTCAGGGTTCAGGGCAGTGCAGTGGTGTTATGGCAGTGTATGGGGTCGTGCTGGGGCTGGTGTTTCAGGGTTCAGGGCAGAGCAGTGGTGTTCGGGCAGTGTGGGGGTCGTGCTGGGGGTGGTGTTTCAGGGATTAGGGCAGTGCAGTGGTGTTCGGGCAGTGTAGGGGGTCGTGCTGGGGCTGGTATTTCAGGGTTTAGGGCAGTGCAGTGGTGTTTGGGGAGTGTAGGCGGTCGTGCTGTGGCTGGTGTTTCAGGGTTTAGGGCAGTGCAGTGGTGGTCGGTCAGTACAGTGGGTCTTGCTGGGGTGGTGTTTCAGGGTTTAGGGCAGTGCAGTGGTGCTCGGGCAGTGCAGGGGGTCTTGCTGGGGGTGATGTTTCAGGGTTTTGGGAAATGCAGTGGTGTTCAGGCAGTGCAAGGGGTCATGCAGGGGGATGGTGTTTCGGGGTTAAGGGCAGTGCAGTGGTGTTCGGGCAGTGCAGGGGGTCATGCAGGGGGCTGGTCTTTCGGGGTTTAGGGCAGTGCACTGGTGTTCGGGCAGTGTAGGGGGTAGTGCTGGGGGTGGTCTTTCAGGGTTTAGCGCAGTACAGTGGTGTTCGGGCAGTGTAGGGGCTTGTGCGGGTGTGGTGTTTCAGGGTTTAGGGCAGTGCAGTGGTGCTCGGGCAGTATAGGCGGTCGTGCGGGGGTGGTGTTTTAGGGTTTCGGGCAGTGCAGTGGTGTTTGGGCAGTGTAGGGGTTCATGCTGGGGTGGTGTTTCAGGGTTTAGGGAAGTGCAGTGGTGTTCGGGCAGTGCAGGAGGTCGTGCAGGGGGATGGTGTTTCGGGGTTTAGGGCAGTGCAGTGGTGCTCGGGCAGTGCAGGGGGTCATGCAGGGGGCTGGTCTTTCGGGGTTTAGGGCAGTGCACTGGTGTTCGAGCTGTGCAGGCGGTCATGCAGGGGGTGGTGATTTGGGGTTTAGGGCAGTGCACTGGTGTTCGGGCAATGCAGGGGGTCGTGCTGGGGCTGGTGTTTCAGGGTTTAGGGCAGTGCAGTGATGTTCAGGGAGTGTAGGGGGCAGTGATGGGGCTGGTATTTCACAGTTTAGAGCAGTGCAGTGGTGGTCGGCCAGTGCAGTGGGTCATGCTGGGGGTGGTGTTTCAGGGTTTAGGGCAGTGCAGTGATGTTTGGGCAGTGTAGGGGGTCGTGCTGGGGGTGGTGTTTTAGGGTTTAGGGCAGTGCAGTGGTATTCGGGCAGTGTGAGGGGTTGTGCTGGGGCTGGTGTTTTAGGGATTAGGGCAGTGCAGTGGTGTTCAGGCAGTGTATGGGTCGTGCTGTGGGTGGTGTTTTGGGGTTTAGGGCAGTGCAGTGGTGTCCGGGCAGTGTAGGGGGTCGTGCAGGGGGTGGTGTTTCAGGGTTTAGGGCAGTGCAGTGGTGTTCGGGCAGTGTAGGGGGTCGTGCTGAGGCTGGTGTTTCAGGGTTCAGGGCAGTGCAGTGGTGTTTTGGCAGTGTAGGGGGTCGTGCTGGGGCTGGTGTTTCAGGTTTTAGGGCAGTGTTGTTGTGTTTGGGCAGTGTAGGGGGTGTGCTGGGGGTGGTGTTTCAGGGCTTAGGGCAGTGCAGTGGTGTACGGGCAGTGTAGGGGGTCGTGCTGGGGCTGGTATTTCAGGGTTTAGGGCAGTGCAGTAGTGTTTGGGGAGTGTAGGCGGTCGTGCTGGGGCTGGTGTTTCAGGGTTTAGGGCAGTGCAGTGGTGGTCGGTCAGTACAGTGGGTCTTGCTGGGGTGGAGTTTCAGGGTTTAGGGCAGTGCAGTGGTGCTCGGGCAGTGCAGGGGGTCTTGCTGGGGGTGATGTGTCAGGGTTTTGGGAAATGCAGTGGTGTTCGGGCAGTGCAGGGGGTCATGCAGGGGGGTGGTGTTTCGGGGTTTAGGGCAGTGCAGTGGTGTTTGAGCAGTGCAGGCGGTCATGCAGGGGGTGGTGATTTGGGGTTTAGGGCAGTGCACTGGTGTTCGGGCAATGCAGGGGGTCGTGCTGGGGCTGGTGTTTCAGGGTTTAGGGCAGTGCAGTGATGTTCAGGGAGTGTAGGGGGCAGTGATGGGGCTGGTATTTCACAGTTTAGGGCAGTGCAGTGGTGGTCGGCCAGTGCAGTGTGTCATGCTGGGGGTGGTGTTTCAGGGTTTAGGGCAGTGCAGTGATGTTTGGGCAGTGTAGGGGGTCGTGCTGGGGGTGGTGTTTTGGGGTTTAGGGCAGTGCAGTGGTGTCCGGGCAGTGTAGGGGGTCGTGCAGGGGTTGGTGTTTCAGGCTTTAGGGCAGTGCAGTGGTGTTCGGGCAGTGTAGGGGGTCGTGCTGGGGCTGGTGTTTCAGGGTTTAGGGCAGTGTTGTTGTGTTGGGGCAGTGTAGGTGGTCGAGCTGTGGATGGTGTTTCAGGGTTTAGGGCAGTGCAGTGGTATTTGGGCAGTGTTGGGGGGCGTGCTGGGGGTGGTGTTTCAGGGCTTAGGGCAGTGCTGTGGTGTACGGGCAGTGTAGAGGGTCGTGCTGGGGGTGGTGGTTCAGGGTTTAGAGCAGTGTAGTGGGGTTTGGGCAGTGTAAGGGGTTGTGCAGGGGGTGGTGTTTTAGGGTTTAGGGCAGTGCAGTGGTGTTCGGGCAGTGTATGGGTCGTGCTGTGGGTGGTGTTTTGGGGTTTAGGGCAGTGCAGTGGTGTCCAGGCAGTGTAGGGGGTCGTGCAGGGGGTGGTGTTTAAGGGTTTAGGGCAGTGCAGTGGTGTTCGGGCAGTGTAGGGGGTCGTGCTGAGGCTGGTGTTTCAGGGTTCAGGGCAGTGCAGTGGTGTTTTGGCAGTGTAGGGGGTTTTGCTGGGGCTGGTGTTTCAGGGTTCAGGGCAGAGCAGTGGTGTTCGGGCAGTGTGGGGGTCGTGCTGGGGGTAGTGTTTCAGGGATTAGCGCAGTGCAGTGGTGTTCGGGCAGTGTAGGGGGTCGTGCTGGGGCTGGTATTTCATGGTTTAGGGCAGTGCAGTGGTGTTCGGGGAGTGTAGGCGGTCGTGCTGGGGCTGGTGTTTCAGGGTTTAGGGCAATGCAGTGGTGGTCGGTCATTACAGTGTGTCTTGCTGGGGTGGTGTTTCAGGGTTTAGGGCAGTGCAGTGGTGTTCGGGCAGTGCAGGGGGTCTTGCTGGGGGTGATGTTTCAGGGTTTTGGGAAATGCAGTGGTATTCGGGCAGTGCAGGGGGTCGTGCAGGGGGATGGTGTTTTGGGGTTTAGGGCAGTGCAGTGGTGTTCGGGCAGTGCAGGGGGTCATGCAGGGGGGTGGTGTTTCAGGGTTTAGGGCAGGGCAGTGGTGTTCGGGCAGTGCAGGCGGTCATGCAGGGGGTGGTGATTTGGGGTTTAGGGCAGTGCACTGGTGTTCGGGCAATGTAGGGGGTCATGCTGGGGCTGGTGATTCAGGGTTTAGGGCAGTGCAGTGATGTTCAGGGATTGTAGGGGGCAGTGATGGGGCTGGTATTTCACAGTTTAGGGCAGTGCAGTGGCGGTCGGCCAGTGCAGTGGGTCATGCTGGGGGTGGTGTTTCAGGGTTTAGGGCAGTGCAGTGGTGTTTTGGCAGTGTAGGGGGTCGTGCTGGGGCAGGTGTTTCAGGGTTCAGGGCAGAGCAGTTGTGTTCGGGCAGTGTGGGGGTCATGCTGGGTGTGGTGTTTAAGGGATTAGGGCAGGGCAGTGGTGTTCTGGCAGTGTAGGGGGTCGTGCTGGGGCTGGTGTTTCAGGGTTTAGGGCAGTGTTGTTGTGTTCGGGCAGTGTAGGTGGTCGTGCTGGGGATGGTGTTTCAGGGTTTAGGGCAGTGCAGTGGTATTTGGGCAGTGTTGGGGGGCGTGCTGGGTGTGATGTTTCAGGGCTTAGGGCAGTGCAGTGGTGTACAGGCATTGTAGAGGGTCGTGCTGGGGTGGTGGTTCAGGGTTTAGAGCAGTGTAGTGGGGTTTGGGCAGTGTAAGGGGTTGTGCAGGGGGTGGTGTTTTAGGGTTTAGGGCAGTGCGGTGGTGTTCGGGCAGTGTAAGGGGTCGTGCAGGGGGTGGTGTTTCAGGGTTTAGGTCAGTGCAGTATTGTTCGAGCATTGTAGGGGATCGTGCAGGTGGTGGTGTTTAAGGGTTTAGGGTTGTGCAGTGGTGTTTGGGCAGTGTAGGGGGTCATGCTGGGGCTGGTGTTTCAGGGTTTAGGGCAGTGTTGTTGTGTTCGGGCAGTGTAGGGGGTCGTGCTGGGGGTGGTGTTTCAGGGTTTAGGGCAGTGCAGTGGTATTTGGGCAGTGTTGGGAGTCGTGCTGGGGTGGTGGTTTAGGGTTTAGGGCAGTGCAGTGGTGTTCGGGCAGTGTAGAGGGTCGTGCTCGGGTGGTGTTTCAAGTTTAGGGCAATGCAGTGGTGTTTGGGCAGTGTAAGGGGTTGTTCAGGGGGTGGTGTTTTAGGGTTTAGGGCAGTGTAGTGGTTTTCGGGCAGTGTAGGGAGTCGTGCAGGGGTGCTGTTTCAGGGTTTAGGGCATTGCAGCGATGTTTGGGCAGTGTAGGGGGTCGTGCTGGGGGTGGTGTTTCAGGGTTTAGGGCACTGCAGTGGTATTCGGGCAGTGTGAGGGGTCGTGCTGGGGCTGGTGTTTTAGGGTTTAGTGCAGTGTACTGGTTTTCGAGCAGTGTAGGGGGTCATGCTGGGGCTGGAGTTTTAGGGTTAAGAGTAGTGCAGTGGTGTTCGGGCAGTGTAGGGGTTTGTGCTGGGGGTGGTGTTTTATGGTTTAGGGTAGTGCAGTTGTGGTCGGGCAGTGTAGGGGGTTGTGCAGGGGTTGGCGTTTTAGGGTTTAGGGCAGTGGAGTGGTGTTCGGGCAGTGTGGGAGGTCATGCAGGGGGTGGCGTTTCAGGGTTTAGGGCAGTGCAGTGGTGGTCGGGCAGTGTAGGGGGTCTTGCTGGTGGTGGTGTTTCAGGGTTTAGGGCACTGAAGTGGTGTTCGGTCAGTGTAGGGGTTCGTGCTGGGACTGGTGCTTTAGGGTTTAGGGCAGTGCAGTGGTGTTTGGGCAGTGTACTGGGTCATGCTGGGGCTGGTGTTTCAGTGTTTAAGGCAGTGCAGTGGTGTTCGGGTAGTGTAGGGGGTCATGTTGGGGCTGGTGTTTTAGGGTTTAGGGCAGAGCAGTGCTGTTCGGACAGTGTTGGGGGATGTGTGGGTGTGGTGGTTTAGGGCAGTGCAGTGGCTTCGGGCAGTGTAGTGGGTCATGCTGGGGCTGGTGTTTTAGGGTTTAGGGCAGTGCAGTGGTGTTTGGGCAGTGTACTGGGTCATGCTAGGGCTGGTGTTTCAGGGTATAGGGCAGTGCAGTGGTATTCGGGAAGTATAGGGGGTCGTGCTGGGGGTGGTGTTTCAGGGTTTAGGGCAGTGCAGTGTTATTCGGGAAATGTAGGGGGTAGTGCAGGGGGTGGTGTTTCAGGGTTTAGGGCAGTGCAGTGGTGTTCGGGCAGTGTAGGGGGTAGTGCTGGGGGTGGTCTTTCAGGGTTTAGCGCAGTACAGTGGTGTTCGGGCAGTGTAGGGGCTTGTGCGGGTGTGGTGTTTCAGGGTTTAGGGCAGTGCAGTGGTGCTCGGGCAGTATAGGCGGTCGTGCGGGGGTGGTGTTTTAGGGTTTCGGGCAGTGCAGTGGTG
Organism: Triturus cristatus; assembly: GCF_964204655.1. Classification (NCBI taxonomy): domain Eukaryota; kingdom Metazoa; phylum Chordata; class Amphibia; order Caudata; family Salamandridae; genus Triturus; species Triturus cristatus. Next base: position 629,645,576 of record NC_140579.1, on the reverse strand, counting down.
TTTGGGCAGTGTAGGGGTTCATGCTGGGGTGGTGTTTCAGGGTTTAGGGCAGTGCAGTGGTGTTCAGGCAGTGTAGGGGTTCGTGCAGGGGGTGGTGTTTCAGGTTTTAGGGCAGTGCAGTGGTGTTTGGGAAGTGTTGAGGTTTTTGATGGGAGTGGTGTTTCAGGGTTTAGGGCAGTGGTGTTCAGGCAGTGTAAGGGGTCTTGCTGTGGGTGGTGTTTCAGGGTTTAGGGCAGTTTAATGGTGTTCAGGCAGTGTAGGGGGTCTTGCTGGGGGTGGTGTTTCAGGGTTTAGGGCAGTGGTGTTCGGGCAGTGTAGGGGGTCTTTCTGGGGGTGGTGTTTCAGGGTTTAGGGCAGTGCAGTGGTATTCGGGCAGTGTAGGGGGTCGTGCAGGAGGTTGGTGTTTCAGGGTTTAGGGCAGTGCAGTGGTGTTTGGGCAGTGTAGGGGGTCGTGCTGGGGTGGTGTTTCAGGGTTTAGGGCAGTGCTGTGGTTTTCAGGCAGTGTGAGGGGTCGTGCTAGGGCTGGTGTTTTAGGGTTTAGGGCAGTGTATTGGTTTTCGGGCAGTGTAGGGGGTCTTGCTGAGGCTGGAGTTTAAGGGTTAAGGGTAGTGCAGTGGTGTTCGGGCAGTGTAGGGGGTCATGCTGGGGGTGGTGTTTTATGGTATAGGGTTGTGCAGTGGTGTTCGGGCAGTGTAGGGGTCACGCAGGGGGTGGCGTTTTAGGGTTTAGGGCAGTGTAGTAGTGTTTGGGAAGTGTAGGGGGTCATGCAGGGGGTGGCGTTTCAGGGTTTAGGGCAGTGCAGTGGTGTTCGGGCAGTGTAGGGGGTCATGCAGGGTGGTGTTTCAGGGTTTAGGGCAGTGCAGTGGAGATCGGGCAGTGTAGGGGGTCTTGCTGGGGGTGGTGTTTGAGGGTTTAGTGCAGTGCAGTGGTGTTCGGGCATTGTAGGGGGTTGTGCTGGGACTGGTGTTTTAGGGTTTAGGGCAGTGCAGTGGTGTTTGGGCAGTGTACTGGGTCAAGCTGGGGCTGGTGTTTCAGTGTTTAAGGCAGTGCAGTGGTGTTCGGGCAGAGTAGCGGGTCATGTTGTGGCTGGTGTTTTAGGGTTTAGGGCAGAGCAGTGGTGTTCGTGCAGTGTTGGGGGATGTGCGAGGGTGGTGGTTTAGGGCAGTGCAGTGGTGTTCGGGCAGTGAAGGGGGTCGTGCTGGGGCTTTTGTTTCAGGGTTTAGGGCAGTGCAGTGGTGTTCGGGGAGTGTAGGCGGTCGTGCTGGGGCTGGTGTTTCAGGGTTTAGGGCAGTGCAGTGGTGCTCGGGCAGTGCAGGGGGTCGTGCAGGGGTATGGTGTATCGGGGTTTAGGGCAGTGCAGTGGAGATCGGGCAGTGCAGGGGGTCATGCAGGGGGGTGGTGTTTCGGGGTTTAGGGCAGTGCAGTGGTGTTCGGCCAGTGCAGGGGGTCGTGCTGGGGTGGTGTTTCAGGGTATAGGCCAGTGCAGTGGTGTCCGGGCAGTGTAGGGGGTCGTGCAGGGTGTGGGGTTTCAGGGTTTAGGGCAGTGCAGTGCTGTTCTGTTCTGGCAGTGTAGGGGGTCGTGCAGGGGCTGGTGTTTCAGGGTTTAGAGCAGTGTAGTGGTGTTCGGGCAGTGTAGAGGGTCGTGCAGGGGGTGGTGTTTCAGGGTTTAGGGCAGTGCAGTGGTGTTCGGGCAGTGTAGGGGGTCGTGCAGGGGGTGGTGTTTCAGGGTTTAGGGCAGTGCAGTGGTGTTCGGGCAGTGTAGGGGGTCATGCTGAGGCTGGTGTTTCAGGGTTCAGGGCAGTGCAGTGGTGTTTTGGCAGTGTAGGGGGTCGTGCTGGGGCTGGATTTTCAGGGTTCAGGGCAGAGCAGTGGTGTTCGGGCAGTGTGGGGGTCATGCTGGGGGTGGTGTTTCAGGGATTAGGGCAGTGCAGTGGTGTTCGGGCAGTGTAGGGAGTCGTGCTGGGGCTGGTATTTCAGGGTTTAGGGCAGTTCAGTGGTGTTCGGGGAGTGTAGGCGGTCGTGCTGGGGCTGGTGTTTCAGGGTTTAGGGCAGTGCAGTGGTGGTTGGTCAGTGCAGTGTGTCTTGCTGGGGGTGGTGTTTCAGGGTTTAGGGCAGTGCAGTGGTGTTCGGGCAGTGCAGGGGGTCTTGCTGGGGGTGATGTTTCAGGGTTTCGGGAAGTACAGTGGTGTTCGGGCAGTGTAGGGGGTCGTGCAGGGGGATGGTGTTTCGGGGTTTAGGGCAGTGCAGAGGTGTTCGGGCAGTGCAGTGGGTCATGCAGGGGGGTGGTGTTTCGGGGTTTAGGGCAGTGCAGTGGTGTTTGGGCAGTGCAGGGGGTCATTCAGGGGGTGGTAATTTGGGGTTTAGGGCAGTGCACTGGTGTTCGGGCAATGCAGGGGGTCGTGATGGGGCTGGTGTTTCAGGGTTTAGGGCAGTGCAGTGATGTTCGGGGAGTGTAGGGGGCCGTGATGGGGCTGGTGTTTCACAGTTTAGGATAGTGCACTGGTGGTCGGCCAGTGCAGTGGGTCATGCTGGGGGTGGTGTTTCAGGGTTTAGGGCAGAGTAGTGGTGTACGGGCACTGAAGGGGGTCGTGCAGGAGGGTGGTGTTTCAGGGTTTAGGGCAGTGCACTGATGTTCGGGCAGTGCAGGGGGTCATGCTGGGGGTGGTGTTTCAGGGTATAGGGAAGTGCAGTGGTGTTCGGGCAGTGTAGGGGTTGTGCTGGGGGTGGTGTTTCGGGGTTTAGGGCAGTGCAGTGGTGTCCGGGCAGTGTAGGGGGTCGTGCATGGTGTGGTATTTCAGGGTTTAGGGCAGTGCAGTGCTGTTCTGGCAGTGTAGGGGGTCATGCAGGGGGTGGTGTTTCAGGGTTTAGAGCAGTGTAGTGGTGTTCGGGCAGTGTAGGGGGTCATGCAGGGGGTTGGTGTTTCAGGGTTTAGGGCAGTGAAGTGGTGTTCGTTCAGTATAGGGGGTCGTGCAGGTGGTGGATTTTCAGGGTTTAGGGCAGTGCAGTTTTGTTCGGGCAGTGTATGGGGTCGTGCTGGGGCTAGTGTTTCAGGGTTTAGGGCAGTGTTGTTGTGTTCGGGCAGTGTAGGGGGTCGTGCTGGGGGTGGTGTTTCAGGGTTTAGGGCAGTGCAGTGGTATTTGGGCAGTGTTGGGGGTCGTGCTGGGGGTGGTGTTTCAGGGCTTAGGGCAGTGCAGTGGTGTACGGGCTGTGTAGAGGGTCGTGCTGGGGGTGGTGGTTCAGGGTTTAGAGCAGTGTAGTGGTGTTCGGGCAGTGTAGGGGGTCTTGCAGGGGGTGGTGTTTCAGGGTTTAAGGCAGTGCAGTGGTATTCGTTCAATATAGGGGGTCGTGCAGGGGGTGGTGTTTCAAGGTTTAGGGCAGTGCAGTATTGTTCGGGCATTGTAGGGGGTCGTGCAGGGGGTGGTGTTTCAGGGTTTAGGGCAGTGCAGTGGTGTTCGGGCAGTGTAGGGGGTCGTGCTGAGCCTGGTGTTTCAGGGTTCAGGGCAGTGCAGTGGTGTTTTGGCAGTGTAGGGGGTCGTGCTGGGGCTGGTGTTTCAGGGTTCAGGGCAGAGCAGTGGTGTTCGGGCAGTGTGTGGGTCGTGCTGGGGGTGGTGTTTCAGGGATTAGGGCAGTGCAGTGGTGTTCGGGCAGTGTAGGGGGTCGTGCTGGGGCTGGTATTTCAGGTTTAAGGCAGTGCAGTCGTGTTCGGGGAGTGTAGGCGGTCATGCTGGGGTTGGTGTTTCAGGGTTTAGGGCAGTGCAGTGGTGGTCGGTCAGTACAGTGGGTCTTGCTGGGGGTGGTGTTTCAGGGTTTAGGGCAGTGCAGTGGTGTTCAGGCAGTGCAGGGGGTCTTGCTGGGGGTGATGTTTCAGGGTTTTCGGAAGTGCAGTGCTGTTCGAGCAGTTCAGGGGGTCGTGCAGGGGGGTGGTGTTTCGGTGTTTAGGGCAGTGCAGTGGTGTTCGGGCAGTGCAGGGGGTCATGCAGGGGGGGTGGTGTTTCAGGGTTTAGGGCAGTGCAGTGGTGTTCGGGCAGTGCAGGCGGTCATGCAGGGGGTGGTGATTTCGGGTTTAGGGCAGTGCACTGGTGTTCGGGCAATGCAGGGGGTCGTGCTGGGGCTGCTGTTTCAGGGTTTAGGGCAGTGCAGGGATGTTCAGGTAGTCTAGGGGGCAGTGATGGGGCTGGTATTTCACAGTTTAGGGGAGTGCAGTGGTGGTCGGCCAGTGCAGTGGGACATGCTGGGGGTGGTGTTTCGGGGTTTAGGGCAGTGCAGTGGTGTTTTGGCAGTGTAGGGGGTCGTGCTGGGGGTGATGTTTCAGGGTTTTGGGAAGTGCAGTGCTGTTCGGGCAGTGCAGGGGGTCGTGCAGGGGGGTGGTGTTTCAGGTTTCAGGGCAGAGCAGTTGTGTTCGGGCAGTGTGGGGGTTGTGCTGGGTGTGGTGTTTAAGGGATTAGGGCAGGGCAGTGGTGTTCGGGCAGTGTAGGGGGTCGTGCTGGGGTTGGCGTTTCAGGGTTTAGGGCAGTGCAGTGGTGTTCGGGGAGTATAGGGGGTTGTGCTGGGGCTGGTGTTTCAGGGTTTAGAGCAGTGTAGTGGTGTTTGGGCAGTGTAAGGGGTTGTGCAGGGGGTGGTGTTTTAGGGTTTAGGGCAGTGCGGTGGTGTTCGGGCAGTGTAAGGGGTCGTGCAGGGGGTGGTGTTTCAGGGTTTAGGGCAGTGCAGTATTGTTCGGGCAGTGTAGGGGATCGTGCAGGTGGTGGTGTTTAAGGGTTTAGGGCAGTGCAGTGGTGTTCGGGCAGTGTAGGGGGTCATGCTGGGGCTGGTGTTTCAGGGTTTAGGGCAGTGTTGTTGTGTTCGGGCAGTGTAGGGGGTCGTGCTGGGGGTGGTGTTTCAGGGTTTTGGGCAGTGCAGTGGTATTTGGGCAGTGTTGTGGGTTGTGCTGGGGGTGGTGGTTCAGGGTTTAGGGCAGTGCAGTGGTGTTCGGGCAGTGTAGAGGGTCGTGCTGGGGGTGGTGTTTCAGGGTTTAGGGCAATGCAGTGGTGTTTGGGCAGTGTAAGGGGTTGTGCAGGGGGTGGTGTTTTAGGGTTTAGGGCAGTGTAGTGGTTTTCAGGCAGTGGAGGGAGTCGTGCAGGGGTAGTGTTTCAGGGTTTAGGGCAGTGCAGTGATTTTTGGGCAGTGTAGGGGGTCGTGCTGGGGTGGTGTTTCAGGGTTTAGGGCAGTGCAGTGGTATTCGGGCAGTGTGAGGAGTCGTGCTGGGGCTGGTGTTTTAGGGTTTAGTGCAGTGTATTGGTTTTCGGGCAGTGTAGGGGGTCGTGCTGGGGCTGGAGTTTTAGGGTTAAGCGTAGTGCAGTGGTGTTCGGGCAGTGTAGGGGGTCGTGCTGGGGGTGGTGTTTTATGGTTTAGGGTAGTGCAGTTGTGGTCGGGCAGTGTAGGGGGTTGTGCAGGGGTTGGCGTTTTAGGGTTTAGGGCAGTGGAGTGGTGTTCAGGCAGTGTAGGGGGTCGTGCAGGGGGTGGTGTTTCAGGGTTTAGGGCAGTGCAGTGGTGATCAGGCAGTGTAGGGGGTCGTGCAGGGGTGGTGTTTCAGGGTTTAGGGCTGTGCAGTGGTGGTCGGGCAGTGTAGGGGGTCTTGCTGTTGGTGGTGTTTCAGGGTTTAGGGCACTGCAGTGGTGTTCGGGCAATGCAGGGGGTCGTGCTGGGGCTGGTGTTTCAGGGTTTAGGGCAGTGCAGTGATGTTCGGGGAGTGTAGGGGGCCGTGATGGGGCTGGTGTTTCACAGTTTAGGGCTGTGCAATGGTGGTCGGCCAGTGCAGTGGGTCATGCTGGGGGTGGTGTTTCAGGGTTTAGGGCAGTGCACTGGTGTTCGGGCAGTGCAGGGAGTCATGCTGGGGGTGGTGTTTCAGGGTATAGGGAAGTGCAGTGGTGTTCGGGCAGTGTAGGGGTTGTGCTGGGGCTGGTGTTTCGGGGTTTAGGGCAGTGCAGTGGTGCCCGGGCAGTGTAGGGGGTCGTGCAGGGTGTGGTGTTTCAGGGTTTAGGGCAGTGCAGTGCTGTTCTGGCAGTGTAGGGGCTCATGCAGGGGGTGGTGTTTCAGGGTTTAGAGCAGTGTAGTGGTGTTCGGGCAGTGTAGGGGGTCGTGCAGGGGGTGGTGGTTCAGGGTTTAGGGCAGTGAAGTGGTGTTCGTTCAGTATAGGGGGTGATGCAGGTGGTGGATTTTCAGGGTTTAGGGCAGTGCAGTTTTGTTCGGGCAGTGTATGGGGTCGTGCTGGGGCTGGTGTTTCAGGGTTTAGGGCAGTGTTGTTGTGTTCGGGCAGTGTAGGGGGTCGTGCTGGGACTGGTGCTTTAGGGTTTAGGGCAGTGCAGTGGTGTTTGGGCAGTGTACTGGGTCATGCTGGGGCTGGTGTTTCAGTGTTTAAGGCAGTGCAGTGGTGTTCGGGTAGTGTAGGGGGTCATTTTGGGGCTGGTGTTTTAGGGTTTAGGGCAGAGCAGTGCTGTTCGGGCAGTGTTGGGGGATGTGTGGGGGTGGTGGTTTAGGGCAGACCAGTGGCATTCGGGCAGTGTAGTGGGTCATGCTGGGGCTGGTGTTTTAGGGTTTAGGGCAGTGCAGTGATGGTCGGTCAGTGCAGTGGGTCTTACTGGGGGTGGTGTTTCAGGGTATAGGGCAGTGCAGTGGTGTTCGGGCAGTGTAGGGGTTGTGCTGGGGGTGGTGTTTCGGGGTTTAGGGCAGTGCAGTGGTGTCAGGGCAGTGTAGGGGGTCATGCAGGGTCTGGTGTTTCAGGGTTTAGGGCAGTGCAGTGCTGTTCTGGCAGTGTAGGGTGTCATGCAGGGTGTGGTGTTTCAGGGTTTAGAGCAGTGTAGTGGTGTTCGGGCAGTGTAGGGGGTCTTGCAGGGGGTGGTGTTTCAGGGTTTAAGGCAGTGCAGTGGTATTCGTTCAATATAGGGGGTCGTGCAGGGGGTGGTGTTTCAAGGTTTAGGGCAGTGCAGTATTGTTCGGGCATTGTAGGGGGTCGTGCAGGGGGTGGTGTTTCAGGGTTTAGGGCAGTGCAGTGGTGTTCGGGCAGTGTAGGGGGTCGTGCTGAGCCTGGTGTTTCAGGGTTCAGGGCAGTGCAGTGGTGTTTTGGCAGTGTAGGGGGTCGTGCTGGGGCTGGTGTTTCAGGGTTCAGGGCAGAGCAGTGGTGTTCGGGCAGTGTGTGGGTCGTGCTGGGGGTGGTGTTTCAGGGATTAGGGCAGTGCAGTGGTGTTCGGGCAGTGTAGGGGGTCGTGCTGGGGCTGGTATTTCAGGTTTAAGGCAGTGCAGTCGTGTTCGGGGAGTGTAGGCGGTCATGCTGGGGCTGGTGTTTCAGGGTTTAGGGCAGTGCAGTGGTGGTCGGTCAGTACAGTGGGTCTTGCTGGGGGTGGTGTTTCAGGGTTTAGGGCAGTGCAGTGGTGTTCAGGCAGTGCAGGGGGTCTTGCTGGGGTGATGTTTCAGGGTTTTCGGAAGTGCAGTGCTGTTCGAGCAGTTCAGGGGGTCGTGCAGGGGGGGTGGTGTTTCGGTGTTTAGGGCAGTGCAGTGGTGTTCGGGCAGTGCAGGGGGTCATGCAGGGGGGGTGGTGTTTCAGGGTTTAGGGCAGTGCAGTGGTGTTCGGGCAGTGCAGGCGGTCATGCAGGGGGTGGTGATTTCGGGTTTAGGGCAGTGCACTGGTGTTCGGGCAATGCAGGGGGTCGTGCTGGGGCTGCTGTTTCAGGGTTTAGGGCAGTGCAGGGATGTTCAGGTAGTCTAGGGGGCAGTGATGGGGCTGGTATTTCACAGTTTAGGGGAGTGCAGTGGTGGTCGGCCAGTGCAGTGGGACATGCTGGGGGTGGTGTTTCGGGGTTTAGGGCAGTGCAGTGGTGTTTTGGCAGTGTAGGGGGTCGTGCTGAGGGTGATGTTTCAGGGTTTTGGAAAGTGCAGTGCTGTTCGGGCAGTGCAGGGGGTCGTGCAGGGGGGTGGTGTTTCAGGTTTCAGGGCAGAGCAGTTGTGTTCGGGCAGTGTGGGGGTTGTGCTGGGTGTGGTGTTTAAGGGATTAGGGCAGGGCAGTGGTGTTCGGGCAGTGTAGGGGGTCGTGCTGGGGTTGGCGTTTCAGGGTTTAGGGCAGTGCAGTGGTGTTCGGGGAGTATAGGGGGTTGTGCTGGGGCTGGTGTTTCAGGGTTTAGAGCAGTGTAGTGGTGTTTGGGCAGTGTAAGGGGTTGTGCAGGGGGTGGTGTTTTAGGGTTTAGGGCAGTGCGGTGGTGTTCGGGCAGTGTAAGGGGTCATGCAGGGGGTGGTGTTTCAGGGTTTAGGGCAGTGCAGTATTGTTCGGGCAGTGTAGGGGATCGTGCAGGTGGTGGTGTTTAAGGGTTTAGGGCAGTGCAGTGGTGTTCGGGCAGTGTAGGGGGTCATGCTGGGGCTGGTGTTTCAGGGTTTAGGGCAGTGTTGTTGTGTTCGGGCAGTGTAGGGGGTCGTGCTGGGGGTGGTGTTTCAGGGTTTTGGGCAGTGCAGTGGTATTTGGGCAGTGTTGTGGGTTGTGCTGGGGGTGGTGGTTCAGGGTTTAGGGCAGTGCAGTGGTGTTCGGGCAGTGTAGAGGGTCGTGCTGGGGGTGGTGTTTCAGGGTTTAGGGCAATGCAGTGGTGTTTGGGCAGTGTAAGGGGTTGTGCAGGGGGTGGTGTTTTAGGGTTTAGGGCAGTGTAGTGGTTTTCAGGCAGTGGAGGGAGTCGTGCAGGGGTAGTGTTTCAGGGTTTAGGGCAGTGCAGTGATTTTTGGGCAGTGTAGGGGGTCGTGCTGGGGTGGTGTTTCAGGGTTTAGGGCAGTGCAGTGGTATTCGGGCAGTGTGAGGAGTCGTGCTGGGGCTGGTGTTTTAGGGTTTAGTGCAGTGTATTGGTTTTCGGGCAGTGTAGGGGGTCGTGCTGGGGCTGGAGTTTTAGGGTTAAGCGTAGTGCAGTGGTGTTCGGGCAGTGTAGGGGGTCGTGCTGGGGGTGGTGTTTTATGGTTTAGGGTAGTGCAGTTGTGGTCGGGCAGTGTAGGGGGTTGTGCAGGGGTTGGCGTTTTAGGGTTTAGGGCAGTGGAGTGGTGTTCAGGCAGTGTAGGGGGTCGTGCAGGGGGTGGTGTTTCAGGGTTTAGGGCAGTGCAGTGGTGATCAGGCAGTGTAGGGGGTCGTGCAGGGGTGGTGTTTCAGGGTTTAGGGCTGTGCAGTTGTGGTCGGGCAGTGTAGGGGGTCTTGCTGTTGGTGGTGTTTCAGGGTTTAGGGCACTGCAGTGGTGTTCGGGCAATGCAGGGGGTCGTGCTGGGGCTGGTGTTTCAGGGTTTAGGGCAGTGCAGTGATGTTCGGGGAGTGTAGGGGGCCGTGATGGGGCTGGTGTTTCACAGTTTAGGGCTGTGCAATGGTGGTCGGCCAGTGCAGTGGGTCATGCTGGGGGTGGTGTTTCAGGGTTTAGGGCAGTGCACTGGTGTTCGGGCAGTGCAGGGAGTCATGCTGGGGGTGGTGTTTCAGGGTATAGGGAAGTGCAGTGGTGTTCGGGCAGTGTAGGGGTTGTGCTGGGGCTGGTGTTTCGGGGTTTAGGGCAGTGCAGTGGTGCCCGGGCAGTGTAGGGGGTCGTGCAGGGTGTGGTGTTTCAGGGTTTAGGGCAGTGCAGTGCTGTTCTGGCAGTGTAGGGGCTCATGCAGGGGGTGGTGTTTCAGGGTTTAGAGCAGTGTAGTGGTGTTCGGGCAGTGTAGGGGGTCGTGCAGGGGGTGGTGGTTCAGGGTTTAGGGCAGTGAAGTGGTGTTCGTTCAGTATAGGGGGTGATGCAGGTGGTGGATTTTCAGGGTTTAGGGCAGTGCAGTTTTGTTCGGGCAGTGTATGGGGTCGTGCTGGGGCTGGTGTTTCAGGGTTTAGGGCAGTGTTGTTGTGTTCGGGCAGTGTAGGGGGTCGTGCTGGGACTGGTGCTTTAGGGTTTAGGGCAGTGCAGTGGTGTTTGGGCAGTGTACTGGGTCATGCTGGGGCTGGTGTTTCAGTGTTTAAGGCAGTGCAGTGGTGTTCGGGTAGTGTAGGGGGTCATTTTGGGGCTGGTGTTTTAGGGTTTAGGGCAGAGCAGTGCTGTTCGGGCAGTGTTGGGGGATGTGTGGGGGTGGTGGTTTAGGGCAGACCAGTGGCGTTCGGGCAGTGTAGTGGGTCATGCTGGGGCTGGTGTTTTAGGGTTTAGGGCAGTGCAGTAATGGTCGGTCAGTGCAGTGGGTCTTACTGGGGGTGGTGTTTCAGGGTATAGGGCAGTGCAGTGGTGTTCGGGCAGTGTAGGGGTTGTGCTGGGGGTGGTGTTTCGGGGTTTAGGGCAGTGCAGTGGTGTCAGGGCAGTGTAGGGGGTCATGCAGGGTGTGGTGTTTCAGGGTTTAGAGCAGTGTAGTGGTGTTCGGGCAGTGTAGAGGGTGATGCAGGGGGTGGTGTTTCAGGGTTTAGGGCAGTGCAGTATTGTTCGGGCAGTGTAGGGGGTCGTGCAGGGGGTAGTGTTTCAGGGTTTAGGGCAGTGCAGTGGTGTTCGGGCAGTGTAGGGGGCCGTGCTGAGGCTGGTGTTTCAGGGTTCAGGGCAGAGCAGTGGTGTTCGGGCAGTGTGGGGGTCGTGCTGGGGGTGGTGTTTCAGGGATTAGGGCAGTGCAGTGGTGTTCGGGCAGTGTAGGGGGTCGTGCTGGGGCTGGTGTTTCAGGGTTTAGGGCAGTGCAGTGGTGTTCGGGGAGTGTAGGCGGTCGTGCTGGTGCTGGTGTTTCAGGGTTTAGGGCAGTGCAGTGGTGGTCAGTCAGTGCAGTGGGTCTTGCTGGGGGTGGTGTTTCAGGGTTTAGGGCAGTGCAGTGGTGTTCGGGCAGTGCAGGGGGTCTTGCTGGGAGTGATGTTCCAGGGTTTAGGGAAGTGCAGTGGTGTTTGGGCAGTGCAGGGGGTCGTGCAGGGGGATGGTGTTTCGGGGTTTAGGGCAGTGCAGTGGTGTTCGGCCAGTGCAGGGGGTCATGCAGGGGGGTGGTGTTTCAGGGTTCAGGGCAGTGCAGTGGTGTTTTGGCAGTGTAGGGGGTCGTGCTGGGGCTGGTTTTTCAGGGTTCAGGGCAGAGCAGTGGTGTTCGGGCAGTGTGGGGGTCGTGCTGGGGGTGGTGTTTCAGGGATTAGAGCAGTGCAGTGGTGTTCGGGCAGTGTAGGGGGTCGTGCTGGGGCTGGTATTTCAGGGTTTAGGGCAGTACAGTGGTGGTCGGGGAGTGTAGGCGGTCGTGCTGGGGCTGGTGTTTCAGGGTTTAGGGCAGTGCAGTGGTGGTCGGTCAGTGCAGTGTGTCTTGCTGGGGGTGGTGTTTCAGGGTTTAGGGCAGTGCAGTGGTGTTCGGGCAGTGCAGGGGGTCTTGCTGGGGGTGATGTTTCAGGGTTTTGGGAAGTGCAGTGGTGTTCAGGCAGTGTAGGGGGTCGTGCAGGGGGATGGTGTTTCGGGGTTTAGGGCAGTGCAGTGGTGTTCGGGCAGTGCATGGGGTCATGCAGGGGGGTGGTGTGTCGGGGTTTAGGGCAGTGCAGTGGTGTTCGGGCAGTGCAGGGGGTCATGCAGGGGGTGGTGATTTGGGGTTTAGGGCAGTGCACTGGTGTTCGGGCAATGCAGGGGGTCGTGCTGGGGCTGGTGTTTCAGGGTTTAGGGCAGTGCAGTGATGTTCGGGGAGTGTAGGGGGCCGTGATGGGGCTGGTGTTTCACAGTTTAGGGCTGTGCAATGGTGGTCGGCCAGTGCAGTGGGTCATGCTGGGGGTGGTGTTTCAGGGTTTAGGGCAGTGCACTGGTGTTCGGGCAGTGTAGGGAGTCATGCTGGGGGTGGTGTTTCAGGGTATAGGGAAGTGCAGTGGTGTTCGGGCAGTGTAGGGGTTGTGCTGGGGCTGGTGTTTCGGGGTTTAGGGCAGTGCAGTGGTGCCCGGGCAGTGTAGGGGGTCGTGCAGGGTGTGGTGTTTCAGGGTTTAGGGCAGTGCAGTGCTGTTCTGGCAGTGTAGGGGCTCATGCAGGGGGTGGTGTTTCAGGGTTTAGAGCAGTGTAGTGGTGTTCGGGCAGTGTAGGGGGTCGTGCAGGGGGTGGTGGTTCAGGGTTTAGGGCAGTGAAGTGGTGTTCGTTCAGTATAGGGGGTGGTGCAGGTGGTGGATTTTCAGGGTTTAGGGCAGTGCAGTTTTGTTCGGGCAGTGTATGGGGTCGTGCTGGGGCTGGTGTTTCAGGGTTTAGGGCAGTGTTGTTGTGTTCGGGCAGTGTAGGGGGTCGTGCTGGGGTGGTGTTTCAGGGTTTAGGGCAGTGCAGTGGTATTTGGGCAGTGTTGGGGGTCATGCTGGGGGTGGTGTGTCAGGGCTTAGGGCAGTGCAGTGGTGTACGGGTAGTGTTGAGGGTCGTGCTGGGGGTGGTGGTTCAGGGTTTAGAGCAGTGTAGTGGTGTTTGGGCAGTGTAAGAGGTTGTTCAGGGGGTGGTGTTTTAGGGTTTAGGGCAGTGCGGGGGTGTTCGGGAAGTGTTAGGGGTCGTGCAGGGGGTGGTGTTTAAGGGTTTAGGGCAGTGCAGTGGTGTTCGGGCAGTGTAGGGGGTCATGCTGGGGCTGGTGTTTCAGGGTTTAGGGCAGTGTTGTTGTTTTCGGGCAGTGTAGGGGGTCGTGCTGGGGGTGGTGTTTCAGGGTTTAGGGCAGTGCAGTGGTATTTGGGCAGCGTTGGGGGTCGTGCTGGGGGTGGTGGTTCAGGGTTTAGGGCAGTGCAGTGGTGTTCGGGCTGTGTAGAGGGTCGTGCTTGGGGTGGTGTTTCAGGGTTTAGGGCAATCCAGTGGTGTTTGGGCAGTGTAAGGGGTTGTGCAGGGGGTGGTGTTTTAGGGTTTAGTTCAGTGTAGTGGTTTTCGGGCAGTGTAGGGAGTCGTGCAGGGGTTGTGTTTTAGGGTTTAGGGCAGTGCAGTGATGTTTGGGCAGTGTAGGGGGTCGTGCTGGGGGTGGTGTTTCAGGGTTTAGGGCAGTGCAGTGGTGTGTGGGCAGTGTGAGGGGTCATGCTGGGGCTGGTGTTTTAGGGTTTAGCGCAGTGTATTGGTTTTCGGGCAGTGTAGGGGGTCGTGCTGGGGCTGGAGTTTTAGGGTTAAGCATGGTGCAGTGGTGTTCGGGCAGTGTAGGGGGTCGTGCTGGGGTGGTGTTTTATGGTTTAGGGTAGTGCAGTTGTGGTCGGGCAGTGTAGGGGGTTGTGCAGGGGTTGGTGTTTTACGGTTTAGGGCAGTGGAGTGGTGTTCGGGCAGTGTAGGGGGTCATGCAGGGGGTGGCGTTTCAGGGTTTAGGGCTGTGCAGTGGTGGTCGGGCAGTGTAGGGGGTCTTGCTGGTGGTGGTGTTTCAGAGTTTAGGGCACTGCAGTGGTTTTTGGTCAGTGTAGGGGGCCGTGCTGGGACTGGTGCTTTAGGGTTTAGGGTAGTGCAGTGGTGTTTCGGCAGTGTACTGGGTCATGCTGGGGCTGGTGTTTCAGGGTTTAGGGCAGTGCAGTGGCATTCGGGCAGTGTAGTGGGTCATGCTGGGGCTGGTGTTTTAGGGTTTAGGGAAGTGCAGTGGTGTTTGGGCAGTGTACTGGGTCATGCTGGGGCTGGTGTTTCAGGGTTTAGGGCAGTGCAGTGGTATTCCGGAAATAAAAGGGGGTCGTGCTGGGGATGGTGTTTCAGGGTTTAGGGCAGTGCAGTGGTGTTCGGGAAATGTAGGGGGTAGTGCAGGGGGTGGTGTTTCAGGGTTTAGGGCAGTGCAGTGGTGTTCGGGCAGTGTATGGGGTAGTCCTGGGGGTGGTCTTTCAGGGTTTAGGGCAGTACTGTGGTGTTCGGGCAGTGTAGGGGCTTGTGCGGGGGGTGGTGTTAAAGGGTTTAGGGCAGTGCAGTGGTGTTCAGGCAGTGTAGGCGGTCGTGCAGGGGGTGGTGTTTCAGGTTTTAGGGCAGTGCAGTGGTGTTTGGGCAGTGTTGAGTTTCTTGATGGGGGTGGTGTTTCAGGGTTTAGGGCAGTGGTGTTCAGGCAGTGTAAGGGGTCTTGCTGGGGGTGGTGTTTCAGGGTTTATGGCAGTTTAGTGGTGTTCAGGCAGTGTAGGGGGTCTTGCTGGGGGTGGTGTGTCAGGGTTTAGGGCAGTGGTGTTCGGGCAGTGTAGGGGGTCTTTCTGGGGGTGGTGTATCAGGGTTTATGGCAGTGCAGTGTTGTTCGTTCAGTATAGGGGGTTATGCAGGAGGTGGTGTTTCAGGGTTTAGGGCAGTGCAGTATTGTTCGGGCAGTGTAGGGGGTCATGCAGGGGGTGGTGTTTCAGGGTTTTGGGCAGTGCAGTGGTGTTCAGGCAGTGTAGGTGTTCATGCTGGGGTGGTGTTTCAGGGTTTAGGGCAGTGCAGTAGTGTTCAGGCAGTGTAGGGGTTCGTGCAGGGGGTGGTGTTTCAGGTTTTAGGGCAGTGCAGTGGTGTTTGGGCAGTGTTGAGTTTCTTGATGGGGTGGTGTTTCAGGGTTTAGGGCAGTGGTGTTCAGGCAGTGTAAGGGGTCTTGCTGGGGGTGGTGTTTCAGGGTTTAGGGCAGTTTAGTGGTGTTCAGGCAGTGTAGGGGGGCATGCAGGGTGTGGTGTTTCAGGGTTTAGGGCAGTGCAGTGGTGTTTGGGCAGTGTTGAGTTTCTTGATGGGGTGGTGTTTCAGGGTTTAGGGCAGTGGTGTTCAGGCAGTGTAGGGGGTCTTTCTGGGGGTGGTGTTTCAGGGTATAGGGAAGTGCAGTGGTGTTCGGGCAGTGTAGGGGTTGTGCTGGGGGTGGTGTTTCGGGGTTTAGGGCAGTGCAGTGGTGTTCGGGCAGTGTAGGGGGGCGTGCAGGGTGTGGTGTTTCAGGGTTTAGGGCAGTGCAGTGCTGTTCTGGCAGTGTAGGGGGTCATGCAGGGGGTGGTGTTTCAGGGTTTAGAGCAGTGTAGTCTTGTTTGGGCAGTGTAGGGGGTCGTGCAGGGGGTGGTGTTTCAGGGTTTAGGGCAGTGAAGTGGTGTTCGTTCAGTATAGGGGGTCGTGCAGGTGGTGGATTTTCAGGGTTTAGGGCAGTGCAGTTTTGTTCGGGCAGTGTATGGGGTCGTGCTGGGGCTGGTGTTTCAGGGTTTAGGGCAGTGTTGTTGTGTTCGGGCAGTGTAGGGGGTCGTGCTGGGGGTGGTGTTTCAGGGTTTAGGGCAGTGCAGTGGTATTTGGGCAGTGTTGGGGTCGTGCTGGGGGTGGTGTTTCAGGGCTTAGGGCAATGCAGTGGTGTACGGGCAGTGTAGAGGGTCGTGCTGGGGGTGGTGGTTCAGGGTTTAGAGCAGTGTAGTGGTGTTTGGGCAGTGTAAGGGGTTGTGCAGGGGGTGATGTTTTAGGGTTTAGGGCAGTGCGGTGGTGTTCGGGGAGTGTAAGGGGTCGTGCAGGGGGTTGTGTTTCAGGGTTTAGGGCAGTGCAGTATTGTTTGAGCAGTGTAGGGGGTCATGCAGGGGGGTGGTGTTTTAGGGTTTAGGGCAGTGCAGTGGTGTTCGAGCAGTGTAGGGGTTTGTGCGGGGGTGGTGTTTCAAGGTTTAGGGCTGTGCAGTGGTGTTCGGGCAGTGTAGTGGGTCGAAAGAGGGGTGGTGTTTCAGGGTTTAGGGCAGTGCAATGGTGTTTGGGCAGTGTAGGTGGTCATGCGGGGGTGGTGTTTCAGGGTTTAGGGCAGTGCAGTGGTGTTTGGGCAGTGTAGGGGGTCATGCTGGGGTGGTCTTTCACGGTTCAGGGCAGAGCAGTGGTATTCGGGCAGTGTAGTTGGTCTTGCTGGGGGTGATATTTTAGGGTTTAGGGCAGTGCCATGGTGTTTGGGCATTGTAGGGGGTCATGCTGGGCTGGTGTTTCAGCGTTTAGGGCAGTGCAGTGGTGTTCGGACACTGTAGGGGGATGTGCGGGGGTGGTGTTTCAGGGTTTAGGGCAGAGCCGTGGTGTTTGGACAGTGTAGGGGGTCCTGCAGTGGGTGGTGTTTCAGGGTTTAGGGCTGTGCAGTGGTGTGCGGGCAGTGTAGGGGTCTTGCTGAGGTTGGTGTTTCAGAGTTTAGGGCAGTGCAGTGGTGTTCAGGCAGTGTAGGGGGTCATGCTGGGGGTGGAGTTTCAGGGTTCAGGGCAGAGCAGTGGTGTTTGGCAGTGTAGGGGGTCATGCTGGGGTGGTGTTTCAGGGTTTAGGGCAGTGCAGTGGTGTTCGGGCAGTGTAGGGGGTCGTTCTAAACTGGTGTTTCAGGGTTTAGGGCAGTGCAATGGTGATCAGGCAGTGTAGTTGGTCGTGCTGGAGCTGGTGTTTCAGGGTTTAGGGCAGTGCAGTGGTGTTCTGGCATTGTAGGGGGTCTTGCTGGGGGTGGTGTGTCAGAGATTAGGGCAGTGTAGTGGTGTTCGGGCAGTGCAGGGGTTTTGCTGGGGGTGGTGTTTCAGGGTTTAGGGCAATGGTTTTCGGGTAGTGTAGTTGGTCGTGCAGGGGGTGGTGTTTTAGGGTTTAGGGCAGTGCAGTGGTGTTCAGGCAGTGTAGGCGATCGTGCGGGGGGTGGTGTTTCAGGGTTTAGGGCAGTGTAGTGGTGTTCGGGCAGTGTATGGGTCATGCTGGGGTGGTGTTTCAGGGTTTAGGTCAGTGCAGTGGTGTTCAGGCAGTGTAGGGGGTCATGCCGGGGGTGGTGTTTCAGGGTTTAGGGCAGCGCAGTGCTGGTCAGGCAGTGTAGGAGGTCGTGCTGGGGGTGGTGTTTCAGGCTTTAGAGCAGTGCAGTGGTGTTCAGGCAGTGTAGGGGGCCGTGCAGGGGGTGGTGTTTCAGGGTTTAGGGCAGTGCAGTGGTTTTCGGGCAGTGTAAGGAGTCGTGCAGGGAGTGGTGTTTTAGGGTTTAGGGCAGTGCAGTGGTTTTCGGGCAGTGTAGAGGGTCTTGCTGGGGGTGGTGATTCAGGGTTTAGTGCAGTGGTGTTCAGGCAGTGTAGGGGGTCTTGCTGGGCATAGCGGTTCAGGGTTTAGGGCAGTACAGTGTTATTCGGGCAGTGTAGGGGGTTGTGCGGGGGATGTTTTAGGGTTTAGGGCAGTGCAGTGGTGTTCGGGCATTGTACGGGTTCATGCGGGGGTGGTGTTTCAAGGTTTACGGCAGTGCAGGGGCGTTCGTGTAGTGTAGGGGGTTGTTGGGGGGGTGGTGTTTCAGGGTTTAGGGCAGGTCAGTGGTGTTCGTGCAGTGTAGGCAGTCGTGCGGGGGGTGGTGTTTCAGGGTTTATGGCAGTGCAATGGTGTTTGGGAACTGTAGGGGGTCGTGCTGTTGTGGTGTTTCAGGGTTTTGGGCAGTGCAGTGGTGTTCGGGCAGTGTAGTTGGTCATGCTGGGGCTGGTGTTTCAGTGTTTAGGGCAGTGCAGTGGTGTTCAGGCATTGTAGAAGGGCATGCTGGGGCTGCTGTTTCAGGGTTTAGGGCAGTGCAGTGGTGTTTGGGCAGTTTAGGTGGTCATGCTGGGGTGGTGTGTCAGGGTTTAGGGCAGTGCAGTGGTGTTCGGGCAGTTTGGGGGGTCGTGCTGTGGGTGGTGTTTCAGGGATTAGGGCAGTGCAGTGGTGTTCGGGTAGTGTAGAGTGTTGTGCTGGGGCTGGTGTCTCAGGGCTTAGGGAAGAGCAGTGGTGTTCGGGCAGTGTAGGGTGTTGTGCTGGTGTTTCAGGGTTTAGGGCAGAGCAGTGGTGTTCGGACAGTGTAGGGGGACGTGCTGGGGGTGGTGTTTCAGGGTTTAGGGCAGCACAGTGGTGTTCAGGCAGTGTAGGGGGTCGTGCTGGTGGTGGTGTTTCAGGGTTTAGGGCAGTGCAGTGGTGTTCGGGCAGTGTAGGGGTTCGTCCTGGGGCTGGTGTTTCAGGGACCAGTTCAGAGCAGTGGTGTTCCGGCAGTGAAGGGGGTCGTGCTGGGGTGGAGTTTCAGGGTTCAGGGCAGTGCAGTGGTGTTCGTGCAGTGTAGGGAGTCAGGCAGGGAGTGGTGTTTTAGGGTTTAGGGCAGTGCAGTGGAATTCGGGCAGTGTAGGGGGTATTGCTGGGGGTGGTGATTCAGGGTTTAGGGCAGTGGTGTTCAGGCAGTGTAGGGGGTCTTGCTGGGCGAGGTGTTTCAGGGTTTAGGGCAGATTAGTGGTGTTCGGGCAGTGTAGGGGGTCTTGCTGGGGGTGTTTTTTCAGGGTTTAGGGCAGTGGTGTTCGGACAGTGTTGGGTCTCTTGCTGGGGTGGTGTTTCAGGGTTTAGGGCAGTGCAGTGGTGTTCGGGCAGTGTAGCGGTTCGTGCGGGGGGTGGTGTTTCAAGGTTTAGGGCAGTGCAGTGGCGTTCGGGTAGTGTAGGGGATTGTTGGGGGGGTGGTGTTTCAGGGTTTAGGGCAGGGCAGTGGTGTTCGTGCAGTGTAGGCAGTCGTGCGGGGGTGGTGTTTCAGCGTTTCGGGCAGTGCATTGGTGTTCGGACAGTGGAGTTGGTCATGCTGGGGCTGGTGTTTCAGGGTTTATGGCAGTGCAGTGGCGTTCAGGCATTGTAGGGGGTCATGCTGGGGCTGGTGTTTCAGGGTTTAGGGCAGTGCAGTGGTGTTTGGGCATTTTAGGTGGCTCGTTTTGGGGTGGTGTTTCAGGGTTTAGGGCAGTGCAGTGGTGTTCGGGCAGTTTGGGGGGTCGTGCTGGGGGTGGTGTTTCAGGGATTAGGGCAGTGCAGTGGTGTATGGGTATTGTAGAGGGTTGTGCTGGGGCTGGTGTTTCAGGGTTTAGGGCAGAGCAGTGGTGTTCGGGCAGTGTAGGGGGTTGTGCTGGTGTTTCAGGGTTTAGGGCAGAGCAGTGGTGTTCGGACAGTGTAGGGGGACATGCTGGGGGTGGTGTTTCAGGGTTTGGTGCAGAGCACTGATGTTTGGGCAGTGTAGGGGTCGTGCTGGGGCTGGTGTTTCAGGATTTAGTGCAGAGCAGTGGTGTTCGGGCAGTGTAGGGGGTCGTGCTGGGGGTGGAGTTTCAGGGTTTAGGGCAGTGCAGTGGTGTTCGGGCAGTGTAGGGGGTCGTGCTGAGGCTTGTGTTTCAGGGTGTAGGCCTGTGCAGTGGTGTTCGGGCAGTGTAGGGGTCGTGCCGGGGCTGGTCGTTTAGGGTTTAGAGAGGAGCAGTGGTGTTCAGGCAGTGTAGGGAGTCAGGCTGGGGCTGGTGTTTTGAGATTTAGGGCAGTGCAGTGGTGTTTGGGCAGTGGAGGGCGTCGTGGTGGGGCTGGTGTTTTAGGGTTTAGGGCAGAGCTGTGGTGTTCGGGCAGTGTAGGGGGTCGTGCTGGGGCTGGCGTTTTAGGGTTTAGGGCAGAGCAGTGGTGTTCGGGCAGTGAAGGGGGTTGTGCGGGGGGTGGTGTTTTAGGGTTTAGGGCAGAGCAGTGGTGTTCGGGCAGTGTAGGGTGTCGTGCTGGGGGTGATGATTCAGGATTTAGGGCGGTGCATTGGTTTTCGGGCAGTGTATGGGGTCGTGCAGCGGGTGGTGTTTCAGGGGTTAGGGCAGTGCAGTGATCTTCAGGCAGTGTAGGGGGTCCTGCAGGGGGTGGTGTTTCAGGGTTTAGGGCAGTGAAGTGGTGTGCGGGCAGTGTTGGGGGTCTTGCTGGGGGTGGTGTTTCAGGGTTTAGGGCAGGGGTATTCGGGCTGTGTAGGGGGTCTTGCTGGGGGTGGTGTTTCAGAGTTTAGGGCAGTGCA
Source organism: Triturus cristatus (assembly GCF_964204655.1). Lineage (NCBI taxonomy): Eukaryota > Metazoa > Chordata > Amphibia > Caudata > Salamandridae > Triturus > Triturus cristatus. The sequence continues at coordinate 629,625,986 of NC_140579.1, read as the reverse complement.
GTGGTGTTCGGGAAGTGTAGGGGGTTTTGCTGGGGGTGGTGTTTCAGGGTTTAGGGCAGTGGTGTTTGGGCAGCAGTGTAGGGGGTCTTGCTGGGGGTGGTGTTTCAGGGTTTAGTGCAGTGCAGTGGTGTTCAGGCAGTGTAAGGGGTCTTGCTGCGGGTGGTGTTTCAGGGTTCAGGGCAGTGCAGTGCTGTTCGGGCAGTGTAGAGGGTCATGCAGGGGGGTGGGTTTTCAGAGATTAGGGCAGTGCAGTGTGTTCAGGCAGTGTAGGGGGTCATGCTGGGGGTGGTGTTTCAGGGTTTAGGGCAGTGCAGTGGTGTTCAGTCAGTGTAGGGGGTCGTGCTGGGGTGGTGTTTCAGGATATAGGGCAGTGCAGTGGTGTTCGGGCAGTTTGGGGGGTCGTGCTGGGGGTGGTGTTTCAGGGATTAGGGCAGTGCAGTGGTGTTTGGGTAGTGTAGAGGGCTGTGCTGGGGCTGGTGTTTCAGGGTTTAGGGCAGAGCAGTGGTGTTCGGGCAGTGTAGGGGGTCTTGCTGCGGGTGGTGTTTCAGGGTTTAGGGCAGTGCAGTGCTGTTCAGGCCGTGTAGAGGGTCATGCAGGGGGGTGGGTTTTCAGAGATTAGGGCAGTGTAGTGTGTTCAGGCAGTGTAGGGGGTTGTGCTGGGGGTGGTGTTTCAGGGTTTAGGGCAGTGCAGTGGTGTTCAGTCAGTGTAGGGGGTCGTGCTGGGGTGGTGTTTCAGGATATAGGGCAGTGCAGTGGTGTTCGGGCAGTTTGGGGGTCGTGCTGGGGGTGGTGTTTCAGGTATTAGGGCAGTGCAGTGGTGTTCGGGCAGTGTAGAGGGACGTGCTGGGGGTTGTGTTTCAGGGTTTAGGGCAGCACAGTGGTGTTCGGGTAGTGTAGGGGGTTGTGTTGGTGGTGCTGTTTCAGGGTTTAGAGCAGTGCAGTGGTGTTCGGGCAGTGCAGGGCATCGTGCAGGGGGTGGTGTTTCAGGGTTTAGGGCAGTGGTGTACGGGCAGTGTTGGGGACTTGCTGGTGTGGTGTTTCACAGTTTAGGGCAGTGGTGTTTGGGCAGTGTAGGGGGTCTTGCTGGGGGTGGTGTGTCAGGGATTAGGGCAGTGCAGTGGTGTTCCAGCAGTAAAGGGGGTTTTGCTGGGGGTGGTGTTTCAGAGTTTAGGGTAGTGGTGTTCGGGTAGTGTAGGTGGTCGTGCAGGGGGGTGGAGTTTTAGGGTTTGGGGCAGTGCAGTGGTGTTCGGACAGTGTAGGGGGTCATGCGGGGGTTAGTGTTTCAAGGTTTAGGGCAGTGCAGTGGTGTTCGGGCAGCGTAGGGGGTCGTGCGGGGGATGTTGTTTCAGGGTTTAGGGCAGTGCAGTGGTGTTTGTGCAGTGTAGGCGGTCGTGCGGGAGGTGGTGTTTCAGGGTTTAGGTCAGTGCAGTGGTATTCGGGGAGTGTACGGGTCATGCTGGGGTGTTGTTTCAGGGCTTAGGTCAGTGCAGTGGTGTTCGGGCAGTGTAGGGGGTCGTGCCGGGGTGGTGTTTCAGGGTTTAGGGCAGCGCAGTGGTGGTCGGGCAGTGTAGCAGGTCGTGCTGGGGATGGTGTTTCAGGCTTTAGGGCAGTGCAGTGGTGTTCGGGCAGTGTAGGGGGTCGTGCAGGGGGTGGTGTTTCAGAACTTAGGGCAGTACAGTGGTTTTCGGGCAGTGTAGGGGGTCATGCAGGGAGTGGTGTTTCAGGGTTTAGGGCAGTGCAGTGGTTTTCGGGCAGTGTAGGGGTTCTTGCTGGGGGTGGTGTTTCAGGGTTTAGGGCAGTGGTGTTCAGGCAGTGTAGGGGTCTTGCTGGGGGTGGTGTTTCAGGGTTTAGTGCAGTACAGTGTTATTCGGGCAGTGTAGGGGGTCGTGCAGGGGGGTGTTTTGGGGTTTAGGGCAGTACAGTGGTGTTCGGGCAGAGTAGGGGTTCGTGCGGGGTGGTGTTTCAAGGCTTAGGGCAGTGCAGAGGCGTTCGGGCAGTGTAGGGGGTCATTGGGGGGTGGTGTTTCAGGGTTTCGGGCAGTGCAGTGGTGTTCGGGCAGTGTAGTTGGTCGTGCTGGGGCTGGTGTTTTCAGGGTTTAGGGCAGTGCAGTGGTGGTCAGGCATTGTAGGGGGTCATGCTGGGGCTGGTGTTTCAGGGTTTAGGGCAGTGCAGTGGTGTTTGGGCATTTTAGATGGTTGTGCTGGGGTGGTGTTTCATGGTTTAGGGCAGTGCAGTTGTGTTCAGGCAGTGTAGGGGTCATGCTGGGGGTGGTATTTCAGGGTTTAGTACAGAGCAATGATGTTTGGGCAGTGTAGGGGTCGTGCTGGGGCTGGTGTTTCAGGATTTAGGGCAGAGCAGTGGTGTTCGGGCAGCAGTGTAGGGGGTCTTGCTGGGGGTGGTGTTTCAGGGTTTAGTGCAGTGCAGTGGTGTTCGGGCAGTGCAAGGGGTCTTGCTGCGGGTGGTGTTTCAGGGTTTAGGGCAGTGCAGTGGTGTTCGGGCAGTGTAGGGGGTCATGCAGGGGGGTGGTGTTCCAGAGATTAGGGCAGTGCAGTGTGTTCGGGCAGTGTAGGGGGTTGTGCTGGGGGTGGTGTTTCAGGGTTTAGGGCAGTGCAGTGGTGTTCGGTCAGTGTAGGGGGTCGTGCTGGGGTGGTGTTTCAGGGTATAGGGCACTGCAGTGGTGTGCGGGTGGTTTGGGGGCTCATGCTGGGGGTGGTGTTTAAGGGATTAGGGCAGTGCAGTGGTGTTCGGGTAGTGTCGAGGGTTTTGCTGGGGCTGGTGTTTTCAGGGTTTAGGGCAGTGCAGTGGTGTTCAGGCATTTTAGGGGGTCATGCTGGGGCTGGTGTTTCAGGGTTTAGGGCAGTGCAGTGGTGTTTGGGCATTTTAGATGGTCGTACTGGGGTGGTGTTTCATGGTTTAGGGCAGTGCAGTGGTGTTCAGGCAGTGTAGGGGTCATGCTGGGGGTGGTATTTCAGGGTTTAGTGCAGAGCAGTGATGTTTGGGCAGTGTAGGGGTCGTGCTGGGGCTAGTGTTTCAGGATTTAGGGCAGAGCAGTGGTGTTCAGGCAGCAGTGTAGGGGGTCTTGCTGGGGGTGGTGTTTCAGGGTTTAGTGCAGTGCAGTGGTATTCGGGCAGTGCAAGGGGTCTTGCTGCGGGTGGTGTTTCAGGGTTTCGGGAAGTGTAGGGGGTCATGCAGGAGGGTGGTGTTCCAGAGATTAGGGCAGAGCAGTGTGTTCGAGCAGTGTAGGGGGTCGTGCTGGGGTGGTGTTTTAGGGTATAGGGCACTGCAGTTGTGTGCTGGTGGTTTGGGGGTGGTGTTTAAGGGATTAGGGCAGTGCAGTGGTGTTCGGGTAGTGTCGAGGGTTTTGCTGGGGCTGGTGTTTAAGGGATTAGGGCAGTGCAGTGGTGTTCGGGTAGTGTCGAGGGTTTTGCTGGGGCTGGTGTTTCAGGGTTTACGGCAGAGCAGTGGTGTTCGGGCAGTATAGGGGGACGTGCTGGGGGTGGTGCTTCAGGGTTTAGGGCAGCGCAGTGGTGTTCGGGTAGTGTAAGGGGTCGTGCTGGTGGTGGTCTTTCAGGGTTTAGGGCAGTGCAGTGGTATTCGGGCAGTGTATGGGGTCTTGCTGGGGCTTGTGTTTCAGGGTTTAGGGCAGAGCAGTGGTGTTTGGGCAGGGTATGGGATCGTGCTGGTGCTCGTTTTTCAGTGTTTAGGGCAGAGCTGTGGTGTTCGGGCAGTGTAGGGGTTGTGCTGGGGGTGGTGTTTCGGGGTTTAGGGCAGTGCAGTGGTGTCCGGGCAGTGTAGGGGGTCATGCAGGGGGTGGTGTTTCAGGGTTTAGAGCAGTGTAGTGGTGTTCGGGCAGTGTAGGGGGTCGTGCAGGGGGTGTTGTTTCAGGGTTTAGGGCAGTGCAGTGGTGTTCGGGCAGTTTGGAAGGTCGTGCTGGGGGGTGTTATAGGGACTAGGGCAGTGCAGTGGTGGTTGGGCAGTGTAGGGGTCATGCTGGGGCTGGAGTTTAAGGAATTAGGGCATAGCAGTGGTGTTTGGGCAGTGTAGGGGGTTGTGCTGGTCTTTCAGGTTTTAGGGCAGTGCAGTTGTGTTCGGGCAGTGTATGGGGTATTGCTGGGGCTTGTGTTTCAGGGTTTAGGGCAGAGCAGTGGTGTTCGGGCAGGATAGGGGGTCATGCTGGTGCTGGTGTTTCAGTGCGTAGGGCAGAGCAGTGGTGTTCGGGCAGTGTAGGGGTCGTGCTGGGGTGGATTTCAGGGTTCATGGCAGAGCAGTGGTGTTCGGGCAGTGTAGGGGGTCGTGCTTGGGGTGGAGTTTCAGGGTTCAGGACAGTGCAGTGGTGTTCGGGCAGTGTAGGGGGTCGTGCTTGGGCCGGTGTTTCAGGATTTTAGGGCAGTGCAGTGTTGTTCGGTCAGTGTAGGGGTCATGCTGGGGGTGGTGTTTCAGGGTTTAGTGCAGAGCAGAGGTGTTTGGGCAGTGTAGGGGTCATGCTGGGGTTGGAGTTTCAGGATATAGGGCAGAGCTGTGGTGTTCGGGCAGTGTAGGGGGTCGTGCTGGGGGTGGATTTCAGGGTTTAGGGCAGTGCAGTGGTGTTTGGGCAGTGTAGGGGGTCGTGCTGGGGGTAGTGATTCAGGGTTTAGGGCAGTGCAGTGGTGTTCGGTCAGTTTAGGGGGTCGTGCTGGGGGTGGTGTTTTAGGGTTTAGGGCAGTGCAGTGGTGTTCGGGCAGTTTGGATGGTCGTGCTGGGGGTAGTGTTTTAGGGATTAGGGCAGTGCAGTGGTGTTCTGGCAGTGTAGGGGGTCGTGCCAGGGGTGGTGTGTCAGGGTTTAGGTCAGTGCAGTGGTGTTCGGGCAGTGTAGGGGGTCGTGCCGGGGGTGGTGTTTCAGGGTTTAGGGCAGCGCAGTGGTGGTCGGGCAGTGTAGCAGGTCGTGCTGGGGATGGTGTTTCAGGCTTTAGGGCAGTGCAGTGGTGTTCCGGCAGTGTAGGGGGTCGTGCAGGGGGTGGTGTTTCAGGGCTTAGGGCAGTACAGTGTTTTTCGGGCAGTGTAGGGGGTCATGCAGGGAGTGGTGTTTCAGGGTTTAGGGCAGTGCAGTGGTTTTCGGGCAGTGTAGGGGTTCTTGCTGGGGGTGGTGTTTCAGGGTTTAGGGCAGTGGTATTCAGGCAGTGTAGGGGTCTTGCTGGGGGTGGTGTTTCAGGGTTTAGGGCAGATTAGTGGTGTTCGGGCAGCGTAGGGGGTCTTCATGGGGGTGGTGTTTCAGGGTTTAAGGCAGTGGTGTTCGGGCAGTGTAGGGGGTCTTGCTGGGGTGGTGTTTCAGGGTTTAGTGCAGTACAGTGTTATTCGGGCAGTGTAGGGGGTCGTGCAGGGGGGTGTTTTAGGGTTTAGGGCAGTACAGTGGTGTTCGGGCAGTGTAGGGGTTCGTGCGGGGTGGTGTTTCAAGGCTTAGGGCAGTGCAGAGGCGTTCGGGCAGTGTAGGGGGTCGTTGGGGGGTGGTGTTTCAGGGTTTAGGGCAGTGCAGTGGTGTTCGTGCAGTGTAGATGGTCGTGTGGGGGGTGGTGTTTCAGGGTTTAGGGCAGTGGTGTTCGGGCAATGTAGGGGGTCGTGCTGGGGTGGTGTTTCAGGGTTTCGGGCAGTGCAGTGGTGTTCGGGCAGTGTAGTTGGTTGTGCTGGGGCTGGTGTTTTCAGGGTTTAGGGCAGTGCAGTGGTGTTCAGGCATTGTAGGGGGTCATGCTGGGGCTGGTGTTTCAGGGTTTAGGGCAGTGCAGTGGTGTTTGGGCATTTTAGATGGTTGTGCTGGGGTGGTGTTTCATAGTTTAGGGCAGTGCAGTGGTGTTCAGGCAGTGTAGGGGTCATGCTGGGGGTGGTATTTCAGGGTTTAGTGCAGAGCAATGATGTTTGGGCAGTGTAGGGGTCGTGCTGGGGCTGGTGTTTCAGGATTTATGGCAGAGCAGTGGTGTTCGGGCAGCAGTGTAGGGGGTCTTGCTGGGGGTGGTGTTTCAGGGTTTAGGGCAGTGCAGTGGTGTTCGGGCAGTGTAGGGGGTCATGCAGGGGGGTGGTGTTCCAGAGATTAGGGCAGTGCAGTGTGTTCGGGCAGTGTAGGGGGTTGTGCTGGGGGTGGTGTTTCAGGGTTTAGGGCAGTGCAGTGGTGTTCGGTCAGTGTAGGGGGTCGTGCTGGGGTGGTTTTTCAGGGTATAGGGCACTGCAGTGGTGTGCGGGTGGTTTGGGGGCTCATGCTGGGGGTGGTGTTTAAGGGATTAGGGCAGTGCAGTGGTGTTCGGGTAGTGTCGAGGGTTGTGCTGGGGCTGGTTGTAGGAGAGTAGGGTCTGCTATCCTATGGTCACCCCAAATTTTTGCTTTTTGCTTCACTGGTTTCCTGCCAGGGGAGGTGCGTGCACCACCCCAGACAGGATTTTGTGTATTGGTCAGGTAGGGCTTGAAAGAAACCAGACATGCCTGTGGCTCACAAGGAGCCTCGGTGCATATGCCAGTTCAAACCGGTCCTGGGGCACACCAGTCCCAGGCCTGGGGCGAGCTGGATTGGGGGTGCAACCACCTCCCTTCCTGGTCCCACCCATAGGGAGGGACCTAGCAGGTAGTCCGGCCCCTAGAATCCGCTTAAAGGTAGGAGCTGTGTCCTAAGACTTCAGACATCCTGGAATCAACTTGAAACTAAGAAGAAGACGGGAACTTTGACATTCTGCTGCACAGAAGACTGAAGGAAATCTCCCCTGTGGTCAGGGAGTGACCACCTTGCTAACGCAAGCACCATCCAGCGAATCAACATCTGCTTTGCCGCCGCCTTCCGCCGGAGCCCGAGCCCAGAGACTGACAAGACCTGGACCTCCAGACCTCTCACCGCCCGATCCACAGTCCCTGAAAAGAGGAGACCCGTGGAGGCACCGAGACACGTGGAGCCAGCCATCTTGAAACGACCACGACAAGCTGACAAGTGCAACAACCAAGGCTCCCTCCAAGTTGTGCTTTGGGATCTGAGAAGCCCAACCCTCGAGCAGCATCTGCACCAAAGGTGAGCCCTCCAGCATCTCCACGATCTGCGTGGGGCCCTTCTGCATTTTGCCACTCGACGCGCCTAACCGGTTGCTGGCCCGCTGGCTAGTAGCCATCTTGGCGACGAACTTTATGAAATACACTGCTGGTCTGGTTGCTCCAGACTGGCCCTTGCTCCCCTCCAAAGGAGCAGTCCCTCTGACCTTGCTGGTCAGAACCATCAGCTTATTTCATCTCCTACAACAATTGCTTTTGCCAAGGCTTGTTTGCTTTGATCAAGTCGCCGACACTGCCAACAGCGAGAGCCTGCGTGGGACAGTTCGTGAACCGACTCCTGGACGTCGTCAACCTCCAGGGACCACGTGGCTGCAGAGACAAGCTACACCTTTCTTCCTGTTTGCACCCGACATTGCCTGGTACCCACCTGGTGCCACGCTGGTCACTGGCTAGTGACTGTGAACACTGTCCCCTCTGCTTACAGGTCTTCAACATCTCTGATCCACTCTTGGATCCACCGCATCTCTCCCGGACCGACCGCCTGCAGCATCTTTGTCTTCAGGCTCCACGGAACAGATAGAAGAAACCCGACGCACTTCGAGGCCTATGCACCCGCTTCCTGTGGGTGAGGTAAAGCTGGCACTCCTGTGCCCAAGTGTAGTATTACATCTCTAGTGCCTGTGTTCCAAATCTTGAGTTCCTAGTCCATCCGGAAGATCCTTTTTGCAGTAACTTTGTACTTTTTACGCACCCATTGAAACCTATGGGAGCACGCGTGTGACTATTTGCTCTGCACACGCCACCCGTGGACCTCCTGGTCACTAACTGAAGTTAGCTCCTTGTAGGCCCAGCGATTCTAGAGGCCCTAGGCCTTTTCCCTTTTCTGTTCGTGGTACTTATACCACTATTTTAGTATATGGTTCAAGCGGCCACCAGGGCCTATCCATATAAAGTGCAACTTCTGTGTATTCTACGGTAATCTTGTTTGACGATTTGTGCTCCTGTGCTCATAAAGAGACTAGGGGTTACTTTGAGAAATAAATACATATATATTTTGAATATATATCTGTGTGGTGTCCTTTCATTGGTATAAAAGGGGGTTGCATTTGGTAAAACAGCTGGCTTAACACGCTTCACGAGTTTAGCCTCAAAGACTGCTTAGCCTACGCTACCACTAGGGCAGCTAGTCCGAAAAGGTTGACTTACAACCACACCATAAGGGTTGCTTGGCATGGTACAAGGTGATCACTTTAACGAGTGAGCATCATATACCAGGCCAACTTCTCACATTGGTGAGCAGCGGTTGGATTTGAGCTTGCTGTGTTTTACCATTGTAATCTCTTGGTTACCAATTGAAAGATCACATAGGTACCTATAGGTACATATAAAACAAGATTAGATATACTTAAGTTCTACTGAACTTAGTTGTTGTAGAGCAAAGGGAGTAGCACACCCTGACTACAACTACTAGATAGGTTTAGTAGGTAAACCCAAGTGTAGGTAGATTGCAACACATCCACCCACACTTAAGAGCAATGGCTGGGGCAGAGGGGTCCACTGTACCCATCTCTGTTGAGAGTGACCCCCAGAGGGCACCATCCATCTTTGCTACCCTTAATCAGAATGAGCTCAGGCATTTGGCAACTCTTAGAGGCCTTAAACAGCCCAAGAACCCTACCTCTGCTGAGCTCAGAGAACTCTTGCAAAATGATGAAAATCAGAGAGAGCTCAAGAAAGCTTCCCAGTTAGCCCCCTTAGGGTCAGGAACAGGAGGCCCCCCTTCTGAAGATGCTACAGAAGTACCCCTTTCCAATAGCCATCCCTTAGATGAGAACCATACTACACTGGAGGAAAGTGGGGAGGATACAGAAAGTAGTGATGATGAAGGGAGAACTAGCCCAGTGCCAAGTGTTATACTTGGCCCAGCTAAACTAAGGCTATTGGGGACTGACAATGGGACCATCCCATTGGATCTCCCCAGTGGACTTAACCAGGGGCTTGGGAGGCAAAGGAATCGCTCAGGTGACTCCAATGCTTCTCATGCCTCTAGAGGCTCTCAAGGTCACTCCAGGAAAAGGATGACCACCCCTCAGAGGAGGGAACATGAGGCCAGGATGCAGGAAGCCCAGCTGAGGATCAGGAAGCAGGAGCTAGAAGTAGCCCTGATGGAAGAAAAACTGAACAAGGCTAGGCAACCTAGAGAGAGTGGGTCTATACCCACTGGTGGCAGCATTGTCCCTAAGGACAAAGATAGGGTCTTTGATAATAGGAACCTGTCTAAGGTTGTGCGCCCCTACAAAAGTGGGGATGACATCCACAAATGGATAACTGCTCTTGAGAGAGCCTGCAAAGTACAGCAGGTTCCTGAAGACCAGTGGGCAGCAATCCTCTGGCTCTCCTTTGAAGGAAGAGGCAGAGACAGACTCCTCACTGTTAGAGAAGAGGATGTCAGAAATTACAGAGTCCTGAAGAGTGTTCTAGTTGATGGGTTAGGCTTAACCACTGAACAGTACAGGTTAATGTTCAGAGACACCCAAAAGACACAGACTCAGGACTGGTCTGAATATGTTGAATGTGCCACTAAGGCTTTGGAGGGTTGGTTGCTGGGAAGTAAGGTATCTGATTTTACAGGATTGTATAATTTGATGATGAGAGAACAGATTTTAAATAACTGTCAAAACCAGCAACTGCATCAACACTTGGTTGACTCTGATCTGACCTCTCCCCAAGAATTGGGAAAGAAGGCAGACAAATGGGTCAGAACCAGGGTTAAGCAAAAGAACCAGAACCAGGGCCAAGGGGGTGATCAGAAGAAAACAGACCAAAAGGGTGGAGATCAGAAATCTAAAGACCAGAAGTCTTCAACAGGGCCCCAAACTACTGCTAAGGAGGGTGGGTCCCCACAACAATCCAAGGGAAAGAAGAAAGAAGGTCAAAAGAAACCCTGGTGCAATCATTGCAAGAATACAACTCACTGGACTAGTGATTGTAAGAAGGGTGGAGCCCCCAACACTGTTGCCCCCAAGGCACCTGCTCCCAGTACTACTGTTAGCAGTGTTGGTCCCCAGACAAAGGGTGTAGTGGGAATCACTATGGGAACTGAAGGAGATTCTGACTTAGACAGAACCCTGACACAGGCAGTCTTGATCTGTGATGGGGACATTGATTTGTCCCTGACTGTGAGCCCCAGTAACCTGGGCAAGTACAGACAGACTCCTTTAATTAACGAAAAAGTGGCTCAAGCCTACAGGGACACATGTGCCAGTGTCACTATGGTGACACCAGGCTTTGTGGACCCTGGACAGTACATACCAGGTGAGAACTACCTGGTGACCAATGTCAGCAATGCCACTACTTCACATAGTGTGGCAGTTGTTAACTTCTCATGGGGAGGGGTAACTGGCCTCAAAAGGGTTGTGGTTAGTGCAGACCTCCCAGTAGAATGTTTGTTGGGCAATGACCTAGAGAGTTCTCTATGGTCAGAAGTGGAGTACAGGACTCATGCAGAGATGTTAGGTATATCATCACATGTCCTTGCTGTGACCAGGTCACAGGCCAAAAAGTGCCTCACTGAACCTCAGGTCTTGGATCCTGGAACGATGGACCAAGCACCTACCAAGAAGAAGAACAGGAGGGTCAAGGCTGTGCCTTCCCCCCTGCCTCAGAGTGATGATCAGCCTTCCCAGGAAGCTGATCTAGAGGACCCTGAAGGAACTGTCCCTGAAGAGCTTGAACCTGATCAGGTTGAGTTTCTGGGGACAGGGGGACCTTCAAGGGCTGACTTGAGGCAGGCTCAGTTATCCTGTCCCTCTCTTGAACCCCTCAGACAGCTGGCTGCTGCTGAGGCTGCTGGGAATGCTCAAGGTACCCATAAAGTGTATTGGGATGAAGGGCTCCTTTATTCAGAGGCTAGAGACCCCAAGCCTGGTGCTACCAGGAGGTTGGTTATACCTCTGCAATTTAGGGGCTTCCTTCTTACCTTGGCCTATGATATTCCTTTAGCAGGACACTTAGGCCAGAACAAGACTTGGGACAGGCTTGTCCCTCACTTTCACTGGCCTCATATGAATGAAGATACAAAGGAGTTTTGTCGCTCCTGTGTGACCTGCCAAGCCAGTGGCAAATCAGGTGGCACAACAAAGGCCCCCCTAATACCACTACCTGTGGTGGGGGTCCCCTTTGAAAGAGTGGGAATAGATATAGTGGGTCCCATGGATCCTCCCACTGCATCTGGGCACAGATTTATACTGGTGGTAGTGGATCATGCCACCAGGTATCCAGAGGCAATTCCCCTTAGGACCACTACAGCTCCTGTTGTGGCCAGGGCCCTGCTGGGAGTATTCTCCAGAGTGGGGTTTCCTAAGGAGGTAGTATCTGACTTAGGTACCAACTTTATGTCAGGATACTTGACAGCTATGTGGAAGGAATGTGGTGTCAACTACAAGTTCACCACCCCTTATCACCCACAATGCAATGGGCTTGTTGAGAGATTCAACAAGACCCTAAAGGGTATGATCAAAGGATTACCTCAAAAGCTCAGGCGAAGATGGGACATCCTTCTACCCTGCCTTCTGTTTGCTTACAGAGAGGTCCCACAAAAAGGAGTTGGCTACAGCCCCTTTGAATTGTTGTTTGGGCACCCTGTAAGAGGCCCACTGTGTTTAGTAAAGGAAGGATGGGAGTTACCTCTCAAAAAGCCTAAACAAGACATAGTGGACTATGTACTTGGTCTCCGCTCCAGGATGGCTGAGTATATGGAGAAGGCATCCAAAAACCTTGAGGCAAGCCAGGCCTTACAGAAAGCTTGGCATGACCAAAAGGCTGTCTTGGTTGAGTTTCAGCCAGGACAGAAGGTATGGGTGTTGGAGCCAGTGGCCCCAGCAGCACTCCAAGACAAATGGTCTGGACCCCATACAATCCTGGACAAGAAGGGAGAGGTCACCTACTTGGTGGACCTAGGAACTCCCAGGAGTCCCCACAGGGTACTCCATGTTAACAGGCTTAAAGCATATGTTGACAGGGCAGACATGGGCTTGCTCATGGCTACAGATGAGGGACAGGAGGAAGAGAGTGACCCTCTCCCAGACCTGTTGTCTCAGAACCCTGAAGATGGCTCAGTTGAAGGAGTGACCCTTGGAGGCAACCTCACTGCCCATCAGCAGACTGAATGTAGACAGGTTCTACAATCATTTTCACATATGTTTTCCTTGATACCTAGTCAAACTGACTGGTGTACCCATGTGGTGGACACTGGTGACAGTCTGCCTGTAAAGAACAAGCTTTACAGACAACCTGACCACGTCAGGGACTGTATAAAGGCTGAGGTACATAAAATGCTGGAATTAGGTGTCATTGAACCCTCAGAGAGCCCCTGGGCTAGCCCAGTGGTTCTGGTCCCCAAACCTCACACCAAAGATGGCAAGAGAGAGATGAGGTTCTATGTGGATTACAGAGGTCTCAATGCTGTCACCAGGACAGATGCACACCCTATTCCAAGGGCAGATGAGCTCATAGACAAACTAGCTTCTGCAAAGTTTTTGAGCACATTTGACTTGACAGCTGGCTATTGGCAAATCAGATTAGCTGAGGAGTCTAAGGCCAAAACAGCATTCTCAACCCCAGGTGGGCACTACCAGTTTGTGGTGATACCCTTTGGTCTGAAGAATGCACCTGCCACCTTCCAAAGGCTGGTGAACCAAGTCCTTACTGGGTTGGATGACTTTTGCGCAGCATATCTTGATGACATTGCTGTCTTTAGCTCCACCTGGGAGGATCACCTGATCCACCTGAAGAAGGCTCTTGAGGCTCTGCAAAGGGCAGGCCTCACTATCAAGGCTACTAAGTGCCAGATAGGGCAGAGTAAGGTTGTATATTTGGGCCACCTTGTAGGTGGAGGCCAAGTTCAACCACTGGAGAGTAAGATACAATCCATCAAGGACTGGTCTCCTCCAACCACCCAGACTCAAGTTCGAGCTTTCTTGGGCTTGACTGGGTACTACAGGAAGTTTGTTAAGAACTATGGGTCCATTGTGACTCCTCTTAATGATCTGACATCCAAGAAGATGCCCAAAAAGGTTCAGTGGACAGTAAGCTGTCAAAAGGCATTTGATGACCTGAAGGAGGCCATGTGCTCTGCACCTATCCTGAAAAGTCCTGACTACTCCAAAGAGTTTATTGTCCAAACAGATGCTTCTGAGTTGGGTGTGGGAGCTGTGCTGTCACAACTTAATGTAGATGGTCAAGACCAACCCATTGCTTTTATTAGCAGAAGGTGACCCCCAGAGAGAAGAATTGGTCAGCTATTGAGAGGGAGGCCTTTGCTGTGGTGTGGGCCCTGAAGAAGCTGAGGCCATACTTGTTTGGCACTCACTTCAAGATTCAGACCGACCATAATCCCCTCTTGTGGCTAAATCAGATGAAGGGTGAAAACCCCAAACTGCTTAGGTGGTCCATTTCCCTACAGGGGATGGACTTTACAGTGGAGCACCGGCCAGGTACTGACCATGGGAATGCAGATGGTCTCTCCAGGTACTTCCACTTAGGACATGAAGACGAGACTGGTCAAGGCTAGTTTAATGTCCCAGCGTTTGGGGGGGGGGTTGTGTAGGAGAGTAGGGTCTGCTATCCTATGGTCACCCCAAATTTTTGCTTTTTGCTTCACTGGTTTTTGACATATTGAGGCTGTGGGCCTGCCAATCAGACCCCCAGCCTGCTGTTCTCTCTACTAAATTAAAACTATGCACCCTAGGTGCATAACCAATTGGAAGTGGATCACCCTGTCAGCCCCTGTACCAGTGTACACTAGGTACCCAGGGCATTGGTGTACCCAAGGCCTGCCAGGGGCTGCAGCATGTATTATGCCACCCCAGGCTTGGCCTAACAATCTGACACAACTGGCTGATCACTCAGCTGGGGTAAGTTGGTGTAATCACCTCTTACTTAGGTGTAGTATACCTATACCTAACCTTAAATGGGACACCTGGTAACCTATAAGTCACTCCTATGGCAGGCCTTAACAATCCTGAAGGCAGAGTGCTTGGTTCCATGTGAGATGGTGCTCTGGCATGAGCTGAGCCTGTCTGCAGTGGTCGGAACAACTTCCTTCTACTGTTTCCAGATATCGTCATACCATATACTCTTAAGTGCATTATGAACCTCGCGGTTAAATGCTATCTTTGGTTTGGCTTTATCAAAACATGTCGAGTAAGGTGTCATACGAATTGGAATACTAACCCCTCGCCAATTCTGGCGACGGGGTTAGCATTCCACACTTCTAGAGGGACACGACATGTACAGTACCTGAAACCCGGGTAAAATCAGACATAGCCTCAGCTCCACAAAATGGATGCTGCCACCACAGACACAAGTCTGCCCTCCTGCTGCTGGGAGTCCTTCCAGCTTGGGAGGTGTGGACAAAGGGTTTCCTGCCAGGGGAGGTGCGTGCACCACCCCAGACAGGATTTTGTGTATTGGTCAGGTAGGGCTTGAAAGAAACCAGACATGCCTGTGGCTCACAAGGAGCCTCGGTGCATATGCCAGTTCAAACCGGTCCTGGGGCACACCAGTCCCGGGCCTGGGGCGAGCTGGACAAAGGATTGGGGGTGTAACCACCCCCCTTCCTGGTCCCACCCATAGGGAGGGACCTAGCAGGTAGTCCGGCCCCTAGAATCCGCTTAAAGGTAGGAGCTGTGTCCTAAGACTTCAGACATCCTGGAATCAACTTGAAACTAAGAAGAAGACGGGAACTTCGACACTCTGCTGCACAGAAGACTGAAGGAAATCTCCCCTGTGGTCAGGGAGTGACCACCTTGCTAACGCAAGCACCATCCAGCGAATCAACGTCTGCTTTGCCGCCGCCTCCCGCCGGAGCCCGAGCCCAGAGACTGACAAGACCTGGACCTCCAGACCTCTCACCGCCCGATCCACAGTCCCTGAAAAGTGGAGACCCGTGGAGGCACCGAGACACGTGGAGCCAGCCATCTTGAAACGACCACGACAAGCTGACAAGTGCAACAACCGAGGCTTCCTCCAAGTTGTGCTTTGGGATCTGAGAAGCTCAACCCTCGAGCAGCATCTGCACCAAAGGTGAACCCTCCAGCATCTCCACGATCTGTGTGGGGCCCTTCTGCATTTTGCCACTCGACGCGCCTAACCGGTTGCTGGCCCGCTGGCTAGTAGCCATCTTGGCGATGAACTTTACGAAATACACTGCTGGTCTGGTTGCTCCAGACTGGCCCTTGCTCCCCTCCAAAGGAGCAGTCCCTCTGACCTTGCTGGTCAGAACCATCAGCTTATTTCATCTCCTACAACAATTGCTTTGCCAAGGCTTGTTTGCTTCGATCAAGTTGCCGACACCGCCGACAGCGAGAGCCTGCGTGGGACAGCTCGTGAACCGACTCCTGGACGTCGTCGACCTCCAGGGACCACGTGGCTGCAGAGACAAGCTACACCTTTCTTCCTGTTTGCACCCGACATTGCCTGGTACCCACCTGGTGCCATGCTGGTCACTGGCTAGTGACTGTGAACACTGTCCCCTCTGCTTACAGGTCTTCAACATCTCTGATCCACTCTTGGATCAACCGCATCTCTCCCGGACCGACCGCCTGCAGCATCTTTGTCTTCAGGCTCCACGGAACAGATAGAAGAAACCCGACGCACTTCGAGGCCTATGCACCCGCTTCCTGTGGGTGAGGTAAAGCTGGCACTCCTGTGCCCAAGTGTAGTATTACATCTCTAGTGCCTGTGTTCCAAATCTTGAGTTCCTAGTCCATCCGGAAGATCCTTTTTGCAGTAACTTTGTACTTTTTACGCACCCATTGAAACCTATGGGAGCACGCGTGTGACTATTTGCTCTGCACATGCCACCCGTGGACCTCCTGGTCACTAACTGAAGTTAGCTCCTTGTAGGCCCAGCGATTCTAGAGGCCCTAGGCCTTTTCCCTTTTCTGTTCGTGGTACTTATACCACTATTTTAGTATATGGTTCGAGCGGCCACCAGGGCCTATCCATATAAAGTGCAACTTCTGTGTATTCTACGGTAATCTTGTTTGACGATTTGTGCTCCTGTGCTCATAAAGAGACTAGGGGTTACTTTGAGAAATAAATACATATATATTTTGAATATATATCTGTGTGGTGTCCTTTCATTGGTATAAAAGGGGGTTGCATTTGGTAAAACAGCTGGCTTAACACGCTTCACGAGTTTAGCCTCAAAGACTGCTTAGCCTACGCTACCACTAGGGCAGCTAGTCCGAAAAGGTTGACTTACAACCACACCATAAGGGTTGCTTGGCATGGTACAAGGTGATCACTTTAACTAGTGAGCATCATATACCAGGCCAACTTCTCACACTGGTGTTTTCAGGGTTTAGGGCAGTGCAGTGGTGTTCAGGCATTGTAGGGGGTCATGCTGGGGCTGGTGTTTCAGGGTTTAGGGCAGTGCAGTGGTGTTTGGGCATTTTAGATTGTCGTGCTGGGGTGGTGTTTCATGGTTTAGGGCAGTGCAGTGGTGTTCAGGCAGTGTAGGGGTCATGCTTTGGGTGGTATTTCAGGGTTTAGTTCAGAGCAGTGATGTTTGGGCAGTGTAGGGGTCGTGCTGGGGCTGGTGTTTCAGGATTTAGGGCATAGCAGTGGTGTTCTGGCAGCAGTGTAGGGGGTCTTGCTGGGGGTGGTGTTTCAGGGTTTAGTGCAGTGCAGTGGTGTTCGGGCAGTGCAAGGGGTCTTGCTGCGGGTGGTGTTTTAGGGTTTAGGGCAGTGCAGTGGTGTTCGGGCAGTGTAGGGGGTCATGCAGGAGGGTGGTGTTCCAGAGATTAGGGCAGTGCAGTGTGTTCGGGCAGTGTAGGGGGTTGTGCTGGGGGTGGTGTTTCAGGGTTTAGGGCAGTGCAGTGGTGTTCGGTCAGTGTAGGGGGTCGTGCTGGGGTGGTGTTTCAGGGTATAGGGCACTGCAGTGGTGTGCGGGTGGTTTGGGGGCTCATGATGGGGGTGGTGTTTAATGGATTAGGGCAGTGCAGTGGTGTTCGGGTAGTGTCGAGGGTTGTGCTGGGGCTGGTGTTTCAGGGTTAAGGGCAGAGCAGTGGTGTTCGGGCAGTGTAGGGGGTCATGCTTGGGCTGGTGTTTCAGGGTTTAGGGCAGTGCAGTGGTGTTTGGGCATTTTAGATTGTCGTGCTGGGGTGGTGTTTCATGGTTTAGGGCAGTGCAGTGGTGTTCAGGCAGTGTAGGGGTCATGCTGGGGGTGGTATTTCAGGGTTTAGTGCAGAGCAGTGATGTTTGGGCAGTGTAGGGGTCGTGCTGGGGCTGGTGTTTCAGGATTTAGGGCAGAGCAGTGGTGTTCGTGCAGCAGTGTAGGGGGTCTTGCTGGGGGTGGTGTTTCAGGGTTTAGTGCAGTGCAGTGGTATTCGGGCAGTGCAAGGGGTCTTGCTGCGGGTGGTGTTTCAGGGTTTCGGGCAGTGTAGGGGGTCATGCAGGAGGGTGGTGTTCCAGAGAT
Source organism: Triturus cristatus (assembly GCF_964204655.1). Lineage (NCBI taxonomy): Eukaryota > Metazoa > Chordata > Amphibia > Caudata > Salamandridae > Triturus > Triturus cristatus. The sequence continues at coordinate 629,608,507 of NC_140579.1, read as the reverse complement.
TAGGGCAGAGCAGTGTGTTCGAGCAGTGTAGGGGGTTGTGCTGGGGGTGGTGTTTCAGGGTTTAAGGCAATGCAGTGGTGTTCGGTCAGTGTAGGGGGTCGTGCTGGGGTGGTGTTTCAGGGTATAGGGCACTGCAGTGGCGTGCTGGTGGTTTGGGGGCTCATGATGGGGGTGGTGTTTAAGGGATTAGGGCAGTGCAGTGGTGTTCGGATAGTGTCGAGGGTTGTGCTGGGGCTGGTGTTTCAGGGTTTAGGGCAGAGCAGTGGTGTTCGGGCAGTGTAGGGGGTCGTGCTGGTGCTGGTGTTTCAGGGTTTACGGCAGAGCAGTGGTGTTCGGGCAGTATAGGGGGACGTGCTGGGGGTGGTGCTTCAGGGTTTAGGGCAGCGCAGTGGTGTTCGGGTAGTGTAAGGGGTCGTGCTGGTGGTGGTCTTTCAGGGTTTAGGGCAGTGCAGTGGTGTTCGGGCAGTGTATGGGGTCTTGCTGGGGCTTGTGTTTCAGGGTTTAGGGCAGAGCAGTGGTGTTTGGGCAGGGTATGGGATCGTGCTGGTGCTCGTTTTTCAGTGTTTAGGGCAGAGCTGTGGTGTTCGGGCAGTGTAGGGGTTGTGCTGGGGGTGGTGTTTCGGGGTTTAGGGCAGTGCAGTGGTGTCCGGGCAGTGTAGGGGGTCATGCAGGGGGTGGTGTTTCAGGGTTTAGAGCAGTGTAGTGGTGTTCGGGCAGCGTAGGGGGTCGTGCAGGGGGTGTTGTTTCAGGGTTTAGGGCAGTGCAGTGGTGTTCGGGCAGTTTGGAAGGTCGTGCTGGGGGGTGATATAGGGACTAGGGCAGTGCAGTGATGGTTGGGCAGTGTAGGGGTCATGCTGGGGCTGGAGTTTAAGGAATTAGGGCACAGCAGTGGTGTTCGGGCAGTGTAGGGGGTCGTGCTGGTCTTTCAGGTTTTAGGGCAGTGCAGTTGTGTTCGGGCAGTGTATGGGGTATTGATGGGGCTTGTGTTTCAGGGTTTAGGGCAGAGCAGTGGTGTTCGGGCAGGATAGGGGGTCATGCTGGTGCTGGTGTTTCAGTGTTTAGGGCAGAGCAGTGGTGTTCGGGCAGTGTAGGGGGTCGTGCTGGGGGTGGATTTCAGGGTTCACGGCAGAGCAGTGGTGTTCGGGCAGTGTAGGGGGTCGTGCTTGGGGTGGAGTTTCAGGGTTCAGGACAGTGCAGTGGTGTTCGGGCAGTGTAGGGGGTCGTGCTTGGGCTGGTGTTTCAGGATTTTAGGGCAGTGCTGTGTTGTTCGGTCAGTGTAGGGGGTCATGCTGGGGGTGGTGTTTCAGGGTTTAGTGCAGAGCAGAGGTGTTTGGGCAGTGTAGGGGTCATGCTGGGGTTGGAGTTTCAGGATATAGGGCAGAGCTGTGGTGTTCGGGCAGTGTAGGGGGTCGTGCTGGGGGTGGATTTCGGGGTTTAGGGCAGTGCAGTGGTGTTTGGGCAGTGTAGGGGGTCGTGCTGGGGGTAGTGATTCAGGGTTTAGGGCAGTGCAGTGGTGTTCGGTCAGTGTAGGGGGTCGTGCTGGGGGTGGTGTTTTAGGGTTTAGGGCAGTACAGTGGTGTTCGGGCAGTTTGGATGGTCGTGCTGGGGGTAGTGTTTTAGGGATTAGGGCAGTGCAGTGGTGTTCTGGCAGTGTAGGGGGTCGTGCCGGGGGTGGTGTGTCAGGGTTTAGGTCAGTGCAGTGGTGTTCGGGCAGTGTAGGGGGTCGTGCCGGGGGTGGTGTTTCAGGGTTTAGGGCAGCGCAGTGGTGGTCGGGCAGTGTAGCAGGTCGTGCTGGGGATGGTGTTTCAGGCTTTAGGGCAGTGTAGTGGTGTTCGGGCAGTGTAGGGGGTCGTGCAGGGGGTGGTGTTTCAGGGTTTAGGGCAGTACAGTGGTTTTCGGCAGTGTAGGGGGTCATGCAGGGAGTGGTGTTTCAGGGTTTAGGGCAGTGCAGTGGTTTTCGGGCAGTGTAGGGGTTCTTGCTGGGGGTGGTGTTTCAGGGTTTAGGGCAGTGGTGTTCAGGCAGTGTAGGGGTCTTGCTGGGGGTGGTGTTTCAGGGTTTAGGGCAGATTAGTGGTGTTCGGGCAGCGTAGGGGGTCTTCATGGGGGTGGTGTTTCAGGGTTTAAGGCAGTGGTGTTCGGGCAGTGTAGGGGGTCTTGCTGGGGTGGTGTTTTAGGGATTAGGGCAGTACAGTGGTGTTCGGGCAGTGTAGGGGTTCGTGTGGGGTGGTGTTTCAAGGCTTAGGGCAGTGCAGAGGCGTTTGGGCAGTGTAGGGGGTCGTTGGGGGGTGGTGTTTCAGGGTTTAGGGCAGTGCAGTGGTGTTCGTGCAGTGTAGGCGGTCGTGTGGGGGGTGGTGTTTCAGGGTTTAGGGTAGTGGTGTTCGGGCAATGTAGGGGGTCGTGCTGGGGTGGTGTTTCAGGGTTTCGGGCAGTGCAGTGGTGTTCGGGCAGTGTAGTTGGTCGTGCTGGGGCTGGTGTTTTCAGGGTTTAGGGCAGTGCAGTGGTGTTCAGGCATTGTAGGGGGTCATGCTGGGGCTGGTGTTTCAGGGTTTAGGGCAGTGCAGTGGTGTTTGGGCATTTTAGATGGTTGTGCTGGGGTGGTGTTTCATGGTTTATGGCAGTGCAGTGGTGTTCAGGCAGTGTAGGGGTCATGCTGGGGGTGGTATTTCAGGGTTTAGTGCAGAGCAATGATGTTTGGGCAGTGTAGGGGTCGTGCTGGGGCTGGTGTTTCAGGATTTAGGGCAGAGCAGTGGTGTTCGGGCAGCAGTGTAGGGGGTCTTGCTGGGGGTGGTGTTTCAGGGTTTAGTGCAGTGCAGTGGTGTTCGGGGAGTGCAAGGGGTCTTGCTGCGGGTGGTGTTTCAGGGTTTAGGGCAGTGCAGTGGTGTTCGGGCAGTGTAGGGGGTCATGCAGGGGGGTGGTGTTCCAGAGATTAGGGCAGTGCAGTGTGTTCGGGCAGTGTAGGGGGTTGTGCTGGGGCTGGTATTTAAGGGTTTAGGGCAGTGCAGTGGTGTTCGGTCAGTGTAGGGGGTCGTGCTGGGGTGGTTTTTCAGGGTATAGGGCACTGCAGTGGTGTGCGGGTGGTTTGGGGGCTCATGCTGGGGGTGGTGTTTAAGGGATTAGGGCAGTGCAGTGGTGTTCGGGTAGTGTCGAGGGTTGTGCTGGGGCTGGTGTTTCAGGGTTAAGGGCAGAGCAGTGGTGTTCGGTCAGTGTAGGGGGTCGTGCTGGGGTGGTTTTTCAGGGTATAGGGCACTGCAGTGGTGTGCGGGTGGTTTGGGGGCTCATGCTGGGGGTGGTGTTTAAGGGTTTAGGGCAGTGCAGTGGTGTTCAGGCATTGTAGGGGGTCATGCTGGGGCTGGTGTTTCAGGGTTTAGGGCAGTGCAGTGGTGTTTGGGCATTTTAGATTGTCGGGCTGGGGTGGTGTTTCATGGTTTAGGGCAGTGCAGTGGTGTTCAGGCAGTGTAGGGGTCATGCTGGGGGTGGTATTTCAGGGTTTAGTGCAGAGCAGTGATGTTTGGGCAGTGTAGGGGTCGTGCTGGGGCTGGTGTTTCAGGATTTAGGGCAGAGCAGTGGTGTTCGGGCAGCAGTGTAGGGGGTCTTGCTGGGGGTGGTGTTTCAGGGTTTAGTGCAGTGCAGTGGTGTTCGGGCAGTGCAAGGGGTCTTGCTGCGGGTGATGTTTTAGGGTTTAGGGCAGTGCAGTGGTGTTCGGGCAGTGTAGGGGGTCATGCAGGAGGGTGGTGTTTCAGAGATTAGGGCAGTGCAGTGTGTTCGGGCAGTGTAGGGGGTGTGCTGGGGGTTGTGTTTCAGGGTTTAGGGCAGTGCAGTGGTGTTCGGTCAGTGTAGGGGGTCGAGCTGGGGTGGTGTTTCAGGGTATAGGGCACTGCAGTGGTGTGCGGGTGGTTTGGGGGCTCATGATGGGGGTGGTGTTTAAGGGATTAGGGCAGTGCAGTGGTGTTCGGGTAGTGTCGAGGGTTGTGCTGAGGCTGGTGTTTCAGGGTTTAGGGCAGAGCAGTGGTGTTCGGGCAGTGTAGGGGGTCGTGCTGGTGCTGGTGTTTCAGGGTTTACGGCAGAGCAGTGGTGTTCGGGCAGTATAGGGGGACGTGCTCGGGGTGGTGCTTCAGGGTTTAGGGCAGCGCAGTGGTGTTCGGGTAGTGTAAGGGGTCGTGCTGGTGGTGGTGTTTCAGGGTTTAGGGCAGTGCAGTGGTGTTCGGGCAGTGCATGGGGTCTTGCTGGGGCTTGTGTTTCAGGGTTTAGGGCAGAGCAGTGGTGTTCGGGCAGGGTATGGGATCGTGCTGGTGCTCGTTTTTCAGTGTTTAGGGCAGAGCTGTGGTGTTCGGGCAGTGTAGGGTTGTGCTGGGTGTGGTGTTTCGGGGTTTAGGACAGTGCAGTGGTGTCCGGGCAGTGTAGGGGGTCATGCAGGGGGTGGTGTTTCAGGGTTTAGAGCAGTGTAGTGGTGTTCGGGCAGCGTAGGGGGTCGTGCAGGGGGTGGAGTTTCAGGGTTTAGGGCAGTGCAGTGGTGTTCAGGCAGTTTGGAAGGTCGTGCTGGGGGTTGTTATAGGGACTAGGGCAGTGCAGTGGTGGTTGGGCAGTGTATGGGTCATGCTGGGGCTGGAGTTTAAGGAATTAGGGCACAGCAGTGGTGTTCGGGCAGTGTAGGGGGTCGTGCTGGTGTTTCAGGTTTTAGGGCAGTGCAGTTGTGTTCGGGCAGTGTATGGGGTATTGCTGGGGCTTGTGTTTCAGGGTTTAGGGCAGAGCAGTGGTGTTCGGGCAGGGTAGGGGGTCATGCTGGTGCTGGTGTTTCAGTGTTTAGGGCAGAGCAGTGGTGTTCGGGCAGTGTAGGGGGTCGTGCTGGGGGTGGATTTCAGGGTTCACGGCAGAGCAGTGGTGTTCGGGCAGTGTAGGGGGTCGTGCTTGGGGTGGAGTTTCAGGGTTTATGACAGTGTAGTGGTGTTCGGGCAGTGTAGGGGGTCGTGCTGGGGCTGGTGTTTCAGGGTTTAGGGCAGTGCAGTGTTGTTCGGTCAGTGTAGGGGGTCAAGCTGGGGGTGGTGTTTCAGGGTTTAGTGCAGAGCAGAGGTGTTTGGGCAGTGTAGGGGTCATGCTGGGGTTGGAGTTTCAGGATTTATGGCAGAGCTGTGGTGATCGGGCAGTGTAGGGGGTCGTGCTGGGGGTGGATTTCAGGGTTTAGGGCAGTGCAGTGGTGTTTGGGCAGTGTAGGGGGTCCTGCTGGGGGTAGTGATTCAGGGTTTAGGGTAGTTCAGTGGTGTTCGGTCAGTGTAGGGGGTCGTGCTGGGGGTGGTGTTTTAGGGTTTAGGGCAGTGCAGTGGTGTTCGGGCAGTTTGGATGGTCGTGCTGGGGGTAGTGTTTTAGGGATTAGGGCAGTGCAGTGGTGTTCTGGCAGTGTAGGGGATCGTGCTGGGGCTGGTGTTTCAGGGTTTAGGGCAGAGCAGTGGTGTTCGGGCAGTGTAGGGGGTCGTGCTGGTGTTTCAGGGTTTAGGGCAGAGCAGTGGTGTTCGGGCAGTGTAGGGGGGTGAGCTGGGGGTTGTGTTTCAGGGATTAGGGCAGCGCAGTGGTGTTTGGGCAGTGTAGGGGGTCGTGCTGGTGGTGGTGTTTCAGGGTTTAGGGCAGAGCAGTGGTGTTTGGGCAGTGTAGGGGGTCGTGCTGGGGCTGGTGTTTCAGGGTTCAGGTCAGAGCAGTGGTGTTCGGGAAGTGTAGGGGGTTGTGCTGGGTGTGGAGTTTCAGGGTTCAGGGCAGTGCAGTGGTGTTCGGACAGTGTAGGGGGTCGTGCTGGAGCTGGTGTTTCAGGGTTTAGGGCAGTGCAGTGGTGTCCTGGCAGTGTAGGGGGTTTTGCTGGGGGAGGTGTTTCAGGGTTTGGGCCAGTGGTGTTCGGGCACTGTAGGGGGTCATGCTGGGGGTGGTTTTCAGGGTTTAGGGCAGTGCAGTGGTGTTCGGGCAGTTTGGGGGGTCATGCTGGGGGTAGTGTTTCAGGGTTTAGGGCAGTGCAGTGGTATTCGGGCAGTTTGGAAGGTCGTGCTGGGGGGTGTTATAGGGACAAAGGCAGTGCAGTGGTGTTCGGGCAGTGTATGGGGTCATGCTGGGGCTGGTGTTTCAGGGTTTAGGGTAGAGCAGTGGTGATCGGGCAGTGTATGGGTTCGTGCTGGTGTTTCAGGGTTTAGGGCAGAGCAGTGGTGTTCGGTCAGTGTAGGGGGTCGTGTTGGGGCTGGTGTTTCAGGGTTTAGAGCAGTGCAGTAGTGGTTGTGCAGTGTAGGGGTCATGCTGGGGCTGGAGTTTAAGAAATTAGGGCACAGCAGAGGTGTTCGGGCAGTGTAGTGGGTCGTGCTGGTGTTTCAGGTTTTAGGGCAGTGCAGTTGTGTTCGGGCAGTGTATGGGGTATTGCTGGGGCTTGTGTTTCAGGGTTTAGGGCAGAGCAGTGGTGTTCGGGCAGTGTAGGGGGTCGTGCTGGGGGTGGATTTCAGGGTTCACGGCAGAGCAGTGGTGTTCGGGCAGTGTAGGCTGTCGTGCTTGGGGTGGAGTTTCAGGGTTCAGGACAGTGCAGTGGTGTTCGGGCAGTGTAGGGGGTCGTGCTGGGGCTGGTGTTTCAGGGTTTAGGGCAGTGCAGTGTTGTTCGGTCAGTGTAGGGGGTCATGCTGGGGGTGGTGTTTCAGGGTTTAGTGCAGAGCAGAGGTGTTTGGGCAGTGTAGGGGTCATGCTGGGGATGGAGTTCCAGGATTTAGGGCAGAGCTGTGGTGTTCGGGCAGTGTGGGGGGTCGTGCTGGGGGTGGATTTCAGGGTTTAGGGCAGTGCAGTGGTGTTTGGGCAGTGTAGGGGGTCGTGCTGGGGGTAGTGATTCAGGGTTTAGGGCAGTGCAGTGGTGTTCGGTCAGTGTAGGGGGTCGTACTGGGGGTGGTGTTTTAGGGTTTAGGGCAGTGCAGTGGTGTTCGGGCAGTTTGGGTGGTCGTGCTGGGGGTAGTGTTTTAGGGATTAGGACAGTGCAGTGGTGTTCTGGCAGTGTAGGGGATCGTGCTGGGGCTGGTGTTTCAGGGTTTAGGGCAGAGCAGTGGTGTTCGGGCAGTGTAGGGGGTCGTGCTGGTGTTTCAGGGTTTAGGGCAGAGCAGTGGTGTTCGGGCAGTGTAGGGGGGTGAGCTGGGGGTTGTGTTTCAGGGTTTAGGGCAGTGCAGTGGTGTTTGGGCAGTGTAGGGGGTCGTGCTGGTGGTGGTGTTTCAGGGTTTAGGGCAGAGCAGTGGTGTTTGGGCAGTGTAGGGGGTCGTGCTGGGGCTGGTGTTTCAGGGTTCAGGTCAGAGCAGTGGTGTTCGGGAAGTGTAGGGGGTTGTGCTGGGTGTGGAGTTTCAGGGTTCAGGGCAGTGCAGTGGTGTTCGGGCAATGTAGGGGGTCGTGCTGGGGCTGGTGTTTCAGGGTTTAGGGCAGTGCAGTGGTGTCCGGGCAGTGTAGGGGGTTTTGCTGGGGGTGGTGTTTCAGGGTTTGGGCCAGTGGTGTTCGGGCACTGTAGGGGGTCATGCTGGGGGTGGTGTATCAGGGTTTAGGGCAGTGCAGTGGTGTTCGGGCAGTTTGGGGGGTCATGCTGGGGGTAGTGTTTCAGGGATAGGGCAGTGCAGTGGTGTTCGGGCAGTGTAGGGGGTCGTGCTGAGGGTAGTGTTTCAGGGATTAGGGCAGTGCAGTGGTGTTCAGGCAGTGTAGGGGGTCGTGCTGGGGCTGGCGTTTTAGGGTTTAGGGCAGAGCTGTGGTGATCAGGCAGTGAAGGGGGTCAGGCTGGGGTTGTGTTTCAGGGTTTAGGGCATTGCAATGCTGTTCGGGCAGTGTAGGGGCTCATGCTGGGGGTGGTGTTTCAGGGTTTAGGACAGTGCAGTGGGGTTCGGGCAGTGTAGCAGGTCGTGCTGGGGGTGGTGTTTCCGGGTCTAGGGCAGTGCAGTGGTTTTCGAACAGTGTATGGGGTCGCGCACGGGTTTGTGTTTCAGGGGTTAGGGTAGTGCAGTGGTGTTCGGGTAGTGTAGGGGGTCCTGCAGGGGGTGGTGTTTCAGGGTTTAGGGCAGTGCAGTGGTGTTCGGGCAGTGTAGGGGGTTTTGCTGGGGTGCTGTTTCAGGGTTTAGGGCAGTGCTGTCGGGCAGCAGTGTAGGGGGCTTGCTGGGGGTGGTGTTTCAGGGTTTTGCGCAGTGCATTTGTGTTCGGGCAGTGTAAGGGATCTTGCTGGGGGTGGTGTTTCAGGGTGTAGGGCAGTGCAGTGGTGTTCGGGCAGTGTAGGGGTCATGCAGGGGGGTGGTGTTTCAGGGTTAAGGGCAGTGCAGTGTGTTCGGGCAGTATAGGTGGTCGTGCTGGGGGTGGTGTTTCAGGGTTTAGGGCAGTGCAGTGGTGTTCGGGCAGTTTGGGGGGTCGTGCTGGGGGTGGTGTTATAGGGATTAGGGCAGTGCAGTGGTGTTCGGGCAGTGTATGGGGTCATGCTGGGGCTGGTGTTTCAGGGTTTAGGGTAGAGCAGTGGTGATCGGGCAGTGTATGGGTTTGTGCTGGTGTTTCAGGGTTTAGGGCAGAGCAGTGGTTTTCAGGCAGTGTAGGGGGTCGTGCTGGGGCTGGTGTTTCAGGGTTTAGGGCAGGTCAGTGGTGTTTGGGCAGTGTAGGGGGTCATGCCTGGTGTGGTGTTTCAGGGTTTAGTGCAGAGCAGAGATGTTTTGGCAGTTTAGGGGTCATGCTGGGGCTGGAGTTTAAGGATTTAGGGCACAGCAGTGGTGTTCGGGCAGTGTAGGGAGTTGTGCTGGTGTTTCAGGTTTTAGGGCAGTGCAGTGGTGTTCGGGCAGTGTATGGGGTCTTGCTGGGGCTTGTGTTTTAGGGTTTAGGGCAGAGCAGTGGTGTTCGGGCAGGGTATGGGATCGTGCTGGTGCTCGTGTTTCAGTGTTTAGGGCAGAGCTGTGGTGTTCGGGCAGTGTAGGGGGTCATGCTGGTGGTTGTGTTTCAGGGTTTAGGGCAGAGCAGTGGTGTTCGGGCAGTGTGGGGGGTCATGCTGGGGGTGGAGTTTCAAGGTTTACGGCAGAGCAGTGGTGTTCGGGCAGTGTAGGGGGTCGTGCTGGGGGTAGAATTTCAGGGTTCAGGACAGTGCAGTGGTGTTCGGGCAGTATAGGGGGTCATGCTTGGGATGGTGTTTCAGGGTTTAGGGCAGTGCAGTGGTGTTCGGGCAGTGTAGTGGGTCATGCTGGGGGTGGTGTTTCAGGGTTTAGTGCAGAGCAGAGGTGTTTGGGCAGTGTAGGGGTCGTGCTGGGGCTGGAGTTTCAGGATTTAGGGCAGAGCTGTGGTGTTCGGGCAGTGTAGGGGGTCATTCTGGGGCTGGAGTTTAAGGATTTAGGGCAGAGCTGTGGTGTTCGGGCAGTGTAGGGGGTCGTTCTGGGGGTGGATTTCAGGGTTTAGGGCAGTGCAGTGGTGTTTGGGCAGTGTAGTTGGTCATGCTGGGGCTGGTGTTTCAGGGTTTATGGCAGTGAAGTGGCGTTCAGGCATTGTAGGGGGACATGCTGGGGCTAGTGTTTCAGGGTTTAAGGCAGTGCAGTGGTGTTTGGGCATTTTAGGTGGTCGTGCTGGGGTGGTGTTTCAGGGTTTAGGACAGTGCAGTGGTGTTCGGGCAGATTGGGAGGTCGTGCTAGGGGTGGTGTTTCAGGGATTAGGGCAGTGCAGTGGTGTTCGGGAATTGAAGAGGGTTGTGCTGGGGCTGGTGTTTCAGGGTTTCGGGCAGAGCAGTGGTGTTCGGGCAGTGTAGGGGGTTGTGCTGGTGTTTCAGGGTTTAGGACAGAGCAGTGGTGTTCGGACCGTGTAGGGGGACGTGCTGGGGGTGGTGTTTCAGGGTTTAGGGCAGCACAGTGGAGTTCGGGCAGTGTAGGGGGTCATGCCTGGTGTGGTGTTTCAGGATTTAGTGCAGAGCAGAGGTATTTGGGCAGCGTAGGGGTCATGCTGGGGCTGGAGTTTGAGGATTTAGGGCACAGCAGTGGTGTTCGGGCAGTGTAGGGAGTCATGCTGGTGTTTCAGGTTTTAGGGCAGTGCAGTGGTGTTCGGGCAGTGTATGGGGTCTTGCTGGGGCTTGTGTTTCAGGGTTTAGGGCAGAGCAGTGGTGTTCGGGCAGGGTATGGGATCGTGCTGGTGCTCGTTTTTCAGTGTTTAGGGCAGAGCTGGGGTGTTCGGTCAGTGTAGGGGGTCGTGCTGGTGGTGGTGTTTCAGGGTTTAGGGCAGAGCAGTGGTGTTCGGGCAGTGTGGGGTGTCATGCTGGGGGTGGAGTTTCAATGTTCACGGCAGAGCAGTGGTGTTCGGGCAGTGTAGGGGGTCGTGCTGGGGATGGTGTTTCAGGGTTTAGGGCAGTGCAGTGGTGCTCGGGCAGTGTAGTGGGTCATGCTGGGGGTGGTGTTTCAGGGTTTAGTGCAGAGCAGAGGTGTTTGGGCAGTGTAGGGGTCGTGCTAGGGCTGGAGTTTCAGGATTTAGGGCAGAGCTGTGCTGTTCGGGCAGTGTAGGGGGTCGTTCTGGGGGTGGATTTCAGGGTTTAGGGCAGTGCAGTGGTGTTTGGGCAGTGTATGGGGTCGTGCTGTGGGTGGTGATTCAGGGTTTAGGGCAGTGAAGTGGTGTTCGGTAAGTGTAGGGGGTCGTGCTGGGGGTGGTGTTTCAGGATTTAGGGCAGTGCAGTGGTGTTTGGGCAGTTTGGGTGGGTCGTGCTGGGTTAGTGTTTTAGGGATTAGGGCAGTGCAGTCTTGTTCGGGCAGTGTAGGGGGTCGTGTTTGGGCTGGTGTTTCAGGGTTTAGGGCAGAGCAGTGGTGTTCGGGAAGTGTAGGGGGTCGTGCTGGTGTTTCAGGGTTTAAGGCAGAGCAGTGGTGTTCGGGCAGCGTAGGGGGGCGTGCTGGGGGTGGTGTTTCAGGGTTAAGGGCATCACAGTGGTGTTTGGGTAGTGTAAGGGGTCGTGCTGGTGGTGGTGTTTCAGGGTTTAGGGCAGTGCAGTGGTGTTCGGGCAGTTTGGTGGGTCATGCTGGGGTAGTGTTTCAGGGATTAGGGCAGTGCAGTGGTGTTCGGGCAGTGTAGGGGGTCGTGCTGGGGTAGTGTTTCAGGGATTAGGGCAGTGCAGTGGTGTTCGGTGTAGGAGAGTAGGATCTGCACTTATGTTGCCCCCACTTTTTTTCTGATGTATACACTGGTTTCTGACTATAGTCTGGCTGGGTCCCTGCTCATCAGGGCCCCAGTCTCACTGATCTCTCTAAACAACTTTGTGTGCATATTAGATGCACTAGTGATTGGATACTGTGGTGCCTTGTGAGCCCCTAGTATATGGTACCTTAGGTACCTAGGGCATTGGTACTTCACAGGCCTACCAGGGGCTGCAGCATGTATTATGCCAGCCCTGGGAAGCATTCGCAATCTGACACCACAGGCCTGCTACTGCAGCCTGTGTGAGGTAGTGTTAGCACTCCTCACTGAGGTATAGGTTCCTATATCTCACCATACACACACATATAAACCTATCAGTCACCCCTATGGTAGGCCCTATCAATCCCAAGGGCAGGGTGCTTGGTTTACTATGTAAGGGGGTGCTTCTGCCTGAGCAGGACCCCTCTGCAGCTGGCAGAGTCTATTCTCTGCTGCTGTTTGTGGATGTGGTTAACCCATATACTCTTAAGTGCATTATAACCTCACGGTAAATGCTAACTTTGGAATGACTGCATCAAAACATGTCGTGTTTGGTGTCAAACAACTTGGAATCCTACCCCCACACCAGTAACTGGTGTGGGAGTAGGATCCCACCCTTCTAGAGGGGACGACATGTACCCACTGTACTACACAGTAGAAATCATCTAGAGGCCTGGCATCACAAAATGGATGCCACCAGCACAGACACCGGGCTGCCCTCCTGCTGCTGACCGAAACTCGCAGTGGAGGGAGCCCAACAAAGGGTTTCCTGTCACAGGGAGGTGTCACCACCTCCCAGACAGGATTTAGTGTATTGGAGCTGGGTGGGTGCACTCTTAGAGTGCTTTGAAGTCCTGCACTGGGGGAGCAGTAGGCTCCTCTGTGCATATGCCAGCTCAAACCAGTTCAGGGGCTACCTGCCCCTGCTCTGGCGTGAAACTGGACAAAGGGAAGTGGGTGTAACCACCCACTACCCTGACCCTCCTAGAGGAGTGGTCATAGAGCTAGTCCCTCCCATCTTTTCACTATAAGATACCACACATTGCCAATGCAATTTAGATTACACCTGGACGACTCTCTACATAGAAGATTCCTGGCCCTTCGACGTTCCTCTATCTCTGGAAGACTGAAGAATCTCCCTTGGAGTCAAGGAGGGACTCCCCTGCTTGGCAGGCACCAAAACTCTTCAACAACGGTTGCAAACGTTACCGCTCCCGCCAGAGCCCGAAGTCCCTGTGTCCCCTGAAGTAGATTTCCTGACTTCCCGAGGGCCATTTTGAGTCCCCAGCGAAGCTGTGGCATCTGGACCCCACGAGTGACGAGGAACAGCAATACCAGGGAACCGTGCACTGATTTCGAGTGCAAGCCCTAATCTACGTCCAACGAAGTTGTGCTTTGGACCATTTGTTGCCCAAGTCCCGAGCAGGTATAGTACCGAAAATCAGCGGCCTACCCCATCCCGAGTGACCGTGGGCTGTTGGTAAACTTTTCCTGCAAAGGCATCTTTGCGGTTGCTTGCCCATTGGCTAGTAACTCACCTGAAGACTTCCACATCGACTTCAAGGGCTCCCCTGGTTGCTCTGGGACTGCCCTCACTTACCCTTGCTGGGTAAGTCCATCAGATCTTGCTGGTCTGCACCATTGCCAATCTTCACTCTACACGAGACTTGCAGTTGCCAAGGCTTGTTGGCTCCAATACAGGTGCCGACACCGTAATCAGCTGCAGACGTCGTGGGAACCTCCGAAGCCAGCTGCTGGTCATCCTTGATCCCTCCTGGTCCTCGTGAGCAAAGAGACAAAACACCATTGTGAGAAGTTGGCCTGGTATATGCTGTTCACTAGTTCTAGTGACCACCTTGTACCATGCCAAGCAACCCTTATGGTGTGGTTGTAAGTCAACCTTTTCGGACTAGCTGCCCTAGTGGTAGCGTAGGCTAAGCAGTCTTTGAGGCTAAACTCGTGATGCGTGTTAAGCAAGCTGTTTTACCAATAGTAACCCCCTTTTATACCAATGAAAGGACACCACACAGATATATATTCAAAATATATATGTATTTATTTCTCAAAGTAACCCCTAGTCTCTTTATGAGCACAGGAGCACAAATCGTCAAACAAGATTATCACAGAATACACAGAAGTTGCACTTTATATGGATAGGCCCTGGTGGCCACTCAAACCATATACTAAAATAGTGGTATAAGTACCACGAACAGAAAAGGGAAAAGGCCTAGGGCCTCTAGAATCGCTGGGCCTACGAGGAGCTAACGTCAGTTAGTGACCAGGAGGTCCACGGGTGGCGTGTGCAGAGCAAATAGTCACACGCGTGCTCCCATAGGTTTCAATGGGTGCGTAAAAAGCACAAAGTTACTGCAAAAGGAATCTTCCGGATGACCTAGGAACTTAAGATTTGGAACACAGGCACTAGAGATGTATTACTACACATGGGCACCGGAGTACCAGCTTTACCTCACCCACAGGAAGCGGGTGCATAGGCCTCAAAGTGCGTCGGGTTTCTTCTATCTGTTCCGTTGAGCCTGGGACAAAGATGCTGCAGGCGGTCGGTCGGGAAGAGATGCAGTGGATCCAAGAGTGGATCGGAGATGTTGAAGACCTGTAAGCAGAGGGGACAGTGTTCACAGTCACTAGCCAGTGACCAGCGTGGCACCAGGTGGGTACCAGGCGATGTCGGGTGCAAACAGGTGATGAGGGGTAGCTTGTCTCCGCAGCCACGTGGTCCCTGAAGGTCGACGACGTCCAGGAGTCGGCTCACGAGCTGTCCCACGCAGGCTCTCGCTGTCGGCGGTGTCGGCGACTTGATCGAAGCAAACAAGCCTTGGCAAAAGCAATTGCAGGAGGATCCGGAAATCAGCTGTTGGTTCTGACCAGCAAGGTCAGAGGGATTGCTCCTTTGGAGGGGAGCAAGGGCCAGTCTGGAGCAACCAGACCAGCGGTGTTTGTCGTAGATTTCGTCGCCAAGATGGCCACTAGCCAGCGGGCCAGCAACCGGTTAGGCGCGTCGAGTGGCAAAAGGCAGAAGGGCCCCACGCAGATCGTGGAGATGCTGGAGGGCTCACCTTTGGTGCAGATGCTGCTCGAGGGTTGGGCTTCTCAGGACCCAAAGCACAACTTGGAGGGAGCCTCGGTTGTTGCACTGGTCAGCTTGTCGTAGTCGTTCCAAGATGGCTGGCTCCACGTGTCTCGGTGCCTCCACGGGTCTCCTCTTTGCAGGGACTGTGGATCGGGCGGTGAGAGGTCTGGAGGTCCAGGTCTTGTCAGTCTCTGGGCTCGGGCTCCGGCGGGAGGCGGCGGCAAAGCAGACGTTGATTCGCTGGATGGTGCTTGCGTTAGCAAGGTGGTCACTCCCTGACCACAGGGGAGATTTTCTTCAGTCTTCTGTGCAGCAGAATGTCGAAGTTCCCGTCTTCTTCTTAGTTTCAAGTTGATTCCAGGATGTCTGAAGTCTTAGGACACAGCTCCTACCTTTAAGCGGATTCTAGGGGCCGGACTACCTGCTAGGTCCCTCCCTATGGGTGGGACCAGGAAGGGGGGTGGTTACACCCCCAATCCTTTGTCCAGCTCGCCCCAGGCCCGGGACTGGTGTGCCCCAGGACCGGTTTGAACTGGCATATGCACCGAGGCTCCTTGTGAGCCACAGGCATGTCTGGTTTCTTTCAAGCCCTACCTGACCAATACACAAAATCCTGTCTGGGGTGGTGCACGCACCTCCCCTGGCAGGAAACCCTTTGTCCACACCTCCCAAGCTGGAAGGACTCCCAGCAGCAGGAGGGCAGACTTGTGTCTGTGGTGGCAGCATCCATTTTGTGGAGCTGAGGCTATGTCTGATTTTACCCGGGTTTCAGGTACTGTACATGTCGTGTCCCTCTAGAAGGGTGGAATGCTAACCCCGTCGCCAGAATTGGCGAGGGGTTAGTATTCCAATTCGTATGACACCTTACTCGACATGTTTTGATAAAGCCAAACCAAAGATAGCATTTAACCGCGAGGTTCATAATGCACTTAAGAGTATATGGTATGACGATATCTGGAAACAGTAGAAGGAAGTTGTTCCGACCACTGCAGACAGGCTCAGCTCATGCCAGAGCACCATCTCACATGGAACCAAGCACTCTGCCTTCAGGATTGTTAAGGCCTGCCATAGGAGTGACTTATAGGTTACCAGGTGTCCCATTTAAGGTTAGGTATAGGTATACTACACCTAAGTAAGAGGTGATTACACCAACTTACCCCAGCTGAGTGATCAGCCAGTTGTGTCAGATTGTTAGGCCAAGCCTGGGGTGGCATAATACATGCTGCAGCCCCTGGCAGGCCTTGGGTACACCAATGCCCTGGGTACCTAGTGTACACTGGTACAGGGGCTGACAGGGTGATCCACTTCCAATTGGTTATGCACCTAGGGTGCATAGTTTTAATTTAGTAGAGAGAACAGCCAGGCTGAGATCCTGAATGGCAGGATCTCAGGCCAACTAAGTCGAAAAACCAGCTAGACACTAGGCAAAAATTTGGGGGTAACCATAGTCAGATATCCACCTTCCTACACAACCCCCCCCCAAACGAAGGGAGATAAGGCTGACCTTGACCAGGTAAGCCTATATTGCCCAAGTGGCCATATAAGGAGGAACCAGCACTGGCATGGTTACCCCCTGTCTCATGGTCCACTAAGCAATCCCTCACCCTAAGGGTATCAGAGGGTCTCCACCATAGGGAATCTCTACCTTTGGTGTGTCTTGGCAAAGTAAAAGGCTGGTGTTGAGATGGAGTACTGAAGTGAGTGTCCTCAAAGTGAGGCCTCAGCTTCCTCCAATCATCCTCCACCATGGATGCCTTTCTTTCCTTAACTGAGTTGCACTGTGCTCTCAGGGTCAGCCTCTGGCTACCTAAAGCTGGAGGCTGGGTCCCTTTTGTGGGCTTACTGGAGGGACAGGTCAGGTCTGGGGCCCTAAGGTCCCATGTTTGCCTGTACCCAACAGAATCCCTCTGGGGGAGGTCCCTAACTACCTGTAAAGGAGATCCCTCAGGAATGTTTTTACCCATCACCTGACTAGGGCTACTAGCCAGGCAATCCTCATTCTTTTGATGGGGGGGTTCTTGTGGACAGGGGCCCTCTTGGGGTCCACTGGCCTCCCTGACCTCTGCAGCCCTGGGCTGACTGAGGCAGGGTAGAGAGAGGCAGGCTACCTGCACCAGACTGGGTCCCACCTTGGAAGGGGCCACTGACATCAGAGGCTCTGCCAGGCCATGCCTGGCTACCTCTGGGGCAGTTCCTTCACAAGAGGTGAGGTCAGCTCCCTGAGGAGGCTGGCGTTTTCCTAATGTCTGGGGAGAGGGAGACTTTTCTTCCTCCCCACTACTCTCTGTTTGTGTGGAGTGATCCATAGTTTCAGGCTTCACTACACCTATGTCAGTCTGAGTATAGGCTGAGACCATTACAGCCTTGCCAACCTTTTCAGGGAGGCACTCAGTTTGTGTTTGAGCTGTGACTGTCACAGCTCTGCCAGTCTCTACAGGGAAGTCTGTCTGTGCCTGGGCTGTGGCTACCACTGCCCTTCCAACCTTTCCAGGGAGGAAATCTATTTGGACAGGGGTTGTGAATGGCACAACCCCACTACCCTTTTGTGAAAGGCCTACCATTTTAGAATGGGTGTCTTGTTCAACTCCAGCCCAAGCTGAGAGTTCTAAGTCATTCCCCAGTAAGCAGTCTACAGGCAAGGTTGGGGACACTGCCACCCTTTTAGGGCCAGTGACACCTCCCCAGCTGAGACATACCTCTGCCATGGGATGACTGTTCTGTTTGCCATCAATGTTGGTCACCTGGTAGGAGAAACCAGGCAAAAGCTGCTCAGAGGGAACTAGCCAATGGGCCACCATTGTGATGCTAGCTCCAGTGTCTCTGTAGGCCTCAGCTTTTGTACCATTGATGTAGGGCTCTTGTCTGTACCTACCCAAAGTGTTGGGACAGGCAGTGAAGTTGGCAAACCCCATGCCACCATCACAGACAAGAGTATCTGCTGCAGGGGAATTGGCTAAGCCAGGGTCCCCCTGTGTTCCCCAAGTAAACCCACCCAAATTTTTGGGGGCACTCCCACCACCTGGGGGATTACTGCTGACAGTAATAGGTGGTGTGACAGGAGTAATTGGAGGAACAGTTTTGTTTGTAGCCCTTGGGCAACTGCTGTCAGTTTTCCAATGCCCAGGAGTTTTACACTCATGGCAGTAAGGCTTTTTACCTGTGGTAGAGGAGGGAGCTTGGGACCCACCACCCTGTGTGGAGTTTTGGGGCCCTGAGGAAGATTTCTCTTTCGCCTTATCCCCTCCCTTCTCTTGAGGTTTGGTGGTATCTTTCTTTTGGTCACCACCCTGATTCTTAGGCCTGATCCTGGTCCTGACCCATTTATCTGCCCTCTTTCCCAATTCTTGGGGAGAGGTCAAATCTGAGTCTACCAGGTGTTGATGGAGGAGCTGGTTTTGACAGTTACTTAAAATCTGTTCTCTCATCATCAAATTGTACAATCCTGTATAATCAGATACCTTACTTCCCAGCAACCAACCCTCCAAAGCCTTAGTGGCACATTCAACATATTCAGACCAGTCCTGAGTCTGTGTCTTTTGGGTGTCTCTGAACATTAACCTGTACTGTTCAGTGGTTAAGCCTAACCCATCAACCAGAACACTCTTCAGGACTCTGTAGTTTCTGACATCCTCTTCTCTAACAGTGAGGAGTCTGTCTCTGCCTCTTCCTTCAAAGGAGAGCCAGAGGATTGCTGCCCACTGGTCTTCAGGAACCTGCTGCACTTTGCAGGCTCTCTCAAGAGCAGTTATCCATTTGTGGATGTCATCCCCACTTTTGTAGGGGGGCACAACCTTAGACAGGTTCCTATTATCAAAGACCCTATCTTTGTCCTTAGGGACAATGCTGCCACCAGTGGGTATAGACCCACTCTCTCTAGGTTGCCTAGCCTTCCTCAGTTTTTCTTCCATCAGGGCTACCTCTAGCTCCTGCTTCCTGATCCTCAGCTGGGCTTCCTGCATTCTGGCCTCATGTTCCCTCCTCTGAGGGGTGGTCAGTCTCCTTCTGGAGTGACCTTGAGAGCCTCTAGAGCCATGGGAAGCATTGGAGTCACCTGAGCGATTCCTTTGCCTTCCAAGCCCTGTGTTAAGTCCACTGGGGAGATCCAATGGGGTGAACCCACTGTCAGTCCCCAATAGCCTTAGTTTAGCTGGGCCAAGTATAACACTTGGCACTGGGCTAGTTCTCCCTTCATCCCCACTCACATCTGTATCCCCATCACTTTCTTCCTCTGTGGTAGGCATCCCATCTAAGGGGTGACTATTGGAAGGGGGTACCTCTGTGGCATCTTCAGAAGGGGGGCCTCCTGTTCCTGACCCTAAGGGGGCTAACTGGGAAGCTTTCCTGAGTTCTCTCTGATTCTCATCATTTTGCAAGAGTTCTCTGAGCTCAGCAGAGTTTGGGTTCTTGGGCTGTTTAAGGCCTCTAAGAGTTGCCAAATGCCTGAGCTCATTCTGATTAAGGGTAGCAAAGATGGATGGTGCCCTCTGGGGGTCACTCTCGACAGAGATGGGTACAGTGGACCCCTCTGCCCCAGCCATTGCTCTTAAGTGTGGGTGGATGTGTTGCAATCTACCTACACTTGGGTTTACCTACTAAACCTATCTAGTAGTTGTAGTCAGGGTGTGCTACTCCCTTTGCTCTACAACAACTAAGTTCAGTAGAACTTATGTATATCTAATCTTGTTTTATATGTACCTACAGGTACCTATGTGATCTTTCAATTGGTAACCAAGAGATTACAATGGTAAAACACAGCAAGCTCAAATCCAACCGCTGCTCACCAATGTGAGAAGTTGGCCTGGTATATGCTGTTCACTAGTTCTAGTGACCACCTTGTACCATGCCAAGCAACCCTTATGGTGTGGTTGTAAGTCAACCTTTTCGGACTAGCTGCCCTAGTGGTAGCGTAGGCTAAGCAGTCTTTGAGGCTAAACTCGTGATGCGTGTTAAGCAAGCTGTTTTACCAATAGTAACCCCCTTTTATACCAATGAAAGGACACCACACAGATATATATTCAAAATATATATGTATTTATTTCTCAAAGTAACCCCTAGTCTCTTTATGAGCACAGGAGCACAAATCGTCAAACAAGATTATCACAGAATACACAGAAGTTGCACTTTATATGGATAGGCCCTGGTGGCCACTCAAACCATATACTAAAATAGTGGTATAAGTACCACGAACAGAAAAGGGAAAAGGCCTAGGGCCTCTAGAATCGCTGGGCCTACGAGGAGCTAACGTCAGTTAGTGACCAGGAGGTCCACGGGTGGCGTGTGCAGAGCAAATAGTCACACGCGTGCTCCCATAGGTTTCAATGGGTGCGTAAAAAGCACAAAGTTACTGCAAAAGGAATCTTCCGGATGACCTAGGAACTTAAGATTTGGAACACAGGCACTAGAGATGTATTACTACACATGGGCACCGGAGTACCAGCTTTACCTCACCCACAGGAAGCGGGTGCATAGGCCTCAAAGTGCGTCGGGTTTCTTCTATCTGTTCCGTTGAGCCTGGGACAAAGATGCTGCAGGCGGTCGGTCGGGAAGAGATGCAGTGGATCCAAGAGTGGATCGGAGATGTTGAAGACCTGTAAGCAGAGGGGACAGTGTTCACAGTCACTAGCCAGTGACCAGCGTGGCACCAGGTGGGTACCAGGCGATGTCGGGTGCAAACAGGTGATGAGGGGTAGCTTGTCTCCGCAGCCACGTGGTCCCTGAAGGTCGACGACGTCCAGGAGTCGGCTCACGAGCTGTCCCACGCAGGCTCTCGCTGTCGGCGGTGTCGGCGACTTGATCGAAGCAAACAAGCCTTGGCAAAAGCAATTGCAGGAGGATCCGGAAATCAGCTGTTGGTTCTGACCAGCAAGGTCAGAGGGATTGCTCCTTTGGAGGGGAGCAAGGGCCAGTCTGGAGCAACCAGACCAGCGGTGTTTGTCGTAGATTTCGTCGCCAAGATGGCCACTAGCCAGCGGGCCAGCAACCGGTTAGGCGCGTCGAGTGGCAAAAGGCAGAAGGGCCCCACGCAGATCGTGGAGATGCTGGAGGGCTCACCTTTGGTGCAGATGCTGCTCGAGGGTTGGGCTTCTCAGGACCCAAAGCACAACTTGGAGGGAGCCTCGGTTGTTGCACTGGTCAGCTTGTCGTAGTCGTTCCAAGATGGCTGGCTCCACGTGTCTCGGTGCCTCCACGGGTCTCCTCTTTGCAGGGACTGTGGATCGGGCGGTGAGAGGTCTGGAGGTCCAGGTCTTGTCAGTCTCTGGGCTCGGGCTCCGGCGGGAGGCGGCGGCAAAGCAGACGTTGATTCGCTGGATGGTGCTTGCGTTAGCAAGGTGGTCACTCCCTGACCACAGGGGAGATTTTCTTCAGTCTTCTGTGCAGCAGAATGTCGAAGTTCCCGTCTTCTTCTTAGTTTCAAGTTGATTCCAGGATGTCTGAAGTCTTAGGACACAGCTCCTACCTTTAAGCGGATTCTAGGGGCCGGACTACCTGCTAGGTCCCTCCCTATGGGTGGGACCAGGAAGGGGGGTGGTTACACCCCCAATCCTTTGTCCAGCTCGCCCCAGGCCCGGGACTGGTGTGCCCCAGGACCGGTTTGAACTGGCATATGCACCGAGGCTCCTTGTGAGCCACAGGCATGTCTGGTTTCTTTCAAGCCCTACCTGACCAATACACAAAATCCTGTCTGGGGTGGTGCACGCACCTCCCCTGGCAGGAAACCCTTTGTCCACACCTCCCAAGCTGGAAGGACTCCCAGCAGCAGGAGGGCAGACTTGTGTCTGTGGTGGCAGCATCCATTTTGTGGAGCTGAGGCTATGTCTGATTTTACCCGGGTTTCAGGTACTGTACATGTCGTGTCCCTCTAGAAGGGTGGAATGCTAACCCCGTCGCCAGAATTGGCGAGGGGTTAGTATTCCAATTCGTATGACACCTTACTCGACATGTTTTGATAAAGCCAAACCAAAGATAGCATTTAACCGCGAGGTTCATAATGCACTTAAGAGTATATGGTATGACGATATCTGGAAACAGTAGAAGGAAGTTGTTCCGACCACTGCAGACAGGCTCAGCTCATGCCAGAGCACCATCTCACATGGAACCAAGCACTCTGCCTTCAGGATTGTTAAGGCCTGCCATAGGAGTGACTTATAGGTTACCAGGTGTCCCATTTAAGGTTAGGTATAGGTATACTACACCTAAGTAAGAGGTGATTACACCAACTTACCCCAGCTGAGTGATCAGCCAGTTGTGTCAGATTGTTAGGCCAAGCCTGGGGTGGCATAATACATGCTGCAGCCCCTGGCAGGCCTTGGGTACACCAATGCCCTGGGTACCTAGTGTACACTGGTACAGGGGCTGACAGGGTGATCCACTTCCAATTGGTTATGCACCTAGGGTGCATAGTTTTAATTTAGTAGAGAGAACAGCCAGGCTGAGATCCTGAATGGCAGGATCTCAGGCCAACTAAGTCGAAAAACCAGCTAGACACTAGGCAAAAATTTGGGGGTAACCATAGTCAGATATCCACCTTCCTACAACCATCATCGACCTGAAGAGACGCGACAGCTGTGGTCATCCATCCTGCTGCCCACCGGTCACTGGCAAGTGACTTTGAACACTGTCCCTTCAATTTTCAGGTCTTCTCCATCTTCAATCCACCTTCGGATTCCAGCGGACACCTCTCCAGTCGTCACAAGCAGCAAGTCTTCAAGGATCTCCATTTAAAACAGCATCGCGACCCGACACCAAAGGACACCTATGCACCCGGCTTCCCTGGGTGAGGTAACTCGTGCACTCCGGTGCCCAAGTGTGTGTTGGCCCTCGAAATACTTACCCTGTAAGTTGCTTGCTTGTTGACTTTTGCGAAGTGCCCTAGAACTGTAAAATACAAACCGCGACATTTGCCATTGAAACGTATTGAAAACCCGCGTGTGTGTTTAGACACTGCACGCGTCTCCTGTGGGCTGATTACTTACCTGCTAACACTACAGAAGTGAAGCCCCAGCGATTCCCAAGGCCCTAGGCCTCTTCATTTTGCAAGTCGAGTTTGTTACATCATTTTTTTAGTATATGGTCTGGTACGCCCCTAGGGCTACAGCCATATTTATGCTTAATTTATTGAGAACTGTTGATCTTTTGAATGTTTACCTGGCTCTAATCTCATACAGAGATTAGTAGAGTATATTTAGAAATAAATACATATATATTTGATATATATACCTGTGTGGTGTCTTTTCACTTGGTAATTCAAGAGATTATAAGGTAAAACAAGCTGCTTTACATTCCTCAGAGACTTGGCCTGAAGGCTGCTCTCCACAGCTACCACTAGGATAGCTTTCTTTAAAAGGTTGTCTTTAAACCTATCTACCAAGAGTCGAATTGGACTGGTGCAAGGTGGCCACTATAACTAGTGACCAGCTTATGCCAGGCCAACTTCTCACATTCGGGCAGTGTAGGGGGTCATGCTGGGGTGGTGTTTCAGGGTTTAGGGCATTGCAGTGGTGTTCGGGCAGTGTAGGGGTTCATGCTGGGAGTGGTGTTTCAGGGTTTAGGGCAGTGCAGTGGTGTTCGGGCAGTGTAGCAGGTCATGCTGGGGGTGGTGTTTCAGGGTTTAGGGCAGTGCAGTGGTTTTCGGGCAGTGTAGGGAGTCGTGCAGGGGGTGGAGTTTCAGGGTTTAGGGCAGTGCGGTGGTTTTCGGGCAGTGTAGGGCGTCTTGCTAGGGGTGGTGTTTAAGGGTTAAGGGCAGTGGTGTTCAGGCAGTGTAGGGGGTCGTGCTGGGGCTGGCGTTTTAGGGTTTAGGGCAGAGCTGTGGTGTTCGGGCAGTGAAGGGGGTCGTGCTGGGGCTGGTGTTTTAGGGTTTAGGGCAGAGCAGTGGTGTTCGGGCAGTGTAGGGAGTTGTGCGGGGGATGGTGTTTTAGGGTTTAGGGCAGAGCAGTGGTGTTCTTGCAGTGTAGGGTGTCGTGCTGGGGGTAGTGATTCAGGGTTTAGGGCAGTGCAGTGGTTTTCGAACAGTGTATTGGGTCATGTAGGGGTTGGTGTTTAAGGGGTTAGGGCAGTGCAGTCGTGTTCGGACAGTGTAGGGGGTCCTGCAGGGGGTGGTGTTTCAGGGTTCAGGGCAGTGCAGTGGTGTTCGGGCAGTGTAGGGGCTTTTGCTGGGGGTGGTGTTTCAGGGTTTAGGGCAGTGCTGTCGGGCAGCAGTGTAGGGGGCTTGCTGGGGGTGGTGTTTCAGGGTTTAGCACAGTGCAGTTGTGTTCGGGCAGTGTAGGGGGTCGTGCTGGGGGTGGTGTGTCAGGGTTTAGGGCAGTGCAGTGGTGTTCGGGTAGTTTGGGGGGTCGTGCTGGGGGTGGTGTTATAGGGATTAGGGCAGTGCAGTGGTGTTCGGGCAGTGTATGGGGTCGTGCTGGGGCTGGTGTTTCAGGGTTTAGGCCAGAGCAGTGGTGTTCGGGCAGTGTAGGGGTCCTGCTGGTGCTGGTGTTTCAGGGTTTAGGGCAGAGCAGTGGTGTTCGGTCAATGTAGGTGGTCGTGCTGGGGCTGGTGTTTCAAGGATTAGGGCAGTGCAGTGGTGTTCAGGCAGTGTAGGGGGTCATGCTGGGGGTGGTGTTTCAGGGTTTAGTGCAGAGCAGAGGTGTTTGGGCAGTGTAGGGGTCGTGCTGGGGCTGGAGTTTAAGGATTTAGGGCAGAGCAGTGGTGTTGGGGCAGTGTAGGGGGTCATGCTGGTGTTTCAGGTTTTAGGGCAGTGCAGTGGTGTTCGGGCAGTGTATGGGGTCATGCTGGGGCTTGTGTTTCAGGGTTTAGGGCAGAGCAGAGGTGTTCGGGCAGGGTAGGGGGTCGTGCTGGTGTTTCAGGGTTTAGGGCAGAGCAGTGGTGTGCGGGCAGTGTAGGGGGTTGTGCTGGTGGTGGTGTTTTAGGGTTCACGGCAGAGCAGTGGTGTTCGGGCAGTGTAGGGGGTCGTGCTGGGGCTGGTGTTTCAGAGTTTAGGGCAGTGCAGTGGTATTCGGGCAGTGTAGGGGTTCATGATGGGGGTGGTGTTTCAGGGTTTAGTGCAGAGCAGAGGTGTTTGGACAGTGTAGGGGTCGTGCTGGGGCTGGAGTTTCAGGATTTAGGGCTGAGCCGTGGTGATCGGGCAGTGTAGGGGGTCGTGCTGGGGGTGGATTTCAGGGTTTAGGGCAGTGCAGTGGTGTTTGGCCAGTGTACGGGGTCGTGCTGGGCGTGGTGATTCAGGGTTTTGGGCAGTGCAGTGGTGTTTGGGCAGTGTAGGGGGTCGTGCTGGGGGTGGTGATTCAGGGTTTTGGGCAGTGCAGTGGTTTTCGGACAGTGTATGGGGTCGTGCAGGGGGTGGTTTTTCAGGGGTTAGGGCAGTGCAGTGGTGTTCGGGCAGTGTAGCGGGTCCTGCAGGGGGTGGTGTTTCAGGGTTTAGGGCAGTGCAGTAGTGTTTGGGCAGTGTAGGGGGTTTTGCTGGGGGTGGTGTTTCAGGGTTTAGGGCAGTGGTGTTCAGGCAGCAGTGTAAGGGGTCTTGCTTGGGGTGGTGTTTCAGGGTTTAGAGCAGTGCAGTGGTGTTCGGGCAGTGTAGGGGGTCATGCAGGGGGGTGGTGTTTCAGGGTTAAGGGGAGTGCAGTGTGTTCCGCAGTGTAGGGGGTCGTGCTGGGGGTGGTGTTTCAGGGTTTAAGGCAGTGCAGTGGTGTTCGAGAAGTTTGCGGGGTCATGCTGGGGTGGTGTTTCGGGGATTAGGGCAGTTCAGTGGTGTTCGGGCAGTGTATGGGGTCGTGCTGGTGTTTCAGGGTTCAGGGCAGAGCAGTGGTGTTCGGGCAGTGTAGGGGGTCGTGCTGGTGTTTCAGGGTTTAGTGCAGTGCAGTGGTGTTCGGGCAGTGTAGGGGGTCGTGCTGGGGTTGGTGTTTCAGGGTTTAGGGCAGTGCAGTGGTGTTCAGTCAGTGTAGGGGGTCGTGCTGGGGGTGGTGTTTCAGGGTTTAGGGTAGTGCAGTGGTGTTGGGCAGTTTGGGGGGTCGTGCTGGGGGTAGTGTTTTAGGGTTTAGGGTAGTGGTGTTCAGGCAGTGTAGGGGTTTGTGCTGGGGCTGGCGTTTTAGGGTTTAGGGCAGAGCTGTGGTGTTCAGGCAGTGAAGGGGGTCGTGCTGGGGCTGGTGTTTTAGGGTTTAGGGCGGAGCAGTGGTGTGTTCGGGCAGTGTAGGGGGTTGTGTGGGGGGTGGTGTTTTAGGGTTTAGGGCAGAGCAGAGGTGTTCTTGCAGTGTAAGGTGTCATGCTGGGGGTGGTGATTCAGGGTTTAGGGCAGTGCAGTGGTTTTCGAACAGTGTATGGGGTCATGCAGGGGTTGGTGTTTCAGAGGTTAGGGCAGTGCAATGGTGTTCGGGCAGTGTAGGGGGTCCTGCAGGGGGTGGTCGTTAGAATCCGGGTTCTCTGGTTGGCACAGGTAGGTACTTGTGTCAAGCAGGGAACCTTTCTTCCAATGAGGGTAAGTGGGTACACTCTAACAACCCCTGCTCACCTTCTAGGTAGCTTGGCACGAGCGGACAAGGCTTATCTCAGAGCGTTCAGGTTAAGCATTTGTGAACACACACACAGTAACTCAGTGACAACCCCACAAATAGACTCCACACTGGGATTTATAAAAAAATAATACTTTATATATATAGTTTAGGCTTAGCACAAGACCAAATAACGTAAAAATGGCCCACAATACTTATTAAACAAAGAGTTCTTGATTTTAGCGTAGTGATAAAGTTCAGTGCGCTTCGTTCCTGTCCGTGCGCTTCGTACGCGGTAAAAACTGCTTGGGAACGGGTCTCACACGCACTGTAGGCGCTTCGGGACGAAGCGTACACCCTACGGTACGAACAGGCACAGTACCTATACTTGGGAGTTCATCACGGATGCTGCGCTGACATCAAGCGCGATGTACGGTGCACTGTCCTCCTGGTGCGATGTGTACTATGGTACGTTAGACCTTGGGCGTGCAGGGCTCCAGGGGACGGTGCGTAGGTGCGGTGCGTTCAAAGTTCGTCACGGCGTTCGTGCCGTACCATGAGATCAGCAATCTTGACTCGAAGTGCTGGATACAAGCGAACAGTACGCTCCGCACAGGGGAGACGTACTCAACTACCGTACGCGCCGCAGCCTTTCCAAAGCAGGGGAAAGGAGCGTATGCCGGCAGTACGGTTCGTAGGGGATAGTAGCAAGTACGGTTCGCAGTCCTTCCGTTACGGTGCGAGCTACGGCTCGTAGGGGCCTGTTAGTCGCGTTGCTCAGGCCGGATGATACCTTCCTTTGCGGTGCGAGCTACGGCTCGTAGAGGGGCCTTAGTCACGTTGTTCGGGCCGGACAGCGGGATACCAGCTTTCAGGGTGTACGCTGCGATCAGAGAGACGTACGCAGCAGTTCGAGTCGAAGAGGCGGGGAAAACGGTCCGTTTTCCAAGGCGATCTCACGGCGGTGAAGTCCACTGGTCCTGGGACTTCGTTCAGGGGGCAAGCTCACTCACAAGCCCTTGGAGATCTCTCAGAACAAGTCAAATAAAAGTTCCTTGAGTCTTTTCTTCCTCTTCTTCAGCAGCAAGGCAACGACTGCAGGCCAATCCCCCAGGTCAGGGATAGTACTCCTCCATGCAGCTTTTCCAGTTCCTTCAGGGCGGACAGAGGTTTCTTCCTGGCAGGACAGGATCTAGTTTATTAGGAGCAGGGCTCCTACATTTATACCACCTATCCTTTGTTCTCCCAGGCCAGGGGGGGCCTTGCCTAGGTCGGTCCAGTTCTGGAGCACTTTGTTGCTGCGAGGCAGGCTCTTCTTTCAGGGTGCAGGGCAGAGCCATCAGACGCTCCACAGGGGGCGGAGCCAGCATTGTATTGGCAGAGCACAGCCCTATTCAGAGGCCAGGTGTACTACTCCCACCCATCTATGTGTCAATCTTTCTATTCAACACCAGGCTACCTAGCCCTGCCCATCTGGGTTTCCCCAGCCCTGTCACTCACACAAGCCAGACAGCAGATACACATCACGCAGAGGCGGGCTGAAATGGTTAGGCAAGCAAATGCCAACTTTCTAAAAGTGGCATTTGCAAACGCAGAATATTAAAATAAACCTTGCTAAAAGATGTACCTTATTATTCTGAGTTCAGGCATACTAAACTCGATTTTCTACCATGTTCACTGGGCCTGCTAGGATCATAGGATGTAACAATCTTAACAGCCCATTCTGGCCTATGAGAACAGGGTAGCCTTACAATAGTGAAAAACGAAAATGGCTGTAATTCACTATTAGGACATGCAACACACATCAGGGCTTGTCCTACCTTAGGCTACAATGCACCCTGCCCTTGGGCCTACCATAGGGGTGACTAACATGAAGTTAAGGGAAGGTTTAGGGACTGGCAAGTGTGGGCACCTGTCCAGTCAGCATGTCAGTACCAGACTGCACGCAGGTTTTGCAATGGCAGACCTAGACATATTTTACCAGGCCGCGTCTGTGGGTGGCACAACCAGTGCTGCAAGCCCACCAGCGGTATTTGTATTTACACGCCCTGGCACCCCTGGTGCACTTTACTGGGGTCTGACAGTAAACCAAATAAGCCAATCATGGAATCCAACCAACATATACATTTTACAATGGGGAGAGCATATGCACTTTAGCACTGAACAGCAGTGGTAAAGTGCCCAGAGTCCAAAAACAGCCAACAACATTTCAGAAAAAATGCAGGAGGAAGGCAAAAAGTTTAGGGATGACCCTTCAAAAAGGGCCAAGTCCAACAGTGGTGTTTCAGGGTTTAGGGCAGTGCAGTGGTGTTCGGGCAGCGTAGGGGTTTTTGCTGGGGGTGGTGTTTTGGGGTTTAGGGCAGTGCTGTCGGGCAGCAGAGTAGGGGGCTTGATGGGGGTGGTGTTTCAGGGTTTAGCGCAGTTCAGTTGTGTTCGGGCACTGTAAGGGGTCTTGCTGGGGGCGGTGTTTCAGGGTTTAGGGCAGGGCAGTGGTGTTCGGGCAGTGTAGGAGTCATGCAGGAGGGTAGTGTTTCAGGGTTAAGGGCAGTGCAGTGTGTTCGGGCAGAGTAGGGGGTCATGCTGGAGTGGTGTTTCAGGGTTTAGGGCAGTGCAGTGGTGTTCGGGTAGTTTGGGGGGTCGTGCTGGGGGATGGTGTTATAGGAATTAGGGCAGTGCAGTGTTGTTCGGGCAGTGTATGGGGTCGTGCTGGGGCTGGTGTTTCAGGGTTTAGGGCAGAGCAGTGGTGTTCGGGCAGTGTAGGGGTCCTGCTGGTGCTGGTGTTTCAGGGTTTAGGGCAGAGCAGTGGTGTTCGGGCAGTGTAGGAGGTCGTGCTGGGGCTGGTGTTTCCGGGTTTTGGGCAATGCAGTGGTGTTCGGGAAGTGTAGGGGGTCATGCTGGGGGTGGTGTTTCAGGGTTTAGTACAGAGCAGAGGTGTTTGGGCAGTGTAGGGGTCATGCTGGGGCTTGGGTTTCAGGGTTTAGGGCAGAGCAGCGGTGTTTGGGCAGGGTAGGGGGTCGTGCTGGTGCTGGTGTTTCAGGGTTTAGGGCAGAGCAGTGGTGTTCGGGCAGTGTAGGGGGTAGTGCTGATGTTTCAGCATTTAGGGCAGAGCAGTGGTGTTCGGGCAGTGTAGGGGGTCGTGCTGGGGGTGGAGTGTTAGGGTTCACGGCAGAGCAGTGGTGTTTGGGCAGTGTAGTGGGTCATGCTGGAGGTGGATTTCAGGGTTTAGGGCAGTGCAGTGGTGTATGGGCAGTGTAGGGGGTCGTGCTGGGGGTGGTGATTCAGGGTTTTGGGTAGTGCAGTGGTTTTCTGACAGTGTATGTAGTAGTGCAGGGGGTGGAGTTTCAGGGGTTACAGCAGTGCAGTGGTGTTCGGGCAGTGTAGCGGGTCCTGCAGGGTGTGATGTTTCAGGGTTTACGGCAGTGCAGTAGTGTTTGGACAGTGTAGGGGGTTTTGCTGGATGTGGTGTTTCAGGGTTTAGGGCAGTGGTGTTTGGGCAGCAGTGTAAGGGGTATTGCTTGGGGTGGTGTTTCTGTGTTTTTTCACAGAGCAGTAGTGTTCGGGCAGTGTAAGGGGTCTTGCTGGGGGTGGTGTTTCATTGTTTAGGGCAGTGCAGTGGTGTTCGGGCAGTGTAGGGGGTCATGCAGGGGGTGGTGTTTCAGGGTTTAGGGCAGTGCAGTGGTGTATGGGCAGTTTTTGGGGTCATGCTGGGGTGGTGTTTCAGGCATTAGGACAGTGCAGTGGTGTTCGGGCAGTGTATGGGGTCGTGCTGGTGCTGGTGTTTCAGGGTTTAGGGCAGAGCAGTGGTGTTTGGGCAGTGTAGGGGGTCGTGCTGGTGTTTCAGGGTTTAGGGCAGAGCAGTGGTGTTCCGGCAGTGTAGGGGTTCGTGCTGGTGTTTCAGGGTTTAGCACAGTACAGTGGTGTTCGGGCAGTGTAGGGAGTCGTGCAGGGGGTGGAGTTTCAGGGCTTAGGGCAGTGCAGTGGTTTTCGGGCAGTGTAGGGCGTCTTGCTAGGGGTGGTGTTTAAGGGTTTAGGGCAGTGGTGTTCAGGCAGTGTAGGGGGTCATGCTGGGGCTGGCGTTTTAGGGTTTAGGGCAGAGCTGTGGTGTTCGGGCAGTGAAGGGGGTCGTGCTGGGGCTGGTGTTTTAGGGTTTAGGGCAGAGCAGTGGTGTTCGGGCAGTGTAGGGGGTTGTGCGGGGGTGGTATTTTAGGGTTCAGGGCAGAGCAGTGGTGTTCTTGCAGTGTAGGGTGTCGTGCTGGGGGTGGTGATTCAGGGTTTAGGGCAGTGCAGTGGTTTTCGAACAGTGTATTGGGTCGTGTAGGGGTTGGTGTTTGAGGGTTTAGGGCAGTGCAGTGGTGTTCGGGCAGTGTAGGGGGTCCTGCAGGGGGTGGTGTTTCAGGGTTCAGGGTAGTGCAGTGGTGTTTGGGCAGTGTAGGGGCTTTTGCTGGGGGTGGTGTTTCAGGGTTTAGAGCAGTGCTGTCGGGCAGCAGTGTAGGGGGCTTGCTGGGGGTGGTGTTTCAGGGTTTAGCACAGTGCAGTGGTGTTCGGGTAGTTTGGGGGGTCGTGCTGGGGGTGATGTTATATGGATTAGGGCAGTGCAGTGGTGTTCGGGCAGTGTATGGGGTCATGCTGGGGCTGGTGTTTCAGGGTTTAGGCCAGAGCAGTGGTGTTCGGGCAGTGTAGGGGTCCTGCTGGTGCTGGTATTTCAGGGTTTAGGGCAGAGCAGTGGTGTTTGGGCAATGTAGGTGGTCGTGCTGGGGCTGGTGTTTCATGGTTTAGGGCAGTGCAGTGGTGTTTGGGCAGTGTAGGGGGTCATGCTGGGGGTGGTGTTTCAGGGTTTAGTGCAGAGCAGAGGTGTTTGGACAGTGTAGGGGTCGTGCTGGGGCTGGAGTTTAAGGATTTAGGGCAGAGCAGTGGTGTTCGGGCAGTGTAGGGGGTCGTGCTGGTGTTTCAGGGTTTAGGGCAGTGCAGTGGTGTTCGGGCAGTGTATGTGGTCATGCTGGGGCTTGTGTTTCAGGGTTTAGGGCAGAGCAGATGTGTTCGGGCAGGGTAGGGGGTCGTGCTGGTGCTGGTGTTTCAGGGTTTTGGGCAGTGCAGTGGTGTTTGGGCAGTGTAGGGGGTCGTGCTGGGGGTGGTGATTCAGGGTTTTGGGCAGTGCAGTGGTTTTTGGACAGTGTATGGGGTCATACAGGGGGTGGTGTTTCAGGGGTTAGGGCAGTGCAGTGGTGTTCGGGCAGTGTAGCGGGTCCTGCAGGGGGTGGTGTTTCAGGGTTTAGGGCAGTGCAGTAGTGTTTGGGCAGTGTAGGGGGTTTTGCTGGGGGTGGTGTTTCAGGGTTTAGGGCAGTGGTGTTCGGGCAGCAGTGTAAGGGATCTTGCTTGGGGTGGTGTTTCAGGGTTTAGAGCAGTGCAGTGGTGTTCGGGCAGTGTAGGGAGTCATGCAGGGGGGTGGTGTTTCAGGGTTAAGGGGAGTGCAGTGTGTTCAGGCAGTGTAGGGGGTCGTGCTGGGGGTGGTGTTTCAGGGTTTAGGTCAGTGCAGTGGTGTTTGGGCAGTTTGCGGGGTCATGCTGGGGTGGTGTTTCAGGGTTTAGAGCAGTGCAGTGGTGTTCGGGCAGTGTAGGGGGTCATGCAGGGGGGTTGTGTTTCAGGGTTAAGGGGAGTGCAGTGTGTTCGGGCAGGGTAGGGGGTCGTGCTGGTGTTTCAGGGTTTAGGGCAAAGCAGTGGTGTGCGGGCAGTGTAGGGGGTTGTGCTGGTGGGGGTGTTTTAGGGTTCACGGCAGAGCAGTGGTCTTCGGGCAGTGTAGGGGGTCGTGATGGGGGTGGATTTCAGGGTTTAGGGCAGTGCAGTGGTGTTTGGGCAGTGTAGGGGGTCGTGCTGGGGGTGGTGATTCAGGGTTTTGGGCAGTGCAGTGGTGTTTGGGCAGTGTAGGGGGTCGTGCTGGGGGTGGTGATTCAGGGTTTTGGGCAGTGCAGTGGTTTTCGGACAGTGTA
Organism: Triturus cristatus; assembly: GCF_964204655.1. Taxonomy (NCBI): domain Eukaryota; kingdom Metazoa; phylum Chordata; class Amphibia; order Caudata; family Salamandridae; genus Triturus; species Triturus cristatus. The sequence goes on along the minus strand of NC_140579.1, from coordinate 629,576,816 downwards.
TGGGGTCGTGCAGGGGGTGGTGTTTCAGGGGTTAGGGCAGTGCAGTGGTGTTCGGGCAGTGTAGCGGGTCCTGCAGGGGGTGGTGTTTCAGGGTTTAGGGCAGTGCAGTAGTGTTTGGGCAGTGTAGGGGGTTTTGCTGGGGGTGGTGTTTCAGGGTTTAGGGCAGTGGTGTTCGGGCAGCAGTGTAAGGGGTCTTGCTTGGGGTGGTGTTTCAGGGTTTAGAGCAGTGCAGTGGTGTTCGGGCAGTGTAGGGGGTCATGCAGGGGGGTGGTGTTTCAGGGTTAAGGGGAGTGCAGTGTGTTCAGGCAGTGTAGGGGGTCGTGCTGGGGGTGGTGTTTCAGGGTTTAGGTCAGTGCAGTGGTGTTTGGGCAGTTTGCGGGGTCATGCTGGGGTGGTGTTTCAGGGATTAGGGCAGTTCAGTGGTGTTCAGGCAGTGTATGGGGTCGTGCTGGTGTTTCAGGGTTTAGGGCAGAGCAGTGGTGTTCGGGCAGTGTAGGGGGTCGTGCTGGTGTTTCAGGGTTTAGGGCAGAGCAGTGGTGTTCGGGCAGTGTAGGGGGTCATGCTGGTGGTGGTGTTTCAGGGTTTAGGGCAGCGCAGTGGTGTTCAGGCAGTGTAGGGTGTCGTGCTGGTGGGGGTGTTTCAGGGTTTAGGGCAGTGCAGTGGTGTTCGGGCAGTGTAGGGGGTCATGCTGGGGCTGGTGTTTCAGGGTTCAGGTCAGAGCAGTGGTGTTCGGGAAGTGTAGGGGGTCGTGCTGGGGGTGTAGTTTCAGGGTTCAGGGCAGTGCAGTGGTGTCCGGGCAGTGCAGGGGGTCGTGCTGGGGCTGGTGTTTCAGGGTTTAGGGCAGTGCAGTGGTGTCTGGGCAGTGTAGGGGGTTTTGCTGGGGGTGGTGTTTCAGGGTTTGGGGCAGTGGTGTTCAGGCACTGTAGGGGGTCGTGCTGGGGGTGGTGTTTCAGGGTTTAGGGCAGTGCAGTGGTGTTCGGGCAGTTTGGGGGGTCATGCTGGGGGTAGTGTTTCAGGGATTAGGGCAGTGCAGTTGTGTTCGGGCAGTGTAGGGGGTCATGCTGGGGGTAGTGTTTCAGGGATTAGGGCAGTGCAGTGGTGTTCGGGCAGTGTAGGGGGTTGTGCTGGGGGTAGTGTTTCAGGGATTAGGGCAGTGCAGTGGTGTTCGGGCAGTGTAGGGGGTCATGCTGGGGGTGGTATTTCAGGGTTTAGGGCAGTGCAGTGGTGTTCGGGCAGTGTAGCAGGTCGTGCTGGGGGTGGTGTTTCAGGGTTTAGTGCAGTGCAGTGGTTTTCGGGCAGTGTAGGGAGTCGTGCAGGGGGTTGAGTTTCAGGGTTTAGGGCAGTGCAGTGGTTTTCGGGCAGTGTAGCGGGTCTTGCTAGGGGTGGTGTTTCAGGGTTTAGGGCAGTGGTGTTTAGGCAGTGTAGGGGTCGTGCTGGGGCTGGCGTTATAGGGTTTAGGGCAGAGCTGTGGTGTTCGGGCAGTGAAGGGGGTCGTGCTGGGGCTGGTGTTTTAGGGTTTAGGGCGGAGCAGTGGTGTTCGGGCAGTGTAGGGGGTTGTGCGGGGGTGGTGTTTTAGGGTTTAGGGCAGAGCAGTGGTGTTCTTGCAGTGTAGGGTGTCGTGCTAGGAGTGGTGATTCAGGGTTTAGGGCAGTGCAGTGGTTTTCGAACAGTGTATGGGGTCATGCAGGGGTTGGTGTTTCAGAGGTTAGGGCAGTGCAATGGTGTTCGGGCAGCGTAGGGGGTCCTGCTGGGGGTGGTTGTTAGAATCCGGGTTCTCTGGTTGGCACAGGTAGGTACTTGTGTCAAGCAGGGAACCTTTCCTCCAATGAGGGTAAGGGGGTACACTCTAACAACAACCCCTGCTCACCCTCTAGGTAGCTTGGCACGAGCGAACAAGGCCTATCTCAGAGCGTTCAGGTTAAGCATTTGTGAACACACACACAGTAACTCAGTGACAACCCCACAAATGGACTCCACACTGGGATTTATAGAAAAATAATACTTTATATATATAGTTTAGGCTTAGCACAAGACCAAATAACGTAAAAACGGCCCACAATTCTTATTAAACAAAGAGTTCTTGATTTTAGCTTAGTTTTAAAGTTCTGTGTGCTTCGTTCCTGTCCGTACACTTCGTACGCGGTAAAAACTGCTTGTGAACGGGTCTCACACGCACTGTAGGCACTTCGGGACGAAGCGTGCACCCTACGGTACGAACAGGCACAGTACCTATACTTGGGAGTTCATCACGGATGCTGCGCTGACATCAAGCGCGATGTACGGTGCATTGTCCTCCTGGTGCGATGTGTACTATGGTACGTTAGACCTTGGGCGTGCAGGGCTTCAGGGGATGGTGCGTAGGTGCGGTGCGTTCAAAGTTCGTCACGGCGTTCGTGCCGTACCATGAGATCAGCAATCTTGACTCGAAGTGCTGGATAAAAGCGAACAGTACGCTCCACACAGGGGAGACGTACGCAACTACCGTACGCGCCGCAGCCTTTCCAAAGCAGGGGAAAGGAGCGTACGCCGGCAGTACGGTTCGTAGGGGATAGTAGCAAGTACGGTTCGCAGTCCTTCCGTTACTGTGCGAGCTACGGCTCGTAGGGGCCTTAGTCACGTTGTTCGGGCCGGACAGCGGGATACCAGCTTTCAGGGCGTACGCTGCGATCAGAGAGACGTACGCAGCAGTTCGAGTCGAAGAGGCGGGTAAAACGGTCCGTTTTCCAAGGCGATCTCACGGCGGTGAAGTCCACTGGTCCTGGGACTTCGTTCAGGGGGCAAGCTCACTCACAAGCCCATGGAGATCTCTCAGCACAAGTCAAATAAAAGTTCCTTGAGTCTTTTCTTCCTCTTCTTCAGCAGCAAGGCAACGACTGCAGGCCAATCCCCCAGGTCAGGGACAGTACTCCTCCATGCAGCTTTTCCAGTTCCTTCAGGTCGGACAGAGGTTTCTTCTTGGCAGGACAGGATCTAGTTTATTAGGAGCAGGGCTCCTACATTTATACCACCTATCCTTTGTTCTCCCAGGCCAGGGGGGGCCTTGCCTAGGTCAGTCCAGTTCTGGAGCACTTTGTTGCTGCGAGGCAGGCTCTTCTTCCAGGGTGCAGGGCAGAGCCATCAAACGCTCCACAGGGGGCGGAGCCAGCATTGTGTTGGCAGAGCACAGCCCTATTCAGAGGCCAGGTGTACTACTCCCACCCATCTATGTGTCAATCTTTCTATTCACCACCAGGCTACCTAGCCCTGCCCATCTGGGTTTCCCCAGCCCTGTCACTCACACAATCCAGACAGCAGATACACATCACGCAGAGGCGGGCTGAAATGGTTAGGCAAGCAAATGCCAACTTTCTAAAAGTGGCATTTGCAAACGCAGAATATTAAAATAAACCTTGCTAAAAGATGTACCTTATTATTCTGAGTTCAGGCATACTAAACTCGATTTTCTACCATGTTCACTGGGCCTGCTAGGATCATAGGATGTAACAATCTTAACAGCCCATTCTGGCTTATGAGAACAGGGTAGCCTTACAATAGTGAAAAACGAAAATGGCTGTAATTCACTATTAGGACATGCAACACACATCAGGGCTTGTCCTACCTTATGCTACAATGCACCCTGCCCTTGGGATTACCATAGGGGTGACTAACATGAAGTTAAGGGAAGGTTTAGGGACTGGCAAGTGTGGGCGCTTGTCCAGTCAGCATGTCAGTACCAGAATGCACGCAGGTTTTGCAATGGCAGACCTAGACATATTTTACCAGGCCGCGTCTGTGGGTGGCACAACCAGTGCTGCAAGCCCACCAGCGGTATTTGTATTTACATGCCCTGGCACCCCTGGTGCACTTTACCGGGGTCTGACAGTAAACCAAATAAGCCAATCATGGAATCCAACCAACATATACATTTTACAATGGGGAGAGCATATGCACTTTAGCACTGAACAGCAGTGGTAAAGTGCCCAGAGTCCTAAAAAAGCCAACAATATTTCAGAAAAAATGCAGGAGGAAGGCAAAAAGTTTAGGGATGACCCTTCAAAAAGGGCCAAGTCCAACAGTGGTGTTTCAGGGTTTAGGGCAATGCAGTGGTGTTCGGGCAGTGTAGGGGGTTTTGCTGGGGGTAGTGTTTCAGGGTTTAGGGCAGTGCTTTCGGGCAGCAGAGTAGGGGGCTTGATGGGGGTGGTGTTTCAGGGTTTAGCGCAGTGCAGTTGTGTTCGGGCACTGTAAGGGGTCTTGCTGGGGGCGGTGTTTCAGGGTTTAGGGCAGGGCAGTGGTGTTCGGGCAGTGTAGGGGTCATGCAGGGGGGTGGTGTTTCAGGGTTAAGGGCAGTGCAGTGTGTTCGGGCAGAGTAGGGGGTCATGCTGGGGTGGTGTTTCAGGGTTTACGGCAGTGCAGTGGTGTTCGGGTAGTTTGGGTGGTCGTGCTGGGGGTGGTGTTATAGGAATTAGGGCAGTGCAGTGTTGTTAGGGCAGTGTATGGGGTCGTGCTGGGGCTGTTGTTTCAGGGTTTAAGGCAGAGCAGTGATGTTCGGGCAGTGTAGGGGTCCTGCTGGTGCTGGTGTTTCAGGGTTTAGGGCAGAGCAGTGGTGTTCGGGCAGTGTAGGAGGTCGTGATGGGGCTGGTGTTTCAGGGTTTAGGGCAATGCAGTGGTGTTCGGGCAGTGTAGGGGGTCATGCTGGGGGTGGAGTTTCAGGGTTTAGTACAGAGCAGAGGTGTTTGGGCAGTGTAGGGGTCGTGCTGGGGTTGGAGTTTAAGGATTTAGGGCAGAGCAGTGGTGTTCGGGCAGTGTATGGGGTCATGCTGGGGCTTGGGTTTCAGGGTTTGGGGCAGAGCAGTGGTGTTCGGGCAGGGTAGGGGGTCATGCTGGTGCTGGTGTTTCAGGGTTTAGGGCAGAGCAGTGGTGTTCGGGCAGTGTAGGGGGTAGTCCTGGTGTTTCAGTGTTTAGGGCAGAGCAGTGGTGTTCGGGAAGTGTAGGGGGTCGTGCTGGGGGTGGAGTTTCAGGGTTCACGGCAGAGCAGTGGTGTTTGGGCAGTGTAGGGGGTCGTGCTGGGGGTGGATTTCAGGGTTTAGGGTAGTGCAGTGGTGTATGGGCAGTGTAGGGGGTCGTGCTGGGGGTGGTGATTCAGGGTTTTGGGCAGTGCAGTGGTTTTCTGACAGTGTATGGGGTTGAGCAGGGGGTGGTGTTTCAGGGGTTGGAGCAGTGCAGTGGTGTTCGGGCAGTGTAGTGGGTCCTGCAGGGGGTGGTGTTTCAGGGTGTAGGGCAGTGCAGTAGTGTTTGGGCAGTGTAGGGGGTTTTGCTGGATGTGGTGTTTCAGGGTTTAGGGCAGTGGTGTTCGGGCAGCAGTGTAAGGGGTATTGCTTGGGGTGGTGTTTCTGTGTTTTTTCACAGAGCAGTAGTGTTCGGGCAGTGTAAGGGATCTTGCTGGGGGTGGTGTTTCATTGTTTAGGGCAGTGCAGTGATGTTCGGGCAGTGTAGGGGGTCATGCAGGGGGTGGTGTTTCAGGGTTAAGGGGAGTGCAGTGTGTTCGGGCAGTGTAGGGGGTCGTGCTGGGGGTGGTGTTTCAGGGTTTAGGGCAGTGCAGTGGTGTACGGGCAGTTTGCGGGGTCATGCTGGGGTGGTGTTTCAGGGACTAGGATAGTGCAGTGGTGTTCGGGCAGTGTATGGGGTCGTGCTGGTCCTGGTGTTTCAGGGTTCAGGGCAGAGCAGTGGTGTTTGGGCAGTGTAGGGGGTCGTGCTGGTGTTTCAGGGTTTAGGGCAGAGCAGTGGTGTTCCGGCAGTGTAGGGGGTCGTGCTGGTGTTTCAGGGTTTAGCGCAGTGCAGTGGTGTTCGGGCAGTGTAGGGAGTCGTGCTGGGGATGGTGTTTCAGTGTTTAGGGCAGTGAAGTAGTGTTCGGGCAGTGTAGGGGGTAGTGCTGGGGCTGGTGTTTCAGGGTTCAGGGCAGAGCAGTGGTGTTCGGGCAGTGTAGGGGGTCGTGCGGGGGGTGGAGTTTCAGGGTTCAGGGCAGTGCATTGGTTTTCGGGCAGTGTAGGGGGTCGTGCAGGGGGGTGGTGTTTTAGGGTTTAGGGCAGTGCAGTGGTGTTCGGGCAGTGTAGGGGTTCGTGCGGGTTTGGATTTCAAGGTTTAGGGCAGTGCAGTGGTGTTCAGGCAGTGTAGTGGGTCGTGAGAGGGGTGGTGTTTCAGGGTTTAGGGCAGTGCAGTGGTGTTCGGGCAGTGTAGGGGGTCGTGCTGGGGATGGTGTTTCAGGGTTTAGGGCAGTGAAGTGGTGTTCGGGCAGTGTAGGGGGTCGTGCTGGGGCTGGTGTTTCAGGGTTGAGGGCAGAGCAGTCGTGTTCGGGCAGTGTAGGGGGTCGTGCTGGGGGTGGAGTTTCAGGGTTCAGGGCAGTGCAGTGGTTTTTGGGCAGTGTAGGGGGTCATGCAGGGGGGTGGTGTTTTAGGGTTTAGGGCAGTGCAGTGGTGTTCGAGCAGTGTAGGGGTTCGTGCGGGGGTGGTGTTTCAAGGTTTAGGGCAGTGCAGTGGTGTTCGGGCAGTGTAGTGGGTCGAAAGAGGGGTGGTGTTTCAGGGTTTAGGGCAGTGCAATGGTGTTTGGGCAGTGTAGGTGGTCGTGCGGGGGTGGTGTTTCAGGGTTTAGGGCAGTGCAGTGGTGTTTGGGCAGTGTAGGGGGTCATGCTGGGGTGGTCTTTCACGGTTCAGGGCAGAGCAGTGGTATTCGGGCAGTGTAGTTGGTCTTGCTGGGGGTGATATTTCAGGGTTTAGGGCAGTGCCGTGGTGTTTGGGCATTGTAGGGGGTCATGCTGGGGCTGGTGTTTCAGCGTTTAGGGCAGTGCAGTGGTGTTCGGGCAGTTTAGGGGGTCGTGCTGGGGTGGTGTTTCAGGGTTTAGGGCAGTGCAGTGTTGTTCGGGCAGTGTAGGGGGTCATGCTGGGGGTGGTGTTTCAGGGTTTAGTGCAGAGCAGAGGTGTTTGGGCAGTGTAGGGGTTATGCTGGGGCTGGAGTTTCAGGATTTAGGGCAGGACAGTGGTGGTCGGGCAGTGTAGGGGGTCCTGCTAGGGGTGGAGATTCAGGGTTTAGGGCAGTGCAGTGGTGTTCGGGCAGTGTAGCGGGTCATGCAGGAGGTGGTGTTTCAGGGTTAAGGGGAGTGCAGTGTGTTCGGGCAGTGTAGGGGGTCATGCTGGGGGTGGTGTTTCAGGGTTTAGGGCAGTGCAGTGGTGTACGGGCAGTTTGCGGGGTCATGCTGGGGTGGTGTTTCAGGGACTAGGACAGTGCAGTGGTGTTCGGGCAGTGTATGGGGTCGTTCTGGTCCTGGTGTTTCAGGGTTTAGGGCAGAGGAGTGGTGTTTGGGCAGTGTAGGGGGTCGTGCTGGTGTTTCAGGGTTTAGGGCAGAGCAGTGGTGTTCCGGCAGTGTAGGGGGTCGTGCTGGTGTTTCAGGGTTTAGCGCAGTGCAGTGGTGTTCGGGCAGTGTATGGAGTCGTGCTGGGGATGGTGTTTCAGTGTTTAGGGCAGTGAAGTGGTGTTCGGGCAGTGTAGGGGGTAGTGCTGGGGCTGGTGTTTCAGGGTTCAGGGCAGAGCAGTGGTGTTCGGGCAGTGTAGGGGGTCGTGCGGGGGGTGGAGTTTCAGGGTTCAGGGCAGTGCAGTGGTTTTCGGGCAGTGTAGGGGGTCGTGCAGGGGGGTGGTGTTTTAGGGTTTAGGGCAGTGCAGTGGTGTTCGGGCAGTGTAGGGGTTCGTGCGGGTTTGGATTTCAAGGTTTAGGGCAGTGCAGTGGTGGTCAGGCAGTGTAGTGGGTCGTGAGAGGGGTGGTGTTTCAGGGTTTAGGGCAGTGCAGTGGTGTTCGGGCAGTGTAGGGGGTCGTGCTGGGGATGGTGTTTCAGGGTTTAGGGCAGTGAAGTGGTGTTCGGGCAGTGTAGGGGGTCGTGCTGGGGCTGGTGTTTCAGGGTTCAGGGCAGAGCAGTCGTGTTTGGGCAGTGTAGGGGGTCGTGCTGGGGGTGGAGTTTCAGGGTTCAGGGCAGTGCAGTGGTTTTCGGGCAGTGTAGCGGGTCATGCAGGGGGGTGGTGTTTTAGGGTTTAGGGCAGTGCAGTGGTGTTCGAGCAGTGTAGGGGTTCGTGCGGGGGTGGTGTTTCAAGGTTTAGGGCAGTGCAGTGGTGTTCGGGCAGTGTAGTGGGTCGAAAGAGGGGTGGTGTTTCAGGGTTTAGGGCAGTGCAATGGTGTTTGGGCAGTGTAGGTGGTCGTGCGGGGGTGGTGTTTCAGGGTTTAGGGCAGTGCAGTGGTGTTTGGGCAGTGTAGGGGGTCATGCTGGGGTGGCCTTTCACGGTTCAGGGCAGAGCAGTGGTATTCGGGCAGTGTAGTTGGTCTTGCTGGGGGTGATATTTCAGGGTTTAGGGCAGTGCAGTGGTGTTCGGGCAGTTTAGGGGGTCGTGCTGGGGTGGTGTTTCAGGGTTTAGGGCAGTGCAGTGTTATTCGGGCAGTGTAGGGGGTCATGCTGGGGGTGGTGTTTCAGGGTTTAGTGCAGAGCAGAGGTGTTTGGGCAGTGTAGGGGTTATGCTGGGGCTGGAGTTTCAGGATTTAGGGCAGGACAGTGGTGGTCGGGCAGTGTAGGGGGTCCTGCTGGGGGTGGAGATTCAGGGTTTAGGGCAGTGCAGTGGTGTTCGGGCAGTGTAGGGGGTCGTGCTGGGGCTGGTGTTTCAGGGTTTAGGGCAGTGGGGTTCGGGCAGTGTAGGGAGTCTTGCTGGGTGTGGTGTCTCATGGTGTAGGGCAGTGCAGTGGTGTTCGGGCAGTGTAGGGGGTGTTGCTGGGATTGGTGTTTCAGGTTTAAGGGCCGTGGTGTTCGGGCAGTGTAGGGGGTCATGCAAGGGGGTGGTGTTTCAGGGTTTAGGGCGGTGCAGTGGTGTTCGGGTGGTGTAGGGGATCATGCTGGGGGTGGTGTTTCAGGGTTTAGGGCAGTGCAGTGGTGTTTGGGAAGTGTAGGGGGTTGTGCTGGGTGTGGTGTTTCAGGGTTTAGGGCAGTGCAGTGGTGTTCAGTCAGTGTGAGGGGTCATGCTGGGGCTGGTGTTTCAGGTTTCACGGCAGTGCAGTGGTGTTTGGGCAGTGTAGTGGGTCGTGCTGGGGCTGGTGTTTTATGGTTTAGTGCAGTGCAGTGGTGTTCGGGAAGTGTAGGGGGTCGTGCTGGGGTGGTGTTTTAGGGTTTAGGGTAGTGCAGTGGTGTTCGGGCTGTGCAGGGGGTTATGCTGGGGGTGGTGTTTTAGCATTTAGGGCAGTGAAGTGCTGTTCGGGCAGTGTAGGGGGTCGTGCTGGGGGTGGTGTTTTAGGGTTTAGGGCAGAGCAGTGGTATTCGGGCAGTGTAGTTGGTCTTGCTGGGGGTGATATTTCAGGGTTTAGGGCAGTGCCGTGGTGTTTGGGCATTGTAGTGGGTCATGCTGGGGCTGGTGTTTCAGCGTTTAGGGCAGTGCAGTGGTGTTCGGGCAGTTTAGAGGGTCGTGCTGTGGTGGTGTTTCAGGGTTTAGGGCAGTGCAGTGTTGTTCGGGCAGTGTAGGGGGTCATGCTGGGGGTGGTGTTTCAGGGTTCAGTGCAGAGCAGAGGTGTTTGGGCAGTGTAGGGGTTATGCTGGGGCTGGAGTTTCAGGATTTAGGGCAGGACAGTGGTGGTCGGGCAGTGTAGGGGGTCCTGCTGGGGGTGGAGATTCAGGGTTTAGGGCAGTGCAGTGGTGTTCGGGCAGTGTAGGGGGTCGTGCTGGGGCTGGTGTTTCAGGGTTTAGGGCAGTGGGGTTCGGGCAGTGTAGGGAGTCTTGCTGGGTGTGGTGTCTCATGGTGTAGGGCAGTGCAGTGGTGTTCGGGCAGTGTAGGGGGTGTTGCTGGGACTGGTGTTTCAGGTTTAAGGGCAGTGGTGTTCGGGCAGTGTAGGGGGTCATGCAAGGGGGTGGTGTTTCAGGGTTTAGGGCAGTGCAGTGGTGTTCGGGTGGTGTAGGGGATCATGCTGGGGGTGGTGTTTCAGGGTTTAGGGCAGTGCAGTGGTGTTTGGGAAGTGTAGGGGGTCGTGCTGGGTGTGGTGTTTCAGGGTTTAGGGCAGTGCAGTGGTGTTCAGTCAGTGTGAGGGGCCATGCTGGGGTTGGTGTTTCAGGTTTCACGGCAGTGCAGTGGTGTTTGGGCAGTGTAGTGGGTCGTGCTGGGGCTGGTGTTTTATGGTTTAGTGCAGTGCAGTGGTGTTCGGGAAGTGTAGGGGGTCGTGCTGGGGTGGTGTTTTAGGGTTTAGGGTAGTGCAGTGGTGTTCGGGCTGTGCAGGGGGTCATGCTGGGGGTGGTGTTTTAGCATTTAGCGCAGTGAAGTGCTGTTCGGGAAGTGTAGGGGGTCGTGCTGGGGGGTGGTGTTTTAGGGTTTAGGGTAGTGCAGTGGTGTTCGGGCAGTGTAAGGGGTCGTGCTGGGGGTGGTGTTTTAGGGTTTAGGGCAGTGCAGTGGTGTTCGGGCCGTGCATGGGGTAGTGCTGGGGGTGGTGTTTCAGGGTTTAGGAGAGTGCAGTGGTGTTCGGGCAGTGTAGGGGGTCTTGCAAGGGGTGGTGTTTCACAGTTTAGTGCAGTGGTGTTCGGGCAGTGTAGGGGGTCTTGCAGGGGGTCGTGTTTCAGGGTATAGGGCAGTGGTTTTCGGGCAGTGTAGTGGGTCTTGTTGGGGGTGGTATTTCAGGGTTTAAGGCAGTGGTGTTCGGGCAGTGTAGGGGGTCTTGTTGGGGGTGGTGTTTCAGGGTTTAGGACAGTGCAGTGGTGTTCGGGCAGTGTAGGGAGTCGTGCAGGGGGGGTGTTTCAGGGTTTAGGGCAGTGCAGTGGTGTTCGGGCAGTGTAGAGGGTCATGCACTGGTTGGTGTTTCAGGGTTTAGGGCAGTGCAGTGGTGTTTGGGCAGTGTTGGGGGTCTGGCTGGGGGTGGTGTTTCAGGGTTTAGGGCAGTGCAGTGGTGTTCAGGCAGTGTAGGGGGTCTTCCCGGGGCTGGTGTTTTAGGGTTTAGGTTAGTGGTGTTCGAGCAGTGTAGGGGGTGTTGCTGGAGGTGGTGTTTCAGGGTTTAGGGCAGTGCAGTAGTATTCTGGCAGTGTAGGGGGTTGTGCAGGGGGGTGGTGTTTCAGGGTTTAGGGCAGTGCAGTGGTGTTCGGGCAGTGTAGGGGGTCTTGCTGCGGGGTTGTGTTTCAGGGTTTAGGGCAGTGCAGTGGTGCTCGGGCAGTGTAGGGGGTGGTGTGGGGGGTGGTGTTTCAGGGTTAAGGGCAGTGGTGTTCAGGCAGTGTAGGGGGTCTGGCTGGGGGTGGTGTTTCAGGGTTTAGGGCAGTGCAGTGGTGTTCGGGCAGTGCAGGGGGTCTTCCTGGGGGTGGTGCTATAGGGTTTAGGGTAGTGGTGTTCGAGCAGTGTAGGGGGTCTTGCTGGGGGTGGTGTTTCAGGGTTTAGGGCAGTGAAGTAGTATTCCGGCAGTGTAGGGGGTTGTGCATGGGGGTGGTGTTTCAGGGTTTAGGGCAGTGCAGTGGTGTTCGGGCAGTGTAGGGGGTGTGCTGCGGGGTGGTGTTTCAGGGTTTAGGGCAGTTCAGTGATGCTCGGGCAGTGTAGGGGGTCGTGTTGGGGGATGGTGTTTCAGGGTTAATGGCAGTGCAGTGGTGTTCGGGCAGTGTAGGGGGTCGTGCTGGGGGTGGTGTTTCAGGGTTTAGGGCAGTGCAGTGGTGTTCGGGTAGTGTAGGGGGTCTTGCTGCAGGTTGGTGTTTCAGGGTTTAGGGCAGTGCAGTGGTGCTCGGGCAGTGTAGGGGGTCATGTGGGGGGTGGTGTTTCAGGGTTAATGGCAGTGCAGTGGTGTTCGGGCAGTGTAGGTGGTCATGCTGGGGGTGGTGTTTCAGGGTTTAGGCAGTGCAGTGGTGTTTGGGCAGTATGGGAGTTTGTGCTGGGGTGGTGTTTCAGGGTTTAGGGCAGTGCAGTGGTGTTCAGGCAGAGTAGGGTGTTGTGCTGGGGCTGGAGTTTCATGGTTTATGGCAGTGCAGTGGTGTTCGGGCAGTATAGGGGGTTGTGCTGGGGATGGTGTTTCAGGGTTTAGGGCAGTGCAGTGGTGTTCGGGCAGTGTAGGGGTTGTGCTGGGGCTGGAGTTTCATGGTTTAGGGCAGTGCAGTGGTGTTCGCGGAGTGTAGGGGGTCATGCTGGTGCTGGTGTTTCAGGGTGTAGGGCAGTGCAGTGATGTTCGGGGAGTGTAGGGGTAGTGCTGGTGCTGATGTTTCAGGGTTTAGGGCAGTGCAGTGGTGTTCGGCAGTGTAGGGGGTCATGCTGGGGGTGGTGTTTCAGGGTTAAGGGCTGTGCAGTGGTGTTCGGGCAGTGTAGGGGATCGTGCTGGGATTGATGTTTCAGAGTGTAGGGCAGTAAGTGGTGTTTGGGCAGTGTAGGGGGTCGTGCAGGGGGTGGTGTTTCAGGGTTTAGGGCAGTGCAGTGGTGTTCGGGCAGTGTAAGGGTCGTGCTGGGGCTGGTGTTTCAGGGTGTAGGGCAGTGCAGTGGTGTTCGGGGAGTGTAGGGGGTTGTGCTGGGGCTGGTGTTTCAGACTTTAGGGCAGTGCAGTGGTATTCGGGCAGTTTAGGGGGTCGTGCTGGGGGTGGTGTTTCAGGGTTTAGGGCTGTGCAGTGGTGTTCGGGCAGTGTAGGGGATCCAGCTGGGATTGATGTTTCAGAGTTTAGGGCAGTAAGTGGTGTTTGGGCAGTATGGGGGGTTGTGCTGGGGATGGTGTTTCAGGGTTTAGGGCAGTGCAGTGGTGTTCGGGCAGTGTAGGGGGTCGTTCTGGGGCTGGAGTTTCATGGTTTAGGGCAGTGCAGTGGTGTTCGCGGAGTGTAGGGGGTCATGCTGGTGCTGGTGTTTCAGGGTGTAGGGCAGTGCAGTGATGTTCGGGTAGTGTAGGGGTAGTGCTGGTGCTGATGTTTCAGGGTTTAGGGCAGTGCAGTGGTGTTCGGCAGTGTAGGGGGTCATGCTGGGGGTGGTGTTTCAGGGTTAAGGGCTGTGCAGTGGTGTTCTGGCAGTGTAGGGGATCGTGCTGGGATTGATGTTTCAGAGTGTAGGACAGTAAGTGGTGTTTGGGCAGTGTAGGGGGTCGTGCAGGGGGTGGTGTCTCAGGGTTTAGGGCAGTGCAGTGGTGTTCGGGCAGTGTAAGGGTCGTGCTGGGGCTGGTGTTTCAGGGTGTAGGGCAGTGCAGTGGTGTTCAGGGAGTGTAGGGGGTTGTGCTGGGGCTGGTGTTTCAGACTTTAGGGCAGTGCAGTGGTGTTCGGGCAGTATAGGGGGTCGTGCTGGGGGTGGTGTTTCAGGGTTTAGGGCAGTGCGGTGGTGTTCGGGCAGTGTAGGGGTCGTGCTGGGGCTGGTGTTTCAGGGTTTAGGGCAGTGCAGTGGTGTTCGGGCAGTGTAGGGGTCGTGCTGGGGCTGGTGTTTCAGGTTTTAGGGCAGAGCAATGGTGTTCTGGCAGTGTAGGGGGATGAGCGGGGGTTGGTGTTTCAGGGTTTAGTGCAGTGGTGTTCAGGCAGTGTAGGGGGTCTTGCTCGGGGTGGTGTTTTACAGTTTAGGGCAGTGCAGTGGTATTCGTGCAGTGTAGAGTATTGTGCAGGGGGTGGTGTTTCAGGGTTCAAGGCAGTGCAGTGGTGTTCGGGCAGTGTAGAGGGTCATGCTGGGGCTGGTGTTTTAGGGTTTAGGGCAGTGCAGTGGTGTTCGGGCAGTGTAGGGGGTCTTGCTGGGGCTGTTGTTTCATGGTTTAGGATAGTGCAGTGTTGTTCGGGCAGTGTAGGGGGTCGTGCCGGGGGTGGTGATTCAGGGTGTAGGGCAGTGCAGTTGTGTTTGGGCAGTGTAGGGAGTCGTGCTGGGGGTGGTGTTTTAGGTTTTAGTGCAGTGCAGTTGTTTTCGGGCAGTGTAGGGGGTCGTGCTGTGGATGGTGTTTCACGGTTTAGGGCAGTGCAGTGGTGTTCGGGCCGTGTAGGGGGTCATGCTGGTGGTGGTGTTTCAGGGTTAAGGGGAGTGCAGTGTGTTCGGGCAGTGTAGGGGGTCGTGCTGGGGGTGGTGTTTCAGGGTTTAGGGCAGTGCAGTGGTGTTCGGGAAGTTTGTGGGGTCATGCTGGGGTGGTGTTTTGGGGATTAGGGCAGTTCAGTGGTGTTCGGGCAGTGTATGGGATCGTGCTGGTGTTTCAGGGTTCAGGGCAGAGCAGTGGTTTTCGGGCAGTGTAGGGGGGCGTGCTGGTGTTTCAGGGTTTAGTGCAGTGCAGTGGTGTTCGGGCAGTGTAGGGGGTCGTGCTGGGGTTGGTGTTTCAGGGTTTAGGGCAGTGCAGTGGTGTTCGGGCCGTGTAGGGGGTCATGCTGGTGGTGGTGTTTCAGAGTTTAGGGCAGTGCAGTGGTGTTCGGGCAGTGTAGGGGGTGTGCTGCGGGGTGGTGTTTTACAGTTTAGGGCAGTGCAGTGGTATTCGTGCAGTGTAGAGTATTGTGCAGGGGGTGGTGTTTCAGGGTTCAAGGCAGTGCAGTGGTGTTCGGGCAGTGTAGAGGGTCGTGCTGGGGGTGGTGTTTCAGGGTTTAGGGCTGTGCAGTGGTGTTCGGGCAGTGTAGGGGATCCAGCTGGGATTGATGTTTCAGAGTTTAGGGCAGTAAGTGGTGTTTGGGCAGTGTAGGGGGGTCGTGCAGGGGGTGGTGTTTCAGGGTTTAGGGCAGTGCGGTGGTGTTCGGGCAGTGTAGGGGTCGTGCTGGGGCTGGTGTTTCAGGGTTTAGGGCAGTGCAGTGGTGTTCGGGCAGTGTAGGGGTCGTGCTGGGGCTGGTGTTTCAGGTTTTAGAGCAGAGCAATGGTGTTCTGGCAGTGTAGGGGGATGAGCGGGGGTTGGTGTTTCAGGGTTTAGTGCAGTGGTGTTCAGGCAGTGTAGTGGGTCTTGCTCGGGGTGGTGTTTTACAGTTTAGGGCAGTGCAGTGGTATTCGTGCAGTGTAGAGTATTGTGCAGGGGGTGGTGTTTCAGGGTTCAAGGCAGTGCAGTGGTGTTCGGGCAGTGTAGAGGGTCATGCTGGGGCTGGTGTTTTAGGGTTTAGGGCAGTGCAGTGGTGTTCGGGCAGTGTAGGGGGTCTTGCTGGGGCTGTTGTTTCATGGTTTAGGATAGTGCAGTGTTGTTCGGGCAGTGTAGGGGGTCGTGCCGGGGGTGGTGATTCAGGGTGTAGGGCAGTGCAGTTGTGTTTGGGCAGTGTAGGGAGTCGTGCTGGGGGTGGTGTTTTAGGTTTTAGTGCAGTGCAGTTGTTTTCGGGCAGTGTAGGGGGTCGTGCAGGGGGTGGTGTTTCAGGGTTTAGGGCAGTGGAGTGGTTTTCGGGCAGTGTAGAGGGTCTTGCTGGGGGTGGTGTTTCAGGGTTTAGGGTAGTGGTGTTCGGGCAGTGTACGGGGATGTGCTGGGGCTGGCGTTTTAGGGTTAAGGGCAGTTCAGTGGTGTTTGGGCATTGTAGGGGGTAGTGCTGGGAATGGTGTTTTATGGTTTAGGGTATTGCAGTGGTGTGTGGGTCGTGTAAGGGGTCGTTGAGGGGGTGGTGTTTTAGATTTTAGGGAAGTACAGTGGTGTTCGGGCAGTGTAGGGGGAAATGCTGGGGTGGTGTTTTAGGGTTTAGGGCAGTTCAGTGGTGTTCGGGCAGTGTAGGGGTCGTGCTGTGGATGGTGTTTCACGGTTTAGGGCAGTGCAGTGGTGTTCGGGCCGTGTAGGGGGTCATGCTGGTGGTGGTGTTTCAGGGTTAAGGGGAGTGCAGTGTGTTCGGGCAGTGTAGGGGGTCGTGCTGGGGGTGGTGTTTCAGGGTTTAGGGCAGTGCAGTGGTGTTCGGGAAGTTTGTGGGGTCATGCTGGGGTGGTGTTTTGGGGATTAGGGCAGTTCAGTGGTGTTCGGGCAGTGTATGGGATCGTGCTGGTGTTTCAGGGTTCAGGGCAGAGCAGTGGTTTTCGGGCAGTGTAGGGGGGCGTGCTGGTGTTTCAGGGTTTAGTGCAGTGCAGTGATGCTCGGGCAGTGTAGGGGGTCGTGTTGGGGGATGGTGTTTCAGGGTTAATGGCAGTGCAGTGGTGTTCGGGCAGTGTAGGGGGTCGTGCTGGGGGTGGTGTTTCAGGGTTTAGGGCAGTGCAGTGGTGTTCGGGTAGTGTAGGGGGTCTTGCTGCAGGTTGGTGTTTCAGGGTTTAGGGCAGTGCAGTGGTGCTCGGGCAGTGTAGGGGGTCATGTGGGGGGTGGTGTTTCAGGGTTAATGGCAGTGCAGTGGTGTTCGGGCAGTGTAGGTGGTCATGCTGGGGGTGGTGTTTCAGGGTTTAGGCAGTGCAGTGGTGTTTGGGCAGTATGGGAGTTTGTGCTGGGGTGGTGTTTCAGGGTTTAGGGCAGTGCAGTGGTGTTCAGGCAGAGTAGGGTGTTGTGCTGGGGCTGGAGTTTCATGGTTTATGGCAGTGCAGTGGTGTTCGGGCAGTATAGGGGGTTGTGCTGGGGATGGTGTTTCAGGGTTTAGGGCAGTGCAGTGGTGTTCGGGCAGTGTAGGGGGTTGTGCTGGGGCTGGAGTTTCATGGTTTAGGGCAGTGCAGTGGTGTTCGCGGAGTGTAGGGGGTCATGCTGGTGCTGGTCTTTCAGGGTGTAGGGCAGTGCAGTGATGTTCGGGGAGTGTAGGGGTAGTGCTGGTGCTGATGTTTCAGGGTTTAGGGCAGTGCAGTGGTGTTCGGCAGTGTAGGGGGTCATGCTGGGGGTGGTGTTTCAGGGTTAAGGGCTGTGCAGTGGTGTTCGGGCAGTGTAGGGGATCGTGCTGGGATTGATGTTTCAGAGTGTAGGGCAGTAAGTGGTGTTTGGGCAGTGTAGGGGGTCGTGCAGGGGGTGGTGTTTCAGGGTTTAGGGCAGTGCAGTGGTGTTCGGGCAGTGTAAGGGTCGTGCTGGGGCTGGTGTTTCAGGGTGTAGGGCAGTGCAGTGGTGTTCGGGGAGTGTAGGGGGTTGTGCTGGGGCTGGTGTTTCAGACTTTAGGGCAGTGCAGTGGTATTCGGGCAGTTTAGGGGGTCGTGCTGGGGGTGGTGTTTCAGGGTTTAGGGCTGTGCAGTGGTGTTCGGGCAGTGTAGGGGATCCAGCTGGGATTGATGTTTCAGAGTTTAGGGCAGTAAGTGGTGTTTGGGCAGTATGGGGGGTTGTGCTGGGGATGGTGTTTCAGGGTTTAGGGCAGTGCAGTGGTGTTCGGGCAGTGTAGGGGGTCGTTCTGGGGCTGGAGTTTCATGGTTTAGGGCAGTGCAGTGGTGTTCGCGGAGTGTAGGGGGTCATGCTGGTGCTGGTGTTTCAGGGTGTAGGGCAGTGCAGTGATGTTCGGGTAGTGTAGGGGTAGTGCTGGTGCTGATGTTTCAGGGTTTAGGGCAGTGCAGTGGTGTTCGGCAGTGTAGGGGGTCATGCTGGGGGTGGTGTTTCAGGGTTAAGGGCTGTGCAGTGGTGTTCGGGCAGTGTAGGGGATCGTGCTGGGATTGATGTTTCAGAGTGTAGGACAGTAAGTGGTGTTTGGGCAGTGTAGGGGGTCGTGCAGGGGGTGGTGTTTCAGGGTTTAGGGCAGTGCAGTGGTGTTCGGGCAGTGTAAGGGTCGTGCTGGGGCTGGTGTTTCAGGGTGTAGGGCAGTGCAGTGGTGTTCAGGGAGTGTAGGGGGTTGTGCTGGGGCTGGTGTTTCAGACTTTAGGGCAGTGCAGTGGTGTTCGGGCAGTATAGGGGGTCGTGCTGGGGGTGGTGTTTCAGGGTTTAGGGCTGTGCAGTGGTGTTCGGGCAGTGTAGGGGATCCAGCTGGGATTGATGTTTCAGAGTTTAGGGCAGTAAGTGGTGTTTGGGCAGTGTAGGGGGGTCGTGCAGGGGGTGGTGTTTCAGGGTTTAGGGCAGTGCGGTGGTGTTCGGGCAGTGTAGGGGTCGTGCTGGGGCTGGTGTTTCAGGGTTTAGGGCAGTGCAGTGGTGTTCGGGCAGTGTAGGGGTCGTGCTGGGGCTGGTGTTTCAGGTTTTAGGGCAGAGCAATGGTGTTCTGGCAGTGTAGGGGGATGAGCGGGGGTTGGTGTTTCAGGGTTTAGTGCAGTGGTGTTCAGGCAGTGTAGGGGGTCTTGCTCGGGGTGGTGTTTTACAGTTTAGGGCAGTGCAGTGGTATTCGTGCAGTGTAGAGTATTGTGCAGGGGGTGGTGTTTCAGGGTTCAAGGCAGTGCAGTGGTGTTCGGGCAGTGTAGAGGGTCATGCTGGGGCTGGTGTTTTAGGGTTTAGGGCAGTGCGGTGGTGTTCGGGCAGTGTAGGGGGTCTTGCTGGGGCTGTTGTTTCATGGTTTAGGTTAGTGCAGTGTTGTTCGGGCAGTGTAGGGGGTCGTGCCGGGGGTGGTGATTCAGGGTGTAGGGCAGTGCAGTTGTGTTTGGGCAGTGTAGGGAGTCGTGCCCAGTTGTTTTCGGGCAGTGTAGGGGGTCGTGCAGGGGGTGGTGTTTCAGGGTTTAGGGCAGTGGAGTGGTTTTCGGGCAGTGTAGAGGGTCTTGCTGGGGGTGGTGTTTCAGGGTTTAGGGTAGTGGTGTTCGGGCAGTGTACGGGGATGTGCTGGGGCTGGCGTTTTAGGGTTAAGGGCAGTTCAGTGGTGTTTGGGCATTGTAGGGGGTAGTGCTGGGAATGGTGTTTTATGGTTTAGGGTATTGCAGTGGTGTGTGGGTCGTGTAAGGGGTCGTGCAGGGGGTGGTGTTTTAGATTTTAGGGAAGTACAGTGGTGTTCGGGCAGTGTAGGGGGAAATGCTGGGGTGGTGTTTTAGGGTTTAGGGCAGTGCAGTGGTGTTCGGGCAGTGTAGGGGTCGTGCTGTGGATGGTGTTTCACGGTTTAGGGCAGTGCAGTGGTGTTCGGGCCGTGTAGGGGGTCATGCTGGTGGTGGTGTTTCAGGGTTAAGGGGAGTGCAGTGTGTTCGGGCAGTGTAGGGGGTCGTGCTGGGGGTGGTGTTTCAGGGTTTAGGGCAGTGCAGTGGTGTTCGGGAAGTTTGTGGGGTCATGCTGGGGTGGTGTTTTGGGGATTAGGGCAGTTCAGTGGTGTTCGGGCAGTGTATGGGATCGTGCTGGTGTTTCAGGGTTCAGGGCAGAGCAGTGGTTTTCGGGCAGTGTAGGGGGGCGTGCTGGTGTTTCAGGGTTTAGTGCAGTGCAGTGGTGTTCGGGCAGTGTAGGGGGTCGTGCTGGGGTTGGTGTTTCAGGGTTTAGGGCAGTGCAGTGGTGTTCGGGCCGTGTAGGGGGTCATGCTGGTGGTGGTGTTTCAGAGTTTAGGGCAGTGCAGTGGTGGTCAGGCAGTGTAGGGGGTTGTGCTGGGGCTGGTGTTTCAGGGTTTAGGGCAGTGCAGTGGTGTTCGGGCAGTGTAGGGGGTCATGCAAGGGGGTGGTGTTTCAGGGTTTAGGGCAGTGCAGTGGTGTTCGGGTGGTGTAGGGGATCATGCTGGGGGTGGTGTTTCAGGGTTTAGGGCAGTGCAGTGGTGTTTGGGAAGTGTAGGGGGTCGTGCTGGGTGTGGTGTTTCAGGGTTTAGGGCAGTGCAGTGGTGTTCAGTCAGTGTGAGGGGCCATGCTGGGGCTGGTGTTTCAGATTTCACGGCAGTGCAGTGGTGTTTGGGCAGTGTAGTGGGTCGTGCTGGGGCTGGTGTTTTATGGTTTAGTGCAGTGCAGTGGTGTTCGGGAAGTGTAGGGGGTCGTGCTGGGGTGGTGTTTTAGGGTTTAGGGTAGTGCAGTGGTGTTCGGGCTGTGCAGGGGGTCATGCTGGGGGTGGTGTTTTAGCATTTAGGGCAGTGAAGTGCTGTTCGGGCAGTGTAGGGGGTCGTGCTGGGGGTGGTGTTTTAGGGTTTAGGGCAGTGCAGTGGTGTTCGGGCAGTGTAAGGGGTCGTGCTGGGGGTGGTGTTTTAGGGTTTAGGGCAGTGCAGTGGTGTTCGGGCCGTGCATGGGGTCGTGCTGGGGGTGGTGTTTCAGGGTTTAGGAGAGTGCAGTGGTGTTCGGGCAGTGTAGGGGGTCTTGCAAGGGGTGGTGTTTCACAGTTTAGTGCAGTGGTGTTCGGGCAGTGTAGGGGGTCTTGCAGGGGGTCGTGTTTCAGGGTATAGGGCAGTGGTTTTCGGGCAGTGTAGTGGGTCTTGTTGGGGGTGGTATTTCAGGGTTTAAGGCAGTGGTGTTCGGGCAGTGTAGGGGGTCTTGTTGGGGGTGGTGTTTCAGGGTTTAGGACAGTGCAGTGGTGTTCGGGCAGTGTAGGGAGTCGTGCAGGGGGGTGTTTCAGGGTTTAGGGCAGTGCAGTGGTGTTCGGGCAGTGTAGGGGGTCATGCACTGGTTGGTGTTTCAGGGTTTAGGGCAGTGCAGTGGTGTTCGGGCAGTGTTGGGGGTCTGGCTGGGGGTGGTGTTTCAGGGTTTAGGGCAGTGCAGTGGTGTTCAGGCAGTGCAGGGGGTCTTCCCGGGGCTGGTGTTTTAGGGTTTAGGTTAGTGGTGTTCGAGCAGTGTAGGGGGTGTTGCTGGAGGTGGTGTTTCAGGGTTTAGGGCAGTGCAGTAGTATTCCGGCAGTGTAGGGGGTTGTGCAGGGGGGTGGTGTTTCAGGGTTTAGGGCAGTGCAGTGGTGTTCGGGCAGTGTAGGGAGTCTTGCTGCGGGGTTGTGTTTCAGGGTTTAGGGCAGTGCAGTGGTGCTCGTGCAGTGTAGGGGGTGGTGTGGGGGGTGGTGCTTCAGGGTTAAGGGCAGTGGTGTTCAGGCAGTGTAGGGGGTCTGGCTGGGGGTGGTGTTTCAGGGTTTAGGGCAGTGCAGTGGTGTTCGGGCAGTGCAGGGGGTCTTCCTGGGGGTGGTGTTATAGGGTTTTAGGGTAGTGGTGTTCGAGGAGTGTAGGGGGACTTGCTGGGGGTGGTGTTTCAGGGTTTAGGGCAGTGCGTAGTATTCCGGCAGTGTAGGGGGTTGTGCATGGGGGTGGTGTTTCAGGGTTTAGGGCAGTGCAGTGGTGTTCGGGTAGTGTAGGGGGTCGTGCTGCGGGGTGGTGTTTCAGGGTTTAGGGCAGTTCAGTGATGCTCGGGCAGTGTAGGGGGTCGTGTGGGGGATGGTGTTTCAGGGTTAATGGCAGTGCAGTGGTGTTCGGGCAGTGTAGGGGGTCGTGCCGGGGGTGGTGTTTCAGGGTTTAGGGCAGTGCAGTGGTGTTCGGGTAGTGTAGGGGGTCTTGCTGCAGGTTGGTGTTTCAGGGTTTAGGGCAGTGCAGTGGTGCTCGGGCAGTGTAGGGGGTCATGTGGGGGGTGGTGTTTCAGGGTTAATGGCAGTGCAGTGGTGTTCGGGCAGTGTAGGTGGTCATGCTGGGGGTGGTGTTTCAGGGTTTAGGCAGTGCAATGGTGTTTGGGCAGTATGGGAGTTTGTGCTGGGGTGGTGTTTCAGGGTTTAGGGCAGTGCAGTGGTGTTCGGGCAGAGTAGGGTGTTGTGCTGGGGCTGGAGTTTCATGGTTTATGGCAGTACAGTGGTGTTCGGGCAGTATGGGGGGTTGTGCTGGGGATGGTGTTTCAGGGTTTAGGGCAGTGCAGTGATGTTCGGGCAGTGTAGGGGGTCGTGCTGGGGCTGGAGTTTCATGGTTTAGGGCAGTGCAGTGGTGTTCGCGGAGTGTAGGGGGTCGTGCTGGTGCTGGTGTTTCAGGGTGTAGGGCAGTGCAGTGATGTTCGGGGAGTGTAGGGGTAGTGCTGGTGCTGATGTTTCAGGGTTTAGGGCAGTGCAGTGGTGTTCGGCAGTGTAGGGGTTCGTGCTGGGGGTGGTGTTTCAGGGTTAAGGGCTGTGCAGTGGTGTTCGGGAAGTGTAGGGGATCGTGCTGGGATTGATGTTTCAGAGTGTAGGGCAGTAAGTGGTGTTTGGGCAGTGTAGGGGGTCGTGCAGGGGGTGGTGTTTCAGTGTTTAGGGCAATGCAGTGGTGTTCGGGCAGTGTAAGGGTCGTACTGGGGCTGGTGTTCAGGGTGTAGGGCAGTGCAGTGGTGTTCGGGGAGTGTAGGGGGTTGTGCTGGGGCTGGTGTTTCAGAGTTTAGGGCAGTGCAGTGGTGTTCGGGCAGTGTAGGGGGTTGTGCTGGGGGTGGTGTTTCAGGGTTTAGGGCTGTGCAGTGGTGTTCGGGCAGTGTAAGGGATCGAGCTGGGATTGATGTTTCAGAGTTTAGGGCAGTAAGTGGTGTTTGGGCAATGTAGGGGGGTCGTGCAGGGGGTGGTGTTTCAGGGTTTAGGGCAGTGCAGTGGTGTTCGGGCAGTGTAGGGGTCGTGCTGGGGCTGGTGTTTCAGGTTTTAGGGCAGAGCAGTGGTGTTCTGGCAGTGTAGGGGGATGAGCGGGGGTTGGTGTTTCAGGGTTTAGTGCAGTGGTGTTCAGGCAGTGTAGGGGTTCTTGCTCGGGGTGGTGTTTTACAGTTTAGGGCAGTGCAGTGGTATTCGTGCAGTGTAGAGTATTGTGCAGGGGGTGGTGTTTCAGGGTTTAAGGCAGTGCAGTGGTGTTCGGGCAGTGTAGGGGGTCATTCCGGGGGTGGTGTTTCATGGTTTAGTGTAGTGCAGTGGTGTTCGGGCAGTGTAGGGGGTCGTGCCGGGGGTGGTGATTCAGGGTGTAGGGCAGTGCAGTTGTGTTTGGGCAGTGTAGGGAGTCGTGCTGGGGGTGGTGTTTTAGGTTTTAGTGCAGTGCAGTTGTTTTCGGGCAGTGTAGGGGGTCGTGCAGGGGGTGGTGTTTCAGGGTTTAGGGCAGTGGAGTGGTTTTCGGGCAGTGTAGAGGGTCTTGCTGGGGGTGGTGTTTCAGGGTTTAGGGTAGTGGTGTTCGGGCAAAGTACGGGGATGTGCTGGGTCTGGCGTTTTAGGGTTAAGGTCAGTTCAGTGGTGTTTGGGCATTGTAGGGGGTAGTGCTGGGAATAGTGTTTTATGGTTTAGGGTATTGCAGTGGTGTGTGGGTCGTGTAGGGGGTCGTGCGGGGGATGGTGTTTTAGAGTTTAGGGAAGCGCAGTGGTGTTCGGGCAGTGTAGGGGGAAATGCTGGGGTGGTGTTTTAGGGTTTAGGGCAGTGCAGTGGTGTTCGGGCAGTGTAGGGGTCGTGCTGTGGATGGTGTTTCACGGTTTAGGGCAGTGCAGTGGTGTTTGGGCCGTGTAGGGGGTCATGCTGGTGGTGGTGTTTCAGGGTTAAGGGGAGTGCAGTGTGTTCGGGCAGTGTAGGGGGTCGTGCTGGGGGTGGTGTTTCAGGGTTTAGGGCAGTGCAGTGGTGTTCGGGAAGTTTGTGGGGTCATGCTGGGGTGGTGTTTCGGGGATTAGGGCAGTTCAGTGGTGTTCGGGCAGTGTATGGGATCGTGCTGGTGTTTCAGGGTTCAGGGCAGAGCAGTGGTGTTCGGGCAGTGTAGGGGGGCGTGCTGGTGTTTCAGGGTTTAGTGCAGTGCAGTGGTGTTCGGGCAGTGTAGGGGGTCGTGCTGGGGTTGGTGTTTCAGGGTTTAGGGCAGTGCAGTGGTGTTCGGGCCGTGTAGGGGGTCATGCTGGTGGTGGTGTTTCAGGGTTTAGGGCAGTGCAGTGGTGTTCGGGCAGTGTAGGAGGTCATTCTGGGTATGGTGTTTCAGAGTTTAGGGCAGTGCAGTGGTGGTCAGGCAGTGTAGGGGGTTGTGCTGGGGCTGGTGTTTCAGGGTTTAGGACAGTGCAGTGGTGCTCGGGCAGTGTAGGGGGTCGTGGTGGGGTTGGTGTTTCAGGGTTTAGGACAGAGCAGTGGTGGTCGGGCAGTGTAGGGGGTCATGGTGGGGCTGGTATTTCAGGGTTTAGGGCAGAGCAGTGGTGGTCGGGCAGTGTAGGGGGTCATGCTGGGGGTGGTGTTTCAGGGTTTAGGGCAGAGCAGTGGTGTTCGGGCAGTGTAGCGGTCGTGCTGGGGGTGGTGTTTCAGGGTTCAGGGCAGTGCAGTGCAGTGGTGTTCAGGCAGTGTAGTGGGTCGTGAGAGGGGTGGTGTTTCAGGGTTTAGGACAGTGCAGTGGTGCTCGGGCAGTGTGGGGGTCATGGTGGGGTTGGTGTTTCAGGGTTTAGGACAGAGCAGTGGTGGTCGGGCAGTGTAGGGGGTCATGGTGGGGCTGGTATTTCAGGGTTTAGGGCAGAGCAGTGGTGGTCGGGCAATGTAGGGGGTCATGCTGGGGGTGGTGTTTCAGGGTTTAGGGCAGAGCAGTGGTGTTCGGGCAGTGTAGCGGTCGTGCTGGGGGTGGTGTTTCAGGGTTTAGGGCAGTGCTGTGGTGTTCGGGCAGTGCAGGGGGACATGCTGGGGTGCTGTTTCAGGGTTTAGGGCAGTGCAGTGGTCTTCGGGCAGTGTAGGGAATCCTGCAGTGGGTGGTGTTTCAGAGTTTAGGGCAGTGCAGTGGTGTTCGGGCAATGTTGGGGGTCGTGCTGGGGGTGGTGTTTCAGGGTTTAGGCAGTGGTGTTCGGGCAGTGTAGGGTGTCGTGCTGGGGCTGGAGTTTCATGGTTTAGGGCAGTGCAGTGGTGTTCAGGCAGTATGGGGGGTTGTGCTGGGGATGGTGTTTCAGGGTTTAGGGCAGTGTAGTGGTGTTCGGGGAGTGTAGGGGGTCGTGCTGGTGCTGATCTTTCAGGGTGTAGGGCAGTGCAGTGGTGTTCGGGGAGTGTAGGGGGTTGTGCTGGGGCTAGTGTTTCAGGGTTTAGGGCAGTGCAGTGGTGTTCGGGCAGTGTAGGGGGTCGTGCTGGGGGTGATGTTTCAGGGTTTAGGGCTGTGCAGTGGTGTTCGGGCAGTGTAGGGGATCGTGCTGGGATTGATGTGTCAGAGTTTAGGGCAGTAAGTGGTGTTTGGGCATTGTAGGGAGTGTGCAGGGGGTGGTGTTTCAGGGTTTAGGGCAGTGCAGTGGTGTTCGGGCATTGTAGGGGTCGTGCTAGGGCTGTTGTTTCAGGTTTTAGGGCAGAGCAGTGGTGGTCTGGCAGTGTAAGGGAATGAGCGGGGGTTGGTGTTTCAGGGTTTAGTGCAGTGGTGTTTAGGCAGTGTAGGGGGTCTTGCTGGGGGTGGTGTTTCACAGTTTAGGGCAGTGTAGTGGTATTCGTGCAGTGTAGGGTATTTTGCAGGGGGTGGTGTTTCAGGGTTTAAGGCAGTGCAGTGGTGTTCGGGCAGTGTAGAGGGTCATGCTGGGGCTGGTGTATTAGGGTTTAGGGCAGTGCAGTGGTGTTCGGGCAGTGTAGGGGGTCTTGCTGGGACTGGTGTTTTAAGGTTTAGGGTAGTGCAGTGGTGTTCGGGCAGTGTAGGGGGGCGTGCTGGTGTTTCAGGGTTTAGTGCAGTGCAGTGGTGTTCGGGCAGTGTAGGGGGTCGTGCTGGGGTTGGTGTTTCAGGGTTTAGGGCAGTGCAGTGGTGTTCGGGCCGTGTAGGGGGTCATGCTGGTGGTGGTGTTTCAGGGTTTAGGGCAGTGCAGTGGTGTTCGGGCAGTGTAGGAGGTCGTTCTGGGTATGGTGTTTCAGAGTTTAGGGCAGTGCAGTGGTGGTCAGGCAGTGTAGGGGGTTGTGCTGGGGCTGGTGTTTCAGGGTTTAGGACAGTGCAGTGGTGCTCGGGCAGTGTAGGGGGTCGTGGTGGGGTTGGTGTTTCAGGGTTTAGGACAGAGCAGTGGTGGTCGGGCAGTGTAGGGGGTCATGGTGGGGCTGGTATTTCAGGGTTTAGGGCAGAGCAGTGGTGGTCGGGCAGTGTAGGGGGTCATGCTGGGGGTGGTGTTTCAGGGTTTAGGGCAGAGCAGTGGTGTTCGGGCAGTGTAGCGGTCGTGCTGGGGGTGGTGTTTCAGGGTTCAGGGCAGTGCAGTGCAGTGGTGTTCAGGCAGTGTAGTGGGTCGTGAGAGGGGTGGTGTTTCAGGGTTTAGGACAGTGCAGTGGTGCTCGGGCAGTGTGGGGGTCGTGGTGGGGTTGGTGTTTCAGGGTTTAGGACAGAGCAGTGGTGGTCGGGCAGTGTAGGGGGTCATGGTGGGGCTGGTATTTCAGGGTTTAGGGCAGAGCAGTGGTGGTCGGGCAATGTAGGGGGTCATGCTGGGGGTGGTGTTTCAGGGTTTAGGGCAGAGCAGTGGTGTTCGGGCAGTGTAGCGGTCGTGCTGGGGGTGGTGTTTCAGGGTTTAGGGCAGTGCTGTGGTGTTCGGGCAGTGCAGGGGGACATGCTGGGGTGCTGTTTCAGGGTTTAGGGCAGTGCAGTGGTCTTCGGGCAGTGTAGGGAATCCTGCAGTGGGTGGTGTTTCAGAGTTTAGGGCAGTGCAGTGGTGTTCGGGCAATGTTGGGGGTCGTGCGGTGGGTGGTGTTTCAGGGTTTAGGCAGTGGTGTTCGGGCAGTGTAGGGTGTCATGCTGGGGCTGGAGTTTCATGGTTTAGGGCAGTGCAGTGGTGTTCAGGCAGTATGGGGGGTTGTGCTGGGGATGGTGTTTCAGGGTTTAGGGCAGTGTAGTGGTGTTCGGGGAGTGTAGGGGGTCGTGCTGGTGGTGATCTTTCAGGGTGTAGGGCAGTGCAGTGGTGTTCGGGGAGTGTAGGGGGTTGTGCTGGGGCTAGTGTTTCAGGGTTTAGGGCAGTGCAGTGGTGTTCGGGCAGTGTAGGGGTCGTGCTGGGGGTGATGTTTCAGGGTTTAGGGCTGTGCAGTGGTGTTCGGGCAGTGTAGGGGATCGTGCTGGGATTGATGTGTCAGAGTTTAGGGCAGTAAGTGGTGTTTGGGCATTGTAGGGAGTGTGCAGGGGGTGGTGTTTCAGGGTTTAGGGCAGTGCAGTGGTGTTCGGGCATTGTAGGGGTCGTGCTAGGGCTGTTGTTTCAGGTTTTAGGGCAGAGCAGTGGTGGTCTGGCAGTGTAAGGGAATGAGCGGGGGTTGGTGTTTCAGGGTTTAGTGCAGTGGTGTTTAGGCAGTGTAGGGGGTCTTGCTGGGGGTGGTGTTTCACAGTTTAGGGCAGTGTAGTGGTATTCGTGCAGTGTAGGGTATTTTGCAGGGGGTGGTGTTTCAGGGTTTAAGGCAGTGCAGTGGTGTTCGGGCAGTGTAGAGGGTCATGCTGGGGCTGGTGTATTAGGGTTTAGGGCAGTGGAGTGGTGTTCGGGCAGTGTAGGGGGTCTTGCTGGGACTGGTGTTTTAAGGTTTAGGGTAGTGCAGTGGTGTTCGGACAGTGTAGGGGTTGTGCTGGGGCTGGAGTTTCAGGATTTAGGGCAGAACAGTGGTGGTCGGGCAGTGTAGGGGGTCGTGCTGGGGCTGGTGTTTCAGGGTTTAGGGCAGTGGGGTTCGGGCAGTGTAGGGAGTCTTGCTGGGTGTAGTGTCTCATGGTGTAGGGCAGTGCAGTGGTGTTCGGGCAGTGTAGGGGGTGTTGCTGGGATTGGTGTTTCAGGTTCAAGGGCAGTGGTGTTCGGGCAGTGTAGGGGGTCATGCAAGGGGGTGGTGTTTCAGGGTTTAGGGCAGTGCAGTGGTGTTCGGGTGGTGTAGGTGGTCATGCTGGGGGTGGTGTTTCAGGGTTTAGGGCAGTGCAGTGGTGTTTGGGAAGTGTAGGGGGTCGTGCTGGGTGTGGTGTTTCAGGGTTTAGGGCAGTGCAGTGGTTTTCAGTCAGTGTGAGGGGTCGTGCTGGGGCTGGTGTTTCAGGGTACACAGCAGTGCAGTGGTGTTCGGGCAGTGTAGTGGGTCGTGCTGGGGCTGGTGTTTTATGGTTTAGTGCAGTGCAGTAGTGTTCGGGCAGTGTAGGGTGTCTTGCAAGGGGTGGTGTTTCACAGTTTAGTGCAGTGGTGTTCGGGCAGTGTAGGGGGTCTTGCAGGGGGTTGTGTTTCAGGGTATAGGGCAGTGGTTTTCGGGCAGTGTAGTTGGTCTTGTAGAGGGTGGTATTTCAGGGTTTAATGCAGTGGTGTTCGGGCAGTGTAGGGGGTATTGCTGGGGGTGGCGTTTCAGGGTTTAGGACAGTGCAGTGGTGTTCCTGCAGTGTAGGGAGTCGTGCAGGGGGGGTATTTCAGGGTTTATGGCAGTGCAGTTGTGTTCGGGCAGTGTAGGGGGTCATGCAGTGGTTGGTGTTTCAGGGTTTAGGGCAGTGCAGTGGTGTTCGGGCAGTGTTGGGGGTCTGGCTGGGGGTGGTGTTTCAGGGTTTACGGCAGTGCAGTGGTGTTCAGGCAGTGCAGGGGGTCTTCCTGGGGGTGGTGTTTTAGGGTTTAGGTTAGTGGTGTTCGAGCAGTGTAGGGGGTGTTGCTGGGGGTGGTGTTTCAGGGTTTAGGGCAGTGCAGTGGTGTTCGGGCAATGTAGGGGGTCTTGCTGCGGGGTGGTGTTTCAGGGTTTAGGGCAGTGCAGTGGTGCTCGAGCAGTGTAGGGGGTCGTGCAGGGGTGGTGTTTCAGGGTTAAGGGCAGTGGTGTTCAGGCAGTGCAGAGGGTCTGGCTGGGGGTGGTGTTTCCGGGTTTAGGGCAGTGCAGTGGTGTTCGGGCAGTGCAGGGGGTCTTCCTGGGGGTGGTGTTTTAGGGTTTAGGGTAGTGGTGTTCGAGCAGTGTAGGGGGTCTTGCTGGGGGTGGTGTTTCAGGGTTTAGGGCAGTGCAGTAGTATTCTGGCAGTGTATGGGGTTGTGCAGGGGGGTGGTGTTTCAGCGTTTAGGGCAATGCAGTGGTGTTCAGGCAGTGTAGGGGGTCGTGCTGCGGGGTGGTGTTTCAGTGTTAAGGGCAGTTCAGTGGTGCTCGGGCAGTGTAGGGGGTCATGTGGGGGGTGGTGTTTCAGGGTTAATGGCAGTGCAGTGGTGTTCGGGCAGTGTAGGGGGTCGTGCTGGGGGTGGTGTTTCAGGGTTTAGGGCAGTGCAGTGGTGTTCGGGTAGTGTAGGGGGTCTTGCTGCAGGGTGGTGATTCAGGGTTTAGGGCAGTGCAGTGGTGCTCAGGCAGTGTAGGGGGTCATGTGGGGGGTGGTGTTTCAGGGTTAATAGCAGTGCAGTGGTGTTCGGGCAGTGTAGGGGGTCATGCTGGGGGTGGTGTTTCAGGGTTTAGGCAGTGCAGTGGTTTTTGGGCAGTATGGGAGTTTGTGCTGGGGTGGTGTTTCAGGGTTTAGGGCAGTGCAGTGGTGTTCGGGCAGAGAATGGTGTCGTGCTGGGGATGGTGTTTCAGGGTTTAGGGCAGTGCAGTGGTGTTCGGGCAGTGTAGGGGGTCGTGCTGAAGCGGGAGATTCATGGTTTAGGGCAGTGCAGTGGTGTTCGCGGAGTGTAGGGGGTCGTGCTGGTGCTGGTGTTTCAGGGTGTAGGGCAGTGCAGTGATGTTCGGGGAGAGTAGGGGTAGTGCTGGTGCCTATGTTTCAGGGTGTAGGGCAGTGCAGTTGTGTTCGGGGAGTGTAGGGGGTTGTGCTGGGGCTGGTGTTTCAGGGTTTAGGGTAGTGCAGTGGTGTTCGGCAGTGTAGGGGGTCGTGCTGGGGGTGGTGTTTCAGGGTTTAGGGCGGTGCAGTGGTGTTCGGGCAGTGTAGGGGGTCGTGCCGGGGGTGGTGTTTCAGGGTTTAGGGCAGTGCAGTGGTGTTCGGGTAGTGTAGGGGGTCTTGCTGCAGGTTGGTGTTTCAGGGTTTAGGGCAGTGCAGTGGTGCTCGGGCAGTGTAGGGGGTCATGTGGGGGGTGGTGTTTCAGGGTTAATGGCAGTGCAGTGGTGTTCGGGCAGTGTAGGTGGTCATGCTGGGGGTGGTGTTTCAGGGTTTAGGCAGTGCAATGGTGTTTGGGCAGTATGGGAGTTTGTGCTGGGGTGGTGTTTCAGGGTTTAGGGCAGTGCAGTGGTGTTCGGGCAGAGTAGGGTGTTGTGCTGGGGCTGGAGTTTCATGGTTTATGGCAGTACAGTGGTGTTCGGGCAGTATGGGGGGTTGTGCTGGGGATGGTGTTTCAGGGTTTAGGGCAGTGCAGTGATGTTCGGGCAGTGTAGGGGGTCGTGCTGGGGCTGGAGTTTCATGGTTTAGGGCAGTGCAGTGGTGTTCGCGGAGTGTAGGGGGTCGTGCTGGTGCTGGTGTTTCAGGGTGTAGGGCAGTGCAGTGATGTTCGGGGAGTGTAGGGGTAGTGCTGGTGCTGATGTTTCAGGGTTTAGGGCAGTGCAGTGGTGTTCGGCAGTGTAGGGGTTCGTGCTGGGGGTGGTGTTTCAGGGTTAAGGGCTGTGCAGTGGTGTTCGGGAAGTGTAGGGGATCGTGCTGGGATTGATGTTTCAGAGTGTAGGGCAGTAAGTGGTGTTTGGGCAGTGTAGGGGGTCGTGCAGGGGGTGGTGTTTCAGTGTTTAGGGCAATGCAGTGGTGTTCGGGCAGTGTAAGGGTCGTACTGGGGCTGGTGTTCAGGGTGTAGGGCAGTGCAGTGGTGTTCGGGGAGTGTAGGGGGTTGTGCTGGGGCTGGTGTTTCAGAGTTTAGGGCAGTGCAGTGGTGTTCGGGCAGTGTAGGGGGTTGTGCTGGGGGTGGTGTTTCAGGGTTTAGGGCTGTGCAGTGGTGTTCGGGCAGTGTAAGGGATCGAGCTGGGATTGATGTTTCAGAGTTTAGGGCAGTAAGTGGTGTTTGGGCAATGTAGGGGGGTCGTGCAGGGGGTGGTGTTTCAGGGTTTAGGGCAGTGCAGTGGTGTTCGGGCAGTGTAGGGGTCGTGCTGGGGCTGGTGTTTCAGGTTTTAGGGCAGAGCAGTGGTGTTCTGGCAGTGTAGGGGGATGAGCGGGGGTTGGTGTTTCAGGGTTTAGTGCAGTGGTGTTCAGGCAGTGTAGGGGTTCTTGCTCGGGGTGGTGTTTTACAGTTTAGGGCAGTGCAGTGGTATTCGTGCAGTGTAGAGTATTGTGCAGGGGGTGGTGTTTCAGGGTTTAAGGCAGTGCAGTGGTGTTCGGGCAGTGTAGGGGGTCATTCCGGGGGTGGTGTTTCATGGTTTAGTGTAGTGCAGTGGTGTTCGGGCAGTGTAGGGGGTCGTGCCGGGGGTGGTGATTCAGGGTGTAGGGCAGTGCAGTTGTGTTTGGGCAGTGTAGGGAGTCGTGCTGGGGGTGGTGTTTTAGGTTTTAGTGCAGTGCAGTTGTTTTCGGGCAGTGTAGGGGGTCGTGCAGGGGGTGGTGTTTCAGGGTTTAGGGCAGTGGAGTGGTTTTCGGGCAGTGTAGAGGGTCTTGCTGGGGGTGGTGTTTCAGGGTTTAGGGTAGTGGTGTTCGGGCAGTGTACGGGGATGTGCTGGGTCTGGCGTTTTAGGGTTAAGGTCAGTTCAGTGGTGTTTGGGCATTGTAGGGGGTAGTGCTGGGAATAGTGTTTTATGGTTTAGGGTATTGCAGTGGTGTGTGGGTCGTGTAGGGGGTCGTGCGGGGGATGGTGTTTTAGAGTTTAGGGAAGCGCAGTGGTGTTCGGGCAGTGTAGGGGGAAATGCTGGGGTGGTGTTTTAGGGTTTAGGGCAGTGCAGTGGTGTTCGGGCAGTGTAGGGGTCGTGCTGTGGATGGTGTTTCACGGTTTAGGGCAGTGCAGTGGTGTTCGGGCCGTGTAGGGGGTCATGCTGGTGGTGGTGTTTCATGGTTAAGGGGAGTGCAGTGTGTTCGGGCAGTGTAGGGGGTCGTGCTGGGGGTGGTGTTTCAGGGTTTAGGGCAGTGCAGTGGTGTTCGGGAAGTTTGTGGGGTCATGCTGGGGTGGTGTTTCGGGGATTAGGGCAGTTCAGTGGTGTTCGGGCAGTGTATGGGATCGTGCTGGTGTTTCAGGGTTCAGGGCAGAGCAGTGGTGTTCGGGCAGTGTAGGGGGGCGTGCTGGTGTTTCAGGGTTTAGTGCAGTGCAGTGGTGTTCGGGCAGTGTAGGGGGTCGTGCTGGGGTTGGTGTTTCAGGGTTTAGGGCAGTGCAGTGGTGTTCGGGCCGTGTAGGGGGTCATGCTGGTGGTGGTGTTTCAGGGTTTAGGGCAGTGCAGTGGTGTTCGGGCAGTGTAGGAGGTCATTCTGGGTATGGTGTTTCAGAGTTTAGGGCAGTGCAGTGGTGGTCAGGCAGTGTAGGGGGTTGTGCTGGGGCTGGTGTTTCAGGGTTTAGGACAGTGCAGTGGTGCTCGGGCAGTGTAGGGGGTCGTGGTGGGGTTGGTGTTTCAGGGTTTAGGACAGAGCAGTGGTGGTCGGGCAGTGTAGGGGGTCATGGTGGGGCTGGTATTTCAGGGTTTAGGGCAGAGCAGTGGTGGTCGGGCAGTGTAGGGGTCATGCTGGGGGTGGTGTTTCAGGGTTTAGGGCAGAGCAGTGGTGTTCGGGCAGTGTAGCGGTCGTGCTGGGGGTGGTGTTTCAGGGTTCAGGGCAGTGCAGTGCAGTGGTGTTCAGGCAGTGTAGTGGGTCGTGAGAGGGGTGGTGTTTCAGGGTTTAGGACAGTGCAGTGGTGCTCGGGCAGTGTGGGGGTCATGGTGGGGTTGGTGTTTCAGGGTTTAGGACAGAGCAGTGGTGGTCGGGCAGTGTAGGGGGTCATGGTGGGGCTGGTATTTCAGGGTTTAGGGCAGAGCAGTGGTGGTCGGGCAATGTAGGGGGTCATGCTGGGGGTGGTGTTTCAGGGTTTAGGGCAGAGCAGTGGTGTTCGGGCAGTGTAGCGGTCGTGCTGGGGGTGGTGTTTCAGGGTTTAGGGCAGTGCTGTGGTGTTCGGGCAGTGCAGGGGGACATGCTGGGGTGCTGTTTCAGGGTTTAGGGCAGTGCAGTGGTCTTCGGGCAGTGTAGGGAATCCTGCAGTGGGTGGTGTTTCAGAGTTTAGGGCAGTGCAGTGGTGTTCGGGCAATGTTGGGGGTCGTGCTGGGGGTGGTGTTTCAGGGTTTAGGCAGTGGTGTTCGGGCAGTGTAGGGTGTCGTGCTGGGGCTGGAGTTTCATGGTTTAGGGCAGTGCAGTGGTGTTCAGGCAGTATGGGGGGTTGTGCTGGGGATGGTGTTTCAGGGTTTAGGGCAGTGTAGTGGTGTTCGGGGAGTGTAGGGGGTCGTGCTGGTGCTGATCTTTCAGGGTGTAGGGCAGTGCAGTGGTGTTCGGGGAGTGTAGGGGGTTGTGCTGGGGCTAGTGTTTCAGGGTTTAGGGCAGTGCAGTGGTGTTCGGGCAGTGTAGGGGGTCGTGCTGGGGGTGATGTTTCAGGGTTTAGGGCTGTGCAGTGGTGTTCGGGCAGTGTAGGGGATCGTGCTGGGATTGATGTGTCAGAGTTTAGGGCAGTAAGTGGTGTTTGGGCATTGTAGGGAGTGTGCAGGGGGTGGTGTTTCAGGGTTTAGGGCAGTGCAGTGGTGTTCGGGCATTGTAGGGGTCGTGCTAGGGCTGTTGTTTCAGGTTTTAGGGCAGAGCAGTGGTGGTCTGGCAGTGTAAGGGAATGAGCGGGGGTTGGTGTTTCAGGGTTTAGTGCAGTGGTGTTTAGGCAGTGTAGGGGGTCTTGCTGGGGGTGGTGTTTCACAGTTTAGGGCAGTGTAGTGGTATTCGTGCAGTGTAGGGTATTTTGCAGGGGGTGGTGTTTCAGGGTTTAAGGCAGTGCAGTGGTGTTCGGGCAGTGTAGAGGGTCATGCTGGGGCTGGTGTATTAGGGTTTAGGGCAGTGCAGTGGTGTTCGGGCAGTGTAGGGGGTCTTGCTGGGACTGGTGTTTTAAGGTTTAGGGTAGTGCAGTGGTGTTCGGGCAGTGTAGGGGGGCGTGCTGGTGTTTCAGGGTTTAGTGCAGTGCAGTGGTGTTCGGGCAGTGTAGGGGGTCGTGCTGGGGTTGGTGTTTCAGGGTTTAGGGCAGTGCAGTGGTGTTCGGGCCGTGTAGGGGGTCATGCTGGTGGTGGTGTTTCAGGGTTTAGGGCAGTGCAGTGGTGTTCGGGCAGTGTAGGAGGTCGTTCTGGGTATGGTGTTTCAGAGTTTAGGGCAGTGCAGTGGTGGTCAGGCAGTGTAGGGGGTTGTGCTGGGGCTGGTGTTTCAGGGTTTAGGACAGTGCAGTGGTGCTCGGGCAGTGTAGGGGGTCGTGGTGGGGTTGGTGTTTCAGGGTTTAGGACAGAGCAGTGGTGGTCGGGCAGTGTAGGGGGTCATGGTGGGGCTGGTATTTCAGGGTTTAGGGCAGAGCAGTGGTGGTCGGGCAGTGTAGGGGGTCATGCTGGGGGTGGTGTTTCAGGGTTTAGGGCAGAGCAGTGGTGTTCGGGCAGTGTAGCGGTCGTGCTGGGGGTGGTGTTTCAGGGTTCAGGGCAGTGCAGTGCAGTGGTGTTCAGGCAGTGTAGTGGGTCGTGAGAGGGGTGGTGTTTCAGGGTTTAGGACAGTGCAGTGGTGCTCGGGCAGTGTGGGGGTCGTGGTGGGGTTGGTGTTTCAGGGTTTAGGACAGAGCAGTGGTGGTCGGGCAGTGTAGGGGGTCATGGTGGGGCTGGTATTTCAGGGTTTAGGGCAGAGCAGTGGTGGTCGGGCAATGTAGGGGGTCATGCTGGGGGTGGTGTTTCAGGGTTTAGGGCAGAGCAGTGGTGTTCGGGCAGTGTAGCGGTCGTGCTGGGGGTGGTGTTTCAGGGTTTAGGGCAGTGCTGTGGTGTTCGGGCAGTGCAGGGGGACATGCTGGGGTGCTGTTTCAGGGTTTAGGGCAGTGCAGTGGTCTTCGGGCAGTGTAGGGAATCCTGCAGTGGGTGGTGTTTCAGAGTTTAGGGCAGTGCAGTGGTGTTCGGGCAATGTTGGGGGTCGTGCGGTGGGTGGTGTTTCAGGGTTTAGGCAGTGGTGTTCGGGCAGTGTAGGGTGTCGTGCTGGGGCTGGAGTTTCATGGTTTAGGGCAGTGCAGTGGTGTTCAGGCAGTATGGGGGGTTGTGCTGGGGATGGTGTTTCAGGGTTTAGGGCAGTGTAGTGGTGTTCGGGGAGTGTAGGGGGTCGTGCTGGTGGTGATCTTTCAGGGTGTAGGGCAGTGCAGTGGTGTTCGGGGAGTGTAGGGGGTTGTGCTGGGGCTAGTGTTTCAGGGTTTAGGGCAGTGCAGTGGTGTTCGGGCAGTGTAGGGGTCGTGCTGGGGGTGATGTTTCAGGGTTTAGGGCTGTGCAGTGGTGTTCGGGCAGTGTAGGGGATCGTGCTGGGATTGATGTGTCAGAGTTTAGGGCAGTAAGTGGTGTTTGGGCATTGTAGGGAGTGTGCAGGGGGTGGTGTTTCAGGGTTTAGGGCAGTGCAGTGGTGTTCGGGCATTGTAGGGGTCGTGCTAGGGCTGTTGTTTCAGGTTTTAGGGCAGAGCAGTGGTGGTCTGGCAGTGTAAGGGAATGAGCGGGGGTTGGTGTTTCAGGGTTTAGTGCAGTGGTGTTTAGGCAGTGTAGGGGGTCTTGCTGGGGGTGGTGTTTCACAGTTTAGGGCAGTGTAGTGGTATTCGTGCAGTGTAGGGTATTTTGCAGGGGGTGGTGTTTCAGGGTTTAAGGCAGTGCAGTGGTGTTCGGGCAGTGTAGAGGGTCATGCTGGGGCTGGTGTATTAGGGTTTAGGGCAGTGGAGTGGTGTTCGGGCAGTGTAGGGGGTCTTGCTGGGACTGGTGTTTTAAGGTTTAGGGTAGTGCAGTGGTGTTCGGACAGTGTAGGGGTTGTGCTGGGGCTGGAGTTTCAGGATTTAGGGCAGAACAGTGGTGGTCGGGCAGTGTAGGGGGTCGTGCTGGGGCTGGTGTTTCAGGGTTTAGGGCAGTGGGGTTCGGGCAGTGTAGGGAGTCTTGCTGGGTGTAGTGTCTCATGGTGTAGGGCAGTGCAGTGGTGTTCGGGCAGTGTAGGGGGTGTTGCTGGGATTGGTGTTTCAGGTTCAAGGGCAGTGGTGTTCGGGCAGTGTAGGGGGTCATGCAAGGGGGTGGTGTTTCAGGGTTTAGGGCAGTGCAGTGGTGTTCGGGTGGTGTAGGTGGTCATGCTGGGGGTGGTGTTTCAGGGTTTAGGGCAGTGCAGTGGTGTTTGGGAAGTGTAGGGGGTCGTGCTGGGTGTGGTGTTTCAGGGTTTAGGGCAGTGCAGTGGTTTTCAGTCAGTGTGAGGGGTCGTGCTGGGGCTGGTGTTTCAGGGTACACAGCAGTGCAGTGGTGTTCGGGCAGTGTAGTGGGTCGTGCTGGGGCTGGTGTTTTATGGTTTAGTGCAGTGCAGTAGTGTTCGGGCAGTGTAGGGTGTCTTGCAAGGGGTGGTGTTTCACAGTTTAGTGCAGTGGTGTTCGGGCAGTGTAGGGGGTCTTGCAGGGGGTTGTGTTTCAGGGTATAGGGCAGTGGTTTTCGGGCAGTGTAGTTGGTCTTGTAGAGGGTGGTATTTCAGGGTTTAATGCAGTGGTGTTCGGGCAGTGTAGGGGGTATTGCTGGGGGTGGCGTTTCAGGGTTTAGGACAGTGCAGTGGTGTTCCTGCAGTGTAGGGAGTCGTGCAGGGGGGGTATTTCAGGGTTTATGGCAGTGCAGTTGTGTTCGGGCAGTGTAGGGGGTCATGCAGTGGTTGGTGTTTCAGGGTTTAGGGCAGTGCAGTGGTGTTCGGGCAGTGTTGGGGGTCTGGCTGGGGGTGGTGTTTCAGGGTTTACGGCAGTGCAGTGGTGTTCAGGCAGTGCAGGGGGTCTTCCTGGGGGTGGTGTTTTAGGGTTTAGGTTAGTGGTGTTCGAGCAGTGTAGGGGGTGTTGCTGGGGGTGGTGTTTCAGGGTTTAGGGCAGTGCAGTGGTGTTCGGGCAATGTAGGGGGTCTTGCTGCGGGGTGGTGTTTCAGGGTTTAGGGCAGTGCAGTGGTGCTCGAGCAGTGTAGGGGGTCGTGCAGGGGTGGTGTTTCAGGGTTAAGGGCAGTGGTGTTCAGGCAGTGCAGAGGGTCTGGCTGGGGGTGGTGTTTCCGGGTTTAGGGCAGTGCAGTGGTGTTCGGGCAGTGCAGGGGGTCTTCCTGGGGGTGGTGTTTTAGGGTTTAGGGTAGTGGTGTTCGAGCAGTGTAGGGGGTCTTGCTGGGGGTGGTGTTTCAGGGTTTAGGGCAGTGCAGTAGTATTCTGGCAGTGTATGGGGTTGTGCAGGGGGGTGGTGTTTCAGCGTTTAGGGCAATGCAGTGGTGTTCAGGCAGTGTAGGGGGTCGTGCTGCGGGGTGGTGTTTCAGTGTTAAGGGCAGTTCAGTGGTGCTCGGGCAGTGTAGGGGGTCATGTGGGGGGTGGTGTTTCAGGGTTAATGGCAGTGCAGTGGTGTTCGGGCAGTGTAGGGGGTCGTGCTGGGGGTGGTGTTTCAGGGTTTAGGGCAGTGCAGTGGTGTTCGGGTAGTGTAGGGGGTCTTGCTGCAGGGTGGTGATTCAGGGTTTAGGGCAGTGCAGTGGTGCTCAGGCAGTGTAGGGGGTCATGTGGGGGGTGGTGTTTCAGGGTTAATAGCAGTGCAGTGGTGTTCGGGCAGTGTAGGGGGTCATGCTGGGGGTGGTGTTTCAGGGTTTAGGCAGTGCAGTGGTTTTTGGGCAGTATGGGAGTTTGTGCTGGGGTGGTGTTTCAGGGTTTAGGGCAGTGCAGTGGTGTTCGGGCAGAGAATGGTGTCGTGCTGGGGATGGTGTTTCAGGGTTTAGGGCAGTGCAGTGGTGTTCGGGCAGTGTAGGGGGTCGTGCTGAAGCGGGAGGTTCATGGTTTAGGGCAGTGCAGTGGTGTTCGCGGAGTGTAGGGGGTCGTGCTGGTGCTGGTGTTTCAGGGTGTAGGGCAGTGCAGTGATGTTCGGGGAGAGTAGGGGTAGTGCTGGTGCCTATGTTTCAGGGTGTAGGGTAGTGCAGTTGTGTTCGGGGAGTGTAGGGGGTTGTGCTGGGGCTGGTGTTTCAGGGTTTAGGGTAGTGCAGTGGTGTTCGGCAGTGTAGGGGGTCGTGCTGGGGGTGGTGTTTCAGGGTTTAGGGCGGTGCAGTGGTGTTCGGGCAGTGTAGGGGATCGTGCTGGGATTGATGTTTCAGAGTTTAGGGCAGTAAGTGGTGTTGGGGCAGTGTTGGGGGTCGTGCAGGGGGTGGTGTTTCAGGGTTTAGGGCAGTGCAGTGGTGTTTGGGCAGTGTAAGGGTCCTGCTGGGGCTGGTGTTTCAGGGTGTAAGGCAGTGCAGTGGTGTTCGGGGAGTGCAGGGGGTTGTGCTGGGGCTGGTGTTTCAGAGTTTAGGGCAGTGCGGTGGTGTTCGGGCAGTGTAGGGGGTTGTGCTGGGGGTGGTGTTTCAGGGTTTAGGGCTGTGCAGTAGTGTTCGGGCAGTGTAGGGGATCGAGCTGGGATTGATGTTTCAGAGTTTAGGGCAGTAAGTAGTGTTTGGGCAGTGTAGGGGGTCATGCAGGGGGTGGTGTTTCAGGGTTTAGGGCAGTGCAGTGGTGTTTGGGCAGTGTAGGGTTCGTGCTGGGGCTGGTGTTTCAGGTTTTAGGGCAGAGCAGTGGTGTTCTGGCAGTGTAGGGGGATGAGCGGGGGTTGGTGTTTCAGGGTTTAGTGCAGTGGTGTTCAGGCAGTGTAGGGGGTCTTGCTCGGGGTGGTGTTTCACAGTTTAGGGCAGTGCAGTGGTATTCGTGCAGTGTAGGGTATTGTGCAGGGGGTGGGGTTTCAGGGTTTAAGGCAGTGCAGTGGTGTTCGGGCAGTGTAGAGGGTCATGCTGGGGCTGGTGTTTTAGGGTTTAGGGCAGTGCAGTGGTGTTCGGGCAGTGTAGGGGGTCTTGCTGGGGCTGATGTTTCATGGTTTAGGGTAGTGCAGTGGTGTTTGGGCAGTGTAGGGGGTCATGCGGGGGGTGGTGATTCAGGGTTTAGGGCAGTGCAGTTGTGTTTGGGCAGTGTAGGGAGTCGTGCTGGGGGTGGTGTTTTAGCTTTTAGTGCAGTGCAGTGGTTTTCGGGCAGTGTAGGGGGTCGTGCAGGGGGTGGTGTTTCAGGGTTTAGGGCAGTGGTGTGGTTTTCGGGCAGTGTAGGGGGTCTTGCTGGGTGTGGTGTTTCAGGGTTTAAGGCAGTGGTGTTCAGGCAGTGTAGGGGTCTTGCGGGGGGTGGTGTTTCAGGGTTTAGGGCAGTGCAGTGGTGTTCGGGCAGTGTAGAGGGTCCTGCTGGGGGTGGTGTTTCAGGGTTTAGGGTAGTGGTGTTCGGGCAGTGTAGGGGGATGTGCTGGGGCTGGCGTTTTAGGGTTAAGGGCAGTGCAGTGGTGTTTGGGCATTGTAGGGGGTAGTGCTGGGAATGGTGTTTTATGGTTTAGGGTGTTGCAGTGGTGTGTGGGTCGTGTAGGGGGTCGTGCGGTGGGTGGTGTTTTAGAGTTTAGGGAAGTGCAGTGGTGTTCGGGCAGTGTGGGGGAAATGCTGGGGTGGTGTTTCAGGGTTTAGGGCAGTGCAGTGGTGTTCGGCAGTGTAGGGGGTCGTGCTGGGGGTGGTGTTTCAGGGTTTAGGGCGGTGCAGTGGTGTTCGGGCAGTGTAGGGGATCGTGCTGGGATTGATGTTTCAGAGTTTAGGGCAGAAAGTAGTGTTTGGGCAGTGTTGGGGGTCGTGCAGGGGGTGGTGTTTCAGGGTTTAGGGCAGTGCAGTGGTGTTTGGGCAGTGTAAGGGTCGAGCTGGGGCTGGTGTTTCAGGGTGTAGGGCAGTGCAGTGGTGTTCGGGGAGTGTAGGGGGTTGTGCTGGGGCTGGTGTTTCAGAGTTTAGGGCAGTGCGGTGGTGTTCGGGCAGTGTAGGGGGTTGTGCTGGGGGTGGTGTTTCAGGGTTTAGGGCTGTGCAGTGGTGTTCGGGCAGTGTAGGGGATCGAGCTGGGATTGATGTTTCAGAGTTTAGGGCAGTAAGTGGTGTTAGGGCAGTGTAGGGGGTCATGCAGGGGGTGGTGTTTCAGGGTTTAAGGCAGTGCAGTGGTGTTCGGGCAGAGTAGGGTTCGTGCTGGGGCTGGTGTTTCAGGTTTTAGGGCAGAGCAGTGGTGTTCTGGCAGTGTAGGGGGATGAGCGGGGGTTGGTGTTTCAGGGTTTAGTGCAGTGGTGTTCAGGCAGTGTAGGGGGTCTTGCTCGGGGTGGTGTTTCACAGTTTAGGGCAGTGCAGTGGTATTCGTGCAGTGTAGGGTATTGTGCAGGGGGTGGGGTTTCAGGGTTTAAGGCAGTGCAGTGGTGTTCGGGCAGTGTAGAGGGTCATGCTGGGGCTGGTGTTTTAGGGTTTAGGGCAGTGCAGTGGTGTTCGGGCAGTGTAGGGGGTCTTGCTGGGGCTGATGTTTCATGGTTTAGGGTAGTGCAGTGGTGTTCGGGCAGTGTAGGGGGTCATGCGGGGGGTGGTGATTCAGGGTTTAGGGCAGTGCAGTTGTGTTTGGGCAGTGTAGGGAGTCGTGCTTGGGGTGGTGTTTTAGCTTTTAGTGCAGTGCAGTGGTTTTCGGGCAGTGTAGGGGGTCGTGCAGGGGGTGGTGTTTCAGGGTTTAGGGCAGTGGTGTGGTTTTCGGGCAGTGTAGGGGGTCTTGCTGGGTGTGGTGTTTCAGGGTTTAGGGTAGTGGTGTTCGGGCAGTGTAGGGGGATGTGCTGGGGCTGGCGTTTTAGGGTTAAGGGCAGTGCAGTGGTGTTTGGGCATTGTAGGGGGTAGTGCTGGGAATGGTGTTTTATGGTTTAGGGTATTGCAGTGGTGTGTGGGTCGTGTAGGGGGTCGTGCGGTGGGTGGTGTTTTAGAGTTTAGGGAAGTGCAGTGGTGTTCGGGCAGTGTGGGGGAAATGCTGGGGTGGTGTTTCAGGGTTTAGGGCAGTGCAGTGGTGTTCGGCAGTGTAGGGGGTCATGCTGGGGGTGGTGTTTCAGGGTTTAGGGCGGTGCAGTGGTGTTCGGGCAGTGTAGGGGATCGTGCTGGGATTGATGTTTCAGAGTTTAGGGCAGTAAGTAGTGTTTGGGCAGTGTTGGGGGTCGTGCAGGGGGTGGTGTTTCAGGGTTTAGGGCAGTGCAGTGGTGTTTGGGCAGTGTAAGGGTCGTGCTGGGGCTGGTGTTTCAGGGTGTAGGGCAGTGCAGTGGTGTTCGGGGAGTGTAGGGGGTTGTGCTGGGGCTGGTGTTTCAGAGTTTAGGGCAGTGCGGTGGTGTTCGGGCAGTGTAGGGGGTTGTGCTGGGGGTGGTGTTTCAGGGTTTAGGGCTGTGCAGTGGTGTTCGGGCAGTGTAGGGGATCGAGCTGGGATTGATGTTTCAGAGTTTAGGGCAGTAAGTGGTGTTAGGGCAGTGTAGGGGGTCATGCAGGGGGTGGTGTTTCAGGGTTTAGGGCAGTGCAGTGGTGTTCGGGCAGAGTAGGGTTCGTGCTGGGGCTGGTGTTTCAGGTTTTAGGGCAGAGCAGTGGTGTTCTGGCAGTGTAGGGGGATGAGCGGGGGTTGGTGTTTCAGGGTTTAGTGCAGTGGTGTTCAGGCAGTGTAGGGGGTCTTGCTCGGGGTGGTGTTTCACAGTTTAGGGCAGTGCAGTGGTATTCGTGCAGTGTAGGGTATTGTGCAGGGGGTGGGGTTTCAGGGTTTAAGGCAGTGCAGTGGTGTTCGGGCAGTGTAGAGGGTCATGCTGGGGCTGGTGTTTTAGGGTTTAGGGCAGTGCAGTGGTGTTCGGGCAGTGTAGGGGGTCTTGCTGGGGCTGATGTTTCATGGTTTAGGGTAGTGCAGTGGTGTTCGGGCAGTGTAGGGGGTCATGCGGGGGGTGGTGATTCAGGGTTTAGGGCAGTGCAGTTATGTTTGGGCAGTGTAGGGAGTCGTGCTGGGGGTGGTGTTTTAGCTTTTAGTGCAGTGCAGTGGTTTTCGGGCAGTGTAGGGCGTCGTACAGGGGGTGGTGTTTCAGGGTTTAGGGCAGTGGTGTGGTTTTCGGGCAGTGTAGGGGGTCTTGCTGGGTGTGGTGTTTCAGGGTTTAAGGCAGTGGTGTTCAGGCAGTGTAGGGGTCTTGCGGGGGTGGTGTTTCAGGGTTTAGGGCAGTGCAGTGGTGTTCGGGCAGTGTAGAGGGTCCTGCTGGGGGTGGTGTTTCAGGGTTTAGGGTAGTGGTGTTCGGGCAGTGTAGGGGGATGTGCTGGGGCTGGCGTTTTAGGGTTAAGGGCAGTGCAGTGGTGTTTGGGCATTGTAGGGGGTAGTGCTGGGAATGGTGTTTTATGGTTTAGGGTATTGCAGTGGTGTGTGGGTCGTGTAGGGGGTCGTGCGGTGGGTGGTGTTTTAGAGTTTAGGGAAGTGCAGTGGTGTTCGGGCAGTGTGGGGGAAATGCTGGGGTGGTGTTTCAGGGTTTAGGGTAGTGCAGTGGTGTTCGGCAGTGTAGGGGGTCGTGCTGGGGGTGGTGTTTCAGGGTTTAGGGCAGTGCAGTGGTGTTCGGGCAGTGTAGGGGATCGTGCTGGGATTGATGTTTCAGAGTTTAGGGCAGTAAGTGGTGTTTGGGCAGTGTTGGGGGTCGTGCAGGGGGTGGTGTTTCAGGGTTTAGGGCAGTGCAGTGGTGTTTGGGCAGTGTAAGGGTCGTGCTGGGGCTGGTGTTTCAGGGTGTAGGGCAGTGCAGTGGTGTTCGGGGAGTGTAGGGGGTTGTGCTGGGGCTGGTGTTTCAGAGTTTAGGGCAGTGCGGTGGTGTTCGGGCACTGTAGGGGGTTGTGCTGGGGGTGGTGTTTCAGGGTTTAGGGCTGTGCAGTGGTGTTCGGGCAGTGTAGGGGATCAAGCTGGGATTGATGTTTCAGAGTTTAGGGCAGTAAGTGGTGTTTGGGCAGTGTAGGGGGTCATGCAGGGGTGGTGTTTCAGGGTTTAGGGCAGTGCAGTGGTGTTCGGGCAGAGTAGGGTTCGTGCTGGGGCTGGTGTTTCTGGTTTTATGGCAGAGCAGTGGTGTTCTGGCAGTGTAGGGGGATGAGCGGGGGTTGGTGTTTCAGGGTTTAGTGCAGTGGTGTTCAGGCAGTGTAGGGGGTCTTGCTCAGGGTGGTGTTTCACAGTTTAGGGCAGTGCAGTGGTATTCGTGCAGTGTAGGGTATTGTGCAGGGGGTGGGGTTTCAGGGTTTAAGGCAGTGCAGTGGTGTTTGGGCAGTGTAGAGGGTCATGCTGGGGCTGGTGTTTTAGGGTTTAGGGCAGTGCAGTGGTGTTCGGGCAGTGTAGGGGGTCGTGCAGGGGGTGGTGTTTCAGGGTTTAGGGCAGTGGCGTGGTTTTCGGGCAGTGTAGGGGGTCTTGCTGGGTGTGGTGTTTCAGGGTTTAAGGCAGTGGTGTTCAGGCAGTGTAGGGGGTAGTGCTGGGAATGGTGTTTTATGGTTTAGGGTATTGCAGTGGTGTGTGGGTCATGTAGGGGTCGTGCGGGGGTGGTGTTTTAGAGTTTAGGGAAGTGCAGTGGTGTTCGGGCAGTGTGGGGGAAATGCTGGGGTGGTGTTTCAGGGTGTAGGGCAGTGCAGTGGTGTTCGGCAGTGTAGGGGGTCGTGCTGGGGGTGGTGTTTCAGGGTTTAGGGCGGTGCAGTGGTGTTCGGGCAGTGTAGGGGATCGTGCTGGGATTGATGTTTCAGAGTTTAGGGCAGTAAGTGGTGTTTGGGCAGTGTTAGGGGTCCTGCAGGGGGTGGTGTTTCAGGGTTTAGGGCAGTGCAGTGGTGTTTGGGCAGTGTAAGGGTCGTGCTGGGGCTAGTGTTTCAGGGTGTAGGGCAGTGCAGTGGTGTTCGGGGAGTGTAGGGGGTCGTGCTGGGGCTGGAGTTTCATGGTGTAGGGCAGTGCAGTGGTGTTCGGGGAGTGTAGGGGGTCGTGCTGGTGCTGGTGTTTCAGGGTGTAGGGCTGTGCAGTGGTGTTCGGGGAGTGTAGGGGGTTGTGCTGGGGCTGGTGTTTCAGGGTTTAGGGCAGTGCAGTGGTGTTCGGACAGTGTAGGGGGTCGTGCTGGGAGTGTTGTTTTAGGGTTTAGGGCAGTGCAGTGGTGTTTGGGCATTGTAGGGGGTAGTGCTGGGAATGGTGTTTTATGGTTTAGGGTATTGCAGTGGTGTGTGGGTCATGTAGGGGTCGTGCGGGGGTGGTGTTTTAGAGTTTAGGGAAGTGCAGTGGTGTTCGGGCAGTGTGGGGGAAATGCTGGGGTGGTGTTTCAGGGTGTAGGGCAGTGCAGTGGTGTTCGGCAGTGTAGGGGGTCGTGCTGGGGGTGGTGTTTCAGGGTTTAGGGCGGTGCAGTGGTGTTCGGGCAGTGTAGGGGATCGTGCTGGGATTGATGTTTCAGAGTTTAGGGCAGTAAGTGGTGTTTGGGCAGTGTTAGGGGTCCTGCAGGGGGTGGTGTTTCAGGGTTTAGGGCAGTGCAGTGGTGTTTGGGCAGTGTAAGGGTCGTGCTGGGGCTAGTGTTTCAGGGTGTAGGGCAGTGCAGTGGTGTTCGGGGAGTGTAGGGGGTCGTGCTGGGGCTGGAGTTTCATGGTGTAGGGCAGTGCAGTGGTGTTCGGGGAGTGTAGGGGGTCGTGCTGGTGCTGGTGTTTCAGGGTGTAGGGCTGTGCAGTGGTGTTCGGGGAGTGTAGGGGGTTGTGCTGGGGCTGGTGTTTCAGGGTTTAGGGCAGTGCAGTGGTGTTCGGACAGTGTAGGGGGTCGTGCTGGGAGTGTTGTTTTAGGGTTTAGGGCAGTGCAGTGGTGTTCGGGCAGTGCATGGGGTCGTGCTGGGGGTGGTGTTTCAGGGTTTAAGGCAGTGCAGTGGTGTTCGGGCAGTGTAGGGGGTCGTGCTGGGGGTGGTGTTTTGGGGTTTAGGGCAGTGCAGTGGTGTTTGGGCAGTGTAAGGGTCGTGCTGGGGCTAGTGTTTCAGGGTGTAGGGCAGTGCAGTGGTGTTCGGGGAGTGTAGGGGGTTGTGCTGGGACTGGTGTTTCAGAGTTTAGGGCAGTGCGGTGGTGTTCGGGCAGTGTAGGGGGTTGTGCTGGGGGTGGTGTTTCAGGGTTTAGGGTTGTGCAGTGGTGTTCGGGCAGTGTAGGGGATCGAGCTGGGATTGATGTTTCAGAGTTTAGGACAGTAAGTGGTGTTTGGGCAGTGTAGGGTGTCATGCAGGGGGTGGTGTTTCAGGGTTTAGGGCAGTGCAGTGGTGTTCGGGCAGTGTAGGGTTCGTGCTGGGGCTGGTGTTTCAGGTTTTAGGGCAGAGCAGTGGTGTTCTGGCAGTGTAGGGGGAT
Source organism: Triturus cristatus (assembly GCF_964204655.1). NCBI lineage: Eukaryota > Metazoa > Chordata > Amphibia > Caudata > Salamandridae > Triturus > Triturus cristatus. Next base: position 629,532,139 of record NC_140579.1, on the reverse strand, counting down.
GAGCGGGGGTTGGTGTTTCAGGGTTTAGTGCAGTGGTGTTCAGGCAGTGTAGAGGGTCTTGCTTGGGGTGGTGTTTCACAGTTTAGGGCAGTGCAGTGGTATTCGTGCAGTGTAGGGTATTGTGCAGGGGGTGGGGTTTCAGGGTTTAAGGCAGTGCAGTGGTGTTCGGGCAGTGTAAAGGGTCATGCTGGGGCTGGTGTTTTAGGGTTTAGGGCAGTGCAGTGGTGTTCGGGCAGTGTAGGGGGTCTTGCTGGGGCTGATGTTTCATGGTTTAGGGTAGTGCAGTGGTGTTCGGGCAGTGTAGGGGGACATGCGGGGCTGGTGATTCAGGGTTTAGGGCAGTGCAGTTGTGTTTGGGCAGTGTAGGGAGTCGTGCTGGGGGTGGTGTTTTAGCTTTTAGTGCAGTGCAGTGGTTTTCGGGCAGTGTAGGGGGTCGTGCAGGGGGTGGTGTTTCAGGGTTTAGGGCAGTGCAGTGGTGTTCGGGCAGTGTAGAGGGTCCTGCTGGGGGTGGTGTTTCAGGGTTTAGGGTAGTGGTGTTCGGGCAGTGTAGGGGGATGTGCTGGGGCTGGCGTTTTAGGGTTAAGGGCAGTGCAGTGGTGTTTGGGCATTGTAGGGGGTAGTGCTGGGAATGGTGTTTTATGGTTTAGGGTATTGCAGTGGTGTGTGGGTCGTGTAGGGGGTCGTGCGGTGGGTGGTGTTTTAGAGTTTAGGGAAGTGCAGTGGTGTTCGGGCAGTGTGGGGGAAATGCTGGGGTGGTGTTTCAGGGTTTAGGGTAGTGCAGTGGTGTTCGGCAGTGTAGGGGGTCGTGCTGGGGGTGGTGTTTCAGGGTTTAGGGCAGTGCAGTGGTGTTCGGGCAGTGTAGGGGATCGTGCTGGGATTGATGTTTCAGAGTTTAGGGCAGTAAGTGGTGTTTGGGCAGTGTTGGGGGTCGTGCAGGGGGTGGTGTTTCAGGGTTTAGGGCAGTGCAGTGGTGTTTGGGCAGTGTAAGGGTCATGCTGGGGCTGGTGTTTCAGGGTGTAGGGCAGTGCAGTGGTGTTCGGGGAGTGTAGGGGGTTGTGCTGGGGCTGGTGTTTCAGAGTTTAGGGCAGTGCGGTGGTGTTCGGGCACTGTAGGGGGTTGTGCTGGGGGTGGTGTTTCAGGGTTTAGGGCTGTGCAGTGGTGTTCGGGCAGTGTAGGGGATCAAGCTGGGATTGATGTTTCAGAGTTTAGGGCAGTAAGTGGTGTTTGGGCAGTGTAGGGGGTCATGCAGGGGTGGTGTTTCAGGGTTTAGGGCAGTGCAGTGGTGTTCGGGCAGAGTAGGGTTCGTGCTGGGGCTGGTGTTTCTGGTTTTATGGCAGAGCAGTGGTGTTCTGGCAGTGTAGGGGGATGAGCGGGGGTTGGTGTTTCAGGGTTTAGTGCAGTGGTGTTCAGGCAGTGTAGGGGGTCTTGCTCAGGGTGGTGTTTCACAGTTTAGGGCAGTGCAGTGGTATTCGTGCAGTGTAGGGTATTGTGCAGGGGGTGGGGTTTCAGGGTTTAAGGCAGTGCAGTGGTGTTTGGGCAGTGTAGAGGGTCATGCTGGGGCTGGTGTTTTAGGGTTTAGGGCAGTGCAGTGGTGTTCGGGCAGTGTAGGGGGTCGTGCAGGGGGTGGTGTTTCAGGGTTTAGGGCAGTGGCGTGGTTTTCGGGCAGTGTAGGGGGTCTTGCTGGGTGTGGTGTTTCAGGGTTTAAGGCAGTGGTGTTCAGGCAGTGTAGGGGGTAGTGCTGGGAATGGTGTTTTATGGTTTAGGGTATTGCAGTGGTGTGTGGGTCATGTAGGGGTCGTGCAGGGGTGGTGTTTTAGAGTTTAGGGAAGTGCAGTGGTGTTCGGGCAGTGTGGGGGAAATGCTGGGGTGGTGTTTCAGGGTGTAGGGCAGTGCAGTGGTGTTCGGCAGTGTAGGGGGTCGTGCTGGGGGTGGTGTTTCAGGGTTTAGGGCGGTGCAGTGGTGTTCGGGCAGTGTAGGGGATCGTGCTGGGATTGATGTTTCAGAGTTTAGGGCAGTAAGTGGTGTTTGGGCAGTGTTAGGGGTCCTGCAGGGGGTGGTGTTTCAGGGTTTAGGGCAGTGCAGTGGTGTTTGGGCAGTGTAAGGGTCGTGCTGGGGCTAGTGTTTCAGGGTGTAGGGCAGTGCAGTGGTGTTCGGGGAGTGTAGGGGGTCGTGCTGGGGCTGGAGTTTCATGGTGTAGGGCAGTGCAGTGGTGTTCGGGGAGTGTAGGGGGTCGTGCTGGTGCTGGTGTTTCAGGGTGTAGGGCTGTGCAGTGGTGTTCGGGGAGTGTAGGGGGTTGTGCTGGGGCTGGTGTTTCAGGGTTTAGGGCAGTGCAGTGGTGTTCGGACAGTGTAGGGGGTCGTGCTGGGAGTGTTGTTTTAGGGTTTAGGGCAGTGCAGTGGTGTTTGGGCATTGTAGGGGGTAGTGCTGGGAATGGTGTTTTATGGTTTAGGGTATTGCAGTGGTGTGTGGGTCATGTAGGGGTCGTGCGGGGGTGGTGTTTTAGAGTTTAGGGAAGTGCAGTGGTGTTCGGGCAGTGTGGGGGAAATGCTGGGGTGGTGTTTCAGGGTGTAGGGCAGTGCAGTGGTGTTCGGCAGTGTAGGGGGTCGTGCTGGGGGTGGTGTTTCAGGGTTTAGGGCGGTGCAGTGGTGTTCGGGCAGTGTAGGGGATCGTGCTGGGATTGATGTTTCAGAGTTTAGGGCAGTAAGTGGTGTTTGGGCAGTGTTAGGGGTCCTGCAGGGGGTGGTGTTTCAGGGTTTAGGGCAGTGCAGTGGTGTTTGGGCAGTGTAAGGGTCGTGCTGGGGCTAGTGTTTCAGGGTGTAGGGCAGTGCAGTGGTGTTCGGGGAGTGTAGGGGGTCGTGCTGGGGCTGGAGTTTCATGGTGTAGGGCAGTGCAGTGGTGTTCGGGGAGTGTAGGGGGTCGTGCTGGTGCTGGTGTTTCAGGGTGTAGGGCTGTGCAGTGGTGTTCGGGGAGTGTAGGGGGTTGTGCTGGGGCTGGTGTTTCAGGGTTTAGGGCAGTGCAGTGGTGTTCGGACAGTGTAGGGGGTCGTGCTGGGAGTGTTGTTTTAGGGTTTAGGGCAGTGCAGTGGTGTTCGGGCAGTGCATGGGGTCGTGCTGGGGGTGGTGTTTCAGGGTTTAAGGCAGTGCAGTGGTGTTCGGGCAGTGTAGGGGGTCGTGCTGGGGGTGGTGTTTTGGGGTTTAGGGCAGTGCAGTGGTGTTTGGGCAGTGTAAGGGTCGTGCTGGGGCTAGTGTTTCAGGGTGTAGGGCAGTGCAGTGGTGTTCGGGGAGTGTAGGGGGTTGTGCTGGGACTGGTGTTTCAGAGTTTAGGGCAGTGCGGTGGTGTTCGGGCAGTGTAGGGGGTTGTGCTGGGGGTGGTGTTTCAGGGTTTAGGGTTGTGCAGTGGTGTTCGGGCAGTGTAGGGGATCGAGCTGGGATTGATGTTTCAGAGTTTAGGACAGTAAGTGGTGTTTGGGCAGTGTAGGGTGTCATGCAGGGGGTGGTGTTTCAGGGTTTAGGGCAGTGCAGTGGTGTTCGGGCAGTGTAGGGTTCGTGCTGGGGCTGGTGTTTCAGGTTTTAGGGCAGAGCAGTGGTGTTCTGGCAGTGTAGGGGGATGAGCGGGGGTTGGTGTTTCAGGGTTTAGTGCAGTGGTGTTCAGGCAGTGTAGAGGGTCTTGCTTGGGGTGGTGTTTCACAGTTTAGGGCAGTGCAGTGGTATTCGTGCAGTGTAGGGTATTGTGCAGGGGGTGGGGTTTCAGGGTTTAAGGCAGTGCAGTGGTGTTCGGGCAGTGTAGAGGGTCATGCTGGGGCTGGTGTTTTAGGGTTTAGGGCAGTGCAGTGGTGTTCGGGCAGTGTAGGGGGTCTTGCTGGGGCTGATGTTTCATGGTTTAGGGTAGTGCAGTGGTGTTCGGGCAGTGTAGGGGGACATGCGGGGCTGGTGATTCAGGGTTTAGGGCAGTGCAGTTGTGTTTGGGCAGTGTAGGGAGTCGTGCTGGGGGTGGTGTTTTAGCTTTTAGTGCAGTGCAGTGGTTTTCGGGCAGTGTAGGGGGTCGTGCAGGGGGTGGTGTTTCAGGGTTTAGGGCAGTGGTGTGGTTTTCGGGCAGTGTAGGGGGTCTTGCTGGGTGTGGTGTTTCAGGGTTTAAGGCACTGGTGTTCAGGCAGTGTAGGGGTCTTGCGGGGGGTGGTGTTTCAGGGTTTGGGCAGTGCAGGGGTGTTCGGGCAGTGTAGAGGGTCCTGCTGGGGGTGGTGTTTCAGGGTTTAGGGTAGTGGTGTTCGGGCAGTGTAGGGGAATGTGCTGGGGCTGGCGTTTTAGGGTTAAGGGCAGTGCAGTGGTGTTTGGGCATTGTAGGGGTTAGTGCTGGGAATGGTGTTTTATGGTTTAGGGTATTGCAGTGGTGTGTGGGTCGTGTAGGGGGTCGTGCGGGGGGTGGTGTTTTAGAGTTTAGGGAAGTGCAGTGGTGTTCGGGCAGTGTGGGGGAAATGCTGGGGTGGTGTTTTAGGGTTTAGGGCAGTGCAGTGGTGTTCGGGCAGTGTAGGGGTCGTGCTGTGGATGGTGTTTCAGGGTTTAGGGCAGTGCAGTGGTGTTCGGGCCGTGTAGGGGGTCATGCTGGTGGTGGTGTTTCAGGATTTAGGGCAGTGCAGTGGTGTTCAGGCAGTATAGGAGGTCGTTCTGGGTGTGGTGGTTCAGAGTTTAGGGCAGTGCAGTGGTGGTCAGGCAGTGTAGGGGGTCGTGCTGGGGCTGGTGTTTCAGAGTTTAGGACAGTGCAGTGGTGCTCGGGCAGTGTAGGGGGTCGTGGTGGGGCTGGTGTTTCAGGGTTTAGGGCAGTGTAGCGGTGGTCGGGCAGTGTAGGGGGTCGTGGTGGGGCTGGTATTTCAGGGTTTAGGGCAGAGCAGTGGTGGTCGGGTGTAGGGGGTCATGCTTGGGGTGGTGTTTCAGGGTTTAGGGCAGAGCAGTGGTGTTCGGGTAGTGTAGGGGTCGTGCTGAGGGTCGTGTTTCAGGGTTTAGGGCAGTGCTATGGTGTTCGGGCAGTGTAGGGGGACATGCTGGGGTGCTGTTTCAGGGTTTAGGGCAGTGCAGTGGTCTTCGGGCAGTGTAGGGAATCCTGCAGTGGGTGGTGTTTCAGAGTTTAGGGCAGTGCAGTGGTGTTCGGGCAATGTAGGGGGTTGTGCTGGGGCTGGTGTTTCAGAGTTTAGGGCAGTGCGGTGGTGTTCGGGCACTGTAGGGGGTTGTGCTGGGGGTGGTGTTTCAGGGTTTAGGGCTGTGCAGTGGTGTTCGGGCAGTGTAGGGGATCGAGCTGGGATTGATGTTTCAGAGTTTAGGGCAGTAAGTGGTGTTTGGGCAGTGTAGGGGGTCATGCAGGGGGTGGTGTTTCAGGGTTTAGGGCAGTGCAGTGGTGTTCGGGCAGAGTAGGGTTCGTGCTGGGGCTGGTGTTTCTGGTTTTATGGCAGAGCAGTGGTGTTCTGGCAGTGTAGGGGGATGAGCGGGGGTTGGTGTTTCAGGGTTTAGTGCAGTGGTGTTCAGGCAGTGTAGGGGGTCTTGCTCAGGGTGGTGTTTCACAGTTTAGGGCAGTGCAGTGGTATTCGTGCAGTGTAGGGTATTGTGCAGGGGGTGGGGTTTCAGGGTTTAAGGCAGTGCAGTGGTGTTTGGGCAGTGTAGAGGGTCATGCTGGGGCTGGTGTTTTAGGGTTTAGGGCAGTGCAGTGGTGTTCGGGCAGTGTAGGGGGTCGTGCTGGTGGTGGTGTTTCAGGGTTTAGGGCAGTGGCGTGGTTTTCGGGCAGTGTAGGGGGTCTTGCTGGGTGTGGTGTTTCAGGGTTTAAGGCAGTGGTGTTCAGGCAGTGTAGGGGTCTTGCGGGGGTGGTGTTTCAGGGTTTAGGGCAGTACAGTGGTGTTCGGGCAGTGTAGAGGGTCCTGCTGGGGGTGGTGTTTCAGGGTTTAGGGTAGTGGTGTTCGGGCAGTGTAGGGGGATGTGCTGGGGCTGGCGTTTTAGGGTTAAGGGCAGTGCAGTGGTGTTTGGGCATTGTAGGGGGTAGTGCTGGGAATGGTGTTTTATGGTTTAGGGTATTGCAGTGGTGTGTGGGTCATGTAGGGGTCGTGCGGGGGTGGTGTTTTAGAGTTTAGGGAAGTGCAGTGGTGTTCGGGCAGTGTGGGGGAAATGCTGGGGTGGTGTTTCAGGGTTTAGGGCAGTGCAGTGGTGTTCGGCAGTGTAGGGGGTCGTGCTGGGGGTGGTGTTTCAGGGTTTAGGGCGGTGCAGTGGTGTTCGGGCAGTGTAGGGGATCGTGCTGGGATTGATGTTTCAGAGTTTAGGGCAGTAAGTGGTGTTTGGGCAGTGTTAGGGGTCCTGCAGGGGGTGGTGTTTCAGGGTTTAGGGCAGTGCAGTGGTGTTTGGGCAGTGTAAGGGTCGTGCTGGGGCTAGTGTTTCAGGGTGTAGGGCAGTGCTGTGGTGTTCGGGGAGTGTAGGGGGTTGTGCTGGGACTGGTATTTCAGAGTTTAGGGCAGTGCGGTGGTGTTCGGGCAGTGTAGGGGGTTGTGCTGGGGGTGGTGTTTCAGGGTTGAGGGCTGTGCAGTGGTGTTCGGGCAGTGTAGGGGATCGAGCTGGGATTGATGTTTCAGAGTTTAGGGCAGTAAGTGGTGTTTGGGCAGTGTAGGGTGTCATGCAGGGGGTGGTGTTTCAGGGTTTAGGGCAGTGCAGTGGTGTTCGGGCAGTGTAGGGTTCATGCTGGGGCTGGTGTTTCAGGTTTTAGGGCAGAGCAGTGGTGTTCTGGCAGTGTAGGGGGATGAGCGGGGTTGGTGTTTCAGGGTTTAGTGCAGTGGTGTTCAGGCAGTGTAGGGGGTCTTGCTCGGGGTGGTGTTTCACAGTTTAGGGCAGTGCAGTGGTATTCGTGCAGTGTAGGGTATTGTGCAGGGGTTGGGGTTTCAGGGTTTAAGGCAGTGCAGTGGTGTTCGGGCAGTGTAGAGGGTCATGCTGGGGCTGGTGTTTTAGGGTTTAGGGCAGTGCAGTGGTATTCGGGCAGTGTAGGGGGTCTTGCTGGGGCTGATGTTTCATGGTTTCAGGGTAGTGCAGTGGTGTTCGGGCAGTGTAGGGGGACATGCGGGGGTGGTGATTCAGGGTTTAGGGCAGTGCAGTTGTGTTTGGGCAGTGTAGGGAGTCGTGCTGGGGGTGGTGTTTTAGTTTTTAGTGCAGTGCAGTGGTTTTCGGGCAGTGTAGGGGGTCGTGCAGGGGGTGGTGTTTCAGGGTTTAGGGCAGTGGTGTGGTTTTCGGGCAGTGTAGGGGGTTTTGCTGGGTGTGGTGTTTCAGGGTTTAAGGCACTGGTGTTCAGGCAGTGTAGGGGTCTTGCGGGGGGTGGTGTTTCAGGGTTTAGGGCAGTGCAGTGGTGTTCGGGCAGTGTAGAGGGTCCTGCTGGGGGTGGTGTTTCAGGGTTTAGGGTAGTGGTGTTCGGCCTGTGTAGGGGAATGTGCTGGGGCTGGCGTTTTAGGGTTAAGGGCAGTGCAGTGGTGTTTGGGCATTGTAGGGGTTAGTGCTGGGAATGGTGTTTTATGGTTTAGGGTATTGCAGTGGTGTGTGGGTCGTGTAGGGGGTCGTGCGGGGGGTGGTGTTTTAGAGTTTAGGGAAGTGCAGTGGTGTTCGGGCAGTGTGGGGGAAATGCTGGGGTGGTGTTTTAGGGTTTAGGGCAGTGCAGTGGTGTTCGGGCAGTGTAGGGGTCGTGCTGTGGATGGTGTTTCAGGGTTTAGGGCAGTGCAGTGGTGTTCGGGCCGTGTAGGGGGTCATGCTGGTGGTGGTGTTTCAGGATTTAGGGCAGTGCAGTGGTGTTCAGGCAGTGTAGGAGGTCGTTCTGGGTGTGGTGGTTCAGAGTTTAGGGCAGTGCAGTGGTGGTCAGGCAGTGTAGGGGTCGTGCTGGGGCTGGTGTTTCAGGGTTTAGGACAGTGCAGTGGTGCTCGGGCAGTGTAGGGGGTCGTGGTGGGGCTGGTGTTTCAGGGTTTAGCGCAGTGCAGCGGTGGTCGGGCAGTGTAGGGGGTCGTGGTGGAGCTGGTATTTCAGGGTTTAGGGCAGAGCAGTGGTGGTCGGGTGTAGGGGGTCATGCTTGGGGTGGTGTTTCAGGGTTTAGGGCAGAGCAGTGGTGTTCGGGTAGTGTAGGGGTCGTGCTGAGGGTGGTGTTTCAGGGTTTAGGGCAGTGCTATGGTGTTCGGGCAGTGTAGGGGGACATGCTGGGGTGCTGTTTCAGGGTTTAGGGCAGTGCAGTGGTCTTCGGGCAGTGTAGGGAATCCTGCAGTAGGTGGTGTTTCAGAGTTTAGGGCAGTGCAGTGGTGTTCGGGCAATGTAGGGGGTCGTGCTGGGGGTGGTGTTTCAGGGTTTAGGCAGTGCAGTGGTGTTCGGGCAGTGTAGGATGTCGTGCTGGGGCTGGAGTTTCATGGTTTAGGGCAGTGCAGTGGTTTTCGGGCAGTATGGGGGGTTGTGCTGGGGATGGTGTTTCATGGTTTAGGGCAGTGCAGTGGTGTTCGGGCAGTGTAGGGGGTCGTGCTGGGGCTGGAGTTTCATGGTGTAGGGCAGTGCAGTGGTGTTCGGGGAGTGTAGGGGACGTGCTGGTGCTGGTGTTTCAGGGTGTAGGGCAGTGCAGTGGTGTTCGGGGAGTGCAGGGGGTTGTGCTGGGGCTGGTGTTTCAGGGTTTAGGGCAGTGCAGTGGTGTTCGGGCAGTGTAGGGGGTCATGCTGGGGGTGGTATTTCAGGGTTTAGGGCTGTGGAGTGGTGTTCAGGCAGTGTAGGGGATCATGCTGGGATTGATGTTTCAGAGTTTAGGGCAGTAAGTGGTGTTTGGGCAGTGTAGGGGGTCGTGCAGGGGGTGGTGTTTCAGGGTTTAGGGCAGTGCAGTGGTGTTCGGGCAGTGTGTGGGTCGTGCTGGGGCTGGTGTTTCAGGTTTTAGGGCAGAGCAGTGGTGGTCTGGCAGTGTAAGGGAATGAGCGGGGGTTGGTGTTTCAGGGTTTAGTGCAGTGGTGTTTAGGCAGTGTAGGGGGTCATGCTGGGGGTGGTGTTTCACAGTTTAGGGCAGTGTAGTGGTATACGTGCAGTGTAGGGTATTTTGCAGGGGGTGGTGTTTCAGGGTTTAAGGCAGTGCAGTGGTGTTCGGGCAGTGTAGAGGGTCATGCTGGGGCTGGGGTTTTAGGGTTTAGGGCAGTGCAGTGGTGTTCGGACAGTGTAGGGGGTTGTGCGGAGGGGGGTGATTCAGGGTTTAGGGCAGTGCAGTTGTGTTTGGGCAGTGTAGGGAGTCGTGCTGGGGGTGGTGTTTCAGGTTTTAGTGCAGTGGTTTTCGGGAAGTGTAGGGGGTCGTGCAGGGGGTGGTGTTTCAGGGTTTAGGGCAGTGGAGTGGTTTTTGGGCAGTTCAGGGGGTCTTGCTGGGTGTGGTGTTTCAGGGTTTAAGGCAGTGGTGTTCAGGCAGTGTAGGGGTCTTGCTGCAGGTGGTGTTTCACGGTTTAGGGCAGTGCAGTGGTGTTCGGGCAGTGTAGAGGGTCTTGCTGGGGGTGGTGTTTCAGGGTTTAGGGTAGTGATGTTTGGGCAGTGTAGGGGGATGTGCTGGGGTGGTGTATTAGGGTTTAGGGCAGTGCAGTGGTGTTCGGGCAGTGTATGGGGTCGTGCTGGGGATGGTGTTTCAGGGTTTAGGGCAGTGCAGTGGTGTTCGGGCCGTGTAGGGGGTCAAGCTGGTGGTGGTGTTTCAAGGTTTAGGGCAGTGCAGTGGTGTTCGGGGAGTGTAGGAGGTCGTGCTGGGTGTGGTGTTTCAGGGTTTAGGGCAGTGCAGTGGTGATCAGGCAGTGTAGGGCATCGTGCTGGGGCTGGCGTTTTAGGGTTAAGGGCAGTGCAGTGGTGTTTGGGCATTGTAGGGGGTAGTGCTGGGGCTGGTGTTTTATGGTTTAGGGTATTGCAGTGGTGTGTGGGTAGTGTAGCGGGTCATGCTGGGGGTGTTGTTTTAGGGTTTAGGGCAGTGCAGTGGTGTTTGGGCAGTGTAGGGGTTCGTGCTGGGGTGGTGTTTTAGAGTTTACGGCAGTGCAGTGGTGTTCGGACAGTGTAGGGGGTCGTGCTGGGGCTGGTGTTTTAGGGTTTACGGCAGTGGTGTTCGGGTAGTGTAGGGGGTCGTGCTGGGGCTGGAGTTTCATGGTGTAGGGCAGTGCAGTGGTGTTCGGGGAGTGTAGGGGGTCGTGCTGGTGCTGGTGTTTCAGGGTGTAGGGCTGTGCAGTGGTGTTCGGGGAGTGTAGGGGGTTGTGCTGGGGCTGGTGTTTCAGGGTTTAGGGCAGTGCAGTGGTGTTCGGACAGTGTAGGGGGTCGTGCTGGGAGTGTTGTTTTAGGGTTTAGGGCAGTGCAGTGGTGTTCGGGCAGTGCATGGGGTCGTGCTGGGGGTGGTGTTTCAGGGTTTAAGGCAGTGCAGTGGTGTTCGGGCAGTATAGGGGGTCGTGCTGGGGGTGGTGTTTTGGGGTTTAGGGCAGTGCAGTGGTGTTTGGGCAGTGTAAGGGTCGTGCTGGGGCTAGTGTTTCAGGGTGTAGGGCAGTGCAGTGGTGTTCGGGGAGTGTAGGGGGTTGTGCTGGGACTGGTGTTTCAGAGTTTAGGGCAGTGCGGTGGTGTTCGGGCAGTGTAGGGGGTTGTGCTGGGGGTGGTGTTTCAGGGTTTAGGGTTGGGCAGTGTAGGGGATCGAGCTGGGATTGATGTTTCAGAGTTTAGGGCAGTAAGTGGTGTTTGGGCAGTGTAGGGTGTCATGCAGGGGGTAGTGTTTCAGGGTTTAGGGCAGTGCAGTGGTGTTCGGGCAGTGTAGGGTTCGTGCTGGGGCTGGTGTTTCAGGTTTTAGGGCAGAGCAGTGGTGTTCTGGCAGTGTAGGGGGATGAGCGGGGGTTGGTGTTTCAGGGTTTAGTGCAGTGGTGTTCAGGCAGTGTAGGGGGTCTTGCTCGGGGTGGTGTTTCACAGTTTAGGGCAGTGCAGTGGTATTCGTGCAGTGTAGGGTATTGTGCAGGGGGTGGGGTTTCAGGGTTTAAGGCAGTTCAGTGGTGTTCGGGCAGTGTAGAGGGTCATGCTGGGGCTGGTGTTTTAGGGTTTAGGGCAGTGCAGTGGTGTTCGGGCAGTGTAGGGGGTCTTGCTGGGGCTGATGTTTCATGGTTTAGGGTAGTGCAGTGGTGTTCGGGCAGTGTAGGGGGACATGCGGGGGTGGTGATTCAGGGTTTAGGGCAGTGCAGTTGTGTTTGGGCAGTGTAGGGAGTCGTGCTGGGGGTGGTGTTTTAGCTTTTAGTGCAGTGCAGTAATTTTCGGGCAGTGTAGGGGGTCGTGCAGGGGGTGGTGTTTCAGGGTTTAGGGCAGTGGTGTGGTTTTCGGGCAGTGTAGGGGGTCTTGCTGGGTGTGGTGTTTCAGGGTTTAAGGCACTAGTGTTCAGGCAGTGTAGGGGTCTTGCGGGGGGTGGTGTTTCAGGGTTTAGGGCAGTGCAGGGGTGTTCGGGCAGTGTAGAGGGTCCTGCTGGGGGTGGTGTTTCAGGGTTTAGGGTAGTGGTGTTCGGGCAGTGTAGGGGAATGTGCTGGGGCTGGCGTTTTAGGGTTAAGGGCAGTGCAGTGGTGTTTGGGCATTGTAGGGGTTAGTGCTGGGAATGGTGTTTTATGGTTTAGGGTATTGCAGTGGTGTGTGGGTCGTGTAGGGGGTCGTGCGGGGGGTGGTGTTTTAGAGTTTAGGGAAGTGCAGTGGTGTTCGGGCAGTGTGGGGGAAATGCTGGGGTGGTGTTTTAGGGTTTAGGGCAGTGCAGTGGTGTTCGGGCAGTGTAGGGGTCGTGCTGTGGATGGTGTTTCAGGGTTTAGGGCAGTGCAGTGGTGTTCGGGCCGTGTAGGGGGTCATGCTGGTGGTGGTGTTTCAGGATTTAGGGCAGTGCAGTGGTGTTCAGGCAGTATAGGAGGTCGTTCTGGGTGTGGTGGTTCAGAGTTTAGGGCAGTGCAGTGGTGGTCAGGCAGTGTAGGGGGTCGTGCTGGGGCTGGTGTTTCAGGGTTTAGGACAGTGCAGTGGTGCTCGGGCAGTGTAGGGGGTCGTGGTGGGGCTGGTGTTTCAGGGTTTAGGGCAGTGTAGCGGTGGTCGGGCAGTGTAGGGGGTCGTGGTGGGGCTGGTATTTCAGGGTTTAGGGCAGAGCAGTGGTGGTCGGGTGTAGGGGGTCATGCTTGGGGTGGTGTTTCAGGGTTTAGGGCAGAGCAGTGGTGTTCGGGTAGTGTAGGGGTCGTGCTGAGGGTGGTGTTTCAGGGTTTAGGGCAGTGCTATGGTGTTCGGGCAGTGTAGGGGGACATGCTGGGGTGCTGTTTCAGGGTTTAGGGCAGTGCAGTTGTCTTCGGGCAGTGTAGGGAATCCTGCAGTGGGTGGTGTTTCAGAGTTTAGGGCAGTGCAGTGGTGTTCGGGCAATGTAGGGGGTCGTGCTGGGGGTGGTGTTTCAGGGTTTAGGCAGTGCAGTGGTGTTCGGGCAGTGTAGGATGTCGTGCTGGGGCTGTAGTTTCATGGTTTAGGGCAGTGCAGTGGTGTTCGGGCAGTATGGGGGGTTGTGCTGGGGATGGTGTTTTAGGGTTTAGGGCAGTGCAGTGGTGTTCGGGCAGTGTAGGGGGTCGTGCTGGGGCTGGAGTTTCATGGTGTAGGGCAGTGCAGTGGTGTTCGGGGAGTGTAGGGGACGTGCTGGTGCTGGTGTTTCAGGGTGTAGGGCAGTGCAGTGGTGTTCGGGGAGTGTAGGGGGTTGTGGTGGGGCTGGTGTTTCAGGGTTTAGGGCAGTGCAGTGGTGTTCGGGCAGTGTAGGGGGTCATGCTGGGGGTGGTGTTTCAGGGTTTAGGGCTGTGCAGTGGTGTTCAGGCAGTGTAGGGGATCATGCTGGGATTGATGTTTCAGAGTTTAGGGCAGTAAGTGGTGTTTGGGCAGTGTAGGGGGTCGTGCAGTGGGTGGTGTTTTAGGGTTTAGGGCAGTGCAGTGGTGTTCGGGCAGTGTAGGGTTCCTGCTGGGGCTGGTGTTTCAGGTTTTAGGGCAGAGCAGTGGTGTTCTGGCAGTGTAGGGGGATGAGCGGGGGTTGGGGTTTCAGGGTTTAGTGCAGTGGTGTTCAGGCAGTGTAGGGGGTCGTGCTCGGGGTGGTGTTTCACAGTTTAGGGCAGTGCAGTGGTATTCGTGCAGTGTAGGGTATTGTGCAGGGGGTGGGGTTTCAGGGTTTAAGGCAGTGCAGTGGTGTTCGGGCAGTGTAGAGGGTCATGCTGGGGCTGGTATTTTAGGGTTTAGGGCAGTGCAGTGGTGTTCGGGCAGTGTAGGGGGTCTTGCTGGGGCTGATGTTTCATGGTTTAGGGTAGTGCAGTGGTGTTCGGGCAGTGTAGGGGGTCATGCGGGGGGTGGTGATTCAGGGTTTAGGGCAGTGCAGTTGTGTTTGGGCAGTGTAGGGAGTCGTGCTGGGGGTGGTGTTTTAGCTTTTAGTGCAGTGCAGTGGTTTTCGGGCAGTGTAGGGGGTCGTGCAGGGGGTGGTGTTTCAGGGTTTAGGGCAGTGGTGTGGTTTTCGGGCAGTGTAGGGGGTCTTGCTGGGTGTGGTGTTTCAGGGTTTAAGGCAGTGGTGTTCAGGCAGTGTAGGGGTCTTGCGGGGGGTGGTGTTTCAGGGTTTAGGGCAGTGCAGTGGTGTTCGGGCAGTGTAGAGGGTCCTGCTGGGGGTGGTGTTTCAGGGTTTAGGGTAGTGGTGTTCGGGCAGTGTAGGGGGATGTGCTGGGGCTGGCGTTTTAGGGTTAAGGGCAGTGCAGTGGTGTTTGGGCATTGTAGGGGGTAGTGCTGGGAATGGTGTTTTATGGTTTAGGGTATTGCAGTGGTGTGTGGGTCGTGTAGGGGGTCGTGCGGTGGGTGGTGTTTTAGAGTTTAGGGAAGTGCAGTGGTGTTCGGGCAGTGTGGGGGAAATGCTGGGGTGGTGTTTCAGGGTTTAGGGCAGTGCAGTGGTGTTCGGCAGTGTAGGGGGTCGTGCTGGGGGTGGTGTTTCAGGGTTTAGGGCGGTGCAGTGGTGTTCGGGCAGTGTAGGGGATCGTGCTGGGATTGATGTTTCAGAGTTTAGGGCAGTAAGTGGTGTTTGGGCAGTGTTGGGGGTCGTGCAGGGGGTGGTGTTTCAGGGTTTAGGGCAGTGCAGTGGTGTTTGGGCAGTGTAAGGGTTGTGCTGGGGCTGGTGTTTCAGGGTGTAGGGCAGTGCAGTGGTGTTCGGGGAGTGTAGGGGGTTGTGCTGGGGCTGGTGTTTCAGAGTTTAGGGCAGTGCGGTGGTGTTCGGGCAGTGTAGGGGGTTGTGCTGGGGGTGGTGTTTCAGGGTTTAGGGCTGTGCAGTGGTGTTCGGGCAGTGTAGGGGATCGAGCTGGGATTGATGTTTCAGAGTTTAGGGCAGTAAGTGGTGTTTGGGCAGTGTAGGGGGTCATGCAGGGGGTGGTGTTTCAGGGTTTAGGGCAGTGCAGTGGTGTTCGGGTAGAGTAGGGTTCGTGCTGGGGCTGGTGTTTCAGGTTTTATGGCAGAGCAGTGGTGTTCTGGCAGTGTAGGGGGATGAGCGGGGGTTGGTGTTTCAGGGTTTAGTGCAGTGGTGTTCAGGCAGTGTAGGGGGTCTTGCTCAGGGTGGTGTTTCACAGTTTAGGGCAGTGCAGTGGTATTCGTGCAGTGTAGGGTATTGTGCAGGGGGTGGGGTTTCAGGGTTTAAGGCAGTGCAGTGGTGTTTGGGCAGTGTAGAGGGTCATGCTGGGGCTGGTGTTTTAGGGTTTAGGGCAGTGGCGTGGTTTTCGGGCAGTGTAGGGGGTCTTGCTGGGTGTGGTGTTTCAGGGTTTAAGGCAGTGGTGTTCAGGCAGTGTAGGGGTCTTGCGGGGGTGGTGTTTCAGGGTTTAGGGCAGTACAGTGGTGTTCGGGCAGTGTAGAGGGTCCTGCTGGGGGTGGTGTTTCAGGGTTTAGGGTAGTGGTGTTCGGGCAGTGTAGGGGGATGTGCTGGGGCTGGCGTTTTAGGGTTAAGGGCAGTGCAGTGGTGTTTGGGCATTGTAGGGGGTAGTGCTGGGAATGGTGTTTTATGGTTTAGGGTATTGCAGTGGTGTGTGGGTCGTGTAGGGGTCGTGCGGGGGTGGTGTTTTAGAGTTTAGGGAAGTGCAGTGGTGTTCGGGCAGTGTGGGGGAAATGCTGGGGTGGTGTTTCAGGGTTTAGGGCAGTGCAGTGGTGTTCGGCAGTGTAGGGGGTCGTGCTGGGGGTGGTGTTTCAGGGTTTAGGGCGGTGCAGTGGTGTTCGGGCAGTGTAGGGGATCGTGCTGGGATTGATGTTTCAGAGTTTAGGGCAGTAAGTGGTGTTTGGGCAGTGTTAGGGGTCCTGCAGGGGGTGGTGTTTCAGGGTTTAGGGCAGTGCAGTGGTGTTTGGGCAGTGTAAGGGTCGTGCTGGGGCTAGTGTTTCAGGGTGTAGGGCAGTGCAGTGGTGTTCGGGGAGTGTAGGGGGTTGTGCTGGGACTGGTGTTTCAGAGTTTAGGGCAGTGCGGTGGTGTTCGGGCAGTGTAGGGGGTTGTGCTGGGGGTGGTGTTTCAGGGTTGAGGGCTGTGCAGTGGTGTTCGGGCAGTGCAGGGGATCGAGCTGGGATTGATGTTTCAGAGTTTAGGGCAGTAAGTGGTGTTTGGGCAGTGTAGGGTGTCATGCAGGGGGTGGTGTTTCAGGGTTTAGGGCAGTGCAGTGGTGTTCGGGCAGTGTAGGGTTCATGCTGGGGCTGGTGTTTCAGGTTTTAGGGCAGAGCAGTGGTGTTCTGGCAGTGTAGGGGGATGAGCGGGGGTTGGTGTTTCAGGGTTTAGTGCAGTGGTGTTCAGGCAGTCTAGGGGGTCTTGCTCGGGGTGGTGTTTCACAGTTTAGGGCAGTGCAGTGGTATTCGTGCAGTGTAGGGTATTGTGCAGGGGTTGGGGTTTCAGGGTTTAAGGCAGTGCAGTGGTGTTCGGGCAGTGTAGAGGGTCATGCTGGGGCTGGTGTTTTAGGGTTTAGGGCAGTGCAGTGGTGTTCGGGCAGTGTAGGGGGTCTTGCTGGGGCTGATGTTTCATGGTTTAGGGTAGTGCAGTGGTGTTCGGGCAGTGTAGGGGGACATGTGGGGGTGGTGATTCAGGGTTTAGGGCAGTGCAGTTGTGTTTGGGCAGTGTAGGGAGTCGTGCTGGGGGTGGTGTTTTAGCTTTTAGTGCAGTGCAGTGGTTTTCGGGCAGTGTAGGGGGTCGTGCAGGGGGTGGTGTTTCAGGGTTTAGGGCATTGGTGTGGTTTTCGGGCAGTGTAGGGGGTTTTGCTGGGTGTGGTGTTTCAGGGTTTAAGGCACTGGTGTTCAGGCAGTGTAGGGGTCTTGCGGGGGGTGGTGTTTCAGGGTTTAGGGCAGTGCAGTGGTGTTCGGGCAGTGTAGAGGGTCCTGCTGGGGGTGGTGTTTCAGGGTTTAGGGTAGTGGTGTTCGGCCTGTGTAGGGGAATGTGCTGGGGCTGGCGTTTTAGGGTTAAGGGCAGTGCAGTGGTGTTTGGGCATTGTAGGGGTTAGTGCTGGGAATGGTGTTTTATGGTTTAGGGTATTGCAGTGGTGTGTGGGTCATGTAGGGGGTCGTGCGGGGGGTGGTGTTTTAGAGTTTAGGGAAGTGCAGTGGTGTTCGGGCAGTGTGGGGGAAATGCTGGGGTGGTGTTTTAGGGTTTAGGGCAGTGCAGTGGTGTTCGGGCAGTGTAGGGGTCGTGCTGTGGATGGTGTTTCAGGGTTTAGGGCAGTGCAGTGGTGTTCGGGCCGTGTAGGGGGTCATGCTGGTGGTGGTGTTTCAGGATTTAGGGCAGTGCAGTGGTGTTCAGGCAGTGTAGGAGGTCGTTCTGGGTGTGGTGGTTCAGAGTTTAGGGCAGTGCAGTGGTGGTCAGGCAGTGTAGGGGGTCGTGCTGGGGCTGGTGTTTCAGGGTTTAGGACAGTGCAGTGGTGCTCGGGCAGTGTAGGGGGTCGTGGTGGGGCTGGTGTTTCAGGGTTTAGTGCAGTGCAGCGGTGGTCGGGCAGTGTAGGGGGTCATGGTGGGGCTGGTATTTCAGGGTTTAGGGCAGAGCAGTGGTGGTCGGGTGTAGGGGGTCATGCTTGGGGTGGTGTTTCAGGGTTTAGGGCAGAGCAGTGGTGTTCGGGTAGTGTAGGGGTCGTGCTGAGGGTGGTGTTTCAGGGTTTAGGGCAGTGCTATGGTGTTCGGGCAGTGTAGGGGGACATGCTGGGGTGCTGTTTCAGGGTTTAGGGCAATGCAGTGGTCTTCGGGCAGTGTAGGGAATCCTGCAGTAGGTGGTGTTTCAGAGTTTAGGGCAGTGCAGTGGTGTTCGGGCAATGTAGGGGGTCGTGCTGGGGGTGGTGTTTCAGGGTTTAGGCAGTGCAGTGGTGTTCGGGCAGTGTAGGATGTCGTGCTGGGGCTGGAGTTTCATGGTTTAGGGCAGTGCAGTGGTGTTCGGGCAGTATGGGGGGTTGTGCTGGGGATGGTGTTTCATGGTTTAGGGCAGTGCAGTGGTGTTCGGGCAGTGTAGGGGGTCGTGCTGGGGCTGGAGTTTCATGGTGTAGGGCAGTGCAGTGGTGTTCGGGGAGTGTAGGGGACGTGCTGGTGCTGGTGTTTCAGGGTGTAGGGCAGTGCAGTGGTGTTCGGGGAGTGTAGGGGGTTGTGCTGGGGCTGGTGTTTCAGGGTTTAGGGCAGTGCAGTGGTGTTCGGGCAGTGTAGGGGGTCATGCTGGGGGTGGTGTTTCAGGGTTTAGGGCTGTGGAGTGGTGTTCAGGCAGTGTAGGGGATCATGCTGGGATTGATGTTTCAGAGTTTAGGGCAGTAAGTGGTGTTTGGGCAGTGTAGGGGGTCGTGCAGTGGGTGGTGTTTCAGGGTTTAGGGCAGTGCAGTGGTGTTCGGGCAGTGTGTGGGTCGTGCTGGGGCTGGTGTTTCAGGTTTTAGGGCAGAGCAGTGGTGGTCTAGCAGTGTAAGGGAATGAGCGGGGGTTGGTGTTTCAGGGTTTAGTGCAGTGGTGTTTAGGCAGTGTAGGGGGTCATGCTGGGGGTGGTGTTTCACAGTTTAGGGCAGTGTAGTGGTATACGTGCAGTGTAGGGTATTTTGCAGGGGGTGGTGTTTCAGGGTTTAAGGCAGTGCAGTGGTGTTCGGGCAGTGTAGAGGGTCATGCTGGGGCTGGGGTTTTAGGGTTTAGGGCAGTGCAGTGGTGTTCGGACAGTGTAGGGGGTTGTGTGGAGGGGGGTGATTCAGGGTTTAGGGCAGTGCAGTTGTGTTTGGGCAGTGTAGGGAGTCGTGCTGGGAGTGGTGTTTCAGGTTTTAGTGCAGTGGTTTTCGGGAAGTGTAGGGGGTCGTGCAGGGGGTGGTGTTTCAGGGTTTAGGGCAGTGGAGTGGTTTTTGGGCAGTTCAGGGGGTCTTGCTGGGTGTGGTGTTTCAGGGTTTAAGGCAGTGGTGTTCAGGCAGTGTAGGGGTCTTGCTGCGGGTGGTGTTTCACGGTTTAGGGCAGTGCTGTGGTGTTCGGGCAGTGTAGAGGGTCTTGCTGGGGGTGGTGTTTCAGGGTTTAGGGCAGTGCAGTGTTGTTCGGGCAGTGTAGGGGGTCGTGCTGGGGATGGTGTTTCAGGGTTTAGGGCAGTGCAGTGGTGTTCGGGCCGTGTAGGGGGTCAAGCTGGTGGTGGTGTTTCAAGGTTTAGGGCAGTGCAGTCGTGTTCGGGGAGTGTAGGAGGTCGTGCTGGGTGTGGTGTTACAGGGTTTAGGGCAGTGCAGTGGTGGTCAGGCAGTGTAGGGCATCGTGCTGGGGCTGGCGTTTTAGGGTTAAGGGCAGTGCAGTGGTGTTTGGGCATTGTAGGGGGTAGTGCTGGGGCTGGTGTTTTATGGTTTAGGGTATTGCAGTGGTGTGTGGGTAGTGTAGCGGGTCATGCTGGGGGTGTTGTTTTAGGGTTTAGGGCAGTGCAGTGGTGTTTGGGCAGTGTAGGGGTTCGTGCTGGGGTGGTGTTTTAGAGTTTACGGCAGTGCAGTGGTGTTCGGGCAGTGTAGGGGGTCGTGCTGGGGCTGGTGTTTTAGGGTTTACGGCAGTGCAGTGGTGTTCGGGTAGTGTAGGGGGTCGTGCTGGGGCTGGAGTTTCATGGTGTAGGGCAGTGCAGTGGTGTTCGGGGAGTGTAGGGGGTCGTGCTGGTGCTGGTGTTTCAGGGTGTAGGGCTGTGCAGTGGTGTTCGGGGAGTGTAGGGGGTTGTGCTGGGGCTGGTGTTTCAGGGTTTAGGGCAGTGCAGTGGTGTTCGGACAGTGTAGGGGGTCGTGCTGGGAGTGTTGTTTTAGGGTTTAGGGCAGTGCAGTGGTGTTCGGGCAGTGCATGGGGTCGTGCTGGGGGTGGTGTTTCAGGGTTTAAGGCAGTGCAGTGGTGTTCGGGCAGTGTAGGGGGTCTTGCAAGGGGTGGTGTTTCAGGGTTTAGTGCAGTGGTGTTCAGGCAGTGTAGGGGGTCTTGCAGGGGATGGTGTTTCAGGGTATAGGGCAGTGGTGTTCGGGCAGTGTAGTGGGTCTTGTTGGGGGTGGTATTTCAGGGTTTAAGGCAGTGGTGTTCCGGCAGTGTAGGGGGTCTTGCTGGGGGTGGTGTTTCAGGGTTTAGGACAGTGCAGTGGTGTTTGGGCAGTGTAGGTAGTCATGCAGGGGGTGTTTCAGGGTTTAGGGCAGTGCAGTGGTGTTCGGGCAGTGTAGGGGTCATGCAGGGGGTGGTGTTTCAGGGTTTAGGGCAGTGCAGTGGTGTTCGGGCAATGTTGGGGGTCTTGATGGGGGTGGTGTTTCAGGGTTTAGGGCAGTGGTGTTCGGGCAGTGTAGGGGGTCTTGGTGGGGGTGTTGTTTCAGGGTTTAGGGCAGTGCAGTGGTGTTCGGGCAGTGTATGGGGTCTTCCTGGGGTGGTGTTTTAGGGTTTAGGGTAGTGGTTTTCGGGCAGTGTAGGGTGTCTTGCTGGGGGTGGTGTATTAGGTTTAGGGCAGTGCAGTGGTGTTTGGGCAGTGTAGGGGGTTGTGCTGGGGATGGTGTTTCAGGGTTTAGGGCAGTGCAGTGGTGTTCGGGCCGTGTAGGGGGTCAAGCTGGTGGTGGTGTTTCAAGGTTTAGGGCACTGCAGTGGTGTTTGGGCAGTGTAGGGGATAGTGCTGGGGTTGGTGTTTTATGGTTTAGAGTATTGCAGTGGTGTGTGGGTAGTGTAGGGGGTCGTGCGGGGGGTGTTGTTTTAGGGTTTAGGGCAGTGCAGTGGTGTTTGGGAAGTGTAGGGGGTCGTGCTGGAGTGGTGTTTTAGAGTTTACGGCAGTGCAGTGGTGTTCGGGCAGTGTAGGTGGTTGTGCTGGGGGTGGTGTTTTAGGGTTTAGGGAAGTGCAGTGATGTTTGGGCAGTGTAGGGGGAAATGCTGGGGTGGTGTTTTAGGGTTTAGGGCAGTGCAGTGGGGTTCGGGCAGTGTAGGGGTCGTGCTGGGGATGGTGTTTCAGGGTTTAGGACAGTGCAGTGGTGTTCGGGCCGTGTAGTGGGTCATGCTCGTGGTGGTGTTTCAGGGTTTAGGGCAGTGCAGTGGTGTTCGGGCAGTGTAGGAGGTCGTTCTGGGTGTGGTGTTTCAGGGTTTAGGGCAGTGCAGTGGTGGTGAGGCAGTGTAGGGGGTCGTGCTGGGGTTGGAGTTTCAGGGTTTAGGGCAGTGCAGTGGTGCTCGGGCAGTGTAGGGAGTCGTAGTGGGGCTGGTGTTTCAGGGTTTAGGGCAGTGCAGTGGTGGTTGGGCAGTGTAGGGGGTTGTGGTGGGGCTGGTATTTCAGGGTTTAGGGCACAGCAGTGGTGGTCAGGCAGTGTAGGGGGTCATGCTGGGGGTGGTGTTTCCGGGTTTAGGGCAGAGCAGTGGTGTTCGAGCAGTGTAGGGGGTCGTGCTGGGGGTTTTGTTTCAGGGTTTAGGGCAGTGCTCTGGTGTTCGGGCAGTGTGGGGAATCATGCTGGGAGTGGTGTTTCAGGGTTTAGGACAGTGCAGTGGTGTTCAGGCAGTGTAGGGAGTCGTGCAGTGGGGGTGTTTCCGGGTTTAGGGCAGGGCAGTGATGTTCGGGCAGTGTAGGGAGTCATGCAGTGGGTGGTGTTTCAGGGTTTACGGCAGTGCAGTGGTGGTCGGGCAGTGTTGGGGGTCTTGATGGGGTGGTGTTTCAGGGTTCAGGGCAGTGGTGTTCAGGCAGTGTAGAGAGTCTTGCTGGGGGTGGTTTTTCAGTGTTTATTTCTAGTGTAGTGGTGTTTCGGCAGTGTAGGGGGTCTTCCTGGGGTTGGTGTTTTAGGGTTTAGGGTAGTGGTGTTCGGGCAGTGTAGCGGGTCTTGCTGAGGGTGGTTTTTCAGGGTTTAGGGCAGTGCAGTAGTATTCCAGCAGTGTAGGGGGTTGTGCAGGGGGGTGGTGTTTCAGGGTTTAGCGCAGTGAAGTGGTGTTCGGGCTGTGTAGGGGGTCATGCAGTGGGTGGTGTTTCAGGGTTTCGGGCAGTAGAGTGGTGGTCGGGCAGTGTTGGGGGTCTTGATGGGGTAGTGTTTCAGGGTTCAGGGCAGTGGTGTTCGGGCAGTGTAGGGTGTCTTGCTGGGGGTGGTGTTTCAGGGTTTACGGCAGTGCAGTGGTGTTCGGGCAGTGTAGGGGGTCTTCCTGTGGGTGGTGTTTTAGGGTTTAGGGTAGTGGTGTTCGGGCAGTGTAGCGGGTCTTCCTGGGGGTGGTGTTTCAGGGTTTAGGGCAGTGCAGTGGTGTTTGGGCAGTGTAGGGGGTCGTGCTGGGGCTGGTGTTTCAGGGTTTAGGGCAGTGCAGTGGTGTTCGGGCAGTGTAGGGGGTCTTGCTGCGGGTGGTGTTTCAGGGTTTAGGGCAGTGCAGTGGTGCTCGGGCAGTGTAGGGGGTCATGTGGAGGGTGGGGTTTCAGGAATAATGGCAGTGCAGTGGTGTTCGGGCAGTGTAGCGGGTCTTGCTGGGGGTGGTGTTTCAGGGTTTAGGCAGTGCAGTGGTGTTCGGGCAGTATGGGGCGTCGTGCTGGGGGTGGTGTTTCAGGGTTTAGGGCATTGCAGTGGTGTTCAGCCAGTGTAGGGTGTCGTGCTGGGGCTGGAGTTTCATGGTTCAGGGCAGTGCAGTGGTGTTCGGGCAGTGTAGGGGGTCGTGCTGGGGGTGGTATTTCAGGATTTAGGGCACTGCAGTGGTGTTCAGGCAGTGTAGGGGGTCTTGCTGAGGGTGGTGTTTCAGGGTTTAGGGCAGTGCAGTGGTGTTCGGGCAGTGTAGGGGGTCGTGCTGGGGCTGGAGTTTCATGGTTTAGGGCAGTGCAGTGTTGTTCAGGGAGTGTAGGGTTTCGTTCTGGTGCTGGTGTTTCAGGGTGTAGGGCAGTGCAGTGGTGTTCGGGGAGTCTATGAGGTCATACTGGGGCTGGTGTTTCAGGGTTTAGGGCAGTGCAGTGGTGTTCGGGCAGTGTAGGGGGTCGTGCTGGGGGTGGTGTTTCAGGGTTTAGGGCTGTGTAGTGGTGTTCGGGCAGTGTAGGGGGTCGTGCAGGGAGTGGTGTTTCAGGTTTTAGGGCAGAGCAGTGGTGTTCTGGCAGTGTAGGGGGATGAGCGGGGTTTGGTGTTCCAGGGTTTAGTGCAGTGGTGTTCAGGCAGTGTAGGGGGTCTTGCTGGGGGTGGTGTTTCACAGTTTAGGGATGTGCAGTGGTATTCGTGCAGTGTAGGGTATTGTGCAGGGGGTGGTGTTTCAGGGTTTAAGGCAGTGCAGTTGTGTTCGGGCAGTGTAGGGGGTCGTGCTGGGGCTGGTGTTTCAGGGTTTACGGCAGTGCAGTGGTGTTCGGGCAGTGTAGGGGGTCTTCCTGTGGGTGGTGTTTTAGGGTTTAGGGTAGTGGTGTTCGGGCAGTGTAGCGGGTCTTCCTGGGGGTGGTGTTTCAGGGTTTAGGGCAGTGCAGTGGTGTTTGGGCAGTGTAGGGGGTCGTGCTGGGGCTGGTGTTTCAGGGTTTAGGGCAGTGCAGTAGTGTTCGGGCAGTGTAGGGGGTCTTGCTGCGGGTGGTGTTTCAGGGTTTAGGGCAGTGCAGTGGTGCTCGGGCAGTGTAGGGGGTCATGTGGAGGGTGGGGTTTCAGGAATAATGGCAGTGCAGTGGTGTTCGGGCAGTGTAGCGGGTCTTGCTGGGGGTGGTGTTTCAGGGTTTAGGCAGTGCAGTGGTGTTCGGGCAGTATGGGGCGTCGTGCTGGGGGTGGTGTTTCAGGGTTTAGGGCATTGCAGTGGTGTTCGGCCAGTGTAGGGTGTCGTGCTGGGGCTGGAGTTTCATGGTTCAGGGCAGTGCAGTGGTGTTCGGGCAGTGTAGGGGGTCGTGCTGGGGGTGGTATTTCAGGATTTAGGGCACTGCAGTGGTGTTCAGGCAGTGTAGGGGGTCTTGCTGAGGGTGGTGTTTCAGGGTTTAGGGCAGTGCAGTGGTGTTCGGGCAGTGTAGGGGGTCGTGCTGGGGCTGGAGTTTCATGGTTTAGGGCAGTGCAGTGTTGTTCAGGGAGTGTAGGGTTTCGTTCTGGTGCTGGTGTTTCAGGGTGTAGGGCAGTGCAGTGGTGTTTGGGGAGTCTATGAGGTCATACTGGGGCTGGTGTTTCAGGGTTTAGGGCAGTGCAGTGGTGTTCGGGCAGTGTAGGGGGTCGTGCTGGGGGTGGTGTTTCAGGGTTTAGGGCTGTGTAGTGGTGTTCGGGCAGTGTAGGGGATAGTGCTGGGATTGATGTTTCAGAGTTTAGGGCAGTACAGTGGTGTTCGGGCAGTGTAGGGGGTCGTGCAGGGAGTGGTGTTTCAGGTTTTAGGGCAGAGCAGTGGTGTTCTGGCAGTGTAGGGGGATGAGCGGGGTTTGGTGTTCCAGGGTTTAGTGCAGTGGTGTTCAGGCAGTGTAGGGGGTCTTGCTGGGGGTGGTGTTTCACAGTTTAGGGATGTGCAGTGGTATTCGTGCAGTGTAGGGTATTGTGCAGGGGGTGGTGTTTCAGGGTTTAAGGCAGTGCAGTTGTGTTCGGGCAGTGTAGGGGGTCGTGCTGGGGCTGGTGTTTTAGGGATTAGGGCAGTGCAGTGGTGTTCGGGCCCTGTAGGGTGTCTTGCTGAGGCTGGTGTTTTATGGTTTAGGGCAGTGCAGTGGTGTTCGGGAAGTGTAGGGGGTCGTGCGGGGGTAGTGATTCAGGGTTTACGGCAGTGCAGTTGTGTTTGGGCAGTGTAGGGAGTCGTGCTGGGTGTGGTGTTTCAGGGTTTACAGCAGTGAAGTGGTTTTCGGGCAGTGTATTGGTTCCTGTTGGGGGTAGTGTTTCAGGGTTCAGGGCAGTGCAGTGGTGTTTGGGCAGTGTAGGGGTTCGTGCAGTGGGTGATGTTTCAGGGTTTAGGACATTGCAGTGGTGTTCAGGCAGTGTAGGGAGTCGTGCTGGGGATGGTGTTTCAGGGTTTAGAGCAGTGCAGTGGTGTTCGGGCATTGTAGGGGGTCGTGCTGAGACTGGTGTTTTAGGGTTTAGAGCAATGCATTGGTGTTCGGGCAGTGTAGGGGGTCGTGCTGGGGCTGGTGTTTCAGGTTTTAGGGAAGAGCAGTGGTGTTAGGGCAATGTAGGGGGTCATGCTGGGGCTGGTGTTTTAGGGTTTAGGGCAGAGCAGTGGTGTTCAGGCAGTGTAGGGGGATGTGCGAGGGTTGGTGTTTTAGGGTTTAGGGCAGAGCAGTGGTGTTCAGGCAGTGTAGGGAGTCATGCTGGGGGTGCTGTTTCAGGATTTAGGGCAGTGCAGTGGTGTTCGGGCAGTGTAGGGTGTCGTGCTGGGGCTGGTCTTTTAGGGTTTAGGGCAATGCATTGGTGTTCGGGCAGTGTAGTGGGTCATGCTGGGGCTGGTGTTTCAGGTTTTAGGGCAGAGCAGTGGTGTTAGGGCAGTGTAGGGCGACGTGCTGGGGTGGTGTTTTAGGGTTTAGGGCAGAGCAGTGGTGTTCGGGTAGTGTAGGGGGTCTTGCTTGGGGTGGTGTTTCAGGGTTTAGGGCAGTGGTGAACAGGCAGCAGTGTAGGGGGTCTTGCTGGGGTTGGTTTATTGCAGTGCAGTGGTGTTTGGGCAGTGTAGGGGGTCTTACAGGGGGTAGTGTTTCAGGATTTAGGGCAGTGGTGTTCGGGCAGTGTAGGGGGTCTTGCTGGGGGTGGTGTTTCAGGATTTAGGGCAGTGGTGTTCGGGCAGTGTAGGGGGTCTTGCAGGGGGTGGTGTTTCACGGTTTAGGACAGTGGTGTTTGGGCAGTGTAGTGGATCTTGCTGGGGGTGGTGTTTCAGGGTTTATGTAAGTGCAGTGGTGTTCGGGCAGTATAGGGGGTCTTGCTGGGGGTGTTGTTTCAGGGTTTAGGGCAGTGCATTGATGTTCGGGCAGTGTAGGGGGTCGTACTGGTAGTTGTTTTTCAGGGTTTAGGGCAGTGCAATGGTGTTTGGGCAGGGTAGGGGGTCGTGGGGGGGCTGGTGTTTCAGGGTTTAGGGCAGTGCAATGGTGTTCGGGCAGTGTAGGGGTTTGTGGGGGGCTGGTGTTTCAGTGTTTAGGGCAGTGCAATGGTGTTCGGGCAGTGTAGGGCATTCTGGGGGGGCTGGTGTTTCAGGGTTTAGGGCAGTGCAGTGTTGTTCGGGCTGCGTAGGGGGTCGTGCTGGGGTGGTGTTTCAGGGATTAGGGCAGTGCAGTGGCATTCGGGCAGTGCAGGGGGTCGTGCTGGGGGTGGTCTATCAGGGTTCAGGGCAGAGCAGTGGTTTTCGGGCAGTGTAGGGGGCTGTGCTGGGGTGGTGTTTCAGGGTTTAGGGCAGTGCAGTGGTGTTCAGGCTGTGTAGGGTGACATTCTGGGGTGGTGTTTTAGGGTTTAGGGCAGAGCAGTGGTGTTCGGGCAGTGTAGGGGGTCATGCAGGGTGTGGTGTTTCAGGGTTTAGGGCTGTGCAGTGGTGTATGGGTAGTGTAGGGGGTCTTGCTGGGGGTGGTGTTTTATGGTTTAGGGTAGTGCAGTGGTGTTCGGGAAGTGTAGGGGGTCGTGCGGGGGGTGGTGACTCAGGGTTTATGCCAGTGCAGTTGTGTTTGGGCAGTGTAGGGAGTCGTGCTGCGGGTGGTGTTTCAGGGTTTACAGCAGTGAAGTGGTTTTCGGGCCATGTAGGGGTTCGTGTTGGGGGTGGTGTTTCAGGGTTCAAGGCAGTGCAGTCGTGTTTGGGCAGTGTAGGGGTTCGTGCAGTGGGTGATGTTTCAGGGTTTAGGGCATTGCAGTGGTGTTCAGGCAGTGTAGGGAGTCGTGCTGTGGATGGTGTTTCAGGGTTTAGGGCAGTGCAGTGGTGTTCGGGCATTGTAGGGGGTCGTGCTGAGACTGGTGTTTCAGGGTTTAGAGCAGTGCAGTGGTGTTCGGGCAGTGTAGAGGGTCGTGCTGGGGCTGGTCTTTTAGGGTTTAGAGCAATGCATTGGTGTTCGGGCAGTGTAGGGGGTCGTGCTGGGGCTGGTGTTTCAGGTTTTAGGGCAGAGCAGTGGTGTTAGGGCAATATAGGGGGTCATGTTGGGGCTGGTGTTTTAGGGTTTAGGGCAGAGCAGTGGTTTTCGGGCAGTGTAGGGGGATGTGCGGGGGTTGGTGTTTTAGGGTTTAGGGCAGAGCAGTGGTGTTCGGACAGTGTAAGGAGTCATGCTGGAGGTGGTGTTTCAGGGTTTAGGGCAGTGCAGTGGTGTTCGGGCATTGGTCGTGCAGGGGGTGGTGTTTCGGGGTTTAGAGCAGTGCAGTGGTGTTAGGGCAGTGTAGGGTGTCGCGCTGGGGCTGGTCTTATAGGGTTTAGGGCAATGCATTGGTGTTCGGGCAGTGAAATGGGTCATGATGGGGCTGGAGTTTCAGGTTTTAGGGCAGAGCAGTAGTGTTAGGGCAGTGTAGGGCGACGTGCTGGGGTGGTGTTTTAGGGTTTTGGGGCAGAGCAGTGGTGTTTGGGTAGTGTAGGGGTTCTTGCTTGGAGTGGTGTTTCAGGGTTTAGGGCAGTGGTGTTCAGAAAGCAGTGTAGGGGGTCTTGCAGGGGGGTGGTGTTTCAGGGTTTAGGGCAGTGCAGTATGTTCGGGCAGTGTACGGGGTCATGATGGGGGTGTTGTTTCAAGGTTTAGGGCAGTGCAGTGGTGTTCGGGCAGTGTAGCGGGTCATTTTGTGTGTGGTGTTTCAGGGTTTAGGGCACTGCCGTGGTGTTCGGGCAGTTTGGGGGGTCGTGTTGGGGGTGGTGTTTCAGGGTTTAGGGCAGTGCAGTGGTGTTAAGGCAGTGTAGGGTGTCATGCTGTGGCTGGTGTTTTAGGGTTTAGAGCATTGCAGTGGTGTTCGGGCAGTATAGGGGGTCCTATTGTGGCTGGTGTTTCAGGGTTTAGGGCAGTGCAGTGGTGTTCGGGTAGTGTAGGGGGTCGTGCTGGGGTTGGTGTTTTAGGGTTTAGGGCAGTGCAGTGGTGTTCCGGTAGTGTAGGGGTCATGCTGGGGCTGGTGTTTCAGGGTTTAGGGCAGTGCAGTGGTGTAAGGGCAGTTTAGGGGGTCATGGTGGGGGTGGTGTTTCAGTGTTTAGGGCAGTGCAGTGGTGTTCTGGCAGTGTAGGGGGTCATGCTAGGGCTACTGCTTCAGGGTTCATGGCAGTGCAGTGGTGTTCTGGCAGTGTAGGGTGTCGTGCTGGTGTTTCAGGTTTTAGGGCAGAACAGTAGTGTTCGGGCAGTGTAGGGGGATGTGCGGGGGTGGTGTTTTAGGGTTTAGGGCAGAGCAGTGGTGTTCGGGCAGTGTAGGGGGTCATGCTGGGAGTGGTGTTTCAGGGTTTAGGACAGTGCAGTGGTGTTCAGGCAGTGTAGGGAGTCGTGCAGTGGGGGTGTTTCAGGGTTTAGGGCAGTGCAGTGATGTTCGGGCAGTGTAGGGGGTCATGCAGTGGTGGTGTTTCAGGGTTTAGGGCAGTGCAGTGGTGGTCGGGCAGTGTTGGGGGTCTTGATGGGGTTGGTGTTTCAGGGTTCAGGGCAGTGGCGTTCGTGCAGTGTAGGGGGTCTTGCTGGGGGTGGTGTTTCAGGGTTTAGGGCAGTGCAGTGGTGTTTTGGCAGTGTAGGGGGTCTTCCTGGGGTTGGTGTTTTAGGGTTTAGGGTAGTGGTGTTCGGGCAGTGTAGCGGGTCTTGCTGGGGGTGGTGTTTCAGGGTTTAGGGCAGTGCAGTGGTGTTCCGGCAGTGTAGGGGGTCTTCCTGGGGTTGGTGTTTTAGGGTTTAGGGTAGTGGTGTTCGGGCAGTGTAGCGGGTCTTGCTTGGGGTGGTGTTTCAGGGTTTAGGGCAGTGCAGTAGTGTTCGGGCAGTGTACGGGGTCATGATGGGGGTGTTGTTTCAAGGTTTAGGGCAGTGCAGTGGTGTTCGGGCAGTGTAGCGGGTCATTGTGTGGGTTGTGTTTCAGGGTTTAGGGCACTGCCGTGGTGTTCGGGCAGTTTGGGGGGTCGTGCTGGGGGTGGTGTTTCAGGGTTTAGGGCAGTGCAGTGGTGTTAAGGCAGTGTAGGGTATCATGCTGTGGCTGGTGTTTTAGGGTTTAGGGCATTGCAGTGGTGTTCGGGCAGTATAGGGGGTCCTATTGTGGCTGGTGTTTCAGGGTTTAGGGCAGTGCAGTGGTGTTCGGGTAGTGTAGGGGGTCGTGCTGGGGTTGGTGTTTCAGGGTTTAGGGCAGTGCAGTTGTGTTCCGGTAGTGTAGGGGTCATGCTGGGGCTGGTGTTTCAGGGTTTAGGGCAGTGCAGTGGTGTAAGGGCAGTTTAGGGGGTCATGGTGGGGGTGGTGTTTCAGCGTTTAGGGCAGTGCAGTGGTGTTCTGGCAGTGTAGGGGGTCATGCTAGGGCTACTGCTTCAGGGTTCATGGCAGTGCAGTGGTGTTCTGGCAGTGTAGGGTGTCGTGCTGGTGTTTCAGGTTTTAGGGCAGAACAGTGGTGTTCAGGCAGTGTAGGGGGATGTGCGGGGTGGTGTTTTAGGGTTTAGGGCAGAGCAGTGGTGTTCGGGCAGTGTAGGGGGTCATGCTGGGAGTGGTGTTTCAGGGTTTAGGACAGTGCAGTGGTGTTCAGGCAGTGTAGGGAGTCGTGCAGTGGGGGTGTTTCAGGGTTTAGGGCAGTGCAGTGATGTTCGGGCAGTGTAGGGGGTCATGCAGTGGGTGGTGTTTCAGGGTTTAGGGCAGTGCAGTGGTGGTCGGGCAGTGTTGGGGGTCTTGATGGGGTTGGTGTTTCAGGGTTCAGGGCAGTGGTGTTCGGGCAGTGTAGGGGGTCTTGCTGGGGGTGGTGTTTCAGGGTTTAGGGCAGTGCAGTGGTGTTCCGGCAGTGTAGGGGTCTTCCTGGGGTTGGTGTTTTAGGGTTTAGGGTAGTGGTGTTCGGGCAGTGTAGCGGGTCTTGCTGGGGGTGGTGTTTCAGGGTTTAGGGCAGTGCAGTTGTGTTCCGGCAGTGTAGGGGGTCTTCCTGGGGTTGGTGTTTTAGGGTTTAGGGTAGTGGTGTTCGGGCAGTGTAGCGGGTCTTGCTGGGGGTGGTGTTTCAGGGTTTAGGGCAGTGCAGTAGTATTCCAGCAGTGTAGGGGGTTGTGCAGGGGGGTGGTGTTTCAGGGTTTAGCGCAGTGAAGTGGTGTTCGGGCAGTGAAGGGGGTCATGCAGTGGGTGGTGTTTCAGGGTTTCGGGCAGTGCAGTGGTGGTCGGGCAGTGTTGGGGGTCTTGATGGGGTGGTGTTTCAGGGTTCAGGGCAGTGGTGTTCGGGCAGTGTAGGGGGTCTTGCTGGGGGTGGTGTTTCAGGGTTTAGGGCAGGGCAGTGGTGTTCGGGCATTGTTGGGGGTCTTCCTGGGTGTGGTGTTTTAGGGTTTAGGGTAGTGGTGTTCGGGCAGTGTAGCGGGTCTTGCTGGGGGTGGTGTTTCAGGGTTTAGGGCAGTGCAGTGGTGTTAAGGCAGTGTAGGGGGTCATGCTGTGGCTGGTGTTTTAGGGTTTAAGGCATTGTAGTGGTGTTCGGGCAGTATAGGGGGTCCTATTGTGGCTGGTGTTTTAGGGTTTAGGGTAGTGCAGTGGTGTTCGGGTAGTGTAGGGGGTCGTGCTGGGGTTGGTGTTTTAGGGTTTAGGGCAGTGTAGTGGTGTTCCGGTAGTGTAGGGGTCATGCTGGGGCTGGTGTTTCAGGGTTTAGGGCAGTGCAGTGGTGTAAGGGCAGTTTAGGGGGTCATGGTGGGGGTGGTGTTTCAGTGTTTAGGGCAGTGCAGTGGTGTTCTGGCAGTGTAGGGGGTCATGCTAGGGCTACTGCTTCAGGGTTCATGGCAGTGCAGTGGTGTTCTGGCAGTGTAGGGTGTCGTGCTGGTGTTTCAGGTTTTAGGGCAGAACAGTGGTGTTCGGGCAGTGTAGGGGGATGTGCGGGGGTGGTGTTTTAGGAGTTTAGGTCAGAGCAGTGGTGTTCGGGCAGTGTAGGGGGTCATGCTGGGAGTGGTGTTTCAGGGTTTAGGACAGTGCAGTGGTGTTCAGGCAGTGTAGGGAGTCGTGCAGTGGGGGTGTTTCAGGGTTTAGGGCAGTGCAGTGATGTTCGGGCAGTGTAGGGGGTCATGCAGTGGGTGGTGTTTCAGGGTTTAGGGCAGTGCAGTGGTGGTCGGGCAGTGTTGGGGGTCTTGATGGGGGTGGTGTTTCAGGGTTCAGGGCAGTGGTGTTCGGGCAGTGTAGGGGGTCTTGCTGGGGGTGGTGTTTCAGGGTTTAGGGCAGTGCAGTGGTGTTCCGGCAGTGTAGGGGGTCTTCCTGGGGTTGGTGTTTTAGGGTTTAGGGTAGTGGTGTTCGGGCAGTGTAGCGGGTCTTGCTGGGGGTGGTGTTTCAGGGTTTAGGGCAGTGCAGTGGTGTTCCGGCAGTGTAGGGGGTCTTCCTGGGGTTGGTGTTTTAGGGTTTAGGGTAGTGGTGTTCGGGCAGTGTAGCGGGTCTTGCTGGGGGTGGTGTTTCAGGGTTTAGGGCAGTGCAGTAGTATTCCAGCAGTGTAGGGGGTTGTGCAGGGGGGTGGTGTTTCAGGGTTTAGCGCAGTGAAGTGGTGTTCAGGCAGTGAAGGGGGTCATGCAGTGGGTGGTGTTTCAGGGTTTAGGGCAGTGCAGTGGTGGTCGGGCAGTGTTGGGGGTCTTGATGGGGTGGTGTTTCAGGGTTCAGGGCAGTGGTGTTCGGGCAGTGTAGGGGGTCTTGCTGGGGGTGGTGTTTCAGGGTTTAGGGCAGGGCAGTGGTGTTCGGGCAGTGTTGGGGGTCTTCCTGGGTGTGGTGTTTTAGGGTTTAGGGTAGTGGTGTTCGGGCAGTGTAGCGGGTCTTGCTGGGGGTGGTGTTTCAGGGTTTAGGGCAGTGCAGTATTATTCCAGCAGTGTAGGGGGTTGTGCAAGGGGGTGGTGTTTCATGGTTTAGGGCAGTGCAGTGGTGTTTGGGCAGTGTAGGGGGTCGTGCTGGGGCTGGTGTTTCAGGGTTTAGGGCAGTGCAGTGATGTTCGGGCAATGTAGGGGGTCTTGCTGTGGGGTGGTGTTTCAGGGTTTAGGGCAGTGCAGTGGTGCTTGGGCAGTGTAGGGGGTCATGTGGGGGGTGGTGTTTCAGGAATAATGGCAGTGCAGTGGTGTTCGGACAGTGTAGGGGGTCGTGCTGGGGGTGGTGTTTCAGGGTTTAGGCAGTGCAGTGGTGTTCGGGCAGTATGGGGCCTCGTGCTGGGGGTGGTGTTTCTGGGTTTAGGGCATTGCAGTGGTGTTCGGGCAGTGTAGGGTGTCGTGCTGGGGCTGGAGTTTCATGGTTTAGGGCAGTGCAGTGGTGTTCGGGCAGTGTAGGGGGTCGTGCTGGGGGTGGTGTTTCAGGATTTAGGGCACTGCAGTGGTGTTCAGGCAGTGTAGGGGGTCTTGCTGAGGGTGGTGTTTCAGGGTTTAGGGCAGTGCAGTGGTGTTCGGGCAGTGTAGGGGGTCATGCTGGGGCTGGCGTTTC
This sequence comes from Triturus cristatus, assembly GCF_964204655.1. NCBI lineage: Eukaryota > Metazoa > Chordata > Amphibia > Caudata > Salamandridae > Triturus > Triturus cristatus. Next base: position 629,500,306 of record NC_140579.1, on the reverse strand, counting down.
ATGGTTTAGGGCAGTGCAGTGGTGTTCAGGGAGTGTAGGGTTTCGTGCTGGTGCTGGTGTTTCAGGGTGTAGGGCAGTGCAGTGGTGTTCGGAGAGGGTAGGGGGTCGTGCCAGGGCTGGTGTTTCAGGGTTTAGGGCAGTGCAGTGGTGTTCGGGCAGTGTAGGGGGTCAGTACTGGGGGTGGTGTTTCAGGGTTTAGGGCTGTGTAGTGGTGTTCGGGCAGAGTAGGGGATCGTGCTGGGATTGATGTTTTAGAGTTTAGGGCAGTACAGTGGTGTTCGGGCAGTGTAGGGGGTCGTGCAGGGGGTGGTGTTTCAGGGTTTAGGGCAGTGCAGTGGTGTTCGGGCCGTGTAGGGGGATGAGGGGGGTTGGTGTTTCAGGGTTTAGTGCAGTGGTGTTCAAGCAGTGTAGGGGGTCTTGCTGGGGGTGGTGTTTCACAGTTTAGGGGAGTGCAGTGGTATTCGTGCAGTGTAGGGTATTGTGCAGGGGGTGGTGTTTCAGGGTTTAAGGCAGTGCAGTGGTGTTCGGGCAGTGTAGGGGGTCGTGCTGGGGCTGGTTTTTTAGGGATTAGGGCAGTGCAATGGTGTTCGGGCAGTGTAGGGGGTCTTGCTGGGGCTGATGTTTTATGGTTTCGGGTAGTGCAGCGGTGTTCAGGAAGTGTTGGGGGTCTTGCGGGGGGGTAGTGATTCAGGGTTTAGGGCCATGCAGTTGTGTTTGGGCAGTGTAGGGAGTCGTGCTGGGGGTGGTGTTTCAGGGTTTACAGCAGTGAAGTGGTTTTCGGGCAGTGTAGGTGTTCCTGTTGGGGGTGGTGTTTCAGGGTTCAGGGCACTGCAGTGGTGTTTGGGCAGTGTAGGGGTTCGTGCAGTGGGTGATGTTTCAGGGTTTAGGGCATTGCAGTGGTGTTCAGGCAGTGTAGGGAGTCGTGCTGGGGATGGTGTTTCAGGGTTTAGGGCAGAGCAGTGGTGTTCGGGTAGTGTAGGGGGTCTTGCTTGGGGTGGTGTTTCAGGGTTTGGGCAGTGCAGTGGTGTTCGGGCATTGTAGGGGGTCGTGCTAAGACTGGTGTTTCAGGGTTTAGAGCAGTGCAGTGGTGTTCGGGCAGTGTAGAGGGTCGTGCTGGGGCTAGTCTTTTAGGGTTTAGAGCAATGCATTGGTGTTCGGGTAGTGTAGGGGGTCATGCTGGGGCTGGTGTTTCAGGTTTTAGGGCAGAGCAGTGGTGTTAGGGCAATGTGGGTGTCATGCTGGGGCTTGTGTTTTAGGGTTTGGGGCAGAGCAGTGGTGTTCGGGCAGTGTAGGGGGATGTGCGAGGGTTGGTGTTTTAGGGTTTAGGGCAGAGCAGTGGTGTTCGGGCAGTGTAGTGGGTCATGCTGGGGCAGGTGTTTCAGGTTTTAGGGCATGGCAGTGGTGTTAGGTCAGTGTAGGGCGACGTGCTGGGGTGGTGTTTTAGGGTTTAGGGCAGAGCAGTGGTGTTCGGGTAGTGTAGGGGGTCTTGCTTGGGGTGGAGTTTCAGGGTTTGGGCAGTGCAGTGGTGTTCGGGCATTGGTCGTGCAGGGGGTGGTGTTTCGGGCTTTAGGGCAGTGCAGTGGTGTTTGGGCAGTGTAGGGTGTCGTGCTGGGGCTGGTCTTTTAGGGTTTAGGGCAATGCATTGGTGTTCGGGCAGTGTAGTGGGTCATGCTGGGGCTGGTGTTTCAGGTTTAAGGGCAGAGCCGTGGTGTTAGGGCAGTGTAGGGCGATGAGCTGGGGTGGTGTTTTAGGGTTTAGGGCAGAGCAGTGTTTTTTGGGTAGTGTAGGGGGTCTTGCTTGGGGTGGTGTTTCAGGGTTTAGGGCAGTGGTGTTCAGGCAGCAGTGTAGGGGGTCTTGATGGGGGTGGTGTTTCAGGGTTTATTGCAGTACAGTGGTGTTTGGGCAGTGTAGGGGGTCTTGCAGGGGGTAGTGTTCCAGGATTTAGGGCAGTGGTGTTCAGGCAGTGTAGGGGGTCTTGCTGGGGGTGGTGTTTCAGGATTTAGGGCAGTGGTGTTCGGGCAGTGTAGGGGGTCTTGCTGGGGGTGGTGTTTCAGGGTTTAGGGCAGTGGTGTTCGGGCAGTGTAGTGGATCTTGCTGGGAAGTGGTGTTTCAGGGTTTTTGTAAGTGCAGTGGTGTTCGGGCAGTGTAGGGGGTCTTGCTGGGGGTGTTGTTTCAGGGTTTGGGGCAGTGCAGTGGTGTTCGGGCAGTGTAGGGGGTCGTACTGGTAGTGGTTTTTCAGGGTTTAGGGCAGTGCAATGGTGTTCGGGCAGGGCAGAGGGTCGTGGGGGGGCTGGTGTTTCAGGGTTTTGGGCAGTGCAATGGTGTTCGGGCAGTGTAGGGGTTTGTGGGGGGCTGGTGTTTCAGGGTTTAGGGCAGTGCAATGGTGTTCAGGCAGTGTAGGGCATCGTGGGGGGCTGGTGTTTCAGGGTTTAGAGCAGTGCAGTGGAATTCGGGCTGTGTAGGGGGTCGTGCTGGGGTGGTGTTTCAGGGATTAGGGCAGTGCAGTGGCGTTCGGGTAGTGTAGGGGGTCGTGCTGGTGGTGATCTATCAGGGTTTAGGGCAGAGCAGTGGTGTTCGGACAGTGTAGGGGGCTGTGCTGGGGTGGTGTTTCAGGGTTTAGGGCAGTGCAGTGGTGTTCAGGCTGTGTAGGGCAACGTTCTGGGGTGGTGTTTTAGGGTTTAGGGCAGAGCAGTGGTGTTCGGACAATGTAGGGAGTCATGCTGGAGGTGGTGTTTCAGGGTTTAGGGCAGTGCAGTGGTGTTCGGGCATTGGTCGTGCAGGGGGTGGTGTTTCGGGGTTTAGAGCAGTGCAGTGGTGTTAGGGCAGTGTAGGGTGTCGTGCTGGGGCTGGTCTTTTAGGGTTTAGGGCAATGCATTGGTGTTCGGGTAGTGAAGTGGGTCATGCTGGGGCTGGAGTTTCAGGTTTTAGGGCAGAGCAGTGGTGTTAGGGCAGTGTAGGGCGACGTGCTGGGGTGGTGTTTTAGGGTTTTGGGGCAGAGCAGTGGTGTTTGGGTAGTGTAGGGGTTCTTGCTTGGAGTGGTGTTTCAGGGTTTAGGGCAGTGGTGTTCAGGCAGCAGTGTAGGGGGTCTTGCTGGGGGTAGTGTTTCAGGGTTTATTGCAGTGCAGTGGTGTTCGGGCAGTGTAGGAGTTCTTGCAGGGGGTGGTGTTTCAGGATTTAGGGCAGTGGTGTTCGGGCAGTGTAGGGGGTCTTGCTGGGGGTGGTGTTTCAGGATTTAGGGCAGTGGTGTTTAGGCAGTGTAGGGGGTCTTGCTGGGGGTGGTGTTTCAGAGTTTAGGGCAGTGGTGTTTGGGCAGTGTAGGGGTTCTTGCTGGGGGTGTTGTTTCAGGGTTTAGGGCAGTGCAGTGGTGTTCGGGCAGTGTAGGGGGTCGTACTGGTAGTGGTTTTTCAGGGTTTAGGGCAGTGCAATGGTGTTCGGGCAGGGTAGGGGGTCGTGGAGGGGCTGGTGTTTCAGGGTTTAGGGCAGTGCAATGGTGTTCGGGCAGTGTAGGGGTTTGTGGGGTGCTGGTGTTTCAGGGTTTAGGGCAGTGAAATGGTTTTCGGGCAGTGTAGGGCATTGTGGGGGGCTGGTGTTTCAGGGTTTAGGGCAGTGCAGTGGTGTTCGGGCTGTGTAGGGGTCGTGCTGGAGTGGTGTTTCAGGGATTAGGGCAGTGCAGTGGCGTTCGGGCAGGGCAGGGGGTCGTGCTGGGAGTGGTCTATCAGTGTTCAGGGCAGAGCAGTGGTGTTCGGACAGTGTAGGGGTTGTGCTGGGGTGGTGTTTTAGGGTTTAGGGCAGAGCAGTGGTGTTTGTGCAGTGTAGGGGGTCATGCAGGTTGTGGTGTTTCAGGGTTTAGGGCTGTGCAGTGGTTTTCGGGTAGTGTAGGGCGTCTTACTGGGGGTGGTGTTTTAGGGTTTAGGGCAGTGTAGTGGTTTGGGCTGTGTAGGGGGTCAAACTGGGGGTGGTGTTTCAGGGTTTAGCACAGTGCAGTTGTGTTCAGGCAGTATGAGGGGTCTGGCTGGGGCTGGTGGTTTAGGGCAGTGCAGTGGTGTTTTGGCAGTGAAGGGGGTCTTGCTGGGGCTTGTGTTTTAGGGTTTAGGGCAGTGCAGTGTGGTTCGGGCAGTGTAGGGGTTCGTGCTGGGGATGGTGTTTTATGGTTTAGGGCAGTGCTGTGGTGTTCGGGCAGTGTAGGGGGTCGTGCGGGGAGGTGTTTCAGGGTTTAGGGCAGTGCAGTGGTGTTCGGGCAGTGTAGGGGGTCGTGCTGGGGTTGTTGTTTCAGGGTTTAGCGCAGTGAAGTGGTGTTCGGGCAGTGTAGGGGGTTGTGCAGGGGGTGGTGTTTCAGGGTTTAGGGCAGTGCAGTGGTGTTCGGGCAGTGTAGGGAGTCGTGCTGGGGTAGTGTTTCAGAGTTTAGGGCAGTGGAGTGGTGTTCGGGCAGTGTAGGGGCACTTGCTGGGGTTGGTGTTTCAGGGTTTAGGGCAGTGGTGTTCGGGCAGCAGTTTAGGGGGTCTTGCTGGGGATGGTGTTTCAGGGTTTAGGGCAGCGCAGTGGTGTTCGGGCAGTGTAGGGGGTCTTGCTGAGGGTGGTGTTTCAGGGTATAAGGCAGTGCAGTGGTGTTCGGGCAGTGTAGGGGGTCATGCAGGGGGGTGGCGTTTCAGGGTTTAGGGCAGTGCAGTATGTTCGGGCAGTGTACGGGGTCATGATGGGGGTGGTGTTTCAGGGTTTAGGGCAGTGCAGTGGTGTTCGGGCAGTGTAGCGGGTCGTTGTGTGGGTGGTGTTTCAGGGTTTGGGCAGTGCCGTGGTGTTAAGGCAGTGTAGGGGGTCATGCTGTGGCTGGTGTTTTAGGGTTTAGGGTATTGCAGTGGTGTTCGGGCAGTATAGGGGGTCCTACTGTGGCTGGTGTTTCAGGGTTTAGGGCAGTGCAGTGGTGTTCGGGTAGTGTAGGGGGTCGTGCTGGGGTTGGTGTTTCAGGGTTTAGGGCAGTGCAGTGGTGTTCCGGTAGTGTAGGGGTCATGCTGGGGCTGGTGTTTCAGGGTTTAGGGCAGTGCAGTGGTGTAAAGGCAATGTAGGGGTTCATGGTGGGGGTGGTGTTTCAGGGTTTAGGGCAGTGCAGTGGTGTTCTAGCAGTGTAGGGGGTCATGCTAGGGCTAGTGCTTCAGGGTTCATGGCAGTGCAGTGGTGGTCTGGCAGTGTAGGGTGTCGTGCTGGTGTTTCAGGTTTTAGGGCAGAACAGTGGTGTTCGGGCAGTGTAGGGGGATGTGTGGGGGTGGTGTTTTAGGGTTTAGGGCAGAGCAGTGGTGTTTGGGCAGTGTAGGGGGTCATGCTGGGAGTGGTGTTTCAGGGTTTAGGACAGTGCAGTGGTGTTCAGGCAGTGTACGGAGTCGTGCAGTGGGGGTGTTTCAGGGTTTAGGGCAGTGCAGTGGTGGTCGTGCAGTGTTGGGGGTCTTGATGGGGGTGGTGTTTCAGGGTTCAGGGCAGTGGTGTTCGGGCAGTGTAGGGGGTCTTGCTGGGGGTGGTGTTTCAGGGTTTAGGGCAGTGCAGTGGTGTTCCGGCGGTGTGGGGGTCTTCCTGGGGTTGGTGTTTTAGGGTTTAGGGTAGTGGTGTTCGGGCAGTGTAGTGGGTCTTGCTGGGGGTGGTGTTTCAGGGTTTAGGGCAGTGCAGTAGTATTCCAGCAGTGTAGGGGGTTGTCCAGGGGGGTGGTGTTTCAGAGTTTAGCACAGTGAAGTGGTGTTCGGGCAGTGAAGGGGGTCATGCAGTGGGTGGTGTTTCAGGGTTTAGGGCAGTGCAGTGGTGGTCGGGCAGTGTTGGGGGTCTTGATGGGGTGGTGTTTCAGGGTTCAGGGCAGTGGTGTTCGGGCAGTGAAGGGGGTCTTGCTGGGGGTGGTGTTTCAGGGTTTAGGGCAGGGCAGTGGTGTTTGGGCAGTGTTGGGGGTCTTCCTGGGGGTGGTGTTTTAGGGTTTAGGGTAGTGGTGTTCGGGCAGTGTAGCGGGTCTTGCTGGGGGTGGTGTTTCAGGGTTTAGGGCAGTGCAGTATTATTCCAGCAGTGTAGGGGGTTGTGCAAGGGGGTGGTGTTTCAGGGTTTAGGGCAGTGCAGTGGTGTTTGGGCAGTGTAGGGGGTCGTGCTGGGGCTGGTGTTTCAGGGTTTAGGGCAGTGCAGTGATGTTCGGGCAATGTAGGGGGTCTTGCTGCGGGGTGGTGTTTCAGGGTTTAGGGCAGTGCAGTGGTGCTCGGGCAGTGTAGGGGGTCATGTGGGGGGTGGTGTTTCAGGAATAATGGCAGTGCAGTGGTGTTCGGGCAGTGTAGGGGGTCATGCTGGGGGTGGTGTTTCAGGGTTTAGGCAGTGCAGTGGTGTTCGGGCAGTATGGGGCGTCGTGCTGGGGGTGGTGTTTCAGGGTTTAGGGCATTGCAGTGGTGTTCGGGCAGTGTAGGGTGTCATGCTGGGGGTGGTGTTTCAGGATTTAGGGCACTGCAGTGGTGTTCAGGCAGTGTAGGGGGTCTTGCTGAGGGTGGTGTTTCAGGGTTTAGGGCAGTGCAGTGGTGTTCGGGCAGTGTAGGGGTCGTGCTGGGGCTGGAGTTTCATGGTTTAGGGCAGTGCAGTGGTGTTCAGGGAGTGTAGGGTTTCGTGCTGGTGCTGGTGTTTCAGGGTGTAGGGCAGTGCAGTGGTGTTCGTGGAGTGTAGGGGGTCATGCTGGGGCTGGTGTTTCAGGGTTTAGGGCAGTGCAGTGGTGTTCGGGCAGTGTAGGGGGTCAGTACTGGGGGTGGTGTTTCAGGGTTTAGGGCTGTGTAGTGGTGTTCGGGCAGTGTAGGGGATCGTGCTAGGATTGATGTTTCAGAGTTTAGGGCAGTACAGTGGTGTTCGGGCAGTGTAGGGGGTTGTGCAGGGGGTGGTGTTTCAGGGTTTAGGGCAGTGCAGTGGTGTTCGGGCAGTGTAGGGGTCGTGCTGGGGCTGGTGTTTCAGGTTTCAGGGCAGAGCAGTGGTGTTCTGGCAGTGTAGGGGGATGAGCGGGTGTTGGTGTTTCAGGGTTTAGTGCAGTGGTGTTCAGGCAGTGTAGGGGGTCTTGCTGGGGGTGGTGTTTCACAGATTAGGGGAGTGCAGTGGTATTCGTGCAGTGTAGGGTATTGTGCAGGGGGTGGTGTTTCAGGGTTTAAGGCAGTGCAGTGGTGATCGGGCAGTGTAGGGGGTCGTGCTGGGGCTGGTGTTTTAGGGATTAGGGCAGTGCAGTGGTGTTCGGACAGTGTAGGGGGTCTTGCTGGGGCTGGTGTTTTATGGTTTAGGGTAGTGCAGTGGTGTTCAGGAAGTGTAGGGGGTCGTGCGGGGGGTAGTGTTTCAGGGTTTAGGGCCGTGCAGTTGTATTTGGGCAGTGTAGGGAGTCGTGCTGCGGGTGGTGTTTCAGGGTTTACAGCAGTGAAATGGTTTTCGGGCAGTGTAGGTGTTCCTGTTGGGGGTGGTGTTTCAGGGTTCAGGGCAGTGCAGTGGTGTTTGGGCAGTGTAGGGGTTCGTGCAGTGGGTGATGTTTCAGGGTTTAGGGCATTGCAGTGGTGTTCAGGCAGTGTAGGGAGTCGTGCTGGGGATCGTGTTTCAGGGTTTAGAGCAGTGCAGTCGTGTTCGGGCAGTGTAGAGGGTCGTGCTGGGGCTGGTCTTTTAGGGTTTAGAGCCATGCATTGGTGTTCTGGCTGTGTAGTGGGTCGTGCTGAGGCTGGTGTTTCAGGTTTGAGGGCAGAGCAGTGGTGTTAGGGCAATGTGGGGGTCATGCTGGGGCTGGTGTTTTAGGGTTTGGGGCAGAGCAGTGGTGTTCGGGCAGTGTAGGGGGATGCGCGAGGGTTGGTGTTTTAGGGTTTAGGGCAGAGCAGTGGTGTTCGGGCAGTGTAGGGTGTCGTGCTGGGGCTGGTCTTTTAGTGTTTAGGGCAATGCATTGGTGTTCGGGCAGTGTAGTGGGTCATGCTGGGTCTGGTGTTTCAGGTTTTAGGGCAGAGCAGTGGTGTTAGGGCAGTGTAGGGCGACGTGCTGGGGTGGTGTTTTAGGGTTTAGGGCAGAGCAGTGGTGTTCGGGTAGTGTAGGGGGTCTTGCTTGGGGTGGTGTTTCAGGGTTTAGGGCAGTGGTGTTCAGGCAGCAGTGTAGGGGGTCTTGATGGGGTGGTGTTTCAGGGTTTATTGCAGTACAGTGGTGTTTGGGCAGTGGAGGGGGTCTTGCAAGGGGTGGTGTTCCAGGATTTAGGGCAGTGGTGTTCAGGCAGTGTAGAGGGTCTTGCTGGGGGTGGTGTTTCAGGTTTTAGGGCAGTGGTGTTCGGGCAGTGTAGGGGGTCTTGCTGGGGGTGGTGTTTCAGGGTTTAGGGCAGTGGTGTTCGGACAGTGTAGTGGATCTTGCTGGGAGTGGTGTTTCAGGGTTTATGTAAGGGCAGTGGTGTTCGGGCGGTGTGGGGGGTCTTGCTGGGGGTGTTGTTTCAGGGTTTAGGGCAGTGCAGTGGTGTTCGGGCAGTGTAGGGGGTCGTACTAGTAGTGGTTTTTCAGGGTTTAGGGCAGTGCAATGGTGTTCAGGCAGGGTAGGGGGTCATGGGGGGCTGGTGTTTCAGGGTTTTGGGCAGTGCAATGGTGTTCGGGCAGTGTGGGGGTTTGTGGGGGGCTGGTGTTTCAGGGTTTAGGGCAGTGCAATGGTGTTCGGGCATTGTAGGGCATCGTGGGGGGCTGGTGTTTCAGGGTTTAGAGCAGTGCAGTGGTGTTCGGGGTGTGTAGGGGGTCGTGCTGGGGTGGTGTTTCAGGGATTAGGGCAGTGCAGTGGCGTTCGGGCAGTGCAGGGGGTCGTGCTGGGGGTGGTCTATCAGGGTTCAGGGCAGAGCAGTGGTGTTCGGACAGTGTAGGGGGCTGTGCTGGGGTGGTGTTTCAGGGTTTAGGGCAGTGCAGTGGTGTTCAGGCTGTGTAGGGCGACGTTCTGTGGTGGTTTTTAGGGTTTAAGGCAGAGCAGTGGTGTTCGGGCAGTGTAGGGGGTCATGCAGGGTGTGGTGTTTCAGGATTTAGGGCTGTGCAGTGGTGTACGGGTAGTGTAGGGGGTCTTGCTGGGGGTGGTGTTTTATGGTTTAGGGTAGTGCAGTGGTGTTCGGGAAGTGTAGGGGGTCATGCGGGGGTGGTGACTCAGGGTTTATGGCAGTGCCGTTGTGTTTGGGCAGTGTAGGGAGTCGTGCTGCGGTTGGTGTTTCAGGGTTTACAGCAGTGAAGTGGTTTTAGGGCAGTGTAGGGGTTTGTGTTGGGGGTGGTGTTTCAGGGTTCAAGGCAGTGCAGTGGTGTTTGGGCAGTGTAGGGGTTCGTGCAGTGGGTGATGTTTCAGGGTTTAGGGCATTGCAGTGGTGTTCAGGCAGTGTAGGGAGTCGTGCTGGGGATGGTGTTTCAGGGTTTAGGGCAGAGCAGTGGTGTTCGGGCAGTGTAGGGGGTCGTGCTGGGGCTGGTGTTTCAGGTTTTAGGGCAGAGCAGTGGTGTTAGGGCAATATAGGGGGTCATGCTGGGGCTGGTGTTTTAGGGTTTAGGGCAGAGCAGTGGTGTTCGGGCAGAGTAGGGGGATGTGCGGGGGTTGGTGTTTTAGGGTTTAGGGCAGAGCAGTGGTGTTCGGGCAGTGTAGGGTGTCATGCTGGAGGTGGTGTTTCAGGGTTTAGGACAGTGCAGTAGTGTTCGGGCATTGGTCGTGCAGGGGGTGGTGTTTCGGGGTTTAGGGCAGTGCAGTGGTGTTAGGGCAGTGTAGGGTGTCGTGCTGGGGCTGGTCTTTTAGGGTTTAGGGCAATGCATTGGTGTTCGGGCAGTGAAGTGGGTCATGCTGGGGCTGGAGTTTCAGGTTTTAGGGCAGAGCAGTGGTGATAGGGCAGTGTAGGGCGACGTGCTGGGGTGGTGTTTTAGTGTTTTGGGGCAGAGCAGTGGTGTTTGGGTAGTGTATGGGGTCTTGCTTGGGGTGGTGTTTCAGGGTATAGGGCAGTGGTGTTCAGGCAGCAGTGTAGGGGGTCTTGCTGGGGGTGGTGTTTCAGGGTTTATTGCAGTGCAGTGGTGTTCGGGCAGTGTAGGAGGTCTTGCAGGGGTGGTGTTTCAGGTTTTAGGGCAGAGCAGTGGTGTTAGGGCATTATAGGGGGTCATGCTGGGGCTGGTGTTTCAGGGTTTAGTGCAGTGCAATGGTGTTCGGGCAGTGTAGGGGTTTGTGGGGGGCTGGTGTTTCAGGGTTTAGGGCAGTGCAATGGTGTTCGGGTAGTGTAGGGCATCGTGGGGGGGCTGTTGTTTCAGGGTTTAGGGCAGTGCAGTGGTGTTCGGGCTGTGTAGGGGGTCGTGCTGGGGTGGTGTTTCAGGGATTAGGGCAGTGCAGTGGCGTTCGGGTAGTGCAGGGGGTCGTGCTGGGGGTGGTCTATCAGGGTTCAGGGCAGAGCAGTGGTGTTCGGACAGTGTAGGGGGATGTGCTGGGGTGGTGTTTTAGGGTTTAGGGCAGAGCAGTGGTGTTCAGGCAGTGTAGGGGGTCATGCAGGGTGTGGTGTTTCAGGGTTTAGGGCTGTGCAGTGGTGTTCGGGTAGTGTAGGGGGTCTTGCTGGGGGTGGTGTTTTAGGGTTTAGGGCAGTGCAGTGGTTTGGGCTGTGTAGGGGGTCAAACAGGGGGTGGTGTTTCAGGGTTTAGCGCAGTACAGTGATGTTCAGGCAGTATGAGGGGTCTGGCTGGGGCTGGTGGTTTAGGGCAGTGCAGTGGTGTTTGGGCAGTGAAGGGGGTCTTGCTGGGGCTTGTGTTTTAGGTAAGGGTGGGCGTAGTTCGCGAAGTAGCACTTCGCGAAGCTACGCAAAGTGAAGTTCGCACTACGCGAGCTACGCGTAGCACTTCGCGAACTGCGTAGTAACATGTTCGCAGTGTGCAAGATGTTGTTTTCAATGATTGCACAGTGCGGACAAGCAACCGGCACTGTGCAATCATTGAAAATGGCATCTTGCACAGTGCGAGCTGTAGTTTTCTGCTGCTCGAGTCGATTTTTACTCGAGCGGCAGCTTTCTCAACGCGAACCCTCGCATAATAAAAAGTGCGGACAAAGGTGGTGGGATCGTGGTCCAGTCTACTGATAAATATAAATTGGAGATTAAAAGACAGCTTGATAATGCTGAACACTACCGGATGCTCAGAACCAATCTTATATCTGAGATCCAGAAATCAATATTGGATGTGACAACTGATGCTAAATCGATTGGTTTTCTTACTCATAAGGAATTTCTATATCTGAATTCAAAAAATCCAAGAATTCCTTTACTGTACACTCTCCCCAAGGTGCATAAGAGTATGGAAAATCCTCCAGGCCGGCCCATAGTTTCTGGCTGTGGGTCGGTCTTGGAACCTCTTTGCAAATACATTGACGTTTTTATAAAAGATCTAGCAATGAAAACCACCAGTTATGTACGTGACAGTGGTGATATAATTGTACAACTAGAAACCATGACTTTTTGTCCTGATTCAGAGATGTTGGTGTGTTTAGACATTGAGTCTTTATACACCAACATCCCTCAAATACAAGGAATTGAGGTAATCAGGAGGGCTCTTAATACACGTCCAGCACCCATGACAGTACCAACTGAATTTATTTTTGACTTGTTGACAATTTCTTTAACTAAGAATTATTTTGAATTTGATGGATGTTTTTATTTACAGATTAAAGGTACTTCTATGGGGGCTTCTTCTGCCCCCAATTTTGCTATTTTGTTTGTGGATGATTTTGAACAGAACTTTATTTATGATTGCAGGCACAACCCTTTTTTCAGTAGCATTCGCCACTGGCGACGCTACATTGATGATATTTTATTTATTTGGACTGGGACGTGTGTTGAGCTCACTGATTTTTTGAGTTGGTTAAACCTTTGTTCTTCTGATTTAAAATGTACCTCTCATTTTAGTAAGACTCACATTGATTTTCTGGATTTAACGATTTTTCCTCATGAAGGAGGTTTGACTACTAGACTTTTCACCAAACCCACGGCCCGGAACACTTTACTCGAATATTCAAGTAATCACCCCAGAGGCCTGAGGGACGGTCTGCCCTTCGGACAGTTTCTGCGTATTCGCAGAAATTGTTTTTTCAAAAATGATTACTTTGTTGAGGCAGGTAAATTGGCAGAGAAATTGCGACAACGAGGATATCCACGTAAATTGGTGAAGAGATCTATGAAAAGAGCTTGGTACAACCACCGCGAGTTTTTGTTAACACCTAAAACTCGAAAGCCAATGAACCGTATTCCATGTGTCACTACTTTTGGCACTCAAAGTAACCATATCTCTGCTATTGTTCGTAAACATTGGCCCCTAGTGAAATCTACTGGCATTACCAATGAGGAACCTCTTTTTTCCTTTAAAAGAGGTAAAAATCTGCGTGACCATTTGGTTAGAGCAGCTTTGCCCTAAAAAAAAAACCCTAGCTTAACATCTATGTGGGGTCTCAATAAAATTGTGGGACACTATAAATGTGGCGGCTGCCTCATGTGTGATTCCAGCCTGAATACGAAACAATTTATTCATTCGAATATCTGTCATGATTTACGAGAATATTCCAATTGTAACACTCAGAACGTATTGTATTTATTGTATTTATATTTGTAGAGCGCAAATTGCTGCCCTGAGGCGTCCAAGCGCTGATACAAGTGATATATGCTGTTTGGTGTCCGTGTGACCTTATTTATATTGGTCAAACAACTCAGAAGATAAAGATACGCCTGGGCCAACATAAGAGCCGTATTCGGTGCAAAACTGAGAATGCGCCCTTGGTGGCACATTTTTTGGAACATAACCATGCACCAACAGACATTCGTTGGCAAGTAATTGAAGTGGTGCATACCCCACTGAGAGGAGGTAACATCACTAATATTCTGAACAAAAGCGAATGCCGTTGGATTGTTCGCTGTAACAGCATAAACCTGGGTTTGAACACCATGGAAGAATGCCACTCTCTTACCTTTGGGTAATAATTATTTCTAGTGGCATGACTTCCTAGGCACATACTTCTGTATACTGACTAAATATCTCAGTCTCTATGAAAGGAATAATACATGATACCGTGTGCAAATGCTTAAGTCTACTGATCAATGCTATCTAAATCAGCGAAACGATGAAAATTGTGATTTATAAATTGTGTCATAACATAAGAATTTTTTTGTGATTATGTGAAGTATATAAGATAACTTTATTGCTATCTATTCATGTATCGCTATATAACAATGTTCAAGCTGTTTTCTGAATAATGGGAATCATGTCATCACAATGAATTTATTTGTGACTCTGTAAAATATGTATAACATCTGATCACAAGATGAGCTTGCAATATGATGTTTGAAGTTGCCAATTTGAATCTGGGTAACGAAGAAGTTCAAACTATGCTTTTGTAGCTGTTTGATATCTTGGCACATAATCATTGAATTAATATTTTCTTTATTTCTATTAAAAATTTCGTTATTCCTATTACTAATTCTTTTGGTGGTGGGATTAACACTCACTTTGTGATAATTGTTTAAGCTAACTTTTGATCTGCTCATATTCCTATTCGTTTTTACCCGATCCAACATGACGCTGGGGATTTGTTAGGCCTTGCGTGAAGTCCCTTCTTTATTTCTCTTAGCCGTCTTTTAAGGCATGACGCCGGTGAATCGGTGTAATGAAGCTGCCAGTCGGTAATTAATTTGCTGTGCTGTACGCCCTTTCTGGTAAGCGGTCTTGACTCTATTCTAATGAACCTTGCTACACTCGCAGTCTTATTTCCTTTAGCTCTTGATATCAAAAACATTTTTCGTAAAATATTAGGCGGCAATATCTGATTGCTACAGCTTAAAGTATGGTCTCGGTAGATATATTCTCGTTATAATCTATAGCCCTGATATCATTAATTAATTTTTTGCCCCCCTCCTTTTCCCTTCCCCCCCCCCACCCCCCCCTTTTATCTTTTAAGGCGCTGAGGCATTTTGCTACGCCTCGCGCAAAGTTGCCTTCTCTATTCCTTCCCGCTAATTCAAAAATACGATGCCGGTGAAGTTATCCACCGTGTGGCAAGCTAAACACCGTTTAGCGGGCCTGAGTCACCTTGTTTGAGTGTTGTAAACATTCATAACTGATCTATCGTTTCAGATGTTTTGAAGCCCCCTACTTACGTGAAACGTTGGACTGCTATAGCTAATTGCTTTAGGCATTATAGGTAGACACTATCGCATTATACATATAACCTCTGTAAGTAAAATGCGCGTGTTGAAATACAAAACATTGTTGTTATCTGATAATTAATTATCATTATCCAAATTGTTTTTGCGGTTTAGCCTGGTAACAACACGGGCTTAATTTGAAGTGGATTAATTAGATTTTTGGCCCCACAAGACTGTTAATTGTCTAACCTGCTTTGGTGGTCAGTTGCTGAATTGAATTTAGAGCAACATAGAACCCATTTGATATATATGTAAGTTCCCTTGAAGCTTCTTTGCTACTATGGTGTTGGTATTTAATACACATAGTTCTTTTGATTAATTTCTCAAATTCTGTTTATACTAACAGCACAGTGATTCATTTCTTTTGCTGCTATGCACTGGTTATTGATGACCATTTATTGGCTCCCGTCGAAGGTTTCTTTCCTTTTGCTCTCACCCTTTTTAAAGATAGGTTGTTTTTGGGAAAGCACACTTTCAAAAAAACATTTCAATGAGCCTTTTTAAGCTAATTGATTGCAATTATGCTGTTTTTTATTTTTAGACTGTTCATTTGGGATGCTCAGTTAAATCTTATGTCCAGATGATGACCATGGATTAATACCAAAGGTCGAAACGCCGTCGACGCTACTGTGGCCGCAATTATTGGAGGACACATTACTTTGTTTGTCGGAGTTTTATGTAAAGTGTTGAAACTCTGCCCTCTATGTTTCTTTCTCCTTGTCCGCCACCTGTCTGGTTTTGTATATAATTGTAATATGTTATATGTACCAGCTTACGATACTGAGCCCTGGTGATATTTTTCACTGAATAAATTTTGTATTATTATATTTTTCAATTAGGGTCTTTTATTCAATTTTTTCTATTTTTTGGTATTTCAATGTGTGCAGTGTTATACTTGTAAATTTTAGTTCATTAATTGTTCTTACTTACTGTGAAATTGTATACTCTGAACCCTTGTTTGGAATAATTATTGTATGCCCCTGGTTCAGGTGGTTTGGGCTGCCCTTGTGGTGGTTAATGTTTCGGCATTTAGGGCAGTGCAGTGTTGTTCGGGCAGTTTGAGGGGTCGTGCTGGGGGTGCTGTTTTGGCGTTTAGGGCAGTGCATTGGGGTTCAGGCAGTGTAGGGGGTCTTCCTGGGGGTGGTGTTTCAGGGTTTAGGGCAGTGCAGTTGTGTTCAGGCAGTGTAGGGGGTCATGCAGGGGAGTGGTGTTTCAGGGTTTTGGGTAGTGCAGTGGTGTTCGGGCAGTGTAGGGGGTCATTCTGGGGTGGTGTTTCAGGGTTTAGGGCAGTGCAGTGGTGTTTGGGCAGTGTAGGGGGTCGTGCTGGGGGTGGTGTTTTGGGGTTTAGGGCAGTGCAGTGGTGTTCGGGCAGTGTAAGGGGTCGTGCTGGGGCTGGTGTTTCACGGTTTACGGCAGTGCAGTGGTGTTTGGGTAGTGAAGGGGGTCCTGCTGGGGTTGGTGTTTCAGGGTTTAGGGCAGTGCAGTGGTGTTTGGGTAGTGTAGGGGGTCGTGCTGGGGCTGGTGTTTCAGGGTTTAGGGCAGTGCAGTGGTGAAAGTGCAGTGTAGGGGTCATGGTGGGGGTGATGTTTCAGGGATTACGGCAGTGCAGTGGTTTTCGGGCAGTGTAGGGGGTCTTGCTGGTGGTGGTGTTTCAGGGTTTAGGGCAGTGGTGTTCGGGCAGTGTAGGGAGTCTTGCTGGGTGTGGTGTCTCAGGGTTTAGGGCAGTGCAGTGGTGTGCGGGCAGTTTGGGGGGTCGTGCTGGGGGTGGTGTTTCAGGGTTTAGGGCAGTGCAGTGGTGTTAAGGCAGTGTAGAGGGTCGTGCTGGGGTTAGTGTTTCAGAGTTTAGGGCAGTGCAGTGGTGTTCCGGTAGTGTAGGGGTCATGCTGGGGCTGGTGTTTCAGGGTTTAGGGCAGTGCAGTGGTGTAAGGGCAGTGTAGGGGGTCATGGTGGGGGTGGTGTTTCAGGGTTAGGGCAGTGCAGTGGTGTTCTGGCAGTGTAGAGGGTCATGCTGGGGCTAGTGCTTCAGGGTTCATGGCAGTGCAGTGGTGTTCTGGCAGTGTAGGGTGTCGTGCTGGTGTTTCAGGTTTTAGGGCAGATCAGTGGTGTTCGGGCAGTGTAGGGGGATGTGCAGGGGTGGTGTTTTAGGGTTTAGGGCAGAGCAGTGGTGTTCGGGCAGTGTAGGGGGTCATGCTGGGAGTGGTGTTTCAGGGTTTAGGGCAGAGCAGGGGTGTTCGGGCAGTGTAGGGTGTCTTGCTGGGGGTGGTGTTTCAGGGTTTAGGGCAGTGGTGTAAGGGCAGTATAGGGGGTCATGGTGGGGGTGGTGTTTAAGGGATTAGGGCAGTGCAGTGGTGTTCGGGAAGTGTAGGGGGTCTTGCTGGGGTGGTGTTTCAGGGTTTAGGGCGTTGGAGTGGTGTTCGGGCAGTGTACGTGGTCGTGTTGGGGGCAGTGTTTCAGGTTTTAGGGCAGTGCAGTGGTGTTCGGGCAGTGTA
Source organism: Triturus cristatus (assembly GCF_964204655.1). Classification (NCBI taxonomy): domain Eukaryota; kingdom Metazoa; phylum Chordata; class Amphibia; order Caudata; family Salamandridae; genus Triturus; species Triturus cristatus. The sequence continues at coordinate 629,483,653 of NC_140579.1, read as the reverse complement.
GGGTGTCGTGCTGGGGCTGGTGTTTCAGGGTTTAGGGCAGTGCAGTGGTGTTCGGGTAGTGTAGGGGGTCCTGCTGGGGTTGGTGTTTCAGGGTTTAGGGCAGTGCAGTGGTGTTTGGGCAGTGTATGGGGTCGGGCTGGAGCTGGTGTTTCAGGGTTTGGGGCAGAGCAGTAATGTTCGGGCAGTGTTGGGGGTGTTGCTGGGGGTGGTGTTTCAGGGTTTAGGGCAGTGTGTTCGGGCAGTGTAGGGGGTCGTGCTGGGAGTGGTGTTTCAGGGTTTAGGGCAGTGCAGTGGTTTCCAGGCAGTGTAGAGGGTCGTGGTGGGGGTGGTGTTTCAGGGTTTAGGGAAGTGCAGTGGTGTTCGGGCCGTTTGAGGGGTCGCGCTGGGGGTGCTGTTTCGGTATTTAGGGCAGTACAGTGGTGTTCGGGCAGTTTGAGGGGTCGTGCTGGGGGTGCTGTTTTGGCGTTTAGGGCAGTGCATTGGGGTTCAGGCAGTGTAAGGGGTCTTCCTGGGGGTGGTGTTTCAGGGTTTAGGGCAGTGCAGTTGTGTTCAGGCAGTGTAGGGGGTCATGCAGGGGGGTGGAATTTCAGGGTTTAGGGCAGTGCAGTGGTGTTCGGGCAGTGTAGGGGGTCATGCTGGGGTGGTGTTTCAGGGTTTAGGGCAGTGCAGTGGTGTTCGGGCAGTGTAGGGGGTCGTGCTGGGGGTGGTATTTTGGGGTTTAGGGCAGTGCAGTGGTGTTCGGGTAGTGTAGGGGGTCCTGCTGGGGTTGGTGTTTCGGGGTTTAGGGCAGTGCAGTGGTGTTTGGGTAGTGTAGGGGGTCGTGCTGGGGTTGGTGTTTCAGGGTTTAGGGCAGTGCAGTGGTGTAAGTGCAGTGTAGGGGTCATGGTGGGGGTGGTGTTTCAGGGATTATGGCAGTGCAGTGGTTTTCGGGCAGTGTAGGGGGTCTTGCTGGTGGTGGTGTTTTAGGGTTTAGGGCAGTGGTGTTCGGGCAGTGTAGGAAGTCTTGCTGGGTGTGGTGTCTCAGGGTTTAGGGCAGTGCAGTGGTGTTCGGGCAGTGTAGGGGGTGTTGCTGGGATTGGTGTTTCAGGGTTTGGGGCAGTGGTGTTCGGGCAGTGTATGGGGTGGTGTTTCAGGGTTTAGGGCAGTTTAGTGGTGTTTGGGTGGTGTAGGGGGTTATCCTGGGGGTGGTGTTTCAGGGTTTAGGGCAGTGCAGTGGTGTTTGGGATGTGTAGGGGGTTGTGCTGGGTGTGGTGTTTCAGGGTTTAGGGCAGTGCAGTGGTGTTCAGTCAGTGTGAGGGGTCGTGCTGGGGTTGGTGTTTCAGGGTGTACGGCAGTGCAGTGGTGTTCGGGCTATGCAGTGGGTCATGCTGGGGCTGGTGTTTTATTGTTTAGTACAGTGCAGTGGTGTTTGGGCAGTGTAGGGGTCATACTGGGGTGGTGTTTTAGGGTTTAGGGCTGTGCAGTGGTGTTCGGGCAGTGTAGGGGATCGTGCTGGGATTGATGTTTCAGAGTTTAGGGCAGTAAGTGGTGTTTGGGCAGTGTAGGGGGTCGTGCAGGGGGTGGTATGTCAGGGTTTAGGGCAGTGCAGTGGTGTTCGGGCAGTGTAAGGGTCGTGCTGGGGCTGGTGTTTCAGGGTGTAGGGCAGTGCAGTGGTGTTCGGGGAGTGTAGGGGGTTATGCTGGGGCTGGTGTTTCAGAGTTTAGGGCAGTGCAGTGGTGTTCGGGGAGTGTAGGGGGTTGTGCTGGTGCTGGTGTTTCAGGGTGTAGGGCAGTGCAGTGGTGTTCGGGGAGTGTAGGGGGGTTGTGCTGGGGCTGGTGTTTCAGGGTTTAGGGCAGTGCAGTGGTGTTCGGGCAGTGTAGGGAGTCCTGCTGGGGTGGTGTTTCAGGGTTTAGGGCTGTGCAGTGGTGTTCGGGCAGTGTTGGGGATCGTGCTGGGATTGATGTTTCAGAGTTTAGGGCAGTAAGTGGTGTTTGAGCAGTGTAGGGCGTCGTGCAGGGGGTGGTGTTTCAGGGTTTAGGGCAGTGCAGTGGTGTTCGGGCAGTGTAGGGGTCGTGCTGGGGCTGGTGTTTCAGGTTTTAGGGCAGAGCAGTGGTGGTCTAGCAGTGTAAGGGAATGAGCGGGGGTTGGTGTTTCAGGGTTTAGTGCAGTGGTGTTCAGGCAGTGTAGGGGGTCGTGCGGGGGTGGTGATTCAGGGTTTAGGGCAGTGCAGTTGTGATTGGGCAGTGTAGGGAGTCGTGCTGGGGGTGGTGTTTTAGGTTTTAGTGCAGTGCAGTGGTTTTCGGGCAGTGTAGGGGTCGTGCAGGGGGTGGTGTTTCAGGGTTTAGGGTAGTGGAGTGGTTTTCGGGCAGTTCAGGGGGTCTTGCTGGGTGTGGTGTTTCAGGGTTTAAGGCAGTGGTGTTCAGGCAGTGTAGGGGTCTTGCTGGGGGTGGTGTTTCACGGTTTAGGGCAGTGCAGTGGTGTCCGGGCAGTGTAGAGGGTCTTGCTGGGGGTGGTGTTTTAGGGTTTAGGGTAGTGGTGTTCGGGCAGTGTAGGGAGATGTGCTGGGGCCGTGTATTAGGGTTTAGGGCAGTGCAGTGGTGTTCGGGCAGTGTAGGGGGTCGTGCTGGGGATGGTGTTTCAGGGTTTAGGGCAGTGCAGTGGTGTTCGGGCCGTGTAGGGGGTCAAGCTGGTGGTGGTGTTTCAAGGTTTAGGGCAGTGTAGTGGTGTTCGGGCAGTGTAGTAGGTCGTGCTGGGTGTGGTGTTTCAGGGTTTAGGGCAGTGCAGTGGTGGTCAGGCAGTGTAGGGCATCGTGCTGGGGCTGGCGTTTTAGGGTTAAGGGCAGTGCAGTGGTGTTTGGGCATTGTAGGGGGTAGTGCTGGGGCTGGTGTTTTATGGTTTAGGGTATTGCAGTGGTGTGTGGGTAGTGTAGCGGGTCGTGCTGGGGGAGTTGTTTTAGGGTTTAGGGCAGTGCAGTGGTGTTTGGGCAGTGTAGGGGGTCGTGCTGGGGTGGTGTTTTAGAGTTTACGGCAGTGCAGTGGTGTTCGGGCAGTGTAGGGGGTTGTGCTGGGGTGGTGTTTTGGGGTTTAGGGCAGTGCAGTACAGTGGTGTTCGGGCAGTGTAAGGGGTAGTGCTGGGGCTGGTGTTTTAGGGTTTACGGCAGTGCAGTGGTGTTCGGGTAGTGTAGGGGGTCCTGCTGGGGTTGGTGTTTCAGGGTTTAGGGCAGTGCAGTGGTGTTTGGGTAGTGTAGGGGGTCCTGCTGGGGCTGGTGTTTCTGGGTTTAGGGCAGTGCAGTGTTGTTGGGCAGCATAGGGGGTCGTGCTGGGGCTGGTGTTTCAGGGTTTAGGGCAGTGCAGTGGTGTTCGGGGAGTGTAGGGGGTTATGCTGGGGCTGGTGTTTCAGAGTTTAGGGCAGTACAGTGGTGTTCGGGCAGTGTAGGGGGTCGTGCTGGGGGTGGTGTTTCAGGGTTTAGGGCTGTGCAGTGGTTTTCGGGCAGTGTAGGGGATCGAGCTGGGATTGATGTTTCAGAGTTTAGGGCAGTAAGTGGTTTTTGGGCAGTGTAGGGGGTCGTGCAGGGGGTGGTGTTTCAGGGTTTAGGGCAGTGCAGTGGTGTTCGGGCAGTGTAGGGGTCATGCTGGGGCTATGGTTTCAGGTTTTAGGGCAGAGCAGTGGTGTTCTGGCAGTGTAGGGGGATGAGCGGGGTTGGTGTTTCAGGGTTTATTCCAGTGGTGTTCAGGCAGTGTAGGGGGTCTTGCTGGGGGTGGTGGTTAACAGTTTAGGGCAGTGCAGTGGTATTCGTGCAGGGTAGGGTATTGTGCAGGGGGGGTGTTTCAGGGTTTAAGGCAGTGCAGTGGTGTTCGGGCAGTGTAGAGGATCATGCTGGGGCTGGTGTTTTAGGGTTTAGGGCAGTGCAGTGGTGTTCAGGCAGTGTAGGGGGTCTTGCTGGGGCTGGTGTTTCATGGTTTAGGGTAGTGCAGTGGTGTTCGGGCAGTGTAGGGGGTTGTGCGGGGGGTGGTGATTCAGGGTTTAGGGCAGTGCAGTTGTGTTTGGGCAGTGTAGGGAGTCGTGCTGGGGGTGGTGTTTTAGGTTTTAGTGCAGTGCAGTGGTTTTCGGGCAGTGTAGGGGGTCGTGCAGGGGGTGGTGTTTCAGGGTTTAGGGCAGTGGAGTGGTTTTCGGGCAGTGTAGGGTGTCTTGCTGGGTGTGGTGTTTCAGGGTTTAAGGCAGTGGTGTTCAGGCAGTGTAGGGGTCTTGCTGGGGGTGGAGTTTCACGGTTTAGGGCAGTGCAGTGGTGTTCGGGCAGTGTAGAGGGTCTTGCTGGGGGTGGTGTTTCAGGGTTTAGGGTAGTGGTGTTTGGGCAGTGTAGGGGGATGTGCTGGGGTGGTGTATTAGGTTTAGGGGAGTGCAGTGGTGTTCGGGCAGTGTAGGGGGTCGTGCTGGGGATTGGGTTTCAGGGTTTAGGGCAGTGCAGTCGTGTTCGGGCCGTGTAGGGGGTCAAGCTGGTGGTTGTGTTTCAAGGTTTAGGGCAGTGCAGTGGTGTTCGGGCAGTGTAGGAGGTCGTGCTGGGTGTGGTGTTTCAGGGTTTAGAGCAGTGCATTGGTGGTCAGGCAGTGTAGGGCATCGTGCTGGGGCTGGCGTTTTAGGGTTAAGGGCAGTGCAGTGGTGTTTGGGCATTGTAGGGGGTAGTGCTGGGACTGGTGTTTTATGGTTTAGGGTAATGCAGTGGTGTGTGGGTAGTGTAGAGGGTCGTGCAGGGGGTGGTGTTTTAGAGTTTAGAGAAGTGCAATGGTGTTCGGGCAGTGTAGGGGGAAATGCTGGGGTGGTGTTTTAGGGTTTAGGGCTGTGCAGTGGTGTTCGGGCAGTGTAGGGGTCGTGCTGGGGATGGTGTTTCAGGGTTTAGGGCAGTGCAGTGGTGTTAGGGCCGTGTAGGGGGTCATGCTGGTGGTGGTGTTTCAGGGTTTAGGGCAGGGCAGTGGTGGTCAGGCAGTGTAGGGGGTCGTGCTGGGGCTGGTGTTTCAGGGTTTAGGACAGTGCAGTGGTGCTCGGGCAGTGTAGGGGGTCGTGGTGGGGCGGGTGTTTCAGGGTTTAGGGCAGAGCAGTGGTAGTCGGGCAGTGTAGGGGGTCATGCTGGGGGTGGTGTTTCAGGGTTTAGGGCAGAGCAGTGGTGTTCGGCAGTGTAGGGGCTCGTGCTGGGGGTGGTGTTTCAGGGTTTAGGGCAGTGCTGTGGTGTTCGGGCAGTGTAGGGGGACATGCTGGGGTGCTGTTTCAGAGTTTAGGGCAGTGCAGTGGTCTTCGGGCAGTGTAGGGAATCATGCAGGGGGTGGTGTTTCAGAGTTTAGGGCAGTGCAGTGGTGTTCGGGCAATGTAGGGGGTCGTGCTGGGGGTGGTGTTTCAGGGTTTAAGCAGTGCAGTGGTGTTCGGGCAGTGTAGGGTGTCGTGCTGGGGCTGGAGTTTCATGGTTTAGGGCAGTGCAGTGGTGTTCGGGCAGTTTGGGGAGTGGTGCTGGGGATGGTGTTTCAGGGTTTAGGGCAGTGCAATGGTGTTCGGGCAGGGTAGGGGGTCATGCTGGGGCTGGAGTTTCATGGTTTAGGGCAGTGCAGTGGTGTTCGGGGAGTGTAGGGGGTTGTGCTGGTGCTGGTGTTTCAGGGTGTAGGGCAGTGCAGTGGTGTTCGGGGAGTGTAGGGGGGTTGTGCTGGGGCTGGTGTTTCAGGGTTTAGGGCAGTGCAGTGGTGTTCGGGCAGTGTAGGGAGTCCTGCTGGGGTGGTGTTTCAGGGTTTAGGGCTGTGCAGTGGTGTTCGGGCAGTGTTGGGGATCGTGCTGGGATTGATGTTTCAGAGTTTAGGGCAGTAAGTGCTGTTTGGGCAGTGTATGGCGTCGTGCAGGGGGTGGTGTTTCAGGGTTTAGGGCAGTGCAGTGGTGTTCGGGCAGTGTAGGCGTCGTGCTGGGGCTGGTGTTTCAGGTTTTAGGGCAGAGCAGTGGTGGTCTGGCAGTGTAAGGGAATGAGCGGGGGTTGGTGTTTCAGGGTTTAGTGCAGTGGTGTTCAGGCAGTGTAGGGGGTCGTGCGGGGGTGGTGATTCAGGGTTTAGGGCAGTGCAGTTGTGTTTGGGCAGTGTAGGGAGTCGTGCTGGGGGTGGTGTTTTAGGTTTTAGTGCAGTGCAGTGGTTTTCGGGCAGTGTAGGGGTCGTGCAGGGGGTGGTGTTTCAGGGTTTAGGGCAGTGGAGTGGTTTTCGGGCAGTTCAGGGGGTCTTGCTGGGTGTGGTGTTTCAGGGTTTAAGGCAGTGGTGTTCAGGCAGTGTAGGGGTCTTGCTGGGGGTGGTGTTTCACGGTTTAGGGCAGTGCAGTGGTGTCCGGGCAGTGTAGAGGGTCTTGCTGGGGGTGGTGTTTTAGGGTTTAGGGTAGTGGTGTTCGGGCAGTGTAGGGAGATGTGCTGGGGCCATGTATTGGGGTTTAGGGCAGTGCAGTGGTGTTCGGGCAGTGTAGGGGGTCGTGATGGGGATGGTGTTTCAGGGTTTAGGGCAGTGCAGTGGTGTTCGGGCCGTGTAGGGGGTCAAGCTGGTGGTGGTGTTTCAAGGTTTAGGGCAGTGTAGTGGTGTTCGGGCAGTGTAGTAGGTCATGCTGGGTGTGGTGTTTCAGGGTTTAGGGCAGTGCAGTGGTGGTCAGGCAGTGTAGGGCATCGTTCTGGGGCTGGCGTTTTAGGGTTAAGGGCAGTGCAGTGGTGTTTGGGCATTGTAGGGGGTAGTGCTGGGGCTGGTGTTTTATGGTTTAGGGTATTGCAGTGGTGTGTGGGTAGTGTAGCGGGTCGTGCTGGGGGAGTTGTTTTAGGGTTTAGGGCAGTGCAGTGGTGTTTGGGCAGTGTAGGGGGTCGTGCTGGGGTGGTGTTTTAGAGTTTACGGCAGTGCAGTGGTGTTCGGGCAGTGTAGGGGGTTGTGCTGGGGTGGTGTTTTGGGGTTTAGGGCAGTGCAGTGGTGTTCGGGCAGTGTAAGGGGTAGTGCTGGGGCTGGTGTTTTAGGGTTTACGGCAGTGCAGTGGTGTTCGGGTAGTGTAGGGGGTCCTGCTGGGGTTGGTGTTTCAGGGTTTAGGGCAGTGCAGTGGTGTTTGGGTAGTGTAGGGGGTCCTGCTGGGGCTGGTGTTTCTGGGTTAGGGCAGTGCAGTGTTGTTGGGCAGCATAGGGGGTCGTGCTGGGGCTGGTGTTTCAGGGTTTAGGGCAGTGCAATGGTGTAAGGGCAGTGTAGGGGTCATGGTGGGGGTGGTGTTTCAGGGATTACGGCAGTGCAGTGGTTTTCGGGCAGTGTAGGGGGTCTTGCTGGGGGTGCTGTTTCAGGGTTTAGGGCAGTAGTGTTCGGGCAGTGTAGGGAGTCCTGCTGGGTGTGGTGTCTCAGGGTGTTCAGGCAGTGCAGTGGTGTTCGGGCAGTGTAGGGGGTGTTGCTGGGATTGGTGTTTCAGGGTTTAGGGCAGTGGTGTTCGGGCAGTGTAGGGGGTCGTGCATGGGGATGATGTTTCAGGGTTTAGGGCAGTGCAGTGGTGTTCGGGTGGTGTAGGGGGTCGTGCTGGGGGTGGTGTTTCAGGGTTTAGGGCAGTGCAGTGGTGTTAAGGCAGTGTAGGGGGTCATGCTATGGCTCTTGTTTTAGGGTTTAGGGCATTGCAGTGGTGTTCGGGCAGTATAGGGGGTCCTACTCTGGCTGGTGTTTCAGGGTTTAGGGCAGTGCAGTGGTGTTCGGGTAGTGTAGGGGGTCGTGCTGGGGTTGGTGTTTCAGAGTATAGGGCAGTGCAGTGGTGTTCCGGTAGTGTAGGGGTCATGCTGGGGCTGGTGTTTCAGGGTTTAGGGCAGTGCAGTGGTGTAAGGGCAGTGTAGGGGGTCATGGTGGGGGTGGTGTTTCAGGGTTTAGGGCAGTGCAGTGGTGTTCTGGCAGTGTAGGGGGTCATGCTGGGGCTAGTGCTTCAGGGTTCATGGCAGTGCAGTGGTGTTCTGGCAGTGTAGGGTGTCGTGCTGGTGTTTCAGGTTTTAGGGCAGAACAGTTGTGTTTGGGCAGTGTAGGGGGATGTGCGGGGGTGGTGTTTTAGGGTTTAGGGCAGAGCAGTGGTGTTCGGACAGTGTAGGGGGTCATGCTGGGAGTGGTGTTTCGGGGTTTAGGGCAGAGCAGTGATGTTCGGGCAGTGTAGGGCGTCTTGCTGGGGGTGGTGTTTCAGGGTTTAGGGCAGTGGTGTAAGGGCAGTGTAGGGGGTCATGGTGGGGGTGGTGTTTCAGGGATTAGGGAAGTGCAGTGGTGTTCGGGCAGTGTAGGGGGTCTTGCTGGGGGTGGTGTTTCAGGGTTTAGGGCGTTGGAGTGGTGTTCGGGCAGTGTACGTGGTCGTGTTGGGGGTGGTGTTTCAGGGATTAGGGCAGTGCAGTGGTGTTCGGGCAGTGTAGGGTGTCATGCTGGGGCTGGTGTTTCAGGGTTTAGGGCAGTGCAGTGGTGTTCGGGTAGTGTAGGGGGTCCTGCTCGGGACACCAACACCAACATCTCTGAATCAGGACAAAAAGTCATAGTTTCTAGTTGTACAATTATATCACCACTGTCACATACATAACTGGTGGTTTTCATTGCTAGATCTTTTATAAAAACGTCAATGTATTTGCAAAGAGGTTCCAAGACCGACCCACAGCCAGAAACTATGGGCCGGCCTGGAGGATTTTCCATACTCTTATGCACCTTGGGGAGAGTGTACAGTAAACGAATTCTTGGATTTTTCGAATTCCGATACAGAAAACCTTATGAGTAAGAAAACCATTCGATTTAGCATCAGTTGTCACATCCAATATTGATTTCTGGATCTCAGATAGAGGATTGGTTCTGAGCATCCGGTAGTGTTCAGCATTATCAAGTTGTCTTTTAATCTCCAATTTATATTTATCAGTAGACTGGACCACGATCCCACCACCTTTGTCCTCACTTTTTATTATGATGTCATGATTCTCTTTCAATTTGTTGAGCGCTTGGCGTTCAGACAAAGAGATATTGTATGGTACATATTCAAAGTTTTTATACAAGCTTGTAACATCATTTAATACCATAGCTTCAAATGCCAACAGTTCAACAGGCATTTTTCTAGTCGGTGGATTAAAGGTAGATGGTGGTCTCAGTCCAGAGGGATTAAAACAATCATTGCTCGTATTACTCAGAAAAAAGGTCTTTAGACGTAATTTTCGAAAAAATTGCAAAAGTTCCATTTGGACCTCAAACAAAGAGGATTTTTCGGTAGGCACAAAACTTAGTCCCTTACTCAAAATGGAAATTTCGTCCATAGATAAAAGGTGGCTAGATAAATTGAAGATAGGAATCAACTCATTATTCTCCAAGATAGAATCGGGATTAAAAGGGGGAACCATAGGTACACCTTGATCAATCACCAAAGAGCTTTCTATTGTTGGGGAGGTCCCCATTGATAGAACTTGCGGCGAGTCTGACGTTCTCCCGCCTGAAAATTCCAGCGTGATTGAGGAGGCGGCATCCCCCTCCCTCGTGCCCTTCCTCCCCTCCCACGTTGTTCTAAAAAAGGCGAATTATAGCCTCCAGTTGATGGACCAGGTCTCGGATTAGTTTCTGCCATAACATCGTCACCAGAGCTCCCTCAACAAATTGAAAGAGAATCATGACATCATAATAAAAAGTGCGGACAAAGGTGGTGGGATCGTGGTCCAGTCTACTGATAAATATAAATTGGAGATTAAAAGACAACTTGATAATGCTGAACACTACCGGATGCTCAGAACCAATCTTATATCTGAGATCCAGAAATCAATATTGGATGTGACAACTGATGCTAAATCGATTGGTTTTCTTACTCATAAGGAATTTCTGTATCTGAATTCAAAAAATCCAAGAATTCCTTTACTGTACACTCTCCCCAAGGTGCATAAGAGTATGGAAAATCCTCCAGGCCGGCCCATAGTTTCTGGCTGTGGGTCGGTCTTGGACCCTCTTTGCAAATACATTGACGTTTTTATAAAAAATCTAGCAATGAAAACCACCAGTTATGTACGTGACAGTGGTGATATAATTGTACAACTAGAAACTATGACTTTTTGTCCTGATTCAGAGATGTTGGTGTGTTTAGACATTGAGTCTTTATACACCAACATCCCTCAAATACAAGGAATTGAGGTAATCAGGAGGGCTCTTAATACACGTCCAGCACCCATGACAGTACCAACTGAATTTATTGTTGACTTGTTGACAATTTCTTTAACTAAGAATTATTTTGAATTAGATGGATGTTTTTATTTACAGATTAAAGGTACTTCTATGGGGGCTTCTTATGCCCCCAATTTTGCTATTTTGTTTGTGGATGATTTTGAACAGAACTTTATTTATGATTGCAGGCACAACCCTTTTTTCAGTAGCATTCGCCACTGGCGACGCTACATTGATGATATTTTATTTATTTGGACTGGGACGTGTGTTGAGCTCACTGATTTTTTGAGTTGGTTAAACCTTTGTTCTTCTGATTTAAAATGTACCTCTCATTTTAGTAAGACTCACATTGATTTTCTGGATTTAACGATTTTTCCTCATGAAGGAGGTTTGACTACTAGACTTTTCACCAAACCCACGGCCCGGAACACTTTACTCGAATATTCAAGTAATCACCCCAGAGGCCTGAGGGACGGTCTGCCCTTCGGACAGTTTCTGCGTATTCGCAGAAATTGTTTTTTCAAAAATGATTACTTTGTTGAGGCAGGTAAATTGGCAGAGAAATTGCGACAACGAGGATATCCACGTAAATTGGTGAAGAGATCTATGAAAAGAGCGTGGTACAACCACCGCGAGTTTTTGTTAACACCTAAAACTCGAAAGCCAATGAACCGTATTCCATGTGTCACTACTTTTGGCACTCAAAGTAACCATATCTCTGCTATTGTTCGTAAACATTGGCCCCTAGTGAAATCTACTGGCATTACCAATGAGGAACCTCTTTTTTCCTTTAAAAGAGGTAAAAATCTGCGTGACCATTTGGTTAGAGCAGCTTTGCCCTAAAAAAAACCCCTAGCTTAACATCTATGTGGGGTCTCAATAAAATTGTGGGACACTATAAATGTGGCGGCTGCCTCATGTGTGATTCCAGCCTGAATACGAAACAATTTATTCATGCGAATATCTGTCATGATTTACGAGAATATTCCAATTGTAACACTCAGAACGTATTGTATTTATTGTATTTATATTTGTAGAGCGCAAATTGCTGCCCTGAGGCGTCCAAGCGCTGATACAAGTGATATGCTGTTTGGTGTCCGTGTGACCTTATTTATATTGGTCAAACAACTCAGAAGATAAAGATACGCCTGGGCCAACATAAGAGCCGTATTCGGTGCAAAACTGAGAATGCGCCCTTGGTGGCACATTTTTTGGAACATAACCATGCACCAACAGACATTCGTTGGCAAGTAATTGAAGTGGTGCATACCCCACTGAGAGGAGGTAGCATCACTAATATTCTGAACAAAAGCGAATGCCGTTGGATTGTTCGCTGTAACAGCATAAACCTGGGTTTGAACACCATGGAAGAATGCCACTCTCTTACCTTTGGGTAATAATTATTTCTAGTGGCATGACTTCCTAGGCACATACTTCTGTATACTGACTAAATATCTCAGTCTCTATGAAAGGAATAATACATGATACCGTGTGCAAATGCTTAAGTCTACTGATCAATGCTATCTAAATCAGTGAAACGATGAAAATTGTGATTTATAAATTGTGTCGTAACATAAGAATTTTTTTGTGATTATGTGAATTATATAAGATAACTTTATTGCTATCTATTCATGTATCGCTATATAACAATGTTCAAGCTGTTTTCTGAATAATGGGAATCATGTCATCACAATGAATTTATTTGTGACTCTGTAAAATATGTATAAAATCTGATCGCAAGATGAGCTTGCAATATGATGTTTGAAGTTGCCAATTTGAATCTGGGTAACGAAGAAGTTCAAACTATGCTTTTGTAGCTGTTTGATATCTTAGCACATAATCATTGAATTAATATTTTCTTTATTTCTATTAAAAATGTCGTTATTCCTATTACTAATTCTTTTGGTGGTGAGATTAACACTCACTTTGTGATAATTGTTTAAGTTAACTTTTGATCTGCTCATATTCCTATTCGTTTTTACCCGATCCAACATGACGCTGGGGATTTGTTAGGCCTTGCGTGAAGTCCCTTTATTATTTCTCTTAGCCGTCTTTTAAGGCATGACGCCGGTGAATCGGTGTAATGAAGCTGCCAGTCGGTAATTAATTTGCTGTGCTGTACTCCCTTTCTGGTAAGCGGTCTTGACTCTATTCTAATGAACCTTGCTACACTCGCAGTCTTATTTCCTTTAGCTCTTGATATCAAAAACATTTTTCGTAAAATATTAGGCGGCAATATCTGATTGCTACAGCTTAAAGTATGGTCTCGGTAGATATATTCTCGTTATAATCTATAGCCCTGATATCATTAATTAATTTTTTGCCCCCCTCCTTTTCCCTTCCCCCCCCCCCTTTTATCTTTTAAGGCGCTGAGGCATTTTGCTACGCCTCGCGCAAAGTTCCCTTCTCTATTCCTTCCCGCTAATTCAAAAATACGATGCCGGTGAAGTTATCCACCGTGTGGCAAGCTAAACACCGTTTAGCGGGCCTGAGTCACCTTGTTTGAGTGTTGTAAACATTCATAACTGATCTATCGTTTCAGATGTTTTGAAGCCCCCTACTTACGTGAAACGTTGGACTGCTATAGCTAATTGCTTTAGGCATTATAGGTAGACACTATCGCATTATACATATAACCTCTGTAAGTAAAATGCACGTGTTGAAATACAAAACATTGTTGTTATCTGAAAATTAATTATCATTATCCAAATTGTTTTTGCGGTTTAGCCTGGTAACAACACGGGCTTAATTTGAAGTGGATTAATTAGATTTTTGGCCCCACAAGACTGTTAATTGTCTAACCTGCTTTGGTGGTCAGTTGCTGAATTGAATTTAGAGCAACATAGAACCCATTTGATATATATGTAAGTTCCCTTGAAGCTTCTTTGCTACTATGGTGTTGGTATTTAATACACATAGTTCTTTTGATTAATTTCTCAAATTCTGTTTATACTATCAGCACAGTGATTCATTTCTTTTGCTGCTATGCACTGGTTATTGATGACCATTTATTGGCTCCCGTCGAAGGTTTCTTTCCTTTTGCTCTCACCCTTTTTAAAGATAGGTTGTTTTTGGGAAAGCACACTTTCAAAAAACATTTCAATGAGCCTTTTTAAGCTAATTGATTGCAATTATGCTGTTTTCTATTTTTAGACTGTTCATTTGGGATGCTCAGTTAAATCTTATGTCCAGATGATGACCATGGATTAATACCAAAGGTCGAAACGCCGTCGACGCTACTGTGGCCGCAATTATTGGAGGACACATTACTTTGTTTGTCGGAGTTTTATGTAAAGTGTTGAAACTCTGCCCTCTATGTTTCTTTCTCCTTGTCCGCCACCTGTCTGGTTTTGTATATAATTGTAATATGTTATATGTACCAGCTTACGATACTGAGCCCTGGTGATATTTTTCACTGAATAAATTTTGTATTATTATATTTTTCAATTAGGGTCTTTTATTCAATTTTTTCTATTTTTTGGTATTTCAATGTGTGCAGTGTTATACTTGTAAATTTTAGTTCATTAATTGTTCTTACTTACTGTGAAATTGTATACTCTGAACCCTTGTTTGGAATAATTATTGTATGCCCCTGGTTCAGGTGGTTTGGGCTGCCCTTGTGGTGGTTAATATTTCGGCATTTAGGGCAGTGCAGTGTTGTTCGGGCAGTTTGAGGGGTCGTCCTGGGGGTGCTGTTTTGGCGTTTAGGGCAGTGCATTGGGGTTCAGGCAGTGTAGGGGGTCTTCCTGGGGGTGGTGTTTCAGGGTTTAGGGCAGTGCAGTTGTGTTCAGGCAGTGTAGGGGGTCATGCAGGGGAGTGGTGTTTCAGGGTTTTGGGTAGTGCAGTGGTGTTCGGGCAGTGTAGGGGGTCATTCTGGGGTGGTGTTTCAGGGTTTAGGGCAGTGCAGTGGTGTTTGGGCAGTGTAGGGGGTCGTGCTGGGGGTGGTGTTTTGGGGTTTAGGGCAGTGCAGTGGTGTTCGGGCAGTGTAAGGGGTCGTGCTGGGGCTGGTGTTTCACGGTTTACGGCAGTGCAGTGGTGTTCGGGTAGTGAAGGGGGTCCTGCTGGGGTTGGTGTTTCAGGGTTTAGGGCAGTGCAGTGGTGTTTGGGTAGTGTAGGGGGTCGTGCTGGGGCTGGTGTTTCAGGGTTTAGGGCAGTGCAGTGGTGAAAGTGCAGTGTAGGGGTCATGGTGGGGGTGATGTTTCAGGGATTACGGCAGTGCAGTGGTTTTCGGGCAGTGTAGGGGGTCTTGCTGGTGGTGGTGTTTCAGGGTTTAGGGCAGTGGTGTTCGGGCAGTGTAGGGAGTCTTGCTGGGTGTGGTGTCTCAGGGTTTAGGGCAGTGCAGTGGTGTGCGGGCAGTTTGGGGGGTCGTGCTGGGGGTGGTGTTTCAGGGTTTAGGGCAGTGCAGTGGTGTTAAGGCAGTGTAGAGGGTCATGTTGTGGCTCTTGTTTTAGGGTTTAGGGCATTGCAGTGGTGTTCGGGCAGTATAGGGGGTCCTACTGTGGCTGGTGTTTCAGGGTTTAGGGCAGTGCAGTGGTGTTCGGGTAGTGTAGGGGGTCGTGCTGGGGTTAGTGTTTCAGAGTTTAGGGCAGTGCAGTGGTGTTCCGGTAGTGTAGGGGTCATGCTGGGGCTGGTGTTTCAGGGTTTAGGGCAGTGCAGTGGTGTAAGGGCAGTGTAGGGGGTCATGGTGGGGGTGGTGTTTCAGGGTTAGGGCAGTGCAGTGGTGTTAAGGCAGTGTAGAGGGTCATGTTGTGGCTCTTGTTTTAGGGTTTAGGGCATTGCAGTGGTGTTCGGGCAGTATAGGGGGTCCTACTGTGGCTGGTGTTTCAGGGTTTAGGGCAGTGCAGTGGTGTTCGGGCAGTGTAGGGGCTCGTGCTGGGGGTGGTGTTTCAGGGTTTAGGGCAGTGCTGTGGTGTTCGGGCAGTGTAGGGGACATGCTGGGGTGCTGTTTCAGGGTTTAGGGCAGTGCAGTGGTCTTCGGGCAGTGTAGGGAATCATGCAGGGGGTGGTGTTTCAGAGTTTAGGGCAGTGCAGTGGTGTTCGGGCAATGTAGGGGGTCGTGCTGGGGGTGGTGTTTCAGGGTTTAAGCAGTGCAGTGGTGTTCGGGCAGTGTAGGGTGTCGTGCTGGGGCTGGAGTTTCATGGTTTAGGGCAGTGCAGGGGTGTTCGGGCAGTATGGGGAGTTGTGCTGGGGATGGTGTTTCAGGGTTTAGGGCAGTGCAATGGTGTTCGGGCAGGGTAGGGGGTCATGCTGGGGCTGGAGTTTCATGGTTTAGGGCAGTGCAGTGGTGTTCGGGGAGTGTAGGGGATTGTGCTGGTGCTGGTGTTTCAGGGTGTAGGGCAGTGCAGTGGTGTTCGGGGAGTGTAGGGGGGTTGTGCTGGGGCTGGTGTTTCAGGGTTTAGGGCAGTGCAGTGGTGTTCGGGCAGTGTAGGGAGTCCTGCTGGGGGTGGTGTTTCAAGGTTTAGGGCTGTGCAGTGGTGTTCGGGCAGTGTTGGGGATCGTGCTGGGATTGATGTTTCACAGTTTAGGGCAGTAAGTGGTGTTTGGGCAGTGTAGGGGGATGTGCTGGGGTGGTGTATTAGGTTTAGGGGAGTGCAGTGGTGTTCGGGCAGTGTAGGGGGTCATGCTGGGGATTGGGTTTCAGGGTTTAGGGCAGTGCAGTCGTGTTCGGGCCGTGTAGGGGGTCAAGCTGGTGGTGGTGTTTCAAGGTTTAGGGCAGTGCAGTGGTGTTCGGGCAGTGTAGGAGGTCGTGCTGGGTGTGGTGTTTCAGGGTTTAGAGCAGTGCATTGGTGGTCAGGCAGTGTAGGGCATCGTGCTGGGGCTGGCGTTTTAGGGTTAAGGGCAGTGCAGTGGTGTTTGGGCATTGTAGGGGTGTAGGAAGGTGGATACCTGACTATGGTTACCCCCCAATTTTTTCCTAGTGTCTAGCTGGTTTTTCGACTTAGTTGGCCTGAGATCCTGCTATTCAGGATCTCAGCCTGGCTGTTCTCTCTTTAAAATGGACTCCATGTACCCTAGGTACATACCCAATTGGTTGGATCACCCTGTCAGCCCCTGTACCAGTGTACACTAGGTACCCAGGGCATTGGTGTACCCAAGGCCTGCCAAGGGCTGAAGCATGTATTATGCCACCCCAGGCTTGGCCTAACAATCTGACACAACTGGCTGATCACTCAGCTGGGGTAAGTTGGTGTAATCACCTCTTACTTAGGTGTAGTATACCTATACCTAACCTTAAATGGGACACCTGGAAACCTATAAGTCACTCCTATGGCAGGCCTTAACAATCCTGAAGGCAGAGTGCTTGGTTCCATGTGAGATGGTGCTCTGGCATGAGCTGAGCCTGTCTGCAGTGGTCGGAACAACTTCCTTCTACTGTTTCCAGATATCGTCATACCATATACTCTTAAGTGCATTATGAACCTCGCGGTTAAATGCTATCTTTGGTTTGGCTTTATCAAAACATGTCGAGTAAGGTGTCATACGAATTGGAATACTAACCCCTCGCCAATTCTGGCGACGGGGTTAGCATTCCACCCTTCTAGAGGGACACGACATGTACAGTACCTGAAACCCGGGTAAAATCAGACATAGCCTCAGCTCCACAAAATGGATGCTGCCACCACAGACACAAGTCTGCCCTCCTGCTGCTGGGAGTCCTTCCAGCTTGGGAGGTGTGGACAAAGGGTTTCCTGCCAGGGGAGGTGCGTGCACCACCCCAGACAGGATTTTGTGTATTGGTTAGGTAGGGCTTGAAAGAAACCAGACATGCCTGTGGCTCACAAGGAGCCTCGGTGCATATGCCAGTTCAAACCGGTCCTGGGGCACACCAGTCCCGGGCCTGGGGCGAGCTGGACAAAGGATTGGGGGTGTAACCACCCCCCTTCCTGGTCCCACCCTTAGGGAGGGACCTAGCAGGTAGTCCGGCCCCTAGAATCCGCTTAAAGGTAGGAGCTGTGTCCTAAGACTTCAGACATCCTGGAATCAACTTGAAACTAAGAAGAAGACGGGAACTTCGACATTCTGCTGCACAGAAGACTGAAGAAAATCTCCCCTGTGGTCAGGGAGTGACCACCTTGCTAACGCAAGCACCATCCAGCGAATCACCGTCTGCTTTGCCGCCGCCTCCCACCGGAGCCCGAGCCCAGAGACTGACAAGACCTGGACCTCCAGACCTCTCACCGCCCGATCCACAGTCCCTGAAAAGAGGAGACCCGTGGAGGCACCGAGACACGTGGAGCCAGCCATCTTGGAACGACTATGACAAGCTGACAAGTGCAACAACCGAGGCTCCCTCCAAGTTGTGCTTTGGGTCCTGAGAAGCCCAACCCTCGAGCAGCATCTGCACCAAAGGTGAGCCCTCCAACATCTCCACGATCTGCGTGGGGCCCTTCTGCATTTTGCCACTCGACGCGCCTAACCGGTTGCTGGCCCGCTGGCTAGTGGCCATCTTGGCGACGAAATCTACAACAAACACCGCTGGTCTGGTTGCTCCAGACTGGCCCTTGCTCCCCTCCAAAGGAGCAATCCCTCTGACCTTGCTGGTCAGAACCAACAGCTGATTTCCGAATCCTCCTACAATTGCTTTTGCCAAGGCTTGTTTGCTTCGATCAAGTCGCCGACACCGCCGACAGCGAGAGCCTGCGTGGGACAGCTCGTGAGCCAACTCCTGGATGTCGTCGACCTTCAGGGACCACGTGGCTGCGGAGACAAGCTACCCCTCATCACCTGTTTGCACCCGACATCGCCTGGTACCCACCTGGTGCCACGCTGGTCACTGGCTAGTGCCTGTGAACACTGTCCCCTCTGCTTACAGGTCTTCAACATCTCCGATCCACTCTTGGATCCCCTGCATCTCTCCCGGACCGACCGCCTGCAGCATCTTTGTCTTCAAGCTCCACGGAACAGATAGAAGAAACCCGACGCACTTTGAGGCCTATGCACCCGCTTCCTGTGGGTGAGGTAAAGCTGGTACTCCGGTGCCCATGTGTAGTAATACATCTCTAGTGCCTGTGTTTCAAATCTTAAGTTCCTAGTCAACCCGGAAGATCTCCTTTGCAGTAACTTTGTACTTTTTACGCACCCATTGAAACCTATGGGAGCACGCGTGTGACTATTTGCTCTGCACACGCCACCCGTGGACCTCCTGGTCACTAACTGACGTTAGCTCCTTGTAGGCCCAGCGATTCTAGAGGCCCTAGGCCTTTTCCCTTTTCTGTTCGTGGTACTTATACCACTATTTTAGTATATGGTTTGAGTGGCCACCAGGGCCTATCCATATAACGTGCAACTTCTGTGTATTCTGTGATAATCTTGTTTGACGATTTGTGCTCCTGTGCTCATAAAGAGACTAGGGGTTACTTTGAGAAATAAATACATATATATTTTGAATATATATCTGTGTGGTGTCCTTTCATTGGTATAAAAGGGGGTTACATTTGGTAAAACAGCTGGCTTAACACGCTTCACGAGTTTAGCCTCAAAGACTGCTTAGCCTACGCTACCACTAGGGCAGCTAGTCCGAAAAGGTTGACTTACAACCACACCATAAGGGTTGCTTGGCATGGTACAAGGTGATCACTTTAACTAGTGAGCATCATATACCAGGCCAACTTCTCACATTGGTGAGCAGCGGTTGGATTTGAGCTTGCTGTGTTTTACCATTGTAATCTCTTGGTTACCAATTGAAAGATCACATAGGTACCTGTAGGTACATATAAAATAAGATTAGATATACATAAGTTCTACTGAACTTAGTTGTTGTAGAGCAAAGGGAGTAGCACACCCTGACTACAACTACTAGATAGGTTTAGTAGGTAAACACAAGTGTAGGTAGATTGCAACACATCCACCCACACTTAAGAGCAATGGCTGGGGCAGAGGGGTCCACTGTACCCATCTCTGTTGAGAGTGACCCCCAGAGGGCAACATCCAGCTTTGCTACCCTTAATCAGAATGAGCTCAGGCATTTGGCAACTCTTAGAGGCCTTAAACAGCCCAAGAACCCAAACTCTGCTGAGCTCAGAGAGCTCTTACAGAATGATGAGAATCAGAGAGCACTCAAGAAAGCTTCCCAGTTAGCCCCCTTAGGGTCAGGAACAGGAGGCCCCCCTTCTGAAGATACTACAGAGGTACCCAGTTCCAATAGCCATCCCTTAGATGAGAACCATACTACAGGGGAGGAAAGTGGTGAGGATACAGAAAGTAGTGATGATGAAGGGAGAACTAGCCCAGTGCCAAGTATTATACTTGGCCCAGCTAAACTAAGGCTATTGGGGACTGACAATGGGTTCACCCCATTGGATCTCCCCAGTGGACTTAACACAGGGCTTGGGAGGCAAAGGAATCACTCAGGTGACTCCAATGCTTCTCATGGCTCTAGAGGCTCTCAAGGTCACTCCAGGAAAAGGATGACCACCCCTCAGAGGAGGGAACATGAGGCCAGAATGCAGGAAGCCCAGCTGAGGATCAGGAAGCAGGAGCTAGAAGTAGCCCTGATGGAAGAAAAACTGAACAAGGCTAGGCAACCTAGAGAGAGTGGGTCTATACCCACTGGTGGCAGCATTGTCCCTAAGGACAAAGATAGGGTCTTTGATAATAGGAACCTGTCTAAGGTTGTGCCCCCCTACAAAAGTGGGGATGATATCCACAAATGGATAACTGCTCTTGAGAGAGCCTGCAAAGTACAGCAGGTTCCTGAAGACCAGTGGGCAGCAATCCTCTGGCTCTCCTTTGAAGGAAGAGGCAGAGACAGACTCCTCACTGTTAGGGAGGAGGATGTCAGAAACTACAGAGTCCTGAAGAGTGTCCTAGTTGATGGGTTAGGCTTAACCACTGAACAGTACAGGTTAATGTTCAGAGACACCCAGAAGACACAGACTCAGGACTGGTCTGAATATGTTGAATGTGCCACTAAGGCTTTGGAGGGTTGGTTGCTGGGAAGTAAGGTATCTGATTATACAGGATTGTACAATTTGATGATGAGAGAACAGATTTTAAGTAACTGTCAAAACCAGCTCCTCCATCAACACCTGGTAGACTCAGATTTGACCTCTCCCCAAGAATTGGGAAAGAGGGCAGATAAATGGGTCAGGACCAGGATCAGGCCTAAGAATCAGGGTGGTGACCAAAAGAAAGATACCACCAAACCTCAAGAGAAGGGTGGGGATAAAGCAAAAGAGAAATCTTCCTCAGGGCCCCAAAACTCCACACAGGGTGGTGGGTCCCAAGCTCCCTCCTCTACCACAGCTAAAAAGCCTTACTGCCATGAGTGTAAAACTCCTGGGCATTGGAAAACTGACAGCAGTTGCCCAAGGGCTACAAACAAAACTGTTCCTCCAATTACTCCTGTCACACCACCTATTACTGTCAGCAGTAATCCCCCAGGTGGTGGGAGTGCCCCCAAAAATTTGGGTGGGTTTACTTGGGGAACACAGGGGGACCCTGGCTTAGCCAATTCCCCTGCAGCAGATACTCTTGTCTATGATGGTGGCATGGGGTTTGCCAACTTCACTGCCTGTCCCAACACTTTGGGTAGGTACAGACAGGAGCCCTACATCAATGGTACAAAAGCTGAGGCCTACAGAGACACTGGAGCTAGCATCACAATGGTGGCCCATTGGCTAGTTCCCTCTGAGCAGCTTTTGCCTGGTTTCTCCTACCAGGTGACCAACATTGATGGCAAACAGAACAGTCATCCCATGGCAGAGGTATGTCTCAGCTGGGGAGGTGTCACTGGCCCTAAAAGGGTGGCAGTGTCCCCAACCTTGCCTGTAGACTGCTTACTGGGGAATGACTTAGAACTCTCAGCTTGGGCTGGAGTTGAACAAGACACCCATTCTAAAATGGTAGGCCTTTCACAAAAGGGTAGTGGGGTTGTGCCATTCACAACCCCTGTCCAAATAGATTTCCTCCCTGGAAAGGTTGGAAGGGCAGTGGTAGCCACAGCCCAGGCACAGACAGACTTCCCTGTAGAGACTGGCAGAGCTGTGACAGTCACAGCTCAAACACAAACTGAGTGCCCCCCTGAAAAGGTTGGCAAGGCTGTAATGGTCTCAGCCTATACTCAGACTGACATAGGTGTAGTGAAGCCTGAAACTATGGATCACTCCACACAAACAGAGAGTAGTGGGGAGGAAGAAAAGTCTCCCTCTCCCCAGACATTAGGAAAAAGTCAGCCTCCTCAGGGAGCTGACCTCACCCCTTGTGAAGGAACTGCCCCAGAGGTAGCCAGGCCTGGCCTGGCAGAGCCTCTGATGTCAGTGGCCCCTTCCAAGGTGGGACCCAGTCTGGTGCAGGTAGCCTGCCTCTCTCTACCCTGCCTCAGTCAGCCCAGGGCTGCAGAGGTCAGGGAGGCCAGTGGACCCCAAGAGGGCCCCTGTCCACAAGAACCCCCCCATCAAAAGAATGAGGATTGCCTGGCTAGTAGCCCTAGTCAGGTGATGGGTAAAAACATTCCTGAGGGATCTCCTTTACAGGTAGTTAGGGACCTCCCCCAGAGGGATTCTGTTGGGTACAGGCAAACATGGGACCTTAGGGCCCCAGACCTGACCTGTCCCTCCAGTAAGCCCACAAAAGGGACCCAGCCTCCAGCTTTAGGTAGCCAGAGGCTGACCCTGAGAGCACAGTGCAACTCAGTTAAGGAAAGAAAGGCATCCATGGTGGAGGGGGATTGGAGGAAGGTGAGGCCTCACTTTGAGGACACTCACTTCAGTACTCCATCTCAACACCAGCCTTTTACTTTGCCAAGACACACCAAAGGTAGAGATTCCCTATGGTGGAGACCCTCTGATACCCTTAGGGTGAGGGATTGCTTAGTGGACCATGAGACAGGGGGTAACCATGCCAGTGCTGGTTCCTCCTTATATGGCCACTTGGGCAATATAGGCTTACCTGGTCAAGGTCAGCCTTATCTCCCTTCGTTTGGGGGGGGGGTTGTGTAGGAAGGTGGATACCTGACTATGGTTACCCCCAAATTTTTTCCTAGTGTCTAGCTGGTTTTTCGACTTAGTTGGCCTGAGATCCTGCTATTCAGGATCTCAGCCTGGCTGTTCTCTCTTTAAAATGGACTCCATGTACCCTAGGTACATACCCAATTGGTTGGATCACCCTGTCAGCCCCTGTACCAGTGTACACTAGGTACCCAGGGCATTGGTGTACCCAAGGCCTGCCAAGGGCTGAAGCATGTATTATGCCACCCCAGGCTTGGCCTAACAATCTGACACAACTGGCTGATCACTCAGCTGGGGTAAGTTGGTGTAATCACCTCTTACTTAGGTGTAGTATACCTATACCTAACCTTAAATGGGACACCTGGAAACCTATAAGTCACTCCTATGGCAGGCCTTAACAATCCTGAAGGCAGAGTGCTTGGTTCCATGTGAGATGGTGCTCTGGCATGAGCTGAGCCTGTCTGCAGTGGTCGGAACAACTTCCTTCTACTGTTTCCAGATATCGTCATACCATATACTCTTAAGTGCATTATGAACCTCGCGGTTAAATGCTATCTTTGGTTTGGCTTTATCAAAACATGTCGAGTAAGGTGTCATACGAATTGGAATACTAACCCCTCGCCAATTCTGGCGACGGGGTTAGCATTCCACCCTTCTAGAGGGACACGACATGTACAGTACCTGAAACCCGGGTAAAATCAGACATAGCCTCAGCTCCACAAAATGGATGCTGCCACCACAGACACAAGTCTGCCCTCCTGCTGCTGGGAGTCCTTCCAGCTTGGGAGGTGTGGACAAAGGGTTTCCTGCCAGGGGAGGTGCGTGCACCACCCCAGACAGGATTTTGTGTATTGGTCAGGTAGGGCTTGAAAGAAACCAGACATGCCTGTGGCTCACAAGGAGCCTCGGTGCATATGCCAGTTCAAACCGGTCCTGGGGCACACCAGTCCCGGGCCTGGGGCGAGCTGGACAAAGGATTGGGGGTGTAACCACCCCCCTTCCTGGTCCCACCCTTAGGGAGGGACCTAGCAGGTAGTCCGGCCCCTAGAATCCGCTTAAAGGTAGGAGCTGTGTCCTAAGACTTCAGACATCCTGGAATCAACTTGAAACTAAGAAGAAGACGGGAACTTCGACATTCTGCTGCACAGAAGACTGAAGAAAATCTCCCCTGTGGTCAGGGAGTGACCACCTTGCTAACGCAAGCACCATCCAGCGAATCACCGTCTGCTTTGCCGCCGCCTCCCGCCGGAGCCCGAGCCCAGAGACTGACAAGACCTGGACCTCCAGACCTCTCACCGCCCGATCCACAGTCCCTGAAAAGAAGAGACCCGTGGAGGCACCGAGACACGTGGAGCCAGCCATCTTGGAACGACTACGACAAGCTGACAAGTGCAACAACCGAGGCTCCCTCCAAGTTGTGCTTTGGGTCCTGAGAAGCCCAACCCTCGAGCAGCATCTGCACCAAAGGTGAGCCCTCCAACATCTCCACGATCTGCGTGGGGCCCTTCTGCATTTTGCCACTCGACGCGCCTAAACGGTTGCTGGCCCGCTGGCTAGTGGCCATCTTGGCGACGAAATCTACGACAAACACCGCTGGTCTGGTTGCTCCAGACTGGCCCTTGCTCCCCTCCAAAGGAGCAATCCCTCTGACCTTGCTGGTCAGAACCAACAGCTGATTTCCGAATCCTCCTACAATTGCTTTTGCCAAGGCTTGTTTGCTTCGATCAAGTCGCCGACACCGCCGACAGCGAGAGCCTGCGTGGGACAGCTCGTGAGCCGACTCCTGGATGTCGTCGACCTTCAGGGACCACGTGGCTGCGGAGACAAGCTACCCCTCATCACCTGTTTGCACCCGACATCGCCTGGTACCCACCTGGTGCCACGCTGGTCACTGGCTAGTGCCTGTGAACACTGTCCCCTCTGCTTACAGGTCTTCAACATCTCCGATCCACTCTTGGATCCCCTGCATCTCTCCCGGACCGACCGCCTGCAGCATCTTTGTCTTCAAGCTCCACGGAACAGATAGAAGAAACCCGACGCACTTTGAGGCCTATGCACCCGCTTCCTGTGGGTGAGGTAAAGCTGGTACTCCGGTGCCCATGTGTAGTAATACATCTCTAGTGCCTGTGTTTCAAATCTTAAGTTCCTAGTCAACCCGGAAGATCTCCTTTGCAGTAACTTTGTACTTTTTACGCACCCATTAAAACCTATGGGAGCACGCGTGTGACTATTTGCTCTGCACACGCCACCCGTGGACCTCCTGGTCACTAACTGACGTTAGCTCCTTGTAGGCCCAGCGATTCTAGAGGCCCTAGGCCTTTTCCCTTTTCTGTTCGTGGTACTTATACCACTATTTTAGTATATGGTTTGAGTGGCCACCAGGGCCTATCCATATAACGTGCAACTTCTGTGTATTCTGTGATAATCTTGTTTGACGATTTGTGCTCCTGTGCTCATAAAGAGACTAGGGGTTACTTTGAGAAATAAATACATATATATTTTGAATATATATCTGTGTGGTGTCCTTTCATTGGTATAAAAGGGGGTTACATTTGGTAAAACAGCTGGCTTAACACGCTTCACGAGTTTAGCCTCAAAGACTGCTTAGCCTACGCTACCACTAGGGCAGCTAGTCCGAAAAGGTTGACTTACAACCACACCATAAGGGTTGCTTGGCATGGTACAAGGTGATCACTTTAACTAGTGAGCATCATATACCAGGCCAACTTCTCACAAGGGGGTAGTGCTGGGACTGGTGTTTTATGGTTTAGGGTAATGCAGTGGTGTGTGGGTAGTGTAGAGGGTCGTGCAGGGGGTGGTGTTTTAGAGTTTAGAGAAGTGCAATGGTGTTCGGGCAGTGTAGGGGGAAATGCTGGGGTGGTGTTTTAGGGTTTAGGGCTGTGCAGTGGTGTTCGGGCAGTGTAGGGGTCGTGCTGGGGATGGTGTTTCAGGGTTTAGGGCAGTGCAGTGGTGTTAGGGCCGTGTAGGGGGTCATGCTGGTGGTGGTGTTTCAGGGTTTAGGGCAGGGCAGTGGTGGTCAGGCAGTGTAGGGGGTCGTGCTGGGGCTGGTGTTTCAGGGTTTAGGACAGTGCAGTGGTGCTCGGGCAGTGTAGGGGGTCGTGGTGGGCTGGTGTTTCAGGGTTTAGGGCAGAGCAGTGGTGGTCGGGCAGTGTAGGGGGTCATGCTGGGGGTGGTGTTTCAGGGTTTAGGGCAGAGCAGTGGTGTTCGGGCAGTGTAGGGGCTCGTGCTGGGGGTGGTGTTTCAGGGTTTAGGGCAGTGCTGTGGTGTTCGGGCAGTGTAGGGGACATGCTGGGGTGCTGTTTCAGGGTTTAGGGCAGTGCAGTGGTCTTCGGGCAGTGTAGGGAATCATGCAGGGGGTGGTGTTTCAGAGTTTATGGCAGTGCAGTGGTGTTCGGGCAATGTAGGGGGTCGTGATGGGGGTGGTGTTTCAGGGTTTAAGCAGTGCAGTGGTGTTCGGGCAGTGTAGGGTGTCGTGCTGGGGCTGGAGTTTCATGGTTTAGGGCAGTGCAGTGGTGTTCGGGCAGTATGGGGAGTTGTGCTGGGGATGGTGTTTCAGGGTTTAGGGCAGTGCAATGGTGTTCGGGCAGGGTAGGGGGTCATGCTGGGGCTGGAGTTTCATGGTTTAGGGCAGTGCAGTGGTGTTCGGGGAGTGTAGGGGGTTGTGCTGGTGCTGGTGTTTCAGGGTGTAGGGCAGTGCAGTGGTGTTCGGGGAATGTAGGGGGGTTGTGCTGGGGCTGGTGTTTCAGGGTTTAGGGCAGTGCAGTGGTGTTCGGGCAGTGTAGGGAGTCCTGCTGGGGGTGGTGTTTCAGGGTTTAGGGCTGTGCAGTGGTGTTCGGGCAGTGTTGGGGATCGTGCTGGGATGGATGTTTCACAGTTTAGGGCAGTAAGTGGTGTTTGGGCAGTGTAGGGCGTCGTGCAGGGGGTGGTGTTTCAGGGTTTAGGGCAGTGCAGTGGTGTTCGGGCAGTGTAGGGGTCGTGCTGGGGCTGGTGTTTCAGGTTTTAGGGCAGAGCAGTGGTGGTCTGGCAGTGTAAGGGAATGAGCGGGGGTTGGTGTTTCAGGGTTTAGTGCAGTGGTGTTCGGGTAGTGTAGGGGGTCCTGCTGGGGTTGGTGTTTCAGGGTTTAGGGCAGTGCAGTGGTGTTTGGGCAGTGTATGGGGTCGGGCTGGAGCTGGTGTTTCAGGGTCAGGGGCAGTGCAGTAATGTTCGGGCAGTGTTGGGGGTGGTGCTGGGTGTGGTGTTTAAGGGATTAGGGCAGGGTAGTGGTGTTCGGGCAGTGTAGGGGGTCGTGCTGGGGCTGGTGTTTCAGGGTTTAGGGCAGTGCAGTGGTGTTTGGGGAGTATAGGGGGTCGTGCTGGGGCTGGTGTTTCAGGGTTTAGGGCAGTGTTGTTGTGTTCTCGCAGTGTTGGGGGTCGTGCTGGGGGTGGTGTTTCAGGGCTTAGGGCAGTGCAGTGGTGTACGGGCAGTGTAGGGTGTCATGCTGGGGCTGGTGTTTCAGGGTTTCAGGCAGTGTTGTTGTGTTCGGGCAGTGTAGGGGGTCGTGCTGGGGGTGGTGTTTCAGGGTTTAGGGCAGTGCAGTGGTTTCCAGGCAGTGTAGAGGGTCGTGGTGGGGGTGGTGTTTCAGGGTTTAGGGAAGTGCAGTGGTGTTCGGGTCGTTTGAGGGGTCGCGCTGGGGGTGCTGTTTCGGCATTTAGGGCCGTGCAGTGGTGTTCGGGCAGTTTGAGGGGTCGTGCTGGGGGTGCTGTTTTTTCGTTTAGGGCAGTGCATTGGGGTTCAGGCAGTGTAGGGGGTCTTCCTGGGGGTGTTGTTTCAGGGTTTAGGGCAGTGCAGTTGTGTTCAGGCAGTTTAGGGGGTCATGCAGGGGGGTGGTGTTTCAGGGTTTAGGGCAGTGCAGTGGTGTTCAGGCAGTATGAGGGGTCTGGCTGGGGCTGGTGGTTTAGGGCAGTGCAGTGGTGTTTGGGCAGTGAAGGGGGTCTTGCTGGGGCTTGTGTTTTAGGGTTTAGGGCAGTGCAGTGGTGTTCGGGCAGTGTAGGGGTTCGTGCTGGGGCTGGTGTTTTATGGTTTAGGGTAGTGCAGTGGTGTTCGGGCAGTGTAGGGGGTCATGCGGGGAGGTGTTTCAAGGTTTAGGGCAGTGCAGTGGGGTTCGGCAGTGTAGGGGGTCATGCTGGGGTTGTTGTTTCAGGGTTTAGCGCAGTGAAGTGGTGTTCGGGCAGTGTAGGGGGTTGTGCAGGGGGTGGTGTTTCAGAGTTTAGGGCAGTGGCGTGGTGTTCGGGCAGTGTAGGGGGTCTTGCTGAGGGTGGTGTTTCAGGGTATAAGGCAGTGCAGTGGTGTTCAGGCATTGTAGGGGGTCATGCAGGGGGGTGGTGTTTCAGGGTTTAGGGCAGTGGTGTTCGGGCAGCAGTTTAGGGCTTCTTGCTGGGGATGGTGTTTCAGGGTTTAGGGCAGTGCAGTGGTGTTCGGGCAGTGTAGGGGGTCTTGCTGAGATGGTGTTTCAGGGTATAAGGCAGTGCAGTGGTGTTCGGGCAGTGTAGGGGGTCATGCAGGGGGGTGGTGTTTCAGGGTTTAGGGCAGTGCAGTATGTTCGGGCCGTGTACGGGGTCATGATGGGGTGATGTTTCAGGGTTTAGGGCAGTGCAGTGGTGTTCAGGCAGTGTAGCGGGTCGTTGTGTGGGTGGTGTTTCAGGGTTTAGGCCACTGCAGTGGTGTTTGGGCAGTTTGGGGGGTCGTGCTGGGGGTGGTGTTTCAGGGTTTAGGGCAGTGCAGTGGTGTTTAGGCAGTGTAGGGGGTCATGCTGTGGCTCTTGTTTTAGGGTTTAGGGCATTGCAGTGGTGTTCGGGCAGTATCGGGGGTTCTACTGTGGCTGGTGTTTCAGGGTTTAGGGCAGTGCAGTGGTGTTCGGGTAGTGTAGGGGGTCGTGCTGGAGTTGGTGTTTCAGGGTTTAGGGCAGTGCAGAGGTGTTCCGGTAGTGTAGGGGTCATGCTGGGGCTGGTGTTTCAGGGTTTAGGGCAGTGCAGTGGTGTAAGGGCAGTGTAGGGGGTCATGGTGGGGGGGTGTTTCAGTGTTTAGGGCAGTGCAGTGGTGTTCTGGCAGTGTAGGGGGTCATGCTGGGGCTAGTGCTTCAGGGTTCATGGCAGTGCAGTGGTGTTCTGGCAGTGTAGGGTGTCGTGCTGGTGTTTTAGGGCAGAACAGTGGTGTTCGGGCAGTGTAGGGGGATGTGCGGGGGTGGTGTTTTAGGGTTTAGGACAGAGCAGTGGAGTTTGGGCAGTGTAGGGGGTCATGCTGGGAGTGGTGTTTCAGGGTTTAGGGCAGAGCAGTGGTGTTCGGGGGTGGTGTTTTAGGGTTTAGGACAGAGCAGTGGAGTTCGGGCAGTGTAGGGGGTCATGCTGGGAGTGGTGTTTCAGGGTTTAGGGCAGAGCAGTGGTGTTCGGGCAGTGTAGGGCGTCTTGCTGGGGGTGGTGTTTCAGGGTTTAGGGCAGTGGTGTAAGGACAGTGTAGGGGGTCTTGCTGGGGGTTTAGGGCAGAGTAGTGGTGTTCGGGGGTGGTGTTTTAGGGATAAGGACAGAGCAGTGGAGTTCGGGCAGTGTAGGGGGTCATGCTGGGAGTGGTGTTTCAGGGTTTAGGGCAGAGCAGTGGTGTTCGGGCAGTGTAGGGCGTCTTGCTGGGGGTGGTGTTTCAGGGTTTAGGGCAGTGGTGTAAGGACAGTGTAGGGGGTCTTGCTGGGGGTGGTGTTTCAGGGTTTAGGGCGTTGGAGTGGTGTTCGGGCAGTGTACGTGGTCGTGTTGGGGGTGGTGTTTCAGGGTTTAGGGCAGTGCAGTGGTGTTCGGGCAGTGTAGGGTGTCGTGCTGGGGCTGGTGTTTCAGGGTTTAGGGCAGTGCAGTGGTGTTCGGGTAGTGTAGGGGGTCCTGCTGGGGTTGGTGTTTTAGGGTTTAGGGCAGTGCAGTGGTGTTTGGGCAGTGTATGGGGTCGGGCTGGAACTGGTGTTTCAGGGTTTGGGGCAGTGCAGTAATGTTCGGGCAGTGTTGGGGGTGTTGCTGGGGGTGGTGTTTCAGGGTTTAGGGTAGTGCATTCGGGCAGTGTAGGGGGTCGTGCTTGGGGTGGTGTTTTAGGGTTTAGGGCAGTGCAGTGGTTTCCAGGCAGTGTAGAGGGTCGTGGTGGGGTTGGTGTTTCAGGGTTTAGGGAAGTGCAGTGGTGTTCGGGCCATTTGAGGGGTCGCGCTGGGGGTGCTGTTTCGGCATTTAGGGCAGTGCAGTGGTGTTCGGGCAGCTTGAGGGGTCGTGCTGGGGGTGCTGTTTTGGCGTTTAGGGCAGTGCATTGGGGTTCAGGCAGTGTAGGGGGTCTTCCTGGGGGTGGTGTTTCAGGGTTTAGGGCAGTGCAGTTGTGTTAAAGCAGTGTAGGGGGTCATGCAGGGGGGTGGTGTTTCAGGGTTTAGGGCAGTGCAGTGGTGTTCGGGCAGTGTAGGGGGTCATGCTGGGGTGGTGTTTCAGGGTTTAGGGCAGTGCAGTGGTGTTCGGGCAGTGTAGGGGGTCGTGCTGGGGGTGGTGTTTTGGGGTTTAGGGCAGTGCAGTGGTGTTCGGGCAGTGTAAGTCGTCGTGCTGGGGCTGGTGTTTCAGGGTTTACGGCAGTGCAGTGGTGTTCGGGTAGTGTAGGGGGTCCTGCTGGGGTTGGTGTTTCAGGGTTTAGGGCAGTGCAAAGGTGTTTGGGTAGTGTAGGGGGTCATGCTGGGGCTGGTGTTTCAGGGGTTAGGGCAGTGCAGTGGTGTAAGTGCAGTGTAGGGAGTCTTGCTGGGTGTGGTGTCTCAGGGTTTAGGGCAGTGCAGTGGTGTTAGGGCAGTATAGGGGGTCCTACTGTGGCTGGTGTTTCAGGGTTTCGGGCAGTGCAGTGGTGTTCAGGTAGTGTAGGGGGTCATGCTGGGGTTGGTGTTTCAGGGTTTAGGGTAGTGCAGTGGTGTTCCGGTAGTGATGGGGTCATGCTGGGGCTGATGTTTCAGGGTTTAGGGCAGTGCAGTGGTGTAAGGACAGTGTAGGGGGTCATGGTGGGTGTGGTGTTTCAGTGTTTAGGGCAGTGCAGTGGTGTTCTGGCAGTGTAGGGGGTCATCCTGGGGCTAGTGCTTTAGGGTTCATTGCAGTGCAGTAGTGTTTTGGCAGTGTAGGGTGTTGTGCTGGTGTTTCAGGTTTTAGGGCAGAACAGTGGTGTTCGGGCAGGGTAGGGGGATGTGCGGGGGTGGTGTTTTAGGGTTTAGGGCAGAGCAGTGGTGTTCGGGCAGTGTAGGGGGTCATGCTGGGAGTGGTGTTTCAGGGTTTAGGGCAGAGCAGTGGTGTTCAGGCAGTGTAGGGTGTCTTGCTGGGGGTGGTGTTTCAGGGTTTAGGGCAGTGGTGTAAGGGCAGTGTAGGGGGTCATGGTGGGGGTGGTGTTTCAGGGATTAGGGCAGTGCAGTGGGGTTCGGGCAGTGTAGGGGGTCTTGCTGGGGGTGGTGTTTCAGGGTTTAGGGCGTTGGAGTCGTGTTCGGGCAGTGTACGTGGTCGTGTTGGGGGTGGTGTTTCAGGGTTTAGTGCAGTGCAGTGGTGTTCGGGAAGTGTAGGGTGTCGTGCTGGGGCTGGTGTTTCAAGGTTTAGGGCAGTGCAGTGGTGTTCGGGTAGTGTAGGGGGTCCTGCTGGGGTTGGTGTTTCAGGGTTTAGGGCAGTGCAGTGGTGTTTGGGCAGTGTATGGGTTTGGGCTGGAGCTGGTGTTTCTGGGTTTGGGGCAGTGCAGTAATGTTCGGGCAGTGTTGGGGGTGTTGCTGAGGGTGGTGTTTCAGGGTTTAGGGCAGTGTGTTCGGGCAGTGTAGGGGGTCGTGCTGGGGGTGGTGTTTCAGGGTTTAGGTCAGTGCAGTGGTTTCCAGGCAGTGTAGAGGGTCGTGGTGGGGGTGGTGTTTCAGGGTTTAGGGAAGTGCAGTGATGTTCGGGCTGTTTGAGGGGTCGCGCTGGGGGTGCTGTTTCGGCATTTAGGGCAGTGCGGTGGTGTTCGGGCAGTTTGAGGGGTCGTGCTGGGGGTGCTGTTTTGGCGTTTAGGGCAGTGCAGTTGTGTTCAGGCAGTGTAGGGGGTCATGCAGGGGGGTGGTGTTTCAGGGTTTAGGGCAGTGCAGTGGTGTTCGGGCAGTGTAGGGGGTCGTGCTGGGGGTGGTGTTTCAGGGTTTAGGGCAGTGCAGTGGTGTTCGGGCAGTGTAGGGGGTCTTGCAAGGGGTGGTGTTTCAGGGTTTAGTGCAGTGGTGTTCGGGCAGTGTAGGGGGTCTTGCAGGGGGAGGTGTTTCAGGGTATAGGGCAGTGGTGTTCGGGCAGTGTAGTGGGTCTTGTTGGGGGTGGTATTTCAGGGTTTAAGGCAGTAGTGTTCGGTCAGTGTAGGGGGTCATGCTGACAGTGGTGTTTCAGGGTTTAGGGCAGAGCAGTGGTGTTCGGGCAGTGTAGGGAGTTGTGCTGGGGGTGGTGTTTCAGGGTTTAGGGCAGTGCAATGGTGTTCGGGCACTGTAGAGGGTCGTGGGGGGCTGGTGTTTCAGGGTTTAGGGCAGTGCAATGGTGTTCGGGCAGTGTAGAGGGTCGTGGTGGGGGTGGTGTTTCAGGGTTTAGGGAAGTTCAGTGATGTTCGGGCTGTTTGAAGGGTCGCGCTGGGGGTGCTGTTTCGGCATTTAGGGCAGTGCGGTGGTGTTCGGGCAGTTTGAGGGGTCGTGCTGGGGGTGCTGTTTTGGCGTTTAGGGCAGTGCAGTTGTGTTCAGGCAGTGTAGGGGGTCATGCAGGGGGGTGGTGTTTCAGGGTTTAGGGCAGTGCAGTGGTGTTCGGGCAGTGTAGGGGGTCGTGCTGGGGGTGGTGTTTCAGGGTTTAGGGCAGTGCAGTGGTGTTCGGGCAGTGTAGGGGGTCTTGCAAGGGGTGGTGTTTCAGGGTTTAGTGCAGTGGTGTTCGGGCAGTGTAGGGGGTCTTGCAGGGGGTGGTGTTTCATGGTATAGGGCAGTGGTGTTCGGGCAGTGTAGTGGGTCTTGTTGGGGGTGGTGTATCAGGGTTTAGGGCAGTGCAGTGGTGTTCGCTCAGTATAAGGGGTCATGCTGACAGTGGTGTTTCAGGGTTTAGGGCAGAGCAGTGGTGTTCGGGCAGTGTAGGGAGTTGTGCTGGGGGTGGTGTTTCATGGTTTAGGGCAGTGCAGTGGTGTTCGGACAGTGTAGGGGTTGTGCTGGGGCTGGTGTTTCAGGGTTTAGGGCAGTGCAATGGTGTTCGGGCACTGTAGGGGGTCGTGGGGGGCTGGTGTTTCAGGGTTTAGGGCAGTGCAATGGTGTTCGGGCAGTGTAGAGGGTTGTGGGGGGGCCTGGTGTTTCAGGGTTTAGGTCAGTGCAGAGGTGTTCGGGCAGTGTAGGGGATTGTGGTGGGGTGGTGTTTTAGGGTTTAGGGTAGTGCAGTGGTGTTCGGGCTGTGTAGGGGGTCATGCTGGGGGTGGTGTTTTAGCATTTAGGGCAGTGCAGTGGTGTTCGGGCAGTGTAGGGGGTCGTGCTGGGGTTGGTGTTTTAGGGTTTAGGGCAGTGCAGTGGTGTTCGGGCAGTGTAGGGGGTCGTGGGGTGCGGTGTTTCAGGGTTAAGGGCAGTGCAGTGGTGTTCGGGCAGTGTAGGGGGTCGTGCTGGGGTGGTGTTTTAGGGTTTAGGGTAGTGCAGTGGTGTTCGGGTGCTGTAGGGGGTCATGCTGGGGGTGGTGTTTTAGCATTTAGGGCAGTGCAGTGGTGTTCAGGCAGTGTAGGGGGTCATGCTGGGGTGGTGTTTTAGGGTTTAGGGCAGTGCAGTGGTGTTCGGGCAGTGTAGGGGGTCATGCTGGGGGTGGTGTTTTAGGGTTTCGGGCAGTGCAGTGGTGTTTGGGCAGTGCATGAAGTCGTGCTGGGGGTGGTGTTTCAGGGTTTAGGGCAGTGCAATGGTGTTCGGGCAGTATAGGGGGTCTTGCAAGGGGTGGTGTTTCAGGGTTTAGTGCAGTGGGGTTCGGGCAGTGTAGGGGTCTTGTTGGGGGTGGTATTTCAGGGTTTAAGGCAGTGGTGTTTGGTCAGTGTAGGGGGTCTTGCTGGGGGTGGTGTTTCAGGGTTTAGGGCAGTGCAGTGGTGTTCGCTCAGTATAGGTGGTCATGCTGGCAGTGGTGTTTCAGGGTATAGGGCAGAGCAGTGGTGTTCGGGCAGTGTAGGGAGTTGTGCTGGGGGTGGTGTTTCAGGGTTTAGGGCAGTGCAGTGGTGTTTGGGCAGTGTAGGGGTTGTGCTGGGGCTGGTGTTTCAGGGTTTAGGGCAGTGCAATGGTGGTCGGGCAGTGTAGGGGGTCGTGGGGGGCTGGTGTTTCAGTGTTTAGGGTTGTGCAATGGTGTTCAGGCAGTGTAGGGAGTTGTGGGGGGCCTGGTGTTTCAGGGTTTAGGTCAGTGCAGAGGTGTTAGGGCAGTGTAGGGGGTCGTGGGGGGAGGTGTTTCAGGGTTTAGGGCAGTGCTGTGGTTTTCCGGCAGTGTATGGGTTCGTGGGGTGCTGTTGTTTCAGGGTTTAGGGCAGTGCAGTTGTGTTTGGGCAGTGTAGGGATTCGTGCTGGGGGTGGTGTTTCAGGGTTTACAGCAGTGAAGTGGTTTTCGGGCATTGTAGGGGTTCCTGTTGGGGTTGTTGTTTCAGGGTTCAGGGCAGTGCAGTGGTGTTTGGGCAGTGTAGAGGTTCGTGCAGTGGGTGATGTTGCAAGGTTTAGGGCATTGCAGTGGTGTTCAGGCAGTGTAGGGAGTCGTGCTGGGGATGGTGTTTCAGGGTTTAGAGCAGTGCAGTGGTGTTCGGGCATTGTAGGGGGTCGTGCTGAGACTGGTGTTTCAGGGTTTAGAGCAGTGCAGTGGTGTTCGGGCAGTGTAGAGGGTCGTGCTGGGGCTGGTCTTTTAGGGTTTAGAGCAATGCATTGGTGTTCGGGCAGTGTAGGGGTCGTGCTGGGGATGGTGTTTCAGGTTTTAGGGCAGAGCAGTGGTGTTCGGGCAATGTAGGGGGATGTGCGAGGGTTGGTGTTTTAGGGTTTAGGGCAGAGCAGTGGTGTTCGGGCAGTGTAGGCAGTCATGCTGGGGGTGGTGTTTCAGGGTTTAGGGCAGTGCAGGGGTGTTCGGGCATTGGTCGTGCAGGGGGTGGTGTTTCGGGGTTTAGGGCAGTGCATTGGTGTTTGGGCAGTGTAGGGTGTCGTGCTGGGGCTGGTCTTTTAGGGTTTAGGGCAATGCATTGGTGTTCGGGCAGTGTAATGGGTCATGCTGGGGCTGGTGTTTCAGGTTTTAGGGCAGAGCAGTGGTGTTAGGGCAGTGTAGGGTGACGTGCTGGGGTGGTGTTTTAGGGTTTAGGGCAGTGGTGTTCAAGCAGCAGTGTAGGGGGTCTTGCTGGGGGTGGTGTTTCAGGGTGTATTGCAGCGCAGTGGTGTTTGGGCAGTGTAGGGGGTCTTGCAGGGGGTGGTGTTTCAGGATTTAGGGCAGTGGTGTTCGGGCAGTGTAGGGGGTCTTGCTGGGGCTGGTGTTTCAGGGTTTAGGGAAGCGCAGTGGTGTTTGGGTAGTGTAGGGTGTCGTGCTGGGGCTGGTGTTTCAGGGTTTAGGGCTGTGCAGTGGTGTTCGGGTAGTGTAGGGGGTCCTGCTGGGGTTGGTGTTTCAGGGTTTAGGGCAGTGCAGTGGTCCTTGGGCAGTGTAAGGGGTCGGGCTGGAGCTGGTGTTTCAGGGTCAGGGGCAGTGCAGTAATGTTCGGGCAGTGTTGGGGGTGTTGCTGGGGGTGGCGTTTCAGGGTTTAGGGCAGTGTGTTCGGGCAGTGTAGGGGGTCGTGCTGGGGGTGGTGTTTCAGGGTTTAGGGCAGAGCAGTGGTGTTCGGGCAGTATAGGGTGTCTTGCTGGGGCTGGTGTTTCAGGGTTTAGGGCAGTGGTGTAAGGGCAGTGTAGGGGGTCATGGTGGGGGTAGTGTTTCAGGGATTAGGGCAGTGCAGTGGTGTTCGAGCAGTGTAGGGGGTCTTGCTGGGGGTGGTGTTTCAGGGTTTAGGGCGTTGGAGTGGTGTTCGGGCAGTGTACGTGGTCGTGTTGGGGGTGGTGTTTCAGGGTTTAGGGCAGTGCAGTGGTGTTCGGGCAGTGTAGGGTGTCGTGCTGGGGCTGGTGTTTCAGGGTTTAGGGCAGTGCAGTGGTGTTCGGGTAGTGTAGGGGGTCCTGCTCGGGTTGGTGTTTCAGGGTTTAGGGCAGTGCAGTGGTGTTTGGGCAGTGTAAGGGGTCGGGCTGGAGCTGGTGTTTCAGGGTTTGGGGCAGTGCAGTAATGTTCGGGCAGTGTTGGGGGTGTTGTTGAGGGTGGTGTTTCAGGGTTTAGGGCAGTGTGTTCGGGCAGTGTAGGGGGTCGTGCTGGGGGTGGTGTTTCTGGGTTTAGGGCAGTGCAGTGGTTTCCAGGCAGTGTAGAGGGTCGTGGTGGGGGTGGTGTTTCAGGGTTTAGGGAAGTGCAGTGGTGTTCGGGTCGTTTGAGGGGTCGCGCTGGGGGTGCTGTTTCGGCATTTAGGGCCGTGCAGTGGTGTTCGGGCAGTTTGAGGGGTCGTGCTGGGGGTGCTGTTTTTTCGTTTAGGGCAGTGCATTGGGGTTCAGGCAGTGTAGGGGGTCTTCCTGGGGGTATTGTTTCAGGGTTTAGGGCAGTGCAGTTGTGTTCAGGCAGTTTAGGGGGTCATGCAGGGGGGTGGTGTTTCAGGGTTTAGGGCAGTGCAGTGGTGTTCAGGCAGTATGAGGGGTCTGGCTGGGGCTGGTGGTTTAGGGCAGTGCAGTGGTGTTTGGGCAGTGAAGGGGGTCTTGCTGGGGCTTGTGTTTTAGGGTTTAGGGCATTGCAGTGGTGTTCGGGCAGTATCGGGGGTTCTACTGTGGCTGGTGTTTCAGGGTTTAGGGCAGTGCAGTGGTGTTCGGGTAGTGTAGGGGGTCGTGCTGGAGTTGGTGTTTCAGGGTTTAGGGCAGTGCAGTGGTGTTCCCGTAGTGTAGGGGTCATGCTGGGGCTGGTGTTTCAGGGTTTAGGGCAGTGCAGTGGTGTAAGGGCAGTGTAGGGGGTCATGGTGGGGGGGTGTTTCAGTGTTTAGGGCAGTGCAGTGGTGTTCTGGCAGTGTAGGGGTCATGCTGGGGCTAGTGCTTCAGGGTTCATGGCAGTGCAGTGGTGTTCTGGGTGTGTAGGGTGTCGTGCTGGTGTTTCAGGTTTTAGGGCGGAACAGTGGTGTTCGGGCAGTGTAGGGGGATGTGCGGGGGTGGTGTTTTAGGGTTTAGGACAGAGCAGTGGAGTTCGGGCAGTGTAGGGGGTCATGCTGGGAGTGGTGTTTCAGGGTTTAGGGCAGAGCAGTGGTGTTCGGGCAGTGTAGGGCGTCTTGCTGGGGGTGGTGTTTCAGGGTTTAGGGCAGTGGTGTAAGGGCAGTGTAGGGGGTCATGGTGGGGGTGGTGTTTCAGGGATTAGGGCAGTGCATTGGTGTTCGGGCAGTGTAGGGGGTCTTGCTGGGGGTGGTGTTTTAGGGTTTAGGGCGTTGGAGTGGTGTTGGGGCAGTGTACGTGGTCGTGTTGGGGGTGGTGTTTCAGGGTTTAGGGCAGTGCAGTGGTGTTCGGGCAGTGTAGGGTGTCGTGCTGGGGCTGGTGTTTCAGGGTTTAGGGCAGTGCAGTGGTGTTCGGGTAGTGTAGGGGGTCCTGCTGGGGTTGGTGTTTTAGGGTTTATGGCAGTGCAGTGGTGTTTGGGCAGTGTATGGGGTCGGGCTGGAACTGGTGTTTCAGGGTTTGGGGCAGTGCAGTAATGTTCGGGCAGTGTTGGGGGTGTTGCTGGGGGTGGTGTTTCAGGGTTTAGGGTAGTGTATTCGGGCAGTGTAGGGGGTCGTGCTTGGGGTGGTGTTTTAGGGTTTAGGGCAGTGCAGTAGTTTCCAGGCAGTGTAGAGGGTCGTGGTGGGGTTGGTGTTTCAGGGTTTAGGGAAGTGCAGTGGTGTTCGGGCCATTTGAGGGGTCGCGCTGGGGGTGCTGTTTCGGCATTTAGGGCAGTGCAGTGGTGTTCGGGCAGCTTGAGGGGTCGTGCTGGGGTTGCTGTTTTGGCGTTTAGGGCAGTGCATTGGGGTTCAGGCAGTGTAGGGGGTCTTCCTGGGGGTGGTGTTTCAGGGTTTAGGGCAGTGCAGTTGTGTTAAGGCAGTGTAGGGGGTCATGCAGGGGGGTGGTGTTTCAGGGTTTAGGGCAGTGCAGTGGTGTTCGGGTAGTGTAGGGGGTCCTGCTGGGGTTGGTGTTTTAGGGTTTATGGCAGTGCAGTGGTGTTTGGGCAGTGTATGGGGTCGGGCTGGAACTGGTGTTTCAGGGTTTGGGGCAGTGCAGTAATGTTCGGGCAGTGTTGGGGGTGTTGCTGGGGGTGGTGTTTTAGGGTTTAGGGCAGTGCAGTAGTTTCCAGGCAGTGTAGAGGGTCGTGGTGGGGTTGGTGTTTCAGGGTTTAGGGAAGTGCAGTGGTGTTCGGGCCATTTGAGGGGTCGCGCTGGGGGTGCTGTTTCGGCATTTAGGGCAGTGCAGTGGTGTTCGGGCAGCTTGAGGGGTCGTGCTGGGGTTGCTGTTTTGGCGTTTAGGGCAGTGCATTGGGGTTCAGGCAGTGTAGGGGGTCTTCCTGGGGGTGGTGTTTCAGGGTTTAGGGCAGTGCAGTTGTGTTAAGGCAGTGTAGGGGGTCATGCAGGGGGGTGGTGTTTCAGGGTTTAGGGCAGTGCAGTGGTGTTCGGGCAGTGTAGGGGGTCGTGCTGGGGTGGTGTTTCAGGGTTTAGGGCAGTGCAGTGGTGTTCGGGAAGTGTAAGTGGTCATGCTGGGGCTGGTGTTTCAGGGTTTACGGCAGTGCAGTGGTGTTCGGGTAGTGTAGGGGGTCCTGCTGGGGTTGGTGTTTCAGGGTTTAGGGCAGTGCAGTGGTGTTTGGGTAGTGTAGGGGGTCATGCTGGGGCTGGTGTTTCAGGGGTTAGGGCAGTGCAGTGGTGTAAGTGCAGTGTAGGGAGTCTTGCTGGGTGTGGTGTCTCAGGGTTTAGGGCAGTGCAGTGGTGTTAGGGCAGTTTGGGGGGTCGTGCTGTGGCTCTTGTTTTAGGGTTTAGGGCATTTCAGTGGTATTCGGGCAGTATAGGGGGTCCTACTGTGGCTGGTGTTTCAGGGTTTAGGGCAGTGCAGTGGTGTTCGGGTAGTGTAGGGGGTCGTGCTGGGGTTGGTGTTTCAGGGTTTAGGGCAGTGCAGTGGTGTTCCTGTAGTGATGGGGTCATGCTGGGGCTGATGTTTCAGGGTTTAGGGCAGTGCAGTGGTGTAAGGGCTGTGTAGGGGGTCATGGTGGGTGTGGTGTTTCAGGGTTTAGGGCAGTGCAGTGGTGTTCTGGCAGTGTAGGGGGTCATGCTGGGGCTAGTGCTTCAGGGTTCATGGCAGTGCAGTAGTGTTTTGGCAGTGTAGGGTGTTGTGCTGGTGTTTCAGGTTTTAGGGCAGAACAGTGGTGTTCGGGCAGTGTAGGGAGATGTGCGGGGTGGTGTTTTAGGGTTTAGGGCAGAGCAGTGGTGTTCGGGCAGTGTACGTGGTCGTGTTGGGGGTGGTGTTTCCGGGTTTAGGGCAGTGCAGTGGTGTTCGGGCAGTGTAGAGTGTCGTGCTGGGGCTGGTGTTTCAGGGTTTAGGGCAGAGCAGTGGTGTTCGGGTAGT
Source organism: Triturus cristatus (assembly GCF_964204655.1). Taxonomy (NCBI): domain Eukaryota; kingdom Metazoa; phylum Chordata; class Amphibia; order Caudata; family Salamandridae; genus Triturus; species Triturus cristatus. Next base: position 629,444,897 of record NC_140579.1, on the reverse strand, counting down.
GTAGGGGGTCCTGCTGGGGTTGGTGTTTTAGGGTTTAGGGCAGTGCAGTGGTGTTTGGGCAGTGTATGGGGTCGGGCTGGAACTGGTGTTTCAGGGTTTGGGGCAGTGCAGTAATGTTTGGGCAGTGTTGGGGGTGTTGCTGGGGGTGGTGTTTCAGGGTTTAGGGTAGTGTATTCGGGCAGTGTAGGGGGTCGTGCTTGGGGTGGTATTTTAGGGTTTAGGGCAGTGCAGTGGTTTCCAGGCAGTGTAGAGGGTCGTGGTGGGGTTGGTGTTTCAGGGTTTAGGGAAGTGCAGTGGTGTTCGGGCCATTTGAGGGGTCGCGCTGGGGGTGCTGTTTCGGCATTTAGGGCAGTGCAGTGGTGTTCGGGCAGCTTGAGGGGTCGTGCTGGGGTTGCTGTTTTGGCGTTTAGGGCAGTGCATTGGGGTTCAGGCAGTGTAGGGGGTCTTCCTGGGGATGGTGTTTCAGGGTTTAGGGCAGTGCAGTTGTGTTAAGGCAGTGTAGGGGGTCATGCAGGGGGGTGGTGTTTCAGGGTTTAGGGCAGTGCAGTGGTGTTCGGGCAGTGTAGGGGGTCATGCTGGGGTGGTGTCTCAGGGTTTAGGACAGTGCAGTGGTGTTCGGGCAGTGTAGGGGGTCGTGCTGGGGGTGGTGTTTTGGGGTTTAGGGCAGTGCAGTGGTGTTCGGGCAGTGTAAGTGGTCGTGCTGGGGCTGGTGTTTCAGGGTTTACGGCAGTGCAGTGGTGTTCGGGTAGTGTAGGGGGTCCTGCTGGGGTTGGTGTTTCAGGGTTTAGGGCAGTGCAGTGGTGTTTGGGTAGTGTAGGGGGTCATGCTGGGGCTGGTGTTTCAGGGGTTAGGGCAGTGCAGTGGTGTAAGTGCAGTGTAGGGAGTCTTGCTGGGTGTGGTGTCTCAGGGTTTAGGGCAGTGCAGTGGTGTTAGGGCAGTTTGGGGGTCGTGCTGTGGCTCTTGTTTTAGGGTTTAGGGCATTTCAGTGGTATTCGGGCAGTATAGGGGGTCCTACTGTGGCTGGTGTTTCAGGGTTTAGGGCAGTGCAGTGGTGTTCGGGTAGTGTAGGGGGTCGTGCTGGGGTTGGTGTTTCAGGGTTTAGGGCAGTGCAGTGGTGTTCCGGTAGTGATGGGGTCATGCTGGGGCTGATGTTTCAGGGTTTAGGGCAGTGCAGTGGTGTAAGGGCAGTGTAGGGGATCATGGTGGGTGTGGTGTTTCAGGGTTTAGGGCAGTGCAGTGGTGTTCTGGCAGTGTAGGGGGTCATGCTGGGGCTAGTGCTTCAGGGTTCATGGCAGTGCAGTAGTGTTTTGGCAGTGTAGGGTGTTGTGCTGGTGTTTCAGGTTTTAGGGCAGAACAGTGGTGTTCGGGCAGTGTAGGGGGATGTGCGGGGGTGGTGTTTTAGGGTTTAGGGCAGAGCAGTGGTGTTCGGGCAGTGTAGGGGGTCATGCTGGGAGTGGTGTTTCAGGGTTTAGGGCGTTGGAGTGGTGTTCGGGCAGTGTACATGGTCGTGTTGGGGGTGGTGTTTCAGGGTTTAGGGCAGTGCAGTGGTGTTCGGGCAGTGTAGAGTGTCGTGCTGGGGCTGGTGTTTCAGGGTTTAGGGCAGTGCAGTGGTGTTCGGGTAGTGTAGGGGGTCCTGCTGGGGTTGGTGTTTTAGGGTTTAGGGCAGTGCAGTGGTGTTTGGGCAGTGTATGGGGTCGGGCTGGAACTGGTGTTTCAGGGTTTGGGGCAGTGCAGTAATGTTCGGGCAGTGTTGGGGGTGTTGCTGGGGGTGGTGTTTCAGGGTTTAGGGTAGTGTATTCGGGCAGTGTAGGGAGTCGTGCTTGGGGTGGTGTTTTAGGGTTTAGGGCAGTGCAGTGGTTTCCAGGCAGTGTAGAGGGTCGTGGTGGGGTTGGTGTTTCAGGGTTTAGGGAAGTGCAGTGGTGTTCGGGCCATTTGAGGGGTCGCGCTGAGGGTGCTGTTTCGGCATTTAGGGCAGTGCAGTGGTGTTCGGGCAGCTTGAGGGGTCGTGCTGGGGTTGCTGTTTTGGCGTTTAGGGCAGTGCATTGGGGTTCAGGCAGTGTAGGGGGTCTTCCTGGGGGTGGTGTTTCAGGGTTTAGGGCAGTGCAGTTGTGTGAAGGCAGTGTAGGGGGTCATGCAGGGGGGGTGTTTCAGGGTTTAGGGCAGTGCAGTGGTGTTCGGGCAGTGTAGGGGGTCATGCTGGGGTGGTGTTTCAGGGTTTAGGACAGTGCAGTGGTGTTCGGGCAGTGTAGGGGGTCGTGCTGGGGGTGGTGTTTTGGGGTTTAGGGCAGTGCAGTGGTGTTCGGGCAGTGTAAGTGGTCGTGCTGGGGCTGGTGTTTCAGAGTTTACGGCAGTGCAGTGGTGTTCGGGTAGTGTAGGGGGTCCTGCTGGGGTTGGTGTTTCAGGGTTTAGGGCAGTGCAGTGGTGTTTGGGTAGTGTAGGGGGTCATGCTGGGGCTGGTGTTTCAGGGGATAGGGCAGTGCAGTGGTGTAAGTGCAGTGTAGGGGGTCTTGCTGGGTGTGGTGTCTCAGGGTTTAGGGCAGTTCAGTGGTGTTAGGGCAGTTTGGGGGGTCGTGCTGTGGCTCTTGTTTTAGGGTTTAGGGCATTTCAGTGGTATTCGGGCAGTATAGGGGGTCCTACTGTGGCTGGTGTTTCAGGGTTTAGGGCAGTGCAGTGGTGTTTGGGTAGTGTAGGGGTCGTGCTGGGGTTGGTGTTTCAGGGTTTAGGGCAGTGCAGTGGTGTTCCGGTAGTGATGGGGTCATGCTGGGGCTGATGTTTCAGGGTTTAGGGCAGTGCAGTGGTGTAAGGGCAGAGTAGGGGGTCATGGTGTGTGTGGTGTTTCAGGGTTTAGGGCAGTGCAGTGGTGGTCTGGCAGTGTAGGGGGTCATGCTGGGGCTAGTGCTTCAGGGTTCATGGCAGTGCAGTAGTGTTTTGGCAGTGTAGGGTGTTGTGCTGGTGTTTCAGGTTTTAGGGCAGAACAGTGGTGTTCGGGCAGTGTAGGGGGATGTGCGGGGGTGGTGTTTTAGGGTTTAGGGCAGAGCAGTGGTGTTCGGGCAGTGTAGGGGGTCATGCTGGGAGTGGTGTTTCAGGGTTTAGGGCAGAGCAGTGGTGTTCAGGCAGTGTAGGGTGTCTTGCTGGGGGTGGTGTTTCAGGGTTTAGGGCAGTGGTGTAAGGGCAGTGTAGGGGGTCATGGTGGGGGTGGTGTTTCAGGGATTAGGCAGTGCAGTGGTGTTCGGGCAGTGTAGGGGGTCTTGCTGGGGGTGGTGTTTCAGGGTTTAGGGCAGTGCAGTGGTGTTCGGGTAGAGTAGGGGGTCCTGCTGGGGTTGGTGTTTCAGGGTTTAGGGCAGTGCAGTGGTGTTTGGGCAGTGTATGGGTTCGGGCTGGAGCTGGTGTTTCAGGGTTTGGGGCAGTGCAGTAATGTTCGGGCAGTGTTGGGGGTGTTGCTGAGGGTGGTGTTTCAGGGTTTAGGGCAGTGTGTTCGGGCAGTGTAGGGGGTCGTGCTGGGGGTGGTGTTTCAGGGTTTATGTCAGTGCAGTGGTTTCCAGGCAGTGTAGAGGGTCGTGGTGGGGGTGGTGTTTCAGGGTTTAGGGAAGTGCAGTGATGTTCGGGCCGTTTGAGGGGTCGCGCTGGGGGTGCTGTTTCGGCATTTAGGGCAGTGCAGTGGTGTTCGGGCAGTTTGAGGGGTCGTGCTGGGGGTGCTGTTTTGGCGTTTAGGGCAGTGCAGTTGTGTTCAGGCAGTGTAGAGGGTCATGCAGAGGGGTGGTGTTTCAGGGTTTAGGGCAGTGCAGTGGTGTTCTGGCAGTGTAGGGGGTCCTGCTGGGGTTGGTGTTTCAGGGTTTAGGGCAGTGCAGTGGTGTTTGAGCAGTGTATGGGGTCGGGCTGGAGCTGGTGTTTCAGGGTCAGGGGCAGTGCAGTAATGTTCGGGCAGTGTTGGGGGTGTTGCTGGGGGTGGTGTTTCAGGGTTTAGGGCAGTGTGTTTGGGCAGTGTAGGGGGTCGTGCTGGGGGTGGTGTTTCAGGGTTTAGGGCAGTGCAGTGGTTTCCAGGCAGTGTAGAGGGTCATGGTGGGGGTGGTGTTTCAGGGTTTAGGGAAGTGCAGTGGTGTTCGGGTCGTTTGAGGGGTCGCGCTGGGGGTGCTGTTTCGGCATTTAGGGCCGTGCAGTGGTGTTCGGGCAGTTTGAGGGGTCGTGCTTGGGGTGCTGTTTTTTCGTTTAGGGCAGTGCATTGCGGTTCAGGCAGTGTAGGGGGTATTCCTGGGGGTGGTGTGTCAGGGTTTAGGGCAGTGCAGTTGTGTTCAGGCAGTTTAGGGGGTCATGCAGGGGGGTGGTGTTTCAGGGTTTAGGGCAGTGCAGTGGTGTTCAGGCAGTATGAGGGGTCTGGCTGGGGCTGGTGGTTTAGGGCAGTGCAGTGGTGTTTGGGCAGTGAAAGGGGTCTTGCTGGGGCTTGTGTTTTAGGGTTTAGGGCAGTGCAGTGGTGTTCGGGCAGTGTAGGGGTTCGTGCTGGGGCTGGTGTTTTATGGTTTAGGGTAGTGCAGTGGTGTTCGGGCAGTGTAGGGGGTCATGCGGGGAGGTGTTTCAAGGTTTAGGGCAGTGCAGTGGGGTTCGGCAGTGTAGGGGGTCGTGCTGGGGTTGTTGTTTCAGGGTTTAGAGCAGTGAAGTGGTGTTCGGGCAGTGTAGGGGGTTGTGCAGGGGGTGGTGTTTCAGGGTTTAGGGCAGTGCAGTGGTGTTCGGGCAGTGTAGGGGGTCTTGCTGAGGGTGGTGTTTCAGGGTATAAGGCAGTGCAGTGGTGTTCGGGCAGTGTAGGGGGTCATGCAGGGGGGTGGTATTTCAGGGTTTAGGGCAGTGGTGTTCGGGCAGCAGTTTAGGGGGCCTTGCTGGGGATGGTGTTTCAGGGTTTAGGGCAGTGCAGTGGTGTTCGGGCAGTGTAGGGGGTCTTGCTGAGATGGTGTTTCAGGGTATAAGGCAGTGCAGTGGTGTTCGGGCAGTGTAGGGGGTCATGCAGGGGGGTGGTGTTTCAGGGTTTAGGGCAGTGCAGTATGTTCGGGCAGTGTACGGGGTCATGATGGGGTGGTGTTTCAGGGTTTAGGGCAGTGCAGTGGTGTTCAGGCAGTGTAGCGGGTCGCTGTGTGGGTGGTGTTTCAGGGTTTAGGGCACTGCAGTGGTGTTTGGGAAGTTTGGGGGGTCGTGCTGGGGGTGGTGTTTCAGGGTTTAGGGCAGTGCAGTGGTGTTTAGGCAGTGTAGGGGGTCATGCTGTGGCTCTTGTTTTAGGGTTTAGGGCATTGCAGTGGTGTTCGGGCAGTATCGGGGGTTCTACTGTGGCTGGTGTTTCAGGGTTTAGGGCAGTGCAGTGGTGTTCGGGTAGTGTAGGGGGTCGTGCTGGAGTTGGTGTTTTAGGGTTTAGGGCAGTGCAGTGGTGTTCCGGTAGTGATGGGGTCATGCTGGGGCTGATGTTTCAGGGTTTAGGGCAGTGCAGTGGTGTAAGGGCAGTGTAGGGGATCATGGTGGGTGTGGTGTTTCAGGGTTTAGGGCAGTGCAGTGGTGTTCTGGCAGTGTAGGGGGTCATGCTGGGGCTAGTGCTTCAGGGTTCATGGCAGTGCAGTAGTGTTTTGGCAGTGTAGGGTGTTGTGCTGGTGTTTCAGGTTTTAGGGCAGAACAGTGGTGTTCGGGCAGTGTAGCGGGATGTGCGGGGGTGGTGTTTTAGGGTTTAGGGCAGAGCAGTGGTGTTCGGGCAGTGTAGGGGGTCATGCTGGGAGTGGTGTTTCAGGGTTTAGGGCGTTGGAGTGGTGTTCGGGCAGTGTACGTGGTCGTGTTGGGGGTGGTGTTTCAGGGTTTAGGGCAGTGCAGTGGTGTTCGGGCAGTGTAGAGTGTCGTGCTGGGGCTGGTGTTTCAGGGTTTAGGGCAGTGCAGTGGTGTTCGGGTAGTGTAGGGGGTCCTGCTGGGGTTGGTGTTTTAGGGTTTAGGGCAGTGCAGTGGTGTTTGGGCAGTGTATGGGGTCGGGCTGGAACTGGTGTTTCAGGGTTTGGGGCAGTGCAGTAATGTTCGGGCAGTGTTGGGGGTGTTGCTGGGGGTGGTGTTTCAGGGTTTAGGGTAGTGTATTCGGGCAGTGTAGGGGGTCGTGCTTGGGGTGGTGTTTTAGGGTTTAGGGCAGTGCAGTGGTTTCCAGGCAGTGTAGAGGGTCGTGGTGGGGTTGGTGTTTCAGGGTTTAGGGAAGTGCAGTGGTGTTCGGGCCATTTGAGGGGTCGCGCTGGGGGTGCTGTTTCGGCATTTAGGGCAGTGCAGTGGTGTTCGGGCAGCTTGAGGGGTCGTGCTGGGGTTGCTGTTTTGGCGTTTAGGGCAGTGCATTGGGGTTCAGGCAGTGTAGGGGGTCTTCCTGGGGGTGGTGTTTCAGGGTTTAGGGCAGTGCAGTTGTGTGAAGGCAGTGTAGGGGGTCATGCAGGGGGGGTGTTTCAGGGTTTAGGGCAGTGCAGTGGTGTTCGGGCAGTGTAGGGGGTCATGCTGGGGTGGTGTTTCAGGGTTTAGGACAGTGCAGTGGTGTTCGGGCAGTGTAGGGGGTCGTGCTGGGGGTGGTGTTTTGGGGTTTAGGGCAGTGCAGTGGTGTTCGGGCAGTGTAAGTGGTCGTGCTGGGGCTGGTGTTTCAGAGTTTACGGCAGTGCAGTGGTGTTCGGGTAGTGTAGGGGGTCCTGCTGGGGTTGGTGTTTCAGGGTTTAGGGCAGTGCAGTGGTGTTTGGGTAGTGTAGGGGGTCATGCTGGGGCTGGTGTTTCAGGGGTTAGGGCAGTGCAGTGGTGTAAGTGCAGTGTAGGGAGTCTTGCTGGGTGTGGTGTCTCAGGGTTTAGGGCAGTTCAGTGGTGTTAGGGCAGTTTGGGGTGTCGTGCTGTGGCTCTTGTTTTAGGGTTTAGGGCATTTCAGTGGTATTCGGGCAGTATAGGGGGTCCTACTGTGGCTGGTGTTTCAGGGTTTAGGGCAGTGCAGTGGTGTTTGGGTAGTGTAGGGGTCGTGCTGGGGTTGGTGTTTCAGGGTTTAGGGCAGTGCAGTGGTGTTCCGGTAGTGATGGGGTCATGCTGGGGCTGATGTTTCAGGGTTTAGGGCAGTGCAGTGGTGTAAGGGCAGAGTAGGGGGTCATGGTGTGTGTGGTGTTTCAGGGTTTAGGGCAGTGCAGTGGTGGTCTGGCAGTGTAGGGGGTCATGCTGGGGCTAGTGCTTCAGGGTTCATGGCAGTGCAGTAGTGTTTTGGCAGTGTAGGGTGTTGTGCTGGTGTTTCAGGTTTTAGGGCAGAACAGTGGTGTTCGGGCAGTGTAGGGGGATGTGCGGGGGTGGTGTTTTAGGGTTTAGGGCAGAGCAGTGGTGTTCGGGCAGTGTAGGGGGTCATGCTGGGAGTGGTGTTTCAGGGTTTAGGGCAGAGCAGTGGTGTTCAGGCAGTGTAGGGTGTCTTGCTGGGGGTGGTGTTTCAGGGTTTAGGGCAGTGGTGTAAGGGCAGTGTAGGGGGTCATGGTGGGGGTGGTGTTTCAGGGATTAGGCAGTGCAGTGGTGTTCGGGCAGTGTAGGGGGTCTTGCTGGGGGTGGTGTTTCAGGGTTTAGGGCAGTGCAGTGGTGTTCGGGTAGAGTAGGGGGTCCTGCTGGGGTTGGTGTTTCAGGGTTTAGGGCAGTGCAGTGGTGTTTGGGCAGTGTATGGGTTCGGGCTGGAGCTGGTGTTTCAGGGTTTGGGGCAGTGCAGTAATGTTCGGGCAGTGTTGGGGGTGTTGCTGAGGGTGGTGTTTCAGGGTTTAGGGCAGTGTGTTCGGGCAGTGTAGGGGGTCGTGCTGGGGGTGGTGTTTCAGGGTTTATATCAGTGCAGTGGTTTCCAGGCAGTGTAGAGGGTCGTGGTGGGGGTGGTGTTTCAGGGTTTAGGGAAGTGCAGTGATGATCGGGCCGTTTGAGGGGTCGCGCTGGGGGTGCTGTTTCGGCATTTAGGGCAGTGCAGTGGTGTTCGGGCAGTTTGAGGGGTCGTGCTGGGGGTGCTGTTTTGGCGTTTAGGGCAGTGCAGTTGTGTTCAGGCAGTGTAGAGGGTCATGCAGGGGGGTGGTGTTTCAGGGTTTAGGGCAGTGCAGTGGTGTTCTGGCAGTGTAGGGGGTCCTGCTGGGGTTGGTGTTTCAGGGTTTAGGGCAGTGCAGTGGTGTTTGGGCAGTGTATGGGGTCGGGCTGGAGCTGGTGTTTCAGGGTCAGGGGCAGTGCAGTAATGTTCGGGCAGTGTTGGGGGTGTTGCTGGGGGTGGTGTTTCAGGGTTTAGGGCAGTGTGTTCGGGCAGTGTAGGGGGTCGTGCTGGGGGTGGTGTTTCAGGGTTTAGGGCAGTGCAGTGGTTTCCAGGCAGTGTAGAGGGTCATGGTGGGGGTGGTGTTTCAGGGTTTAGGGAAGTGCAGTGGTGTTCGGGTCGTTTGAGGGGTCGCGCTGGGGGTGCTGTTTCGGCATTTAGGGCCGTGCAGTGGTGTTCGGGCAGTTTGAGGGGTCGTGCTTGGGGTGCTGTTTTTTCGTTTAGGGCAGTGCATTGCGGTTCAGGCAGTGTAGGGGGTCTTCCTGGGGGTGGTGTGTCAGGGTTTAGGGCAGTGCAGTTGTGTTCAGGCAGTTTAGGGGGTCATGCAGGGGGGTGGTGTTTCAGGGTTTAGGGCAGTGCAGTGGTGTTCAGGCAGTATGAGGGGTCTGGCTGGGGCTGGTGGTTTAGGGCAGTGCAGTGGTGTTTGGGCAGTGAAAGGGGTCTTGCTGGGGCTTGTGTTTTAGGGTTTAGGGCAGTGCAGTGGTGTTCGGGCAGTGTAGGGGTTCGTGCTGGGGCTGGTGTTTTATGGTTTAGGGTAGTGCAGTGGTGTTCGGGCAGTGTAGGGGGTCATGCGGGGAGGTGTTTCAAGGTTTAGGGCAGTGCAGTGGGGTTCGACAGTGTAGGGGGTCATGCTGGGGTTGTTGTTTCAGGGTTTAGCGCAGTGAAGTGGTGTTCGGGCAGTGTAGGGGGTTGTGCAGGGGGTGGTGTTTCAGGGTTTAGGGCAGTGCAGTGGTGTTCGGGCAGTGTAGGGGGTCTTGCTGAGGGTGGTGTTTCAGGGTATAAGGCAGTGCAGTGGTGTTCGGGCAGTGTAGGGGGTCATGCAGGGGGGTGGTATTTCAGGGTTTAGGGCAGTGGTGTTCGGGCAGCAGTTTAGGGGGCCTTGCTGGGGATGGTGTTTCAGGGTTTAGGGCAGTGCAGTGGTGTTCGGGCAGTGTAGGGGGTCTTGCTGAGATGGTGTTTCAGGGTATAAGGCAGTGCAGTGGTGTTCGGGCAGTGTAGGGGGTCATGCAGGGGGGTGGTGTTTCAGGGTTTAGGGCAGTGCAGTATGTTCGGGCAGTGTACGGGGTCATGATGGGGTGGTGTTTCAGGGTTTAGGGCAGTGCAGTGGTGTTCAGGCAGTGTAGCGGGTCGCTGTGTGGGTGGTGTTTCAGGGTTTAGGGCACTGCAGTGGTGTTTGGGAAGTTTGGGGGGTCGTGCTGGGGGTGGTGTTTCAGGGTTTAGGGCAGTGCAGTGGTGTTTAGGCAGTGTAGGGGGTCATGCTGTGGCTCTTGTTTTAGGGTTTAGGGCATTGCAGTGGTGTTCGGGCAGTATCGGGGGTTCTACTGTGGCTGGTGTTTCAGGGTTTAGGGCAGTGCAGTGGTGTTCGGGTAGTGTAGGGGGTCGTGCTGGAGTTGGTGTTTTAGGGTTTAGGGTAGTGCAGTGGTGTTCCGGTAGTGTAGGGGTCATGCTGGGGCTGGTGTTTCAGGGTTTAGGGCAGTGTAGTGGTGTAAGGGCAGTGTAGGGGGTCATGGTGGGGGGGGTGTTTCAGTGTTTAGGGCAGTGCAGTGGTGTTCTGGCAGTGTAGGGGGTCATGCTGGGGCTAGTGCTTCAGGGTTCATGGCAGTGCAGTGGTGTTCTGGCAGTGTAGGGTGTCGTGGTGGTGTTTCAGGTTTTAGGGCAGAACAGTGGTGTTCGGGCAGTGTAGGGGGATGTGCGGGGGTGGTGTTTTAGGGTTTAGGACAGAGCAGTGGAGTTCGGGCAGTGTAGGGGGTCATGTTGGGAGTGGTGTTTCAGGGTTTAGGGCAGAGCAGTGGTGTTCGGGCAGTGTAGGGCGTCTTGCTGGGGGTGGTGTTTCAGGGTTTAGGGCAGTGGTGTAAGGGCAGTGTAAGGGGTCATGGTGGGGGTGGTGTTTCAGGGATTAGGGCAGTTCAGTGGTGTTCGGGCAGTGTAGGGGGTCTTGCTGGGGGTGGTGTTTCAGGGTTTAGGGCAGTGCAGTGGTGTTCGGGTAGTGTAGGGGGTCCTGCTGGGGTTGGTGTTTTAGGGTTTAGGGCAGTGCAGTGGTGTTTGGGCAGTGTATGGGGTCGGGCTGGAACTGGTGTTTCAGGGTTTGGGGCAGTGCAGTAATGTTCGGGCAGTGTTGGGGGTGTTATTGGGGTTGGTGTTTCAGGGTTTAGGGTAGTGTATTCGGGCAGTGTAGGGGGTCGTGCTTGGGGTGGTGTTTTAGGGTTTAGGGCAGTGCAGTGGTTTCCAGGCAGTGTAGAGGGTCGTGGTGGGGTTGGTGTTTCAGGGTTTAGGGAAGTGCAGTGGTGTTCAGGCCGCTTGAGGGGTCGCGCTGGGGGTGCTGTTTCGGCATTTAGGGCAGTGCAGTGGTGTTCGGGCAGCTTGAGGGGTCGTGCTGGGGGAGCTGTTTTGGCGTTTAGGGCAGTGCATTGGGGTTCAGGCAGTGTAGGGGGTCTTCCTGGGGGTGGTGTTTCAGGGTTTAGGGCAGTGCAGTTGTGTTAAGGCAGTGTAGGGGGTCATGCAGGGGGGTGGTGTTTCAGGGTTTAGGGCAGTGCAGTGGGGTTCGGGCAGTGTAGGGGGTCATGCTGGGGTGGTGTTTCAGGGTTTAGGGCAGTGCAGTGGTGTTCGGGCAGTGTAGGGGGTCGTGCTGGGGGTGGTGTTTTGGGGTTTAGGGCAGTGCAGTGGTGTTCGGGCAGTGTAACTGGTCGTGCTGGGGCTGGTGTTTCAGGGTTTATGGCAGTGCAGTGGTGTTCGGGTAGTGTAGGGGGTCCTGCTGGGGTTGGTGTTTCAGGGTTTAGGGCAGTGCAGTGGTGTTTGGGTGGTGTAGGGGGATGTGCGGGGGTGGTGTTTTAGGGTTTAGGACAGAGCAGTGGAGTTCGGGCAGTGTAGGGGGTCATGCTGGGAGTGGTGTTTCAGGGTTTAGGGCAGAGCAGTGGTGTTCGGGCAGTGTAGGGCGTCTTGCTGGGGGTCGTGTTTCAGGGTTTAGTGCAGTGGTGTTCGGGCAGTGTAGGGGGTCTTGCTGGGGGTGGTGTTTCAGGGTTTAAGGCGTTGGAGTGGTGTTCGGGCAGTGTACGTGGTCGTGTTGGGGGTGGTGTTTCAGGGTTTAGGGCAGTGCAGTGGTGTTCGGGCAGTGTAGGGTGTCGTGCTGGGGCTGGTGTTTCAGGGTTTAGGGCAGTGCAGTGGTGTTCGGGTAGTGTAGGGGGTCCTGCTGGGGTTGGTGTTTTAGGGTTTAGGGCAGTGCAGTGGTGTTTGGGCAGTGTATGGGGTCGGGCTGGAACTGGTGTTTCAGGGTTTGGGGCAGTGCAGTAATGTTCGGGCAGTGTTGGGGGTGTTATTGGGGTTGGTGTTTCAGTGTTTAGGGTAGTGTATTCGGGCAGTGTAGGGGGTCATGCTTGGGGTGGTGTTTTAGGGTTTAGGGCAGTGCAGTGGTTTCCAGGCAGTGTAGAGGGTCGTGGTGGGGTTGGTGTTTCAGGGTTTAGGGAAGTGCAGTGGTGTTCGGGCCGTTTGAGGGGTCGCGCTGGGGGTGCTGTTTCGGCATTTAGGGCAGTGCAGTGGTGTTCGGGCAGCTTGAGGGGTCGTGCTGGGGGAGCTGTTTTGGTGTTTAGGGCAGTGCATTGGGGTTCAGGCAGTGTAGGGGGTCTTCCTGGGGGTGGTGTTTCAGGGTTTAGGGCAGTGCAGTTGTGTTAAGGCAGTGTAGGGGGTCATGCAGGGGGGTGGTGTTTCAGGGTTTAGGGCAGTGCAGTGGTGTTCGGGCAGTGTAGGGGGTCATGCTGGGGTGGTGTTTCAGGGTTTAGGGCAGTGCAGTGGTGTTCGGGCAGTGTAGGGGGTCGTGCTGGGGGTGGTGTTTTGGGGTTTAGGGCAGTGCAGTGGTGTTCAGGCAGTGTAACTGGTCGTGCTGGGGCTGGTGTTTCAGGGTTTATGGCAGTGCAGTGGTGTTCGGGTAGTGTAGGGGGTCCTGCTGGGGTTGGTGTTTCAGGGTTTAGGGCAGTGGTGTAAGGGCAGTGTAGGGGGTCATGGTGGGGGTGGTGTTTCAGGGATTAGGGCAGTGCAGTGGTGTTCGGGCAGTGTAGGGGGTCTTGCTGGGGGTGGTGTTTCAGGGTTTAGGGCGTTGGAGTGGTGTTCGGGCAGTGTACGTGGTCGTGTTGGGGGTGGTGTTTCAGGGTTTAGGGCAGTGCAGTGGTGTTCGGGCAGTGTAGGGTGTCGTGCTGGGGCTGGTGTTTCAGGGTTTAGGGCAGTGCAGTGGTGTTCGGGTAGTGTAGGGGGTCCTGCTGGGGTTGGTGTTTTAGGGTTTAGGGCAGTGCAGTGGTGTTTGGGCAGTGTATGGGGTCAGGCTGGAACTGGTGTTTCAAGGTTTGGGGCAGTGCAGTAATGTTCGGGCAGTGTTGGGGGTGTTATTGGGGTTGGTGTTTCAGGGTTTAGGGTAGTGTATTCGGGCAGTGTAGGGGGTCGTGCTTGGGGTGGTGTTTTAGGGTTTAGGGCAGTGCAGTGGTTTCCAGGCAGTGTAGAGGGTCGTGGTGGGGTTGGTGTTTCAGGGTTTAGGGAAGTGCAGTGGTGTTCGGGCCGTTTGAGGGGTCACGCTGGGGGTGCTGTTTCGGCATTTAGGGCAGTGCAGTGGTGTTCGGGCAGCTTGAGGGGTCGTGCTGGGGGAGCTTTTTTGGCATTTAGGGCAGTGCATTGGGGTTCAGGCAGTGTAGGGGGTCTTCCTGGGGGTGGTGTTTCAGGGTTTAGGGCAGTGCAGTGGTGTTCGGGCAGTGTAGGGTGTCGTGCTGGGGCTGGTGTTTCAGGGTTTAGGGCAGTGCAGTGGTGTTCGGGTAGTGTAGGGGGTCCTGCTGGGGTTGGTGTTTTAGGGTTTATGGCAGTGCAGTGGTGTTTGGGCAGTGTATGGGGTCGGGCTGGAACTGGTGTTTCAGGGTTTGGGGCAGTGCAGTAATGTTCGGGCAGTGTTGGGGGTGTTGCTGGGGGTGTGTTTCAGGGTTTAGGGTAGTGTATTCGGGCAGTGTAGGGGGTCGTGCTTGGGGTGGTGTTTTAGGGTTTAGGGCAGTGCAGTAGTTTCCAGGCAGTGTAGAGGGTCGTGGTGGGGTTGGTGTTTCAGGGTTTAGGGAAGTGCAGTGGTGTTCGGGCCATTTGAGGGGTCGCGCTGGGGGTGCTGTTTCGGCATTTAGGGCAGTGCAGTGGTGTTCGGGCAGCTTGAGGGGTCGTGCTGGGGTTGCTGTTTTGGCGTTTAGGGCAGTGCATTGGGGTTCAGGCAGTGTAGGGGGTCTTCCTGGGGGTGGTGTTTCAGGGTTTAGGGCAGTGCAGTAATGTTCGGGCAGTGTTGGGGGTCATGCTGGGGTGGTGTTTCAGGGTTTAGGGCAGTGCAGTGGTGTTCGGGAAGTGTAAGTGGTCGTGCTGGGGCTGGTGTTTCAGGGTTTACGGCAGTGCAGTGGTGTTCGGGTAGTGTAGGGGGTCCTGCTGGGGTTGGTGTTTCAGGGTTTAGGGCAGTGCAGTGGTGTTTGGGTAGTGTAGGGGGTCATGCTGGGGCTGGTGTTTCAGGGGTTAGGGCAGTGCAGTGGTGTAAGTGCAGTGTAGGGAGTCTTGCTGGGTGTGGTGTCTCAGGGTTTAGGGCAGTGCAGTGGTGTTAGGGCAGTTTGGGGGGTCGTGCTGTGGCTCTTGTTTTAGGGTTTAGGGCATTTCAGTGGTATTCGGGCAGTATAGGGGGTCCTACTGTGGCTGGTGTTTCAGGGTTTAGGGCAGTGCAGTGGTGTTCGGGTAGTGTAGGGGGTCGTGCTGGGGTTGGTGTTTCAGGGTTTAGGGCAGTGCAGTGGTGTTCCTGTAGTGATGGGGTCATGCTGGGGCTGATGTTTCAGGGTTTAGGGCAGTGCAGTGGTGTAAGGGCTGTGTAGGGGGTCATGGTGGGTGTGGTGTTTCAGGGTTTAGGGCAGTGCAGTGGTGTTCTGGCAGTGTAGGGGGTCATGCTGGGGCTAGTGCTTCAGGGTTCATGGCAGTGCAGTAGTGTTTTGGCAGTGTAGGGTGTTGTGCTGGTGTTTCAGGTTTTAGGGCAGAACAGTGGTGTTCGGGCAGTGTAGGGAGATGTGCGGGGTGGTGTTTTAGGGTTTAGGGCAGAGCAGTGGTGTTCGGGCAGTGTACGTGGTCGTGTTGGGGGTGGTGTTTCAGGGTTTAGGGCAGTGCAGTGGTGTTCGGGCAGTGTAGAGTGTCGTGCTGGGGCTGGTGTTTCAGGGTTTAGGGCAGAGCAGTGGTGTTCGGGTAGTGTAGGGGGTCCTGCTGGGGTTGGTGTTTTAGGGTTTAGGGCAGTGCAGTGGTGTTTGGGCAGTGTATGGGGTCGGGCTGGAACTGGTGTTTCAGGGTTTGGGGCAGTGCAGTAATGTTCGGGCAGTGTTGGGGGTGTTGCTGGGGGTGGTGTTTCAGGGTTTAGGGTAGTGTATTCGGGCAGTGTAGGGGGTCGTGCTTGGGGTGGTGTTTTAGGGTTTAGGGCAGTGCAGTGGTTTCCAGGCAGTGTAGAGGGTCGTGGTGGGGTTGGTGTTTCAGGGTTTAGGGAAGTGCAGTGGTGTTCGGGCCATTTGAGGGGTCGCGCTGGGGGTGCTCTTTCGGCATTTAGGGCAGTGCAGTGGTGTTCGGGCAGCTTGAGGGGTCGTGCTGGGGTTGCTGTTTTGGCGTTTAGGGCAGTGCATTGGGGTTCAGGCAGTGTAGGGGGTCTTCCTGGGGGTGGTGTTTCAGGGTTTAGGGCAGTGCAGTTGTGTTAAGGCAGTGTAGGGGGTCATGCAGGGGGGTGGTGTTTCAGGGTTTAGGGCAGTGCAGTGGTGTTCGGGCAGTGTAGGGGGTCATGCTGGGGTGGTGTTTCAGGGTTTAGGGCAGTGCAGTGGTGTTCGGGCAGTGTAGGGGGTCGTGCTGGGGGTGGTGTTTTGGGGTTTAGGGCAGTGCAGTGGTGTTCGGGCAGTGTAAGTGGTCGTGCTGGGGCTGGTGTTTCAGGGTTTACGGCAGTGCAGTGGTGTTCGGGTAGTGTAGGGGATCCTGCTGGGGTTGGTGTTTCAGGGTTTAGGGCAGTGCAGTGGTGTTTGGGTAGTGTAGGGGGTCATGCTGGGGCTGGTGTTTCAGGGGTTAGGGCAGTGCAGTGGTGTAAGTGCAGTGTAGGGAGTCTTGCTGGGTGTGGTGTCTCAGGGTTTAGGGCAGTGCAGTGGTGTTAGGGCAGTTTGGGGGTCGTGCTGTGGCTCTTGTTTTAGGGTTTAGGGCATTTCAGTGGTATTCGGGCAGTATAGGGGGTCCTACTGTGGCTGGTGTTTCAGGGTTTAGGGCAGTGCAGTGGTGTTCGGGTAGTGTAGGGGGTCGTGCTGGGGTTGGTGTTTCAGGGTTTAGGGCAGTGCAGTGGTGTTCCGGTAGTGATGGGGTCATGCTGGGGCTGATGTTTCAGGGTTTAGGGCAGTGCAGTGGTGTAAGGGCAGTGTAGGGGATCATGGTGGGTGTGGTGTTTCAGGGTTTAGGGCAGTGCAGTGGTGTTCTGGCAGTGTAGGGGGTCATGCTGGGGCTAGTGCTTCAGGGTTCATGGCAGTGCAGTAGTGTTTTGGCAGTGTAGGGTGTTGTGCTGGTGTTTCAGGTTTTAGTGCAGAACAGTGGTGTTCGGGCAGTGTAGGGGGATGTGCGGGGGTGGTGTTTTAGGGTTTAGGGCAGAGCAGTGGTGTTCGGGCAGTGTAGGGGGTCATGCTGGGAGTGGTGTTTCAGGGTTTAGGGCGTTGGAGTGGTGTTCGGGCAGTGTACGTGGTCGTGTTGGGGGTGGTGTTTCAGGGTTTAGGGCAGTGCAGTGGTGTTCGGGCAGTGTAGAGTGTCGTGCTGGGGCTGGTGTTTCAGGGTTTAGGGCAGTGCAGTGGTGTTCGGGTAATGTAGGGGGTCCTGCTGGGGTTGGTGTTTTAGGGTTTAGGGCAGTGCAGTGGTGTTTGGGCAGTGTATGGGGTCGGGCTGGAACTGGTGTTTCAGGGTTTGGGGCAGTGCAGTAATGTTCGGGCAGTGTTGGGGGTGTTGCTGGGGGTGGTGTTTCAGGGTTTAGGGTAGTGTATTCGGGCAGTGTAGGGGGTCGTGCTTGGGGTGGTGTTTTAGGGTTTAGGGCAGTGCAGTGGTTTCCAGGCAGTGTAGAGGGTCGTGGTGGGGTTGGTGTTTCAGGGTTTAGGGAAGTGCAGTGGTGTTCGGGCCATTTGAGGGGTCGCGCTGGGGGTGCTGTTTCGGCATTTAGGGCAGTGCAGTGGTGTTCGGGCAGCTTGAGGGGTCGTGCTGGGGTTGCTGTTTTGGCGTTTAGGGCAGTGCATTGGGGTTCAGGCAGTGTAGGGGGTCTTCCTGGGGGTGGTGTTTCAGGGTTTAGGGCAGTGCAGTTGTGTGAAGGCAGTGTAGGGGGTCATGCAGGGGGGGGTGTTTCAGGGTTTAGGGCAGTGCAGTGGTGTTCGGGCAGTGTAGGGGGTCATGCTGGGGTGGTGTTTCAGGGTTTAGGACAGTGCAGTGGTGTTCGGGCAGTGTAGGGGGTCGTGCTGGGGGTGGTGTTTTGGGGTTTAGGGCAGTGCAGTGGTGTTCGGGCAGTGTAAGTGGTCGTGCTGGGGCTGGTGTTTCAGAGTTTACGGCAGTGCAGTGGTGTTCGGGTAGTGTAGGGGGTCCTGCTGGGGTTGGTGTTTCAGGGTTTAGGGCAGTGCAGTGGTGTTTGGGTAGTGTAGGGGGTCATGCTGGGGCTGGTGTTTCAGGGGTTAGGGCAGTGCAGTGGTGTAAGTGCAGTGTAGGGAGTCTTGCTGGGTGTGGTGTCTCAGGGTTTAGGGCAGTTCAGTGGTGTTAGGGCAGTTTGGGGGGTCGTGCTGTGGCTCTTGTTTTAGGGTTTAGGGCATTTCAGTGGTATTCGGGCAGTATAGGGGGTCCTACTGTGGCTGGTGTTTCAGGGTTTAGGGCAGTGCAGTGGTGTTTGGGTAGTGTAGGGGTCGTGCTGGGGTTGGTGTTTCAGGGTTTAGGGCAGTGCAGTGGTGTTCCGGTAGTGATGGGGTCATGCTGGGGCTGATGTTTCAGGGTTTAGGGCAGTGCAGTGGTGTAAGGGCTGTGTAGGGGGTCATGGTGGGTGTGGTGTTTCAGGGTTTAGGGCAGTGCAATGGTGTTCTGGCAGTGTAGGGGGTCATGCTGGGGCTAGTGCTTCAGGGTTCATGGCAGTGCAGTAGTGTTTTGGCAGTGTAGGGTGTTGTGCTGGTGTTTCAGGTTTTAGGGCAGAACAGTGGTGTTCGGGCAGTGTAGGGGGATGTGCGGGGGTGGTGTTTTAGGGTTTAGGGCAGAGGAGTGGTGTTCGGGCAGTGTAGGGGGTCATGCTGGGAGTGGTGTTTCAGGGTTTAGGGCAGAGCAGTGGTGTTCAGGCAGTGTGAGAAGTTGGCCTGGTATATGCTGTTCACTAGTTCTAGTGACCACCTTGTACCATGCCAAGCAACCCTTATGGTGTGGTTGTAAGTCAACCTTTTTGGACTAGCTGCCCTAGTGGTAGCGTAGGCTAAGCAGTCTTTGAGGCTAAACTCGTGAAGCGTGTTAAGCCAGCTGTTTTACCAAATGCAACCCCCTTTTATACCAATGAAAGGACACCACACAGATATATATTCAAAATATATATGTATTTATTTCTCAAAGTAACCCCTAGTCTCTTTATGAGCACAGGAGCACAAATCGTCAAACAAGATTATCACAGAATACACAGAAGTTGCACTTTATATGGATAGGCCCTGGTGGCCACTCGAACCATATACTAAAATAGTGGTATAAGTACCACGAACAGAAAAGGGAAAAGGCCTAGGGCCTCTAGAATCGCTGGGCCTACAAGGAGCTAACGTCAGTTAGTGACCAGGAGGTCCACGGGTGGCGTGTGCAGAGCAAATAGTCACACGCGGGCTCCCATAGGTTTCAATGGGTGCGTAAAAAGTACAAAGTTACTGCAAAAGGAATCTTCCGGATGACCTAGGAACTTAAGATTTGGAACACAGGCACTAGAGATGTATTACTACACATGGGCACCGGAGTACCAGCTTTACCTCACCCACAGGAAGCGGGTGCATAGGCCTCAAAGTGCGTCGGGTTTCTTCTATCTGTTCCGTTGAGCCTGGGACAAAGATGCTGCAGGCGGTCGGTCGGGAAGAGATGCAGTGGATCCAAGAGTGGATCGGAGATGTTGAAGACCTGTAAGCAGAGGGGACAGTGTTCACAGTCACTAGCCAGTGACCAGCGTGGCACCAGGTGGGTACCAGGCGATGTCGGGTGCAAACAGGTGATGAGGGGTAGCTTGTCTCCGCAGCCACGTGGTCCCTGAAGGTCGACGACGTCCAGGAGTCGGCTCACGAGCTGTCCCACGCAGGCTCTCGCTGTCGGCGGTGTCGGCGACTTGATCGAAGCAAACAAGCCTTGGCAAAAGCAATTGCAGGAGGATTCGGAAATCAGCTGTTGGTTCTGACCAGCAAGGTCAGAGGGATTGCTCCTTTGGAGGGGAGCAAGGGCCAGTCTGGAGCAACCAGACCAGTGGTGTTTGTCGTAGATTTCGTCGCCAAGATGGCCACTAGCCAGCGGGCCAGCAACCGGTTAGGCGCGTCGAGTGGCAAAATGCAGAAGGGCCCCACGCAGATCGTGGAGATGCTGGAGGGCTCACCTTTGGTGCAGATGCTGCTCGAGGGTTGGGCTTCTCAGGACCCAAAGCACAACTTGGAGGGAGCCTCGGTTGTTGCACTTGTCAGCTTGTCGTAGTCGTTCCAAGATGGCTGGCTCCACGTGTCTCGGTGCCTCCACGGGTCTCCTCTTTTCAGGGACTGTGGATCGGGCGGTGAGAGGTCTGGAGGTCCAGGTCTTGTCAGTCTCTGGGCTCGGGCTCCGGCGGGAGGCGGCGGCAAAGCAGACGGTGATTCGCTGGATGGTGCTTGCGTTAGCAAGGTGGTCACTCCCTGACCACAGGGGAGATTTTCTTCAGTCTTCTGTGCAGCAGAATGTCGAAGTTCCCGTCTTCTTCTTAGTTTCAAGTTGATTCCAGGATGTCTAAAGTCTTAGGACACAGCTCCTACCTTTATTCGGATTCTAGGGGCCGGACTACCTGCTAGGTCCCTCCCTATGGGTGGGACCAGGAAGGGGGGTGGTTACACCCCCAATCCTTTGTCCAGCTCGCCCCAGGCCCGGGACTGGTGTGCCCCAGGACCGGTTTGAACTGGCATATGCCCCGAGGCTCCTTGTGAGCCACAGGCATGTCTGGTTTCTTTCAAGCCCTACCTGACCAATACACAAAATCCTGTCTGGGGTGGTGCATGCACCTCCCCTGGCAGGAAACCCTTTGTCCACACCTCCCAAGCTGGAAGGACTCCCAGCAGCAGGAGGGCAGACTTGTGTCTGTGGTGGCAGCATCCATTTTGTGGAGCTGAGGCTATGTCTGATTTTACCCGGGTTTCAGGCACTGTACATGTCGTGTCCCTCTAGAAGGGTGGAATGCTAACCCCGTCGCCAGAATTGGCGAGGGGTTAGTATTCCAATTCGTATGACACCTTACTCGACATGTTTTGATAAAGCCAAACCAAAGATAGCATTTAACCGCGAGGTTCATAATGCACTTAAGAGTATATGGTATGACGATATCTGGAAACAGTAGAAGGAAGTTGTTCCGACCACTGCAGACAGGCTCAGCTCATGCCAGAGCACCATCTCACATGGAACCAAGCACTCTGCCTTCAGGATTGTTAAGGCCTGCCATAGGAGTGACTTATAGGTTACCAGGTGTCCCATTTAAGTTTAGGTATAGGTATACTACACCTAAGTAAGAGGTGATTACACCAACTTACCCCAGCTGAGTGATCAGCCAGTTGTGTCAGATTGTTAGGCCAAGCCTGGGGTGGCATAATACATGCTTCAGCCCCTGGCAGGCCTTGGATACACCAATGCCCTGGGTACCTAGTGTACACTGGTACAGGGGCTGACAGGGTGATCCAACCAATTGGGTATGTACCTAGGGTACATGGAGTCCATTTTACAGAGAGAGCAGATAGCCTGAGAGCCTGAATGGCAGGATCTCAGGCCAACTAAGTCGAAAAACCAGCTAGACACTAGGCAAAAATTTGGGGGTAACCATAGTCAGATATCCACCTTCCTACACAACCCCCCCCCAAACGAAGGGAGATAAGGCTGACCTTGACCAGGTAAGCCTATATTGCCCAAGTGGCCATATAAGGAGGAACCAGCACTGGCATGGTTACCCCCTGTCTCATGGTCCACTAAGCAATCCCTCACCCTAAGGGTATCAGAGGGTCTCCACCATAGGGAATCTCTACCTGTGGTGTGTCTTGGCAAAGTAAAAGGCTGGTGTTGAGATGGAGTACTGAAGTGAGTGTCCTCAAAGTGAGGCCTCAGCTTCCTCCAATCATCCTCCACCATGGATGCCTTTCTTTCTTTAACTGAGTTGCACTGTGCTCTCAGGGTCAGCCTCTGGCTACCTAAAGCTGGAGGCTGGGTCCCTTTTGTGGGCTTACTGGAGGGACAGGTCAGGTTTGGGGCCCTAAGGTCCCATGTTTGCCTGTGCCCAACAGAATCCCCCTGGGGGAGGTCCCTAACTACCTGTAAAGGAGATCCCTCAGGAATGTTTTTACCCATCACCTGACTAGGGCTACTAGCCAGGCAATCCTCATTCTTTTGATGGGGGGGTTCTTGTGGACAGGGGCCCTCTGGGGGTCCACTGGCCTCCCTGACCTCTGCAGCCCTGGGCTGACTGAGGCAGGGTAGAGAGAGGCAGGCTACCTGCACCAGACTGGATCCCACCTTGGAAGGGGCCACTGACATCAGAGGCTCTGCCAGGCCAGGCCTGGCTACCTCTGGGGCAGTTCCTTCACAAGGGGTGAGGTCAGATCCCTGAGGAGGCTGACCTTTTCCTAATGTCTGGGGAGAGGGAGACTTTTCTTCCTCCCCACTACTCTCAGTTTGTGTGGAGTGATCCATTGTTTCAGGCTTCACTACACCTATGTCAGTCTGAGTATAGGCTGAGACCATTACAGCCTTGCCAACCTTTTCAGGGGGGCACTCAGTTTGTGTTTGAGCTGTGACTGTCACAGCTCTGCCAGTCCCTACAGGGAAGTCTGTCTGTGCCTGGGCTGTGGCTACCACTGCCCTTCCAACCTTTTCAGGGAGGAAATCTATTTGGACAGGGGTTGTGAATGGCACAACCCCCCTACCCTTTTGTGAAAGGCCTACCATTTTAGAATGGGTGTCTTGTTCAACTCCAGCCCAAGCTGAGAGTTCTAAGTCATTCCCCAGTAAGCAGTCTACAGGCAAGGTTGGGGACACTGCTACCCTTTTAGGGCCAGTGACCCCTCCCCAGCTGAGACATACCTCTGCCATGGGATGACTGTTCTGTTTGCCATCAATGTTAGTCACCTGGTAGGAGAAACCGGGCAAAAGCTGCTCAGAGGGAACTAGCCAATGGGCCACCATTGTGATGCTAGCCCCAGTGTCTCTGTAGGCCTCAGCTTTTGTACCATTGATGTAGGGCTCCTGTCTGTACCTACCCAAAGTGTTGGGACAGGCAGTGAAGTTGGCAAACCCCATGCCACCATCACAGACAAGAGTGGTTGCTGTAGGGGAATTGGCTAAGCCAGGGTCCCCCTGTGTTCCCCAAGTAAACCCACCCAGATTTCTGGGGGCACTCCCACCACCTGGGGGATTACTGCTGACAGTAATAGGTGGTGTGACAGGAGTAATTGGAGGAACAGTTTTGTTTTTAGCCCTTGGGCAACCGCTGTCAGTTTTCCAATGCCCAGGAGTTTTACACTCATGGCAGTAGGGCTTTTTAGCTGTGGTAGAGGAGGGAGCTTGGGACCCACCACCCTGTGTGGAGTTTTGGGGCCCTGAGGACGGTTTCTCTTTTTCTTTATCCCCACCCTTCTCTTGAGGCTTGGTGGTATCTTTCTTTTGGTCACCACCCTGGTTTTTAGGCCTGATCCTGGTCCTGACCCATTTATCTGCCCTCTTTCCCAATTCTTGGGGAGAGGTCAAATCTGAGTCTACCAGGTGTTGATGGAGAAGCTGGTTTTGACAATTACTTAAAATCTGCTCTCTCATCATCAAATTGTACAATCCTGTATAATCAGACACCTTACTTCCCAGCAACCAACCCTCCAAAGCCTTAGTGGCACATTCCACATATTCAGACCAGTCCTGAGTCTGTGTCTTCTGGGTGTCTCTGAACATTAACCTGTACTGTTCAGTGGTTAAGCCTAACCCATCAACTAGGACACTCTTCAGGACTCTGTAATTTCTGACATCCTCTTCTCTAACAGTGAGGAGTCTATCTCTGCCTCTCCCCTCAAAGGAGAGCCATAAGATTGCTGCCCACTGGTCTTCAGGAACCTGCTGCACTTTGCAGGCTCTCTCAAGAGCAGTCATCCATTTGTGGATGTCATCCCCACTTTTGTAGGGGGGCACAATCTTGGACAGGTTCCTATTGTCAAAGACCCTATCTTTGTCCCTAGGGACATTGCTGCCACCAGTGGGTATAGACCCACTCTCTCTATGCTGCCTAGCCTTGCTCAGTTTTTCTTCCATCAGGGCTACTTCTAGCTCCTGCTTCCTGATCCTCAGCTGGGCTTCCTGCATTCTGGCCTCATGTTCCCTCCTCTGAGGGGTGGTCATCCTTCTCCTGGAGTGACCTTGAGAGCCTCTAGAGCCATGGGAAGCATTGGAGTCACCTGAGCGATTCCTTTGCCTTCCCAGCCCTGTGTTAAGTCCACTGGGGAGATCCAGTGGGTTGAACCCACTGTCAGTCCCCAATAGCCTTGGTTTAGCTGGGCCAAGTATAACACTTGGCACTGGGCTAGTTCTCCCTTCATCCTCACTACTGTCAGTATCCTTTTCACTCTCATCCTCTGTGGTAGGCATCCCATCTAAGGGGTGACTATTGGGAAGGGGTACTTCAGTGGCATCTTTAGAAGGGGGGCCTCCTGTTCCTGTCCCTAAGGGGGCTAACTGGGAAGCTTTCTTGAGTGCTCTCTGATTCTCATCATTCTGTAAGAGCTCTCTGAGCTCAGCAGAGTTTGGGTTCTTGGGCTGTTTAAGGCCTCTAAGAGTTGCCAAATGCCTGAGCTCATTCTGATTAAGGGTAGCAAAGCTGGATGGTGCCCTCTGGGGGTCACTCTCAACAGAGATGGGTACAGTGGACCCCTCTGCCCCAGC
Source organism: Triturus cristatus (assembly GCF_964204655.1). Taxonomy (NCBI): domain Eukaryota; kingdom Metazoa; phylum Chordata; class Amphibia; order Caudata; family Salamandridae; genus Triturus; species Triturus cristatus. Next base: position 629,421,460 of record NC_140579.1, on the reverse strand, counting down.
CATTGCTCTTAAGTGTGGGTGGATGTGTTGCAATCTACCTACACTTGGGTTTACCTACTAAACCTATCTAGTAGTTGTAGTCAGGGTGTGCTACTCCCTTTGCTCTACAACAACTAAGTTCAGTAGAACTTATGTATATCTAATCTTGTTTTATATGTACCTACAGGTACCTATGTGATCTTTCAATTGGTAACCAAGAGATTACAATGGTAAAACACAGCAAGCTCAAATCCAACCGCTGCTCACCAATGTGAGAAGTTGGCCTGGTATATGCTGTTCACTAGTTCTAGTGACCACCTTGTACCATGCCAAGCAACCCTTATGGTGTGGTTGTAAGTCAACCTTTTTGGACTAGCTGCCCTAGTGGTAGCGTAGGCTAAGCAGTCTTTGAGGCTAAACTCGTGAAGCGTGTTAAGCCAGCTGTTTTACCAAATGCAACCCCCTTTTATACCAATGAAAGGACACCACACAGATATATATTCAAAATATATATGTATTTATTTCTCAAAGTAACCCCTAGTCTCTTTATGAGCACAGGAGCACAAATCGTCAAACAAGATTATCACAGAATACACAGAAGTTGCACTTTATATGGATAGGCCCTGGTGGCCACTCGAACCATATACTAAAATAGTGGTATAAGTACCACGAACAGAAAAGGGAAAAGGCCTAGGGCCTCTAGAATCGCTGGGCCTACAAGGAGCTAACGTCAGTTAGTGACCAGGAGGTCCACGGGTGGCGTGTGCAGAGCAAATAGTCACACGCGGGCTCCCATAGGTTTCAATGGGTGCGTAAAAAGTACAAAGTTACTGCAAAAGGAATCTTCCGGATGACCTAGGAACTTAAGATTTGGAACACAGGCACTAGAGATGTATTACTACACATGGGCACCGGAGTACCAGCTTTACCTCACCCACAGGAAGCGGGTGCATAGGCCTCAAAGTGCGTCGGGTTTCTTCTATCTGTTCCGTTGAGCCTGGGACAAAGATGCTGCAGGCGGTCGGTCGGGAAGAGATGCAGTGGATCCAAGAGTGGATCGGAGATGTTGAAGACCTGTAAGCAGAGGGGACAGTGTTCACAGTCACTAGCCAGTGACCAGCGTGGCACCAGGTGGGTACCAGGCGATGTCGGGTGCAAACAGGTGATGAGGGGTAGCTTGTCTCCGCAGCCACGTGGTCCCTGAAGGTCGACGACGTCCAGGAGTCGGCTCACGAGCTGTCCCACGCAGGCTCTCGCTGTCGGCGGTGTCGGCGACTTGATCGAAGCAAACAAGCCTTGGCAAAAGCAATTGCAGGAGGATTCGGAAATCAGCTGTTGGTTCTGACCAGCAAGGTCAGAGGGATTGCTCCTTTGGAGGGGAGCAAGGGCCAGTCTGGAGCAACCAGACCAGTGGTGTTTGTCGTAGATTTCGTCGCCAAGATGGCCACTAGCCAGCGGGCCAGCAACCGGTTAGGCGCGTCGAGTGGCAAAATGCAGAAGGGCCCCACGCAGATCGTGGAGATGCTGGAGGGCTCACCTTTGGTGCAGATGCTGCTCGAGGGTTGGGCTTCTCAGGACCCAAAGCACAACTTGGAGGGAGCCTCGGTTGTTGCACTTGTCAGCTTGTCGTAGTCGTTCCAAGATGGCTGGCTCCACGTGTCTCGGTGCCTCCACGGGTCTCCTCTTTTCAGGGACTGTGGATCGGGCGGTGAGAGGTCTGGAGGTCCAGGTCTTGTCAGTCTCTGGGCTCGGGCTCCGGCGGGAGGCGGCGGCAAAGCAGACGGTGATTCGCTGGATGGTGCTTGCGTTAGCAAGGTGGTCACTCCCTGACCACAGGGGAGATTTTCTTCAGTCTTCTGTGCAGCAGAATGTCGAAGTTCCCGTCTTCTTCTTAGTTTCAAGTTGATTCCAGGATGTCTAAAGTCTTAGGACACAGCTCCTACCTTTATTCGGATTCTAGGGGCCGGACTACCTGCTAGGTCCCTCCCTATGGGTGGGACCAGGAAGGGGGGTGGTTACACCCCCAATCCTTTGTCCAGCTCGCCCCAGGCCCGGGACTGGTGTGCCCCAGGACCGGTTTGAACTGGCATATGCCCCGAGGCTCCTTGTGAGCCACAGGCATGTCTGGTTTCTTTCAAGCCCTACCTGACCAATACACAAAATCCTGTCTGGGGTGGTGCATGCACCTCCCCTGGCAGGAAACCCTTTGTCCACACCTCCCAAGCTGGAAGGACTCCCAGCAGCAGGAGGGCAGACTTGTGTCTGTGGTGGCAGCATCCATTTTGTGGAGCTGAGGCTATGTCTGATTTTACCCGGGTTTCAGGCACTGTACATGTCGTGTCCCTCTAGAAGGGTGGAATGCTAACCCCGTCGCCAGAATTGGCGAGGGGTTAGTATTCCAATTCGTATGACACCTTACTCGACATGTTTTGATAAAGCCAAACCAAAGATAGCATTTAACCGCGAGGTTCATAATGCACTTAAGAGTATATGGTATGACGATATCTGGAAACAGTAGAAGGAAGTTGTTCCGACCACTGCAGACAGGCTCAGCTCATGCCAGAGCACCATCTCACATGGAACCAAGCACTCTGCCTTCAGGATTGTTAAGGCCTGCCATAGGAGTGACTTATAGGTTACCAGGTGTCCCATTTAAGTTTAGGTATAGGTATACTACACCTAAGTAAGAGGTGATTACACCAACTTACCCCAGCTGAGTGATCAGCCAGTTGTGTCAGATTGTTAGGCCAAGCCTGGGGTGGCATAATACATGCTTCAGCCCCTGGCAGGCCTTGGATACACCAATGCCCTGGGTACCTAGTGTACACTGGTACAGGGGCTGACAGGGTGATCCAACCAATTGGGTATGTACCTAGGGTACATGGAGTCCATTTTACAGAGAGAGCAGATAGCCTGAGAGCCTGAATGGCAGGATCTCAGGCCAACTAAGTCGAAAAACCAGCTAGACACTAGGCAAAAATTTGGGGGTAACCATAGTCAGATATCCACCTTCCTACAGGCAGTGTAGGGTGTCTTGCTGGGGGTGGTGTTTCAGGGTTTAGGGCAGTGGTGTAAGGGCAGTGTAGGGGGTCATGGTGGGGGTGGTGTTTCAGGGATTAGGGCAGTGCAGTGGTGTTCGGGCAGTGTAGGGGGTCTTGCTGGGGGTGGTGTTTCAGGGTTTAGGGCAGTGCAGTGGTGTTCGGGTAGAGTAGGGGGTCCTGCTGGGGTTGGTGTTTCTGGGTTTAGGGCAGTGCAGTGGTGTTTGGGCAGTGTATGGGTTCGGGCTGGAGCTGGTGTTTCAGGGTTTGGGGCAGTGCAGTAATGTTCGGGCAGTGTTGGGGGTGTTGCTGAGGGTGGTGTTTCAGGGTTTAGGGCAGTGTGTTCGGGCAGTGTAGGGGGTCGTGCTGGGGGTGGTGTTTCAGGGTTTATGTCAGTGCAGTGGTTTCCAGGCAGTGTAGAGGGTCGTGGTGGGGGTGGTGTTTCAGGGTTTAGGGAAGTGCAGTGATGTTCGGGCCGTTTGAGGGGTCGCGCTGGGGGTGCTGTTTCGGCATTTAGGGCAGTGCAGTGGTGTTCGGGCAGCTTGAGGGGTCGTGCTGGGGTTGCTGTTTTGGCGTTTAGGGCAGTGCAGTTGTGTTCAGGCAGTGTAGAGGGTCATGCAGGGGGGTGGTGTTTCAGGGTTTAGGGCAGTGCAGTGGTGTTCTGGCAGTGTAGGGGGTCCTGCTGGGGTTGGTGTTTCAGGGTTTAGGGCAGTGCAGTGGTGTTTGGGCAGTGTATGGGGTCGGGCTGGAGCTGGTGTTTCAGGGTCAGGGGCAGTGCAGTAATGTTCGGGCAGTGTTGGGGGTGTTGCTGGGGGTGGTGTTTCAGGGTTTAGGGCAGTGTGTTCGGGCAGTGTAGGGGGTCGTGCTGGGGGTGGTGTTTCAGGGTTTAGGGCAGTGCAGTGGTTTCCAGGCAGTGTAGAGGGTCATGGTGGGGGTGGTGTTTCAGGGTTTAGGGAAGTGCAGTGGTGTTCGGGTCGTTTGAGGGGTCGCTCTGGGGGTGCTGTTTCGGCATTTAGGGCCGTGCAGTGGTGTTCGGGCAGTTTGAGGGGTCGTGCTTGGGGTGCTGTTTTTTCGTTTAGGGCAGTGCATTGCGGTTCAGGCAGTGTAGGGGGTCTTCCTGGGGGTGGTGTGTCAGGGTTTAGGGCAGTGCAGTTGTGTTCAGGCAGTTTAGGGGGTCATGCAGGGGGGTGGTGTTTCAGGGTTTAGGGCAGTGCAGTGGTGTTCAGGCAGTATGAGGGGTCTGGCTGGGGCTGGTGGTTTAGGGCAGTGCAGTGGTGTTTGGGCAGTGAAAGGGGTCTTGCTGGGGCTTGTGTTTTAGGGTTTAGGGCAGTGCAGTGGTGTTCGGGCAGTGTAGGGGTTCGTGCTGGGGCTGGTGTTTTATGGTTTAGGGTAGTGCAGTGGTGTTCGGGCAGTGTAGGGGGTCATGCGGGGAGGTGTTTCAAGGTTTAGGGCAGTGCAGTGGGGTTCGGCAGTGTAGGGGGTCGTGCTGGGGTTGTTGTTTCAGGGTTTAGCGCAGTGAAGTGGTGTTCGGGCAGTGTAGGGGGTTGTGCAGGGGGTGGTGTTTCAGGGTTTAGGGCAGTGCAGTGGTGTTCGGGCAGTGTAGGGGGTCTTGCTGAGGGTGGTGTTTCAGGGTATAAGGCAGTGCAGTGGTGTTCGGGCAGTGTAGGGGGTCATGCTGGGGGGTGGTATTTCAGGGTTTAGGGCAGTGGTGTTCGGGCAGCAGTTTAGGGGGCCTTGCTGGGGATGGTGTTTCAGGGTTTAGGGCAGTGCAGTGGTGTTCGGGCAGTGTAGGGGGTCTTGCTGAGATGGTGTTTCAGGGTATAAGGCAGTGCAGTGGTGTTCGGGCAGTGTAGGGGGTCATGCAGGGGGGTGGTGTTTCAGGGTTTAGGGCAGTGCAGTATGTTCGGGCAGTGTACGGGGTCATGATGGGGTGGTGTTTCAGGGTTTAGGGCAGTGCAGTGGTGTTCAGGCAGTGTAGCGGGTCGCTGTGTGGGTGGTGTTTCAGGGTTTAGGGCACTGCAGTGGTGTTTGGGCAGTTTGGGGGGTCGTGCTGGGGGTGGTGTTTCAGGGTTTAGGGCAGTGCAGTGGTGTTTAGGCAGTGTAGGGGGTCATGCTGTGGCTCTTGTTTTAGGGTTTAGGGCATTGCAGTGGTGTTCGGGCAGTATCGGGGTTTCTACTGTGGCTGGTGTTTCAGGGTTTAGGGCAGTGCAGTGGTCGGGTAGTGTAGGGGGTCGTGCTGGAGTTGGTGTTTTAGGGTTTAGGGCAGTGCAGTGGTGTTCCGGTAGTGTAGGGGTCATGCTGGGTCAGGTGTTTCAGGGTTTAGGGCAGTGTAGTGGTGTAAGGGCAGTGTAGGGGGTCATGGTGGGGGGGGTGTTTCAGTGTTTAGGGCAGTGCAGTGGTGTTCTGGCAGTGTAGGGGGTCATGCTGGGGCTAGTGCTTCAGGGTTCATGGCAGTGCAGTGGTGTTCTGGCAGTGTAGGGTGTCGTGGTGGTGTTTCAGGTTTTAGGGCAGAACAGTGGTGTTCGGGCAGTGTAGGGGGATGTGCGGGGGTGGTGTTTTAGGGTTTAGGACAGAGCAGTGGAGTTCGGGCAGTGTAGGGGGTCATGTTGGGAGTGGTGTTTCAGGGTTTAGGGCAGAGCAGTGGTGTTCGGGCAGTGTAGGGCGTCTTGCTGGGGGTGGTGTTTTGTGGGTTTAGGTCAGTGGTGTAAGGGCAGTGTAGGGGGTCATGGTGGGGGTGGTGTTTCAGGGATTAGGGCAGTTCAGTGGTGTTCGGGCAGTGTAGGGGGTCTTGCTGGGGGTGGTGTTTCAGGGTTTAGGGCGTTGGAGTGGTGTTCGGGCAGTGTACGTGGTCGTGTTGGGGTTGGTGTTTCAGGGTTTAGGGCAGTGCAGTGGTGTTCGGGCAGTGTAGGGTGTCGTGCTGGGGCTGGTGTTTCAGGGTTTAGGGCAGTGCAGTGGTGTTCGGGTAGTGTAGGGGGTCCTGCTGGGGTTGGTGTTTTAGGGTTTAGGGCAGTGCAGTGGTGTTTGGGCAGTGTATGGGGTCGGGCTGGAACTGGTGTTTCAGGGTTTGGGGCAGTGCAGTAATGTTCGGGCAGTGTTGGGGGTGTTATTGGGGTTGGTGTTTCAGGGTTTAGGGTAGTGTATTCGGGCAGTGTAGGGGGTCGTGCTTGGGGTGGTGTTTTAGGGTTTAGGGCAGTGCAGTGGTTTCCAGGCAGTGTAGAGGGTCTTGGTGGGGTTGGTGTTTCAGGGTTTAGGGAAGTGCAGTGGTGTTCAGGCCGCTTGAGGGGTCGCGCTGGGGGTGCTGTTTCGGCATTTAGGGCAGTGCAGTGGTGTTCGGGCAGCTTGAGGGGTCGTGCTGGGGGAGCTGTTTTGGCGTTTCGGGCAGTGCATTGGGGTTCAGGCAGTGTAGGGGGTCTTCCTGGGGGTGGTGTTTCAGGGTTTAGGGCAGTGCAGTTGTGTTCAGGCAGTGTAGGGGGTCATGCAGGGGGGTGGTGTTTCAGGGTTTAGGGCAGTGCAGTGGTGTTCGGGCAGTGTAGGGGGTCATGCTGGGGTGGTGTTTCAGGGTTTAGGGCAGTGCAGTGGTGTTCGGGCAGCGTATGAGGTCGTGCTGGGGGATGGTGTTTTGGGGTTTAGGGCAGTGCAGTGGTGTTCGGGCAGTGTAAGGGGGTCCTGCTGGGGTTGGTGTTTCAGGGTTTAGGGCAGTGCAGTGGTGTTTGAGTAGTGTAGGGGGTCGTGCTGGGGCTGGTGTTTCAGGGTTTAGGGCAGTGCAGTGGTGTAAGTGCAGTGTAGGGGTCATGGTGGTGGTGGTGTTTCAGGGTTTAGGGCAGTGGTGTTCGGGCAGTATAGGGGGTCATGCTGGGGGTGGTGTTTCAGGATTTAGGGCAGTGCAGTGGTGTTTGGGCTGTGTAGTGGGTCATGCTGGGGCTTGTGTTTTATGGTTTATTGCAGTGCAGTGGTGTTCGGGCAGTGTAGGGGGTCGGTCTGGGGTGGTGTTTTAGGGTTTAGGGTAGTGCAGTGGTGTTCGGGCTGTGTAGGGGGTCATGCTGGGGGTGGTGTTTTAGCATTTAGGGCAGTGGTGTTTGGGCAGTGTAGGGGGTCATGCTGGGGGTGGTGTTTAAGGGTTTAGGGCAGTACAGTGGTGTTCGGGCAGTGTAGGGGGTCTTGCAAGGGGTGGTGTTTCAGGGTTTAGTGCAGTGGTGTTCGGGCAGTGTAGGGGGTCTTGCAGGGGGTGGTGTTTCAGGGTATAGGGCAGTGGTGTTCGGGCAGTGTAGTGGGTCTTGTTGGGGGTGGTATTTCAGGGTTTAAGGCAGTGGTGTTCGGTCAGTGTAGGGGGTCTTGCTGGGGGTGGTGTTTCAGGGTTTAGGGCAGTGCGTGGTGTTCGCTCAGTATAAGGGGTCATGCTGGCAGTGGTGTTTCAGGGTTTAGGGCAGAGCAGTGGTGTTCGGGCAGTGTAGGGAGTCGTGCTGGGGGTGGTGTTTCATGGTTTAGGGCAGTGCAGTGGTGTTCGGACAGTGTAGGGGTTGTGCTGGGGCTGGTGTTTCAGGGTTTAGGGCAGTGCAATGGTGTTCGGGCAGTGTAGAGGGTCGTGGGTGGCTGGTGTTTCAGGGTTTAGGGCAGTGCAATGGTGTTCGGGCAGTGTAGAGGGTTGTGGGGGGGCTGGTGTTTCAGGGTTTAGGTCAGTGCAAAGGTGTTCGGGCAGTGTAGGGGATTGTGGTGGGGTGGTGTTTTAGGGTTTAGGGTAGTGCAGTGGTGTTCGGGCTGTGTAGGGGGTCATGCTGGGGGTGGTGTTTTAGCATTTAGGGCAGTGCAGTGGTGTTTGGGCAGTGTAGGGGGTAGTGCTGGGGTTGGTGTTTTAGGGTTTAGGGCAGTGCAGTGGTGTTCGGGCAGTGTAGGGAGTCGTGGGGTGCGGTGTTTCAGGGTTTAGGGCAATGCAGTGGTGTTCTGGCAGTGTAGGGGGTCGTGCTGGGGTGGTGTTTTAGGGTTTAGGGTAGTGCAGTGGTGTTCGGGCTGTGTAGGGGTTCATGCTGGGGGTGGTGTTTTAGCATTTAGGGCAGTGCAGTGGTGTTCAGGCAGTGTAGGGGGTCGTGCTGGGGTGGTGTTTTAGGGTTTAGGGCAGTGCAGTGGTGTTCGGGCAGTGTAGGGGGTCGTGCTGGGGGTGGTGTTTTAGGGTTTCGGGCAGTGCAGTGGTGTTTGGGCAGTGCATGGAGTCGTGCGGGGGGTGGTGTTTCAGGGTTTAGGGCAGTGCAATGGTGTTCGGGCAGTGTAGGGGGTCTTGCAAGGGGTGGTGTTTCAGGGTTTAGTGCAGTGGTGTTCGGGCAGTGTAGGGGATCTTGCAGGGGGTGGTGTTTCAGGGTATGGGGCAGTGGTGTTCGGGCAGTGTAGTGGGTCTTGTTGGGGGTGGTATTTCAGGGTTTAAGGCAGTGGTGTTCGGTTAGTGTAGGGGGTCTTGCTGGGGGTGGTGTTTCAGGGTTTAGGGCAGTGCAGTGGTGTTCGCTCAGTATAGGGGGTCATGCTGGCAGTGGTGTTTCAGGGTATAGGGCAGAGCAGTGGTGTTCGGGCAGTGTAGGGAGTTGCGCTGGGGGTGGTGTTTCAGGGTTTAGGGCAGTGCAGTGGTATTCGGGCAGTGTAGGGGTTGTACTGGGGCTGGTGTTTCAGGGTTTAGGGCAGTGCAATGGTGGTCGGGCAGTGTAGGGGGTCGTGGGGGGCTGGTGTTTCAGTGTTTAGGGTTGTGCAATGGTATTCAGGCAGTGTAGGGAGTTGTGGGGGGCCTGGTGTTTCAGGGTTTAGGTCAGTGCAGAGGTGTTAGAGCAGTGTAGGGGGTCGTGGGGGGCGGTGTTTCAGGGTTTAGGGCAGTGCAGTGGTGTTCCAGCAGTGTATGGGTTCGTGGGGGTGCTGTTGTTTCAGGGTTTACAGCAGTGAAGTGGTTTTCGGGCAGTGTAGGGGTTCCTGTTGGGGGTGGTGTTTCAGGGTTCAGGGCAGTGCAGTGGTGTTTGGGCAGTGTAGAGGTTCGTGCAGTGGGTGATGTTTCAAGGTTTAGGGCATTGCAGTGGTGTTCAGGCAGTGTAGGGAGTCGTGCTGGGGATGGTGTTTCAGGGTTTAGAGCAGTGCAGTGGTGTTCGGGCATTGTAGGGGGTCGTGCTGAGACTGGTGTTTCAGGGTTTAGAGCAGTGCAGTGGTGTTCGGGCAGTGTAGAGGGTCGTGCTGGGGCTGGTCTTTTAGGGTTTAGAGCAATGCATTGGTGTTCGGGCAGTGTAGGGGTCGTGCTGGGGCTGGTGTTTCAGGTTTTAGGGCAGAGCAGTGGTGTTACGGCAATGTAGGGGTTCATGCTGGGGCTGGTGTTTTAGGGTTTAGGGCAGAGCAGTGGTGTTCGGGCAATGTAGGGGGATGTGCGAGGGTTGGTGTTTTAGGGTTTAGGGCAGAGCAGTGGTGTTCGGGCAGTGTAGGGAGTCATGCTGGGGGTGGTGTTTCAGGGTTTAGGGCAGTGCAGGGGTGTTCGGGCATTGGTCATGCAGGGGGTGGTGTTTCGGGGTTTAGGGCAGTGCATTGGTGTTTGGGCAGTGTAGGGTGTCGTGCTGGGGCTGGTCTTTTAGGGTTTAGGGCAATGCATTGGTGTTCGGACAGTGTAGTGGGTCATGCTGGGGCTGGTGTTTCAGGTTTTAGGGCAGAGCAGTGGTGTTAGGGCAGTGTAGGGTGACGTGCTGGGGTGGTGTTTTAGGGTTTAGGGCAGTGGTGTTCAGGCAGCAGTGTAGGGGGTCTTGCTGGGGGTTGTGTTTCAGGGTGTATTGCAGCGCAGTGGTGTTTGGGCAGTGTAGGGGGTCTTGCAGGGGGTGGTGTTTCAGGATTTAGGGCAGTGGTGTTCGGGCAGTGCAGGGGGTCTTGCTGGGGGTGGTGTCTCAGGATTTAGGGAAGTGGTGTTCGGGCAGTGTAGGGGGTCTTGCTGGGGTGGTGTTTCAGGGTTTAGGGCAGTGGTGTTCGGGCAGTGTAGTGGATCTTGCTGGGGGTGGTGTTTCAGGGTTTATGTAAGTGCACTGGTTTTCGGGCAGTGTAGGGGGTCTTGCTGGGGGTGTTGTTTCAGGGTTTAGGGCAGTGCAGTGGTGTTCGGGCAGTGTAGGGGGTCGTACTGGTAGTGGTTTTTCAGGGTTTAGGGCAGTGCAATGGTGTTCGGGCAGGGTAGGGGGTCGTGGGGGGGCTGGTGTTTCAGGGTTTTGGGCAGTGCAATGGTGTTTGGGCAGTGTAGGGGTTTGTGGGGGGCTGGTGTTTCAGGGTTTAGGGCAGTGCAATGGTTTTCGGGCAGTGTAGGGCATCGTGGGGGGGCTGGTGTTTCAGGGTTTAGGGCAGAGCAGTGGTGTTCGGGCAATGTAGGGGGATGTGCGAGGGTTGGTGTTTTAGGGTTTAGGGCAGAGCAGTGGTGTTCGAGCAGTGTAGGGAGTCATGCTGGGGGTGGTGTTTCAGGGTTTAGGGCAGTGCAGGGGTGTTCGGGCATTGGTCGTGCAAGGGGTGGTGTTTCGGGGTTTAGGGCAGTGCATTGGTGTTTGGGCAGTGTAGGGTGTCGTGCTGGGGCTGGTCTTTTAGGGTTTAGGGCAATGCATTGGTGTTCGGACAGTGTAGTGGGTCATGCTGGGGCTGGTGTTTCAGGTTTTAGGGCAGAGCAGTGGTGTTAGGGCAGTGTAGGGTGACGTGCTGGGGTGGTGTTTTAGGGTTTAGGGCAGTGGTGTTCAGGCAGCAGTGTAGGGGGTCTTGCTGGGGGTGGTGTTTCAGGATTTAGGGCAGTGGTGTTCGGGCAGTGTAGGGGGTCTTGCTGGGGGTGGTGTTTCAGGATTTAGGGCAGTGGTGTTCGGGCAGTGTAGGGGGTCTTGCTGGGGGTGGTGTTTCAGGGTTTAGGGCAGTGGTGTTCGGGCAGTGTAGTGGATCTTGCTGGGGGTGGTGTTTCAGGGTTTATGTAAGTGCACTGGTGTTCGGGCAGTGTAGGGGGTCTTGCTGGGGGTGTTGTTTCAGGGTTTAGGGCAGTGCAGTGGTGTTCGGGCAGTGTAGGAGGTTGTACTGGTAGTGGTTTTTCAGGGTTTAGGGCAGTGCAATGATGTTCGGGCAGGGTAGGGGGTCGTGGGGGGGCTGGTGTTTCAGGGTTTTGGGCAGTGCAATGGTGTTCGGGCAGTGTAGGGGTTTGTGGGGGGCTGGTGTTTCAGGGTTTAGGGCAGTGCAATGGTTTTCGGGCAGTGTAGGGCATCGTGGGGGGGCTGGTGTTTCAGGGTTTAGGGCAGTGCAGTGGTGTTCGGGCTGTGTAGGGGGTCATGCTGGGGTGGTGTTTCAGGCATTAGGGCAGTGCAGTGGTGTTCGGGCAGTGCAGGGGGTCGTGCTGGGGGTGGTCTATCAGGGTTCAGGGCAGAGCAGTGGTGTTCGGACAGTGTAGGGGGTAGTGCTGGGGTGGTGTTTCAGGGTTTAGGGCAGTGCAGTGGTGTTCAGGCTGTGTAGGGCGACATTCTGGGGTGATGTTTTAGGGTTTAGGGCAGAGCAGTGGTGTTCGGGCAGTGTAGGGGGTCATGCAGAGTGTGGTGTTTCAGGGTTTAGGGCTGTGCAGTGGTGTACGGGTAGTGTAGGGGGTCTTGCTGGGGGTGGTGTTTTATGGTTTAGGGTAGTGCAGTGGTGTTCAGGAAGTGTTGGGGGTCATGCGGGGGTGGTGACTCAGGGTTTATGGCAGTGCAGTTGTGTTTGGGCAGTATAGGGAGTCGTGCTGCGGGTGGTGTTTCAGGGTTTACAGCAGTGAAGTGGTTTTCGGGCAGTGTAGGGGTTCGTGTTGGGGGTGGTGTTTCAGGGTTCAAGGCAGTGCAGTGGTGTTTGGGCAGTGTAGGGGTTTGTGCAGTGGGTGATGTTTCAGGGTTTAGGGCATTGCAGTGGTGTTCAGGGAGTGTAGGGAGTCGTGCTGGGGATGGAGTTTCAGGGTTTAGGGCAGTGCAGTGGTGTTCGGGCAGTGTAGAGGGTCGTGCTGGGGCTGGTCTTTTAGGGTTTAGAGGAATGCATTGGTGTTCGGGCAGTGTAGGGGGTCATGCTGGGGCTGGTGTTTCAGGTTTTAGGGCAGAGCAGTGGTGTTCAGGCAGTTTAGGGGGATGTGCGGGCGTTGGTGTTTAAGGGTTTAGGGCAGAGCAGTGGTGTTCGGGCAGTGTAGGGTGTCATGCTGGATGTGGTGTTTCAGGGTTTAGGGCAGTACAGTGGTGTTCGGGCATTGGTCGGGAAGGGGGTGGTGTTTCGGGGTTTAGGGCAGTGCAGTGGTGTTAGGGCAGTGTAGGGTGTCGTGCTGGGGCTGGTCTTTTAGGGTTTAGGGCAATGCATTGGTGTTCGGGCAGTGAAGTGGGTCATGCTGGGGCTGGAGTTTCAGGTTTTAGGGCAGAGCAGTGGTGTTAGGGCAGTGTAGGGTGACGTGCTGGGGTGGTGTTTTAGGGTTTTAGGGCAGAGCAGTGGTGTTTGGGTAGTGTAGGGGGTCTTGCTTGTGGTGGTGTTTCAGGGTTTAGGGCAGTGGTGTTCAGGCAGCAGTGTAGGGGGACTTGCTGGGGGTGGTGTTTCAGGGTTTATTGCAGTGCATTGCTGTTCGGGCAGTATAGGAGGTCTTGCAGGGGGTGGTGATTCCGGATTTAGGGCAGTGGTGTTCGGGCAGTGTAGGGGGTCTTGCTGGTGGCGGTGGTTCAGGATTTAGGGCAGTGGTGTTCGGGCAGTGTAGGGGGTCTTGCTGGGGGTGGTATTTCAGGGTTTAGGGCAGTGGTGTTCGGGCAGTGTAGTGGGTCTTGCTGGGGGTGGTGTTTCAGGGTTTATGTAAGTGCAGTGGTGTTCGGGCAGTGAAGAGGGTCTTACTGGTAGTGGTTTTTCAGGGTTTAGGGCAGTGCAATGGTGTTCGGGCAGGGTAGGGGGTCATGCTGGGAGTGGTGTTTCAGGGTTTAGGGCAGAGCAGTGGTGTTCAGGCAGTGTAGGGTGTCTTGCTGGGGGTGGTGTTTCAGGGTTTAGGGCAGTGGTGTAAGGGCAGTGTAGGGGGTCATGGTGGGGGTGGTGTTTCAGGGATTAGGGCAGTGCAGTGGTGTTCGGGCAGTGTAGGGGGTCTTGCTGGGGGTGGTGTTTCAGGGTTTAGGGCAGTGCAGTGGTGTTCGGGTAGAGTAGGGGGTCCTGCTGGGGTTGGTGTTTCTGGGTTTAGGGCAGTGCAGTGGTGTTTGGGCAGTGTATGGGTTCGGGCTGGAGCTGGTGTTTCAGGGTTTGGGGCAGTGCAGTAATGTTCGGGCAGTGTTGGGGGTGTTGCTGAGGGTGGTGTTTCAGGGTTTAGGGCAGTGTGTTCGGGCAGTGTAGGGGGTCGTGCTGGGGGTGGTGTTTCAGGGTTTATGTCAGTGCAGTGGTTTCCAGGCAGTGTAGAGGGTCGTGGTGGGGGTGGTGTTTCAGGGTTTAGGGAAGTGCAGTGATGTTCGGGCCGTTTGAGGGGTCGCGCTGGGGGTGCTGTTTCGGCATTTAGGGCAGTGCAGTGGTGTTCGGGCAGCTTGAGGGGTCGTGCTGGGGTTGCTGTTTTGGCGTTTAGGGCAGTGCAGTTGTGTTCAGGCAGTGTAGAGGGTCATGCAGGGGGGTGGTGTTTCAGGGTTTAGGGCAGTGCAGTGGTGTTCTGGCAGTGTAGGGGGTCCTGCTGGGGTTGGTGTTTCAGGGTTTAGGGCAGTGCAGTGGTGTTTGGGCAGTGTATGGGGTCGGGCTGGAGCTGGTGTTTCAGGGTCAGGGGCAGTGCAGTAATGTTCGGGCAGTGTTGGGGGTGTTGCTGGGGGTGGTGTTTCAGGGTTTAGGGCAGTGTGTTCGGGCAGTGTAGGGGGTCGTGCTGGGGGTGGTGTTTCAGGGTTTAGGGCAGTGCAGTGGTTTCCAGGCAGTGTAGAGGGTCATGGTGGGGGTGGTGTTTCAGGGTTTAGGGAAGTGCAGTGGTGTTCGGGTCGTTTGAGGGGTCGCTCTGGGGGTGCTGTTTCGGCATTTAGGGCCGTGCAGTGGTGTTCGGGCAGTTTGAGGGGTCGTGCTTGGGGTGCTGTTTTTTCGTTTAGGGCAGTGCATTGCGGTTCAGGCAGTGTAGGGGGTCTTCCTGGGGGTGGTGTGTCAGGGTTTAGGGCAGTGCAGTTGTGTTCAGGCAGTTTAGGGGGTCATGCAGGGGGGTGGTGTTTCAGGGTTTAGGGCAGTGCAGTGGTGTTCAGGCAGTATGAGGGGTCTGGCTGGGGCTGGTGGTTTAGGGCAGTGCAGTGGTGTTTGGGCAGTGAAAGGGGTCTTGCTGGGGCTTGTGTTTTAGGGTTTAGGGCAGTGCAGTGGTGTTCGGGCAGTGTAGGGGTTCGTGCTGGGGCTGGTGTTTTATGGTTTAGGGTAGTGCAGTGGTGTTCGGGCAGTGTAGGGGGTCATGCGGGGAGGTGTTTCAAGGTTTAGGGCAGTGCAGTGGGGTTCGGCAGTGTAGGGGGTCGTGCTGGGGTTGTTGTTTCAGGGTTTAGCGCAGTGAAGTGGTGTTCGGGCAGTGTAGGGGGTTGTGCAGGGGGTGGTGTTTCAGGGTTTAGGGCAGTGCAGTGGTGTTCGGGCAGTGTAGGGGGTCTTGCTGAGGGTGGTGTTTCAGGGTATAAGGCAGTGCAGTGGTGTTCGGGCAGTGTAGGGGGTCATGCTGGGGGGTGGTATTTCAGGGTTTAGGGCAGTGGTGTTCGGGCAGCAGTTTAGGGGGCCTTGCTGGGGATGGTGTTTCAGGGTTTAGGGCAGTGCAGTGGTGTTCGGGCAGTGTAGGGGGTCTTGCTGAGATGGTGTTTCAGGGTATAAGGCAGTGCAGTGGTGTTCGGGCAGTGTAGGGGGTCATGCAGGGGGGTGGTGTTTCAGGGTTTAGGGCAGTGCAGTATGTTCGGGCAGTGTACGGGGTCATGATGGGATGGTGTTTCAGGGTTTAGGGCAGTGCAGTGGTGTTCAGGCAGTGTAGCGGGTCGCTGTGTGGGTGGTGTTTCAGGGTTTAGGGCACTGCAGTGGTGTTTGGGCAGTTTGGGGGGTCGTGCTGGGGGTGGTGTTTCAGGGTTTAGGGCAGTGCAGTGGTGTTTAGGCAGTGTAGGGGGTCATGCTGTGGCTCTTGTTTTAGGGTTTAGGGCATTGCAGTGGTGTTCGGGCAGTATCGGGGGTTCTACTGTGGCTGGTGTTTCAGGGTTTAGGGCAGTGCAGTGGTCGGGTAGTGTAGGGGGTCGTGCTGGAGTTGGTGTTTTAGGGTTTAGGGCAGTGCAGTGGTGTTCCGGTAGTGTAGGGGTCATGCTGGGTCAGGTGTTTCAGGGTTTAGGGCAGTGTAGTGGTGTAAGGGCAGTGTAGGGGGTCATGGTGGGGGGGGTGTTTCAGTGTTTAGGGCAGTGCAATGGTGTTCTGGCAGTGTAGGGGGTCATGCTGGGGCTAGTGCTTCAGGGTTCATGGCAGTGCAGTGGTGTTCTGGCAGTGTAGGGTGTCGTGGTGGTGTTTCAGGTTTTAGGGCAGAACAGTGGTGTTCGGGCAGTGTAGGGGGATGTGCGGGGGTGGTGTTTTAGGGTTTAGGACAGAGCAGTGGAGTTCGGGCAGTGTAGGGGGTCATGTTGGGAGTGGTGTTTCAGGGTTTAGGGCAGAGCAGTGGTGTTCGGGCAGTGTAGGGCGTCTTGCTGGGGGTGGTGTTTCAGGGTTTAGGGCAGTGGTGTAAGGGCAGTGTAGGGGGTCATGGTGGGGGTGGTGTTTCAGGGATTAGGGCAGTTCAGTGGTGTTCGGGCAGTGTAGGGGGTCTTGCTGGGGGTGGTGTTTCAGGGTTTAGGGCGTTGGAGTGGTGTTCGGGCAGTGTACGTGGTCGTGTTGGGGTTGGTGTTTCAGGGTTTAGGGCAGTGCAGTGGTGTTCGGGCAGTGTAGGGTGTCGTGCTGGGGCTGGTGTTTCAGGGTTTAGGGCAGTGCAGTGGTGTTCGGGTAGTGTAGGGGGTCCTGCTGGGGTTGGTGTTTTAGGGTTTAGGGCAGTGCAGTGGTGTTTGGGCAGTGTATGGGGTCGGGCTGGAACTGGTGTTTCAGGGTTTGGGGCAGTGCAGTAATGTTCGGGCAGTGTTGGGGGTGTTATTGGGGTTGGTGTTTCAGGGTTTAGGGTAGTGTATTCGGGCAGTGTAGGGGGTCGTGCTTGGGGTGGTGTTTTAGGGTTTAGGGCAGTGCAGTGGTTTCCAGGCAGTGTAGAGGGTCTTGGTGGGGTTGGTGTTTCAGGGTTTAGGGAAGTGCAGTGGTGTTCAGGCCGCTTGAGGGGTCGCGCTGGGGGTGCTGTTTCGGCATTTAGGGCAGTGCAGTGGTGTTCGGGCAGCTTGAGGGGTCGTGCTGGGGGAGCTGTTTTGGCGTTTCGGGCAGTGCATTGGGGTTCAGGCAGTGTAGGGGGTCTTCCTGGGGGTGGTGTTTCAGGGTTTAGGGCAGTGCAGTTGTGTTCAGGCAGTGTAGGGGGTCATGCAGGGGGGTGGTGTTTCAGGGTTTAGGGCAGTGCAGTGGTGTTCGGGCAGTGTAGGGGGTCATGCTGGGGTGGTGTTTCAGGGTTTAGGGCAGTGCAGTGGTGTTCGGGCAGCGTATGAGGTCGTGCTGGGGGATGGTGTTTTGGGGTTTAGGGCAGTGCAGTGGTGTTCGGGCAGTGTAAGGGGGTCCTGCTGGGGTTGGTGTTTCAGGGTTTAGGGCAGTGCAGTGGTGTTTGAGTAGTGTAGGGGGTCGTGCTGGGGCTGGTGTTTCAGGGTTTAGGGCAGTGCAGTGGTGTAAGTGCAGTGTAGGGGTCATGGTGGTGGTGGTGTTTCAGGGTTTAGGGCAGTGGTGTTCGGGCAGTATAGGGGGTCATGCTGGGGGTGGTGTTTCAGGATTTAGGGCAGTGCAGTGGTGTTTGGGCTGTGTAGTGGGTCATGCTGGGGCTTGTGTTTTATGGTTTATTGCAGTGCAGTGGTGTTCGGGCAGTGTAGGGGGTCGGTCTGGGGTGGTGTTTTAGGGTTTAGGGTAGTGCAGTGGTGTTCGGGCTGTGTAGGGGGTCATGCTGGGGGTGGTGTTTTAGCATTTAGGGCAGTGGTGTTTGGGCAGTGTAGGGGGTCATGCTGGGGGTGGTGTTTAAGGGTTTAGGGCAGTACAGTGGTGTTCGGGCAGTGTAGGGGGTCTTGCAAGGGGTGGTGTTTCAGGGTTTAGTGCAGTGGTGTTCGGGCAGTGTAGGGGGTCTTGCAGGGGGTGGTGTTTCAGGGTATAGGGCAGTGGTGTTCGGGCAGTGTAGTGGGTCTTGTTGGGGGTGGTATTTCAGGGTTTAAGGCAGTGGTGTTCGGTCAGTGTAGGGGGTCTTGCTGGGGGTGGTGTTTCAGGGTTTAGGGCAGTGCGTGGTGTTCGCTCAGTATAAGGGGTCATGCTGGCAGTGGTGTTTCAGGGTTTAGGGCAGAGCAGTGGTGTTCGGGCAGTGTAGGGAGTCGTGCTGGGGGTGGTGTTTCATGGTTTTATGGCAGTGCAGTGGTGTTCGGACAGTGTAGGGGTTGTGCTGGGGCTGGTGTTTCAGGGTTTAGGGCAGTGCAATGGTGTTCGGGCAGTGTAGAGGGTCGTGGGTGGCTGGTGTTTCAGGGTTTAGGGCAGTGCAATGGTGTTCGGGCAGTGTAGAGGGTTGTGGGGGGGCTGGTGTTTCAGGGTTTAGGTCAGTGCAAAGGTGTTCGGGCAGTGTAGGGGATTGTGGTGGGGTGGTGTTTTAGGGTTTAGGGTAGTGCAGTGGTGTTCGGGCTGTGTAGGGGGTCATGCTGGGGGTGGTGTTTTAGCATTTAGGGCAGTGCAGTGGTGTTTGGGCAGTGTAGGGGGTAGTGCTGGGGTTGGTGTTTTAGGGTTTAGGGCAGTGCAGTGGTGTTCGGGCAGTGTAGGGAGTCGTGGGGTGCGGTGTTTCAGGGTTTAGGGCAATGCAGTGGTGTTCTGGCAGTGTAGGGGGTCGTGCTGGGGTGGTGTTTTAGGGTTTAGGGTAGTGCAGTGGTGTTCGGGCTGTGTAGGGGTTCATGCTGGGGGTGGTGTTTTAGCATTTAGGGCAGTGCAGTGGTGTTCAGGCAGTGTAGGGGGTCGTGCTGGGGTGGTGTTTTAGGGTTTAGGGCAGTGCAGTGGTGTTCGGGCAGTGTAGGGGGTCGTGCTGGGGGTGGTGTTTTAGGGTTTCGGGCAGTGCAGTGGTGTTTGGGCAGTGCATGGAGTCGTGCGGGGGGTGGTGTTTCAGGGTTTAGGGCAGTGCAATGGTGTTCGGGCAGTGTAGGGGGTCTTGCAAGGGGTGGTGTTTCAGGGTTTAGTGCAGTGGTGTTCGGGCAGTGTAGGGGATCTTGCAGGGGGTGGTGTTTCAGGGTATGGGGCAGTGGTGTTCGGGCAGTGTAGTGGGTCTTGTTGGGGGTGGTATTTCAGGGTTTAAGGCAGTGGTGTTCGGTTAGTGTAGGGGGTCTTGCTGGGGGTGGTGTTTCAGGGTTTAGGGCAGTGCAGTGGTGTTCGCTCAGTATAGGGGGTCATGCTGGCAGTGGTGTTTCAGGGTATAGGGCAGAGCAGTGGTGTTCGGGCAGTGTAGGGAGTTGCGCTGGGGGTGGTGTTTCAGGGTTTAGGGCAGTGCAGTGGTATTCGGGCAGTGTAGGGGTTGTACTGGGGCTGGTGTTTCAGGGTTTAGGGCAGTGCAATGGTGGTCGGGCAGTGTAGGGGGTCGTGGGGGGCTGGTGTTTCAGTGTTTAGGGTTGTGCAATGGTATTCAGGCAGTGTAGGGAGTTGTGGGGGGCCTGGTGTTTCAGGGTTTAGGTCAGTGCAGAGGTGTTAGAGCAGTGTAGGGGGTCGTGGGGGGCGGTGTTTCAGGGTTTAGGGCAGTGCAGTGGTGTTCCAGCAGTGTATGGGTTCGTGGGGGTGCTGTTGTTTCAGGGTTTACAGCAGTGAAGTGGTTTTCGGGCAGTGTAGGGGTTCCTGTTGGGGGTGGTGTTTCAGGGTTCAGGGCAGTGCAGTGGTGTTTGGGCAGTGTAGAGGTTCGTGCAGTGGGTGATGTTTCAAGGTTTAGGGCATTGCAGTGGTGTTCAGGCAGTGTAGGGAGTCGTGCTGGGGATGGTGTTTCAGGGTTTAGAGCAGTGCAGTGGTGTTCGGGCATTGTAGGGGGTCGTGCTGAGACTGGTGTTTCAGGGTTTAGAGCAGTGCAGTGGTGTTCGGGCAGTGTAGAGGGTCGTGCTGGGGCTGGTCTTTTAGGGTTTAGAGCAATGCATTGGTGTTCGGGCAGTGTAGGGGTCGTGCTGGGGCTGGTGTTTCAGGTTTTAGGGCAGAGCAGTGGTGTTACGGCAATGTAGGGGTTCATGCTGGGGCTGGTGTTTTAGGGTTTAGGGCAGAGCAGTGGTGTTCGGGCAATGTAGGGGGATGTGCGAGGGTTGGTGTTTTAGGGTTTAGGGCAGAGCAGTGGTGTTCGGGCAGTGTAGGGAGTCATGCTGGGGGTGGTGTTTCAGGGTTTAGGGCAGTGCAGGGGTGTTCGGGCATTGGTCATGCAGGGGGTGGTGTTTCGGGGTTTAGGGCAGTGCATTGGTGTTTGGGCAGTGTAGGGTGTCGTGCTGGGGCTGGTCTTTTAGGGTTTAGGGCAATGCATTGGTGTTCGGACAGTGTAGTGGGTCATGCTGGGGCTGGTGTTTCAGGTTTTAGGGCAGAGCAGTGGTGTTAGGGCAGTGTAGGGTGACGTGCTGGGGTGGTGTTTTAGGGTTTAGGGCAGTGGTGTTCAGGCAGCAGTGTAGGGGGTCTTGCTGGGGGTTGTGTTTCAGGGTGTATTGCAGCGCAGTGGTGTTTGGGCAGTGTAGGGGGTCTTGCAGGGGGTGGTGTTTCAGGATTTAGGGCAGTGGTGTTCGGGCAGTGCAGGGGGTCTTGCTGGGGGTGGTGTCTCAGGATTTAGGGAAGTGGTGTTCGGGCAGTGTAGGGGGTCTTGCTGGGGTGGTGTTTCAGGGTTTAGGGCAGTGGTGTTCGGGCAGTGTAGTGGATCTTGCTGGGGGTGGTGTTTCAGGGTTTATGTAAGTGCACTGGTTTTCGGGCAGTGTAGGGGGTCTTGCTGGGGGTGTTGTTTCAGGGTTTAGGGCAGTGCAGTGGTGTTCGGGCAGTGTAGGGGGTCGTACTGGTAGTGGTTTTTCAGGGTTTAGGGCAGTGCAATGGTGTTCGGGCAGGGTAGGGGGTCGTGGGGGGGCTGGTGTTTCAGGGTTTTGGGCAGTGCAATGGTGTTTGGGCAGTGTAGGGGTTTGTGGGGGGCTGGTGTTTCAGGGTTTAGGGCAGTGCAATGGTTTTCGGGCAGTGTAGGGCATCGTGGGGGGGCTGGTGTTTCAGGGTTTAGGGCAGAGCAGTGGTGTTCGGGCAATGTAGGGGGATGTGCGAGGGTTGGTGTTTTAGGGTTTAGGGCAGAGCAGTGGTGTTCGAGCAGTGTAGGGAGTCATGCTGGGGGTGGTGTTTCAGGGTTTAGGGCAGTGCAGGGGTGTTCGGGCATTGGTCGTGCAAGGGGTGGTGTTTCGGGGTTTAGGGCAGTGCATTGGTGTTTGGGCAGTGTAGGGTGTCGTGCTGGGGCTGGTCTTTTAGGGTTTAGGGCAATGCATTGGTGTTCGGACAGTGTAGTGGGTCATGCTGGGGCTGGTGTTTCAGGTTTTAGGGCAGAGCAGTGGTGTTAGGGCAGTGTAGGGTGACGTGCTGGGGTGGTGTTTTAGGGTTTAGGGCAGTGGTGTTCAGGCAGCAGTGTAGGGGGTCTTGCTGGGGGTGGTGTTTCAGGATTTAGGGCAGTGGTGTTCGGGCAGTGTAGGGGGTCTTGCTGGGGGTGGTGTTTCAGGATTTAGGGCAGTGGTGTTCGGGCAGTGTAGGGGGTCTTGCTGGGGGTGGTGTTTCAGGGTTTAGGGCAGTGGTGTTCGGGCAGTGTAGTGGATCTTGCTGGGGGTGGTGTTTCAGGGTTTATGTAAGTGCACTGGTGTTCGGGCAGTGTAGGGGGTCTTGCTGGGGGTGTTGTTTCAGGGTTTAGGGCAGTGCAGTGGTGTTCGGGCAGTGTAGGAGGTTGTACTGGTAGTGGTTTTTCAGGGTTTAGGGCAGTGCAATGATGTTCGGGCAGGGTAGGGGGTCGTGGGGGGGCTGGTGTTTCAGGGTTTTGGGCAGTGCAATGGTGTTCGGGCAGTGTAGGGGTTTGTGGGGGGCTGGTGTTTCAGGGTTTAGGGCAGTGCAATGGTTTTCGGGCAGTGTAGGGCATCGTGGGGGGGCTGGTGTTTCAGGGTTTAGGGCAGTGCAGTGGTG
This sequence comes from Triturus cristatus, assembly GCF_964204655.1. Taxonomy (NCBI): domain Eukaryota; kingdom Metazoa; phylum Chordata; class Amphibia; order Caudata; family Salamandridae; genus Triturus; species Triturus cristatus. The sequence continues at coordinate 629,400,215 of NC_140579.1, read as the reverse complement.
TTCGGGCTGTGTAGGGGGTCATGCTGGGGTGGTGTTTCAGGCATTAGGGCAGTGCAGTGGTGTTCGGGCAGTGCAGGGGGTCGTGCTGGGGGTGGTCTATCAGGGTTCAGGGCAGAGCAGTGGTGTTCGGACAGTGAAGGGGGTAGTGCTGGGGTGGTGTTTCAGGGTTTAGGGCAGTGCAGTGGTGTTCAGGCTGTGTAGGGCGACATTCTGGGGTGATGTTTTAGGGTTTAGGGCAGAGCAGTGGTGTTCGGGCAGTGTAGGGGGTCATGCAGAGTGTGGTGTTTCAGGGTTTAGGGCTGTGCAGTGGTGTACGGGTAGTGTAGGGGGTCTTGCTGGGGGTGGTGTTTTATGGTTTAGGGTAGTGCAGTGGTGTTCAGGAAGTGTTGGGGGTCATGCGGGGGTGGTGACTCAGGGTTTATGGCAGTGCAGTTGTGTTTGGGCAGTATAGGGAGTCGTGCTGCGGGTGGTGTTTCAGGGTTTACAGCAGTGAAGTGGTTTTCGGGCAGTGTAGGGGTTCGTGTTGGGGGTGGTGTTTCAGGGTTCAAGGCAGTGCAGTGGTGTTTGGGCAGTGTAGGGGTTTGTGCAGTGGGTGATGTTTCAGGGTTTAGGGCATTGCAGTGGTGTTCAGGGAGTGTAGGGAGTCGTGCTGGGGATGGAGTTTCAGGGTTTAGGGCAGTGCAGTGGTGTTCGGGCAGTGTAGAGGGTCGTGCTGGGGCTGGTCTTTTAGGGTTTAGAGGAATGCATTGGTGTTCGGGCAGTGTAGGGGGTCATGCTGGGGCTGGTGTTTCAGGTTTTAGGGCAGAGCAGTGGTGTTCAGGCAGTTTAGGGGGATGTGCGGGCGTTGGTGTTTAAGGGTTTAGGGCAGAGCAGTGGTGTTCGGGCAGTGTAGGGTGTCATGCTGGATGTGGTGTTTCAGGGTTTAGGGCAGTACAGTGGTGTTCGGGCATTGGTCGGGAAGGGGGTGGTGTTTCGGGGTTTAGGGCAGTGCAGTGGTGTTAGGGCAGTGTAGGGTGTCGTGCTGGGGCTGGTCTTTTAGGGTTTAGGGCAATGCATTGGTGTTCGGGCAGTGAAGTGGGTCATGCTGGGGCTGGAGTTTCAGGTTTTAGGGCAGAGCAGTGGTGTTAGGGCAGTGTAGGGTGACGTGCTGGGGTGGTGTTTTAGGGTTTTAGGGCAGAGCAGTGGTGTTTGGGTAGTGTAGGGGGTCTTGCTTGTGGTGGTGTTTCAGGGTTTAGGGCAGTGGTGTTCAGGCAGCAGTGTAGGGGGACTTGCTGGGGGTGGTGTTTCAGGGTTTATTGCAGTGCATTGCTGTTCGGGCAGTATAGGAGGTCTTGCAGGGGGTGGTGATTCCGGATTTAGGGCAGTGGTGTTCGGGCAGTGTAGGGGGTCTTGCTGGTGGCGGTGGTTCAGGATTTAGGGCAGTGGTGTTCGGGCAGTGTAGGGGGTCTTGCTGGGGGTGGTATTTCAGGGTTTAGGGCAGTGGTGTTCGGGCAGTGTAGTGGGTCTTGCTGGGGGTGGTGTTTCAGGGTTTATGTAAGTGCAGTGGTGTTCGGGCAGTGTAGGGGGTATTGCTGGGGGTGTTGTTTCAGGGTTTAGGGCAGTGCAGTGGTGTTCGGGCAGTGAAGAGGGTCTTACTGGTAGTGGTGTTTCAGGGTTTAGGGCAGTGCAATGGTGTTCGGGCAGGGTAGGGGGTCGTGGGGGGGCTGGTGTTTCAGGGTTTAGGGCAGTGCAATGGTGTTCGGGCAGTGTAGGGGTTTGTGAGGGGCTGGTGTTTCAGGGTTTAGGGCAGTGCAATGGTGTTCGGGCAGTGTAGGGCATCGTGGGGGGGCTGGTGTTTCAGGGTTTAGGGCACTGCAGTGGTGTTCGGGCTGTGTAGGGGGTCGTGCTGGGGTGGTGTTTCAGGGATTAGGGCAGTGCAGTGGCGTTTGGGCAGTGCAGGGGATCATGCTGGGGGTGATCAATCAGGGTTCAGGGCAGAGCAGTAGTGTTCGGACAGTGTAGGGGGTTGTTCTGGGGTGGTGTTTCAGGGTTTAGGGCAGTGCAGTGGTATTCAGGCTGTGTAGGGCGACGTTCTGGGGTGGTGTTTTAGGGTTTAGGGCAGAGCAGTGGTGTTCGGGCAGTGTAGGGGGTCATGCAGGGTGTGGTGTTTCAGGGTTTAGGGCTGTGCAGTGGTGTAGGGTAGTGTAGGGGGTCTTGCTGGGCATGGTGTTTTATGGTTTAGGGTAGTGCAGTGGTGTTCGGGAAGTGTAGGGGGTCGTGCGGGGGTGGTGACTCAGGGTTTATGGCAGTGCAGTTGTGTTTGGCCAGTGTAGGGAGTCGTGCTGCGGGTGGTGTGTCAGGGTTTACAGCAGTGAAGTGGTTTTCGGGCAGTGTAGGGGTTCGTGTTGGGGGTGGTGTTTCAGGGTTCAAGGCAGTGCAGTGGTGTTTGGGCAGTGTAGGGGTTCGTGCAGTGGGTGATGTTTCAGGGTTTAGTTCATTGCAGTGGTGTTCAGGCAGTGTAGGGAGTCGTGCTGGGGATGGTGTTTCAGGGTTTAGGGCAGTGCAGTGGTGTTCGGGCAGTGTAGAGGGTCGTGCTGGGGCTGGTTTTTAGGGTTTAGAGCAATGCATTGGTGTTCGGGCAGTGTAGGGGGTCATGCTGGGGCTGGCGTTTCAGGTTTTAGGGCAGAGCAGTGGTGTTCGGGCAGTGTAGGGGGATGTGCGGGGGTTGGTGTTTAAGGGTTTAGGGCAGAGCAGTGGTGTTCGGGCAGTGTAGGGAGTCATGCTGGAGGTGGTGTTTCAGGGTTTAGGGCAGTGCAGTGGTGTTCGGGCTGTGTAGGGGGTCGTGCTGGGGTGGTGTTTCAGGGATTAGGGCAGTGCAGTGGCTTTCAGGCAGTGCAGGGGGGTCATGCTGGGGGTGATCAATCAGGGTTCAGGGCAGAGCAGTGGTGTTCAGACAGTGTAGGGGGTTGTGCTGGGGTGGTGTTTCAGGGTTTAGGGCAGTGCAGTGGTGTTCAGGCTGTGTAGGGCAACGTTCTGGGGTGGTGTTTTAGGGTTTAGGGCAGGGCAGTGGTGTTCGGGCAGTGTAGGGGGTCATGCAGGGTGTGGTGTTTCAGGGTTTAGGGCTGTGCAGTGGTGTTCGGGTAGTGTAGGGGGTCTTGCTGGGGGTGGTGTTTTATGGTTTAGGGCAGTGCAGTGGTTTGGGCTGTGTAGTGGGTCAAACAGGGGGTGGTGTTTCAGGGTTTAGCGCAGTGCAGTGGTGTTCAGGCAGTATGAGGGGTCTGGCTGGGGCTGGTGGTTTAGGGCAGTGCAGTGGTGTTTTGGCAGTGAAGGGGGTCTTGCTGGGGCTTGTTTTTTAGGGTTTAGGGCAGTGCAGTGGTGTTCGGGCAGTGTAGGGGTTCGTGCTGGGGCTGGTGTTTTAAGGTTTAGGGTAGTGCAGTGCAGTTCGGGCAGTGTAGGGGGTCATGCGGGGAGGTGTTTCAGGGTTTAGGGCAGTGCAGTGGTGTTCGGCAGTGTAGGGGGTCGTGCTGGGGTTGTTGTTTCAGGGTTTAGCGCAGTGATGTGGTGTTCGGGCAGTGTAGGGGGTTGTGCAGGGGGTGGTGTTTCAGGGTTTAGGGCAGTGCAGTGGTGTTCGGGCAGTGAAGGTTATCGTGCTGGGGTAGTGTTTCAGAGTTTAGGGCAGTGGAGTCGTGTTCGGGCAGTGTAGGGGGTCTTGCTGAGGGTGGTGTTTCAGGGTATAAGGCAGTGCAGTGGTGTTCGGACAGTGTGGGGGGTCATGCAGGGGGTTGTGTTTCAGGGTTTAGGGCACGGTGTTCGGGCAGCAGTTTAGGGGGTCTTGCTGGGGATGGTGTTTCAGGGTTTAGGGCAGTGCAGTGGTGTTCGGGCAGTGTAGGGGGTCTTGCTGAGGGTGGTATTTCAGGGTATAAGGCGGTGCAGTGGTGTTCGAGCAGTGTAGGGGGTCAACCAGGGGGGTGGTGTTTTGGTGTTTCAGGGTTTAGGGCAGTGCAGTATGTTCGGGCAGTGTACGAGGTCATGATGGGGGTGGTGTTTCAGGGTTTAGAGCAGTGCAGTGGTGTTCGGGCAGTGTAGGGTGTCATGCTGGATGTGGTGTTTCAGGGTTTAGGGCAGTGCAGTGGTGTTCGGGCATTGGTCGTGCAGGGGGTGGCGTTTCGGGGTTTAGGGCAGTGCAGTGGTGTTAGGGCAGTGTAGGGTGTTGTGCTGGGGCTGGTCTTTTAGGGTTTAGGGCAATGCATTGGTGTTCGGGCAGTGAAGTGGGTCATGCTGGGGCTGGAGTTTCAGGTTTTAGGGCAGAGCAGTGGTGTTAGGGCAGTGTAGGGTGACGTGCTGGGGTGGTGTTTTAGGGTTTTGGGGCAGAGCAGAGGTGTTTGGGTAGTGTAGGGGGTCTTGCTTGTGGTGGTGTTTCAGGGTTTAGGGCAGTGGTGTTCAGGCAGCAGTGTAGGGGGACTTGCTGGGTGTGGTGTTTCAGGGTTTATTGCAGTGCATTGCTGTTCGGGCAGTATAGGAGGTCTTGCAGGGGGTGGTGATTCAGGATTTAGGGCAGTGGTGTTCGGGCAGTGTAGGGGGTCTTGCTGGGGGTGGTGTTTCAAGGTTTAGGGCAGTGGTGTTCGGGCAGTGTAGTGGGTCTTGCTGGGGGTGGTGTTTCAGGGTTTATGTAAGTGCAGTGTTGTTCGGGCAGTGTAGGGGGTATTGCTGGGGGTGTTGTTTCAGGGTTTAGGGCAGTGCAGTGGTGTTCGGGCAGTGAAGAGGGTGTTACTGGTAGTGGTTTTTCAGGGTTTAGGGCAGTGCAATGGTGTTCGGGCAGGGTAGGGGGTCGTGGGGGGGCTGGTGTTTCAGGGTTTAGGGCAGTGCAATGGTGTTCGGGCAGTGTAGGGGTTTGTGGGGGGCTGGTGTTTCAGGGTTTAGGGCAGTGCAATGGTGTTCGGGCAGTGTAGGGCATCGTGGGGGGGCTGGTGTTTCAGGGTTTAGTGCAGTGGTGTTTGGGCTGTGTAGGGGGTCGTGCTGGGGTGGTGTTTCAGGGATTAGGGCAGTGCAGTGGCGTTTGGGCAGTGCAGGGGATCATGCTGGGGTGATCAATCAGGGTTCAGGGCAGAGCAGTAGTGTTCGGACAGTGTAGGGGGTTGTTCTGGGGTGGTGTTTCAGGGTTTAGGGCAGTGCAGTGGTGTTCAGGCTGTGTAGGGCGACGTTCTGGGGTGGTGTTTTAGGGTTTAGGGCAGAGCAGTGGTGTTCGGGCAGTGTAGGGGGTCATGCAGGGTGTGGTGTTTCAGGGTTTAGGGCTGTGCAGTGGTGTAGGGTAGTGTAGGGGGTCTTGCTGGGCATGGTGTTTTATGGTTTAGGGTAGTGCAGTGGTGTTCGGGAAGTGTAGGGGGTCGTGCGGGGGTGGTGACTCAGGGTTTATGGCAGTGCAGTTGTGTTTGGCCAGTGTAGGGAGTCGTGCTGCGGGTGGTGTGTCAGGGTTTACAGCAGTGAAGTGGTTTTTGGGCAGTGTAGGGGTTTGTGTTGGGGGTGGTGTTTCAGGGTTCAAGGCAGTGCAGTGGTGTTTGGGCAGTGTAGGTGTTCGTGCAGTGGGTGATGTTTCAGGGTTTAGTTCATTGCAGTGGTGTTCAGGCAGTGTAGGGAGTCGTGCTGGGGTAGTGTTTCAGAGTTTAGGGCAGTGGAGTCGTGTTCGGGCAGTGTAGGGGGTCTTGCTGAGGGTGGTGTTTCAGGGTATAAGGCAGTGCAGTGGTGTTCGGACAGTGTGGGGGGTCATGCAGGGGGTTGTGTTTCACGGTTTAGGGCACAGTGTTCGGGCAGCAGTTTAGGGGGTCTTGCTGGGGATGGTGTTTCAGGGTTTAGGGCAGTGCAGTGGTGTTCGGGCAGTGTAGGGGGTCTTGCTGAGGGTGGTATTTCAGGGTATAAGGCGGTGCAGTGGTGTTCGAGCAGTGTAGGGGGTCAACCAGGGGGGTGGTGTTTTGGTGTTTCAGGGTTTAGGGCAGTGCAGTATGTTCGGGCAGTGTACGAGGTCATGATGGGGGTGGTGTTTCAGGGTTTAGAGCAGTGCAGTGGTGTTCGGGCAGTGTAGGGTGTCATGCTGGATGTGGTGTTTCAGGGTTTAGGGCAGTGCAGTGGTGTTCGGGCATTGGTCGTGCAGGGGGTGGCGTTTCGGGGTTTAGGGCAGTGCAGTGGTGTTAGGGCAGTGTAGGGTGTTGTGCTGGGGCTGGTCTTTTAGGGTTTAGGGCAATGCATTGGTGTTCGGGCAGTGAAGTGGGTCATGCTGGGGCTGGAGTTTCAGGTTTTAGGGCAGAGCAGTGGTGTTAGGGCAGTGTAGGGTGACGTGCAGGGGTGGTGTTTTAGGGTTTTGGGGCAGAGCAGAGGTGTTTGGGTAGTGTAGGGGGTCTTGCTTGTGGTGGTGTTTCAGGGTTTAGGGCAGTGGTGTTCAGGCAGCAGTGTAGGGGGACTTGCTGGGTGTGGTGTTTCAGGGTTTATTGCAGTGCATTGCTGTTCGGGCAGTATAGGAGGTCTTGCAGGGGGTGGTGATTCAGGATTTAGGGCAGTGGTGTTCGGGCAGTGTAGGGGGTCTTGCTGGGGGTGGTGTTTCAAGGTTTAGGGCAGTGGTGTTCGGGCAGTGTAGTGGGTCTTGCTGGGGGTGGTGTTTCAGGGTTTATGTAAGTGCAGTGGTGTTCGGGCAGTGTAGGGGGTATTGCTGGGGGTGTTGTTTCAGGGTTTAGGGCAGTGCAGTGGTGTTCGGGCAGTGAAGAGGGTGTTACTGGTAGTGGTTTTTCAGGGTTTAGGGCAGTGCAATGGTGTTCGGGCAGGGTAGGGGGTCGTGGGGGGGCTGGTGTTTCAGGGTTTAGGGCAGTGCAATGGTGTTCGGGCAGTGTAGGGGTTTGTGGGGGGCTGGTGTTTCAGGGTTTAGGGCAGTGCAATGGTGTTCGGGCAGTGTAGGGCATCGTGGGGGGGCTGGTGTTTCAGGGTTTAGTGCAGTGGTGTTTGGGCTGTGTAGGGGGTCGTGCTGGGGTGGTGTTTCAGGGATTAGGGCAGTGCAGTGGCGTTTGGGCAGTGCAGGGGATCATGCTGGGGTGATCAATCAGGGTTCAGGGCAGAGCAGTAGTGTTCGGACAGTGTAGGGGGTTGTTCTGGGGTGGTGTTTCAGGGTTTAGGGCAGTGCAGTGGTGTTCAGGCTGTGTAGGGCGACGTTCTGGGGTGGTGTTTTAGGGTTTAGGGCAGAGCAGTGGTGTTCGGGCAGTGTAGGGGGTCATGCAGGGTGTGGTGTTTCAGGGTTTAGGGCTGTGCAGTGGTGTAGGGTAGTGTAGGGGGTCTTGCTGGGCGTGGTGTTTTATGGTTTAGGGTAGTGCAGTGGTGTTCGGGAAGTGTAGGGGGTCGTGCGGGGGTGGTGACTCAGGGTTTATGGCAGTGCAGTTGTGTTTGGCCAGTGTAGGGAGTCGTGCTGCGGGTGGTGTGTCAGGGTTTACAGCAGTGAAGTGGTTTTTGGGCAGTGTAGGGGTTTGTGTTGGGGGTGGTGTTTCAGGGTTCAAGGCAGTGCAGTGGTGTTTGGGCAGTGTAGGTGTTCGTGCAGTGGGTGATGTTTCAGGGTTTAGTTCATTGCAGTGGTGTTCAGGCAGTGTAGGGAGTCGTGCTGGGGATGGTGTTTCAGGGTTTAGGGCAGTGCAGTGGTGTTCGGGCAGTGTAGAGGGTCGTGCTGGGGCTGGTCTTTTAGGGTTTAGAGCAATGCATTGGTGTTCGGGCAGTGTAGGGGGTCATGCTGGGGCTGGTGTTTCAGGTTTTAGGGCAGAGCAGTGGTGTTCGGGCAGTGTAGGGGGATGTGCGGGGGTTGGTGTTTAAGGGTTTAGGGCAGAGCAGTGGTGTTCGGGCAGTGTAGGGAGTCATGCTGGAGGTGGTGTTTCAGGGTTTAGGGCAGTGCAGTGGTATTCGGGCTGTGTAGGGGGTCGTGCTGGGGTGGTGTTTCAGGGATTAGGGCAGTGCAGTGGCTTTCAGGCAGTGCAGGGGGTCATGCTGGGGGTGATCAATCAGGGTTCAGGGCAGAGCAGTGGTGTTCGGACAGTGTAGGGGGTTGTGCTGGGGTGGTGTTTCAGGGTTTAGGGCAGTGCAGTGGTGTTCAGGCTGTGTAGGGCAACGTTCTGGGGTGGTGTTTTAGGGTTTAGGGCAGGGCAGTGGTGTTCGGGCAGTGTAGGGGGTCATGCTGGGGGTGGTGTTTTATGGTTTAGGGCAGTGCAGTGGTTTGGGCTGTGTAGTGGGTCAAACAGGGGGTGGTGTTTCAGGGTTTAGCGCAGTGCAGTGGTGTTCAGGCAGTATGAGGGGTCTGGCTGGGGCTGGTGGTTTAGGGCAGTGCAGTGGTGTTTTGGCAGTGAAGGGGGTCTTGCTGGGGCTTGGTTTTTAGGGTTTAGGGCAGTGCAGTGGTGTTCGGGCAGTGTAGGGGTTCGTGCTGGGGCTGGTGTTTTATGGTTTAGGGTAGTGCAGTGGTGTTCGGGCAGTGTAGGGGGTCATGCGGGGAGGTGTTTCAGGGTTTCGGGCAGTGCAGTGGTGTTCGGCAGTGTAGGGGGTCGTGCTGGGGTTGTTGTTTAAGGGTTTAGCGCAGTGACGTGGTGTTCGGGCAGTGTAGGGGGTTGTGCAGGGGGTGGTGTTTCAGGGTTTAGGGCAGTGCAGTGGTGTTCGGGCAGTGAAGGGAGTCGTGCTGGGGTAGTGTTTCAGAGTTTTGGGCAGTGGAGTCGTGTTCGGGCACTGTAGGGGGTCTTGCTGAGGGTGGTGTTTCAGGGTATAAGGCAGTGCAGTGGTGTTCGGACAGTGTAGGGGGTCATGCAGGGGGTTGTGTTTCAGGGTTTAGGGCACTGGTGTTCGGGCAGCAGTTTAGGGGGTCTTGCTGGGGATGGTGTTTCAGGGTTTAGGGCAGTGCAGTGGTGTTCGGGCAGTGTAGGGGGTCTTGCTGAGGGTGGTATTTCAGGGTATAAGGCAGTGCAGTGGTGTTCGAGCAGTGTAGGGAGTCAACCAGGGGGGTGGTGTTTTGGTGTTTCAGGGTTTAGGGCAGTGCAGTATGTTCGGGCAGTGTACGAGGTCATGATGGGGGTGGTGTTTCAGGGTTTAGGGCAGTGCAGTGGTGTTCGGGCAGTATAGGGGGTCCTACTGTGGCTGGTGTTTCAGGGTTTAGGGCAGTGCAGTGGTGTTCGGGTAGTGTAGGGGGTCGTGCTGGGGTTGGTGTTTCAGGGTTTAGGGCAGTGCAGTGGTGTTCCGGTAGTGTAGGGGTCATGCTGGGGCTGGTGTTTCAGGGTTTAGGGCAGTGCAGTGGTTAAGGGCAGTTTAGGGGGTCATGGTGGGGGTGGTGTTTGAGGGTTTAGGACAGTGCAGTGGTGTTCTGGCAGTGTAGGGGGTCATGCTGGGGCTAGGGCTTCAGGGTTCATGGCAGTGCAGTGGTGTTCTGGCAGTGTAGGGTGTCGTGCTGGTGTTTCAGGTTTTAGGGCAGAATAGTGGTGTTCGGGCAGTGTAGGGGGATGTGCGGGGGTGGTGTTTTAGGGTTTAGGGCAGAGCAGTGGTGTTCGGGCAGTGTAGTGCGTCTTGCTGGGGGTGGTGTTTCAGGGTTTAGGGCAGTGGTGTAAGGGCAGTGTAGCGGGTCATGGTGGGGTTGGTGTTTCAGGGATTAGGGCAGTGCAGTGGTGCTCGGGCAGTGTACGTGGTCGTGTTTGGGTGGTGTTTCAGGGTTTAGGGCAGTGCAGTGGTTTCCAGGCAGTGTAGAGGGTCGTGGTGGGGGTGGTGTTTCAGGGTTTAGGGAAGTGCAGTGGTGTTTGGGCCGTTTGAGGGGTCACGCTGGGGGTGCTGTTTCGGCATTTAGGGCAGTGCAGTGGTGTTCGGGCAGTTTGAGGGGTCGTGCTGGGGGTGCTGTTTTGGCGTTTAGGGCAGTGCATTGGGGTTCAGGCAGTGTAGGGGTCTTCCTGGGTGTGGTGTTTCAGGGTTTAGGGCAGTGCAGTTGTGTTTAAGCAGTGTAGGGGGTCATGCAGGGGGGTGGTGTTTCAGGGTTTAGGACAGTGCAGTGGTGTTCGGGCAGTGTAGGGTGTCATGCTGGGGTGGTGTTTCAGGGTTTAGGGCAGTGCAGTGGTGTTCAGGCAGTGTAGGGGGTCGTGCTGGGGGTGGTGTTTTGGGGTTTAGGGCAGTGCAGTGGTGTTCGGGCAGTGTAAGGAGTCGTGCTGAGGCTGGTGTTTCAGGGTTTACGGCAGTGCAGTGGTGTTCGGGTAGTGTAGGGGGTCCTGCTGGGGTTGGTGTTTCAGGGTTTAGGGCAGTGCAGTGGTGTTTGAGTAGTGTAGGGGGTCGTGCTTGGGCTGGTGTTTCAGGGTTTAGGGCAGTGCAGTGGTGTAAGTGCAGTGTAGGGGTCATGGTGGGGGTGGTGTTTCAGGGATTACAGCAGTGCAGTGGTTTGCGGGCAGTGTAGGGGGTCTTGCTGGTGGTGGTGTTTCAGGGTTTAGGGCAGTGGTGTTCGGGCAGTGTAGGGAGTCTTGCTGGGTGTGGTGTCTCAGGGTTTAGGGCAGTGCAGTGGTGTTCGGGCAGTTTGGGGGGTCGTGCTGTGGGTGGTGTTTCAGGGTTTAGTGCAGTGATGTTAAGGCAGTGTAGGGGGTCGTGCTGTGGCTCTTGTTTTAGGGTTTAGGGCATTGCAGTGGTATTCGGGCAGTATAGGGGGTCCTACTGTGGCTGGTGTTTCAGGGTTTACGGCAGTGCAGTGGTGTTCGGGTAGTGTAGGTGGTCGTGCTGGGGTTGGTGTTTCAGGGTTTAGGGCAGTGCAGTGGTGTTCCGGTAGTAATGGGTTCATGCTGGGGCTGGTGTTTCAGGGTTTAGGGCAGTGCAGTGGTGTAAGGGCAGTGTAGGGGGTCATGGTGGGGGTGGTGTTTCAGGGTTTAGGGCAGTGCAGTGGTGTTCTGGCAGTGTAGGGGTCATGCTGGGGCTAGTGCATCAGGGTTCATGGCAGTGCAGTGGTGTTCTGGCAGTGTAGGGTGTCGTGCTGGTGTTTTAGGTTTTAGGGCAGAACAGTGGTGTTCGGGCAGTGTAGGGGGATGTGCGGGGGTGGTGTTTTAGGGTTTAGGGCAGAGCAGTGGTGTTCGGGCAGTGTAGGGGGTCATGCTGGGAGTGGTGTTTCAGGGTTTAGGGCAGAGCAGTGGTGTTCGGGCAGTATAGGGTGTCTTGCTGGGGGTGGTGTTTCAGGGTTTAGGGCAGTGGTGTAAGGGCAGTGTAGGGGGTCATGGTGGGGGTGGTGTTTCAGGGATTAGGGCAGTGCAGTGGTGTTCAAGCAGTGTAGGGGGTCTTGCTGGGGGTGGTGTTTCAGGGTTTAGGGCGTTGGAGTGGTGTTCGGGCAGTGTACGTGGTCGTGTTGGGGGTGGTGTTTCAGGGTTTAGGGCAGTGCAGTGGTGTTCGGGCAGTGTAGGGTGTCGTGCTGGGGCTGGTGTTTCAGGGTTTAGGGCAGTGCAGTGGTGTTCGGGTAGTGTAGGGGGTCCTGCTCGGGTTGGTGTTTCAGGGTTTAGGGCAGTGCAGTGGTGTTTGGGCAGTGTAAGGGGTCGGGCTGGAGCTGGTGTTTCAGGGTTTGGGGCAGTGCAGTAATGTTCGGGCAGTGTTGGGGTGTTGCTGAGGGTGGTGTTTCAGGGTTTAGGGCAGTGTGTTCGGGCAGTGTAGGGGGTCGTGCTGGGGGTGGTGTTTCAGGGTTTAGGGCAGTGCAGTGGTTTCCAGGCAGTGTAGAGGGTCGTGGTGGGGGTGGTGTTTCAGGGTTTAGGGAAGAGCAGTGGTGTTCGGGCTGTTTGAGGGGTCGCGCTGGGGGTGCTGTTTTGGCATTTAGGGCAGTGCAGTGGTGTTCGGGCAGTTTGAGGGGTCATGCTGGGGGTGCTGTTTTGGTGTTTAGGGCAGTGCATTGGGGTTCAGGCAGTGTAGGGGGTCATGCAGGGGGGTGGTGTTTCAGGGTTTAGGGCAGTGCTGTTGTGTTCAGGCAGTGTAGGGGGTCATGCAGGGGGGTGGTGTTTCAGGGTTTAGGGCAGTGCAGTGGTGTTCGGGCAGTGTAGGGTTCATGCTGGGGTGGTGTTTCAGGGTTTAGGGCAGTGCAGTGGTGTTCGGGAAGTGTAGGGGGTCGTGCAGGGGGTGGTGTTTTGGGGTTTAGGGCAGTGCAGTGGTGTTCGGACAGTGTAAGGGTTCGTGCTGGGGCTGGTGTTTCAGGGTTTACGGCAGTGCAGTGGTGTTCGGGTAGTGTAGGGGGTCCTGCTGGGGATGATGTTTCAGGGTTTAGAGCAGTGCAGTGGTGTTTGGGTAGTGTAGGGGGTCGTGCTGGGACTGGTGTTTCAGGGTTTAGGGCAGTGCAGTGGTGTAAGTGCAGTGTAGGGTTCATGGTGGGGGTGGTGTTTTAGGGATTACGGCAGTGCAGTGGTTTTCGGGCAGTGTAGGGGGTCTTGCTGGTGGTGGTGTTTCAGGGTTTAGGGCAGTGGTGTTCGGGCAGTGTAGGGGGTCATGCAAGGGGGTGGTGTTTTAGGGTTTAGGGCAGTTTAGTGGTGTTCGGGTGGTGTAGGGGGTCATGCTGGGGGTGGTGTTTCAGGGTTTAGGGCAGTGCAGTGGTGTTTGGGAAGTTTAGGGGGTCGTGCTGGGTGTGGTGTTTCAGGGTTTAGGGCAGTGCAGTGGTGTTCAGTCAGTATGAGGGGCCGTGCTGGGGTTGGTGTTTCAGGGTTTACGGCAGTGCAGTGGTGTTCGGGCTGTGTAGTGGGTCATGCTGGGGCTGGTGTTTTATGGTTTATTGCATTGCAGTGGTGTTCGGGCAGTGTAGGGGGTCGTTCTGGGGTGGTGTTTTAGGGTTTAGGGTAGTGCAGTGGTGTTCGGGCTGTGTAGGGGGTCATGCTGGGGGTGGTGTTTTAGCATTAGGGCAGTGCAGTGGTGTTTGGGCAGTGTAGGTGGTCGTGCTGGGGGTGGTGTTTCAGGGTTTAGGGCAGTGCTGTGGTGTTCGGGCAGTGTAGGGGGTCTTGCAAGGGGTGGTGTTTCAGGGTTTAGTGCAGTGGTGTTCGGGCAGTGTAGGGGGTCTTGAAGGGGGTGGTGTTTCAGGGTATAGGGCAGTGGTGTTCGGGCAGTGTAGTGGGTCTTGTTGGGGTGGTATTTCAGTGTTTAAGGCAGTGGTGTTCGGTCAGTGTGGGGGGTCTTGCTGGGGGTGGTGTTTCAGGGTTTAGGGCAGTGCAGTGGTGTTCGCTCAGTATAAGGGGTCATGCTGGCAGTGGTGTTTCAGGGTTTAGGGCAGAGCAGTGGTGTTCGGGCAGTGTAGGGAGTCATGCTGGGGGTGGTGTTTCAGGGTTAAGGGCAGTGCAGTGGTGTTCGAGCAGTGTAGGGGTTGTGCTGGGGCTGGTGTTTCAGGGTTTAGGGCAGTGCAATGGTGTTCGGGCAGTGTAGGGGGTCGTGGGGGGCTGGTGTTTCAGGGTTTAGGGCAGTGCAATGGTGTTCGGGCAATGTAGGGGGTTGTGGGGGGCTGGTTTTTCAGGGTTTAGGTCAGTGCAGAGGTGTTCGGGCAGTGTAGGGGGTCGTGGGGGCGGTGTTTCAGGGTTTAGGGCAGTGCAGTGGTGTTCCGGCAGTGTAGGGGGTCGTGCTGGGGTGGTGTTTTAGGGTTTAGGGTAGTGCAGTGGTGTTCGGGCTGTGTAGGGGGTCATGCTGGGGGTGGTGTTTTAGCATTTAGGGCAGTGCAGTGGTGTTCGGGCAGTGTAGGGGGTCGTGCTGGGGTGGTGTTTTAGGGTTTAGGGCAGTGCAGTGGTGTTCGGGCAGTGTAGGGGTTGTGCTGGGGCTGGTGTTTCAGGGTTTAGGGCAGTGCAATGGTGGTCGGGCAGTGTAGGGGGTCGTGGGGGGCTGGTGTTTCAGTGTTTAGGGCAGTGCAATGGTGTTCAGGCAGTGTAGGGAGTTGTGGGGGGGCTGGTGTTTCAGGGTTTAGGTCAGTGCAGAGGTGTTCGGGCAGTGTAGGGGGTCGTGGGGGGCGGTGTTTCAGGGTTTAGGGCAGTGCAGTGGTGTTCAGGCAGTGTATGGGTTCGTGGGGGTGCTGTTGTTTCAGGGTTTAGGGCAGTGCAGTGGTGTTTAGGCATTGTAGGGGGTCATGCTGGGGGTGGTGTTTTAGCATTTAGGGCAGTGCAGTGGTGTTCGGGCAGTGTAGGGGGTCGTGCTGGGGGTGGTGTTTTAGGGTTTAGGGCAGTGCAGTGGTGTTCGGGCAGTGTAGGGGTTGTGCTGGGGCTGGTGTTTCAGGGTTTAGGGCAGTGCAATGGTGGTCGGGCAGTGTAGGGGGTCGTGGGGGGCTGGTGTTTCAGTGTTTAGGGCAGTGCAATGGTGTTCAGGCAGTGTAGGGAGTTGTGGGGGGGCTGGTGTTTCAGGGTTTAGGTCAGTGCAGAGGTGTTCGGGCAGTGTAGGGGGTCGTGGGGGGCAGTGTTTCAGGGTTTAGGGCAGTGCAGTGGTGTTCAGGCAGTGTATGGGTTCGTGGGGGTGCTGTTGTTTCAGGGTTTAGGGCAGTGCAGTGGTGTTTAGGCATTGTAGGGGGTCGTGCGGGGGCTGGTGTTTCAGGGTTTAGTGCAGTGGTGTTCGGGCAGTGTAGGAGGTCGTGTGGGGGTGGTGTTTCAGGGTTTAGGGCAGTGCAATGGTATTCAGGCAGTGTAGGGGGTATTGCGGAGGCTGGTTTTTCAGTGTTTAGGGCAGTGCAGTGGTGTTCGGGCAGTGTAGGGGGGTCATGCTGGAGCTGGTGTTTCAGGGTTTAGGGCAGTGCAGTGGTGTTTGGGCAGTGTAGGGGGTTGTGCTGGGGCTAGTGTTTCAGGGTTTACGGCAGTGCAGTGGTGTTTGGGCAGTTTAGGGGGTCGTGGTGGGGCTGGTGTTTCAGGGTTTAGGGCAGTGCAGTGGTGTTCGGGCAGAGTAGGGGTTCATGCTGGCGGTGGTGTTTCAGGGTTTAGGGCAGAGCAGTGGTGTTCGGGCAGTGTCAGGAGTCGTGATGAGGGTGGTTTTTCAGCGTTTAGGTGAGTGCAGTGGTGTTCGGACAGTATAGGGGGTCGTGCAGGGGGTTGTATTTCAGGGTTTAGGGCAGTGCAGTGGTGTTCTGGCAGAGTAGGGGGTCGTGCTGGGGTGGTGTTTCAGGGTTTAGGGCAGTGGTATTCGGGCAGTGTAGGGGGTCTTGCTGGGGGAGGTGTTTCAGGTTTTAGGGCAGTGGTGTTCGGGCAGTGTAGGGTGTCGTGTTGGGGCTGGTGTTTCAGGGGTTAGGGCAGTGCAGTAGTGTTTGGGCAGTGTAGGGGTCTTGCTGGGGGTTGTGTTTCAGGGTTTAAGGCAGTGTAGTGTTGTTCGGGTAGTGTAGGGGGTCGTGCTGGGGGTGGTGTTTCAGGGTTTAGGGCAATGCAGTGGTGTTCGGGCAGTGTAGGGGGCCGTGCTGGGGGTAGTGTTTCAGGTTTTAAGGCAGTGCAGTGGTGTTCGGGCAGTGTAGGGGGTCATGCTGGAGGTGGTGTTTCATGGTTTAGGGCAGTGCAGTGGTGTTCGGGCAGTGTATGGGGTCATGCTGGGGGTAGTGTTTCAGGGTTTAGGGCAGTGCAGTGGTGTTCGGGCAGTGTAGGGAGTCGTGCTGGGGTAGTGTTTCAGGGCTTAGGGCAGTGCAGTGGTGTCCGTGCAGTGTAGGGACTCGTGCTGGGGTAGTGTTTTAGGGTTTAGAGCAGTGCAGATGTGTTTGTGTAGTGATCAGCGCATGTGCTTCATCGCTAGGCGAGACCTAAAAAGCATTGCACCAAGATGGCTGCCAACACTTCCAGGATTGAAGTGTTGGCAGCCAATTAGAGCCAAGCTCGTGCTTGTGTAGTTAGGTCCCGCCTAGATATATAAAGATTTTTTTTCTTTAATATCTCTAAAACTACTGAATTTACACCATTTAAAAAAAAGGTTGCTTTATGAACCAAGCACCACCTTTTTGCCAAATTTGGTGTAATTCCGTTCAGCAGTTTCAGCTGTATCCGTGTCTAAAGTTTCCTAGGGGAAATTGATTTTTGGACCTCTATTTTTTGAATTTCTCAGAAACTACTGAACGGATTTACACCATTTAAAAAAAGGTCTCTTTCTGAACCAAGGGCTACCTTTTTGCTAAATTTGGTGTAATTCCGTTCAGCAGTTCGGGCTGTAATCGTGTCTAATGTTGCCTATGGGAAATAACATGGAGAAAACACTTTTTGGGACCCCCCTTTTTTCTTGGCCCCCGCTTGGCGAATCACCCTGAAACTTTCAGTATAGGAGCTGACCGGAGAGGGACCAACGTTTTGAAAATTTTGCGATGATTCGTCAACCGGCGCCAAAGTTATTGGGAAAAGAAAAAAGGCTTTTTGAATAGAAACAAGGTCTTGACTATAACTACCTACTGGCGACTGCCAGTAGGTGATATATATATATATATATATTTCCACAGTTCGACTCAGTTTAGTAAACCCCATGGCGATACTTTATCCGGTGCGACACTGCGGCAGAGCCATGCCGTGAATTTATTCACCAACTGCTTCCTTCTCAGGAGACCAATTAGTACGCACTCACAGGATTCTTTATTACCCCAGTTTCCTTTATTTATTCAATAGCATCCAGTTCCAAGGAAATACCAACGCGTTTCGCTATCACCAGATAACGTGATCACGGTTAATATTATGCATTTGAATCACCCTATAAAAACATCTGATGCCAAACATGTGATTGCTGATGTCACTCATTTGTCAACACAGACTTCTGGTCATTGTGGTCAACAAACCATATGTGATGTTAATATGTTATTTCGGAACGTAACGATGGCATGTCCCCAATTTTGTACATATTTTCATAACATGAATTGTCGTATCTTTTATCAATTTATCAATTAAATACATTTCCACCATGATATATATGTTTATCATTTTCCTGATCGGCTTTTGCAAAGCGGAAGGAGTCAGTTTTTACTTTGCAGTTTCAGCTAGAACTTTATTGACTTTCCTGTTCTTTATTAGGATTGATTTTACACAATGTACGATGTTATTGTTTAAGACGAATCTGTGCAGACGCACTTTCGTCATTTTATGAGAACAGTCATGAGTCCATGATTATTTTATTCAGACTACACACTAATTGCAACTCTCTTTATCGGAGGTCCGATTTCCGCTAATTATGATAAAAACCCAGCCTTGGTTGGATTTTATTCTAATGCGGCAAATTTAATTCCGCATCTAATACAATTTGTTACTATTTTTGAGCCCTCAGGTGAGCTTTTTGAAAGTGTTACTCTTTGACGATTTCTAACCTTTCTTTGCTGATGTAAGTACTTTATTTTGTAAACACAATTTTGGCCCTCTAGTGGGCAATTTCATAGTTTATTATTTTAAACAACATGGTCCTTTTATTTACATTTGATACAAACTTGTGGGACAATTTACAAATAAAGATCCTCCTCGATTATGTGAGGAGCTTGCCTATGTCAATGTAACCTGATCACAAGCCTTTTTACCTCCTCTCTCCTTTCTCAAGGCAAACATCACAATGTCTTAATTGTCATTTATATATTTCTATAAGTGAACACACAATTCTTCACTTTGATTAAGGTCCCACGGCATGTAAGTCCTGAAATTCAAAATTTGGCGAGATTCTCTATGCCTCAAATTCTTTTCTCGATCTCCCCCTCTCACATGTGGAGATATTGTTTCAAGAGCATAAAAACGTAGGGATTTCCAATCTCCTTCATGGTTAGTTTCCATATGTTTTGCAACTGCGTTGCTCCTGTCCTTATTAATCGTTGCTCGCACATGTTCGAGGATTCTCTTTTTTAGCTCACACTTCGTGCTGCCTATATATTTTAATGAGCATGGACATTCGATCACATATACAGCGAATTGGCTTTTACATGTAATTAGTTCTTTTATTTGCCATGTCTTGTTGTTAGGTAACCTGACCTCCATCATGTTTTTAGCAATCTGGCAAACTTTGCATGTGTGGCACTTTAGGAAACCCTTTGTCCTTAGCCATTGTATAATTTGTACTGGTATTTGTTTTCTTTGCTGTTTCCCCCGCTGTATTGCCTGTCTCTCCCTGCCTGTCGCCGCCCTCCGTCTTCCCTCCCCGCTCCCCGCTTCCCGCCACCACCGCCGACCCCGCCCCTTTTTTCCTTCTGTTCCCTCCCGCCTCCCAGCTGCTCCGCCCACCCGCGCACTTCGCCATATATGGCGACCGTGCGAACGCGCAGCGGTCACGCGCAGCGGGCGCGCCGATTGTGCGCCGAAGGCGCGCCAAAGGCAAGCCCATCTACGCCCGTCCGTGCCTGGACCGCGCCCAGTGCCAGAACCCCTGGCCCACGAGGACCCCGCCCGACCCGCCTGACGTACACCGCCGCCACCCTCATCGCACTCAACACCGGCCGAGTCCCGGGATGCTACAGAGCCACCCCACGACGCGTCCACGGACCCTTCAGCTGCAACACCTGCAGGTTCACCTGCATCCGGACCTGCCCGACACCAGCACCCGCCAAGCCGTACACCAACAGCAACCACCTCAAGTGCATCCTGCTCAACACCCGCTCCGTCCACAGACACGCCATCGAACTCTGGAACCTCCTAGACGCCACAGCCCCTGACGTTGCCTTCCTCACGGAGACCTGGACGAACGCCTCCTCAGCGCCCGACATCGCCATCGCCATCCCAGACGGCTACAAGATCACCCGGAGGGACCGCAACGCCAACCAGGTGGGAGGAGGCATCGCCATCATCCACAAGAACACCATCCGCATCACGACCAGCACCGACAACACCTCACCCTCCGCCGAACACCTGCATTTCCAGATCCACACCGACCCGAAGACCACCCTCAGAGGCACCCTGATCTACCGACCGCCGGGACCACGCACTCAATTCAGCGAGGACATCGCCGACTTCGTCAGCCCGCACGCCCTCCCCTCCGCTGACTACATCCTCCTGGGGGACTTCAACTTCCACCTGGAAAACAACAACGACTGCAACACCAGCACCCTGCTCGACAACCTCGCCAACCTTGGACTCAAGCAGCTGGTGTCCACCCCCACCCACCTCGCCGGACACACACTCGACGCCATCTTCTCATCCAGCAAAGACATCACCTTCAGCCACGCCGCAGAACTCCACTGGACGGACCACAGATGCATCCACTTCACCTTCAGAAGAACGACGATCCACCACCACCAGCAACAGGTTGCCCGAAGATGCTGGAACAAGATCACAGCCGACCAGCTCGCCGCCACCCTGAGCCAGCACCCTCCCGCCAGCTCAGCGAACCCCAGCCAGGCCGCCGACAACCTCACGAAGTGGATCAGCAACTGCGCAGACGAACTCGCCCCTCTGAGGATCCCGCCCAGCAGACCCAGCAGCAAGAGAGCCCCATGGTTCACCGACGAACTCAAGAGCTCCAAGAAGAACTGCCGAGCCCTCGAGAAAACCTGGAGAAAGGAACCCACACCGGACAACAGGACCACCCTCAAGCTCGCCACCCGGAAACACCACCAACTGATCCGCACCACCAAGAAAACGGCTTTCAAGAACCGACTGGACAACAACGCACACAACTGCAAGGAACTCTTCAACATCGTGAAAGAGCTCTCCAACCCCAACGGCAGAAACAACTACATCACCCCATCGCAAGACCTCTGCAACTCCCTCGCCTCCTACTTCCACAACAAGATCGCGGACATACACAACAGCTTCAGCACTCAACCGACGCACCCCACGACCGCAGTAACACCACCCACCACCACCCTCCGCGCCTGGACCGCGGTCAACACCGAAGACACCGTCCGCATGATGAACTCCGTCCACTCCGGATCTCCGACCGACCCCTGCCCTCACCACGTCTTCAACAAAGCCGACGCTGTCATCGCACCCCACCTGCGGGACATCATCAACACCTCATTTGACACCGCCACCTTCCCCGAGAGCTGGAAGCACGCCGAACTCAACGCTCTACTCAAGAAACCTACAGCAGACCCCACCGAACTCAAGAATTACCGCCCCATCTCTCTACTCCCGTTCCCAGCCAAAGTCATCGAGAAGACCGTCAACAAACAGCTGGCCGCCTTCCTCGAGACGAATGGATCCCTCGACCCATCGCAGTCCGGATTCCGTGCCAACCACAGCACCGAGACCGCCCTCATCGCCGCCACCGACGACATCCGAGCCCTGATGGACAATGGAGAAACAGCGGTCCTCATCCTCCTAGACCTCTCCGCGGCCTTCGACACGGTCTGCCACCGCACCCTAGTGCAGCGCCTCAGCAATGTCGGAATCCAGGAGAAGGCACTGGAATGGATCGTCTCCTTCCTCGACGGAAGAACACAGAGAGTCCGCCTACCACCGTACAAATCAGAGGCCACCGAAGTCATCTGCGGCGTCCCTCAAGGATCCTCGCTGAGCCCTACTCTCTTCAACGTCTACATGAGCCCCCTCGCGGCCATCGCACGCCAACACAACCTCAACATAATCTCCTACGCCGACGACACCCAGCTGATCCTCTCCCTGACCAACGACCCCGCCGCCGCCAGAGCCAACCTGCACGAAGGGATGAAAGAGGTAGCCGAATGGATGACGACGAGCCGCCTGAAACTGAACTCAGATAAGACGGAGGTCCTCATCCTGGGCTCCTCGCCCTCCGCCTGGGACGACTCCTGGTGGCCCCCAGCCCTGGGCACCGCACCCAAACCGACGAACCACGCACGCAACCTGGGCTTCATCCTGGACTCCTCCCTCTCCATGACCAGGCAAGTCAACGCCGTCTCCGCGTCGTGCTTCAACATCCTGCGCATGCTTCGGAAGATCTTCTGGTGGATCCCCACGGAGACCAGGAAGACCGTCACCCAGGCCCTCGTCACCAGCCGACTGGACTACGGCAACGCACTCTACGCCGGAACCCCCGCCAAGACCCAGAAGAGACTCCAGCGCATCCAGAACGCCTCAGCCAGACTCATCCTCGACGTCCCACGACACAGCCACATCTCCGGACACCTAAGAGACCTGCACTGGCTCCCGGTCAACAAGAGAATCACCTTCCGCCTCCTTACCCACGCTCACAAAGCTCTCCACGATCAAGGCCCGAGCTACCTCAACGACCGCATCAACTTCTACGCTCCCAAACGCCACCTCCGATCTGCCAGCCACGCCCTCGCCGCCGTCCCACGCATCCGTAGAGCCACCACAGGAGGAAGGTCCTTCTCCTACCTGGCCGCCAAGACCTGGAACTCCCTCCCGGCCGACCTGCGCCTGACCCAAGACCACCTCTCCTTCAGGAAGAAGCTCAAGACCTGGCTGTTCGAGCAGTAGCGGCACCCCCCCCCCCCCCCCAAAGCGCCTTGAGACCCGACGGGTAGGTAGTGCGCTCTACAAATGTCTTGATTGATTGATTGATTGATTGTGTTCCTTTCTTTTTATCTTGATCTTGATGATGGCTATGTACCAATTTGTCTCTCAAATGTTTTGCACGGCGGAACGTGATGTTTGGGTGTTTACCCATCATTCCGCTCACAGTTGGATCCAATTGTAAGAGCTTCCAATTTTTCCTAAGGATGTCCCCTATTTGTTTTGATTCTCTGGTATGATCCAAAATTAGTCTCACTATGGTGTTTTCCGATTGGTTTGCAGTTGATTTATTTGTAACCTTACAGTTTTCATCCAGAATGTCCTGTCTCTTCTTTTCATTAGCACGTTTCCAACATTTTTAGATGATGCCTCTTTTGTATCCACGATGTTTGAATTTCTTCGCTGTATTTTTACTATGTTCCTCCCATTCTTGTTCTGAACAGATCCGCCGCAGTCTCAAAAATTCTCCATATGGAATGTTATCCTTCACCGATGACTTGTGAAAGCTGTCCGCATGTAGTGTTGCATTGGTAGAGTGAATTAGGGTGAATTTGGATATTACGGAAGAGGTAAATATTATTGATGAATCTACAGTATGTCCACAGATGGGAGCGGGCCTGTGTGGTAAAAAACCTCCCTCACGCTTTTATCCTCAATTGCCTCCTGGCAATAAAATCGACATCTTCCAAGTAGCGGTAGTACAAGATATATATAAAATTAGATCATGTGATCAAGGCTCTACGGAGTTGAAACACGTTATGACTGACTTACCTCGGGAACAATAAAAATTTGATTGAATGCACAGAGATGTGGTCCGTGCTCCATTCTTCGATACATTGAAGCGGCAAGCAGCAGTGGAGTTCCTTTGATTGATATATATATATATATATATATTATCTACTGGCGGTCGCCAGTAGATAGTTATAGTTACAACCTAATCTCAAAATTCTATTTTGAATAACGTTGGCGCCGGTTGACGAATCCTCGCGAAATTTTCAAAACAAATGGGGCGCTCCGTTCAGCTCCTACCCTGAAAGTCTCGGGGTGATTCGTCAAGCGGGGGCCGAGAAAAGGGGGGGTCCCAAAACGCGTTTTCCCCATGCATTTTTCCATAGGACCTTTAGTCGCAGCTACAGCCCGAACGGCTGAACAGAATTACGCGAAATTTGGCAGAGAGGTAGCCATAAGGTCAAGGAAGTGCCTTTTGCAGGTCTGGTGTAAATCTGTTCAGTATTTCCTGAGAAAATAGCATTTAAAAGCATATCAATATCTATACGCGCGCACCGTGCGCGCACGGTGCTCGCACCCTGCCGTGCGCGAGCGCAATTCTGATTGGTTGTTAGATGTCGGTAAACATTCGAATCGGTCGAAACCAGGAAGTGTCGGCCGCCATTTTGTCTCTCGCAGTCTGAGGGGGTGAAAAATAAGGGTGGAGAACGTGAAAAGGGGGCAGAGTGGACAGTTCCTGACCCCCTAGCCTTGGTCAGGGGGTCACAGAAGGACCCTCAAGGGAGAAAAAATTATTATTATTTTTTTTTAATCGCGAGGTGCGCGCACCGCGCGTGCACGGCACGCACTGCGAACCGTGGGTGCTCGGTGCGCAAAGCGCACTGAGTGCCCACAGCGCGCGCACGGTGAAAAACCTGGAAAAAAAAAATTAATAAATACATAACTTACCATTTAAAAAAACGTACAAATTCACTGAAAAAACCATAGGTTTCACACACGTTATAGTTACGAATTAGCATTTAAAAAACCTTGCAAATTCACTTAAAAAACCATAGGTTTCACACATGTTATAGTTAGCTGGACATTTCACTCATAAAAAACCAATGAAATTCCCCCGTTATAGTTAGTGCAGGCAACAATAACTCACGCGACCGCAATCCTCTGCTGATGATGTCAGATATTACATCACTGATTTGTCTTTCTGAAAAATAAATATTTGCAATATATGTATAGCTGAAGATTAATGGAAGAAGACATGGGTAAATATGTGTCTAAATACAGTGATGTAATATCTGACGTCATCAGCAGAGGATTGCGGTCGCGTGAGTTATAGTTGCCTGCACTAACTATAACGGGGGAATTTCATTGGTTTTTTACGAGTGAAATGTCCAGCTAACTATAACATGTGTGAAACCTATGGTTTTTTAAGTGACTATATATATAGTTTCACTGAAAAAAACCATAGGTTTCAGGAACGTTATAGTTAGTTGGACATTTCACTTGTATAAAACCATAGAAATTCTGGCGTTATAGTTAGTTCAGCTAACTATAACTCGCTTCCCCACAATGCACTGCTGTTGACGTCACATATTACATCATTCCTGACATGGTCAGTGACATCACTGATGAAATCACTGATTACATCATCCAGTGACTGTGTGTTTCTGTAAAGTTTACATTTGTTTTATATATATGCCAAGCTGTATTGAAGATTGAGTGGGTGTATAAGTGTCTGTATGGAGGATTTAGTAGGTATGTGACTGACTGTATAAGTGAGTGATTAAATGTGTCTTACTGAATGCATGGGTTAGTGAATAAACTGAGTGAAAGTCTGTATCAGTTTGTCTGTTGTTGTGTAAGCTGCTGCATGGGTTGGTGAGCAGTTGCATGAGTGTATACAGGGGTTATTGATTCCTTGCCTGAGTATTTGTATGGCTGCCTGAGTGTGTATATGGGTGGGTGGGAGGTGTGTGACTCTGTGCATAGATGTGTAAGTGGTTGATTCACTGGGTGTATAGGTTCAAGAGTGCATGTGGAAACAGCTGTATGGGTGGGTGAGTGTGTGTTTGGGTGTGTTGGTGAGTGAATGGATGTCTCAGTGGTACATGTGCAAGTAACTACATATGTAAAAGGTAGTATATGTGAGTGATGGTGTATATAAATAACTATATGTGAGAGTCAGTAATTGTGAGAGTGGCTGCATGGATGAGTGTGTATTTGTATCAGTGAGTCTATAAGAGAGTAATTATGTGTTAGTATCTGTATGAATAAGTGAGGTGGTATCTGTATAACTGTATAGGTGAGTAAATGGAAGTATGATTGATTCTTTGCATGACTGACTAGGTGTGTGAGTAACTCTGGATATGTGGCAGTGTGTGAGTGTCTGGATAGGTGTATGAGTGCATATGATAGTGTTATATTGATGAGTGACTGCATGTATGAGTAACTGTATGGGTGAATGAGTGGATGTGTGTGTAGACCTAGGAATCAGTCAGTGCATATTTAGTAACTGGTATTGATGTGTCTATTTTTTCGAAAATGGTAGTCTGTATTTTAGAGTGGGTGTATCAAAGGTTATATTCAGGTGTGAGGAGGAGCATCAGATTTTCACGTGGATAATGTCATCAGTAATGTCATCAGTGATGTCATTTGACATGTCATCAGTGATGTCATCAGTGATGCCACTGACCATGTCATGAATGATGTAATATGTGACGTCATCAGCAGTGCATTGCGGGGGCGTGAGTTATAGTTAGCTGAACTAACTATAACGCGCGTAATTTCTAAGGTTTAATACAAGTGAAATGTCCAACTAACTATAACGTTCCAGAAACCTATGGTTTTTTCAGTGAATTTCTATGGTTTTTTAAATGCTAATTTCTAACTATAACGTGATTGAAACCTACTGTTTTTTCAGTCTAATGTACCTCAATCCTATCGTTTTTTTATTTTCTATATATATATATATACATATATATATATTTTTAAAAAATTGTGAATAATTTACTATAGTCAATCTTTTTTTAAAATATTATACAGAAGTCGCGCACCTTTCGCGCAACCTACACAATGGTTGCATGCATTCTGGTAGCCATTTTGAAAATTCGCACTGGGGTCGCGATTTTGGCGTATTTGTAAAGTATGAAATATCTTTAAATTAATTATAAATAAAAGTTTTCCTTTAAGTGTTTGTCTAAATTTATTAATAAAAGTATTTTTAAAGTATTTTTAAAGTATTTTCAATATAATTATTCGATTATTATTGGATCCAGAGGTTAGGAGGGATGGCCATTTTGCTTGATCTTTTTGCAAGATTTTTTAGTCTAGTCAGGTGGACACCCTCCTCCGGGTGAGGTACGGCTTGGGGATTCTATTCAAAAGGTGAGGAATCCACAGGCAGAAGTATCCATCAGAAGAACAAGTTACTTACCTTCGGTTACAATTTTTCTGGTGGATACAGTATCTGCCTGTGGATTCCTCACTGTCCCACCCGCCTCCCCGTTGTCCACCTGTTTCTACCAAAAAGATTCTATTACTGTTTGGCATGAATGTTTTTAATATGTCTTAATCATGCGTATGTTTTAATAGTGAGAAATACTTGATCCGTTGCTATTTCTTTATGCCTTTATTGGTTATGCATTTGTATATATATATATATGTATATATGAGAGTATTTTTTGGTATTAGCATCTTTTTGTACCAGCATTTTTCTGCACTAATAAACTTTTTTGCACAAGCACTTTATATCATTATGTATCTCTATATTGATGGCATATCTGAGGTTTCGGTGTCCAAGTCCATCCAGTAAAATTATTATTTTTTAAGTGATTTTTTAAGGTAAAAATTGCTTATGCATCACTTGTGGTTCATCATGCACTATTTTTCATTACACAAGGTATTGCACTATGCATATGAAGTGCATTCACAGACATACAGAATTATAGTTGGTTAACACATGCGTTTCACAGTAATCGGGCACTTGCCCACTATTTCAGATATGCATTTAGCATTTTAGAAGTGATTACTAATTATACAATCTTTATTTTGTTCATTTACGTATTCATATTAATTATTGTTCTGAAAGGAAACATTTCTTTTAAACTGTTTTAATTATGTGTAAAGTGTGTGTTTTCCAATAACTTTGTATCATGTAGTCTGTTGTTTAGCCCTATGAAATCAGTGGGCGGACTTTACCTCTGTGAAAACAGTATTTATTTGCACTATTGGTCTCGGCATGTCATGTGATCAAGACCGGGGTGACCCGGTCGAAACGCGTCATGCTGCTGTGGGAGAAATAAACTACACATAAAGAAACCATTTTTCCTGTGTGGTCCGTTCCTGCACGTTTTGCTGAATCAAACATAGTGCCAGGACTGTGTCTTCATATATATATATATATATATATATATATTCACTGAAAAAAACATAGGTTTCAGGCCTGATATAGTTAGGAATTAGCATTTAAAAAACCTTAGAAATTCACTGAAAAAACAATAGGTTTTAGGGGTGTTATAGTTAGCTGGACATTTCACTCGAACAAAACCATTGAAATTCCTCCGATATAGTTAGTTGTACTAACTACATCTCGCGCGCCCTCAATCCACTGCTGATGATGTCACATATTACATCATTCATGACATGGTCAGTGACATCTCTGATGACACCTCAAATGACATCACTGATGACATCATCCAGTGAATGTGGTTTGGTTCGTTATTTAAATATTTATTATATATATAGCAATTAGCATTGAAGAATGAGTGGATATATAAATATAAATATCTGGATGGAGGATTTAGTAGCAGTGTGATCGACTGTTTACTTGACTAATTTATAGTGTCTCACTAAATATATTGGATAGTTACTAAACTGTGTGAATATCTCTATCACTTTGTCAGTTGTTGTGTTAACTGCTTCTCCAGCTGGTTACTAGCTATGTGAAAGTCTATATTATTTATTGATTAGTTAACTGAGTATTTGTATGGGAGAGTGAATGTGTGTGTGGTTCGGTGGGGGGTGTGTGATTGCCCAAAGATGTGTGAACAGTTGATTCAGTAGGTATATGAAGTTAAAACTACATGTTAGAACAGTTGTTTGGGTGAGTGTATATCTTTATGGGTGTGGCAATGAGCCAATATATGTCTCAATGGTACATGTCCAACAAACTAGGAAAATAAAAGCCAGTCTATATGTCAGTTGTTGTATATAAATAAGTATACATAAGACTCAGTGATTGTATGAGTGACTGTATGGATAACTGTATACTTGTAATAGTGTTTTTATAACACACTAAGTATGAGTTATTATCTATATGAATAGATTAAGTGGTGTTTTTATAAGTGTATAGCTAAGTAAAAGTAAGTATGATCCATTGTTTGCATAAGTGAGTAGGATGACTTCATAAGTGATTAGGATGTGTGCTGGTGTGTAATGTCAATATAGTGTATAAGTGATAGGGTTCTATTGATCATGGACAGCATGTATGAGTGAATCTATAGGTAAGTGATTAGATGTGTGTATAGATCTAGGAATCACTGAGTGGGTGTTTAGAAACTTGTATTGGTGTGTCAATGGTTTGAAATCTGGCACTCTGTATTTTACAGTGAGTGATGAAAGGTTATACTAGTGTATGATGAGGTGTATCTGATTGTCACGTGGATGATGGCATCAGTGATGTCATCAGTGATGTCATTTGAGATGTCATCAGTGATGTCACTGACCATGTCATGAATGATGTAATATGTGACATCATCAGCAGTGGATTGCGGGCGCGCGAGATGTAGTTAGTACAACTAACTATATCGGAGGAATTTCAATGGTTTTGTTCGAGTGCAATGTCCAGCTAACTATAACACCCCTAAAACCTATTGTTTTTTCAGTGAATTTCTTTAAATGCTGATTCCTAACTATATCAGGCCTGAAACCTATGTTTTTTTCAGTGAATTTCAAAGGTTTTGTAAATGACAATTTTTAATGTATTAATTGTTATACTGATTATTTTGATACTGATTTACTACATTTTGTAAACTGTTTATTTTTAGATATTTTATTTTTTTAATTACATTATACATTACAATACTTAATATACTTTCTCAGAATGAATTACTTTAGTTTAAATTCTTTGCAAATAGGCAATAGACTTTTAAGTACAGTAGTTACAGTTGTTGCAATGGGCAACACAATTTCAAACACAATGCAACATTGAGCTCAATGTGAATTTCTAGTCAAATGCAATTAGTAACTTTATGGATTACTTTTCTAACCACAGGACTGGATCCTAGATTCAGTCCTTGGACATCTCCTGTAAACAGTTGAGTAAAAGAGTTTTGGTTACAGTAGTTATTTTTAAGGAATATTATTGTATTTTAAAAGTTGACACAGAACATTTTTCACATAGAATCACCAAGGTTATCCTACGGCACAAAATTCACTTAGCAGGTAAGTAGTGTTATCGTTACTTTTTCTTACTCAGTGGTGGATCCTGGATACAGCACTGGCCAACCTCCTGCAAACAGTTGAAAGAATGTGTTTAAGTCATACAGACGATTTTTTAGGAATATTTTTAGTTTGTGAAAATAGACACTTAGAAACTTTTCTGCTGAAAACCACACAATGGATTCCTATGGAAGAAAATACAAGTTACTGGTAAGTACGCTTAGAATTACTTTTCAGAGTCAGTGCTGGGCTAAAAGATGCAGCCCTGGGTTCTCTCCTGATTACAGGTGAGTAAATCGGAATTCGTAGTTCGGCTGATTTTAGAGGAATATTTGTACGTTTAAAAAATGGACACAAACTTTTCTGCTGAAAACCACACAATGGATTCCTATGGAAGGAAATACAAGTTACTGGTAAGTACGCTTAGAATTACTTTTCAGGGTCAGTGCTGGGCTAAAAGATGCAGCACTGGGTTTTCTCCTGATTACAGGTGAGTAAATCGGAATTCGTAGTTCGGCTGATTTTATAGGAATATTTGTACGTTTCAGAAATGGACACAAACTTTTCTGCTGAAAACCACACAATGGATTCCTATGGAAGAAAATACAAGTTACTGGTAAGTACGCTTAGAATTACTTTTCAGAGTCAGTGCTGGGCTAAAAGATGCAGCCCTGGGTTCTCTCCTGATTACAGGTGAGTAAATCGGAATTCGTAGTTCGGCTGATTTTAGAGGAATATTTGTACGTTTAAAAAATGGACACAAACTTTTCTGCTGAAAACCACACAATGGATTCCTATGGAAGGAAATACAAGTTACTGGTAAGTACGCTTAGAATTACTTTTCAGGGTCAGTGCTGGGCTAAAAGATGCAGCACTGGGTTTTCTCCTGATTACAGGTGAGTAAATCGGAATTCGTAGTTCGGCTGATTTTATAGGAATATTTGTACGTTTCAGAAATGGACACAAACTTTTCTGCTGAAAACCACACAATGGATTCCTATGGAAGGAAATACAAGTTACTGGTAAGTACGCGTAGAATTACTTTTCAGGGTCAGTGCTGGGCTAAAAGATGCAGCACTGGGTTCTCTCCTGATTACAGGTGAGTAAATCGGAATACGTAGTTCGGCTGATTTTACAGGAATATTTGTACGTTTCAAAAATGGACACAAAAATTTCTGCTGAAAACCACACAATGGATTCCTAAGGAAGGAAATACAAGTTACTGGTAAGTACGCTTAGAATTACTTTTCAGGGTCAGTGCTGGGCTAAAAGATGCAGCATTGGGTTCTCTCCTGATTACAGGAGTAAATCGGAATTCATAGTTTGGCTGTTTTTAAAAATGTCCAAAAATGGACACTTAGAAACTTTTCTGCTGAAAACCACACAATGGATTCCTATGGAAGGAAATACAAGTTACTAGTAAGTACGCTTAGAATTACTTTTCAGGGTCACTGCTGGGCTAAAAGATGCAGCCCTGGGTTCTCTCCTGATAACAGGTGAGTTAATTGGAATTCGTAGTTCGGCTGATTTTAGAGGAATATTTGTACGTTTAAAAAATGGACACTTTTTACCACACTCTGCAACGCAGCTCCGTGGCGCTTAGTGGAGGTACCTGGTGGGCTAGTTGTCCCCTAGGGGACCTCTGAATTGAAGAGGAATGAATTCCCCAACTTAAAACGTGCCACAGGGCTTGTTTGCACAGTATCACCTCAGGCCCCACCCCCTACCTTCACCACTGTGCAAACGCGCCCTGTGGCGCGTTTTAAGTTGGGAGATTAAGTCCCCTTGAATCCTGAGGTCCCCTGGGGTCCAACTAGCCCACTAGGTAGCTCCATTAAGCGCCACAGAGCTGCGTTGCAGAGAGGTGTAAAAAGGGGCGTGGCCTCAGAACACCTCTCTGCAACGCATCCCCCTGGTGCATACTGGAGGTTCCTGGTGGGCTAATTGGCCCCCAGGGACCCCCAGTATTGAAGGGGAATTCGTTCCCCCTCTGCAAACGCGCCAGGGGGCGCGTTTGTAGAGTGATGAAAGAAGGGTGCGTGGCCTCCTCCCGATCCCGTTTTTTTTTTTTTTCTTTTTAAGAAGGGGGGCCCCCCTTCTTTTTCTTATTTTTTGGCCCTGGGGGCCCCATCCCCCAGGCGCCTGCCCCTAATTGTTTTTTTTATTTTAAAAGTGTGGAGGGGGGCTGCGTAGCCCCCCTCCTGTGGACAATAAAGGCCCCGGGGACCCCATCCCCCGGGGCCGTTTTTTCTTTTTGAAAAATTGTTAGGAGGGGGCCACGTGGCCCCCCTCCCGGGCCACTACTGGCCCCGGGGACCCCATCCCCCGGGGCCTGGCCATCTCGTTGGGGACCGTGGGGGGTCCCAATCCCCCCAAAGTCCCAGCCGGCTCCCACTTCCTGCGGGAGCCGGCATTGCTTTTCCACATGGGGAGCAGCTAACATGCTGCTCCCCATGTGGAAAAGCAATCGTCTTTGCTTCATTGAAGCGAGAGCAGGTTTCCCTGCTCTCGCTTCAGTGAAGTAAAGCAGTATGCAAAGACAGGGCGGGAGCCGTGAGGCTCCCGCAATGTCATTGCAAACAGCACCCCGGGACACTGCAGGAGCCGGCCCTGGGGTGTGGCGGTCCCCAGGGTCATCATTGGCTCCGGGGGGGCCGCGTGGCCCCCCTCCCACTTAATTTAAAGCCCTAGGGGGTGGTAACGGACCCCCTATTTTAAATATTTAGTGCCCCGGGGAGGTGGCGGTCCCCGGGGCTGCGGGGGGCCATGAGCCCCCCACATACATTAACTTAAAGCCCCGGGGGTGGCGGTCACCACGGGGCTTGGGGGGGCCTTTGAGCCCCCCCACCCATTTATAATGAAGCCCCGGGGGTGGCGGTCCCCGGGGCTGCGGGGGGGCCATGAGCCCCCCCGCATATTCAATCTTGGAGCCCCGGGGGTGGCGCTCCCCGGGGCAGTGTGGGGGGGATTGGGACCCCCCCACACTTTTCTTAAAAATTATGCCCCCGGGGGCAAAATAGAATATTCAGCGCGGGAGCCCGCGCTGAATTTTTTAAAATTTTTTGGCCGAAATTCGCGCTGGGTGCGCAAATCTCGACGATTTTCTTTTTTTTTTTTATTCTTTTTTTGGCCCTGGGGCAGGCCTAGGGTGTCAGGGTGTTTCTACCCTGCCCCCTTGTTGCGTTTTTCGCGTTTGTTTTTTAGGTTTCTTGTGCCTTGGTTCTACCGAGGCACAAGATTGCTGCCAACACTTCCTGATCTGGAGTGTTGACAGCCAATTAGCATTCAGCTCGTGCACTGCAGGGTGCGCGCTGGGTGCGGGGAGGGTGCGCGGATCCTCCTCGGCCATAGATATCACTAACTGTTTTACCCTAATTTTCTCAGGAACTACTGAACGGATTTACACCATTTAAGCAAAAGGCATGAGTCTGAACTAAGGACTACCTCTTTGCCAAATTTGGTGTAATTCCGTTCAGCAGTTCCGGCTGTAGCTGCGTCAACAGGTCCTATGGGAAAATGCATGGGGAAAACGCGTTTTGGGAGCCCCCTTTTTTCTCGGCCCCGCTTGACGAATCACCGTGAAATTTTCAGGATATTAGCGGACCGGAGCTGGCCAAAAGTTTGGAGAATTTCACGAAGATTCGTCAATCATCACCAACATTATTCCAAATAGAATGTTGCGGATTTCCTATGGAAAATAGGTCCTAACTATATCTACCTACTGGCGACCGCCAGTAGGTAATATATATATATATATATATATATTATACTATGTATACATGTGGAAATGTCCCGGTCCGCCTGTTTGCCTCAGTGGCACGGAAAAAATGGGTGGAACTGACCTCAGCACGCCGACTAGGTCCTCTTATGGCTCCGATGACGTCATACGGTGTCGCGAGTAGAGCCATGCTATGACGTCCTCGCCGACGTGGGAGAGCTAGGAAAGAATTTCTGTGGAATGCTGGTGCAGGGGACATTCACCTAAGTGTTCAGGCTAGTCCTTTGGGAGCAACAGTTATGTTTATGTTTTCACTCCAGAAACTGAAACCAGTGATCCGAGGGCAGAGGCCCTGCAGATGGCACACGAGGTGGGGTGCCCAGTCATGTGTACCGGCGGAGCAGCAAAGTGACAAGCACCACAACCCACAAAAAAAGGTAACGAGGGTACTGAATAACACAGGATCTTCTCTTTCTATCTGGCAGGAACAACGAGGTTAAAATGCCCAAGTTCCAAAATGTAGAATTATTGCTACAACGGTCTTCAAGAGGACCTGCGATGCCGCTTCTGCCTCCCGTACCCTGGAGGCGGCACATGGGTCACGCGGTATGGTCATACAGCAGTGGGACGCACACTCGTTGACCACTCATGGCACTGCTCCACACTTTAGGGAGGACGCTTTCCATTAGCTGTGTTTTCTGATGACGTGTTGCACCGGCCCCGTCCAACAACAAAACTCCTTTAGATCCAAAAAGACTCTTCCACTCTCTCACTGGAAGTGAAAACAGGCCACGTGGACACTTTCACAATACAACAGCCGGGAATGCACTTTTCGGTAAAAAAACCACATTCCTTCCTCCTAATTTATCAAATAAACAACTCACTGAAGAACAGGGGCCAGCTTCAATCCGTAAACAGCCGTTACAACAACTTTTTTACTAAGCGATACCATTACAACGCATGCATTACCACGCATGCGTTGTACATCGCAAAGTCATTACTACGCATTGTTTTAGAGCGCATGGTCATTTACCACGCATGCCTTTACAACGAATTTCATTGTAAAGGTATGTCTGGTAAATGACCATGGGTTCTAAAAAACTTGTAGACGATCCACGTCGTTGTAAGGAAACAGAGGCTGTTCCGTTTCCTCACAATGACGTGCACTGCACCTCAGAAACGACGTGAAGCAGGAACCACGAGGAGAGAGGAACCACGAGGAGTGAGAGGTAAGGGGGATTGGGCATGGGGTGGGGGTTTCTTTTCTAGGGTTTAGGGCAGTGCAGTGGTGTTTGGGTAGTGTAGGGGGTCGTGCTGGTGGTAGTGTTTTAGGATTCAGGGTGGTGCAGTGGTGTTTGGGTAGTGTAGGGGATCGTGCTGGGGTAGTGTTTTAGGGGTTAGGGTAGTTCAGTACTGTAGGGGGTCATGCTGGGGGTAGTGTTTTAGGGTTTAGGGTAGTGCAGTGGTGTATGGGTAGTGTAGGGGGTCATGCTCGGGGTAGTGTTTTAGGGCTTAGGGTAATGCAGTGGTGTGTGTGTAGTGTAGGGGGTCGTGCTTGAGGTAGTGTTTTAGGGTTTAGGGTAGTGCAGTGGTGTTTGGGTAGTGTAGGGGGTTGTGCTGGGGATAGATTTAGGGTTTAGGGTAGTGCAGTGGTGTTTGGGTAGTGCAGGGAGTCGTGCTGGGGGTAGTGTTTTAGGGTTTAGGGTAGTGCAGTAGTGTTTGTGTAGTGTAGGGGGTTGTGTTGGGGTAGTGTTTTAGGGTTTATGGTAGTGCAGTGGTGTTTGGGAAGTGTAGGGGTCATGCTGGGGGAAGTGGTTTAGGGTAGTGCAGTGGTATTTCTGTAGTGTAGGGGGTCATGCTGGGGGTAGTGTTTTAGGGTTTAGGGTAGTGCAGTGGTGTTTGTGTAGTGTAAGGGGTAGTGTTTTAGGGTTTAGGGTAGTGCAGTGGTGTTTGTGTAGTGTAGGGGGTCATGCTATGGGTAGTGTTTTCGGGTTCAGGGTAGCGCAGTGGTGTTTGTGTAGTGTAGGAGGTCATGTTTTAGGGTATAGGGTAGTGCAGTGGTGTTTGGGTAGTATAGGGGTTCATGCTGGGTTAGTGTTTTAGGGTTTAGGGTAGTGCAGTGGTGTTTGGATAGTGTAGGGGGTTGCGCTGGGGTAGTGTTTTAGGGTTTATGGTAGTGCAGTAGTGTTTGTGTTGTGAGGGGGTCATGCTGGGGGTAGAGTTTTAGGGTTTAGGGCAGTGCAATGGTGTGTGTATAGTGTAGGGGGTCATGCTGGGGGTAGTGTTTTAGGGTTTAGGATAGTGCAGTGGTGCTTGGGTAGTGTAAGGGGTAGTGTTTTAGGGTTTAGGGTAGTGCAGTGGTGTTTGTGTAGCGTAGGGGGTCATGCTGTGGGTAGTGTTTTCGGGTTTAGGGTAGTGCAGTGGTGTTTGTGTAGTATAGGAGGTCATGTTTTAGGGTATAGGGTAGTGCAGTGGTGTTTGGATAGTGTAGGGGGTACTGCTGGGGGTAGTGTTTTAGGTTTTAGGGTAGTGCCGTGGTGTTTGTGTAGTGTAGGGGGTCATGCTGGGGGTAGTGTTTTAGGGTTTAGGGTAGTGCAGTGGTGTTTGTGTAGTATTGGGGGTAGTTCTGGGGGTAGTGTATTAGGGTTTAGGGTAGTGCAGTGGTGTTTGGGTAGTGCTGAAGGTAGTGTTGTAGGGTTTAGATTAGTGCAGTGGTGTTTGGGTAGTGTAGGGGGTCATGCTGGGGGTAGTGTTTTAGGGTTTAGGGTAGTGCAGTGGTGTTTGAGTAGTGTAGGGGGTACTGCTGGGGGTAGTGTTTTAGGTTTTGGGGTAGTGCCGTGGTTTTTGTGTAGTGTAGGGGGTCATGCTGGGGGTAGTGTTTTAGGGTTTAGGGTAGTGCAGTGGTGTTTGTGTAGTATTGGGGGTAGTTCTGGGGGTAGTGTTTTAGGGTTTCGGGTAGTGCAGTGTTGTTAGGGTAGTGCTGGAGGTAGTATTTTAGGGTGTAGGTTAGTGCAGTGGTGTTTGGGTAGTGTAGGGGGTCATGCTGGGGGTAGTGTTTTAGGGTTTAGGGTAGTGCAGTGGTGTTTGTGTAGTGTAAGGGGTAGTGTTTTAGGGTTCAGGGTAGTGCAGTGGTGTTTGTGTAGCGTAGGGGGTCATGCTGTGGGTAGTGTTTTCGAGTTTAGGGTAGTGCAATGGTGTTTGTGTAGTGTAGGAGGTCATGTTTTAGGGTATAGGGTAGTGCAGTGGTGTTTGGATAGTGTAGGGGTTCATGCTGGGGTTAGTGTTTTAGGGTTTAGGGTAGTGCAGTGGTGTTTGTGTAGTGTAGGGGGTCGTGCTGGGGGTAGTGTTTTAGGGTTTAGGGTAGTG
Source organism: Triturus cristatus (assembly GCF_964204655.1). Classification (NCBI taxonomy): domain Eukaryota; kingdom Metazoa; phylum Chordata; class Amphibia; order Caudata; family Salamandridae; genus Triturus; species Triturus cristatus. The sequence goes on along the minus strand of NC_140579.1, from coordinate 629,364,662 downwards.
CAGTGGTGTTTGTGTTGTATTGGGGTAGTTCAGGGGGTAGTGTTTTCGGGTTTAGGGTAGTGCAGTGGTGTTTGGGTAGTGCTGGAGGTAGTGTTTTAGGGTTTAGGTTAGTGCAGTGGTGTTTGGGTAGTGTAGGGGGTCATGCTGGGGGTAGTGTTTTAGGGTTTAGGGTAGTGCAGTGGTGTTTGTGTAGTGTAGGTATCGTGCTGTGGGTAGTGTTTTAGGGTTTAGGGTAGTGCAGTGGTATTTGTCTGGTGTAGGGGGTCATGCTGGGGTAAGTGTTTTAGGGTAGTGGAGTGGTGTTTGGGTAGTATAGGGGGTCGTGCTGGGGGTAGTGTTTTAGGGTTTAGGGTAGAGGAGGGGTATTTGTGTAGTATTAGGGTAGTTCTGAGGGTAGTGTTTTAGGGTTTAGGGTAGTGCAGTGGTGTTTGGGCAGTGTAGAGGTAGTGCTGGGGGTAGTGTTTTAGGGTTTAGGGTAGTGCAGTGGTGTTTGTGTGGTGTAGGGGTCGTGCTGGGGCAGTTTTTTAGGGTTAGGGTAGTGCAGTGGTATTTCTGTAGTGTAGGGGGTCATGCTGGGGGTAGTGTTTTAGGGTTTAGGGTAGTGCAGTGGTGTTTGTGTAGTGTAAGGGGTAGTGTTTTAGGTTTTAGGGTAGTGCAGTGGTGTTTGTGTAGTGTAGGGGGTCATGCCATGGGTAGTGTTTTCGGGTTCAGGGTAGCGCAGTGGTGTTTGTGTAGTGTAGGAGGTCATGTTTTAGGGTATAGGGTAGTGCAGTGGTGTTTGGGTAGTATAGGGGTTCATGCTGGGTTAGTGTTTTAGGGTTTAGGGTAGTGCAGTGGTGTTTGGATAGTGTAGGGGGTTGCGCTGGGGTAGTGTTTTAGGGTTTATGGTAGTGCAGTAGTGTTTGTGTTGTGAGGGGGTCATGCTGGGGGTAGAGTTTTAGGGTTTAGGGCAGTGCAATGGTGTGTGTATAGTGTAGGGGGTCATGCTGGGGGTAGTGTTTTAGGGTTTAGGATAGTGCAGTGGTGCTTGGGTAGTGTAAGGGGTAGTGTTTTAGGGTTTAGGGTAGTGCAGTGGTGTTTGTGTAGCGTAGGGGGTCATGCTGTGGGTAGTGTTTTCGGGTTTATGGTAGTGCAGTGGTGTTTGTGTAGTATAGGAGGTCATGTTTTAGGGTATAGGGTAGTGCAGTGGTGTTTGGATAGTGTAGGGGGTACTGCTGGGGGTAGTGTTTTAGGTTTTAGGGTAGTGCCGTGGTGTTTGTGTAGTGTAGGGGGTCATGCTGGGGGTAGTGTTTTAGGGTTTAGGGTAGTGCAGTGGTGTTTGTGTAGTATTGGGGGTAGTTCTGGGGGTAGTGTATTAGGGTTATGGGTAGTGCAGTGGTGTTTGGGTAGTGCTGGAGGTAGTGTTGTAGGGTTTAGATTAGTGCAGTGGTGTTTGGGTAGTGTAGGGGGTCATGCTGGGGGTAGTGTTTTAGGGTTTAGGGTAGTGCAGTGGTGTTTGAGTAGTGTAGGGGGTACTGCTGGGGGTAGTGTTTTAGGTTTTAGGGTAGTGCCGTGGTTTTTGTGTAGTGTAGGGGGTCATGCTGGGGGTAGTGTTTTAGGGTTTAGGGTAGTGCAGTGGTGTTTGTGTAGTATTGGGGGTAGTTCTGGGGGTAGTGTTTTAGGGTTTCGGGTAGTGCAGTGGTGTTAGGGTAGTGCTGGAGGTAGTGTTTTAGGGTGTAGGTTAGTGCAGTGGTGTTTGGGTAGTGTAGGGGTCATGCTGGGAGTAGTGTTTTAGGGTTTAGGGTAGTGCAGTGGTGTTTGTGTAGTGTAAGGGGTAGTGTTTTAGGGTTCAGGGTAGTGCAGTGGTGTTTGTGTAGCGTAGGGGGTCATGCTGTGGGTAGTGTTTTCGAGTTTAGGGTAGTGCAATGGTGTTTGTGTAGTGTAGGAGGTCATGTTTTAGGGTATAGGGTAGTGCAGTGGTGTTTGGATAGTGTAGGGGTTCATGCTGGGGTTAGTGTTTTAGGGTTTAGGGTAGTGCAGTGGTGTTTGTGTAGTGTAGGGGGTCGTGCTGGGGGTAGTGTTTTAGGGTTTAGGGTAGTGCAGTGGTGTTTGTGTAGTATTGGGGTAGTTCTGGGGGTAGTGTTTTCGGGTTTAGGGTAGTGCAGTGGTGTTTGGGTAGTGCTGGAGGTAGTGTTTTAGGGTTTAGGTTAGTGCAGTGGTGTTTGGGTAGTGTAGGGGGTCATGCTGGGGGTAGTGTTTTAGGGTTTAGGGTAGTGCAGTGGTGTTTGTGTAGTGTAGGTATCGTGCTGTGGGTAGTGTTTTAGGGTTTAGGGTAGTGTAGTGGTATTTGTCTGGTGTAGGGGGTCATGCTGGGGTAAGTGTTTTAGGGTAGTGGAGTGGTGTTTGGGTAGTATAGGGGGTCGTGCTGGGGGTAGTGTTTTAGGGTTTAGGGTAGAGGAGGGGTATTTGTGTAGTATTAGGGTAGTTCTGAGGGTAGTGTTTTAGGGTTTAGGGTAGTGCAGTGGTGTTTGGGCAGTGTAGAGGTAGTGCTGGGGGTAGTGTTTTAGGGTTTAGGGTAGTGCAGTGGTGTTTGTGTGGTGTAGGGGTCGTGCTGGGGCAGATTTTTAGGGTTAGGGTAGTGCAGTGGTGTTTGTGTGGTGTAGGGGGTCGTGCTTGAGGTAGTGTTTTAGGGTTTAGGGTAGTGCAGTGGTGTTTGGGTAGTGTAGGGGGTTGTGCTGGGGATAGATTTAGGGTTTAGGGTAGGGCAGTGGTGTTTGTGTGGTGTAGGGGTCGTGCTGGGGTAAGTGTATTAGGATTTAGGGTAGTGCAGTGGTGTTTGGGTAGTGTAGGGGGTCGTGCTATTGGTAGTGTTTTAGGGTAGTGCAGTGATGTGTAGTGTAGGAGGTTGTGCTGGGGCAGTGTTTTGGGGTTTAGGATAGTGCAGTGGTGTTTGTGTAGCATAGGGGGTTGTGCTGGGGGTAGATGTTGGGTTTAGGGTAGTGCAGTGGTGTTTGGGTAGTGTAGGGGGTCGTGCTGGGGTAATGTTTTTGGGTTTAGGGTAGTGCAGTGGTGTTTGTGTAGTGTAGGGGGTCGTGCAGGGGGAGTGTGTTAGGGTTTAGGGTAGTGCAGTGGTGTTTGGGTAGTGTAGGGGGTCATGCTGGCGGTAGTGTTTTAGGGGTTAGGGTAGTGCAGTGGTGTTTGTGTGGTGTAGGGGACCATGGTATAGGGTAGTGCAGTGATGTTTGGGTAGTGTAGGGGGTCATGCTGGGGTAAGTTTTTTAGGGTTTAGGGTAGTGCAGTGGTGTTTGGGTAGTGTAGGGGGTACTGCTGGGGTAGGGTTTTAGGTTTTAGGGTAGTGCCATGGTGTTTGTGTAGTGTAGGGGGTCATGCTGGGGGTAGTGTTTTAGGGTTTAGGGTAGTGCAGTGGTGTTTGGGTTGTGTAGGGGTACTGCTGGGGGTAGTGTTTTAGGATTTAGGGTAGTGCAGTGGTGTTTGTGTAGTATTGGGGTAGTTCTGGGGGTAGTGTTTTCGGGTTTAGGGTAGTGCAGTGGTGTTTGGGTAGTGTAGGGGTTGTGCTGGAGGTAGTGTTTTAGGGTTTAGGTTAGTGCAGAGGTGTTTGTGTAGCGTAGGGGTCGTGCTGGGGGTAGTGTTTTTGGGTTTAGGGTAGTGCAGTGCAGTGGTGTTTGTCTGGTGTAGGGGGTCATGCTGGGGTAAGTGTTGTAGGGTTTAGGGTAGTGGAGTGGTGTTTGGGTAGTATAGGGGGTCGTGCTGGGGGTAGTGTTTTAGGGTTTGGGGTAGTGCAGTGGTGTTTGTGTAGCATTGGGGTAGTTCTGGGGGTAGTGTTTTAGGGTTTAGGGTAGTGCAGTGGTGTTTGGGAAGTGTAGGGGTAGTGCTGGGGGTAGTGTTTTAGGGTTTAGGGTAGTGCAGTGGTGTTTGTGTAGTGTTGGGGTTCATGCAGGGGTAGTTTTGTTAGGGTTTAGGGTAGTGCAGTGGTGTTTGTGTGGTATAGGGGGTCATGCTGGGGTAAGTGTTTTAGGGTTTAGGGTAGTGGAGTGGTGTTGGGGTGGTATAGGGGGTCGTGCTGGGGTAGTGTTTTAGGGTTCTGGGTAGTGCAGTGGTGTTTGTGGTGTAGGGGGTCGTGCTGGGATAAGTGTATTAGGGTTTAGGGTAGTGCAGTGGTGTTTGGGTATTGTAGTGGGTCGTGCTATTGGTAGTGTTTTAGGGTTTAGGGTTGTGCAGTGGTTGTGTAGTGTAGGGGGTCGTGCTGGGGTTAGTGTTTTAGGGTTAAGGGTAGTGCAGTGCATTGGTGTTTGTGTAGTGTAGGGGGTTGTGCTGGGGTAAATGTAAGGTTTAGGGTAGTGCAGTGGTTTTTGGGTAGTGTAGGGGGTCGTGCTGGGGTAATGTTTTAGGGTTTAGGGTGGTGCAGTGGTTTTGTGTAGTGTAGGGGGTCGTGCTGGGGGTAGTGTTTTAGGGTTTAGGGTAGTGCAGTTGTGTTTGGGTAGTGTAGGGGTAGTGCTGGGGGTAGTGTTTTAGGGTTTAGGGTAGTTCAGTGATATTTGGGTAGTGTAGCGGGTTGTGCTGGGTGTAGTGTTTAAGGGTTTAGAGTAGTGGAGTGGTGTGTGTGTAGTGTAGGGGTCATGCTGTGGTAGTGTTTTAGGGTTTAGGGTAGTGCAGTGGTGTTTGTGTAGTGTAGGGGGTCGTGCTGGGGGTAGTGTTTTAGGGTTTAGGGTAGTGCAGTGGTGTTTGTGTAGTGTAGGGGGTCGTGTTTTCGGGTTTAGGATAGTGCAGTGGTGTCTGGGTAGTGTAGCAGGTCGTGCTGGGGGTAGTGTGTTGGGATTTAGGGTAGTGCAGCTGTGTTTGGGTAGTGAAGGGGGTCGTGCTGGGGTAGTGTTTTAGGGTTTAGGGTAGTGCAGTGGTGTTTGTGTAGTGTAGGGGGTTGTGCTTGGGGAAGTGTTTTAGGGTTTAGGGTAGTGAAGTTGTGTTTGTGTAGTTTAGGGGTTCGTGCTGGGGTGGTGTTTTAGGGTTTAGGGTAGTGCAGTGGTATTTGTGTAGTGTAGGGGGTCATGCTGGGGATAGATTTAGGGTTTAGGGTAATGCAGTGGTGTTTGGGTATTGTAGGGGGTTGTGCTGGGGGTAGTGTTTTAGCGTTTAGGGTAGTGCAGTGGTGTTTGGGTAGTGTAGGGGGTCATGCTGGGGTAGATTTAGGGTTTAGGGTAGTGCAGTGGTGTTTGTATAGTGTAGGGGGTCGCGCTGGGGATAGTGTTTTAGGGTTTAGGGTTGTGCAGTGGTGTTTGTGTAGTGCAGGGGGTCACGCTGGGCGTAGTGTTTTAGGGTTTAGGGTAGTGCAGTGGTGTTTGTGTAGTGTAGGGGGTCATGCTGGGAGTAGTGTTTCAGGGTTTAGGGTAGAGCAGTGGTGTTTGTGTAGTGTAGGGGGATGTGCTGGGGTAGTGTTTTAGGGTTTAGTGTAGTGCAGTGGTGTTTGTGTAGTGTAGGGGGTCATACTGAGTGTAGATTTAGGGTTTAGGATATTGCAGTGGTGTTTAGGTAGTGTAGGGGGTCGTTGCGGGGGTAGGGTTTTAGGGTTTAGGGCAGTTCAGTGGTATTTGTGTATTGTAGGGGGTCATGTTCTAGGGTTTAGGGTAGTGCAGTGGTGTTTGGGTAGTGTAGGGGATCGTGCTGGGGTAGTGTTTTAGGGCAGTGCAGAGGTGTTTGTGTAGTGTAGGGGGTCGTGCTGGGAGTAGTGTTTTAGGGTTTAGGGTAGTGCAGTGGTATTTGTGTATTGTAGGGGGTCATGTTTTAGGGTTTAGGGTAGTGCAGTGGTGTTTTGGTAGTGTAGGTGGTTGTGCTGGGAGTAGTGTTTTAGGGTTTAGGGTAGGTGGTGTTTGTGTAGTGTAGGGGGTCGTGCTGGGGTAGATATAGGGTTTAGGCTAGTGCAGTGGTGTTTGTGTAGTGTAGGGGTCATGTTTTAGGGTTTAGGGTAGTGCAGTTGTGTTTGTGTAGTGTAGGGGGTCATGCTGGGGGTAGTGTTTTAGGGTTTAGGGCAGTGCAGTGGTGTTGGGTAGTATAGGGGGTACTGCTGGGGGTAGTGTTTTAGGGTTTAGGGTAGTGCAGTGGTGTTTGTGTAGTATCGGGAGTAGTGCTGGGGGTAGTGTTTTAGGGTTTAGTGTAGTGCAGTGGTGTTTGGGTAGTGTAGGGGTAGTGCTGGAGGCAGTGTTTTAGGGTCTAGGGTAGTGCAGTGGTGTTTGGGTAGTGTAGGGGATCGTGCTGGGGGTAGTGTTTTAGGGCAGTGCAGAGGTGTTTGTGTAGTGTAGGGGGTCGTGCTGGGAGTAGTGTTTTAGGGTTTAGGGTAGTGCAGTGGTATTTGTGTATTGTAGGGGGTCATGTTTTAGGGTTTAGGGTAGTGCAGTGGTGTTTTGGTAGTGTAGGTGGTTGTGCTGGGAGTAGTGTTTTAGGGTTTAGGGTAGGTGGTGTTTGTGTAGTGTAGGGGGTCGTGCTGGGGTAGATATAGGGTTTAGGCTAGTGCAGTGGTGTTTGTGTAGTGTAGGGGTCATGTTTTAGGGTTTAGGGTAGTGCAGTAGTATTTGTGTAGTGTAGGGGGTCATGCTGGGGGTAGTGTTTTAGGGTTTAGGGCAGTGCAGTGGTGTTGGGTAGTATAGGGGGTACTGCTGGGGGTAGTGTTTTAGGGTTTAGGGTAGTGCAGTGTTGTTTGTGTAGTATCGGGAGTAGTGCTGGGGGTAGTGTTTTAGGGTTTAGTGTAGTGCAGTGGTGTTTGGGTAGTGTAGGGGTAGTGCTGGAGGTAGTGTTTTAGGGTCTAGGGTGGTGCAGTGGTGTTTGGGTAGTGTAGGGGGTCGTGCTGGGGGTTGTGTTTTAGGGTAGTGTAGTGGTGTTTGTGTAGTGTAGGGGGTCGTGTTTTAGGGTAGTACAGTGATGTTTGGGTAGTGTAGGGGGTCATGCTGGGGGTTGTGTTTTAGGGTTAAGGGTAGTGCAGTGGTGTTTGGGTAATGTAGGAGGTCGTGCTGGGTGTAGTGTTGTAGGGTTTAGGGTTTTGTAGTGGTGTTTTTGTAGTGTAGGGGTTCATGCTGGGGGTAGTGTTTTAGGGTGTAGGGTAGTACATTGGTGTTTGTGTAATGTAGGGAGTTGTGCTGTGGATAGTGTTTTAGGGTTTAGGTTAGTGCAGTGGTGTTTGGATAGATCGACAACAATAGATCTCGCGAAGCGGTCAGCGCATGCGCTGCGTCGCTAAGCGAGACCTAAAAGCATTGCACCAAGGTGGCTGCCAACACTTCCTGGATTAGAGCCAAGCTCGTGCTTGTGTAGTTAGGTCCCGCCCAAATATATAAACACATTTTTCCTTTAATATCTCAAAAACTACTGACGGATTTACACCATTTAAAAAAAAGGTCTCTTTCTGAACCAAGGGCTACTTTTTTGCCAAATTTGGTGTAATTCCATTCAGCAGTTTCAGCTGTAACCGTGTCTAAATTTTCCTATGGGAAATTGATTTTCCGACCTCTAATTTTTTTACATCTCTCAGGAACTACTGAACCGATTTACTCCATTTAAAAAACAGGTCTCTTTCTGAAACAAGGGTTACCCTTTTGCCAAATTTGGTGTACTTCCATTCAGCAGTTCGAGCTGTAGCAGTTTCTAAAGTTTCCTATGGGAATTAACATGGAGAAAACACGTTTTGGACCCCACCTTTTTTCTCGGCCCCCGTTTGGCGAATCACCCTGACCGGAGCGCCCCACAAGTTTTGAAAATTTGGCGAAGATTCGTCATCCGGCGCCAAAGTTATTGGGAAAACAAAAAACGTTTTTCCTATGGAAACTTGGTCCTAACTATAACTATCTACTGGCTTCCCACGGATCACTGCTGCGTCCAGACTGGTACGAACCACTCCACGCCAGTTAACGTTGAATAGTGCTTATTATTCAGGCAAAGTTTCTCCAATGAAACACATTGTCAGGGCAAATGCCGTCCATATATATATATATATATCTATATAGAGAGAGAGAGAAAGAGAGAGAGAGAGAGAGAGAGAGAGAGAGAGAGAGAGAGAGAGAGAGAGAGAGAGAGATCTTCTCCTTTGAGGTACATGCAAATGTCAAAATTGTGTGTACAACATTTTATGTAACTATAGCATTTGGGATTGCGGGAATCTCCAGTTTACCAATGGCAAGTGTATTTATTTGGAAAGAATCAAGAGCCTGCTACCACAGGCTATAGGTGATCCATATACACTTTTCTTGACTCTCACAATCTGACAGACAGGGCAACAATTCTTTTTGTTCCAATCTGACTATTCTCGAGCACTATGAAAGGAAGTTAACTCCCTGCATCATTAACATTACTTGCAGCGCAGTGTAATTAATCAATGCTTTCCAGTTATACAGAGTGGTCACCCCTAGGGTGAATAGTCTTTTGTCTTCCAGTAGACCAAGCTTACTGATAAATAATTCTAAGATGCTGGCAGCCAGGTTGCTGGCACCATTAGTTTGGGCACAGCTATGCTACTCTGCTATAGAAAGTTTTTCATGAGGACTCTGACTCAGGAGTCCATTTCAGGTACAATGAGGTAAGAGGCCTTGTGATATCAAGACAGGGACTGCCTAAGCCAAAGATTGCTGGTGCAAATAATAGTTCTCACCGTCTACTTTGAGCAAGAAAGACGCCAGAAAATGAAAACACCACCCACTTTATCCCATACCTCTAATGGCGCTGCGTGTGATGAGCAAACCCCCATGAAAAGTTACTTTTACCCTTCGTTGCACACGTCTATCCTTTAATTCTCCATCATCATTAACACCAGGATGCTCGATAGCGCCAGGATGCGCAATTCCGATTGGCAGTGCGCATTATAAATACTTTCTATCATATATATCCTCTTTCTACTAATTATCCTTTTACTTATCTGTTTCAGCCTTTCTTCCTTGCTTCCATACATCCATTTTTTCTCCCTTTGTCCCTTCCATCCATCCTTTCACTTATTCATCCTTTAACTCATCCAGTTCAGCCTTACATTCATATATATCTTCATCCAGTTATCCTTTCACCATTCCTTCCATCTATATGTCCTTTCACCCATAGTATTATCCATCCCAAATCCCATCAATCGTGTTAGCCTTCCTTTCACCATTTGTCCTTACTTCTCTCCTTACAGCCTTCCTTTGACCATTTGTTTTTAATTCTCTCCTTACAGCCTTCCTTTAACTGTTTGTCGTTACTTTTCACCTTACAGCCTTCCTTTCATCATTTGTCCTTACTTCTCTCCTTACAGCCTTCCTTTCACTATTTGTCCCTACTTCTCGCCTTACAGCCTTCCTTTCACCATTTGTCATCACTTCTCTCCTTACAGCCTTCCTTTCACCATTTGTCCTCACCGCTCATCTCACATCCTTCCTTTCACTATTTGTCTTCACTTCTGGCCTTCCAGCTTTCCTTTCACTATCTGTCCTCACCTCTCTCCTTACATCCTTCCTTTCACCATTTGTCCTCCCTTCTCTCCTTACAGCCTTCCTTTCCCCTATTTGTCCTCACTTCTTCCTACAGCCTTCCTTTCACCATTTGTCATCACTTCTCTCCTTACAGCCTTCCTTTCACTATTTGTCCCTACTTCTCGCCTTACAGCCTTCCTTTCACCATTTGTCCTCACTTCTCTCCTTACAGCCTTCCTTTCACTATTTGTCTTCACTTCTGGCCTTCCAGCTTTCCTTTCACTATCTGTCCTCACCTCTCTCCTTACATCCTTCCTTTCACCATTTGTCCTCCCTTCTCTCCTTACAGCCTTCCTTTCCCCCATTTGTCCTCACTTCTCTCCTTACAGCTTTCCTTTCACCATTTGTTCCTTCACCTTTGATTTATGTTTTTTACCTCCGTACTTAAAGTCTTTTTATTTTTAGTTTTTGCAGGGCGTGGCAGCTGCCATTTGCTGTTGGCAAAGCATTTTCAAAACACATTGGCAAAGCCAATAACTGGAAAGGGTGAGACTTAATTGGCTTTGCCAAGACTTGTTTTATGTGAGAGGTTTCTAAAGCTCAAGCATATAAAACTAAAAGTCTCCGAGTTAATGCATGAACTTTAGCCAGCACAAGTTGGAAACAGACAATCCCTGCTCACTGTTTCTGACATGTGCTGTCTTCATTTCATGCATTAATTCAGAGAAATTGTGAGGTATATGTATTAACTGTAGACACCTCAGATACAAAAACAGGTATCAGGCTTTGGGCTGAGCCAGCATACCTCTTCATTGGGCGCAGTAGAGAGTAGTGAGAGCAGCGTTCACAGCCACTGACAGCGAAGGAAGCAGGGCACAGTGCATCAAGTGCGTGTGCTAAGTAGGGGGCAGCGCAGAATGCAGTGACAACAAGGTTCAGGGCAGTTTGCAGTGAGGCGAGAAGTGCAGTACTCCACGTGACACTGCTGAGTAGGGCGCAGTAGAGTGCAGTGAGGGCAGCTTTCACAGCTCTCTGACAGCCAAGGAAGCGGGCCACCGTATATCAAGTGAGTTTGCTGGGTAGGGGGCAGCGCAGAATGCAGTGACAACAAGGTGCAGGGCAGTGTGCAGTGAGGCGAGAAGTGCAGTACCCTGACACTGCTGAGTAGGGCACAGTGCATAGAGCAGTGAGAGAAGCTTTCACAGCTCTCTGACAGCCAAGGAAGCTTGGCACAGTACACATGGGGTGAGTGTGCTAAGAAGGGGGCAGCGCAGAGTGCAGTGACATAAAGGTGCAGGGCAGTGTGCAATGAGGCAAAAAGTGCAGTACCCCACGTGACAGTGCTGAGCAAGGCGCAGTGCAGAGTGCAGTGAGAGCAGCTTTCACAGCTCTCTGACAGCCAAGGAAGCAGGGCACAGTACATGGGGTGAGTGTGCTAAGTAGGGGGCAGCGCAGAGTGCAGTGACATAAAGGTGCAGGGCAGTGTGCAGTGAGGCAAGAAGTGCAGTACCCCACATGACACTGCTGAGCAGGGCGCAGTGCAGAGTGCAGTGAGGGCAGCTTCCACAGCCACTGACAGCCAAGGAAGGAGGGCACAGTATATCAAGTGTGCGTACTAAGTAGGGAGCAGCGCAGAATGCAGTGACAACAAGGTGCAAGGCAGTGTGCAGGGAGGCGAGAAGTACAGTACCCCACATGACACTGCTGAGTAGGGCACAGTAGAGTGCAGTGAGAGCAGCGTTCACAGCTCTCTGACAGCCAAGGAAGTGGGGCACTGTATATCAAGTGAGTTTGCTGGGTAGGGGGCAGCGCAGAATGCAGTGACAACAAGGTGCAGGGCAGTGTGCAGTGAGGCGAGAAGTGCAGTACCCTGACACTGCTGAGCAGGGTGCAGTGCATAGAGCAGTGAGAGCAGCTTTCACAGCTCTCTGACAGCCAAGGAAGCTTGGCACAGTACACATGGGGTGAGTGTGCTAAGAAGGGGGCAGCGCAGAGTGCAGTGACATAAAGGTGCAGGGCAGTGTGCAATGAGGCAAGAAGTGCAGTACCCCACGTGACACTGCTGAGCAGGGCGCAGTGCAGAGTGCAGTGAGAGCAGCTCTCACAGCTCTCTGACAGCCAAGGAAGCAGGGCACAGTACATGGGGTGAGTGTGCTAAGTAGGGGGCAGCGCAGAGTGCAGTGACATAAAGGTGCAGGGCAGGGTGCAGTGAGGCGAGAAGTGCAGTACCCCACATGACACTGCTGAGCAGGGCACAGTGCAGAGTGCAGAGAGGGCAGCTTCCACAGCCACTGACAGCCAAGGAAGCGGGCCACCGTATATCAAGTGAGTTTGCTGGGTAGGGGGCAGCGCAGAATGCAGTGACAACAAGGTGCAGGGCAGTGTGCAGTGAGGCGAGAAGTGCAGTACCCTGACACTGCTGAGTAGGGCACAGTGCATAGAGCAGTGAGAGAAGCTTTCACAGCTCTCTGACAGCCAAGGAAGCTTGGCACAGTACACATGGGGTGAGTGTGCTAAGAAGGGGGCAGCGCAGAGTGCAGTGACATAAAGGTGCAGGGCAGTGTGCAATGAGGCAAAAAGTGCAGTACCCCACGTGACAGTGCTGAGCAAGGCGCAGTGCAGAGTGCAGTGAGAGCAGCTTTCACTGCTCTCTGACAGCCAAGGAAGCAGGGCACAGTACATGGGGTGAGTGTGCTAAGTAGGGGGCAGCGCAGAGTGCAGTGACATAAAGGTGCAGGGCAGTGTGCAGTGAGGCGAGAAGTGCAGTACCCCACATGACACTGCTGAGCAGGGCGCAGTGCAGAGTGCAGTGAGGGCAGCTTCCACAGCCACTGACAGCCAAGGAAGGAGGGCACAGTATATCAAGTGTGCGTACTAAGTAGGGAGCAGCGCAGAATGCAGTGACAACAAGGTGCAAGGCAGTGTGCAGGGAGGCGAGAAGTACAGTACCCCACATGTCACTGCTGAGTAGGGCGCAGTAGAGTGCAGTGAGAGCAGCGTTCACAGCTCTCTGACAGCCAAGGAAGCGGGCCACCGTATATCAAGTGAGTTTGCTGGGTAGGGGGCAGCGCAGAATGCAGTGACAACAAGGTGCAGGGCAGTGTACAGTCAGGCGAGAAGTGCAGTACTCCACGTGACACTGCTGAGCAGGGTGCAGTGGACAGTGCAGCGAGAGCAGCTTTCACAGCTCTCTGACAGCTAAGGAAGCAGGGCACAGTATATCAAGTGCGTGTACTAAGTAGGGAGCAGCGCAAAATGCAATGACAACAAGGTGCAAGGCAGTGTGCAGGGAGGCGAGAAGTACAGTACCCCACATGACACTGCTGAGTAGGGCGCAGTAGAGTGCAGTGAGAGCAGCGTTCACAGCTCTCTGACAGCCAAGGAAGTGGGGCACTGTATATCAAGTGAGTTTGCTGGGTAGGGGGCAGCGCAGAATGCAGTGACAACAAGGTGCAGGGCAGTGTGCAGTGAGGCGAGAAGTGCAGTACCCTGACACTGCTGAGCAGGGCGCAGTGCATAGAGCAGTGAGAGCAGCTTTCACAGCTCTCTGACAGCCAAGGAAGCTTGGCACAGTACAGATGGGGTGAGTGTGCTAAGAAGGGGGCAGCGCAGAGTGCAGTGACATAAAGGTGCAGGGCAGTGTGCAATGAGGCAAGAAGTGCAGTACCCCACGTGACACTGCTGAGCAGGGCGCAGTGCAGAGTGCAGTGAGAGCAGCTCTCTGACAGCCAAGGAAGCAGGGCACAGTACATGGGGTGAGTGTGCTAAGTAGGGGGCAGCGCAGAGTGCAGTGACATAAAGGTGCAGGGCAGGGTGCAGTGAGGCGAGAAGTGCAGTACCCCACATGACACTGCTGAGCAGGGCACAGTGCAGAGTGCAGAGAGGGCAGCTTCCACAGCCACTGACAGCCAAGGAAGCAGGGCACAGTATATCAAGTGAGTGTGCTTGGTAGGGGGCAGCGCAGAATGTAGTGACAACAAGCTGCAGGGCAGTGTGCAGTGAGGGCGAGGAGAACAGGGCTTAGAGCAGAATGCGATGATGAGAGTAGAGTGCACTACACCACATGACACTGCTAAACAGAGTGCAGTGAGAGCAGCCTACTAAAGTGCAGTGAGAGTGAAGACAGTAGGGCGCAGTACATTATGGGAGAGTGCTGGGCTGCTGATGCACCACGTAGCAATGTGAAAAAATGTATTTGAGTATTTGAGTACTTGTCAAAAGATATATACATTTGGTGAGTTGTTTATTACAAACTAGATCAACATATGAAAAAACATTTTGGGATATTCTCAATTATGTAATTGGATTTGTGTTTTAGGTTTTGGGGAATTGAATGAGATTCAGAGGAACTAGGTCTTCCTTCAAACATTTATTAGTGCGGAATGAACAATATCGAATTGCTGTTCATGAATGATTAAAATTGAGAAATCTATCATTCAAAAACTAGGTCAGCTTTTTTAGACTCATCTGTGCTGAATAAGCAATATTGTGTCGTTGTTCTTAAGTGATTTGAATCTGACTTGAGCCATGTCCTTACTTCTCTTCTGACTTGCATTCCTGTTGAATTAATTGGATAAAGAGACATTTCTTGGGTGGCAACGGAACAACCATGAATTGTGTCATTGGCAATTATCTTTACAGTATGCTTCATTCTTATCTCTATAGGATTCATACCGTGGGAAATATGACCAGTGCATGCATGTTTAAAACATATGTTTCTGTCAGAAACGGTTCCTGGCTCTCTTTTGATTTTTGGTTTATTGATTTATGACATTTCTGATGTTTAAACATAGTATGATGCCTTATTTTGATATGCTCTCTCTTGCTGGTCCTTAACCCCTACTTCTTGGGCATTGACATTATATGGAGTACCACTATATCACTTTCACTGTATATGTTGTAAGGAATTGTGGGTGAAATCTTGTTTTTTGGGGAAAAACGTGAATTAGGGTGTATTTTAATAGGTTTTAATAATTCTCTCATGTCAATTTGTCTGATATGTTGTTTATGTTTTTATTATAGTCTTGGGAAAGAGGAGTGTTCCTCGAAACACCTGCCTGTTCTTTTGCAATTTGTTTCCATTGATTATATTTCCTAATTTTGAATAAAGAAAATCATATTTTGTTGAGCACTTCATGAGACTTTGGTTGAATCTGTTAATCATAGCGTACAGAGTGCAGTGAGTGCGAAGAAAGCAGGGTGCAGTACATCAAGTGAGTGTGCTGGAGAAGCTTGGATGATTACACTTAATTGTTCACATTAGTGTAGCGCACAGTCTACCACTGGTGAGCCGCTCACCCCAATGCGTTTAGTGCTTCTGGGGTGACTTAAGAGGCGGCTCCTCCACAATGGTGGAGAAACGTCGCCCAACTGGCTCACAGCCAGCAGTTGAAAAAAATAAAATGATTACCTATAATCGTTTTATTTTTTTTATTTGCCGGCTCTGAGCCAGCGTGTGCAGAGAGGGGCGAGGCCGGGCCAAGCAGTCCTGCGCACTTATGGAGTGCAAACCACTCCTCCCCCTGTTCTGGCCGGCCCGTCCCAAGAGACACTGACTGTAACAAGAAAACTAAAATTATAATAATGATATGTTATTATCATTTTCTTTTGAGCAGTTGGGCAATGCTCCTCCGCCTTAGGGGAGGAGCCGCCACTGCTTTTTAACATACCTATTATAAGTAACTAGTTTGATGGCAACAACAAAGGCTACAACACCCAGAGTGCATTCGTTTGCCACATGAAAACATACAGATGGAAACAGTGGAACTAATGGCATGGATTCAGGTGCTACCCTAAGCACAACCCAGACGTGAGCCGTTGCACATGCCGACAGGGAAGGCAAGCTAGTTCAACTGCGAGGGCAGGATCAGAGGGCTGGAGATGGGGCTGTGTTCGTGACCCCTGACCCAACTGAATTGCCACTCTGAACTAGGGCCAGACTGGGAATCCAAAGCGGCCCGGGCAGTTTTGACGGACCAGCCTAGCCCCCCAACTTTTCTGGAGAGGGTGGGGAGGAGGGAGCGTAGTTGCAAGTGTGAAGCACTGCTGCTTTTGTTACTGGAGGACAATATTGCAGCAATGTTGCAAAACTGGCCCCTAGTAACAACAAGCATTTGCAATGCAATAGGTCTCACATTTGCAAAAGTTTGAGCCATGGCCATTGTAAATGACAATGCCTTTTATTTATGTGTTTGGAAAAGCTGTATGCGGTGCATAAACACGCCCTTTGTACTTATAGTCCTTGCTTAAGAAAAGTAAGGCTGGCAGTAAAAGAGGCATAGTTACTGCCAGTGTTGCTTCTTGTAAGCAACGAATACAAGTACAATGTGCATGTTTATGCACATTGGTTTTTAAAATACAGAAATAAAAGGCATTGGTATTTACAATGCCAATAGCTCAAACTCTCGCAAATGGGAGACCTATTGCATTGCAAATGCTCGTTTTCTCACTCCGTAGTAGAACCACCCTTTGTGGAAAACAACAATCATGGCATGCCAGCTAGTCTTACAGGTATTCACAGATATACAAACCTACAATATGTTTCCTATATTGAGGTTTTGGAATGTTCTGTGTTTTTTAAAGCACCATAAAGATGGGGGGCTGTTGGTGGGGGTTGGTAGTTATACACTGGTAAAGGAAGCCCGCCAGTTATCTATACCTAAATGTTTCCTCCACCGCCTCATATTTCAAACCGTTGGCTTATACAGCTAACCTCCACCTACCTGACTGAAGGACTCTGGCAGAGCTTTGTCCTGACCAGACTAAGCATGGAATGGCTTTCTGAAACAGGCAAAGCCATTAAAAGATTTTGACCCAAACAGGCGATCCAACAGACAAACATAATCACATTTCAGACAAATAAACGTATTGGCAAACTTGTATTAAAGTGTGAGGTTGAAGGAAGAGGGTATGGCCAGACGTTGCCTAAATATGAAGACAAAGGAGGTCCACAATAGTATTAAAAAAAAGGCCAAGGAGAGGTAACTCCAACCTTTAAATTGTGAGGGCCTGAGCCTGGTGAGGCAGTCTGTCTGCTTTGTTTCTCTGTTCTACCAAAGTCTTAGGAACTGTAAGACTCCTATCAACAACAGCAAGTGATGGATTATCTCTGGCCCAAAAGGTAATGCCGAGTAGTAATTGTAATAATTCATTATTAATATTTAGACCGGACTAAATATTGATAATGAATCATTACAATTACTACTTGGGATTACGCTTTGGTTTGTCCACAGATGAGTGCAAACAACCTTTTGTGTGAATATTAATCCATGATGAGTGATGAATGCTATCCGCTAAAAAACAAAAGTGTCTATCCATCCCCTATTTCTCCTCGCTATTTTTCCAGATGTGGTCTGGATGAGATGCCTATAGATTCGCCCGAGCAGCCGGGAGTGCACATCTGTTTGGTGGCATGTCCAGAAGTTAATCTTTGTGCATGTTTGAAACACAACAAACCATATCTACTTAGCAATAACTACTCCCTATAAGCGTACATAAATCCAGCCACAACAGAGTGAAGGGGATCTCAAACAATGTGATTATACTAACTCTAAAAGGCTCATATTCAACTGTCATACTAGCGAAATAAGGTGAAGTTCCACTCAAGCCTGTGGAAGAGCAACATTGTGACGAGACCTAAGTGAATCTTGACTTGGTGCTTCCTGAACGCTTGCAGGTGCATGGTGGCTATTTCCTCAATGCTAGCACTAAACATTGAAGCTGTCCACATGGCCTTGCAGCCAGTTCTGCTGCTGTTGAGTCTTTGTGCATTGCTCTTGCAGGTTGGTGCACCAGGAAATGGTGATGTGCATTTATTTTGCTACAAGGTCTCAGCTTGCTTAAAGCACTGTAAATATGCAAATCATTGTTATAATAATCTATTACACACAGTATTAGATCAGTTGTCACAAAATGTGTGAAGAGATTTTTGGCCGGATGTACAAAGCCATTTAGCATTGTCGACCAAGGCACAAAACACCCTACTTATCAGATGGAAAGCAACTAAAGAGTATTGAAGCAAAAGTGCAAGCAAGTCTTCCTGGAAACCTATACACGCTAGCCCCTCCAACAAGTTTGTTTTCTTTATGAGGACACCCCCAACTAGCCCAATCTTCAACACCCATCCTTCAACCTTTGTTTGCAGTTTTATACAGCGCAAACTCGACCCAAACTTATTAGAGCGCTTTACATAAGCACCAGTTACGTTACACAAGGATACATTCATTTTGGTAGGCACGGGGAGATTAAATGATTTGCCCAGAATCTCAGGATGTTGACCTGGTTCCCCATCTCCAGGGTCGGCAGCTTTGGCCTTTACGCCACATTGCTGCTGTGATGAGAAAGCACACCTATCACCGCACACGTGGCTTGCTGCTAGAAGTAGCGTCACTGGGCCACAATTCCTGGTCATGCACATGAACAAATGGTTCCCTTACTTGTTATTTTCCCCGAGGGTTCACACCTAAAGTTACCACAGTTTAAAAATGGAAATCGAGGACAACTTAAAATCTCCTGACATCATTTTCTTTTTAGTGTTAAATCAGGCGGTACAGCTTTGTGGCACAATGTCAACTGTGCTGAGTTTTAACACGACATTTAGAGTCTCATTTTAAAATGACCACAATTACTTGCACTAATTTGGTACTCTGTAAAATTACACATGGTAAATACTGGCTCAGTGTGTGCGGTATTTACCAGATGAGGTATAACTTCATCAGATTGAATTTGGCACCACTGATTGTTAGATAATACAGTAATATTGTGAGATCTGCCCCCCCTCCCCGCCCAAAGGACAAAAGAATGAATAACACATTTTTACCATTTCTATGGTATTCTAGATTTACAAATTGCTCCATCCATCTCACTGAGACACCATATATCAGACCTTGTATGAACACCCAAGTGCCCTCTGGGAGCTGTAGTCCTGATCCACCTCAATTAATAAAACTGCACCGAAGTTCGACGTTACAATTATTTGTATATGGAAACCCCAAGGGCGGTCCAGGTAGCATTGAGTCAGATGGTATCCGTCTGTTTATATTTGGTGATCTTGTTAGGGCATGTGTTTAAAGAATGTCCAACTAAGTCAGTTTTTAGGTCTCGCCTGAGCCAGCTTGAATGCGCTGCTCTGCGAGGCATTTAGTAAGGGCTTTTCAACGCTGAACACACGCTCGTGCGTGTGCTTAACCCGCGATTGGCCTTTGCATGCATCTTTCTAAGAAAGACAGCATGCAATTGGCCCAAAGCGGGTGCATGTCCCGCCTTCTTTCTGCCCTGGCCTAGGGTGCTCGGGAGCGAGCATCAGCGCCATCTGTTTCCAATTATCGCGCCCGCTCTCTTGTTAATTGGAAACAGATAGAGCTCCTGCTAGCGCGTGCGCCCACAACTCCCGGGCTTGTTGAAAAAGCTGAGAAACCGTTAATCTGCCGCTCCTAATGAAGAGCTAACGAGCACTGCCACCGCGCCATCATTAAGGGCTGTTAGAAGCTCCTCGAAAAATGCTTACTGCTCTAATTAGCGCCAGCGCGTGGTCTCCGGGGTGGGGGCACAGCTTTATAGCGGTGACTTATTTACCTTCAAACGCACCGCCACCATCCATCAGCGCTCCACCAAGCACACTTCACTGGAGACAGGTGAACACCAGCTCGGCTGCGGCACTGGTTTATACTGCACGAGGGCTTGCCGCAGCCCCCCTTCCCCCAGGAGGCAGTGCCACGTAAGAGTCACTGAAGGCAGCTAGGCGCAAGGGAGCGAACAATGGCCACGAGCAGCCCCACGCTCTGCGGTGAGCACTGCGAACGAGCAGCGGGGTGCGCGTGCCACGGGTGCCAACACACCAGGTAGCTTCACACGACCACTGGAGAACGATTTGCCAAATTATGGAATATATAAGAAGCAAAATCGAGGACTAATGCGATGAGTGGACCACGATGTCCAAAGAAAAATATTCCATTCTTGGACATCCATTTCTCCATTTTCTTTTGCACAAACCGCTTGCGCTGGAACACTCAAACTACCTTCCTTTGAGCAGGGGAAGCAGGAACAAGAACTTAAAACATAGATAGTGCGGGGTAATCGGCAACCACGTGATCTCGATGACTTTTTCGGGAATGTTTATACTGCAGTCAAAGAAGAGGCGAGTAGTCTGCAGTTTGTCTGAATATGGCTACATGCCCACTTTACAATGTACCTAGCATAGATGTATGTGTGTCTTTGAACATACATGTCACTGCAAAGCAGTGGCCCTGCGGCAAGGCCAGTGACATCCAGGCATGACCAGCATACCACAGCCAGGGCCCCGGTGAAATCTCGCACGAGAGCCAGGCCACACACAGCAGGACAGTGGTAGAGGCAGCGGGCAATGCTGTGCGCCATTCATTGATCACTGCCGAGCTGATGAAAAGGCCAGAGTGCTCCCAGAGCAGGGGACGTAATTCACCAATCAGAGCTTTGCCCCAGCACCAGGAAGGCACCGTTCACAGCTTCCAAACTTCACAGAGCTCCTTTGGGAGCATCACTGGCTTAGGTCCCCTTTGAAGAAGGCACAATCGTTCCTGCTTTTTCACTTACGACTAACACTACTGCCAGCTCAAAGATTTTAAAATGTCACAAATGTTAATGCTAAAAATGGACTGCTCCTTGAATGATCTGGATACCTCAGCGCAACTCGTTCTTCTTTGAAGTCTCTTACATAGTTGCCAACTGGAGGTCTGTCATTTGTGACACCTTCATCCTTTTAGATAACAGCGCTTTGTGCACACGGTTTTTTGAGCACCTACGTAGATGACAAATTAAACTACACGTCCCAGAATACATTCTGCTGCTGGGTAAAAAGCCCAGACTGGCTGAAAGCGTTGCACTTGTCCAGGGCCGGCTTTAGCATTGGTGGCGCACATCAATTAAGTAATGGCAATTTTAAAAAGACTACAGTCTATGCTGCTCGGGTGTATGTGACACATGGGGGAGGGATTTGAAGTGTAAAACGTCATGTTAAAAGTCCCACACCTCCAAGCACAACTGCAGCAGTGGGTTTCTTAGTACACATGTTTATTTATGTTTCCATGCTCGTGTCCAATCTCTGCTCCATAATTTTTTATTTATATATAGTATTCATATATTAATTATATATGCGTGCTAGATGGCAAACTACTTATAAGGTCTCAAAGGCGAGACATATTGGCTATGCCAATGCTTGTTCTTTTAGCTTGCATCAGAAGTGCAGAGGGGATTCAGATTACAGGCCTTTGTTTCGACAGTTTAGAGGCATTAGCTCTGCTTTTCTCATGGCAGCCCATTCACGTGGAGCGTCCCAACCCCGTATTCAGATAACATCAGGTATTTAGAGTAAAACAAGGAATCGTCTGAAAATGTGCAACTCACATCTAAATACTCTAAAGATCTACGTGTGCCTTGTTCGTTATAGTATAATACGGCAAAATGAAAGGAAATCATCTGGGACTCGCTGAAAAGTGCTCCTACGCCTCGTCAGAGGTAGTAAGCGCTATATATATAAAATTACAATTTTCTTGAGTGAAGGGAGTGGAGGGGGTAGAGGGGTTCACACACATTGCGGGAGCTCACCTTGAATTATGGCTGGGCCTAGGTTACACCCCTGAAACCCATGGTTAAAGGGTTCGCTGTAGCCCTCAGCCTGCCACGGTAACGCCTGTGGCCAATTACCAGCATCAATGTAAGAGACTGACTAGAGGTGAGGTCTGCCTTCCCAGGAGCAGTGCACAAACAGAATGCTCCGGGCTGCTGCCGGGGCTGGCAGGTACAGTGTTTAGAAGGCAGCGAGTGTTTACCAGAGCGGGCAGAGTTCATTCAGACATCTTTGTTTACCAGTGCGGGCAGAGTTAATTCAGGCATCTCCCTTAAAGACAGTCAAGAAAGGGTCAGTGAGAGAAGGCAGGAGGCAAAGAGGGCGAACGAGGAACACCAGAGTGAAAGGAGAAACCGGGAAGCAGCCGACAATAATGATGAAGCGGGCGCAGCGCTAAACTATAAAGCGCAGCACCCGTGCATATTTAAGATATGTGCATAGCGGCCCATGAAGCGGGCGACCTGTTGATATTTAATAAAAAAAATGAAAATAACATGAAACCGGGTGCAGCGCTTGGTGGTGCTGTGATAAAATATCCCCAGCCGAAAACAGAATAAGTAGTCCCAAACTAAAGAGCTAAACACTTACTGCATAATAAAACTGTAGTTGGTCGGTGCTGCTTCCCATACAGCGGAAGTGATGTATCGGAAGAGCCAACCAATACAGAGCCAAGAAATAAGAGCAACGGAGGAGTTAGCCAACTGCAAGCAGCAGGCGGGATTACACGCCAGTATACTGCTTACTCCGGGTCTTGCAGACTGCGCATGAACTGTCTAAAAATCTGACCTAAAAATGGCACCCACAACTGCAAACCGGCCTCCACCCTTCCAGCCTCCGGTTAAAAGCCCGATGCCCGCTACGGCCAGTCCGACCCTGCCCTGAACATACGTCCCTGAGTGAATGGTGTCTCCTGGTTGAGAGTGCAGTCGTGAGCATAGTGAAACCAAACTATAGGCCATGTTTGTATTGTTCTGAATTTTAGTAGGTTACTTTAGAAAACTGAACACAAGTATTCTAAAGTGACCTACTAAGCAGATATCCGTACCGCGGCTATTGCGGTCATTCATAAACCGAATAAGCCTGTTGAAGATTGTAAATCGTACCCCCGCATTTCCCTCCTGACGGTCGAGGCCAAGATCCTGGCCAACCTCCTGGCTAATAGACTACTCCCTTATATTACTGAAATGGTCCATCCGGATCAGTCAGGATTTATGCCGGGGAGAAACACGGCCCGGAATCTGCGACGGGTGCGCGGGGTCCTTGGTAGAATTAATACCATCGAGGAAGATGCGATCCCATTATCATTAGATGCCTCTATGGCGTTTGATACAATAGAATGGGATTTTCTCTTCGCCGTTTTGTCTCGCATGGGGTTCGGACCCAAATTGATACTCTGGATTAGACTACTATATACTCAGCCCACCCCACATGTCGTTGTCAATAACCATCGTTCTGCCACTTTCCCACTCCGCCGGGACACGAGGCAGGGTTGTCCCTTGTCTCCGTTAGTCTTTGCTCTAGTTTTAGAGCCGCTGGCTGTATGGGTCCGGGGAGATCCGGGGATACAGGGGCTTAAATGGACGGCGTACCACGAGGACCGCATCTCGCTTCACGCTGATGACATCCTCCTATATCTGGCTTCTCCAGCGCGATTGCTGCGACGGGTGCTCCATATCTTCCACATCTTCGGTGCTCACTCTGGATACCGTATAAACTGATCCAAGTCCCAGATGTATGCGTTGTGGGGTGCTCCCCCAGCTAGTCCTCGGGGCTGCGAGATACCGGTGGCTCCCCGGGATTTTCGTTATTTAGGCATTTTTGTCACCCCAGACGTTGATCTCTTTTTTGAACGAAACCTACTTGGGCCTCTTCAACACTTCAAATCCGATGCCCTACATTGGCGTTCTCTGCCTCTTACTCTCCTGGGGCACGCGTCCTTGTTCAAAATGCTCGCACTTCTGCGTTTTCTCTACACATTACAGAATACCCCCAACCTAGTCCCAGATTCTTACTTTTCCCAAATCGATGGTGTATTATTGTGGGAAGACCGTACGCCGCGGATATCAATGAACAAGCTCACCATGGGATGGTATGACGGGGGCATTGGTTTACTGGATTTAAGACTTTATTATGAAGCGTCCCAGCTGATCGCAGTCAATAGATGGGTGTTCGGCCCCCACGATGAGCCCAATTTCAGAACAGATCATTGGCTCATGGGACGGGGCATCTACAATAGAGCGCTTTACATCAATCCCCATAAACTCGATTTAACCGGCCCCACGGCGCATACGGTCGAGACTTGGCACGGTGTCACCAGAAAGATGGGCTGGCACAAGCGTATGACAAAGGCGACTCCACTATGGGAGCCTGATATTCTGGGCCAACTCAGTAAATGCCCGGGGTTTTACAAATGGGACATAATTGGGATATCCACGGTTGGAGATTGGTGGGTGTTGTAAATTAAGGCAGAATGTGATTAAGCATTTACTGAAAACATTAATGCTTTCCCTTGCGATCATGTTTTCTTCGTTATGTTGACCGAAGTCCGGACTCCATTTTGTATTGACATGCTGCCATGTGTTCGTCACGAGGAGAGTCCGACCTCTGTGTTAGTTGCTCTTGTAATCTGCCTAGTAACAGTTATAAATAGCTCTCTCCTGTCCATCTGGCGCATGCCCAGACTTGACCACATCTGTTATAATTAGCCTTGCTTGACCATGTGTTTCGCGGGCTCAAGGAGTGTGTTGGCTCCGCCCATGTATTGATTCAGTATCGAGAATGACCATAAATGGTAATGTTCTTCGGCCTCATGTTGTATCCACCCACTTATGAGCCCCTCTGTTGTGTATAAAAGGGGACTGTGTACGAATGTTCTTTGTGCTACTCCATGCAATACTGAAGAGTGTTGTGTGGATTGTAGGACCACCCTTAAGGGTTAATAAACGTTGTCTTTGTACTTTGCAGTTTCCGTGCCAACTTCCTTATAGATTCCGTTACAGGAGAGCGAACCCTTGTTCTTGCGGGCCTAGCTGGGGCCTGTATTCATCAATTGGCGCCCGTCACGTGGGGCTCATCGGCGACTCGGATGCTCGAAGGACTGGTCGCGACGAAGGTGAGGAGTTTGGCCGGGGACGTGATCACTGCCAGCGGCGTCTTAGCCCTGGCATCCCGAGGTTTTTCTTCCTTCCCTTCCGAGCTGACCGTCTGGGTGGCGCCGGTCATCGACTGAGACCTCTTCTGTCGGTCCTGCCGTGAGAGCCGTTTGGGCGATTGTGGAGCTTGGCAGTTGGAACCTGGACTCTTGATTGGTAAGAACCGTTGTACGGTACTTGCTCCGAGTTTTTGAAGCCTGGGTTGGCTATTTGAGTTTGATTGATGATGACTAGTCATATTTTGAATTTGTCTTTGTGAAAATATATGCGTTGCAACACATATAGGCAGGCAATGTGGAGAGATTTCTCCAGAGCTGTGTAAACTTTGAACGGCGCAACGATTAAGTGCCATTTTTCCTTATAATATTGCATATTTTGCATTATTCCTAGCATGCCTGCTTTTAGCGCACTCCGTAAGTGGTGCTGCTGTTTTGGAAATCGGTTGAACCTCGAGGAATCTGCTCCAGCTCCCCCAGAGGGGACTCCTAATAGGGATATGTACGTGAAGCATGGTCTTTCTTCCATAATGTACAGCACGTTATGGAGGAAATACACGAGGAAGGATCCTGAGTTGCGATGGCCTTTGTATGGATCGTTTGATATACGTAAGATTGAGTATGTGGAACAGTGTATGTGTAAGCGGCGTGCTCGTCAGGATATGTTTGAGTGTGTGCGATTATGGGTGAAGGAAGTGCGTGAGCGAGAGAAGCGTGAGAAAGCGCTGTTTGATAAAGAACAACGGAAGAATGATCATGTGCGAGCGCAGGAAGCGAAGCGTCGGGAGGACAAAGAGCAAACGGACAGACATGAGAAAGAGCGTAGGCTACAGGTTTCGGGTCAATATGTTGTTCGTCAGCCACTTTATCCTGTCCTTAATAATCCTGATGATGATTTTTATTTACTAGATCGCTCTCCGCCCCCTTATGTTGGCGCATCCGCTCCGCGGCCGCAAGATTCTGGCCCGGCTTCGGGTAAGGTAGACACACGATCCATGTTATCGGCCGAGCATATGGCTGAGCTTCGGAAACTTTCCCTCCGTGCACTTAAGGGCAAGATGTCTAAGGAGGAGTTGTTCCATACTTGGGGGTCGTGGCAAGATAGAGAGAGGGTGTATTTTCTGTCTCATTTCGCGGATGAAGTAATTGCTGCTTTCCGAAAATATTCCAGTGTCCTTGAGCCTGACGAAGTGTCTTCGGATGCCGGAGCATTACGTAATGGTGTTTTTTCTCCCCCTAAGGCGCCTGAGGCGGCTCGGCGGCTGTTCGCTTTGCGGGACGAGGTGCTGGCCCTTAGAGAGAAAGCACGCCAACAAACGGAGGAGGAGAAGCAGTCGGATTCGTCTGCAGCAGGGGGCCACCCATCCGCCTCCCAGTCAGATAAGGATGACATAGTGCATGCTAAACCAATGCGAGAGGCGGCGCCTTTGTATGTTCCTCCTAAGGGAGCAGGGACTAGCTCGGATATTAACTCCGCCGATGCAAGGGGATATTTTGTATATAATTGGGTTTACACTCCATGGCATAGGGCCGATGTTATGGCATTAAAGAATGCGTTGCCTGACCCCCGCAAGAATCCAGCGGCCTTCTATGAGGAAATCGAGGGGGCCTTGAATTCTTGCATTCTGACCTTAGCGGATATAGACCTGTTCTTTGGCCTTATCCTACCGCCGGATACGTGGCGCTCTGTCCGAAAGGTAGATGATGCGGTTGCCTTCAAGGCCCGGTGGTCCGACCTTGAGGATGAGGATAGGGAACGGAAGCCCGCACAGAAACCACCCCAGAATATTTTAGATCTCCCTGCGGCTATTGTGGCTAAGTTGAAGACGATTATCCCCCCTAAAAAGATTGACTGGAATATGTTAGCTGCATGTAAACAGAAAGTTGACGAGTCAGTTGCGGACTTCTTTACGCGCTTTGAGGAGACGTTTCATGATTTTAGTGGCCAGTCGCTTACTGACGACACGGGCCGCCACCTTTTCGCGGACAAATATGTGGCTAATCTGCTACCGGCAGTTGCGGCCCGGTTAAAAGCGAGCGAGAGTTCCTGGTCCTCCGCGACGCCGACGGCCCTTCTGACTATCGCTCAGTATTATGAGCGTCAGGAGCACGAGGCGAAGGGCCAGGAGGAGAAGAAATCGAAAGATCTCAAAACCAAGGTGATGTTAGCACAAGCATATGGCCCGCCCCGACGGGGTAATAATAATAGAGGAAGGGGCGGATCTTATGGTCCCCCTTCGGGCCGATCTGATTTGAATAGGAACCAGTGTGCGTACTGCAAGCAGTTGGGCCATTGGGCCAGGGATTGCCCAGCGTTGCGTGCTTCGCGTCCGGGGCACACTCCGGGTGGCCCGAGAGGTAGAGGGGGCTTCTCGAACTTTAGAGGGAATTCTAACGATAATGTCCGTTTCGATACTGCCGGGCGGCACCGAGATAGCTCAAATGTTTTCGATCGCCAGCACCAGTATCATGTATCGGACATCGATCAATCGGGATATCATGATTCTCAGCATGCATAGGAATGCGTTGGATGGGGGTCCGAATCAGTTGAGGTGCCGGTCGATCAGGCGGGTCCTTATGTATCGGCTGAGGTTTTAGGTTCTACTGATCAGTTCCTAGTGGATACAGGAGCGACACGTAGTGCATTGTCTAGGTACTTGGTTCCGGGGGCTCCCCCATCCGGCTCAATAGTTACATCAGTAGGGTTTGACGGTACACTCTCCCGAAGCCCTCTTTCACAGCCCCTTGCATTTAAAGTTGATTGTTTTTCTGCGCCCTGTCCGTTTCTGCTTGCTCCGTATACACCGGATAACATTATGGGCCTTGATATGTTAAAGTATTTTAGGGCTACAATCCGCTGCTCCCCTGAGGGTGTGAGGGTGATATTAAATGACAACTACCCCCGGTCTGGGCGGATGTGTACGATATCAGAGGATGCATTGTTGGCTACCCTCCCCCGAGCTTTATGGGCGACTTCGGACACAGATGTGGGACAAATGGTGATTCCTCCGGTCCACATTAGCGTCCAGGAGGGGGCGGTGTTACCACGCCTCCCGCAGTATCGTATTTCCCAGGAGGGCGAGGAGGCTCTCATACAGATTGTGCAAGACTTGATCGCAGTAGGGGTAGTGGAAGAAGTTCCCTATAATATCTGTAACAGTCCGATTCTCCCAATTTTGAAAAAGGACACGGATGCAAAGGTCTATCGGTTCATAATTGATTTGAGGGAGGTAAACAAGATCTTTATACCTCAGTACCCGGTGGTTTCCGATATCACGACGTTGCTTACCTTGGTCCCGCCTACGGCGACCATGTTTTCAGTGATTGATTTGAAGAATGCCTTCTTTTCCATTCCCATTCACCCTGATAGCCGATTTCTTTTTGGGTTCGCATTAAACAATAGATCTTATCGTTTTTGTAGAATTCCCCAAGGCTATACAGAAAGCCCTAGTATTTACAGTCAGGCTTTGAAACGGCAATTGGATTCCTTTGTTTTACTCGAGGGGGTCGCCCTCATTCAATATGTCGACGACATCTTGTTGGCGGCTGACACCCTGGAGTTGTGTGAGAAAAGCACGTTATCCTTACTTTCCTTTTTAGCATCCCACAATCATAAGGTATCTAGGAAGAAATTGCAATTCTGTAGACCAAAGGTGACTTATTTGGGTCACCTTTTGTCTAAGGAGGGACGTGCACTCACATCAGACCGTATCCAAGTAATTTTGGACACACCGAGACCATCCACGCAGAAGGATGTGCGTGCATTTTTGGGCCTTGTTTCTTTTTGTAGACAGTGGATATTGGGGTTTTCACACATAGCTAAGCCATTACTAGCTCTTTTGACAAAAGACACGCCTATCCCAATCCCTTGGTCAGATGAGTGTGATGCTGCTTTTCAGCAACTGCGACAGGCCCTTTGTTCAGCACCAGTGTTAGGGACCCCTGATTATGCAAAACCCTTTTCGTTGTATGTGCATGAGAAAGATGGATGTGCATTGTCAGTTTTAGTGCAGATGCACGGCGATAAGCAGCGCCCTTGTGCATATTTTTCGGCTGTGCTTGATCCTGTCGCCCGAGCATTACCAGGGTGTTTTCGCTCGGTAGCGG
The DNA here is from genome assembly GCF_964204655.1 of Triturus cristatus. NCBI lineage: Eukaryota > Metazoa > Chordata > Amphibia > Caudata > Salamandridae > Triturus > Triturus cristatus. Next base: position 629,336,392 of record NC_140579.1, on the reverse strand, counting down.
CGACAGCTGTGTCAATACGCCAAAGTGAAGGAATTGTGTTGTCCCATAAATTGTTGGTGTTAGTTCCCCATGCTGTGGATGCCCTGCTTAATCAAACAAAGACGCAGCATTTGACCAGTGCCCGTTTAACGGGATATGAGCTGACGCTTTTGGCTCCTCATATTACGTTGAAAAGGTGCGTAACGTTAAACCCGGCCACATTGTTGCCATACCCCGAGACCCAGCCTGAGGCGCAGAAAGCGCATGATTGTATTCTTGTGACTGAGGAACAAACAAAGGGTCGTATTGATCTCCAGGATACGCCCTTTTCAGATGTAGATGGAGAGTTGTGGGTAGACGGATCATGCCTGAAGCTACCAGATGGTACGACTTCAGCAGCGTATGCAATTACCACATTACACACGATAGTGGAGACAGCACGCATACCACAGAAATCAGCTCAAGCAGCGGAACTGATAGCATTAACACGAGCATGTGAGCTTAGTACAGGATTGTGTGTGAATGTTTACACAGATAGCCGCTATGCCTTCGGAGTAGCGCATGACTTCGGCCTACTCTGGAAGGAGAGAGGGTTTTTAACGTCACATGGAGTACAGATAATGCATGGGGAGTTAGTCCACAATCTCTTAACCGCATTGACATACCCGAAGAAAATTGCCATTGTTAAGTGTAGTGCCCATAGGAAAGTAGTTGATAAAGTTGGAGAAGGGAATGCGTTAGCAGACCGGGTAGCACGGGAGACTGCGATGCAGCCCGGCGCTACTGCCATGTATGTAGTAAAGTCACAGGTGGAAAGATGGCGTGATGCGAAGGAGGAAGTGCGAGAAATGCAAAGGACCGCTTCTGATAAAGAGCGGGAGCAATGGGCTAGCGAGGGAGAGTTGGATGCTGAGGGCTGTTGGAGAAATAAGCAGATGGATAGATGGAAGTTACCCACGGCTTTCGTACAACCTATGGTTCAAATGGCACATGGGCTAGCACATGTTGGAGCTTCCGCAATTGTGAAATTGCTTACCCAAGTCTGGGAGCATCCAGAGATTGCTAGCACAGCAAAGAGGGTGGTGCAGACCTGTATGATCTGCCTGAAGTATAACCCAGGGAAAGGCACTCGAACTCCAGCAGGAGGATTTGCGACGCCCACTGCACCCTTTGAGGTTCTGCAGATGGACTACATCCAGCTTGAGCGCTGTAACAATTTGAAGTATGTTCTAGTAGTGGTCTGCGCCTTCAGTAAATGGGTTGAGGCGTACCCTACGAAAGACAATACTGCAATGACCACGGCGAAGCTACTGCTAAAAGAGTTTTTCCCTCGATACGGCGTCTGTAGACTTCTGTGGAGTGATAATGGCCCTCACTTTGTAGCGGATGTTATAAAGTATGTCTTGAAGGGCCTAGGCATCACCCAGAAGTTCCACGCCGTATTCCACCCCCAGTCTGCAGGACTAGTCGAGAAGTATAATGGTACACTGAAGCTTAAGATCGCCAAAATCCAAGCTTCAACATCTTTGACTTGGCCAGACGCCCTGCCACTGGCGTTATTGTCAATTAGATCAGTGCCACACTCTCGAACCGGCCTTACGCCGTACGAGATTGTTTTTGGACGCCCAATGAATATTTGGGGTCCACCAAGGCCTAAGGCTGTGTATGATGTACCTTGTGTAATGATGAGCGATTATCTGGCACAGTTAACGGATAACTTGGTTTCTATTCATCAACAGGTCCGAGAGGCGCTCCCTGATCGGTCTACCGGCGAAGGACATGGTCTCCGACCCGGAGATCATGTTATGGTGAAGGTCTTCGACAGAACGAACAGTTTGGAGCCGAGATGGGTAGGACCTGAGCAAGTCCTCCTTGCAACGAGGACGGCAGTGCGAGTCTCGAACAGGAAGAATTGGATCCATTCCTTACACTGTCGAAAGGTACCGCCCGGATTGGTGGAGTCTGCCGTGCTGACCGATCAACGAGAAATCCTAGCAGCAGAGACAGGCCGTGCTGCGGAGCCAAACGACACTGAGGAGCTCTTTCCGGACCACGCGACTTCTGGAGGAAGGCGATATCATCTGCGACCAAGGAAGTGAGGTTTCCAGTACCGGGACATACTGTCAGAACGGCCCTTGGGTTAGTGAAACGGAGAGCCGATGTGGCAAGGGGGGGGGATCAGCCCTGCATTAGTGTAGCGACACCCGTCTTGGCCCGCTGGTGAAGAAATCAACCGCTGCCCAAGGGGAAGAGTTCTGACAGACTTTTTAGTTTCAGGAAGATATCAGGGTATTGTTTCTTTTGACATGGAGAAGAAGAAAATCCTTTGTGCGTTGGGGTTCATGCTAACAGTAGCTATTGTTGGGATAACCACATGGTTTGTGGAGGAGGTGACTCCTGCTCGGAAAACACTTGTGTTGACAACTCCGGTGCCCGAGGAGCACTACTTTTATACATTACCGTATCAAGAGGTGAAGCATCGACAATCCTATTTGAATAACACTTTCATTCAGATGCTGCATCACACCCACTTTGCTACGAACGCTACGAACTGTTGGATATGTGGGATGATGCCAGCCCATCAGAAGAAAGGAGGTACGCCATTCATACCACTTCCTTTCTCTCATAATGGCTCTTGTAGAGCATGGTACACTTTGCTGTTTGCCACTCGGAAACCGACAGTGGGACGATTGCTTTTCAGACTCAATAAAGAATGTCATCAGGACAAAAATGGATATCCACAAGCAAATGGGACAATTTGGGAATGGGAAGAGTACCGACCGGACAATGAATCCATTCCCTATATCTTCACGAACACCAGAGACACTGTGGGGAAGGACAAATTCGTAATCCAAGTAGCACAAGCTCAAGCGGACTTGTGTGTCCAGAGTGTGGGTTTTATCCCTGTTGGTGTCAGTGATTGCATAACCGTATTGAACATTGACGGGTTGAATAACAGTACCTTCCTAGCGTCCCATAATACCTATTTTGTGTGCGGAAATAAAGGTTATTACCGTTTGCCGGCTGGGTGGTCTGGGGTATGCTATGTATCATTCATATTACCTCCTGTATTCTTAGCACCTGCGTCATATCATAAGGATTTGAAACTGTTGAATAATGTGACTGTAAATAGATATAAACGTACTCTATCGATTGATGATGTGGATCAGACCGATACCAGCCTGCAACAGTATATTGATTTTAACTTAGGACTGTTTTTCTTTGTTGGAGCCGCTTTGAATAGTAGGAAGATCCGAAGATTAACAAGAGTGGTAGAAGCTGTGACCAATCAGACTGCCGCTGCTCTTGGGAATCTTACGGAAGAGTTACAAATAACTAGGATTGTTGCATTACAGAATCGTATGGTATTGGATGTAATGCTAGCTGATCGAGGAGGAGCCTGTAAAATTATTGGAAGTAGCTGCTGTGTGTTCATTCCTGATCATACGCCATCCGTTTATAACGCCATTAACAAGCTGCATAAAATAGCAGCTGAAATCCACACAGAAAACGGCACTTGGTCCTTTTCTGAATGGTTTTGGGCGTTGGTTACTGCCTGGGGATGGAAGGTCTTAACTGGTCTCTGCATTATTATAGCAGTTCTGTTCCTTTTCTGTATGTGTATTCAATGTGGACCATTGTGCTGTTCCGTATGCATTTCATTCTGCATTCCAGATAAGAAAGCTATTGCCGATGTTGCTCGCCAGAAGGGTCTAGCTAAAGAGGTTAAGGGAATGATGATAATTGATATATATGATGATTATTCTTGGAAACCGGATGTCTTCAGTAAATGCTGAAAGGGTCGTCTGTTGTAAATTAAGGCAGAATGTGATTAAGCATTTACTGAAAACATTAATGCTTTCCCTTGCGATCATGTTTTCTTCGTTATGTTGACCGAAGTCCGGACTCCATTTTGTATTGACATGCTGCCATGTGTTCGTCACGAGGAGAGTCCGACCTCTGTGTTAGTTGCTCTTGTAATCTGCCTAGTAACAGTTATAAATAGCTCTCTCCTGTCCATCTGGCGCATGCCCAGACTTGACCACATCTGTTATAATTAGCCTTGCTTGACCATGTGTTTCGCGGGCTCAAGGAGTGTGTTGGCTCCGCCCATGTATTGATTCAGTATCGAGAATGACCATAAATGGTAATGTTCTTCGGCCTCATGTTGTATCCACCCACTTATGAGCCCCTCTGTTGTGTATAAAAGGGGACTGTGTACGAATGTTCTTTGTGCTACTCCATGCAATACTGAAGAGTGTTGTGTGGATTGTAGGACCACCCTTAAGGGTTAATAAACGTTGTCTTTGTACTTTGCAGTTTCCGTGCCAACTTCCTTATAGATTCCGTTACAGGAGAGCGAACCCTTGTTCTTGCGGGCCTAGCTGGGGCCTGTATTCATCAGTGGGTGAAAGGGAAAGTTGGCCATTCGCAGAACTTCAGGCAAAATACCAACTGGCAAAATCCAAGACCTTCAGGTATTTGCAGATTAGCCATGCTGTCTCATCTGCCCTGCCAAAGGGTGTCCCCCTCCCTGACTCTTCCCCCCTGGAGGACCGGTTGTTATTGGATTCCATGGACTGCAAGGCCATTTCACTCACTTACAAGAAACTGGTTAATAACCATGCAGATCCGAGGCAAAAGTTGAGGGTGGGCTGGGAGAAAGACCTGGGAATGATAGAGGACGACGATTGGCGTGACGCACTGGCCTCTCCTCGAGAAGTGGCCATTCCCATGCCCATGCGACTCCTCCAACTTAAGATCCTCCATCGGGTCTACTTTGACGCTAAACTCCTGTTCAAGTTAGGCAGACACCCTGATCCGCTTTGTCTCCCACACAGTAATCAAGTGGGTACCTTCATTCACATGCTATGGGAATGTCCACAAATCAAGGGTTATTGGGGAAAGATTGCCCGCCAACTCGAGAGGACATGTGACAAGTCCCTAAAGTTATCTCCTCACCTATGCCTGCTTAATATTTGAGTGGCGACTGACCTTTCTCAGGCTGAACAGGCCTGGGCCTCGATGGGCTTCACCATCGCGAAGCAAAACATTGCACAAAAATGAGGGGTGGATGCGTTCCCGCTCTTGGATGATTGGGCAAAAGATATGGATACCACAATGATTGCAGAAAAGTCAGTGTTCAAGGGATGGGGATGCCCCAAGAAATAGGAACAGAAATGGGGAAAATGGAATAAGTACAGAGGGAACATTTGCATCTCCCCGACGGCGGAGCTGCAGAAAGAAAGGTGAAAACTGTTGGCCCAGTTGACAGCAGAGGTGGTGGCTTCTCCTCCTTAGGAATAGAATCTCTGTGGCCTCCAGGCCTCCGTCATTTGTTGCACTATGATCTGTTGCTCTTTGGATAGCAATATATGTTATGATTGATTGGACATTGTACGGACGCAGTGATCTGTAATGATCCTCGCTTAATTTATACGTGGATGTAAAAGTGAAGATATATGTATTGGAGAAAAGTTTTATGGTGAACTTGTATTGTATGTGCCGGTACCCGGTTGTTGTTGAAAATAAAATAAAAAGATTTAATTTAAAAAAATAAAGTGACCTACTAAAATTTTGCCTAGAATGGTGCTGGGAAAACGGGAATAAAAATATATTGAGACCAAACAGGTAAGAAAATGTGGGGGACAGAGAGCGCGAGGGGCTGTAACTACACCTGAAAGGAGGAGGGGTTTTAGGGCAGACTGTCCATCGACAAACAGATGTTCTTAGGAACTGATAATCTGAAGCCTTGTTGCCAGGCAGCCACGTGTGTATAAACAGCTCACTGCTTGCAACAAACTGAGCCATAATTATCTTATGGAATGGCATGTGATTTTCTCCACGTATATTATTATGTGCAGATGCAAATTGTGAACAATAAACAGCCTCCTGTGACGCACGTCTTTGAATGGCCACATAAAAGAAGTGGCTCCAGATGTCACACAAAATGAGTCGTATACTACAGCTCAAGAAAAACACACTGTAGAAGCCATCTTTCTTTATGATACCAAATGCAGTAAGCTTTTAGGCCCTGTTAAGTTGACATGAAAATCACTGGACAAGATGCTTGCACTTTTCTTTGGCTTCAGAGAAACAGCTTTAGTAACGCAAGGCTTGCTCGGAACAAGATATGTGACAAAGGAAGATGCTCGCTTAGACACAAACGTTTCAGCATATCCCATTTCGCAATATTTCTGGTCATTACTATTATGTTGCAATTATTAACTGGAATTATACCAGACTGATATCTTACATTACAGTGGAAAGTCCCAGAAACTGCCTACTTGGGACACGTGGTCAGCAACAGTATGTTTCAGACCTTAAATGGTAAATAACTGCTTAGGCCTTTGCTAATTGGTCAAATAAACTATACTTAATTTGTACTACGTATGTTATGACGCTACATCCTTTGTGGTTTGGGCATATAAAAACTGTCAGACACGTCACCTCTTTGGACATTCAGTGACTTTGCTGATGTCTCCATGCCGCACGTTAATCCACTGTTTGTTGGTCTCCAATAAACCTCGCTATCTGTTGTGCTGATAGAGAGTCGTATGTGTGGTATTATTTCTTATTTCAGCTTCTACATTTGGTGAAGAATGCGGGTCCTGGATCACTGACGACTTCGCAGGCTGGCTGCTGGACTCCGGCTTCCATCGGGGTTCGGAGACCTGAGGTTCTGGAAATTTTTCTTTTCTCTCCTCCGCCTCCCAGGAGGCCAGGTGGGCTGCTCCTCTTGTGGTTGCAACGGTTTCTCAGGGCGCCAGTTCTTAGGCTCCGTTAACTCAGGTCTGAGTCCAGCTAACTCACCTCAGCGCCGCTGGTCCCGGGTACCCAGTGGGGCGCTGCCTCCAGCTGTGCCTAGGGAGTTACCTAGGCACAAAGAGGAGGGAGTATCAGTTGTCCTATTGTCCATTATTTTTGGGTTCCTTGCGTTTTTCTATTGGTGTATTGTTATATTCCTCTCATATATTGTGGGCAAGTATAGTTAGGATTGTAGGGTATTGTTAGTATTTGTCAGACATAATTTTTTTTTGGGGGGTATTGCGACGCTACATAACTGACATTTGACGCTGCTAACTTTCTGACAAATATAATAAGCACCCTTCAAATACTTAACGCCACCATACCAAATGTCTTCTTACATTACCGCCCATTTATTGTGGACTGGCTGGCTGACATTAATATTTGCCCTATATTGCACAATACCTCCCCTTTGCATCCTGTTCCTGATGTCCTCTGACATACCAATAATAATATTCCTATGTCCCCTTTTATTCTTCTGAGATTAGTATAATAACACTGCACATAGTCACAGCACACAGACTCTCTGACAGCGCTGCCGCGCAGGGTCGCCAGAACTCGCTTCATGTTCTATGTGTTTGCCTGAACTGTAGGAAGAGTTCACCATTCTGCACTATCTACTTGATTGCCTGGACCCCCTGGCACAGTCCAGGGTGGCTTTAATTCCGCCTAGCCTCCCCTTTCAGCCGATTATGGGACAACAGGAGATTGTAAGGAGATGGAACTACTAATCTTTCTTCTAAATACTTTCCTGTCACCCTACATTCTGTTCATGGGACGCCAGTAATCAGTACCCAGAACACTCTCTCAATCCTACTTATGAAAGCTTGGGTGAACTTGAATCAATTGACCTGTCTGTTGCCTGACGAATGGCTCCCTCTGCTATTGCAACAGCTGGAGAGTGGCTGAGAAGCACATGATAGCGCTCGTTTACCCACTGTGTTGTCTGTTCATAGTATAGCGCGAGATCCCACCCATCTGTCTGGTGTATCTGAACTGTCACTGAACTGAGAGGAAGGTTAGTGCTCGTGCTTCACACATTTTCCACACTCATCTCTCACAATGGGAAACACACTGTTAGACCTGTCAGCCCTAGGGTTGTCTCCCCCTCTATTTTTTGATCGTGCCTCATTTTTTCCACCCTCATTGTTATGTTGGACTTAGGTCTCCGGGCGCATTTTCATTGCCAATCAGTGTTAAGGTGCAGGTGCTCCCTTCTTCCAAGATGGCTGCCACAGGCCCCTGCTACTGCAGAGTGGTCTTTCTAGTAGCACCCTAGCTGCCAGGAGCTGGCTGGAACCCCACAACAATGTTGCGACACCAGCCCGCCTTTTTTGTCCCATAGGTAGAATGGGGAAGCTCCTGGAATGTGCTGGAACCTTCTAGAAGGGAGGTGGGGTTTTTACTTTTGCCGCCTTGGATAGAGGTCACCTGACCTAGGGCTACTTAACAGAGGGAGGGAACATTTTCTAGTCAGTTGGCCAGTTAGGGTAAAGACATGGAGAATCCACACAGGAGTTTTAGGCGGTAGGGCCTAGCCAGGGACTTATGCCTCTGAAAGTGACAGGACTTAGGTACTGCCTTTTAAGTGAGTGAGGGATCCTGTACAGCCCACTGATCTAGCCCAGCGGTATGAGGACCCAGGGGCCATCTGCCAAACCTGACTAGGAGGGAACTAGTCACCAACTCAATCCCTACCCCCAAGAAACAGAACCCCTAAGGGCGCCAGAGACATCTGCGCCATTAAGATCGCTGGAACTTCATGCTGAAACTGAATGCTGAAACTAAACGCTGGAACTTCATGCTGAAACTGAATGCTGAAACTAAACGCTGGAACTTCATGCTGAAACTGAATGCTGAAACTAAACGCTGGAACTTCATGCTGAAACTGAATGCTGAAACCTAATGCTGAAGCTCCCTATTGAAACCTAAGCTGAAAGTGACTGCTGGACTGCTGGGGGATCAACCAGGTACTAGCGCTGTGACCCCTGTGCTCCCCGACCTTGCCTGGGATCCCCCGAGTCAGTCCCGCATCGGGCGCTGAGCTCGCCGTCGCCCCTGCTTAACTTGTCACCCCCCCCTGGTGCGGGGCCCAGAGGCACACTCACCGCCGCGGCCCAGGACCCAGAAGTCTGTCCCTCATCGAACCGGGGCCCGCGGCGAGGCCCGGGGCCCCGCTGCTGCCGTCGCAGCTGCTGCCTGAGTCGTGGAAGGCCGTGAAGCCGGCTCCTGCACCCACGTGACGAGGGCGGACTGCGCGTCGCCGCCCCCGCCGCTGAGCGCTCTGACTGCGGGGCCGGAACAGTGAAGATCCCCAGAGTGTCGGCCTGTGGAAGACGCCAAGATCAAGGTAACCCCCGGGGGCTGGGAGGTAGCGTGGCCGTGCTGAGGCCTGGGACTCACCCCCCTGCTCCCCGGGAGGTCTGAGGAGGACCCGGTGTGCCCCCTAGCGATCGGGGGCAGCACCGCACTACTGCGACCGCTTCCCGGTGTCCAACCGAGACTCTGGTTCCCCTCCGTGGGATTGCCCCCTTGCTCCTTGACTGCCGCGTACAAGGGGACCATGTGCTTAAGGCCTGATTATTACGAGTAGCGCTGTGTTCCCACGTTCTGCTCTGAAGTGCTTACGGCCTGATTATCACGAGTAGCGCTGTGTTCCCACGTTCTGCTCTGAAGTGCTTAATGCTGATTATTACGAGTAGCGCTGTGTTCTTAAGTTCTGCTCTGAAGTGCTTAATGCTGATTATTACGAGTAGCGCTGTGCTCTTAAGTTCTGCTCTAAAGTGCTTAATGCTTGATTATTACGAGTAGCGCTGTGTTCTTAAGTTCTGCTCTGAAGTGCTTAATGCTTGATTATTACGAGTAGCGCTGTGTTCTTAAGTACTGCTCTGAAGCGCCAACGGTGTCATGAGTAGCGGTAAGCCCGCAAGTTGTGCCCTGAAACGCTATTAGATTCCCAGGTGGGGCGCTACGTTTCCCAGTCCTATGTCAAAGCGCTAATAATTACTAAATACCGCGCGAGGTGCCCACGGCGGATTGAAACGCTAGTGGTGGGAGGGGCGCAGCGCGCTGGTTAACCGCTGTGTTTACCGCTCCCCCAGGTTCGCCAGGTATTGCCAATGAAGCTATGATGAATTGCTGGTGAATCTGACGCTAATGTATTCAGGTACTGCCTATTGCATCATAATGAATTGCTGGTGAATCTGACGCTAATGTATTCAGGTACTGCCTATGGCACCATAATTAAATGCTGGTGAATCTAACACTAATGTATTCAAGTAATGCCCATTGCCATCTAATGAACTGCATTTGCATCTAACTGCTTAGATAAACTTGATTGATTTTCATTGAACCAACGGTGTGGCGTCCATTATTGTGTGCGTTTCCTGCTTCAGGGGGGTGTGTGTGTTGTATGGTTGCTTTACACTTAAGCCTTCGGGTGCCCACCCGCTCGAGTCACGTTACCCCCTTAGGGCCCGGTGACCCCAGGTCTTACACACACTCTGTAAAAATAATTTAGACAGCAGTCAGCCAGCCCCCCCAAAAGACTCTCGGGCATAGAATGTGGCCCTACACCAAGGACTGCACTCCATACTATTTATACATAAATGGCATGACCTGACAGCTAGGAGACCGGATTTACAATTCCCGCATCAAGGAACGTACAACATCAATAAGTTGTCATATTTGAGACAAATGTTGAAATTAAAAGGCAAAAAGATAAGGCCAGCAGAATGGGAATCATTTTTTCAGTGGGATCTGGTTCTGCCCGACAAGCGCGCAGCTAATGATGTGAAATCAAAAGTCCACAGGGAATTATTAGGGGTCAGGAACAAGGTGCTAAATGAAATAAGTATGCAGAAAATAAATGAGGATTGGAGAAAAGTGCAAATGGATATTGTAGGATTATACCCATGCATGCCAGTAGAGAAAGAAAAGCAGGGAGGTAAGGAAGATAAGGGAGACGAGGACTCAGTACTAGAGGACCTTCTAATGGGGCGAATAAGATCCACACCAGTCTCACCCTCCGCTCCCGCAGAAAAAACCCCTGAGCTAACTCAACAGCACAAGACAGACGCTGTAGCCTTAACAAGCAAGCTTATCAACAACGAGGCTACCAAGATAGACTTGGACACCATCCAAGACACTGCTGTTCTGCAGCTAATGAGGACAGAGGCAGTCCACGCCGCCAGTAAATGTAGTGATAAGAAAAAACAGCTGCAGGCTCAATGTGCACAAAGAGACATAACGCAACCAAACCTAATAGACCGCAAATGGCTACAACAACTCAACGACACATCAGCAGACAACACTATGTCATTAACCCAGTGGCAGTGCCTGGTTTGGGACGCTTGTACATTCATACTGCAAACAGTCCATGACATTGGACTACTAGAGCAGGCAATAGTAGGGACTCAACAGCCTGCACCACAGGCTAGGTGTGACAGTTTCAGTAAAACAAATAGTGCCACTTCATCCACACACGGCTCGCCCTCAGCAATAAAGAGACTACTGAAATCAGACACAGCCAAATGCCAGGATTTACTACAGCAGATGGTTGGAGGAACACTAGCAGTAGGTGCCTTCACACAACACCACAACAGACCGTAAGTAGAAAGGGTCCTGTCACTAGCACAAGCACAGTTAATGGAAAAGGGCGCACAAGCTAACAATGCTTATGTCCAAAGAGCAAAGGCCACAGGCCCAGATACTACAGGTGTAGTTCCACCACTACCTGCACAGTATGAATGGGATATAGCGAGGTTCAGCTTCACAGACTCGGACCTGCAAACATACAAAGTGGAAGACATGAGAGACAGACTACAATATGTGGTAGAAAAACCGCAACAGTGGAAGCAGCTGGTGAACACATTTGCAGTTTTGGAAGTAGTCCAGACCCTCACCCCTCACACGGGGACACCAGCACCATCAACGGCTGCCCCACCAGCATTAATAATGTCCCTTCGAGAAATAACACCTCCACCAGGTGGTAAAGATAACGAATTAGCATATGTCCAAGTCCCTTGGTCTAGACAAGACATTATGTGCTTTACTAAAGACTTCCCCAAGCTCAGAGAAGAGCCAAGGAAATGGTACGCTGAGCTAGACAGGATGGCGGTTTTGGGAGGACTGTTATGGAGAGATTTTGACACCTTATTTAATATAATAGTTCCAAAGGATCTGTGGGAAGATTGTAAAAGGAAAGTGGAGTGCGCAAAGGGGAGCCAGAAAGGGGAAAGGGAGGAGCACCAGGAGATGAAGTTGATACGAAATACAGAGAAGTAGTGAAATACCTAAAAGAGAATATACCAGAAGACAAGGTAGATTGGAACAAGATCACACATACCAAACAAGAAAAAGATGAGTGTGAAATCCTATTTTGACCACCTTCTGCAAGTCTATCAGCAGAACAGCGGGCTGAAAAATCCAATGGGAGAAGCCATGCCAGCCTTTGTCACCACTTTCGTCCAAGGCCTGAGACCACCTATTAAAACACACCTACAAACATCGTTTGTTTGGTGACAGCAAAAACCCATAGAAAAGGTGCTGGCAGAAGCAAGATTCTGCTCTGATTATCAGTCCAATGTACAGACAATGGAAGCAGAGAAAATAAATAAAGAAAAAGTCAGACTAATGGTAGCACAAGAAAGGTTCTACACAAGTCAGCAAGGAAGAGGGAGGGGCCGAGGTCGGGGGAAGGGTACAGGAAGACCACAGAATGGCAGGTCAGCCTCCCTACCGCCACCAGGTTCAGCTTGCTTCTACTGGAAGGACCCCAGCCACTGGAAAGCAGACTGCCCAATATTAAATAAAAAAATGCTGATGGCAGGCCTACACAGAATAGGGGACAGGACCAACAACAATACCAGCATGACACCCAGCGCACAGAGTATAGGAACAATGAACAGCATGGATACATGTCCAACGACATGCCTCCAACACAGCAGGATTGGACAGGGAAGGACAGCTGGGAACAGCAGGACATTGGCTTCCCATCACCGCCCCAAGATTCATTCTAGGGATGCCTGAAAGTGGAAGACTGCCTAATAGCTCCAGCCATAGCAGTGGATCAATCCGGTCCATATGTAGAGGGAACAGTTTTGGGCAAAATTGTACCCTTCTTGATAGACACAGGAGCTCAAAGATCAATGCTAAAGGCGTCAGGGACGCCTGAGGCACCACTTTCGGGAACACAGGTTACCGCAGTCGGAATGACAGGACAACCAATAGATGAATATCTCACACAGCCACTGCAATTAAGGGTAGGCACCATAACTGTCAACCATCAGTTTATCCTCAGCAGATTCTGCCCAGTGAACTTACTAGGTAGGGACTTGCTTTGTAAATTGCAATGCACCATACACTGCTCACCAACAGGGGTCTTTCTAGAAAGCAGACCTAATGGTCTGATGTTACAAGCTTTCATGACCTGCACTGACCACGTCATACCCTCAGAGCTGCGCAAGTGTGTGCCACCCAAAGTCTGGGCTACCAGTGCAAATGACATAGGACAGGTGTTGAATTACCCGCCAGTACAGATTAAATTGAAGCCAGGAGCCCCCCTCCCGAGAGTACCACAGTACAAAATTTCAAAGGAAGGAGAGAAGGGCATTGCACCAGTAATACAGGACCTCCTGAAGCAGGGAATAATAAGGGAGATACGCTCTAGCCAATGCAATACAGCAATTCTCCCTGTCAAGAAAGCATCTAAGGGCCCGGATGGGGCCTCCGTATACCATTTTACACAAGATCTGAGGGAATTGAATAAAATAGTGATACCTTCCTTCCCAGTAGTTCCAAACCCAGCAACAATATTGTCCAATATCCCAGTCACAGACACACACTTCACAGTGCTGGATTTGAGCTCCGCCTTCTTTACCATCCCCTGGCACCCAGCCAGCCAGTATCTTTTTAGTTTTAGTTACAAAGGGAGGAGACTAACATGGGCAAGCCTCCCTCAAGGCTTTACAGAATCACCCTCCATCTTTACGAATGCACTAAAGACAGATCTAGACTCCCTGGTACTGAAGGAAGGCTCAACTCTTATCCAGTATATAGATGATTTACTACTGGCCTCACGTTCAAGGGATGCTTGCGTACAGGACACTATTGCTGTCCTGTGCCACCTACCAATGAAAGGTTACAAGGTTTCCCCCAAGAAATTATAGTTCTGCCTCACTGCTGTGATATATTTAGGCCACTACCTGTCCGAAGGGGCCAGGAGATTACTACCTGAGAGGATATCAACCATCACCCACTTTCCCCGACCACGCACACAAAAAGAGTTTCGGGCATTTTTAGGGGTGGCAGGATACTGTCGTCACTGGATCCCAAATTTCTCCCTCATTGCAAACCCATTACAAGCACTAACACACAAAGAGATCCCAGACGTGGTCCCTTGGCCACCGGATTGTGACAAGGCATTCAACAAACTCAAAAGTGAGCTGAGTGGAGCACCAGCACTAGGTCTCCCAGATTACAGCAAATATTTCCACCTGTTCTGCTATGAGAAGGGAGGGTGCTCACTAGGGGTGTTAAGTCAAAAGCACGGATCCTACTACCGCCCAGTAGCATACTACTCAGCCACACTAGACCCAGTGGCCTCTGCACTCCCGCCTTGCCTCCAAGCAGTGGCGGCAGCAGCACTAGTGGTAGAACAGTCTGAGAGCATAGTGCTGGCACACACAATGATTTTGCACGGTCCCCATGCGGTGGACACACTGCTCACGTCCACTAAGACTCAGAACCTAACAAATGCACGACTTACTAGGTATGAACTGATACTGTTAGCACCATACATTGCCATCAGGAGATGCACCACTTTGAACCCAACATGCCTTTTGCCAACAGAGCACGAGCTGGATGATCTGGAATCAGATGATGCCTTCCATGATTGTGCATTAGCCATTGACAGACACACGAAGGTGCGCCCAGACTTGAAAGACATACCACTTCCCGATGACCAAGGGGACTTGTTTGTAGATGGGTCATGCCTTAAGTATGACCAAGGAACTTTGCAGGCCTCCTATGCAGTGGGCACAGCTAATAAACTACTGGAAGGGGGAAGGTTGGCAAACGCCAAAAGCGCATAAGCAGCCAAACTCGTGGCTCTAACGAGGGCATGCACATTGGCTAAATGGAAAAGAGCGAACATATACACAGACAGACAGTATGCCTTCGGAGTGGTCCATGACTTTACAACACGCCCAATTGATAAGTGACCTTCTCCAAGCCCTGTTATTACCATCAAAAGTGGCTATCATCAAATGTGCAGCACACACTTTAGCTAAGGACTATGTGTTGAAAGGAAATGCATTCCTTGATGGGGAGGCAAAGAGAATAGCACTGACAGGCTGTCAGCTAGCTATGGTACAGATAATAAGCAACAGCAATGACACAGATACTACCAATGATTCATTACATTTTGAGCCGCTACACATTCAGAGCAAAGTGGAGAAAAATCAAAAGGAGGAGTGGGTAGAGGGTGGGTGTGTGCAAACAAAGGAAGGATTATGGACAGGGTCAAATGGGAAAATATGCCTACCTTCATCCATGCTTCCCTCCATGGCACGCCTTTTTCATGGTCCCTCACACGTTGGCTGGGACGGCATGATCAGACTATTTTCCCAGTGTTGGTACAGCTGCAAGTTTCACCAAATAGCAGAAAGACTTTGCAGGAAGTGCACTGTTTGCGCACAATACAATACTGGGAAGGGTCCACAAACTGCACCTGGACATTTCCCACCACCCCACGGACCCTTTGAGAGCCGCCAGCTGGACTTCATTGACATGCCCCCACCCACAAGTACAAACATGTGTTGGTAATTGTGTGCATGTTCGGTAAGTAGACCGAAGCATACCCAACAAAGAACTGTGATGCACATACTGTTGCTAAATGCCTCCTACAGGAACTTATCCCACGCTTCGGAATTCCAGCCCTTCTGAGCTCCGACAACGGCCCTGCGTTCTTTTCCCATGTCATAGGGGGAATATGTAAGGGGCTTGGGGTCACACAGAAACTACACAGTGGGCGCAGTGGAGAGGAAGAATAAGATTGGAAAAATGTGTGCATCAACTGAACTTTCATGGGTAGATGCATTACCACTAGCCCTGCTGGCAATGAGAAGCACACCAGATAGGGTAACAAAACTCAGCCCCCACGAAATCGTATTTGGCCGCCCCATGAACATTACAGGCCCTATGTCCACAGCTCCACTATCAATAACAGACGATTTGCTTTTATTTTATTGCAAAAAATTAACAGAGACCTTACGTTATCTTCATCGCCAGGTTCTGAAGGCTCTTCCAGAAGCAGCAACTCCACCGCCACATGATCTGCAGCCTGGTGATTGGATATGGGTACAGGTCCACACCTGACGGCATTGCTTCCAACCAAGGTGGAAGGGACCGCACCAGATCCTGTTAACAACAGCAACAGCCATCAGGTGCGAAGGGTTGACATCCTGAATACACAGCTCCCACACCAAGAAAGCAGCAGGGCCAGACAGCAGAGAATCAGCTCCACCAGCACCACCTGTCACATCTGAGGCACCTCGCAGGTACAACCTTCGCTCCACCAGACAAGCAAGAATGGAGGATTAGTGAAGAAGAGGCAGTTCCCTGCTCGCTGCAGGCCAGGCCTCCAACAGAAGAAACAACATACCAGAGGTAGTCCTCTGCTGCGCATGGCAGGTCAGAACCCGGGTATCAGCCTTCCGAAAACAATGCCAAATGTCATGTGCTAGTAACCTCTGAGAGTACACAACGCAGGCACCAACGATCCTTTTCAAGTGTTGCTGGGTCTGCGCCAATTCAATTCCAATAGCGGCACAGAACCTGCTAGGTAGATACCGAAGACAAAGCTATCAAGGACACGCTTATTACATGAATAGCATCATCTGATTGCAAATGCCAATAATAAGGACTGAAAGACTCAGATCTCAAGTGGAAGAGTCAGAACTAATAATTTGCATAAGACTGCTGTCTCCTGGGATAGAGATACTGCAATTGACTGTGCCAAACCCTCCCCTATTGAGTGGACTAAGAAGCCTAATTTTGCACAACATATCATTCCCCACTTTCGGATATCAGGTACCAGCGCAAGATATTACAGCAACACGTCTTGACATTTTACATTGCGTGGTTTATGCAATAGTGGACACTGGTTCTGGCCTTATAAGAGACGTTGATTAAAAGCACTGGTCAAAGTGAAGAGAAGAAATATAAGAGACTATTACAGGACACCTCTACAAACGCCTACAAACATGCCAAGACCAAGGGCAGAGGAAAGGAAATGGCCATCAGTGCTACTGGCAACACTAACGCCAGTCCCAGGGATAATAGTGACTGCACTGATAATAATATTCGCAAAAGACATTGAAATACCATTCATCAACGGCCGGCAGGGGGATGGGAGCGATCATAATGTGACTTATGATGAGAAAAAAAATAGATTTTCAAGAGCAAGACATTGTGGGGGAGGTTGACATTAAAGAAGGAGAAGAAAGGGAGTTGTGGGACGAATAGCATGGAAATAAATACGTTGAGATGCTAAAAATGTATGTACGCATAATGAACATATCTGGATGTTATGTTTGCACATATCTACCAACAAACACAGAAAATACCATGTCCTACCTGTCTCTAAATATGTGGGCTGTGTCCTAACGCGTGACATGCTCTTCAGGCAGCATAACATGTCCATAACTGTTGCAGCTCCTGTGAAGGGAATGGCAGTAGGACCGGCAACAGCAAGGCCTAAGACCCAGCGTGTGCCATGCATAAACATGCAACCAACAAAGAGAGATCAGGCAACACTGAATACATTTGACAAAACATCTAGGAATGAGGAATGGAAAGACAGGGATGGTTGGGACAAAGGGGCTGAGTACCAAGGTTTAGGGTAAGACAACAGCTCATCGCACCATCATGCATTCAGAATAACAGAGTGACAACACCTAAAAAGCAAGCTGAGCTGGTGCGCCCCTCCCCCTTCAGGGAACAATGCACCTTTACACAGCTACTGATGGGAAGGGAAGAATTGAAGAAATGCAGTTTTGGGTGTAGCATTGCAGAGTTAGCAAAGGGTGAGCAGGGACTAAGGGAATGCAATGAAAGGAATGATTTAGCAATCGGAATTTCAGGAGATGATGATTCAGTAACGCCACAAGTAACACCCTCAATTTTCGTTGGCAAAAGTAACTGCCTACACACAACAAAGCTTTCACGGATTAGAAAGAGCGATCAGCAGTCTTCACCTGGACTAGTGGGTTTCAACGGACTGTTTTTTGTCTGCGGCCAATGGGCGTACTTCTACCTACCCCAGGATGGTACGGCAGTTGTTATCTTGCCTCCATCATACCACAAATGCCATATTTTTCCGACATACTACAGATCACACACCAATGCCAACAGCCAAGGAGAGTTAGGAGGACACCAGAGTGGGTGGACAACGTCATGACAGGTCTTGGGGTGATGGTCCCTGGTGCAGGAGTGGTCTACACCACACAGAGAATACATCAGTTAGCAAGAGTGATTGAGGACCTAGCTGACTCGACAGCAGCAGGGATGGGAAATATTACTGAAGAACTGACAGCTATGAGGGCTGTAGTGATACAGAACAGGGTTGCGTTAGACATCATCCTGGCCAAAGAGGGAGGAGTCTGCCACGTCATCAAGCAGGTGTGCTGTTTGTACATACCTGACAACAGCCGCAATATAGGCGATGCAATACACAAGATCAAAGACATTAGGGACAAAGCACACGGAATACATACAGGAAGCATGTGGGAAACCCTAATGGTATGGCTAGCAAGATGGAGATCATGGATATTGGAAGTGAATATTGTAATAATCACAGTATTAGTAACACTCTGCGTGATGATCCAGGTTTGCCCAGCATGCTGCACAGCCTTTGTATCGTGTTGTGCATGCTGTATGCCCCATAACAAGCATGGACCTCACGAACACCAAAACAATGCTGATGATGAGGGAGAGGAGATGGTGGTCAGGGGTTAGGAGATAGTGGTTTGGTATCAGATGGGGCAATGTAGAAGCCATCTTTCTTTATGATACCAAATGCAGTAAGCTTTTAGGCCCTGTTAAGTTGACATGAAAATCACTGGACAAGATGCTTGCACTTTTCTTTGGCTTCAGAGAAACGGCTTTAGTAACTCAAGGCTTGCTCGGAACAAGATACGTGACAAAGGAAGATGCTCGCTTAGACACAAACGTTTCAGCATATATTTCTGGTCATTACTATTATGTTGCAATTATTAACTGGAATTATACCAGACTGATATCTTACATTACAGTGGAAAGTCCCAGAAACTGACTACTTGGGACACGTGGTCAGCAATAGTATGTTTCGGGCCTTTAATGGTATATAACTGCTTAAGCCTTTGCTAACTGGTCAAATAAACTATGCTTAATTTGTACTCCGTATGCTATGACGCTACATCCTTTGTGGTTTGGGTCTATAAAAACTGTCAGACACGTCACCTCTTTGGACATTCAGTGACTTTGCTGATGTCTCCGTGCTGCACGTTAATCCACTGTTTGTTGGTCTCCAATAAACCTCGCTATCTTTTGTGCTGATAGAGAGTCGTATGTGTGGTATTATTTCTTATTGCGTATTTCAGCTTCTACAACACCAATGCAGATACCACTTACACAAGGCAAACACAAACTTCTTCTACATGCCACTTTTTACTATTTACAACAAACACACAAAGCATCTGTTGCTCATCGACCCCCATTTCAGAGTACTGCAGGCAGCGGACATGCCAGACACAATAACAACACACGTCTACAAGGAAGAGACAGGCAGAAGGTCCCCAGGGTCACTTGATTCTGACAGAAAGGCATCGTGTAATGGTAGAGAAGGTACTTCTGGTCCATGGAGTCGGTCTCCATTCCACACAGTAACATAGAGATGAAGTAAGACATGGTCTATTGCGTGTGTCATCAACTCATGGTGCAACATTGTTTGAAGGGTCTCATGGTCCATGGAGTCGGTCCCCATCGCACAGAGTAACATAGAGATGAAGTAAGACATGGTCTATTGCGTGTGTCATCATCTCATGGTGCAACATTGCTTGAAGGGAGGCATGGTCCATGGAGTCCGTCCCCGTCACACACAGTAACATAGAGATAGAAGTAAGACATGGTCTATTGCATGTGTCATCATCTCATGGTGCAACATTGCTTGAAGGGATACATGGTTCATGGAGTCTGTCCCCATCTCATACAGTAACATGGAGATAGAAAGAAGCACGCTATGGTCTATTGTGTTTTTCCCCCATCATATGATGTAATAAATATGCACTGAAGGAACTCATGGTGCATACAATCTTTCCGCATGACATTGTGTGACATAGAGATGGAATGAAGCATGTTGTAACATTGACTGATGGAACTGATGGTCCATGGAGTCTGTCTCTACCGCATACTGTAACACAGCGATAAAAACAAGCTATGGTCTGTTGTATCCATCTCCATCGCATGGTGTAACATTCACTGAAGGAGCTCCTGGTCCCTGCAGTGTTTTCCCATTACATGGGGTAACACAGAGATAGAAGCATTTTATGATCTGTTTTGTCTGTCCCCGTCGCGTGGTGTAATATTGACTGTAATAATTTATGGTCAATCAAGGCTCTCAAATAACATGGGCAGAAATGACTCATGGTCCTTACAGTCTGTCCTCACAGCACAGTGAAATGTAGAGTTAGAAGGGATTCAGGATTGATCAAGTTTGACCCTGTAGCACAGTGTAACAGCAAATGACAGAACTCAAAGTCTAGCAAGTCTGTCCACCACTACCAGAGACAGATGAACCTCAGGGTCCACCAATCCATTTATAGCAGAGCTATGAGAGACTGATTCCATTAAGTCTGACTGCATCACATGGCATTATGTAGATACAGACGAAACACAGCAGCCTCAAGGTTTATGAATTCTGTGACATTCACATGTAACATGATTCATATTCAACTATTTCTCACGTTGTATCGTATCACAGAGAGATATGGGCATTAATTGTCCATCAAGTCTGTCCCAGTTGTAGCCATTAAATGGCATCTTGGTCCTTTGAATCAGTCTACATTGCATGGTGTAATAGAGATGGATGGGGTTCCTTAGTCATGCAGTCATCATTCCATGGTGTTACACAGGGAGAGAAGGTGCTCGTGGGCCGCTGAGTGTGTCTCCACTGCATGGCGCAACATTGACAGAAAGATTCTCGGTCCATCAAGTCTGTCACCCACTGCACAGGTTCAGCCATCATTTATTCTCCATTGTATAATAAGACAGAGAAAGAAGAGGCCTGTGGTCCATTGAGTCTGTTACCCACAATGTTTTCCATCATAACATCTGAGCCTTGTGATCTATCATGGCTCTTCAAGTCTGTGTTCACTACACGATGGAGCAAAGAGACAGAATGAACTCTACATAGTCTTTCCCCATCGAATGATGAAACAAAGATCAGAGGAATACATTGTCCATCAAGTCTGTCTCCATTACTTGGTGATCAGAGAGCTAGAAGGGTCTCATGTTGCATTCATTCTGACCCTGCTGCCTGCTTTGTGGGGAACAGATGAGCCTCATGATCTATGCAGTCTTCCTATGCTGCATGGTCTACAATGCAGATGGAAGGACGCATAGGTCATCATATCTGACGCCAAGATATGGTGCAGCAGCGAGTTCGAAGAGACTGATGGTCAAGTATGTCTCCACTGCATGGAGTAATAACAATAAAAAAGACTGATGGTCTCTGTAACCACTCAGGGACTAGATGCACAGCAGGCACCACTGTTGGGGACACACACGGTTACATACTGCCTTTACAGAGAAGACATTTCCTTCACAGAAAAGTCTGGAGTGGCTGGAGGAGATGGAAAACAGGCAAGCTGCAGCTGAGGCACATGAAGGGGGTCTAGAGCACACCGATCTAGAAGGTGTGATACCAGAATATTGTTGTCAGAGTATCATATGACATAATTATTATTTCCTAAATATCATCTACAAAACTATTACCTTATTGGAGTTAATGATATTTCAGGATATGGTAATCTAACATACAACTCACCGAAGAAGGTCATGCTTTGGAGGGAAGCTGAACACATACATAAGAAGCATCAGTCCCTCCTAACCAGTACTAGGAACGTCTGTGCTGTAGTTTGTTGCCTCTCACTTCGGTTTATACCCAGCACTGGCTTCCACACATCTTTGATATTTTCGCCCAGTTTTGGTTCCCTCTTGATCCGTTTCTTACAGCTCAGTTCAGAGTGTTTTCCTTAATGGGTTTGTTTTTTCGCATTATCCCTAACTTGGCTGGGGTCTGAGCTGACATTATGGACCGATGGAAGTGACATGAGGCCAAGAGGTAGCACATCGCATAACATGGGCGCCATCTTAGGTGGGTCTTTCAGACGAGACATGGTTTCAGAACTGTTCCCCCTGCCCACACTGTCGACCGGCAGAAGTGACGTGACATTAGGGGGCGGTGTGTCACGTTATGTGAGAGCTATCTTAGATAGGTCAAGGCTTTCTTGATTGTCTAAACTCATGAAGCAGGAGTATTTTTGGATATGCCGATAAATTGAAGGCACACATAATATTCATTACCAGTGTATGGGTCAATTATGGGGCGTTGTCTACACTCCGTTAAATACTAAATACCCCTATTAGTGTGTGTGTGTATGTGTGTGTGTTTCCTAATTACATGTGGTGTTTCATGCATACATTGACCTATCAATCAATAAGGTTTCTTATAAAGCACAACTAATCACCCGTAAGAGTCTCAAGGCGCTTGGGGGGGAGGGGTGGGAGGTTGGGTGGATCTGTGGTTCAGTCAAAGAGCCAGGTCTTGAGGTCCTTCCTGAATTGCGGCAGCGATGGTGATTGCCTGAGGTGCAGAGGGAGGAAGTTCCAGGTTTTCGCACCGAGGTAGGAGAAGGATCTTCCTCCAGCCGCGGTCTTGCGGATCCGTGGGATGGTGGCCATGGGCAGCTGGGTGGAGCAGAGATGTTTGGTGGGAGTGTAGAAGGAGAGGCAGTGATCGAGGTATGCAGGTCCAGCGTTGTGGAGGACTTTGTAGGAGTGCGTGAGGAACTTGAAGGTAATTTGTTTGTTGATAGGTAGCCAGTGATGGTCTCTTAGGTGGCCGGTGATGTCGCTGTGGCGTGGATGAGTCTGGCGGAGGCGTTCTGGATGTTCTGCAGTTTCTTTAGGAGTTTCTGGATGGTGCCGGCATAGAGTGCATTGCTGTAGTTGAGTCTGCTGCTGATGGTGTGACTGGTTTTCTTGACTCAGTGGGGATCCACTTGAAGATCTTACGAAGCAGGCCGAACATGTGGAAGCAGGAGGACAGACTGCATTGATTTGGAGGTTCTTTGAGAGCGAGGAGTCCAGGATGATGCAGAGGTTTAATGCGTGGTCCGTGGGTGTGGACGGGTTACGAGCGCTGCGGGCCACAAGGAGTCATGTCAGGTGGAGGGGGTGGTGCTCAGGATGAAGACTTTAGTCATGTCTGAGTTAAGCTTGAGGCAGCTGTCCTTCATCCAGGTGGCGACTGCCTTCATCCCATTGTGGAAGTTGCTCCTGGCGGCTATGGGTTCATCTGTGTGGAAGAGAATCAGCTGGGTGTCATTGGCATAGGAGACAATGTTGAGTCCATGGCTTCTGATGATGGCGGCAAGCGGGGTCAGGGGTCATGTAGATGTTGAAGAGGGTGGGGCTCAGGGAGGATCACCGAGGCACTCCGCATCTGATCTCTGTGGGTTCTGAGTTGAATGGTGGAAGACTCCCTGTGTTCGGCCGGTGAGGAAGGAGCGGCACCATTCTAGGCCTTTGTCACGGATGCTTGTGTCGTGGAGTCTTGCGCAGAGAGTGTGGTGGAAGAGGGTGTCGAAGGCAGCTGAGAGGTCCAGGAGGATGAGGGCAGCAGTTTAATCTCGGTCAAGGAGTGTCGGATGTCATCTGTAGTGTCGAGGAGTGCAGTGGTTGCTTCTGAAGCCCGTTTGTGAGAGGTCCAGGATGTGGTTCGTTTCAATGATGGCTTTCTCGATGAGTTTGATAGGGAAGGTGAGCAGAGATATGAGTCTGTAGTTCTCAAGGTCCGTCGGGTCAGCAGAGGGTTTCTTCAGCAGGGGGGTTGATCTCTGTGTGCTTCCAATCTTTCAGGAAGGTGGTGGACTCGACGGAGCAATTGATGGTGCAGAAGGGTCCAGGTGCAATGGAGGTGCTGGTATTGTCGAAGATGTGGTGAGGGCAGGGATCCGAGGGAGCTCAGGAGAGGTTGCTCTTCATGATCCTGAGGGTGTCATCAGAGGTGAGGGTGGTTCCGTTGGGCAAGGTCTGGAGCCATTGGGTGTGGTGGTTGTGGGTGGGGTGGGAGGGTCTTGGGTTTGCAAAGCTGTTTAGATCTCCATGATCTTGCGGTGGAAGAAGGTGGAAGAAGGTGGTGAGGTTGTCGCAGAGGTCGTGAGAGGGGGGAATGTCTGCTGTCTCTGTGCTGGGGTTGGAGAATTCTTTGACCACGGCGAAGAGTTCTTTGCTGTTGTGTGCGTTGGCGTTGATGCGTTCCTGTATGTCTGATTTCTTTGTTGTTCTGAGGAGGTGTGCGGTGATGGTGGTTTTGAAGGTTGCGTGGTCTGCCCTGATCTTGCTGCTCCTCCATCTTTTCTCGAGCCGTGTGCAGCTGCACCGGGACTCTTGGAGAGTGGGGGAGAACCAGCTGGCTTTCTAGGAGGGCTGCTTGCCTGAGTGTTTTTTGCGGGGAGCCAGTGTGTTGGCGCAGTCGGAGATCCAGCAGTGTGGGTTGTGCGCTAAGGTGTTGGGGTCCATGGATGTTGGTGGTGGGGTTTTGCTGAGGGAGGTAGTAAACTTGTTACAGCTTCTGCGAAGATCACACAGTGGGTTTGGTGAAGGAGAAGTTGACGCAGTGGTAGTCGTTCCAGTGTGGTTCAGAGGTGTGGCTGATGCAGATCGTGCTTGTGGAGAAGATGGGGTCGAGCGTGTGTCTTGCTGAGTGGGTTGGAGTTGTTATAGAGTAAGTTGTTATAGAGTAAGTCCCCTAAATAATTGAGAATGATTAAAAAAATTACCTTTACCAGAAACGTACGGTTTTAAAAATGGGTTGAAACATAGTGTAATAGAGTGTGTATCTACACTAAAGAAATGTTACTTGCAGAGCAAAAAATGCAATGGGACCCTGCTTGAAAGAGAGCACTGAGTTTGCAGAAGAGTTGTTCTCTCTCAACTCTTTTTTTTTATACTAAGTGTCCAAGGAATTTAGGTTCTCTTTGCTCTCCTTATTATTGGATCTTATTACAGATGTATGTGGAAGGAGCCTCTTATATGTTGATTTACAAAGTAGCTGTGTGGCTCCATAGCAAAATGCTACTGTCTCTCTGAGGAATCCCAAAAGAGAGGAGCTCAATTTCTTAAGGTGAATGTTCGTAGTATCTCATCATTTAGGCCATATATCTTCGCAACCTAAATGTTGTTCCTTTGAAATAAAACCCTACCTGGATACCCTTATGAAACCAGGGTAGGAAATCACTTCTTCGAGGGAGTGTCCATGGCATTTCCTTATTTAAGCTGTCAATAGCAGAGCATAAATGAAACACCTAACGTTCTATTTTCCGCAGCCTCTTCTGTATGTTTGGCCCAGCTTGTAATTTTTCTACTATCACCCACTTTATGTCATTAGGTGCATGGTTTTTGTAATATAGTGTCTAGTTGATTTGCTCGCTGTACATTGGCATTGAGTCATGCATCCGTGCTAAGTAATCCTGGTTTTCACTGATCTCGTAGTCATGTCTATATAGATTGAACTGTATGGGCACTGAACCAAGTATATGCAATTGCTGGTATTACAATTGGTATGACCATGTAGTTGCCATTTATGGGATAGGCCAAGATCAACTTCTTTTGTTGGTTCAGTGAGATAACGGATGTTGCAGTCCCCTCAAAGGTGGCGTTCCTCAATCTTGAGAAACCCCAGAGTGTAGACAATAATTCTGTTTTCAGATGTTTTTGTGGTCTGATGTGGATCAAGTGATCTCTTTGATTGTACTATCTTTTCAATGCGAACAGAGGCTTGGGAAAATTCAAGTTGCAGTGTTCAAAATGTTCCTATTTTCATTGATGATCGTCTTTACCTCATTGGATCTAGAGGTGAAAGTGGTTTTACAGTCGATGCGTTCAAAAGGTGTCTTGGATAGGGTTTCCAGTAATGTTTCTTTGTTGTTATTGCTGGCATGTTTACTCTTGTTACAGATAATTCTTGCTGGGTAGTACTTCTTTCTGAGTTTGTTTGATTGTTTTGCGGCCTGGTTATCATAATCCTCCATTTTGTTGCAGTTCCTGCGTAAACGCTATTGGATGATGACTGATGTATCTTAGAAGGCTGTTACGGTCAATTTTTTAGACATATGTGTTGGTACTCATTATTCCATCTACAATCCTGATGGTTAGATCCAAGAATAAAATGTCTTTAGTGTAAATGGTCTGACTGAGTAAACTTTAGATAAGGATCCAGTCTGTTAATCCAATTTTTTTAAAAAGGCCTCCGCGTTTGATTTATCTCCATTCCATAGTACAAGTATATCTTAAATAATCCTGGGCCATTAAATGATTTAATATCTGAATGGGTTTTTGAATGATAAATGAAGGTGTCCACGAAGTTATACATATAGAGGTAGGCCAGACTTGGTGCAAATGTGTTTCCCATGGATGTACCTTGTGTTTGTAGATATAAACTGTTTTCAAATTGAGAGAAATTCTCCTTCAGTGACATTGTAGCATATTCCATGATGGAGCTGACCGGTGTTATAGAGGTCCAAGTGGATGCTCTCAGTAATCCTTCAATGACAGATAATGTTGCTTCTTGTAGAAAGCTCCTGTAGAGCACCTCCCCCATCAACCATATTTAGTAAATTGTCTTCTCCTTCCAAGTGTATGGTGTTCAGAAGATTTAGGACAACATTTGTACCTTTTAAGAATGTTGGTGTTGTCACTAGAGGATGGAGGAAGGAGTCGCAAAAGTAGATTAATAGATCAAAAATGGAATCGATACCTGAGACAATGGGTCATCCGGGTGGTGGTATTTTGTGAAGTATGTAGAAGTAAGGTGTCTAGGGGTTCTGCTTTTGGAGGAATTAGGCTTCTTTTTCTGTGATCCATCCCATGGTCTCAGCGTTATAGAATATTGTCTTGATTCTGTTTTTTATGGTTGGGGTCAGATCCTTGGTAGGTTTTATGCAACTGTTACCGTCATAGAGGAGTCACAAAAATTATCTCCTGTAATCCTTTTTGACATAATCATATTTGCACCCCGTTGTCTGCTGGTTTTATTATGATAGTCCTGTAATTTGAGAGGGTTCGAATTGCCCAACTCTGTTTTCTAAAGATGTTCTGGATCATTGTTTTAGGGCCCGGTCAGAAAGCTTCCTTGAGGATGGTTTGCTCGAAAGTCCGGGTTTTACTAGGCATTAGTGATAACGTAGGATTGAAGGTTGAGGGATTTCTCAGTCCTGTATTAGTAGTTTCCTCTCTGGTCTGTCTTTGAAGAAGAAATGTAATTGTATCTTTCTAAAGAAGGTTGATAGTTCACAATGTACCCTGTAGGGATCTTCTTTTGGTGTGAGAGTAAAGCCAAGACCGCGATTGAGTTCTTTTCTCTCATTTTCGGTGATGGGTTGTTCAGAATGAATTGAAATCAAGTTGTCTTTGTCGGGTTCATATCTTTTGTTTTGCTCCTCCTTTGAATCTGCAGTTCCTCTATCCATTGTACGTGGTATTGCAGACCTTTTTGCTGCGTCTCTACGTAGAGTCCCACCTAAGTTGGCAACCTCATAAATGTTCCTTCACTGAGAGCCCTCACCTCCAGAGCCCACTGAAGCGGGTAGGTGGATACGCAATGCTTCTTCAGGATGGAAGCAAGTGCTTTGGTCATGATATATTGCATTACATTACATTAAGCATTACAATAGTGTTTCAATGCATTTTGAACTTCATTGTTATTCCAACTGATGTTGCATAAGAAGCGGCTCCATGACCCTCAAAGGAGCCCGTTTATTTGGAAAAGAAAAACAATCCTCCGACTTCTGTTTTCATTCTTCACTTCAACGTTTGCAATGATCATGACGGTCGCATGCTAGGGCACTCTATCATTTACATGAGTAGGCAACATTTCATTTTTCCTGTTACCCGCCACACATGCTATATGTTCCTGACTGTTGGAAGGCGGACCCCGAGGAGTCGGTGAGACCACCAAGGGGGGGCCCTCTCACTGCACGAAGTAGCCGAGCGCTGCCGAGAAGTCTCCTGAGAGATCCTTCTCCTATCCCGTACTAGCACAGTAACACCACCACACCGGACTCAAGGAGGTTGTCTCAAGACAAGCAATTCTTTATCATCAATAAAAGGTTACGAGCTCAATATTTACACGAAGGGATCGAGGGATCCACCAAAAGTCTCAATGTCTCTTTGGAAGGGTAGGGGTAGCGGGACAGTCTTTGGCAGGAATGTGGTACGAGGGTACCTGGGGCCCAGTTCTTATCCTCACGCTGGAGGACCTCTGATCTCGGAGGGGTCGAGCCGCGACGGCGTCAGCAGGGCTCTGGCGTACAGTTCGTGGAGAGCCGCAATTCAATCAGCAGGGCTCTCAAGATGGTCTCTGTTCAGCTCGAGCCGCGACGTCGTCAGCAGGGCTCCGAGGAAGGTTCCAGCGAGGTTGGGCCGCGACAGCGTCAGCAGGGCTCCGATGTTCCAGGTGGTTCAGAAAGAGTTCACAAGAGGGAGCCGCGACGCAGTCAGCAGGGCTCGTGATGGTTCCGACAAGAGTTCTTCTCCGTAGGGTCAGCCGCGATTCAATCAGCAGGGCTCTCGACTCCGGGATACAACTGCCGAGCTGTGGTGGGGTTGCCCCAGATATAGGTCTGGAGCCCTTTGATGTCCGGACCTATGCGCCCGAGGGGGCGGAGTGGCCGGGTGGAGGTGGCCAGACGCCCAGCAGGAGAGGCGCCAGGCCCATGGGAGTTGCTGGGCGATCACACCTCGAGAGGGGAGGACAGTTGGGGGTCCCATCGATACTGTCCTCCGCCGGGGGCGATGAATGGTTCCTGCGGCACCCCCTGGCTAGTTCGTGGTGCCTCGATGTCGGGCTTCGCTGGGGTCGAGGCCGGGTTGGTGCACGGGGTGACGTGGATGCCAACAAGATGGCGGAGCCACGAGGAGTATGCGACCACGTGCAGCTCCGGGTGAAGGGCCTTGGTGCAGTTCAGACGGGTGGCCCGTGAAGGCCGGGGCGGGGAACGGGCACAATCCAGGGGGTTAAGGACCACGCCACGAGGCCGGGTCCAACAGGCGTCCCCCCCAGCCGAAGGCATGGAGAGTCACCCATCTCCTTGGGGATTCTCCTCGTCAAGGCGGAAGAAGCGGGACAGGCCGTCGGCGTTGGCGTGGTCATTGCCGGGCCGGTGTTCGACGTCAAAGTCCATCCCTTGTAGCGAGATGGACCACCGCAGCAGCTTGGGGTTCTCGCCCCGCATTTGCATCAACCATTGCAAGGGCCGGTGGTCGGTCTGGACCCGGAAGTGGGTGCCAAAGAGGTAGGGCCGGAGCTTCTTGAGGGCCCACACCACAGCGAAGGCCTCACGCTCAATAGTGCTCCAGCGTTGCTCTCGGGGCAGTAGTCGTCGGCTGATGAAGGCCACTGGTCGGTCGAGCCCCTTTTCGTCGGCTTGGGATAGGACGGCCCCGATCCCATACTCGGAGGCGTCCGTCTGTACCACGAACTCCTTCTGATAGTCCGGGGCCTGCAGCACCGGGGCAGTACACATGGCTGTCTTTAGGGTGTCGAAGGCTGTTTGGCAGCGGGGTGTCCAGTGTACCTTCTTGGGCTGCTTTTTGGACGTTAACTCTGTGAGGGGGCCAACAATGCTCCCATAGTCCCGGATAAACCGCTGGTAGTATCCGGTGAGACCCAGGAAGGCCCGGACAGCGGTCTGGGTAGTGGGGGGTTCCCAGGTCTGGATGGCATCTATCTTCGCTTGGAGGGGGGCCACCTGCCCGCTCCCCACTTGATGGCCCAGGTAGGTCACGGATCCGTGGCCGATTTGGCATTTGCTGGCCTTGATTGTGAGCCCGGCCCGCTGGAGGGCGGCCAGGACGGCCTCCAGGTGGAGGAGGTGCTCGGCCCAGTGGCTGCTGTACACGGCAATGTCATCTAAGTAGGCCGCGCTGAAGGCCTCAAGCCCGGCCAAAACCTTGTTCACCAGTGTTTGGAAGGTGGCCGGGGCGTTCTTCATTCCGAAGGGCATCACCCGAAAGTGGTAATGCCCATCCGGAGTCGAAAAGGCGGATCTTTCTTGGGCGCCGGGGGTGAGCTGGATTTGCCAGTACCCGGCGGTGAGGTCCAGCGTGCTCAAGTAGCGAGCGGCCCCTAGGCGGTCGATCAGTTCGTCGGCCCGGGGTATCGGGTGTGCGTCCGTCTTTGTTACTCCATTCAGTGCTCGGTAGTCCACGCAGAATCGCAACTCCGGGGGGTGACCGGGAGCTGCGGCCTTGGGCACCAGGACGACAGGGCTGGCCCACGGGCTGTCGGAAGGCTCGATGACCCCCAGGGCCAGTATCTTCGCTACTTCGGCCTGGATGCAGGCCCGCACTCGGTCAGGCACCCGGTAGGCTCTGTGTCGTATGGGGGGGGTTCTCCCCGGTGTCGACGTCGTGGACGCACCAGTGGGTCACCCCCGGGGTGAGAGAGAAGAGGGCTGCGTAGTCCCGCAGTAATCGCTGGCAGTCGTTGCGCTGCTCCGGGGTCAGGGACGAGGCGAGTTGGACACCTTCGATCGATCCATCATGGATGTTGGACTGCAAGAGGTCGGGCAAGGGCTCGGAGTCGTCCTCGCTCCCCTCGTCGGTCGCCAGCAGCAGGCTCAGTTCGGTCCGGGCGAAGTGGGGTTTTAGCCTGTTCGCATGTAGGACCCGGAGGGGGTTCCGGGGGGACTCCAGATCGACCAGGTAGGTGACGGGACTTTTCTTCTCCACCACCTTGAAGGGCCCGGTCCACTTGTCCTGGAGGGCGCCGGGTTCGACCGGGGCCATGACCCATACTTTCTGACCTGGCTCGAATTCTACCGTAGAAGTGTTGCGATCGTACCACCGCTTCATGTCCTCCTGGCTGGCCTCGAGGTTGGCTTCGGCTATGGCTCGGAACTTGCGGGTCTGGTTTCGGAGGGTCAGGAGGTATCGGTAGACGTCAGGAGGGGCGCCTCGGGGCTTCATCTCCCAGCCCTCCTTGACCAGGCTGAGTGGTCCGCGGACCGGGTGCCCATACAATAGTTCAAACGGGCTGAACCCCAGGGACTTCTGCGGGACCTCCCGATAGGCAAACAGGAGGCAGGGCAGCAGGACATCCCATTTCCGCCTGAGGGGTTCTTCCAGGCCCTGGATCATCCCTTTCAATGTTCGGTTGAACCGCTCAACCAGCCCGTTCCCCTGAGGGTGATATGGGGTCGTGAACTTGTATGTGACCCCGCATTGTTGCCACAGGGACCGCATGTACCTGGAGATAAAGTTCGTGCCACGGTCGCTCACCACTTCGCTGGGGAATCCCACTCGGGAGAAGATCCCCATCAAGGCCCGGCCTACCACAGGGGCCGTTATAGTTCTGAGCGGGACCGCCTCCGGGTACCTGGTGGCGTGGTCCACGAGGACCAGGATGAAGCGGTGGCCCAGGGCGGTTTGGGGGTCCAGGGGTCCCACAATGTCGATTCCGACTCGTTCAAACGGGGTGCTGACGGCGGGAAAGGGCTGGAGGGGGGCCTTGACCCGACCCCCCGTCTTTCCGCTGGCTTGGCAGGTCTGGCAGGACCGGCAGTGGTTGTCCACATCTCTCCGCATCCGAGGCCAGTAGAAGTGGGTCACCAGACGACTGTACGTTTTGTCTTGCCCCAAGTGTCCGGCGAGGGGCACATCATGGGCCAGGTTGAGAAGGAACTCCCGGAAGCGGAGGGGGACCACCAACACGCGGCCGGCCCCGAGTTCTGCCACTTTCTGTTCACTGTACAACAGGCCCTCGGCCCAGTAGATCCAGTGGGTGCCGGTCTGGTCACCGTTGGCTTGCGTGGTCGCCTGCTGTCGGACCCCTTCGAGAGAGGGACAGGACTGTTGCTCTTGCTGGAACTGCTCTCGGGTGGGGCCCCCTTCATGTTGCCATTGCGTCAGTTCTGGTAGGGCGCTCGGAGAAGCCATCTCTTCGGGGGAGGATTCGCTGGGCCCGGGGTCGGTGTCCGCCTCCTCCTCGCTGCTGGCGGGAGGGGGTGTGAGCCCCTCGGGTCGGGCCGTCCCGGAGGTCGAGGAGGAGCGGGGGGCCTGGGCGGTCATGGACCGGGTGATGGCGCAGGCCCAATCAGCCAGTCCCAACATTCGGAGGTGCTCTCGTCGTTCTACTTGAGCCCAGGGGGAACTCTCCAAGTCGTTCCCCAGGAGGCAGTCGACCGGGGCGTCGTCGCGCACCGTCACCTTCAGCAGGCCCGTCACCCCTCCCCACTCGAAGGGGACCAGGGCCATCTGGCATAGGCTTTCACTGTTGTCGGCCGTCCGCACAGGGCACAGCACATTCGGTAGAATCTGTTCCGGGGTCACCAGGTGGCAGCGGACAGCGGTGATACTGGCGCCGGTGTCGCGAAGGGCTTCGGCCCGTTGTCCGTTGACCGTGACCTGCTGCCGGTACTTCTGGGTGTTGGTTGGGATGGGGGTGCAGGGTACCATCTCTCGGCTACCCAGGCAGACCAGGGACATGGCTGCCGGCTCCCACTCAGTGTTTTCTCGGTCGAGGGCCTCTTCTTCCTCCTCTCCCCCCAAGGCGGCGGCTGTCAGCTGCCGGGGCGGGGGCCCGCCGGCCCCGTTTCTTCGGTTCAGGGGGCAGGCCGGGTCGCTGGCAAAGTGTCCGGTTTGTTGGCAGCCATAGTAGGTCACTGGTGGCCGTGGTCCGGGTCGGGCCGGGCCCACCCTTCGCGCTAGGCTCGGGGAGAGATGTGGCTGCGGTGGCCCTCGAGGGGGGCTCCTGGGGGCCCCAGCGGGAGGGTCTCGGTTCCTGTTCGGCCCTCCCCCCCACCGCGCTGGCGTGGGGGTCCGTTGGGATTCCTCTGGTACTCCCCCATTGAGCTCCGGGGGACCCGGGAGTTGACCCATCGATCGGCCTCGACGGCAAGTTTGCGCGGGTCGGTCATTTTGCTGTCGAGGAGGTGCTGTCTCAGTTCCACGAAGCAATTATTGGAAAGGTGTTCCCAGACGATGAGGTCGACCAGTTGTCCGTAGGTGGTTACTTTGCTGCCTTTGATCCACCCTTCTAGGGCCCGACTGAAAAAGTCCACATATTCCACCCATGTGGTACCCGGGATTTTCTTGCAGTCTCGGAACCGCTGGCGGTACATCTCCGCTGTTAGTCCGTATCGGGTGAGCAGGGCCTCCTTCATGTGATCGTAGGAGGTCATCACCTCCTCCGGTAGCTGGAGCAGCGTGTCCCGCCCTTCACTCAGGAATCGCCCCCACAGGCCTGCGCCCCAGTCTTTTCGGGGCACCCGATGGGAGGTCATGGCCACCTCGTAGGCCTTGAACCATTGTTGGATATCGTCATTCTTGTAATACTCCTTGACGACCTCCTTCGGGATATGCACCTTGGCCTCGGGGGGCGGTAGAGTGTCTCTAGTACTGGGGGTGTCGGTCCCTCCGTTCTTGGCCTTGATCTCGAGCTCCTTGAGACTGCGCTCGTGCTCAAGAGTTATTTTCTTTTCCTCCAACTCCCGGTGTCGTCTCTTCTCTTCTATTTCTTCTTGAAGGCGTAGCTGCTCGAGGGCCAGTTTCTTTTCTGCCAGCTGGAGTTCGCCGTCCAGCCGCAGTCGGGCGAGCTCTAGTTCGTGGCTCCGGACCTTTTCCCGCTCTCGTATTTCTTCCTCGGAGAGGCCGGTTTCTAGGCTCTTTCTTCCTCCGGTTGCCGGGGTCAGTGCAGTTGCTGTGGTCTCCGTCAGGGGCAAGGGCCCTTCTTCCTGGGAGGGGCCTGCCCCAGCCTCCAACCATGCCCTCAGAGCTTTCTGCATCTCTTCCTTGGTACCGAGGCTGGTGGTTGCAATGCCTTTGTCTCTGCAGAACTGTTTTAATTCTTTGTGCGTATATTCCTCCAGCCGTTCGGGCTGGAACTCCATTGTCGCGTTGTTTTCCTGGTTGCTCATGATGCTATTTGTTTGGATGGGTAGCTAGTGGGTACTGGCTGGTACGTACTGCGTTCGGCTCGGATCCCGTCGCTGGCCACCAAATGTTGGAAGGCGGACCCCGAGGAGTCGGTGAGACCACCAAGGGGGGGCCCTCTCACTGCACGAAGTAGCCGAGCGCTGCCGAGAAGTCTCCTGAGAGATCCTTCTCCTATCCCGTACTAGCACAGTAACACCACCACACCGGACTCAAGGAGGTTGTCTCAAGACAAGCAATTCTTTATCATCAATAAAAGGTTACGAGCTCAATATTTACACGAAGGGATCGAGGGATCCACCAAAAGTCTCAATGTCTCTTTGGAAGGGTAGGGGTAGCGGGACAGTCTTTGGCAGGAATGTGGTACGAGGGTACCTGGGGCCCAGTTCTTATCCTCACGCTGGAGGACCTCTGATCTCGGAGGGGTCGAGCCGCGACGGCGTCAGCAGGGCTCTGGCGTACAGTTCGTGGAGAGCCGCGATTCAATCAGCAGGGCTCTCAAGATGGTCTCTGTTCAGCTCGAGCCGCGACGTCGTCAGCAGGGCTCCGAGGAAGGTTCCAGCGAGGTTGGGCCGCGACAGCGTCAGCAGGGCTCCGATGTTCCAGGTGGTTCAGAAAGAGTTCACAAGAGGGAGCCGCGACGCAGTCAGCAGGGCTCGTGATGGTTCCGACAAGAGTTCTTCTCCGTAGGGTCAGCCGCGATTCAATCAGCAGGGCTCTCGACTCCGGGATACAACTGCCGAGCTGTGGTGGGGTTGCCCCAGATATAGGTCTGGAGCCCTTTGATGTCCGGACCTATGCGCCCGAGGGGGCGGAGTGGCCGGGTGGAGGTGGCCAGACGCCCAGCAGGAGAGGCGCCAGGCCCATGGGAGTTGCCGGGCGATCACACCTCGAGAGGGGAGGACAGTTGGGGGTCCCATCGATACTGTCCTCCGCCGGGGGCGATGAATGGTTCCTGCGGCACCCCCTGGCTAGTTCGTGGTGCCTCGATGTCGGGCTTCGCTGGGGTCGAGGCCGGGTTGGTGCACGGGGTGACGTGGATGCCAACAAGATGGCGGAGCCACGAGGAGTATGCGACCACGTGCAGCTCCGGGTGAAGGGCCTTGGTGCAGTTCAGACGGGTGGCCCGTGAAGGCCGGGGCGGGGAACGGGCACAATCCAGGGGGTTAAGGACCACGCCACGAGGCCGGGTCCAACACTGACCAGGCGCAATCGGGAGGGCACTAGGGAGGGGTGGGTGGAGGGGGAGTTTTCAAGTTTAAGGTTTGCTGAAAGTAGGTTGTAAGTTCTGTAGGTAGTTAGGGGAGCAGAGGGACAGCGATCAAGCGGGCAGCGGGGTTCTTCACCGGAAGTATGCTCCTGACAGTTTCGTATTAATGTGCCATGTTTCTATATGACGCCGCCCGGCCTCTGGGATGTGGGCAGTACGGCTGTGTATACTACACGGATTAATGATTAAGGGGAGGATGGGAAACCTGCATTATTGACATGCATCCTGGTTGCTGTAAGCTGTACTTGGTCCTGCAATAAAAATGGTTTGACAAAAAAAATGAGTAGGCAACATTTCAAATATATGTTTGTCCTTGCATATATTTACGCGTTGTTGGTCGTATATTTTTATTTTTGAACAGGTCATGTTTGAACAGGACATGTGGGCTAAAAAACTCCAATGTGAGAATTCTTTATTTACTATCATAATAGATATGACTATGGGCATTATTAGGGTAAATACCAACTAGCAATATATCTAACTCAGGGTAGATTATGGCACTAACTACCGTTCCTGTAGAATTGCCACAGACTCATTTGAGCACATGAGGCATGAAACATGTTGACCTTCATACAGAACAATGGGCCATTATCTCCCTATTGGTTCACAGATTAGTTTAATCTTGGCATGAGTGACCTCTGATCTTAAGAATTGGGCATTTAGGCAGCCCATAGCCAATTTTAGCTCACTCACTTTCCCAATCTACCACATTCACTTCTGAATTTAGTGTAGGGGTATTACTCTATTGTTGGGCTAACATCAGCCATAGGGATTAGAAGATCTCTGGCAAAGAGCCCCCAGGAGAGGCCAGCTGGGTATTGCAGTGCCCACCCAGCGAGGAGCATGACCCAATGATGGAGCATGCTACTTTGGTGGGTGAAGGTCAAAGCATCTTATAAAGGAAGCCCCAATTGATTGTTTAGAATTTCATTAGCATCAGTGTTGTGTAGGATAGATCAGAGGATCGGCACACTTTAGGTGTTTATTACTGGTCATTGTTGGGAGGACGTGTGCTGGACCACTTATTTCCTCTCCATCCCCTCCTGTATTTATTTAATCAAAAATTGTACTCTTATACTCTTGAGCCTCATGACTGCTATCAGAGTGAAGGAGTCAACATCACTGTGGGATATTTTCACTGGAGTCAGAGCCCATATCTGATAGTAACTACATTTACTCTTGACTAAGAGATTAACCCTTAGAAACCAAGCAAACGACTCTAGTCTCTTCATGTCGTATCCCTGCCAGTCTGCTCCTCAGAGTTCTTTGGCTGAGATCCCACCGTAGAACACATATCGTAAGACATAGCCATCTTATTCTTTGCATGACACAGAAGGAACGCATACTCTATTGATTCTGCCTTCCCTGCAAGTCAATACATAATAGCAACTTTTGATCAACATATCATAGATAGAAGAATACCATGGTCCAAAAAAGGCTGTCCCCACTGCTGGGTGTAATACACAAATAGCATATGGTGGAACTTATATAGCCGTGTCTCATGGTACATCGAGTCTATACTCGACACTTGATCATGGTTCATCCAGTTTTTCCCACCCCATGGTATAAGTGATGGAAGGGACTCATGGTTCATGTTTGTCCCACCACACAGTGCTTAGCAACACCTGGTCCAATAATTCTAACCACACAAATTGATGTAAGAAAAAAGGAATTCATAGTGCACCAATATTATCACCACTACCTGTAGTAAGAGATAGAAGGGACTCATGGTTCATCGAGTTTTTCTCCACCGCCTGACACAAGAAATAAGGCTGTAAAGTTTATCTCCACCACATGAAGTAAGTGTCCGAAGCTACTCTTGGTTTCTGGTGTTTGTCTAAATCTCATGGTTTAACAGACAGGAGGGATTCCTGGTTCATCGAGTTTGAACCACGTGGATTCAGAGAGAAAAGGGACATATAATTCATCGAGTTGAGCTCTGCTGCAAGATGTAGAAGACATAAGAGACTCATAGTTAATTCAGCTTGTCTCCGCTGCTTGATGAGAGAGACGGATGGTACCTGAGGCTCCTCAAGTTTGTCACCACTTAATGAGGTTAGAGACCGAAGTGGCTCTTGATTCGTCGAACTGGTCTCCGCTATATGATGTAAGTCAATCACCTGCTCCTATCACCTGATGGAGTCACATTAAAAAAAAACAGGATTGACAATCTAGTGTTTTGCATCAGGGTTCCCTGTGCCTCGTTGTATTATGATATTTCATTTGGTGTAGGTGAGCAGGTGAGATGCTTCACTTTGCGATAAGGTCACCTGGCTTCCCATTGGGCCGTATCTCACCTATTATCGGAGGCGTATTAGACATAGCTCAGCCCTTCCTTCTTGCTACATTTCTGACTCACAGCATTATCAGATGGGGGTATCCCTGGTATGTGAGGTTAGAGAGGTAAGAGGCCCAACACACCCACCTTTTACAGGGAATCCCTGAGAGGAAAGAAATAATAATTGGAGTGGGTGGTGGGAAGGGTTTCTCCGTCAGTAGTCGCCTGTACAGGCCACGCTCTCTCCTTTGTTCTTGCTCGGCTAAGATGGTATCTCTAATCAAATGAGCCGGGGCTTGGTGTTGGTTTCAGTGCCAACCAAGTCAAAAGAGGAAGCAATACTAAGGAAACCATAATGAGGTAAGACAGAACAAGGGATAAATGGGTCAAGGAAAATAGGTTTGGAAAATGAAACAAATGAAAAACATTATTTAGCAAAGAGAAAAGTGTGGAGTAAAAGCGAAGTGAGAGAAATACAATTAGAACAAGCATTTGCAATGCAATAGGTCTCGCATTATAAAAGTGTGAGCAGTTGGTATTGCTAATAATAATGCAACACTAGCTATTGGCATTGTAAATGATAATGGCATTTATTTATGTGTTTTTTTAATAAAATAGATAAAGGCATTGTCATGAACAATGCCAATAGCTTACACTTTTGCAAATGCGAGACCTATTGCATTGCAAATGCAATAGGTCTCGCACTTATAGGAGTTTGAGCTATTGGCATTGTAAATGACAATGCTTTTAATTTAAGTTTTTTTTTTTTAAAACATAAATAAAAGGCACTGTCATTTATAATGCCAATAGCTCAAACTCGTATACCTGCGAGACCTATTGCAATGCAAATGCTTGTTAGAGGGGGAGTCTTAGGCTGTGGTGCGCATGTTTGAAGTCACTGTGAGCAGCCACCTCGAAGGTGCAGGCTGCAGACTCATCTTCTGGTGTATATGTAAACGTAGTGGGGCCGCTGCCCCTCTTTACATTATTGAAAGTTGACCATGTTTTCTGTCCCCCACATACAGATCTTCGGTGCGGTTCGCAACAATTTATCTGAAACAACCATGCTAAAAGTACATGCAAGAATCAGTTTGCTCCATGAAATGGGAACCCTGCAGCCCCAGGCAGAGAAGAATACCTGGTCTAATTAGATAAAACGCGCAGCTCAGATTACCGCGGAACTTTGAACTCAGCCAGAGGCCCAATTCTCACCTCTCTGACAATACCGCGGTATCGTCTGAATGGCTGGCGGACCAGACATCACTTAAAAACTCTGTTCAGTCCCACTGGCAAATGCCCACAAGAGAGATACCCTGTTTGGTGTGAGAGATGCAGGCAGGAGTCGGCTTAAGTAGCAGAATGCCAGAAATGAAGACAGGGAGAAAGAGAGAGTGTGAGAAAAACACAGCGACAAAAGGAGACCCAGAGAGACTCAGTGAGAAAGAGAAACTAAGAAATTGTCAGAGAAAAGGGGAGAGGAAAACAAACAGAGAGAATGACATAGAGAGAGAGAGAGAAAATGTATTAAGAGAAAGGAAGGAGGGGCACAGGGAAACTCAGAGACACAGAGTAAGAGGCAGACAGAGACAGACAGAGGGAGCGAGAGAGAAATAGGTTCAGCGATATAGAGACAGAGAAAGACTGAGATAGATATTATACATATCGAGAGAACTAGATATATATATAGAGAGGTGAAAAGAAACAGAGGGAGAAATAAGAAAGAGACAGAGAGGAAGGCAGAGTAGTAGAAAGAGAGATAAAGAGATGGGAACAGGGAGAGTGCAAGAGAGAGAGCGAGGCTCAAGGGAATGGGAAGAGAAAGACAGAAATAGAGTAGAGCAAAGAGAGAAATAGATGAAAGAGACAGGGAGGGAGAAAGAGGGAGACACAGAGGGAAAGGGGTGAAACCGAAAGAGAAAGAGAGTCAGATAGAGAGATGGACATAGAGAAAGTGAAAGTGAGAGACTCAGAAAGACAGAGAGGTAGAACATTTCATGCAATTTGGAGTGTGCTGCTTGAAAAAACTGTTTAATCGGGAAAATAAGATTTTATCTGACTGACTCATTGTATGACTAAACCCACCCAAAGGGGAATGGCGTCAGAAGTGATTGTTCTGTCATCGTGTCAGCTCAGCATTAGGCAAAGATAAGGGTGTTTGTCCTCTACGAGAGGGTATGGAGGTTGCACGAGTCTCTCAACGGCATCTTGAATTTAAATCAGACAGCTGGGTAGACAACAGAAAATGTGCCGGGGAGGCAAGGCTATGATGTCACTGTAGGTAATGCATAAGAAAGGGGATTGCAAGTAGTTGGGCGTTGATACACAGGAAAACAAGCATTAGCCGCATGCGCGCCTCGCGCTTAAAGTTTTTTTTAAAAACGACAAAAAAAAAGACAAGCCCAGCGGAGCGTGGCGCGCGCGCTTGGGGGCGGGGGAGCGCATTCCAGGATGACACAGATGGTTTCCATCGAGTTCTGGTTCGCATGGCTGAAACAGTCTAAGTTAGAAAGGGGGAACAAAAAAAGAGAAACAGAACACACAAAATATGAAGCAAAAAAACGTACAAAGCGCACAAACAATGGGAGATGAAAAGAAATAGAACGTAGAACTAAAGATGGAAGAGAGCTGGATAAGAACAGACAATTATACCGCAAGAGGAAAGGGGTGAACACGAGACATTAATACGAAAATAGAGGAAATAAAAGAAGAAAACGACAATGATTGAAAGAAAACTGCATAAACACGAACACACTGTGGTGGATTATAAATCCTGCAAACAAAAGTCACCTTGTGCACGGTTATGCGTTCACCAAGCACGGATCTGAACTCGGTAACTCGAGCAGCACCCTAAGTGATGAAAACAGTGTGCGTAATGTCTGGCGCGTAGCTTGGTCAATAGGTTTGGGGGAGGGGGGTTGGGAGCTTCTTTTCAATATAGCCTCAAATAATGTCTCAAAAACACCCGCCGCCTTGCTTTGCAGACAGATATAAATGCGATTTACTCAGCAGCATGTACATTTTCTAGTTACTTTAAAACGTGTATGAGCACAGCAAGTCTAGAAGCAGCTAAACTATTTGTGTAGAAATCTACGGGCGTTGTCGAAATTGGTTCCTTGCTGGAAGGAAAAACGTATATAAAATTCACTCTGCAACAAGACTACAACTGAATATTAAGACTCAATGAGTAAAGGAGAGGCATTCATGGAGGGAGGAAGGGAGGCGGCCGTGCGGCTGCGAATGTGAAAGTGATCGCAATCGTGATCAAACATCAAAGCGGCCGTGCGGGCGCGAAAGTGAAAGAAAACGAGTGCTTTCAGGCTGCCAAATGGTGCGCGCGCCCGGCGCACATTCACTGTATTTGGAGGCCTGAAAGCACTCGTTTGCACTTCCAAAACTCGCTTAGTATAAGTCTCGCCAGTGCAGCGCTAAAGCGCTGTCTCAGGCGAGACCTAAAAAACGAAAGGTGAGTAGTAAAAAGGAAGGGAGAGAAATAAACATAGATAAATAAATAAATAGAACAAGCTAGATACTAAGGACGTGTGAGAAACGGTGGTTGAGGAAATGTAAGTAAGAAATAAAGACAAAACGTAATGAAGCGAGTGAGTTAAAAAAGGAGAAAAGAATAAGGGGATGCATGCAAATATGAATAAGATGCAAAATAAAGACAAGCATTTGCAATGCAATAGGTCTCGAATTTATACGAGTTTGAGCTATTGGCATTGTAAATGACAATGCCTTTTATTTATGTTTTAAAAACCCACACATAAATAAAAGGCATTGCCATTTACAGTGCCAATAGCTCAAACTCTTAACAACTGCGAGACCTATTGCATTGCAAATGCTTGTTAAGGTGAGTTCATGTTTACTATGCGAGCAAAATAGTGAGTAAAGCATTCTGCACTTGCATTTTTACATGTAAATGTTTGTGTAAGCAAAATGTAAAACGAAAGCTAGCAAAGGCATTGAATTAACTTTAGACGTAGTTTTAGAAAAAAAGAAAGGATAAAAAAAAAACAGTGTGCCACTAAGTCTGGAGTGGCCTAACAGCTTTAAATTGTTTAGGAATCTGCTGTGAAAGGAAACAGCAATCCTACAATAAACTGAAAGTTAGCCTCCTAATTAAGATAGTTATCAGTGTTGCCGTGGCACCCTTTCAGCTGAATGCGTTTGAAAAGCGTTCACACCTTGGTTTCGGAAGAAGACCGAATGATGCGCCAAGAAGTCTGGAGTGGTGTGAAACGTTTGAATAGTTTGTAGATGTGTTTGATGTGGAGTCTGCAGTGGTACAATACAGAGAAACGTCGCCTCCTGGTTAAGAACGTTATCACTGGTAGGAGCTGTATATGCGGCTTTCATCAACTTGTACATATTGATGGAAACAACAAGGTGGGAAGTTTCAAACTGAGACCAGAATGTTGTTTTAAAGTTCCCTTTCCGTTCCCGCTCTAACAGTTGCACTTTCAAAACGTTAAAATAGGACGGAAGAAAAAAAAACTATGAAATTATACAAAGTGTTGTGCGGTTAAGTGGACAAAAACTGTAATTACTTATAACTATATGCACCCTGTGGAAACCAGTGTGTTTGTTTGTTTGAGAAATAAATGCGCTCCCTAACGTTTACTGCACCTAACACAAAGAGGGCTTCAGGAAAATAGAGAGCTAGAGAAGGAGATATAGGATATAGAATTAGAATAAGAGTGTGTGAGAGAAAGAGAGATGAAGAGAGAGAAAGGGTGAGAGAGAGAGATTATGGGTTAACGCATGGATGGCTGAATGGGCGGATGGTTGGGTGGATGGGTCACTGGCTAGCTTGCTGGATGGATGGGATCGTTGGGTAAGTGGGTGGGAGATGGGTGGATAGATAGATTGGTGGATGGTTGAATGGGGAGATAAAACAGAGGTAGAGAAAGGGGAGGAAGAGTGTGAGGATGGTTTTAACATTTAGCCTGCCTCACCTTAATAAATATTAGGCAGGTGATTTAGTTATTGTTTGCGAATGTACAGTTCCAAAAGTGGCCTATTGGTACATAAGGCACATTGCAAAATACACACCACTGCGATGAGGAGGGGGGCACAGGCTTGTGTGCACACCGGCATACCGCTGGGGCGAGGGGGGGGGAGTGAGGCGGGTTCACACGGGTGCGTGCACAACGCTGGGCGGGGGAGGGGGTAGAGGCTACTGGCTGTCACTGAACGTGCACACCACTGGGGGGGGGCAGAGCTCCGGGTTGCACTGAACGTGCACACCACTGGGGGGGGGGGACAGAGGGCTGCGGACTGAGTGAGCATGCACACCGCTGGTGCGTGGAGGGCGGCAGAGGGCTGCGACTAATCGTGCACACCGCTGAGGGGGGGCAGAGGCTGTGGGCTACCACTGAGCGGGCACACCTCTGAGGGGGCAGAGGACTGCGGGCTGCACTAAGCGTGTACACCACTTGGATAAGAGGGGCAGAGGGCTGCGGGCTGTCACGGTATTGCATGTGGAACACCACTGGGGAAGGAGGACTGCAGGCTGGCACTGAACGTGCATGCCGCTGGGGGCCGAGGGTTGCGGGTAGCACTGAAAGTGCACACTGATGGGGGCAAAGGGCTGCAGGCTGGCACTGAGCGTGCACACTGCTGGGGGTGGGGGGCGGAGAGGGCTGCGGGCTGCCAGTGAGCTTCCACGCTGCT
The DNA here is from genome assembly GCF_964204655.1 of Triturus cristatus. NCBI lineage: Eukaryota > Metazoa > Chordata > Amphibia > Caudata > Salamandridae > Triturus > Triturus cristatus. The sequence continues at coordinate 629,293,130 of NC_140579.1, read as the reverse complement.
GTGGGACAGCGGGCTGCAGGCTGGCACTGAACGTGCATGCCGCTGGGGGCAGAGCGTTGCGGACTGGCACTGAACGTGCACACTGCTAGGGGAGCAGGGGGGGTGGAGGGGCAGAGGGCTGCAGGCAGGCTTCTACCTTTGAGAGCATACCACACTGGATTCCGAGGTGAAGTGGGGGATAGTAGTGGGGAGGGGGTCGGGGTGTAAACAGTAAAACATCAGAGGTGGTCGACAAGTTATTAGAGGGAGTCAGAGCCGAGTGTTGAAAAGCCGGGCTTGCCTCAGAGAGTCCGTGCACCAAATGAACATTGAAAATATTCGGCATGTAAATCACGCAAACGATGTCATGTAAATAATAAATAATAAAAACCAGAGTCTGTTCAGAATTCAAAAACAGTCATCACGCAAACGATGTCATGTAAATAATAAATAATAAAAACCAGAGTCTGTTCAGAATTCAAAAACAGTCTGTTTATTAACGCGATGAATCGTTTCACCTTAGTGCTGCAGATGATACCAAGCGGTACAAAAGGGGGTGGTGATGGACGGAGCATCAGAACCAATCAAACACTCACACCCAGTCAACAGATCTGGGTTTGATCCATCACCGTTCTTTAGCCCACTCTGCCACCCCAGTTCAGACATGGCCATATGCAAATCAGTCTGACCCTGTGCCTCATGGGAACAGTCCAGCCCGAACTGCCAAGCCATGCCTTCCCTGGACCGGAAACAAGCTTCCTAGGACCGGTTTCTGGCATTTCAGCCGTCTTCAGCCAGGCTTGCTTGAATCCAGTGGCAAAGTGAGCAAGGGACTCACGTCTGAGCATATCCTGCCAACTTATGGCGAACAAAGCGGTACAAAAGGGGGTGGTGATGGACGGAGCATCAGAACCAATCAAACACTCACACCCAGTCAACAGATCAGGGTTTGATCCATCACCGTTCTTTAGCCCACTCTGCCACCCCAGTTCAGACAGGGTCATATGCAAATCAGTCTGACCCTGTGCCTCATGGGAACAGTCCACCCAAAACTGCCAAGCCATGCCTTCCCTGGACCGGAAACAAGCTTCCTAGGACCGGTTTCTGGCATTTCAGCCGTCTTCAGCCAGGCTTGCTTGAATCCAGTGGCAAAGTGAGCAAGGGACTCACGTCTGAGCATACCCTGCCAACTTATGGCAAACAAAACGGTACAAAAGGGGGTGGTGATGGACGGAGCATCAGAACCAATCAAACACTCACACCCAGTCAACAGATCTGGGTTTGATCCATCACCGTTCTTTAGCCCACTCTGCCACCCCAGTTAATCAGACATGGCCATATGCAAATCAGTCTGACCCTGTGCCTCATGGGAACAGTCCAGCCCGAACTGCCAAGCCATGCCTTCCCTGGACCGGAAACAAGCTTCCTAGGACCGGTTTCTGGCATTTCAGCCGTCTTCAGCCAGGCTTGCTTGAATCCAGTGGCAAAGTGAGCAAGGGACTCACGTCTGAGCATACCCTGCCAAGATGATACCAAGGCACTGACTAAAACACTGTAAAAGGGAGCGCAGTTAGATGTCTATATAGCTAGACCGGTGTAAGTATAGCATTATAAGGGGGATGTAGCTAAAACCAAAACAGAAACCTCGCCTCATGCGACACGGTGGAGAAGCTGTAAGTGAATTACAAGCCCGGCGCGCCGCTTGGCGGGGGAGCGCATTCCAGGCGGGGAAGCGGACCCTTTGAAGTGCTCCCAAAAGGGAGTGTCTCTATGTGAGAGGAGTTTCTTGTACTGCACCGGGTGTGTGCCTGAAGCGTGTAATGATGACCCTGTCTTGTGCAAGAGGGTGACTTGATTTCCTTGCTCCCCACGCTGCATTTGTCGGTGTGCGAGTGAAGCTTGCGCTGCTGACAGGGCTGTGCCTGTTACCAACACTTCGGCTACGTGTTGTCTGTGATTGAGGGCCGTTTGTGTAACCTCGAAACACCTTCTTGAAGTGGATAGATCCCAGTTACAAACAGAGTTGAAACATTTGGGTAAATGCCTACAGTTCTAATATAATTTTATGGATAACTAGTTTTGTTTCACAAGAGGCAGCGCTGCCTTCTTTGCTCGGTGGCTGAAGGTTAGCTTTCTGAGGCCGTATTACTCAGAAGAAAATAAAGAGTTGGAGGTCATGAGAGGGCACCCAGAGAGTATCACAAAAGCCCGGCTCTATATGTGGGTCACATGGCGGGTCCGGGGGCTTGCGTGGGACTCCCTGGCCGGAGTTATGCTAAGCCGCCTTCTCCAATAGCGAAGGGTGGCCGCGGGGGCATAGGCAACAGGAAGCCCATTGTCCAGCAGGCCCGGTTGTGACACAGTCGCCAGCAGTGTCTCCGGCCTGACCTCTCCACTGGCACTGCGAGGCCCAATATTAGGACGCAATGTCATCCTCAGATGAGCTTACATGACACTCTTTGAAAGAACTATGGTTTGTCGATTTAATTCTTACAATTCAGTTTGGAAGACTAGAACACAGGAATTTCCCTGGCCCTGGTTTTGTGAAATTCAGATGGTGCCTAAAGTTTATGAAATGTTGGCACACCACCAAAAATCTCTTTGAACTTCTTTAAAAAACATAGATAGTGAAATATTTTTTCTGTTAAGGACATAGTAGCTGCATTTGATACTAAATCGTATGAAAATGGTCATGCTGAAAGCGCCCTTTCAAATGTGCGCATTACTACCCAGAGCCATGGAACCAACAGAAGGATAAACTGGAGAAAATTGTGTAGCTTTCTGTTTCCAGATGCAAGATACAGAGAATAACAAGCATTGGCCGCACGCACGCCTCGCGCTTAAAGTTAAACAAAAAATGAAAAACAAGACAAGCCCGGCGGAGCGTGACGCGCGCGTGCTTGGGGGCGGGGGAGCGGACCCTTTGAAGTGCTCCCAAAAGGCGGATTGCATGGCGGCACGATGCGCGTGATTGTGCGCGTGCTAGCCATGCAATCCGCTTTTTGGGAGCACTTTTCAAACCCGCTTTCTATAGTCTCGCTTTGCGATCGCTTATAGCAAGGTCGAGACCTAAAAAAGGGAAATGAAGTCAAAACGTAAGGGTAAGAAAGGGAGCAAGAAAAATAAGAGAAGGAAAGCAAAGAGAAAATAATAAATGGAAATATAGACAGAAAAGAATGAGGAAAAAGCAACAATGATGTTAATTGTAAGCTTGTTGTAGGAGATTTGGAATAGTAGTGCATAGTGGCACTATAAACATTTAATAAATATCGCCACTTTTACAGTGACATAAAATAGCATTTGTGATCGTTTCGGGTGTGGTAGAAAAATAACTTTCCCCTCTTACTTTTTTTATTTTATCAATAGGTAGCTGACTTCCTGGTATTGTGAAAGGCATGTTTCATATGAAAAATTTATTGCCCCACCTCATCTTTTTTGTTTTCAGAAATACAAGCCATAACAAAGGAACAATCAAAGTAAGATTAAAAAAAACTAAAATTCATTTATTAATGCTCTTTAAAACACTGTTCTAAAAATAGACTTTAAGTAATTAAAACAGAATCAATACACAAACGTCATCAATAATCAGCTTTGTGAGTATTTTTATTTTCTCAAGCTAAGCTATGCAGCCCAAATAAATGTTGTGACAGACATAATAATCCTAAAATTACCTTTTCTGTTACAAAGTGCCAGTGCATTAATATGAGTTGTTACAGAAAAAAAACAAAGATGCTGAGGTAAACTCATGGTCGGACTCGTATATAGGGCAACCTGCCAGTGCCAGAAAGGCTGGTCTGACGGGTCAGTGTTTGGGACGTTTTTAGGTTTCGCCTAGACAGCGCATACTCTGTCTCTGCAAGACATGTTGTTTACACACAGTGGGCTTACTGACCACCCATAGCTTACCATTTGTTAGCTTCTACGTTGCTCTAATTTCCTTTGTCCCTGTTTGTCACGGCTTGCGAGCATTGTGTCTTCTTATGTTTCGCCCTCTCCTTGAGGAATGATCAAGTACTTGTGTCCATGTCACTGTTCCCGTTTTTTTGGAGCTACTTTTTTATTTGTGTTCAAGTCTCCATATGAGTGCTTGCATTTTCAGTCAGTCTCCCATATCCCTGTCCATGTAGCTTCTATCCCTCTCACCTATCCCCCTTCCAGGTTACTTTTTTACACTCCCACCCCACAACCTTGCGCTCTACACCACTGCACTCTACTCAACACCACTCCAAGCTATGCCTTTCCACTCTATGCCTCTCTACTCCATTGTACTCTGCCACTCTGCTTTATGCCACTGTACTCTACACCACTGCAGTCTCCTTTGCGCCACTACACTCTACATCACTGCACTCTAATCTACACCACTGTACTCTACTCTGCACACTCTATGCCTTTCTGCACCACTCTACGCCACTGCACTTTATGCCCCTCTATGCCAGTGCACTCAACGCCACTCCACTCTATCCCACTGCACTTTATGCCACTCTACTCAACCCCACTGCACTCTACACCACTCTACTCTATTCCACTGAACTTTATGCAACTCTACTCAACCCCACTGCACTCTATGCCACTCTGCTCTTCTCTGCACCCCTCTAATGTATGCCACTACACTCTACTCTATGCGACTGCACTCTACATCACAGTACTCCATTCTACGCCACTGCACTATACTCCACTGTACTCTACTCTGAACTACTCTACACCACTGCACTCTACTCTGCACCACTCTACATCACTCTACTCTATGCCTCTGCACTCTGTGCCACTGCACTCTATGCCACTCTGTTCTTCTCTGTCCTACTCTATTTTATGCCACTCTACTCTGGACCACTGCACTCTACACAACTGCAATCTACGCCACTGCATTCTGCTCTGCACCACTCACTCTACTCTGCACCACTGCATTCTACTCTACTCTGCACCACTCTACTCTTTGACACTGCACTCTACACCACTGCACTCTACTCTGCACCACTCTACTCCATACCACTCCTCTCCATTGTAGTCATTCCCTCTCCACTTCACGCCATTCTACTCAACTTTATGCCTAACCACTCTACACCACTGCACTCTACACCCTTCTACTCTAAGCAACTCTACGCCAGTCAACTGCACTCTACGCCACCCCACTCTACTCTATGCGACTCCAGTCTACGCCACTCCAAGTCACTCTACTCCACTCCACCCAACTCCTCTACTCTACTTTACTCCATGCTATTGTACAACATGGCGAAAAGACATTGGCAAAACCATTATCTCCCGAATAGGCAAAACCTATTGGCTTTTTCAAATGCTTCTTTTAAGCTGTTCCTGGGCACGTTTCATGCTCTTCTGACCCGGTTTGTTGCTTTCCCTGATATTACTACGAACATTGCTTGCAGCAAGAACAAATGCATGGAGTCTCCCATACCTTGCAAAACACACGTAGCGTGTCTTTACAAGTTCAAAAGTTCACCGGTTTGCACATGATGGGCATCTTTTTTAACTAATTGATCTACTGATGGAGAGCATTTTTATGTTGGTGCCCTGGTCTGTTTTCTGTTTCAGTTCGACGGGAAGGGTAGAGATGCTGAGCCGTTTCCCTCAGGCGTGGTCCTTACTCGGTGTTACACAGTGGGCGTTTCAGTGTCCTGACATCATCCCTGATTTGTACCTGAATAGTAGTAGTGAAACTACCGCTCCCCAATTAGTACAATTCCTTGCAGTGTTAAATACCTGTCGCAAGGCATAATTTCGGGACACTGGTGTCTCACAACCAGTAATTTTATACATACTCTAACAGGTATTGGGTGCAGCATAAAAGTACATGAACAAGAATATTCTTTCACTGTGTGGGGTGCTGATGTGAACATGGCTTAAGTAAGGCTTTACGAGAAAACTTGTTTCACGGATATTTTTTGGGAAACTGAGAGTACACATGGCTATCTTGTTGATCCACGTGCAGGGGAGCTTCAGACATTCAAAAAGTGAATAAAAAAGATAAGAAGATACATGTTACAATGTGGACTGCTCAGAATAAAGCAATACATTTACAAAACCTTTGCACATTGTCCTTAGCATAGGACAAAACCTCAGACATTCACAAAGTAAATAAAACATGCATTGGCAAAGCCAATAGGTCTGGCATTGGCTGCCAGCCTTTCAGTATAGGAAATCCCCAATTTTTGCATGGTCACACCAAATTTTTCGCCTTTTTCGGAATCCAAAATTTTCCTGGCTTTAGAACTCTGTGCAATTTACCTCTGCTAACCAGAAGTAAAGTGCCTGTGCTCCCCCTTTAAACATGCTTGAATTGGCATACCTCTAATTGGTAAATTTAACTTGCCTATTAGTTCCTAGTATATGATACAACAAGTACCCAAGGCCTTGGAAGTTAAATGCCACTAGTGCACTGCAGCACCTAGTGTGGTATCCACTATAGTGACAGTGCACATGTGGCTTCAGGCCTACCACTGTAGCCTGAATGTAACAGTGGAAAACATGCACTGCGACCTGACAAAATAAAACCATTTTCACAGGTTAAAATCTTCCTTTTAAATATGAATAATTCACCCCATTTAAACCTTTCAGTCCGAAGGCAGGGTGCCTGGTATTTAATAAAAGCACATGTAGAAACTTAATATTAACATGTCCTTACAGTGAAGTACTGGGTTTTTCAGAACCCAGCAGTGCCAGGGAACACACCCTAAGACTTCGAGTTCTTCCTGTTTCAGACTACAGAAACACAGAGTCTTCTTGGTGAAGTCAAAGATCGTATTTATTGGCTGCAACCAGTAACAGGTATCCTAGAAGTACAACACGGTGTATATTCTCAGGAGACTGCTCAACCTTACAAGCCAGCCTTCTCTTTTTATACAAAATATTATGCTTTAGGCAAACATTCCTTATTTTACAGTTGACCATTCACATATTTTCACTACAAAGAAAAAGCAGAGTCATGATGACAAGCCCATATTTCAGTTTGTCCAGCCCTCAATTAATTACCCGGCAAGGCTCAGTGCTTTCATCAGATATCGTCGGACCCCCAATAAAAACGGGCACCTCCTCCTCGTAAAGCAAGTCATAAAGGAAGAAACAGGGACAGGTGTGTGTAAGATTAGGCATGGTTTGTGTGTGATGAAAAGGTTTTATGATATGTTGTGCCTTGATACTAATCTCATTCGGCCACTGGGAAAGGAACTGGCCGGACAGGTTTGGCTTCAGGCAGTGGAGTCAGCTTGCCCAGTTCACAAAGGAGTCAGCAAATGTGTATGTGTCCTTCAGACTCGATTTTTGGCCTAGTCATTGGCCTATGTGAGGGCAGCCACAAAAATGGCTGCCGTTCAATGGAAACCGAGGATTCAGAACGGAAACTATGATTTCAGGGTGATTTCTTCACCCGAATATGGCGAAAATGCTTGTGCATAGTATCCTAATCATTCTCGGTCTGCTGATACCAAAATCGTAATGATATGACGATGTTTAGAACACGGGTCCAGAATTTAAAGTACCACAGACCCTCCTTTTGCCCTTACATAGGCAATAACCTATACTCACGTTAATCTGAGTCCAGGTCTGAGTCCAGGTCTATGTTCATGAAGTCGTTGAGATGTTGCTGTAGCATCATCCTATTACTTAGCTCGTCCCTTGATACAGGTTTCCTTACACACGATGTAGCACAGAGGCCACATATTGCAGGAGCACACTGTACACACAGACAGAACAGGAAAAGAATGGCTAAGATCATCCCAATGACTATCAGAATCTTCCATCCCCAGGCGGATATCAGTTCCCAGAACCACCCCATCAATGACCAATCTTCTTTATCCACGTGAATAGATTCGGAGATCTTATGCAGTTTGGAAATGGCCTGGTAAACTGTCGGAGCGTTATCTGGAATGAAAACACAGCAACTTGATTGGATCACTTTACATACCCCACCTCGGTCTGCAAGTATGACGTCTAATGCGACCCTGTTCTGAAGAGTCATAAGGCGATCCGACTGGAGCTCAGCTGTCAAATTACTAAGGGCACCGGCGGTTTCATCTACCGTGGATTCAACCACCCGTGTCAATTGCCTTATGTTCCTGCTGTTAACCATAGGCCCCCAAAACGGCAGAAAACCCTTTACGAAATCTCCAAGTTCCTGTCCTGTAGTGTCTTCTTTACTGATGACACCTCTAACTATCCTTGTCTTATGGTAATCTGCCGCGGCCGTGTAGGTGGGAGGCAACAGGAACGAAACAAAACATGTGCCTGAGAAGTCAGGGGGCAACCATGTATAGGCTCTATTATGGCAGATGAAATAGGTACCCTTAGCTGCTAAGAACGAAGGGGAAGTCTGAGACTCAAGAACATATGTTTCAGTGCAGTTACTTTTCCCTAACTGAGCTCTGGGATTCTTGCCATTACCTTGCAGACATAGATGACCCTGATGGGGTACAATCCAAATCGGGGAGGATCTCTTTGCTCGCTGGTTCTCACTCAGAGTAACTCCATCCAATATATGCTAGTGTCTCATCTCTCGGGATAGTCTCATAGGAAATATCTTCCCTAATCATATCTACTATACCCTTAACTAGAGCACTATTTTTAGGATTATCTTTCACAGAACGTAGGGGGTTGGCTTCATGAGCGTATATGAATATTGTTCTATATGTCCACACAGAACCATTATGGCTGAAAGGCAGGATCAGATAAGGGATACCTTTATCTGTAGTATGAGGCATAAGACCACACACCCAACAGTTAATTGTGTTAACTACTAATTGGTGTTGGTGTAGAAGCTGAATGAACGAATTATTGACGAATTCTAATCTTCTAGCAGACTCGTGTTCAGGCAGAGGGTGAAAAGAATGCGAGGAAACAGTAGAAGGAGGTATGGGCTGTGTAGTGGGTGCAAATGTCCCTTGAAAAGAGAATAAAACATATCCTATTAAAAACGTCATAACACTAAGCAACATGAAAATACATAATATCAAAAATCGTTTCTTTGTCATCATAACACACATTCTGGCTTTAAAGTTCATCTGTTTGGCAGGTCTCTCATTCTCGAAAAACTCCATCCTCTCTAATTGCTGCTCTTGGTGGTAGGGTGTTCTATGCTAAGGAATGCTTCTGTCAGTCAAGGGCAACTCCCTTAGACCGACCAGAACTGTCGACCTAACGTCTTCAGCTGCACTCCAAAGACTTGGGCAACCACGACCCTACAGCTGAACCCGGATGGCGGTTCGAAAAACAAAAATAAGAAAGTTTCTCAGATGAGAGAGCTGCACTTTCAGAAATAGCAAAGAAAAATAATTTTTATTTGTTCATAGTTCTAGGCCTCAAATTGTAGCGGCTTTTTCCAGGTACTGTCTGGTTCTGGAACAAGAGTTCAGGCTCTGTAGTGTTCAATCGAATTGACGGTGGCACAGCTTCTTGCAAAATATTGTCACTTTCCTGTTCAGAAAGTGTTCCTTTTACCCGTGCATCGCTAAAAGGCAGAAAACGAGGCACGGTCTCAGTCTCAGAGTCAGCGATCCCCTCCTGGACCCACCGGTCGTACGGTAGAGGCAAAGGGACCCTCTTGCAGTGTACGCCGTGGATCCAGTTCTTTTTCCCTTCCACTCGAACAGCTGATCTTGTTGAGAGAAGGACGAGGTGGGGGCCGGTCCAACAGGGCTGGTCATTCTTCGTCCGCTGGAAGTTTTTGACCAGCACCCATGATCCAGGATCGATAAGATTTCCTGGAGCTTCAGAGACCTGAGGCAGAGTATCGTGAACCTGTTGGTGTAAAACACGCAATTTAGCCATCAATTCATACAAATAATCAAGAAGTACCGGGTGTTCGATCTCACTGAATTTTGTCGGCCTTGGCACTCCCCATATGTTGGCCGGGCGGCAGAACACAATTTCATAGCGACTAAGTCCCACTCGCGAATGCACAGTCATTCTTGTTGATAGGAGTGCTAAAGGCAGAGCGTCAGGCCATTTAAGACCAGAGCTCGCTTGTATTTTTGCCAACTTCAATTTTAACGTGCCATTATAGCACTCTACTAGTCCAGCTGATTGGGGGTGATTTGCAGCGTGAAATTTTTGCTGGATACCTAGCCCCTCACATACTTTCTTCATCACTCGACCCACAAATTCACTCCCATTATCACTCCAGACCATTCTCGGCATTCCAAACCTAGGGAAAAATTCTTTGGCAAGGGCTTTAGCTGTGGATAAGGCAGTGTTGTCTTTTAAGGGATATGCTTCTACCCATCTTGAAAAGGCACAAACAACAACGAGTACGTATTTCAAATTGTTGCACCTTTCCATGTGGATGAAATCTAGCTGCAAAACCTCTAACGGATACGTTGGAGGCGCAAAATGACCAGCTGGAGTTGGGGTTCCCCTACCAGGATTGTATTTCAGGCACACCATGCAATTCTTGACCACATTATCTGCACATTTAGGAATTCCAGCATTTTGCCATACTGGAGCCAACAACTTACAAATCCCTTTCACACTGATATGGGCCATTCCATAGGCCATTGTCACCACTGCAAGCACATACGCATGGGGTAACAACCATCGCTGATGTTCTGACAAGTCAACCCAACAACCATTTTCATCCAATTTACCTGCACTTTCTCTCCACACATTCAACTCTTTCTCTGAAGCTTCAGCTTGAAGAGACTTCACACTCTCTATCGTGTCTTCACACATTCCAACATCACCAACCCATTTTGCAGGGCCTGCAACATACATTCGATTCAGCACATCTTTTGCTGTTTCTTTTGCTATTTCGTCAGCAAATGCATTTCCACGACCAACATCATCAGTAACCTTCTTGTGTGCACTGCATTTCACAATCGCAACTTGTAATGGCAAGGTCAGTGACTCAAGAAGTTCATTCACCAACTGACCATGCTGAATCTTAGCTCCATGCGAAGTCAGGAACCCACATTCTTTCCACAATCGTCCAAAACTATGAGCTACACCAAACGCATACTGGCTGTCAGTATATATGGTCACTTTCATTCCTTTTGATAACACACACGCTCTCGTAAGTGCAATCAACTCTGCTGCTTGAGCTGAATTATGTGGTATGCGTGCAACTTCAACAATCGTATGCAAAGTCGTGACAGCATATGCTGCAGTCGTATCACCATTCGGAAGCTTGAAGCATGAACCATCCACCCATAAGGTACCATCACACTTTACAAGAGGAGTATCTTTAAGATCTACTCTCCCTTTTGTTTCTTCTTCTGGCCTGAGAAAACAATCATGCTGTTCAACATCATCTGTCTCTACTGAAATTGGCAATAACGTGGCTGGATTCAACGTGTTGCATCTCTTTATGTGCACATGACTCGCTAACAGTGTCAACTCGTAACCTGACAATCGAGCATTAGTTAAGTGCTGTGTCTTGGTCCTGTTTAACAACGTGTCCACTGCATGTGGAACCATCACAATCAACATATTATTCATCACTAACCCAGCAGACTGTCGAATAGAAACAGCTGCTGCCGCTGTGGCTCTCAAGCAACTCGGCAATGCTTTAGCTACCGGATCCAAAGTCGACGAAAAATACGCGCATGGACGCTGCTTGTCTCCAAAAGACTGTGTCAGCACTGACAATGCACAACCCTCTTTCTCATGGACATACAGTGTAAAGGGCTTACTGTAGTCGGGGGTACCCAACACAGGAGCTGAACACAATGCATTACGCAATTCGGAAAAACTTTTCTGACAATCTTCAGACCATGGAACGGGATTCGGTGTATCTTTACAGGTCAAAGCTACCAAAGGTTTGGCCAGCAAAGAAAAATTCGGTATCCATTGTCTGCAGTATGATGTGATGCCCAAGAAAGCACGTACTTCTCTCTGTGTCCTTGTCACACTCAATTTTGCAATTGCCTGAATTCTTTCTGGGGTCAGTTTCCTTCCCTCCTTCGATAAGAGAAGACCTAAGTAGGTCACTTCATGTCGACAATATGGCAGTTTTGAAAGAGACACTTTGTGGTGTAAATCAGACAAATGATGCAACAACGACACGGTGGCTTCTTTACAAATTTCCTCAGTATCTGCAGCGATTAGCAAATCATCGACGTATTGAATAAGGGTAGCGTCATCAGGTAAAAAAATTGCATCAAGCTGTGTTTTTAAAGCCTGACTATATATTGATGGACTTTCACAGTAGCCTTGAGGAGCGCGTTTGAAGCGGAAGCTTCGGCCTCCTAAACTGAAGCCAAAAATATCCCTACTCTCCTCGGCAATCATGATGCTGAAGAAAGCATTCTTCAAGTCAATCACCGAGAACCAGGTGGCGGAAGCTGGAATCATAGTCAATAGGGCAGTGATATCAGGAACAACTGGAAACTGTGGCACAACTATTTTATTGACCTCTCTAAGATCAATCACGAACCTGTAAACAGGTGGCTGAGAAGGGTCAGTACGTTTCAAAACAGGCAGGACAGGACTATTACAAACGTTGCCTCTTGTCTCTTCAATTACATCTTTTTCAAACAAATCATAAATGATCGCTAGCAACGCTTTTTCACCTTCACTAGAGATCTTGTATTGGGGAATGCGTGGCAATTTAACATTGGCTTTTAATGTCACAACATATGGCGGTATTTCCAAAAGACCCACATCATTAGGACCAGTAGCCCAAAGAATATCAGGAAAAAACGACAATTCTGCCGAAAGTTTATCCTTCGACAAATACATTGGAGAGATCACTTTTCTACCCAGTGTAAGTTGTACTCCCGAAGGCGAACAATATAATGTTGCGTACAATCTTTTCAACAAATCCAATCCTAACGAGTTTTCACCACAACCTGTCGTCAGAATAAGGGGTGCTTCCAATTCACAGGGTCCAACAGAAAGGGACATAGGACTAGAAATCGTGTTCCTAACCGGGGCGCCAGAAAAACCTACTGAAACATTCGTCTCGCCAGACAAAGGTGCGCCAGGGAGTTTTGAGTGCATAATAGAACTCTTTGTAGCACCAGTATCCAACAGAAAAGGCTCTGACACACCTGATGTAATCACCTTAACATAAGGTCCACTCTGATATACTGGAACTGAAACAACTCCCTCTCTTTGTCTATGGCTGTCCTAGCAATCATTACCTTCGATATTCTCATCTTCTGCATAATAGTCGTCAGCATAGTACTGAGCCGTCCTACCAGACGCGTGATTTTGCTGGTCAAAACTATTCATTGAATTCTGAGGCGGAAGGGAACGCGCGTTCTGGGGGACACTTCCACGTCCTCTACCTCTAGGGGCTTGTTGAACACCTCGACCTCTTGCGCCAGAAGTACCATTCGTACGCTGTAATAAAATAGGACAACTATACTTAAAATGACCCTCTTCTTTACAATATGAACACTGATTGGGACCTACAGGAACACGTGGTTGAGAATACTCGAACCTTTGCGAGGTTCTCTGAAACTGTTGAGGTTGCTGATAGTTACTCTGACCACCACGTGGTGGATACGTCTGTTGTAAAAGAACCTTCGTCTTTAACTCATTAGTTTTCTTTTCTGCTCTATCCTTCTCGTCTTTATCCCTATTTTCGTAGTACTGTGCAGTAGCCAATATTTGTGCTGACGAGGAAACGGCCCAAGAACTCTCTGAATCTTTCAATTTCTTACACAGCTCGGGAAGCAAATTCTGAACAAACTTGTCAACGAAGAACCGTTGACCACCTTCTGTACTCATATCTTGACCACTGTGGTCGATAAACGTTTCCTCAAACCTGGTGAAGAAATCAGACACTGTTTCATCTTTCTTCTGCTTACATGCAGACAATTTATCCCAATTCACACGCATTGCAGGCATTAAAGTTTTCATATAAGTAATGATCCTAGCAGGAAGTTCTGCTACCAAAGGCTCAGGCTTGGCACCACCAACTTGTCTATCATTTGCAGTACTAATATTAGCCCATGAGTCACCTAACTCCTGTGCATGATCTGCATGGCGAATCAATCTCCACAAAGGCTGTGGAACAACATTCTCAAATAACATGTCTATGTCGGCTAAATTCATAATGCATGAGTCTGCAGTCTGTGATAATTCCTTATAATACCCTGCAGGGTTTTTACGGGGGTCAGGCAAAGTCTGCTTAAGGGCTAAAACTTCAGCTCGCTTCCAAGGAACATGTACCCAAACATGCTGAAAATGAGCTGGAGCAGCAGCAATGTTATTAACGGCATCAGCCGCAACGGCGTCCTTCCATACCGGAGGGACTTCTCTCATTGGGTACTGTCGCACTTTTTTCCTAACTGAGGAGTCATGTTCAAACAGTGACTGAGAAGGATCCTTATTCCTAAAGGACAACAACGTCGCAACTGCTTTCTCAACATCGGAACCCACAATCGTGCCCTTTGAAAACTCAAACCGTACACGGCACAACTCAGGCGGATTTGTTTCTAACTCATTATCCTCCAATTCCTCACAAAGGAAAGCACACATGTTCTCAAAAACGTATCTTTGTTTTGGCGCTTCCCATTGTCGGAAGACATCCATAACAGACGCTACATCATATTTAAAAGGGAAAGTAACCCATTTACGCGCCATATGGTCAAACACTTCTCTCTCTCGAGAATCAGGCAGTTGACTACGCGACTGCTTACGTTCCGAATCAGGGGTCACACCAGCTGACCCGAAAAGAGGAAATATAATGCTAGCAAGAGTATCAGTCATTCTCTGTCGGATAGAAGGAGAAGTTGACAAAAGAACAGGAGGAAAAACAGAGGGAGGCAAGGCAGACGCAGATGCAGACACAGAGGCAGTATCAGGAAGAACACCAGAAGAGGCGGTCGATGTAGTAGACAAATTCGTAGGAAGTACAGATGAAGCAGGTAGCAAAGTCGGCGGCCCTTGAGGGGGCTGCGCCATTGGAGTAGGAGCCAACTGAAGAGGAGCTGGCGGCTGTGGAGGAACCTGAGGCCCATTAACCGGAGGTTGCACAACTAAAGGTTGCGGAGGTGCTGTAGCACTCTGCGCATAAGGGGGTGGCGAACTCAACAAGTGTGACATTAAAGGATCTTTCTCAATTTCTTTTGCTGCATCTTGCTGAAGAAGCGGCAAAACTGGATAACATTTATCGATCACCATTTTACGTTGCCTGTGCAACTGCTCACTCATCTGTTCTTCTTCATTATCTTTAAACTGCATAGCAGCTTGCATTATCGAGATACCCTTTTCTCTCTTATTTCTCTTTGCTAATTTAATTTCCTGCTGTTTGGCTTCCTTACGCCATAGGCGGAAAGAGTCAAACATCGCCGGCCGGGCTTTCTTCTTAAAAAGTTTAACCTCCAGATTATCCAGAATCTCTGTGTCAAAACTACCATATTGGGGCCATTTTAAAACACCATCTTTCCTGGTGTATCGGATCCATACTTCATTATATGTGATGGGGCCTACGCCATGTTTCACATATAGTTCATAGGTAGGAGTTCCAATCGGAGGAACCGGACACGAGTCCTCCAATTGGGAATCCCTATTACAACTAAGACAAAACAAATTTCCAAGTTTGTTAAGACCAGGCATCTTCGCTCTCTAGTCTTGCTTCAAACTTCAAAGGATTATCGAATACGATAGTCTCGTGAATACACGAGTCCCTCGGCTTTGGTACTTGCAAGTTCCAAATCAAAGATCCCAAGGGGATACCAAACTAAGAACCAAACTAAGGACTGGGAGACGCTCCACTTATACTTAACTGAGATATCGATGACGTCACCAGAAGACTCGTCTATCGTTTCGCTCTACCAAACATCAAGGGTCCAAAACAGGGCGATAGTCAGGGCAGCAGTCCTTCGTAGCCGTCGGGAAGCGGGGAACCTCGCAGCAAAGACTTTCGGACCACGTCGACATACAGGGGTCGATGAAGTGGCGGCGTTCCTCCAGAATTTTCACACGAAGCTCCTCACGAACCTCTGGCTTGGACTGGTACCGCTGAAATCGCCCCACATTGGGCGCCAACTGAAGTACTGGGTTTTTCAGAACCCAGCGGTGCCAGGGAACACACCCTAAGACTTCGAGTTTTTCCTGTTTCAGACTACAGAAACACAGAGTCTTCTTGGTGAAGTCAAAGATCGTATTTATTGGCTGCAACCAGTAACAGGTATCCTAGAAGTACAACACGGTGTATATTCTCAGGAGACTGCTCAACCTTACAAGCCAGCCTTCTCTTTTTATACAAAATATTATGCTTTAGGCAAACATTCCTTATTTTACAGTTGACCATTCACATATTTTCAGAACAAAGAAAAAGCAGAGTCATGATGACAAGCCCATATTTCAGTTTGTCCAGCCCTCAATTAATTACCCGGCAAGGCTCAGTGCTTTCATCAGATATCGTCGGACCCCCAATAAAAACGGGCACCTCCTCCTCATAAAGCAAGTCATAAAGGAAGAAACAGGGACAGGTGTGTGTAAGATTAGGCATGGTTTGTGTGTGATGAAAAGGTTTTATGATATGTTGTGCCTTGATACTAATCTCATTCGGCCACTGGGAAAGGAACTGGCCGGACAGGTTTGGCTTCAGGCAGTGGAGTCAGCTTGCCCAGGTCACAAAGGAGTCAGCAAAGGTGTATGTGTCCTTCAGACTCGATTTTTGGCCTAGTCATTGGCCTATGTGAGGGCAACCACAAAAATGGCTGCCGTTCAATGGAAACCGAGGATTCAGAACAGAAACTATGGTTTCAGGGTGATTTCTTCACCCGAATATGGCGAAAATGCTTGTGCATAGTATCCTAATCATTCTCGGTCTGCTGATACCAAAATCGTCATGATATGACGATGTTTAGAACACGGGTCCAGAATTTAAAGTACCACAACAGTGACTCCACCTAAAGCTATCTTTACTGTAAAAGGCCTAGCTGCCCTATGTAGAAAACCCAATTAAAATACTAATACTGTTTCTTGGGAATGGGTCTAGGTAGAAAAATAAATAAACAACTATTTTTAATAGCTATTAAAAATCCAATTAAATGGTGCAGTTGGATTTTTATTAAAGAAAAGTAAATTTTAGAAAGTTACCCTTTTCGTTGCCTGAAGTTCCTGAGGGATAATTTGCATTGGCTCTCCAAGTTCTCCCAGTGGTTGTTTGATGGTTGTATGCAGGGAAATACATTGCATGCCTTTACCTCACATTTTTTACCATGTATGTTTTTACCACTCATATGCTTTTACAACACATGCCATTACCATACCTTGCTTTTATGTATAAAAAACAATATATTTGTGGGGGAGAACCCCCACATCCACCAACTTACCTTAAATGCTTGGCAAAGGCATGGGTTGTAAAGGCATACACGTGGTAAAAATATGCATGCTGACAATCGCGTGGTAAAGGCACAGCGAGGTAAAAGCTATTTCCCCTCCCAGCTAGTGATCAGCCTTGAACAGGTGTGAAAAGGGTGTGAGATGCCACCCAGGAGCTAACAATCGGCTGATCTGAATGGTCATTGATGGCTCCTCTGAACTCCACAGAATATGCAGGGTTTTGGCTATGGACATCCTTTTTTTCACACTGCAGTGTAAAATCCTGCTTGAATGTCATATCCTGCTTGACAGGTTTGCTGAGTTCCCATATGACATTTGGGACACACTTGGAATGGAGAGAACAGGATGTCAATGCAGTTCTTGTGTATCTACTGTCTGGTTGCTGAACGACCCTGCTTTTGTCTTACCAAACTTCTGACTCTGGGTTTATTGTGGGTACAGCACCTGCTCCAAACTGGATTTTAATGGCAGATATGGGAAGACACTAGGATTACCATAATACACTTCCCACACACCCCCAGACCTTAGACCCCAAGTTTAATTTGGCTGAAGACTTTAACCATCTTGAAAATAACCACACACATTGCATTTTGAGCATGTTTGCAGTAAGGTGAACAGGAACGTCTGAAAATGTGGGTAGGGTTAGCCCTATAAACTTTCACTCCATAGGGTAGGGAGGGGTCAAGGGTCACCTACTGATTAGCTTGTGCTAGTCATAAATGTGGCATCTCTAAACACCCTCTTCAGACCACTTTTTAGACCTGTGAAAGATCAGAAGAGGACTGGATCTGCTGTCATTGACCAACAGAAGCCTAGAAGGACTGAACCTGCTCTTTCTTGTACCAGGACAGAGAAATGGACTTCAATGGTGATCTGGTGGACCTCCTCTGTGTGGACATAACAAGCTGCCAGAGGCCATTTCCTGCAACTACCCAGCTGACTAGTGGCAGCTGGACCTGATGTGACCCTGCTGTTCAATCAATCAATCAATCAATCAAACAGGGGTTCGTATAACGCAGCTACTCACCCGTGAGGGTCTCAAGGCGCTGTTAGCCTCTGCCTGACACCCTTGAGTCTTTATGTGCCTCACCTGAGGTCCTTTGGGCTTAAGAAGTGTACTCTTGTGGTTGATTAGGATTTTAAAGATTAGGTCAGAAGGTAAAATCTTTGATGAGAATTAACCTGGTTGGTGTATCCGACCCATGCTTCCTCATGGTTAGTTTGAAATTGCGCGCGGTCTACCACAACAATAACCTATGATTGGCAGTTTGTGCTTTTTAGCAATATTTTTCCGTAAATCTTTAAAAATTCATCTCAGGTTCCCCGCTGCTGGATTTTTTTTTATCATTTTGCTCTCACTTTGTTTATTGAATTTACGCTATTTTTCTAATTCAGTTTAGTATTTTTATTGTTTTGCATTTTGACTTTACACATTGTCCTAACTTAAGACTGTCTCCTCTGTGCCATGGATGCCAGGGCGCTGAGCTCAGGTTAATTTAGTGACTTTGAGGGTTCATCCTGATAAGGGTTGTGATTATTCCTTGAGGTAGATAGTTACTTACCCCAAATAATAATTCAATTTCTTACAGCCATTGTTTTTTATAAAACATTATTGTGGGAGCTATTATATCGCCAATATAAAAAATGGAAAAAAGAAAAAAAAGTTTTGGTCTCTAAAAGCAAAAATTGTCATTATGGTCTCTATACAACTACTTTGTGTAGGGATGTACTCCCTGTGAAAGACCAGAATGCTGTCACTCAAAGTAAAGTTAGCAAATGGCTGAAGTGGGCTGTCCCACTGCCCAGTGGTGTATACTGTACTAGGATGAAGAAAAATGTGAATGACACAACAATAGACCAATGGGTAAAGATAGCTAGCGTAAAGATCGTATGAGTATGTGCCTTATATATATAATTTTAGTAAAATCAAAAGATCTTGGTTGACACCAAACCTAAAATAGAAAAGAAAATACACCGACAATGTTGACTGCTCACAATGAAGCCTTATATTTACAAAACCCTTGCATGTCAACTCTGTCATAAAATAAAACTTCAGACAGTCAAAAAGTAAACTAAAAGATTCAAATTTAGAGTGCTTAGAATGAAGCCATACAGTTAAAACACCTATGCATTTTTTTTTAAAGAAATTGAATACAAAGTGGCTTCTCACTGCTTTTTAATAAATGTTTAAGTGTCATCTCATGTGTAGCTGAAGTATCATTTGAAACCGGTGCAGCAAACTTTCTTTTATCCATAAATAAGGTTGCCATGAATAATCTTTAAAAGTTTCCATATAATGAAAAATGGCAATACCAATAAAAAATTGTTAGCCTAGAGTTAGGCTAAAAATAACATTTAAAGAAAGCTCTAAGCAGAAGAACACCAAGTCTTCCTGCAGTGTAAATCAGCTTAAGTTCTTAACCCTTCGGGGAAGCTAAGCACTTGTGCGAGCTCTATGTCATGAGTTCTAATTATTACAAAGCCAACGCAGTCTACCAATTTCCAATGTTAGTGAATCGAGTACTATTAAATTCAGCAATAGTAATACTTTTATGAACGACTCTTAGAAACAGCAATCGGGGTGTTGAAAGGCTAGGTAAAACAAATTAATAGAGACGGCATTAGCGCTCTTGGCTCCCGGTGCGACAATCATTTCTGCCCCCACATGACCTCCTCCTCGGATTGCCCCATGAACACCAGGCAAAAGTGCCCCTCATCTCTCCATAGACACTCTGTCACATATATTTAATTTATTTTAAAGGTTGACTTTACTAAAAAGAATGATCTGCATAGTACAAGTTCTTTGCAGCAGGCATATTAACTCTCTGCGCTACTTTATGGCAAGTGAAAACTGCCACTAGATAAAACTCTGATCTCTCTCTCTCTAGCAGGAACATTAATCACAAGAGTTATCTTGACATTTTTATAGCTGCCTGAAAACTAGACACACAAGAAACTCTGCCTCAGGTGTTTTTAAATCATTAGTTATTGCTAAATACAGTCCCCACCACCCCCTACCCCCCCCGAGGTCAGTGCCCTCCTCTAGAGGCTGTTTTTTTCCCACCCATTTTCAATATTCCTTTATTTCAACAGTTAGTTTCTTTGAAAAAGCTTGAGGGATCTACACATATTACTCCTTGCTGAATTCAAAATGTTGTCTACTTTTTAGAAATATAGCTTTCCTGGATCACCCATGTATTTCACACTGATTTCCACCACAAACTGGAAGTAGGATGAAAGCACAAAAATAGGAAAAATGGGTTAGCGCTTTGAAAAATGCCAAAAGTGTGATAGTAAATTTGTTTTTTTGATTCAGCCAGCAAAGTTCCTGAAAGCTGGGAAGATGGTGACTTTAACACAGAAAACCATTTGTTGATGCCATTTTTAGGAGAGAAAAAAGAAACTTTTATCCAGAGCACTTTTCCCCATTTCCCCCCAAAACTCAAAATATAGCTATATTTCGGCTATTTCCTGGGTCCCCTCCAGGGACTTCACAAACTATGGGCACCTTTTAGAAACCCCAGGATGTCGGAATAAAGGACACAAATGTGGCATGGATACCTTATGTGGAAAAAAAAGGTATAGAGGCCTAAGCATGAACTAGCCCAAATAGCACTGGGGGTGGGAGTAGGGAGGCCAAGCAGTTAAGGGGTTCATGGCCCCTTAACTGAGACAGAAAGAACAGTGTGATGTAAGCAATGGTTATGTTTATACAGTGTCCAGAAATAACATCTCTTGAGTTTTTGCCCTATATGATCTGTTTGTCACCCTAAGGAGTCGTAAAACTAGAAGGATCACCCTCAGTGCGGGAAATAGAGGCGAATCTTAATGAGACACCCCTGGCTTATCCTTTAAGATCTTCTAGCTTTGTCCTACTAAAACGAAAATTCCTAATTCAGTCTCAAAACCTTTTTGCGCCTGTTTTTGTCGACTGCTGAGCCTCCAACATCTATATGGATATTCACTGGGCTAAAAACTATTGGATCCCAGTCCAGAAGAAGGATATTCCAGTAGCTGTAGAAAGTGTACGTGGGACCATAGTGTCTTCTGCCTTGGTTACTGAGGAGACTAAAATGTTGTTCCTTTGGATTGCTGCACATTGTGGGAATCTCACTTTGATTTCATTAACTCTCCTTCTTATTCTATTATTTTGGGTCTCAACTGGCTTGCTCTACATAACCCTTATATAAACTGGCCAGCAAAAACTTTTATCCCGGGCTTGAATTTTGCATCTTTTTTTCTTCTACCGGATGTGTCAAAATTAGTTTTAGTGGTACCAATCAGTTATTAGCATAATTATCTGAAATTCCAGAAAGATATCACAAATATCTCGATTGGTTCCAAGAGTTGACAACTAAGGAGTGGCCTCCTAATCAACTGCGCTACTGAAATCTTTCCTGTGGCTATAGTTCATTATAGGCATATTTTATCGCACTCGGAACGACACGCTGTAAAGGAATCCAAATCTCCCACCAGTACCTCTTTAGTTTTTGTGCCAAAAAAGGTACATCTGTTTTTTAGTCTTGCATTTATGACATGGGTCTAAATTTTGTGACTGTCAAGGACTGTTATACCTTACCCCTCATTTCTGATATTCTACAGGCTGTTCAAGGGGCTACTGTGTTCACCAAGTTGGATCTGAGAAGAGGCTATCATCTGAAGCAGATGTGATCAGGTGATGAGTGGAAAACAGCATTTCGACACCGTTTAGGCATTATGAATGTTGAATGATGCCGTTCGGCCTCTGCTTTTTTCAAGCATTTTTTTAATGTCATCTTTTCTGCTTTTATTCTCCAGATGACATTCGTCTCCCTGGCGGACATTCTTGTTTTCGCTAAAAAAAAAACCCACTAACATCCATCTCATGTCAAGCACGCCCTGCAGCGTCTGAGAGAAAATAAATTGCTGGCCAAACCCAAAAAGTTTCTGTCTGGAAAAGGTTTTGCAGACTACTTGGCCCATGCTTTTTCCTCTGAATTAATAGTCGTGGATACTCTGAAAGTTCAAGCCATTCCTACTTCGGTAAATGAAACATATAGCTGTTAGGCCTAGCAAATTATTATCAGAAATCAGCGCCCCCGAACTTTCGAAAAAGCTTAAAAAATAGTTCATTTGAGCTCCCGTATTAAAACAACCAGCTGCATCCAAGATCTTCATTCTCAAGACTGATGCTTCACATATAGCTATGGGAGCAGTCTTGATTTAGCTCGGTCACAGTGGAGAAGAACATCCAATCACCTTCTCCTCCAAAACATTTTCTGCAGCAGAAAGAAATGACTCTGTTTTGGAGAAAGATCTTCTGGCTATAATAGCAGCCTTTATCGAGTGGAGACACTTTTTGCTTGAAGCTGATACCAGAAGTCTTCAAGTTTTTTAACAGGCAGAGTGTTGTACTAGTAGACAGGCTTGTTAGGTTCCATTTTTCAACAGTTTATTTTGGTTTCTCACCTACATTTGTAGCTCCGAAAATGTTATCACTGATTCCTTGTCAGCTAATATCCAGAATCAGAAAATTCTAGAGCCACCAAGACGATAACTGCTCCACAAGCCTTCATGTCCTCTACTACTTTCCCATCTCTTGAGACTGTTCGTCAAGAAACCAAGGGTATTAACCTACACGATCTGGAAAAATATTTTCCTTGATTTCTGATAAAAGATACAAATTATCTGATTTTCATTAAGAACAACTCTTTTTTCCTTCAAAACATACACACAAAGCTTAATTCTACAACTGTGTCATAATTCCTTAATCTCCGGACATAGAGGAAGAAGAATCACAGACGATCTAATCAGAAGGAAGTTCTGGTGGCCTTCTGTTCACAGCGATGTCACATGATTCGCTAACACTTGCAAAATCTGTGCTCAAAATAAATCTGAAACACAAAGAGAGGCAGGATTATTCTTAACATCAGAAATTCCTCCAAACCTTGGAAAATAATTTCTACTGCCTGCATAGTTGATTTGCTGTCATCTGAGAATTGCATGATGATAATCTTTACAGTAGATTCACATATAAAGATGACTCACTTTTATGCACTTCCCAAATGACCAAGGGCCTTATGTAGGTGGGCTTGCATTTACCACTTCATAAATACCGAATCATACCGATTCGGTATTTATGAAGTGGTAAATGCTATGTAGGTAATGAGTCGGTAATTATTACCGATTCGGTAAAATTCGGTAATTACCGAATCGGTATTTACCGATTCGGTAATGAGGCATACCTTCCCATTGATGGGAAGGTATGCCTCATTACCGAATCGGTAAATACCGATTCGGTAATGGGGGGAACACATGCAAGGGTGGCAGGGTGTCACATTGACACCCTGTTGCACCCCTGATTCGGCCATGTGTGCACATGTGGCACACATACATGCCCTAAGGGCATGTATGTCTGCCACATTGCACACTTCTAGGCGCTATGAAATGCTTTTCCACATCCATTCTTTATTTACCACCAACTATTAGTTGGTGGTAAATACCGACTCCAAACAACACCCACACACTCCCCCTACATCTCATTTCTGTATTCGGAATTTACCGAATCGGTAAAATTACCGATTCGGTAATTTTACCGATTCGGTAAATTCCGAATACAGAAATTGTCCCCCTACATACCAAAAGCCTAAATACCGGTCGGTAACGGTATAATTACCGAAAATCGTCCGTTACCGACCGGTATTTGGCTACCTACATGAGGCCCCAAGTGTGGAAGAAATGACTGGCATTTTATATTCTGATACATTTTGACTCCATGGATTACCTTTGAAAATAATTCCTGACCATGGACCTCAAAATGTTTTAACATTTTGGAGATCCCTGTATACCAAACTTGGCATCCAAAGTGCATAAACTTACTTCCATCCTCAAGCTAATGGACAAACTGAAAGGTTAAACAGAACTCTTGAAGAGTTCTTAAGGTGCTATATTTCTGCTACCCAGAACTGGAAATCTCACTTAGCTGCAGCAGACTCAATCCACACTTCCACTGGCTTCTCTCCCCTTTTTGCCTTGATACTTTTTTGCCTCAAACCTTCCTTGATTCATTAGAAACAGAGGATCCAGTACCTGTTGTACGAGACTCATTAGAGAGCATAAAGAGGATCAGAGAAAAATTTGAATTTACAAACCGCTAAATCTAAACAGAGAATTTAGGCTTATCGGCATTGGCACACAGCTCCCACTTATAAGTTAGGAGACAGAGTTTGATTGTCCTCTATTGATTCACCTCGTTTCATTTGTAGATTTAAGTTTTCTCCTAGGTATTATAGCCCTTTTGAAATTTCCAAGATCATTATTCATGTCACAGTAATACATAAGCTTCACCTGTCTTGGAGGGTTCATCCTTTCTTTCACATCTCGTATCTAAAACCCTATATCCATCGTGAAGGACCTCAGCATTCATATTTGTTGATCAGCAACCTAAGTATGAGGTTCAAGATATTATGATCCCGAGACTTTAACCCCTTCGGTGCTCATGACGGAACGGTTCCGTCATGAGCCACGGTTGAGCTGTGCTCATGACGGAACCGTTCCGTCATGACCACGCCCGCGCAAGATTCCGTCAGCACAGCGGCGGAATTTGCGCAGCATGGAAGGGGTTAACAGGGTGCTTCAGCATCTTTTTGATTGGAGGGAATATTATCCTTGTGGTCGTTCCTGGGAATCAGAGGGTTGAGTTCATGCTCTCCTTTTGGTTAAACAATCCTATTCTAAGTTTCTCCACAAACCAGGAACTCCTAAGAGGAGGCAGAGGGTAAGAATGTTATCCTTATCTGTACCACAATTTCGGCCATTCGTTTCCGTGAGCCTTCGCTCGCATGTCTCCTGTCTCAGGTCACCATGTTCTTAGGATGAAGTGGTGTTCTCTGGAATCTTTTTGTTTTGATCCTGCGCATTGCAGCTCAATCCGAGCCTAAGCACAGGATTTTCGGGCATTTCAGTAATGCCAATATGTAGGAAGGGTTACTAGGTTCACAGTGTTAATTTAATGCCACTAATTTAAAAATGCAGATGTTCTTTCCTAATTTGTATTCTAGAAATCCTTACAAATAATTGTTATTTTCTGCAGATTTTTTGAGTGTTTATTATTAAACCAGATTCCCGTTCCAAGATGGCTGAACCACTTGCTGGATATGTCACATTCTGTTTGGCACTATAAAAGGAAGGTCCATTTTGAGTCCAGTTGAGTCACAATTGTTCCTACTTGATTGCTTGCAACTTGACTGTGTTCCACAACTTTCCCACACAGAAATGTGAGGAAAATTCAATTATTTCAGCTACATTTGAGGTTTGCAGGCGACAATGGGGAAGAAAATATTGGTTGATCCATGCAAACAACACCTCCCTTGACTCCTCCGGATGTCTAGATTTCTGAAATGTCTGGGTTCGGTAGGTTTCCCTAGATGGCTGTTGAGCCCGGGACCAACAATGCAGGTGACTCGCCTTGCAAAAACAGATAGTTTAGTGATAGATCATTTTGATGTCTCTACAATATGTTTTGGGCCCTTCCCTGACTCAGGCACTTGGCCCACCCACGGAAATGAGGTAACATTATTATCGGGAGACCTGGGGGAACGATGGGTGGTAGGAAATTTGAGTTAGTCCGGTGATCCCACAACTTTCTATCAACGAAATATAAGAAAAATTCGATTTATTTTTGTTTTACCAATTTTGAGGTTTGCAAGGGATTCTGGGTAAAATATCCTGGTGAGAGCCACACAAGTCACCCCATCCTGGATTCCCCTGGTAGTCTAGTTTTCAAGAATGTACAGGTGTGAAGGTTTTCCTAGGTGCCGGCTGAGCTAGAGCCCCTAATCCTCAGCTAGGCACATTGTAAAAAAAGTGTCAGTTTTCACTGAAAATATGTGATGTGTCCACAATGTGTTTTGGGCCGTTTCCTGTCGCAGTCACAAAGCCTACCCACATAAGTGAGTTACCATTTTTATCGGTAGACTTGGGGAAATACTGGGTGGGTGAAATTTTATGGCTACCCGCAGATTCCGGAACTTTCTATCACAGAAATGTGAGGAAAGGTTGCTTTTTGGACAAATTCTGAGGTTTGCAGGGGATTCTGGGTAACATATCTGGTAAAAGCAACACAAGTTGCCCCATCCTGGATACCCCTGGGCGTCTAGTTTTAAAAAATGTACAGGTTTGCCGAGGTGCTGGCTGAGATAGGGCCAAAAATCCACAGCAAGGCACATTGAAAAAACGGGTCAGTTTTCACTGAAAAAAATGTGATGTGTCCCCATTGCGTTTTGGGCCGTTGCCTGTCGCGGACACTAGGCCTACCCACACAAGTGAGGTACCATTTTTATCCGGAGACTTAGGGGAACACAGACTAGTAGGACAAGTGTTATTACCATTTGTCTTTTTATGCATTTATGCATTCCCAATGTAAGACAGTGTGTAAAATTGAAGCCATTTTGTAAAATACCCTCTAATTCACATGATACTATGAGTACCCACAAATTCAGAGATGCACAAATAACCACAGCTTCTAAACTCCATATCTTGTTCCCATTTCAGAAATACATAAGTTTCATTAATACCTATTTTTCACTCTTTTATACTTTACCGAATGAATTACTGTATTCTAGGTACACAATGAAAAACCATTGCAAGGTGCAGCTCAGTTATGGGCTCTGGGCACCTCAGTTTCTTGGTGAACCTACAAGTCCTATATATGCCCGCAACCAAAAGGGTCCCATGGACGTAACAGTATATTGCTGTAGGAAAGTAGGATCTGCACTTATGTTGCCCCCACTTTTTTTCTGATGTTAACACTGGTTTCTGGCTATAGTCTGGCTGGGTCCCTGCTAATCAGGGCCCCAGCCTCTCTGTTCTCTCTAAACAACTTGGAGTGCATATTAGATGCACTAGTGATTGGATACTGTGGTACCTTATGAGCCCCTAGTATATGGTACCTTAGGTACCAAGGGCATGGGTATTTCACAGGCCTACCAGGGGCTGAAGCATTGATTATGCCACCCCTGGGAAGCAGACTAAATCTGACACCACAGGCCTGCTACTGCAGCCTGGGTGAGGTAGTGTTAGCACTCCTCACTGAGGTATAGGTTCACTAGATCTCTCCTTACACACACACATATAAACCTATCAGTCACCCCTAAGGCAGGCCCTATCAATCCTGGGGGCAGGGTGCTTGGTTTCCATGTGAGGGGGTGCCTCTGCCTGAGCAGGGCCCCTCTGCAGCTCTCAGAGTCCATTCTCTGTAGCTGTTTGTGGATGCGGTTAAACCATATACTCTTAAGTGCATTATAACCTAGCGGTAAATGCTAACTTTGGGATGGCTGCATCAAAACATGTCTTGTTTGGTGTCAAATGCTTTGGAATCATACCCCCACACCAGTAACTGGTGTTGGAGTATGATCCCACCCTTCTAGAGGGATAGGCATGTACCCACTGTGGAAACACGGTAGAATCCTGAAGAGCCCTGGCATCACAAAATGGATGCCACCCGTCACAGACACTGGGCTGCCCTCCTGCTGCTGACTGAAACTCGCAGTGGAGGAGGCCCAACCATAGACATCCTGTCACAGGGAGGTGTGGTCACCTCCCAGACAGGATTTAGTGTATTGGAGCTGGGTGGGTGCACTCCTAGAGTGCTTTGAAGTCCTGCACTGGGGGAGCAGTAGGCTCCTCTGTGCATATGCCAGCTCAAACCGGTTCAGGGGCTACCAAAACATTGCATCAACGGTCGCAAACTTTCCCGCTCCCACCAGAGTCCGAAGTCCCTGCAGCCCCAGAAGTGGATTTCCTGACTTCTCCAAGGCCATTGTGAGTCCCCAGTGACGCTGAGGCAAGTGGACCCCACGAGTGACGAGGAACAGCAATACACGGGTACCGTGGACTATTGTCGAGTGCAACCCCTTCACGATGCTCTACAAACTTGTGCATTGGACCACGTGTGGTCCAAGCCTCCAGCAGGATTTCCTTCGAAAATCAGAGGCCTACCTCGTCCCGAGTGACCGTGGGCTCCTGGTAAGTGAATCCTCTCGAGGCGTCTTTGCGATCCCTTGCCGGTTGGCTTGTGAGTCCCCAGAAGACTTTTCTACAGAACCAAAGGGCTCCCCTGGTTGCTCCAAGCCTGCCCTGACTTACCTTTGCTGGGTGAGTCCCTCAGACCTTGCTGGTCTGCACCGCTGAGTTTCTTCACTTTCCATGAAATTTGCTGTTGCCAAGCCTTGTTGGCTCCAATCCGGTTGCCGACACCTCAGTAAGCTGCAGACTTCAAGGGACACGCTGAATCCAGCTCCTGGTCATCGTCGACACCTCCTGGACCTCGTGCCTGAAGAGTCAAGACACCCATGATCACCTGAAATCACCCGACGACTGTGGGCATCCAGCTTCCTTGCCCTGGGTCACTGCCAAGTGACTTTGAACACTGTCCCTTCTGCTTTCAGGTCGTCTTTCTTCTGAATCCAGCCTTGGATTCCACCGGACACTTCTCCTGTCTTCACAAACAGCAAGTCTTCTTTGTCTCCCATTGAAAACGACGCTGCGACCCGACACCAAAAGACATCTATGCACCCGGCTTCCCTGGGTGAGGTAACTCCAGCACTACGGTACTCCTGTGGGTGTTGGCTCTAGAACTACTTACCCTGTAAGTGACTTGCTTGTAGACTCTCCCGAAGTATCCTAAAACTTTAAAATTCCAACCGCGACTTGCTCCATTGAAGTCTATTGGGATCCGCAGCTGTGTTCTCACACTGCATGCGTCTCCCGTGGGTCCTTTACTTACCTGCCTTGGGTGGATCAGTGAGGCCCCAGAGCTTCTGAAGGCCCTAGACCTTGTGGATTCTCAAGTCGATATTCTTAAACCTCTTTTTTAGTATATGGTCTGGTACGCCCCTAGGGCCCCAGCCATATTTGTGCTTAACTTGTTGTGAAATGTTGATTTTTGCATATGTCCTTGACTTCTAATCTCATAAAGAGATTAGTAGAGTGTGTTAGAAATAAATACATATATATTTTATATATATACCTGTGTGGTGACCTTTCATTTAGTGATTCAGGAGATTATAAGGTAAAACAAGCTGCTTTACATTCCTCTAAAGACTTAGCCTGAAGGCTGCTCTCCACAGCTACCACTAGGATAGCTTTCTTTAAAAGGTTGTCTTAAGCCTATCTACCATAAGAGTTGAATTGTACTGGTGCAAGGTGGCCACTATGACTAGTGACCAGCATATACCAGGCCAACTTCTCACAATTGCTTTAAAAAATCTACCATATTTAGAAGTTACAGGTGAAAATGTAGGCACAAGTTCAAAACTTTTTTGATTTCAACTATTACTTTCTACAGGAAACCCTTGAATGATCTAAACAAATGGCCCCTTGCTGAATTCAGAATGTTGTCTACATTTTAGAAATGTATAGCTTTCCGGGATCCATTATTGGTTTTACACCCATTTCTACCATTAACTTGAACGAGGTTGAAAGCGCAAAAAATAGGAAAAATAGGTTATGTGCCAGTAAAATGCCAAAACTGTGTAGAAAATTTATGTTTTCTGACAAAATTCTGCCTGTTTCTGAAAGCTGGGAAGATGGTGACTTTAGCACCACAAACCCTTCATTGATTCAATTTGCAGCGAAAAAAACAGACACTTTCTTCTGCAGCACTTTTTTCCCATTTTTCCCATAAAAACAAAAAATGTAGCTGTATTTTAGCTAATTTTTCGGTCCCCTCCAGGGGAATCCACAAACCCTGGGTACATTTACAATCCTTAGGACAATGGAAAAAAGGTGCAAATTTGGTGTGGATACCTTATGTGGACAAAAGGTTATGGGGGCCTAAGTGCGAATTACCCCAAATAGCCCAAAAATGCCGTGGCACAGAGGGCCTGGCAGTGAAGGGGTTAAAGAGTTTATGTATATCAGTGCATGACAAAAGCACTGTGTCATCAGCAAATAGCAGGATTGGTATTTTTAGACTCACACAGACTAGCACATCAAGATTTAGGGCCTTCAAATAGTTATCAACATCATTGATGAAGATGTTAAACAAGGCTGGGGCCAAGGCGCAACCATGCCTGACACCAATGATGATGTCAAAGCTGTAAATGACTTCTCCTCTCGAGCCTTACCTAACTGAAGTTGTATTATTATTATAGATGCTCCTCTCACTAATTTCCATAAGCGCTTTGTGTTTTTGCCTCACAATGCATCCATTAGCGCGCACCAACCATGTATATGCAGGTGTTTTGAGTTATACAAGATGCATGTACTCTTACCTTAGAGTTTCACCATCTGAAGCACTGTGCTTTGTTTTTAGGGAGATGGATAGGTATTTTTTTAACTTGCTGCAATCCATATCATACCAGTCAGTGTGCGTAAAATTGGTGCTTTAAGTGAATTAAGATGAAGCATGTTGTGGAGCATTTATCCACCAGGACAGTTTGTTTAAGAATTCAACCGTTGAAATTGCCTTTGGGAAATGGAGATTTCTGATCTCAAAATAATCATGTTTCTCATGTTGTCAGTGAATACTGTTGACCATGGTCAGGGTTGGCCCTATTACTGTGCCACCAGGCAGTAGACTTCCCTTTTGTTGCTACAAGCAGTGCCCAATTTCTCGCTCATTGACACCATGTATGTAATGACACTCAGATAGGGGATAATATTACAAATGTCCATCCCAGGAGATCTCTCCACTTCTCTCTCCCTCCAGGGATACCAGCTCGGGACCACAACTATACACAGCATCTCAGATCGGACAACCCAGTGCAGTAACCAGCTGAGCAGACTATATCATATGCCACAGGAACACGCAGAGTTGTTCAAGGCTTCCAGCAAACTGAAAACCAAAAAAACTGCGTCTGTCTCCATCACCCCATCATCCACCACAATGATGCGTCCCATAACACAACAGATAACTGAACGTCGGTGGTCGTCATCACGTATGACAAGTAAATACTTCCCACATAGGATCACAAAACGAAGACAACACCCTCCCATCAACACCTCGTGCTTGGCGTAGCTTGATTCACACGTAGGTAAGCGCTTTAGTGCTCCACAAAGGGGTAGTAGGCGCTATGTAAATACTGCAATACAAGTGTGAGATTGCTCAGGCAAACCCTGGCATGCTTGAAAGCAGGCCGTGGAAAAAGGTCAAGCAGATATACGTGAGCCACTCGGTCCCATCACAGGAGAGATGAGTGAGGTGATAAGCAGGTGCATCCCAGGTCAGATAGTCAAAGCAGCCATCCCGACCCACCGCACTCTGGAGTGGAAAAGGGAATCCCGAAGCCATGCAAACTAGAGCGGGTTTTCCCGACACCCACATGCCAGGGTGAGAGGTGTTTAAAGAACAGAGTCCGGGATACCCCGGGCAGAGGAGACCTGACCCAGCGGGAATCCAGAACCAGGAGCTAAGGGTCGAGGCTGCACACAAGAGAACCGCTAGATCCAGCTCAGAACTTGACCGGCGAAGAGAGATGAGCTGGACCAACTCCACCCAGCACTGTAAAAACAGCGTCAGGGGGGTCTCATAACCAGACAGGCTCATAGTGGGCTCAAGAACCGAGGCCGGACCAATCAGAAGCACACGCTGCGGACCGACGCAGAGCAGAACCGGGCCTCAGAGCGAGGCAGAACGAGGGGCTTGGGCTCAGTAACCAAAACCGAGGCTGACGAGCAAAAACTGAACAGAGCCAAGACGGCCTGTGGACCAAAACCCACCAGCACCCGGAGCGCCTGTGAGGGAACATTCGGCAGCACCCAGAGGGCCTGAGCTGGAACCACCAAGAGGGCCAGTGGCGCAGCACCCGCCAGCACGGAGAGAGCCGGAGAGGGAACATCCTCTAGCACCCAGAGGGCTCGCGCCACCACCGACGCACACCAAGAAGACAGGACTATAGCTACGAGAACCGCGCTTCACAGCAGAGCACTCGCCCAACAACAAGCACCAGCATGGAAAAGGTAAGCCGTTCTCTCAGGGTGCTGCTCCTGTAACTCTGGGGTAGAGTTATTGGTTAAAATGGGAGTGCCTCGTGTGCATCGTAGAGTGCGTGCTTGGCAGAGCTGCTATATGTAGGAGAGTAGGATCTGCCTCTTATGTAGCCCACACTTTTTTTCTGA
Source organism: Triturus cristatus (assembly GCF_964204655.1). Taxonomy (NCBI): domain Eukaryota; kingdom Metazoa; phylum Chordata; class Amphibia; order Caudata; family Salamandridae; genus Triturus; species Triturus cristatus. The sequence continues at coordinate 629,260,805 of NC_140579.1, read as the reverse complement.
TGTATACACTGGTTTCTGACTATAGTCTGGCTAGGTCCCTGCTAATCAGGGCCCCAGTCTCACTGATCTCTCTAAACAACCTGGTGTGCATATTAGATGCACTAGTGATTAGATACTGTGGTGCCTTATGAGCCCCTAGTATATGGTACCTTAGGTACCTAGGGCATTGGTACTTCACAGGGCTACCAGGGGCTGCAGCATGTATTATGCCACCCCTGGGAAGCATTCACAATCTGACACCACAGGCCTGCTACTGCAGCCCGTGTGAGGTAGTGTTAGCACTCCTCACTGAGGTATAGGTTCCTAGATCTCACCATACACACACATATAAACCTATCAGCCACCCCTATGGTAGGCCCTATCAATGCCAAGGGCAGGGTGCTTGGTTTACTATGTGAGGGGTTGCTTCTGCATGAGCAGGACCCCTCTGCAGCTGGCAGAGTCTATTCTCTGCTGCTGTTTGTGGATGCGGTTAAACCATATACTCTTAAGTGCATTATAACCTTGTGGTAAATGCTAACTTTGGAATAACTGCATCAAAACATGTTGTGTTTGGTGTCAAACAACTTGGAATCATACCCCCACACCAGTAACTGGTGTGGGAGTATGATCCCACCCTTCTAGAGGGGACGACATGTACCCACTGTACTAAACGGTAGAAATCTTCTAGAGCCCTGGCATCACAAAATGGATGCCACCAGCACAGACACCAGGCTGCCCTCCTGCTGCTGACCAAAACTCGCAGTGGAGGAAGTTGGCCTGGCATATGCTGGTCACTATTTATAGTGGCCACCTTGCACCAGTCCAATTCGACTCTTGGTAGATAGGTTTAAAGACAACCTTTTAAAGAAAGCTATCCTAGTGGTAGCTGTGGAGAGTAGCCTTCAGGCTAAGTCTCTGAGGAATGTAAAGCAGCTTGTTTTACCTTATAATCTCTTGAATTACCAAATGAAAAGACACCACACAGGTATATATATCAAATATATATGTATTTATTTCTAAATATACTCTACTAATCTCTTTATGAGATTAGAGCCAGGTAAACATTCAAAAGATCAACAGTTCTCAATAAATTAAGCACAATTATGGCTGTAGCCCTAGGGGCGTACCAGACCATATACTAAAATAGTGGTTTAACAAACTCGACTTGCAAAAGTAAGAGGCCTAGGGCCTTGGTAATCGCTGGGGCTTCACTTCTGCAGTGTTAGCAGGTAAGTAATCAGCCCACAGGAGACGCGTGCAGTGTCTAAACACACACGTGGGTTTCCTATTGGTTTCAATGGCACAAGTTGCGGTTTGTAATTTAAAGTTTTAGGGCACTTCGGAGAAGTCAACAAGCAAGCCACTTACAGGGTAAGTATTTTGAGGGTCAACACACACTTGGGCACCGGAGTGCACGAGTTACCTCACCCACGGAAGCCGGGTGCATAGGTGTCTTTTGTTGTCGGGTCGCGATGCTGTTTTCAATGGAGATCACTGAAGACTTGCTGCTTGTGACAACTGGAGAGGTGTCCGCTGGAATCCGAAGATGGATTGAAGTTGAAGAGGACCTGAAAATTGAGGGGACAGAGTTCAAAGTCACTTGCCAGTGACCGGTGGCCAGCAGGATGGATGACCACTGATGTTGCGTCGTTTCAGGTCGTCGATGGTGATTTGTCTCTTCGTTCACAAGGTCCAGGAGAGATCGACGATGACCAGCAGCTGGATTCGGAGGGTCCCACGACGTCTCCAGCTGATGACGGTGAGTCACTAGCCAACGGGCAAGCAACCGCAAAGACGCCTTTGCAGGAAAAGTTCCACAGGAGCCCACGGTCACTCGAGACGGGGTAGGCCGCTGATTTTCGGTACCAGACCTGCTAGGGACTCGGACTACAGATGGTCCAAACCACAAGTTCATAGAACCTTGTTTAGGGTTTGCACTCAAAATCAGTGCACGGTTCCCTGGTATTGCTGTTCCTCGTCAATCGTGGGGTCCAGACGCCACAGCTTCGCTGGGGACTCAAAATGGCCGTCGAGAGGTCAGGAAATCTTCTTCAGGGGACACAGGGACTTCGGACTCCGGCGGGAGCGGTGAAGTTTGCAACCGTTGATCAAAGTTACTGGTGCCTGCCAAGCAGGGGAGTCACTCCTTGACTCCAAGGGAGATTCTTCAGTCTTCCAGAGATAGTGGAACGTTGAAGGGCCAGGATTCTTCTTTGTAGAGCATCGTCCAGGGTTAATCTGAATTGCATTGGCAATGCTTGGTATCTTATAGTGAAAAGATGGGAGGGACTAGCTCTATGACCACTCCTCTAGGAGGGTCAGGGTAGTGGGTGGTTACACCCACTTCCCCTTGTCCAGTTTCACGCCAGAGCAGGGGCAGGTAGCCCCTGAACCGGTTTGAGCTGGCATAGGCACAGAGGAGCCTACTGTTCCCCCAGTGCAGGACTTCAAAGGCACTCTAAGAGTGCACCCACCCAGCTCCAATACACTAAATCCTGTCTGGGAGGTGGTGACACCTCCCTGTGACAGGAAACCCTTTGTTGGGCTCCCTCCACTGCGAGTTTCGGTCAGCAGCAGGAGGGCAGCCCGGTGTCTGTGCTGGTGGCATCCATTTTGTGATGCCAGGGCTCTGAAAGATTTCTACTGTGTAGTACAGTGGGTACATGTCGTCCCCTCTAGAAGGGTGGGATCCTACTCCCACACCAGTTACTGGTGTGGGGGTAGGATTCCAAGTTGTTTGACACCAAACACGACATGTTTTGATGCAGTCATTCCAAAGTTAGCATTTACCGCGAGGTTATAATGCACTTAAGAGTATATGGTTTGACCACATCCACCAACAGTAGCAGAGAATAGACTCTGCCAGCTGCAGATGGGTCCTGCTCAGGCAGAAGCACCCCCTCACATAGTAAACCATGCACCCTGCCCTTGGGATTGATAGGGCCTTCCATAGGGGTGACTGATAGGTTTATATGTGTGTGTATGGTGAGATATAGGAACCTATACCTCAGTGAGGAGGGCTAACACTACCTCACACAGGCTGCAGTAGCAGGCCTGTGGTGTCAGATTGTCAGTGCTTCCCAGGGGTGGCATAATACATGCTGCAGCCCCTGGTAGCCCTGTGAAGTACCAATGCCCTAGGTACCTAAGGTACCATATACTAGGGGCTCATAAGGCACTAAAGTATCCAATCACTAGTGCATCTAATATGCACACCAATCATTTAAGGGAGTAAGCAGATAGGCTGGGGTCCTGGATAGCAGGATCCCAGCCAGACTAGTCAAAAACCATTCAAACACCAGGAAAAAAGTGGGGCCAACCATATAGTCAGATTCCACCTTCCTACATAACACCCCCCCCCAAACGAAAGGAGATAAGGCTAACCTTGCCCAGTTAAGCCTTTATTTCCTGAGTGGCCATATAAGGAAGAACCTGCACTAGCATGGTTGCTCCCTGTCTCATGGTCCACTTGGGAAATCCTACCCCAAGGGGTTTTGGAGTTTCTCCAAAGTCTAGGGAAATTACCTGTATTGTTTTCTGGTACAGAAGTAGGCTGGTGGGGTGTCTGAGTGTGGAAGTGAGGCCCTATTTGGGGTGGTCTCAACTTCCTCAGCACACTGGTCACCATGGAAGCCTTTCTGTCCATGACTGTGTCATATCTGGCCCTAAGGGTCAACCTCTAACTGCCTACAGCTAGGGGTTGGGTCCCTCTGGTTGGAGTAGTGGAGGGCATTGGAATGTTTGGGGCAACTATGCCCCAGGTTTCCCTGTGCCCAACAAAGTCCATCTGGGGGGTACCTATACCTAGGGGTAAGGGGGATCCCTCAGTTTGTAGAGGAATATTCACCTGGCTAGAACTACTCTGCTGGGTGTCCCTAATCTGCTGATGAGGGGGTTCCTCTGGACAGGGGCCCATCAAGGGTCCACTGACCTCCCTGACTTCTGCAGCCCTGGGCTGACTGAGGCAGGGTAGAGAGGGGCAGGATACCTGATCCAGACTGGGTGCCACCTTGGAAGGATCCCCTGCCATCAGAGTTGTGGCTAGGACAGGCCTGACCACTTCTGGGGCAGTTACTTCACACGGGGCAGGGTCAGTTCCCTTAGAAAGCTGACCCTTACCTTTAGTCTGGTGGGGGGAGGACTGTTCCTCACCCCGTATGCTCTCTGTTTGTGTGGAGTGATCCATAGTTTCAGGCTTCACTCCCCTTAATCTGTCCTGGGGTGGAGGTGAGGCCCTCAGGGTCTCATCCACTCTCTCAGGGATGCCTAACATTCTTAAATGGGCATTGTGGTCTACCTCAGCCCAGGCTGAGATTTCCAGATCATTCCCCAGTAGACAATCCACAGGCAAGGTTGGGGACACTGCCACTCTCTTTGGGCCAGTGATCCCTCCCCAGCTGAGATTTACCACTGCCATGGGATGGTCTGTCCTAATTCCATCAATATTGGTCACCTGGTAGCTAAACTCGGGTAAAAGCTGTTCTAGGGGAACCAGTCTCTTTGTCACCGTGGTGACACTAGCCCTTGTGTCCCTGTAGGCCACAGCCTTCTGACCATTGATCATGGGCTCTTGTCTGTACTAGGCCTGGGCAAAATTTCCGTTCCGTTCGCGGAATTTGCGATAATTTGGCATTTCCGCGTTCCGCGGAGAGCGCGGAAATGTCAAAATTTCCGCATTCCGCAGCTTTGCGATAATTTGGTTCTTGCTCGCGCTGTAAAATAATACATTCTCGCGCGCGCGCGATCGCCTTACCTGAATCCCCGCGTTCGCCGACAAGTTTTCCCGATCCGGTCGCGTTCTCCATGAGATGTTGTATTGTTTTAGCCATTTGCGCTGTCTCGTGACAGTTCGCGTCCGCAGTGACGTCATGCGTCGCGCGATCACGTCTTTTTTGTCGCGATCATGCACCGCGAGACAACTGAAAACAAGATGGCAGCGCCCGCGAGCAACCACAGGGGTAAGTTAGCGACCCGCAACCATGCAAAAAATATCGCGAACGGGCGGGAAAAAAACTTCCGCATCTTCGCGATATTTCCGCTTGTTTGCGGAGATTTTTAACATTTTCGCGATAATTTGCGAAAGTCGCTTTCGCAAATTCCGCCCACCCCTAGTCTGTACCTGCCCAAGATATTGGGACTCATGGTAAAGTTGGCAAACCCCATGCCACCTTCACAGACTAGAGTTGCTTGTGTAGGGGACCTGGTTAGGCCAGAGTCCACCTGAGTTCCCCAAGAAAGCCCAACTAATTTTTTGGGTGCACTCCCACCACCTGTGGGATTACTACTGGTAGTAACAGGAGGTGTTGGAGCTGCAGAGGGAGGAACATTTTCTTTATTGCCATTCTTTGGACAGCTGGAGTCAGTTTTCCAGTGTCCAGGTTGCTTGCACACATGGCAATATGGTTTCTTATTGGAAGAGGAAAGATTTTGGGACCCACCCCCAGAACTGGGTTTTTGGGGCCCTTCAGAGGACTTTTCTGTTTTATCATCCCCACCTTTCTCTTTGGGCTTAGTGGAATCTTTCTTCTGGTCACCACCTTGGTTCTTGGGCCTAACCCTGGTTCTGACCCATTTGTCTGCCTTCTTTCCCAATTCTTGGGGAGAGGTCAGATCAGAGTCCACCAGGTACTGGTGTAAGAGTTGGTTTTGACAATTATTAAGGATCTGCTCTCTCATAATCAAATTATACAATCCTTTAAAGTCAGTGACTCTACTGCCAACTATCCAACCCTCCAGAGCCTTGGTAGCACAATCTACAAAGTCCACCCAATCCTGATTCTGTGCTTTCTGGGTGTCTCTGAACTTGAACCTGTACTGTTCAGTGGTTAAGCCAAACCCATCTATTAATGCACTCTTCAGGGATTCATAATCATTAGCATCCTCTTCTCTAACAGTGACGAGCTTGTCTCTCCCTTTATCTGAAAAGGAGAGCCACAAGATTGCTGCCCACTGTTTCTGGGGGACCTGTTGAACTTTACAGGCCCTCTCCATAGCAGTTATCCATTTGTGGATATCATCCCCACTCTGGTAGGGAGGAACAACCTTGGACAGGTTCCTATGATCTGGCATGTAATCTCTGCCTCTAGGGACACTGTTGCTGCCACCAGGAGTATCTAACCCCTCCTTCTTTGAAGCTCTTTGGAGCTCAAAGGCTTCCCTATCTAAGGCCAATTGCTTGGTTCTGAGGGCAAGCCTAGCTTCCTCATACTGGAGCATCTTGAACCTTCTTTCAGAGGAGGTCTCCCTGGGAAAGTTGGAGTTCCTCTGTGGAATAGATTCTCTTCCAGAGTGATATGACCTGTCAGAGTCCCTTGAGAGGGACCTAGGCCTGTCTTCCACTCTGTCAGCTCTCTTAGGGAGATTTCCTCTATTCTCTTCAGACCCTTCTGGGTCTGGCCCTTCATCCACAGAGGCCAGGTCATCTTGATTGTCATCATCACTGGCTCCACCATGGTGAGACATACTATTGTTGTGCAGTGTTGTACTACCTACACTAGTTGAGGCCTACTGGACCTAGCTTGAGCTGTAGCAAGGGTGTGCTTGTCCCTTCACAAACAGCTCTAAGTTCAGTAGAACTTATTGATACTAGCTTGACTTTATATGTACCTTGAGTACCTTAAGTGGTTTTCAGTTAGTAATTCAAATAGAGATTTTCTGGTAAAACAATGGCAAGCTGGAATCCCACACGCTGCCCACCAATGTGAGAAGTTGGCCTGGCATATGCTGGTCACTAGTTATAGTGGCCACCTTGCACCAGTCCAATTCGACTCTTGGTAGATAGGTTTAAAGACAACCTTTTAAAGAAAGCTATCCTAGTGGTAGCTGTGGAGAGCAGCCTTCAGGCTAAGTCTCTGAGGAATGTAAAGCAGGTTGTTTTACCTTATAATCTCTTGAATTACCAAATGAAAAGACACCACATAGGTATATATATCAAATATATATGTATTTATTTCTAAATATACTCTACAAATCTCTTTATGAGATTAGAGCCAGGTAAACATTCAAAAGATCAACAGTTCTCAATAAATTAAGCACAATTATGGCTGTAGCCCTAGGGGCGTACCAGACCATATACTAAAATAGTGGTTTAACAAACTCGACTTGCAAAAGTAAGAGGCCTAGGGCCTTGGTAATCGCTGGGGCTTCACTTCTGCAGTGTTAGCAGGTAAGTAATCAGCCCACAGGAGACGCGTGCAGTGTCTAAACACACACGCGGGTTTCTGATAGGTTTCAATGGCAAATGTCGCGGTTTGTATTTTACAGTTCTAGGGCACTTCGGAGTGGACAACAAGCAAACAACTTACAGGGTAAGTATTTCGAGAGCCAATATACACTTGGGCACCATAATGCAAGAGTTACCTCAACCAGGGAAGCCGGGTGCATACGTGTCCTTTGGTGTCGGGTCGCGATGCTGTTTTCAATGGAGATCACTGAAGACTTGCTGCTTGTGTCGTCGAGAGAAGTGTCCGCTGGAATCCGAAGATGGATTGGAGTTGCAGAAGTCACTTGCCAGTGACCGGTGGCCAGCAAGATGGATGACCACAGCTGTCGCGTCTCTTCAGGTCGCTGATGTCGTTTTGTCTCTTCGCTCACGAGGTCCAGGAGGGATCGATGAAGACCAGCAGCTGGATTCCGAGGGTCCCACAAAGTCTGCAGCTGTTGACGGTGTCAGCACTCGGTTTGGAGCCAACAAGCCTTGGCAACTGCAAGTCTCGTGTGGATGGAAGATTGTCGATGGAGCAGACCAGCAAGGTCTGATGGACTTACCCAGCAAGGGTAAGTGAGGGAAGGCTAAGAGCAACCAGGCGAGCCCTTGAAGATGATGTGGAACTCTTCTGGAGAGTTACTAGCCAACCTGAAAGCAACCGCGAAGATGCCTTTGCAGGAAAATTTACCAACAGCCCAGGGTCACTCGGGAAGAGGTAGACCACTGATCTTCGGTACTAGACCTGCTAGGGACTTGGACAACAAGTGGTCCAAAGCACAACTTCGTTGGACGTAGTTTATGGCTTGCACTCGAAATCAGTGCACGGTTCCCTGGTATTGCTGTTCCTCGTCACTCGTGGGGTCCAGATGCCACAGCTTCGCTGGGGACTCGAAATGGCCATCGAGAGGTCAGGAAATCCGCTTCAGGGGATGCAGGGACTTCGGGCTCCGGCGGGAGCGGTAAAGTTTGCAACCATTGTTGAAGAGTTTTGGTGCCTGCCAAGCAGGGGAGTCACTCCTTGACTCCAAGGGAGATTCTTCAGTCTTCCAGAGATAGTGGAACATTGAAGGGCCAGGATTCTTCTATGTAGAGCGTCGTCCAGGTGTAATCTAAGTTGCATTGGCAAGCTTTGGTATTTTATAGTGAAAAGATGGGAGGGATTAGCTCTATGACCACTCCTCTAGGAGGGTCAGGGTAGTGGGTTGTTACACCCACTTCCCTTTGTCCAGTTTCACGCCAGAGCAGGGGCAGGTAGCCCCTGAACTGGTTTGAGCTGGCATATGCACAGAAGAGCCGACTGCTGCCCCAGTGCAGGACTTCAAAGCACTCTAAGAGTGCACCCACCCAGCTCCAATACACTAAATCCTGTCTGGGAGGTGGTGACACCTCCCTGTGACAGGAAACCCTTTGTTGGGCTCCCTCCACTGCAAGTTTCGGTCAGCAGCAGGAGGGCAGCCCGGTGTCTGTGCTGGTGGCATCCATTTTGTGATGCCTGGGCTTTGAAAGATTTCTACCGTGTAGTACAGTGGGTACATGTCGTCTCCTCTAGAAGGGTGGGATCTTACTCCCACACCAGTTACTGGTGTGGGGGTAGGATTCCAAGTTGTTTGACACCAAACACGACATGTTTTGATGCAGTCATTCCAAAGTTAGCATTTATCGCGAGGTTATAATGCACTTAAGAGTATATGGTTTAACCGCATCCACCAACAGAAGCAGAGAATAGACTCTGCCAGCTGCAGAGGGGTCCTGCTCAGGCAGAAGCACCCCCTCACATAGTAAACCATGCACCCTGCCCTTGGGATTGATAGGGCCTACCATAGGGGTGACTGATAAGTTTATATGTGTGTGTATGGTGAGATATAGGAACCTATACCTCAGTGAGGAGGGCTAACACTACCTCACACAGGCTGCAGTTGCAGGCCTGTGGTGTCAGATTGTGAGTGCTTCCCAGGGGTGGCATAATACATGCTGCAGCCCCTGGTAGGCCTGTGAAGTACCAATGCCCTAGGTACCTAAGGTACCATATACAAGGGCTCATAAGGCACCACAGTATCCAATCACTAGTGCATCTAATATGCACACCAATCATTTAAGGAAGTAAGCAGATAGGCTGGGGTCCTGGATATCAGGATCCCAGCCAGACTAGTCAAAAACCATTCAAACACCAGGAAAAAAGAGGGGGCAACCATATAGTCAGATTCCACCTTCCTACAACCTTGTTCTCTGGCTCTAAAGCAGCTCTGCTGACCTGGTTCTCTGGCTCTACAGCGGCTCTGTTGACCTGGTTCTCTGGCTGTAAAGCAGCTCTGCTGACCTGTGTTAGACCTGTCAGCCCTTTGGGTGGTCCCTCCTCATCATTATTTATTTTGTCCCACTTTTGCCTCAAACCCTGTTTGAATTTTTCCTTTTTGGGAACCACCAGACTTTTTCGTGTTGCTGCAGATTCAGGGAGCCATTTTAGCTACCCCTGAAACTTCTGTCTGGAGGCCTGAAGCACAAAATGGTGGCCACCTGTGACATCACCAGCATCCACTGGAACCTACCAGCACCTTCCAGAACATTCCAGAACCCTGTGACAGTTGGAGGCGGTTTAGAATGTTGGGAAGCTAAGAGGGAGAGTTGGCAGTTGGAGCTGGCAGTTGGCACCTGACTGGTGAAGAGTGAGCAGCACAAACGTGAAGGAGGAAGGAGTGAAGCAGCAGGGGTGGAAACTTGTGCCTGGAGTGGGGTCCATAAACCCACCCTTGATACTAGTCCCTACTGACGGAGCCCAGCCTAGAGCCCTGTGTGGGAAGAAGTCAGAAAAACCATCCTGAGGACCTGGACAGCAGGAACAGGCCTTAGAAACAAGAGAACAGCAAGATCCTGACCTGGAAGCTGGTTTCCCTGAAGTCCGACGTCGAGTAGCCTAAGACCTGGAGCCCGAGGTGGAGAAGCGGCGCTGACTGGAAGAGCAGACGTCGTACCCGGAGCCGCCAGAGGTCGAGAGAGGGCGCCGTCAGAGGTCGTGAGGAATACCAGAGGTCGAGGAGGAAGTCACCCGAGGTCGAGTGAGCGGCGTCATCGGAGGAGTGAAGTCCGCCCTCCGGAGTCGTCGGAGACCGAGGTGAGGGGTAACGGAGGTCGGGAGTGAGGATCGCACTCCGGAGTCGCCGGAACCTGTGAGAATCGTGCCGGAGGTCGGGAGTGGAGGTCGCACTCCGGAGTCGCCGGAAACCTGTGAGGAGCACCGGAGGTCGGGAGTGAGGATCGCACTCCGGAGCCGCCGGAAGTCGACATCGAGGCAAGGCCGGCCGACGTCATCGAAGTCGAGGTCGCCATCGGACCGGAGCCGCCCGAAGTCGACATCGAGTAAGACTGCCCGACGCCATCGAATCGGAGGCCGAGATCGAACCGAGGCCGCTGACGTCGAGACCGGAGCCGCCGCCGGCGTCGTCAAAGAACTGACATTGTGCCGAGGCCGCCGACGTCGATCTGGAACCGCCTCACGGCATCGACACGACTCCAGCGGCGTCGGAGCATCAGAAAAAGGGCAGTAAGTGGAGTAGAGGGCGCCTAAGGCCCTGTGGAGACCTGAGAGACTGCTCTAAGGGGCTAGGGAGGTGCTGGAACCAACCTGACTGTGCCAGGGGTGAACTGGGACTAATCTAGAGAAGTTGTGTGGAGAGAGAGAGCCAGGTCTCTGGTATTTCCCCCCCTTTTTCTACCTCAGTTTAGGCCTCAGCCTTGACCAAGCCAGGGAGTAGACACCCCCAAGCCTTCCACATCCCCACAAGCTGTGCCTGGGCCAAATCAGCCCTTAGGAATTCAAAAGTGATCTGATTCTATGAGTGTCACTGTCAGCTTTTAAGTATTTATTAGGGGCACTGTATTTATTGTATTTAACCTATTTATTGTTCCACTGTATTTATTGGTCCACAGTATTTATTGATGCACAATATTTATTGGTTACAGTATTTATTGCCTCAGAATATTTAATTGCCTGTCTGTATTGCACTCTTATTTATGCCTTCAGTATTTATGATCACCCCTATTTATTGAATCAGTAAGCCAGTATTTATTTGTCCTGCACTTTCTAAAAAGCTTGTATATTGTGATTGTTATTTATTTTCTCCAATCAGCAACTAAGAGAAAAAGCAGATAAAGAAAGTTATTTTCATAATTTTTACGGTGTAGAGTCGTTTTTGGAATGGATGCACGCATGGTTATTGTTTGGGTATGTTGTATGCTTAGCACGGAGCCTGATTCCTGACCACTCGAGCCAAGCTACCACAGTGTGTCAGGAAGACCACCACCACCCCTTCTAGTGTGGGAGTGGTTTTCCAACATAAATTGGTGTTCAGTGGTGGGATTGAGCTGTGCCTACGTATACTCAACAATAACTGTGGGTAGTCCATAGGCCTACTCCGGGAGTTTTCTCAAAGCGGCCTTCCTAATTGTGGGTTTTTGTTTTTTCCAAATTTACTCTGGTGGTGGGAGGAGGTATTATTAAAGGTACCCCCCTGCATAGTTACTGCACAAAACCTGTCCTCTAACCTGAGTGGGCGAGATGGAATTTGTACTAGAAAATCTAGAAACGTACACTGTGGCCCAACTCAGGGAGTTTTGCCAGCGGGAAGGGGTGTACTGTCCCCCAGGAGCAAAGAAGTGTGCACTCCAAACCAGCTTAAGGGCTTGGGGGGAGGCACGCCGAGAAAGCAAGGCTGAGGAGGAGGACAGGGATAGAGAGCCTGACACCGAGGGGGCTGAGATGTACCAACCTGAGGTGGGGAACCTGTCAGCGGGGCCCGGAACCATTTCTAGGAAGGGCAGCAGTGCCTCTAGCGGTGGCTTGTCTGAAGTGGAGTTAACAGACCGGAGGGAGAAAAGACAGCTCACATGGGACTTAGCAAGGCTGGAGAAGGAGAAGGAGGAGCAGAGGATGGCCCATGAATTGCGACTGAAAGAAATAGATCTTCAGATCTTGAGAATCTGGGCACAACCTGTTCCTAATGGTGGCAGCCAAACCCAAGGGATCACCAGGGAACCTAAACCATACCTGCCAAAGGACATAGTAGCTAGCTATGGAGTGGGCGACGACATCGCCAAGTGGCTAGCGGCCTATGAGGTCTCGTTGAGGGCCCATGGGGTTCCAGAGAAGTACTGGGGAGGGGGATTGTACAAGTACATGCCTCCAGCTGGTAGGGATGCTTTATTGGCCCTCGAGGAGGATGAGCAGACCCACTACCCCACCATGAAACTGGCGCTCATCAGAAAGTTTGGACTAACACCTGAAAAGTACAGACAGAAGTTCAGGGGTAGTCACAAACTGGGCACGCAGAATTGGGTGGACTTCCTGGACTATGCAAAGAAGGCACTGGAAGGTTGGATTCAGGGCAGTGAAGTGAGGAACTACGAGGGGTTGTTTGACCTGGTACTGAAGGAACACCTGCTCGAGAAATGTTTCCCTGAACTGCGGCAACACCTGGTGGATAGCAAGCTGACCAGTCCCCGGAAGCTTGCTGAGGAGGCGGACATTTGGGCTAGTACCCGGGTGTCCACAAGGGGGACTGGAGGGGATACTCAAAAGGCCGGACAGGGCGCCCCCCAGAAGAAAGAGGGAGGGGAAAAGAAAAAGGAGTTCTCCAAAGGCCCCCAAAATAACTTCCAAGGGAAGGGAACAGGATTCACCCCTAAGGCTAACCCGCCCAGAAACCCTAATCCTGGCCAGAGTCAGCAGCCAAGGGTTGTCCATTGCTATGAGTGCGGTGGCGTTGGACACTATAAAGGAGATCCGAAGTGCTTGAAACGACCACCCCCTCCCACTGGAGGAAAGACCCCCGGAGTAGCTAGTGTAGTGCTCGGGGAGGAGATGCCCTTAACTAAGGGAAGGGAGTGGGCGGGTGTCACTTTAGTGTCCCTGGGAGAACGGGAGATGGTTCCTAAGATCCAGGTGCCCGCAAATACCGCAAAGTATGGGCAATGGGTCACCATCAACGGCCAAAGAGGGGAGGCTCTGAGAGACACAGGAGCCAGTATGACTATGGTGCGTAGCCAACTGGTGTCTCCAGAGCAGGTAATTCCCGATGTACTCCACCCAGCCGCGATGGCTGACGGCAGAACAGGCCACTATCCAGTGGCCGAGGTTCCCTTTGAATGGGGGGGGGTTGCAGGTTCACTTCGAGTTGCCGTAAGCCCTGCCGTGCCAGTCGATTGTCTGCTGGGGAATGACATGGAGCACAACGCTTGGAAGGAGGTGGAATACCGGACTCACACCGAGATGCTGGGTACACCTGACTGGGCCTGTGTTAGCACAAGGTCCACGACTACCCGAAGAGGGAGTTCATTCCGGCTGGAGCCTGGAACAAAGGCCCAGCCAGCTGCCAGTCAAGGGAAGAACCGAGGACAGGAGGAGCCTGCCTCGGCGTCCCCACCCCGTAGGACGGATAGGCCACCGGAGGTGGTGGACCAGGAGTCTGCGGTGGGGGACGTTACCAACCTGGAGGACCTACCCATCCCGGCCGAGTGGCACGTGGAGGGAGGCCCGTCCAGGAAGGAATTCTGCCAGGGCCAGAGGGAGTGCCCTACCCTTGAGGGGCTAAGGCGACAGGCCGAAGCCCAGGCAGCAGGGAACGTTGAAGGGAACTACAGTGTTTACTGGGAGGATGGCCTCCTCTACAGTGAACCCAAGGCACCCCTACATGGATCGTCACGAGCCTTGGTAGTCCCTCAACGTTATCGAGCCTTCCTTCTGGAGTTGGCTCACGAGATACCATTGGCAGGACACCTGGGGCAAGACAAGACCTTCGCCCGTCTTGTCCCACACTTTTATTGGCCTCAGATGAAAGTGTCGTCCGATACCTACTGCCGGACATGTGTGTCTTGCCAAGCCAGTGGGAAAACAGGGGTGAAGCTGAAAGCTCCCCTGGAACCACTTCCAGTCGTTAGCACCCCCTTTGAAAGGGTGGGCATCGACATTGTGGGTCCATTAGATCCACCGATTACAGCTGGTCACAGGTTTATCCTGGTACTGGTGGATCATGCCACACGGTACCCAGAGGCAATACCTCTGAGGACCATAACAGCACCTGTTGTGGCTAGGGCCCTGATGGGAATCTTTACCCGAGTGGGTTTTCCCAAGGAAGTTGTGTCCGACAGGGGGACCAACTTCATGTCAGCGTACATGCGGGCAATGTGGAAGGAGTGTGGAGTGACCTACCGGTTCACAACTCCTTACCACCCCCAGACCAATGGTCTGGTGGAGAGGTTTAACAAAACCTTGAAAGGCATGATCAGAAGTCTGCCTGAAAGCCTGCGGAGGAGATGGGACGTCCTCCTACCCTGTCTACTTTTTTCCTACAGGGAAGTGCCACAGAAGGGAGTGGGCTTCAGCCCCTTCGAGCTTCTGTATGGGCACCCTGTACGTGGACCTCTCAACCTGGTGAGAGACGGATGGGAAAGAACTCCCAGAAAGCTTCCCCAGGATGTGGTGAGCTACATGCTGGCCTTCCGGAGCCAAATGGCTAAGTTGTGGAAGCAAGCTTCTGACAACTTGGAAGCCAGCCAAGCAGTGATGAAGGCGTGGTATGACCACAATGCTCACCCGGTGGAGTTGGAGCCTGGCCAGAAGGTGTGGGTGATCGAACCGGGAGAGCTTAGTGCCCTCCAGGATCGCTGGTCAGGACCCTTTGAGGTGTTGGAGAAGAAGGGTAAGGCTACCTACTTGGTGGACCTGAAGACCCCTCGTCAGCCCCTGCGGGTGCTGCATGCCAACCGCCTCAAACCCCACCACGAGAGGCCTGAAGTCATCTTGATGATGGTGACTGACGGAGGAGAGGACGTGGAAAGCGAGCCTCTCCCTGATCTGTTTGCGTCTCAAGAGAAGGATGGGTCGGTGGAGGGAGTGATTCTCTCCCCATCTCTAACTCCTGAACAGCAGGAGGACTGTCGCCAGGTCCTGGGGCAGTACTCCTCGTTGTTCTCCCTTGTCCCGGGTAGGACTCACCTGTGCGTCCATGACGTGGACACAGGAGACAGCCCACCTGTGAAGTCCAAGATCTACCGGATGTCAGACAAGGTGAAGGCCAGCATTCATAGTGAAGTCACTAAGATGCTGGAGCTAGGAGTGATCGAACCTTCTAGCAGCCCCTGGTCCAGTCCGGTGGTGTTAGTACCAAAAGCTGCACCACCGGGTGCCCAACCAGAACTGAGGTTCTGTGTGGACTATCGGGGACTGAATTCAGTGACCAAAACTGATGCTCATCCGATCCTTAGGGCGGATGAATTGATTGACCGGCTGGGAGCTGCCCAATATCTAAGTACCTTTGACCTTACTTCTGGGTACTGGCAGATCTCTTTGACTGATGGAGCAAGGGAAAGGTCAGCCTTCTCCACGCCCAATGGCCACTACCAGTTCTGTGTGATGCCCTTTGGGCTCAAGAACGCACCTGCCACGTTTCAGCGCCTGGTAAACCAGATCCTCACCGGAATGGAGAGTTTCTCTGCTGCTTATCTGGATGACATAGCCGTCTTCAGTAACAGCTGGGAGGATCACTTGCGTCACCTGCAAGCTGTTCTCCAGGCCCTGAGACAAGCTGGATTGACGATCAAGGCCAGCAAGTGCCAGATCGGGCAGGGGTCGGTAGTGTACCTTGGACACTTGGTGGGTAGGGGAGCGGTGCAACCCCTCCAGGCGAAGATCGAGGCCATCATGGCCTGGGAACCCCCCAAGACTCAGACTGAGGTCCGAGCATTTTTGGGCCTCACGGGATACTACCGCCGCTTCGTGAAGGGGTACGGTACCATCGTAGCCCCCCTCACGGAGCTCACGTCCAAGAAACAACCTCGACGGGTAGTCTGGACGGAGGCTTGTCAGCAAGCCTTTGAGAGATTGAAGAAAGCCATGTGCGAGGCCCCGGTCTTAAGGGCCCCAGACTTTTCCAAGGAGTTCATTGTCCAGACAGATGCATCAGAACATGGCATTGGGGCAGTGTTATCGCAACTCAACGAAGAGGGTCTGGATCAACCCGTGGTCTTCCTATCCCGGAGACTACTTCCCAGGGAACAGAAGTGGAGTGCAATAGAGCGTGAAGCCTTTGCAGTGGTATGGGCTCTGAAGAAGTTGCGGCCATATCTGTTTGGCTCGCACTTCCTAGTTCAGACCGACCACCGACCCCTTCGTTGGCTGATGCAAATGAAGGGGGAGAATCCCAAGTTGTTGAGGTGGTCTATTTCCCTACAGGGAATGGACTTTCAGGTGGAACATCGGCCTGGAGTGGACCACGCCAATGCAGACGGTCTCTCAAGGTATTTCCGCCTTAGTGATGAGAACTCCCAAGGGGTTGGGTAGCTCTCCCCACTTTCAGCTGGGGGGGACGCGTGTTAGACCTGTCAGCCCTTTGGGTGGTCCCTCCTCATCATTATTTATTTTGTCCCACTTTTGCCTCAAACCCTGTTTGAATTTTTCCTTTTTGGGAACCACCAGACTTTTTCGTGTTGCTGCAGATTCAGGGAGCCATTTTAGCTACCCCTGAAACTTCTGTCTGGAGGCCTGAAGCACAAAATGGTGGCCACCTGTGACATCACCAGCATCCACTGGAACCTACCAGCACCTTCCAGAACATTCCAGAACCCTGTGACAGTTGGAGGCGGTTTAGAATGTTGGGAAGCTAAGAGGGAGAGTTGGCAGTTGGAGCTGGCAGTTGGCACCTGACTGGTGAAGAGTGAGCAGCACAAACGTGAAGGAGGAAGGAGTGAAGCAGCAGGGGTGGAAACTTGTGCCTGGAGTGGGGTCCATAAACCCACCCTTGATACTAGTCCCTACTGACGGAGCCCAGCCTAGAGCCCTGTGTGGGAAGAAGTCAGAAAAACCATCCTGAGGACCTGGACAGCAGGAACAGGCCTTAGAAACAAGAGAACAGCAAGATCCTGACCTGGAAGCTGGTTTCCCTGAAGTCCGACGTCGAGTAGCCTAAGACCTGGAGCCCGAGGTGGAGAAGCGGCGCTGACTGGAAGAGCAGACGTCGTACCCGGAGCCGCCAGAGGTCGAGAGAGGGCGCCGTCAGAGGTCGTGAGGAATACCAGAGGTCGAGGAGGAAGTCACCCGAGGTCGAGTGAGCGGCGTCATCGGAGGAGTGAAGTCCGCCCTCCGGAGTCGTCGGAGACCGAGGTGAGGGGTAACGGAGGTCGGGAGTGAGGATCGCACTCCGGAGTCGCCGGAACCTGTGAGAATCGTGCCGGAGGTCGGGAGTGGAGGTCGCACTCCGGAGTCGCCGGAAACCTGTGAGGAGCACCGGAGGTCGGGAGTGAGGATCGCACTCCGGAGCCGCCGGAAGTCGACATCGAGGCAAGGCCGGCCGACGTCATCGAAGCCGAGGTCGCCATCGGACCGGAGCCGCCCGAAGTCGACATCGAGTAAGACTGCCCGACGCCATCGAATCGGAGGCCGAGATCGAACCGAGGCCGCTGACGTCGAGACCGGAGCCGCCGCCGGCGTCGTCAAAGAACTGACATTGTGCCGAGGCCGCCGACGTCGATCTGGAACCGCCTCACGGCATCGACACGACTCCAGCGGCGTCGGAGCATCAGAAAAAGGGCAGTAAGTGGAGTAGAGGGCGCCTAAGGCCCTGTGGAGACCTGAGAGACTGCTCTAAGGGGCTAGGGAGGTGCTGGAACCAACCTGACTGTGCCAGGGGTGAACTGGGACTAATCTAGAGAAGTTGTGTGGAGAGAGAGAGCCAGGTCTCTGGTATTTCCCCCCCTTTATCTACCTCAGTTTAGGCCTCAGCCTTGACCAAGCCAGGGAGTAGACACCCCCAAGCCTTCCACATCCCCACAAGCTGTGCCTGGGCCAAATCAGCCCTTAGGAATTCAAAAGTGATCTGATTCTATGAGTGTCACTGTCAGCTTTTAAGTATTTATTAGGGGCACTGTATTTATTGTATTTAACCTATTTATTGTTCCACTGTATTTATTGGTCCACAGTATTTATTGATGCACAATATTTATTGGTTACAGTATTTATTGCCTCAGAATATTTAATTGCCTGTCTGTATTGCACTCTTATTTATGCCTTCAGTATTTATGATCACCCCTATTTATTGAATCAGTAAGCCAGTATTTATTTGTCCTGCACTTTCTAAAAAGCTTGTATATTGTGATTGTTATTTATTTTCTCCAATCAGCAACTAAGAGAAAAAGCAGATAAAGAAAGTTATTTTCATAATTTTTACGGTGTAGAGTCGTTTTTGGAACGGATGCACGCATGGTTATTGTTTGGGTATGTTGTATGCTTAGCACGGAGCCTGATTCCTGACCACTCGAGCCAAGCAACCACAGTGTGTCAGGAAGACCACCACCACCCCTTCTAGTGTGGGAGTGGTTTTCCAACAACCTGGTTCTCTGGCTCTAGAGCAGCTCAGCTGACCTGGTTCTCTGGCTCTAAAGCAGCTCCGCTGACCTGGTTCTCTGGCTCTAGAGCAAGTTCACTGACCTGGTTCTCAGAATTTACAATGGCTCTGCTGACCTGGTTCTTTGGCTCGAGAGCAGCTCTGCTGACCTTGTTCTCCGGCTGTACATCAGCTCTGTTGACCTGGAAATCTAGCTCAAAAGCAGCTCTGCTGACCCGGTTCTGTGGCTCTACAGCAGCTCTGCTGACCTGTTGCTCTGGCTCTACAGCAGCTCTGCTGACCTGGTTCTCTGACTCTATAGCAACCCTGCTGACCTGGTTCTCTGGCTCTACAGCAGCTCTGCTGACCTGATTCTCTGGCTCTACAGCAACTTTGCTGACCTGGTTTTCTGGCTCTAGAGCAGCTCTGCTGACCTGGTTCTTAGGCTCTAGAGCAGCTCTGCTGACCTGGTTCTCTGGAATTAAAGCAGCTCGGCTGACCTGGTTCTGTGGCTCTAGAGCAGCTTTACTGACCTGGTTCTCAGGCTGTACAACGGCTCTGCTGACCTGGTTCTCTGGCTCTACAGCAGTTCTGCTGACCTGGTTCTCTGGCTCTACAACGGATCTGCTGAACTGTTTCTCTGACTGTAAAGCAGCTTTGCTGACCTGGTTCTATGGCTCTACAACGGCTCTGCTGGCCTGGTTTTGTAGCTCTAAAGCAGCTCTGCTGACCTGGTTCTCTGGCTCTATGCAGCTCTGCTGACCTGGTTCTTTGGCTCTACCGCAGCTCTGCTGACCTGGTTCTGTGGCTCTAACGCAGCTCTGCTGACCTGGTTTGCCTGGCTCTACAGCAGCTCTGCTGACCTGGTTCTCTGGCTCTAGAGCAGCTCTGCTGACCTGGTTCTATGGCTTTAAAGCAGCTCTGCTGACCTGGTTCTCTGGCTCTAGAGCAGCTTTGCTGACCTGGTTCCCAGGCTGTACAACGGCTCTGCTGACCTGGTTCTTTGGCTGTAGAGCAGCTCTGCTGACCTTTTTCTCTGGCTGTTCAGCAGCTCTGCTGACCCGGTTCTCTTGCTCTATTGCGGCTCGGCTGACCTGGTTCTCAGGATTTAGAGCAGCTCTGCTGACCTGGTTCTCTGGCTCAAAAGCAGCTCAGCTGACCTGGTTCTCTGGATGTACAGTGGCTCTGCTGACCTGGTTCTCTGGCTCTAAAGCAGCTCTGCTGACCTGGTTATCTGGCTTTAGAGCGGATCTGCTGACTTGGTTCTCCGGCTCTACAGCAGCTCTGCTGACCAGGTTCTCTGGCTCTACAACTGCTCTACTGAACTGGTTCTCTGGCTCTGCAACAGCTCTGCTGACCTGGTTCTCAGGCTCTAGAGCAGCTCTGCTGACCTGGTTCTCTGGCTCTAGAGTGGCTCTGCTGACCTGGTTCTCTGGATCTAGAGCAGCTCTGCTGACCTGGTTCTCTGGATCTAGAGCAGCTCTGCTGACCTGGTTCTCTGGTACTACAGCGGCTCTGCTGACCTGGTTCTCTGGCTCTAAAGCAGCTCTGCTGACCTGGTTCTCTGGCTCTAGAGTGGCTCTGCTGACCTGGTTCTCTGGATCTAGAGCAGCTCTGCTGACCTGGCTCTCTGGCTCTACAACGGGTCTGCTGACCTGGTTCTCTGGATATACAGCAGCTCTGCTGATCTGGTTCTCTGGGTCTACAACGGCTCTGCTGTCCTGTTTCTCTGGCTCTAAAGCAGCATTGCTGACCTGGTTCTCTGGCTCTACAACTGCTCTGCTGACCTTGTTCTCTGGCTCTAAAGCAGCTCTGCTGACCTGGTTCTCTGGCTCTACAGCGGCTCTGTTGACCTGGTTCTCTGGCTGTAAAGCAGCTCTGCTGACCTGGTTCTCTGGCTCTAGAGCAGCTCCGCTGACCTGGTTCTCTGTCTCTAAAGCAGCTCTGCTGACCTGGTTCTCTGGTTCTAGAGCAAGTTCACTGACCTGGTTCTCAGAATTTACAATGGCTCTGCTGACCTGGTTCTTTGGCTCGAGAGCAGCTCTGCTGACCTTGTTCTCCGGCTGTACATCAGCTCTGTTGACCTGGAAATCTAGCTCAAAAGCAGCTCTGCTGACCCGGTTCTGTGGCTCTACAGCAGCTCTGCTGACCTGTTGCTCTGGCTCTACAGCAGCTCTGCTGGCCTGGTTCTCTGGCTCTATAGCAACCCTGCTGACCTGGTTCTCTGGCTCTACAGCAGCTCTGCTGACCTGGTTCTCTGGCTCTAACGCAGCTCTGCTGACCTGGCTTCCCTGGCTCTACAGCAACTTAGCTGACCTGGTTTTCTGGCTCTAGAGCAGCTCTGCTGACCTGGTTCTTAGGCTCTAGAGCAGCTCTGCTGACCTGGTTCTCTGGAATTAAAGCAGCTCGGCTGACCTAATTCTGTGGCTCTAGAACAGCTTTACTGACCTGTTTCTCAGGCTGTACAACGGCTCTGCTGGCCTGGTTCTTTGGCTGTAGAGCAGCTCTTCTGACCTTGTTCTCTTGCTGTACAGCAGCTCTGCTGACCTGGTTCTCTGGCTCTATAGCTGTTCTGCTGACCTGGTTCTCTCACTCTAGAGCAGCTCTGCTGACCTGGTTCTCTGGCTCTAAAGCAGCTCCGCTGATCTTGTTCTCCGGCTGTACAGCAGCTCTGTTGACCTGGTTCTCTGGCTCTATAGTGGCTCTCCTGACCTGGTTCTCTGGCTCTACAGTGGCTCTGCTGACCTGGTTCTCTGGCTCTACAGCGACTCTGCTGACCTGGTTCTCTGGCTCTACAGCGAATCTGCTGACCTGGAAATCTAGCTCAAAAGCAGCTGTGCTGACCTGGTTCTGTGGCTCTACAGCAACTCTGCTGACCTGGTTCTCTGGCTCTATAGCGGCTCTGCTGACCTGGTTCTCAGGCACTGGAGCAGCTCTGATGACCTGGTTCTCTGGCTCTAAAGCAGCTCCGCTGACCTGTTTCTCTGGCTGTACAGCGGCTCTGCATACCTGGTTCTCTGGCTCTAAAGCAGCTCTGCTAACCTGGTTCTCTGGCTGTAGAGCTGATCTGGTTCTATGGCTCTGCAGCAGCTCTGCTGACCTAGTTCTCTGGCTCTAGAGCAGCTCTACTGACCTGGTTCTCTGGCTCTACAAGGGCTTTGCTGACCTGGTTCTCTGGCTCTACAGCAGTTTTCCTGACCTGGTTCTCTGGCTCTACAACGGTTCTGCTGGCCTGGTTCTGTGGCTCTAAAGGAGCTCTGGTGACCTGGTTCTCTGGCTCTAGAGCTGCTCTGCTGACTTGGTTCTCTGACTCTACAGCAACTCTGCTGACCTGGTTCTCTGGCTCTAGAGCAGCTCTGCTGACCTGGTTCTCTGGCTCTAAAGCAGCTCTACTGACCTGGTTCTCTGGCTGTACAGCGGCTCTGCTGACATGATTCTCTGGCTCTAAAGCAGCTCTGCTGACCTGGTTCTCTGGCTCTAAAGCAGCTCTACTGACCAGGTTCTCTGGCTGTAGAACAGCTCTGCTGACCTGGTTCTCTGGTTCTAAAGCAGCTCTGATGACCTGTTTCTCTGGCTCCAGAGCAGCTTCACTGACCTGGTTCTCACACTGTACAATGGCTCTGCTGATTTGGTTCTCTGGCTCAAGAGCAGCTCTGCTGACCTTGTTCTCCGGCTGTACAGCAGCTCTGTTGACCTGGTTCTCTGGCTCTATAGTAGCTCTCCTGACCTGGTTCTCTGGCTCTACAGTGGCTGTGCTGACCTGGTTCTCTGGCTCTACAGCGAAATTGCTGACCTGGTTCTCTGGCTCTACAGCGAATCTGCTGACCTGGAAATCTAGCTCAAAAGCAGCTCTGCTGACCTGGTTCTGTGGCTCTACAGCAGCTCTGCTGACCTGTTGCTCTGGCTCTATAGCGGCTTTGCTGACCTGGTTCTCTGGCTCTACAATGGCTCTGCTGGCCTGGTTCTGTGGCTCTAAAGGAGCTCTGGTGACCTGGTTCTCTGGCTCTAGAGCGTCTCTGCTGACCTGGTTCTCTGACTCTACAGCAACTCTGCTGAACTGGTTCTCTGGCTCTAAAGCAGCTCTGCTGACCTGGTTCTCTGGCTGTAAAGTGGCTCTGCTGACCTGGTTCTCTGGCTCTAAATCAGCTCTGCTGACCTGGTTCTCTGGCTCTACAGCAGCTCTACTGACCTGGTTCTTTGGCTCTATAGTGGCTCTCCTGACCTGGTTCTCTGGCTCTACAGTGCTCTGCTGACCTGGTTTTCTGGCTCTAAAGCGACTCTGCTGACCTGGTGTGAGAAGTTGGCCTGGTATATGCTGTTCACTAGTTCTAGTGACCACCTTGTACCATGCCAAGCAACCCTTATGGTGTGGTTGTAAGTCAACCTTTTTGGACTAGCTGCCCTAGTGGTAGCGTAGGCTAAGCAGTCTTTGAGGCTAAACTCGTGAAACGTGTTAAGCAAGCTGTTTTACCAATAGTAACCCCCTTTTATACCAATGAAAGGACACCACACAGATATATATTCAAAATATATATGTATTTATTTCTCAAAGTAACCCCTAGTCTCTTTATGAGCACAGGAGCACAAATCGTCAAACAAGATTATCACAGAATACACAGAAGTTGCACTTTATATGGATAGGCCCTGGTGGCCACTCGAACCATATACTAAAATAGTGGTATAAGTACCACGAACAGAAAAGGGAAAAGGCCTAGGGCCTCTAGAATCGCTGGGCCTACAAGGAGCTAACGTCAGTTAGTGACCAGGAGGTCCACGGGTGGCGTGTGCAGAGCAAATAGTCACACGCGGGCTCCCATAGGTTTCAATGGGTGCGTAAAAAGTACAAAGTTACTGCAAAAGGAATCTTCCGGATGACCTAGGAACTTAAGATTTGGAACACAGGCACTAGAGATGTATTACTACACATGGGCACCGGAGTACCAGCTTTACCTCACCCACAGGAAGCGGGTGCATAGGCCTCAAAGTGCGTCGGGTTTCTTCTATCTGTTCCGTTGAGCCTGGGACAAAGATGCTGCAGGCGGTCGGTCGGGAAGAGATGCAGTGGATCCAAGAGTGGATCGGAGATGTTGAAGACCTGTAAGCAGAGGGGACAGTGTTCACAGTCACTAGCCAGTGACCAGCGTGGCACCAGGTGGGTACCAGGCGATGTCGGGTGCAAACAGGTGATGAGGGGTAGCTTGTCTCCGCAGCCACGTGGTCCCTGAAAGTCGACGACGTCCAGGAGTCGGCTCACGAGCTGTCCCACGCAGGCTCTCGCTGTCGGCGGTGTCGGCGACTTAATCGAAGCAAACAAGCCTTGGCAAAAGCAATTGCAGGAGGATTCGGAAATCAGCTGTTGGTTCTGACCAGCAAGGTCAGAGGGATTGCTCCTTTGGTGTGGAGCAAGGGCCAGTCTGGAGCAACCAGACCAGCGGTGTTTGTCGTAGATTTCGTCGCCAAGATGGCCACTAGCCAGCGGGCCAGCAACCGGTTAGGCGCGTCGAGTGGCAAAATGCAGAAGGGCCCCACGCAGATCGTGGAGATGCTGGAGGGCTCACCTTTGGTGCAGATGCTGCTCGAGGGTTGGGCTTCTCAGGACCCAAAGCACAACTTGGAGGGAGCCTCGGTTGTTGCACTGGTCAGCTTGTCGTAGTCGTTCCAAGATGGCTGGCTCCACGTGTCTCGGTGCCTCCACGGGTCTCCTCTTTTCAGGGACTGTGGATCGGGCGGTGAGAGGTCTGGAGGTCCAGGTCTTGTCAGTCTCTGGGCTCGGGCTCCGGCGGGAGGCGGCGGCAAAGCAGACGGTGATTCGCTGGATGGTGCTTGCGTTAGCAAGGTGGCCACTCCCTGACCACAGGGGAGATTTTCTTCAGTCTTCTGTGCAGCAGAATGTCGAAGTTCCCGTCTTCTTCTTGGTTTCAAGTTGATTCCAGGATGTCTGAAGTCTTAGGACACAGCTCCTACCTTTATTCGGATTCTAGGGGCCGGACTACCTGCTAGGTCCCTCCCTATGGGTGGGACCAGGAAGGGGGGTGGTTACACCCCCAATCCTTTGTCCAGCTCGCCCCAGGCCCGGGACTGGTGTGCCCCAGGACCGGTTTGAACTGGCATATGCACCGAGGCTCCTTGTGAGCCACAGGCATGTCTGGTTTCTTTCAAGCCCTACCTGACCAATACACAAAATCCTGTCTGGGGTGGTGCTCGCACCTCCCCTGGCAGGAAACCCTTTGTCCACACCTCCCAAGCTGGAAGGACTCCCAGCAGCAGGAGGGCAGACTTGTGTCTGTGGTGGCAGCATCCATTTTGTGGAGCTGAGGCTATGTCTGATTTTACCCGGGTTTCAGGTACTGTACATGTCGTGTCCCTCTAGAAGGGTGGAATGCTAACCCCGTCGCCAGAATTGGCGAGGGGTTAGTATTCCAATTCGTATGACACCTTACTCGACATGTTTTGATAAAGCCAAACCAAAGATAGCATTTAACCGCGAGGTTCATAATGCACTTAAGAGTATATGGTATGACGATATCTGGAAACAGTAGAAGGAAGTTGTTCCGACCACTGCAGACAGGCTCAGCTCATGCCAGAGCACCATCTCACATGGAACCAAGCACTCTGCCTTCAGGATTGTTAAGGCCTGCCATAGGAGTGACTTATAGGTTACCAGGTGTCCCATTTAAGGTTAGGTATAGGTATACTACACCTAAGTAAGAGGTGATTACACCAACTTACCCCAGCTGAGTGATCAGCCAGTTGTGTCAGATTGTTAGGCCAAGCCTGGGGTGGCACAATACATGCTGCAGCCCCTGGCAGGCCTTGGGTACACCAATGCCCTGGGTACCTAGTGTACACTGGTACAGGGGCTGACAGGGTGATCCACTTCCAATTGGTTATGCACCTAGGGTGCATAGTTTTAATTTAGTAGAGAGAACAGCAGGCTGGGGGTCTGATTGGCAGGCCCACAGCCTCAATATGTCAAAAACCAGTGAAGCAAAAAGCAAAAATTTGGGGTGACCATAGGATAGCAGACCCTACTCTCCTACACCTGGTTCTCTGGCTCTACAGCGAATCTGCTGACCTGGAAATCTAGCTCAAAAGCAGCTCTGCCGACCTGGTTCTGTGGCTCTACAGCAGCTCTGCTGACCTGTTGCTCTGGCTCTAAAGCAGCTCTGCTGACCTGGTTCTCTGGCTCTATAGCAACTCTGCTGACCTGGTTCTCTGGCTCTACAGCAGCTCTGCTGACCCGGTTCTCTGGCTCTAGAACAGCTTTGCTGACCTGGTTCTCAGGCTATGCAGCAGCTCTACTGACCTGGTTCTTTGGCTATAGAGCAGTTCTGCTGACCTGGTTCTCTGGCTCTACAGCGGCTCTGCTGACCTGGTTCTCTGGGTCTACAGTGACTCTGCTGACCTGATTCTCTGGCTCTAGAGCAGCTTTGCTGACCTGGTTCTCAGGCTGTACAACGGCTCTGCTGGCCTGGTTCTTTGGCTGTAGAGCAGCTCTGCTGACCTGGTTCTCTGGCTGTAGACCGGATCTGCTGAACTGGTTCTATGGTTCTACAGCAGCTCTGCTGACCTAGTTCTCAGGCTCTAGAGCAGCTCTACTGACCTGGTTCTCTGGCTCTACAAGGGCTTTGCTGACCTGGTTCTCTGGCTCTACAGCAGTTCTGCTGACCTGCTTCTCTGGCTCTACAACAGATCTGCTGAACTGTTTCTCTGACTGTAAAGCAGCTTTGCTGACCTGGGTCTCTGGCTCTACAACGGCTCTGCTGGTCTGGTTCTGTGGCTCTAAAGCAGCTCTGCTGACCTGGTTCTTTGGCTCTACAGCAGCTCTGCTGACCTGGTTCTGTGGCTCTAACGCAGCTCTGCTGACCTGGTTTCCCTGGTTCTACAGCAGCTATGCTGACCTGGTTCTCTGGCTCTAGAGCAGCTCTGCTGACCTGGTTCTTAGGCTCTAGAGCAGCTCTGCTGACCTGGTTCTCTGGCTCTAGAGCAGCTTTGCTGACCTGGTTCTCAGGCTGTACAACGGCTCTGCTAACCTGGTTCTTTGGCTGTAGAGCAGATCTGCTGACATTTTTCTCTGGCTGTACAGCAGCTCTGCTGACCTGGTTCTCTGGCTCTATAGCGGCTCGGCTGACCTGGTTCTCAGGCTCTAGAGCAGCTCTGCTGACCTGGTTCTCTGGCTCAAAAGCAGCTCAGCTGACCTGGTTCTCTGGATGTACAGCGGCTCTGCTGACCTGGTTCTCTGGCTCTAAAGCAGCTCTGCTGACCTGGTTCTCTGGCTGTAGAGCAGATTTGCTGACCTGGTTCTATGACTGTACAGCAGCTCTGCTGACCTAGATCTTTGGCTCTAGAGCAGCTCTACTGACCTGGTTCTCTGGCTCTACAAGGGCTTTGCTGACCTGGTTCTCTGGCACTACAGCAGTTCTGCTGACCTGGTTCTCTGGCTCTACAACGGCTCTGCTGATATGTTTTTCTGGCTGTAAAGCAGCTTTGCTGACCTCGTTCTCTGGCTCTACAACGGCTCTGCTGGCCTGGTTCTGTGGCTCTAAAGGAGCTCTGCTGACCTGGTTCTCTGGCTCTAGAGTGGCTCTGCTGACCTGGTTCTCTGACTCTACAGCAGCTCTGCTGACCTGGTTCTCTGGCTCTAGAGCGGCTCTGCTGACCTGGTTCTCTGGCTCTAGAGCAGCCTTGCTGACCTGGTCCTCAGGCTGTACAACGTCTCTGCTGACCTGGTTCTTTGGCTGTAGAGCAGCTCTGCTGACCTTGTTCTCTGGCTGTACAGCAGCTCTGCTGACCTGCTTCTCTACCTCTATAGCAGCTCTGCTGACCTGGTTCTCTGGCTCTACAGCGGCTCTGCTGACCTGGTTCTCTGGGTCTACTGCGGCTCTGCTGACCTGGTTGTCTGGCTCTAGAGCAGCTCTGCTGACCTGGTTCTTAGGCTCTAGAGCAGCTCTGCTGACCTGGTTCTCTGGCTTTAAAGCAGCTCTGCTGACCTGGTTCTCTGGCTCTAGAGCAGCTTTGCTGACCTGGTTCCCAGGCTGTACAACTGCTCTGCTGACCTGGTTCTTTGGCTGTAGAGCAGCTCTGCTGACCTTTTTTTCCGGCTGTTCAGCAGCTCTGCTGACCTGGTTCTCTGGCTCTATAGCGGCTCGGCTGACCTGGTTCTCAGGATTTAGAGCAGCTCTTCTGACCTGGTTCTCTGGCTCAAAAGCAGCTCAGCTGACCTGGTTCTCTGGATGTACAGCGGCTCTACTGACCTGGTTCTCTGGCTCTAAAGCATCTCTGCTGACCTGGTTCTCTGGCTGTAGAGCGGATCTGCTGACCTGGTTCAATGGCTCTACAGCAGCTCAGCTTACTTGGTTCTCTGGCTCTAAAGCAGCTCTGTTGACCTGGTTCTCTGGCTCCACAGCAGCTCTGTTGACTTGGTTCTCCGGCTCTAAAGCAGCTCTGCTGACCTGGTTCTCTGGCTCTAAAGCAGCTCTACTGACCTGGTTCTTTGGCTCTACAACAGCTCCGTTGACCTGGTTCTCTGGCTCTAAAGCAGCTCTGCTGACCTGGTTCTCTGGCTCTAAAGCAGCTCTGCTGACCTGGTTCTCTGGTACTACAGCGGCACTGCTGACCTGGTTCTCTGGCTCTAAAGCAGCTCTGCTGACCTGGTTCTCTGGCTCTAGAGCGGCTCTGCTGACCTGGTTCTCTGGCTCTACAACGGCTCTGCTGACCTGGTTCTCTGGCTGTAAAGCAGCTCTGCTGACCTGGTTCTCTGGCTCTAGAGCAGCTCCGCTGACCTGGTTCTCTGGCTCTAAAGCAGCTCTGCTGACCAAGGTTCTCTGGTTCTAGAGCAAGTTCACTGACCTGGTTCTCAGAATTTACAATGGCTCTGCTGACCTGGTTCTTTGGCTCGAGAGCAGCTCTGCTGACCTTGTTCTCCGGCTGTACATCAGCTCTGTTGACCTGGAAATCTAGCTCAAAAGCAGCTCTGCTGACCCGGTTCTGTGGCTCTACAGCAGCTCTGCTGACCTGTTGCTCTGGCTCTACAGCAGCTCTGCTGACCTGGTTCTCTGGCTCTATAGCAACCCTGCTGACCTGGTTCTCTGGCTCTACAGCAGCTCTGCTGACCTGGTTCTCTGGCTCTAACGCAGCTCTGCTGACCTGGCTTCCCTGGCTCTACAGCAACTTAGCTGACCTGGTTTTCTGGCTCTAGAGCAGCTCTGCTGACCTGGTTCTTAGGCTCTAGAGCAGCTCTGCTGACTTGGTTCTCTGGAATTAAAGCAGCTCGGCTGACCTAATTCTGTGGCTCTAGAACAGCTTTACTGACCTGTTTCTCAGGCTGTACAACGGCTCTGCTGGCCTGGTTCTTTGGCTGTAGAGCAGCTCTTCTGACCTTGTTCTCTTGCTGTACAGCAGCTCTGCTGACCTGGTTCTCTGGCTCTATAGCTGTTCTGCTGACCTGGTTCTCTCACTCTAGAGCAGCTCTGTTGACCTGGTTCTCTGGCTCTATAGTGGCTCTCCTGACCTGGTTCTCTGGCTCTACAGTGGCTCTGCTGACCTGGTTCTCTGGCTCTACAGCGACTCTGCTGACCTGGTTCTCTGGCTCTACAGCGAATCTGCTGACCTGGAAATCTAGCTCAAAAGCAGCTGTGCTGACCTGGTTCTGTGGCTCTACAGCAGCTCTGCTGACCTGGTTCTCTGGCTCTGTAGCGGCTCTGCTGACCTGGTTCTCAGGCAGTGGAGCAGCTCTGCTGACCTGGTTCTCTGGCTCTAAAGCAGCTCCGCTGACCTGTTTCTCTGGCTGTACAGCGGCTCTGCATACCTGGTTCTCTGGCTCTAAAGCAGCTCTGCTAACCTGGTTCTCTGGCTGTAGAGCTGATCTGGTTCTATGGCTCTACAGCAGCTCTGCTGACCTAGTTCTCTGGCTCTAGAGCAGC
Organism: Triturus cristatus; assembly: GCF_964204655.1. Classification (NCBI taxonomy): domain Eukaryota; kingdom Metazoa; phylum Chordata; class Amphibia; order Caudata; family Salamandridae; genus Triturus; species Triturus cristatus. The sequence goes on along the minus strand of NC_140579.1, from coordinate 629,231,325 downwards.
TCTACTGACCTGGTTCTCTGGCTCTACAAGGGCTTTGCTGACCTGGTTCTCTGGCTCTACAGCAGTTTTGCTGACCTGGTTCTCTGGCTCTACAACGGTTCTGCTGGCCTGGTTCTGTGCCTCTAAAGGAGCTCTGGTGACCTGGTTCTCTGGCTTTAGAGCTGCTCTGCTGACTTGGTTCTCTGACTCTACAGCAACTCTGCTGACCTGGTTCTCTGGCTCTAGAGCAGCTCTGCTGACCTGGTTCTCTTGCTCTAAAGCAGCTCTGCTGACCTGGTTCTCTGGCTGTACAGCGGCTCTGCTGACATGATTCTCTGGCTCTAAAGCAGCTCTGCTGACCTGGTTCTCTGGCTCTAAAGCAGCTCTACTGACCAGGTTCTCTGGCTGTAGAACAGCTTTGCTGACCTGGTTCTCTGGCTCTAAAGCAGCTCTGATGACCTGTTTCTCTGGCTCCAGAGCAGCTTCACTGACCTGGTTCTCACACTGTACAATGGCTCTGCTCATCTGGTTCTCTGGCTCGAGGGCAGCTCTGCTGACCTTGTTCTCCGGCTGTACAGCAGCTCTGTTGACCTGGTTCTCTGGCTCTATAGTGGCTCTCCTGACCTGGTTCTCTGGCTCTACAGTGGCTGTGCTGACCTGGTTCTCTGGCTCTACAGCGAAATTGCTGACCTGGTTCTCTGACTCTACAGCGAATCTGCTGACCTGGAAATCTAGCTCAAAAGCAGCTCTGCTGACCTGGTTCTGTGGCTCTACAGCAGCTCTGCTGACCTGTTGCTCTGGCTCTACAGTGGCTTTGCTGACCTGGTTCTCTGGCTCTACAACGGCTCTGCTGGCCTGGTTCTGTGGCTCTAAAGGAGCTCTGGTGACCTGGTTCTCTGGCTCTAGAGCGGCTCTGCTGACCTGGTTCTCTGACTCTACAGCAACTCTGCTGAACTGGTTCTCTGGCTCTAAAGCAGCTCTGCTGACTTGGTTCTCTGGCTCTAAAGCAGCTCTACTGACCTGTTTCTTTGGCTCTACAACAGCTCCGTTGACCTGGTTCTCTGGCTCTAAAGCAGCTCTGCTGACCTGGTTCTCTGGCTCTAGAGCAGCTTCACTGACCTGGTTCTCTGGCTCTATAGTGGCTCTCCTGGCCTGGTTCTCTGGCTCTACAGTGCTCTGCTGACCTGGTTTTCTGGCTCTAAAGCGACTCTGCTGACCTGGTTCTCTGGCTCTACAGCGAATCTGCTGACCTGGAAATCTAGCTCAAAAGCAGCTCTGCCGACCTGGTTCTGTGGCTCTACAGCAGCTCTGCTGACCTGTTGCTCTGGCTCTAAAGCAGCTCTGCTGACCTGGTTCTCTGGCTCTATAGCAACTCTGCTGACCTGGTTCTCTGGCTCTACAGCAGCTCTGCTGACCCGGTTCTCTGGCTCTAGAACAGCTTTGCTGACCTGGTTCTCAGGCTATGCAGCAGCTCTACTGACCTGGTTCTTTGGCTATAGAGCAGTTCTGCTGACCTGGTTCTCTGGCTCTACAGTGACTCTGCTGACCTGGTTCTCTGGCTCTAGAGCAGCTTTGCTGACCTGGTTCTCAGGCTGTACAACGGCTCTGCTGGCCTGGTTCTTTGGCTGTAGAACAGCTCTGCTGACCTGGTTCTCTGGCTGTAGAGCGGATCTGCTGAACTGGTTCTATGGTTCTACAGCAGCTCTGCTGACCTAGTTCTCAGGCTCTAGAGCAGCTCTACTGACCTGGTTCTCTGGCTCTACAAGGGCTTTGCTGACCTGGTTCTCTGGCTCTACAGCAGTTCTGCTGACCTGCTTCTCTGGCTCTACAACAGATCTGCTGAACTGTTTCTCTGACTGTAAAGCAGCTTTGCTCACCTGGGTCTCTGGCTCTACAACGGCTCTGCTGGTCTGGTTCTGTGGCTCTAAAGCAGCTCTGCTGACCTGGTTCTTTGGCTCTACAGCAGCTCTGCTGACCTGGTTCTGTGGCTCTAACGCAGCTCTGCTGACCTGGTTTCCCTGGTTCTACAGCAGCTCTGCTGACCCGGTTCTCTGGCTCTAGAGCAGCTCTGCTGACCTGGTTCTTAGGCTCTAGAGCAGCTCTGTTGACCTGGTTCTCTGGCTCTAGAGCAGCTTTGCTGACCTGGTTCTCAGGCTGTACAACGGCTCTGCTAACCTGGTTCTTTGGCTGTAGAGCAGATCTGCTGACCTTTTTCTCTGGCTGTACAGCAGCTCTGCTGACCTGGTTCTCTGGCTCTATAGCGGCTCGGCTGACCTGGTTCTCAGGCTCTAGAGCAGCTCTGCTGACCTGGTTCTCAGGCTCAAAAGCAGCTCAGCTGACCTTGTTCTCTGGATGTACAGAGGCTCTGCTGACCTGGTTCTCTGGCTCTAAAGCAGCTCTGCTGACCTGGTTCTCTGGCTGTAGAGCAGATTTGCTGACCTGGTTCTATGGCTGTACAGCAGCTCTGCTGACCTAGATCTTTGGCTCTAGAGCAGCTCTACTGACCTGGTTCTCTGGCTCTACAAGGGCTTTGCTGACCTGGTTCTCTGGCACTACAGCAGTTCTGCTGACCTGGTTCTCTGGCTCTACAACGGCTCTGCTGATATGTTTTTCTGGCTGTAAAGCAGCTTTGCTGACCTCGTTCTCTGGCTCTACAACGGCTCTGCTGGCCTGGTTCTGTGGCTCTAAAGGAGCTCTGCTGACCTGGTTCTCTGGCTCTAGAGTGGCTCTGCTGACCTGGATCTCTGACTCTACAGCAGCTCTGCTGACCTGGTTCTCTGGCTCTAGAGCGGCTCTGCTGACCTGGTTCTCTGGCTCTAGAGCAGCCTTGTTGACCTGGTCCTCAGGCTGTACAACGTCTCTGCTGACCTGGTTCTTTGGCTGTAGAGCAGCTCTGCTGACCTTGTTCTCTGGCTGTACAGCAGCTCTGCTGACCTGGTTCTCTACCTCTATAGCAGCTCTGATGACCTGGTTCTCTGGCTCTACAGCGGCTCTGCTGACCTGGTTCTCTAGGTCTACAGTGACTCTGCTGACCTGATTCTCTGGCTCTAGAGCAGCTTTGCTGACCTGGTTCTCAGGCAGTACAACGGCTCTGCTGGCCTGGTTCTTTGGCTGTAGAGCAGCTCTGCTGACCTTGTTCTCTGGCTGTACAGCAGCTCTGCTGACCTGGTTCTCTACCTCTATAGCAGCTCTGATGACCTGGTTCTCTGGCTCTACAGCGGCTCTGCTGACCTGGTTCTCTGGGTCTACAGCGGCTCTGCTGACCTGGTTCTCTGGCTCTAGAGCAGCTCTGCTGACCTGGTTCTTAGGCTCTAGAGCAGCTCTGCTGACCTGGTTCTCTGGCTTTAAAGCAGCTCTGCTGACCTGGTTCTCTGGCTCTAGAGCGGCTTTGCTGACCTGGTTCCCAGGCTGTACAACTGCTTTGCTGACCTGGTTCTTTGGCTGTAGAGCAGCTCTGCTGACCTTTTTCTCTGGCTGTTCAGCAGCTCTGCTGACCTGGTTTTCTGGCTCTATAGCGGCTCGGCTGACCTGGTTCTCAGGATTTAGAGCAGCTCTGCTGACCTGGTTCTCTGGCTCAAAAGCAGCTCAGCTGACCTGGTTCTCTGGATGTACAGCGGCTCTACTGACCTGGTTCTCTGGCTCTAAAGCATCTCTGCTGACCTGGTTCTCTGGCTGTAGAGCGGATCTGCTGACCTGGTTCTATGGCTCTACAGCAGCTCAGCTTACCTGGTTCTCTGGCTCTAAAGCAGCTCTGTTGACCTGGTTCTCTGGCTCTAAAGCAGCTCTGCTGACTTGGTTCTTTGGCTCTACAACAGCTCCGTTGACCTGGTTCTCTGGCTCTAAAGCAGCTCTGCTGACCTGGTTCTCTGGCTCTAAAGCAGCTCTGCTGACCTGGTTCTCTGGTACTACAGCGGCACTGCTGACCTGGTTCTCTGGCTCTAAAGCAGCTCTGCTGACCTGGTTCTCTGGCTCTAGAGCGGCTCTGCTGACCTGGTTCTCTGGCTCTACAACGGCTCTGCTGACCTAGTTCTCTGGATATACAGCAGCTCTGCTGATCTGGTTCTCTGGGTCTACAACGGCTCTGCTGACCTGTTTCTCTGGCTCTAAAGCAGCATTGCTGACCTGGTTCTCTGTTTCTACAACGGCTCTGCTGACCTTGTTCTCTGGCTCTAAAGCAGCTCTGCTGACCTGGTTCTCTGGCTCTACAGCGGCTCTGTTGACCTGGTTCTCTGGCTGTAAAGCAACTCTGCTTACCTGGTTCTCTGGCTCTAGAGCAGGTCCGCTGACCTGGTTCTCTGGCTCTAAAGCAGCATTGCTGACCTGGTTCTCTGGCTCTACAACGGCTCTGCTGACCTGGTTCTCTGGCTCTAAAGCAGCTCTGCTGACCTGGTTCTCTGGTACTACTGTGGCTCTGCTGACCTGGTTCTCTGGCTCTAAAGCAGCTCTGCTGACCTGGTTCTCTGGCTCTAGAGCGGCTCTGCTGACCTGGTTCTCTGGCTCTAGAGCAGCTCTGCTGACCTGGTTCTCTGGCTCTACAACGGCTCTGCTGACCTGGTTCTCTGGCTCTAAAGCAGCTCTGCTGACCTGGTTCTCTGGCTCTACAGCGGCTCTGTTGACCTGGTTCTCTGGCTGTAAAGCAGCTCTGCTGACCTGGTTCTCTGGCTCTAGAGCAGCTCCGCTGACCTGGTTCTCTGGCTCTAAAGCAGCTCTGCTGACCTGGTTCTCTGGCTCTACAGCAGTTCTGCTGACCTGGTTCTCTGGCTCTTCAACGGCTCTGCTGGCCTGGTTCTGTGGCTCTAAAGGAGCTCTGGTGACCTGGTTCTCTGGCTCTAGAGCTGCTCTGCTGACTTGGTTCTCTGACTCTACAGCAACTCTGCTGACCTGGTTCTTGAAGTACTCTGATTTTTGAGACCCCAGAGGTGCCAGGGGTAACACCCTATGACTTCGAGTACTTCCTGTTGTGGTATTTGAAAATTCCACTCTCATGGTAATATAACAAAGAACTTGGCAAAGAAGCTGAAATATGAAATGACATCTTTATTAAACTCAAATGAGTGAGACTACGTCGCACAGAAGCCTTAGCAACTGAATGAGGCAGTCTGCAGAACAAAAACCAGTCTTCTCTTTTATACAGAATATTACGCTCTGGGCAACACCGCCCTTCTCTTGCAGTTGGTCATTCACATATTTTACTTCAAAGAACAGGCAGAGTCATGATTACAATCCCACATTTCAGTTCAGCCAGCCCGCAATTATTTACCCAGCGAGGCTCAGATCCCTCATCAGATATCAGCAGACCCCAATAAACACGGGCAGCTCCTGTTTGCAAAACAGGCCATAAAGCAGGAACAGTCAGGTGTGAAAGAGATTAGCCGGAGGCTTGTGTGGGATGAAAAGGCTTTATGGTGTGTCAAACCCTGATGCTAATCACAGGTGGCCGTAGGACGGGCAGCTCGTGGGACCGGACTGACCTGGGGTGGTGGAGCCAATTTGCACAGGTCACAGAGAAGTCAAAGGAAGGCGCATGTGTTCTAGAGGCCTGTATTTGTTCTTAAAGTGTAGCCTATGTGAGGGCAACTATAAGATGGCCACCGCTCCAAGATGGAACCCACGGAGCCAATGCATAACATCGTATACATAGTATATTTATCAATGAAATGTTATGCAAAGTACTTGAACATACCGTATTGGCCATTTGCGGTTCGCTAATACCGGAATAGACAGGGGTAGGGCCCTGCCTCCTACGCGGTCCCAAATTTCAAAGTACCACAGACCCTCCTTTTGCCCTTACATAGGCAATAACTATACTCATATCAATCCGAGTCCAGGTCTACAGACATGAAGTCATGGAGATGTTGCTGTAGCATCATCCTATTACTTAGCGACTCTCACGGGACACGTCTCCTTACACATGTAGTAGCACAAAGGCCACATATGGCAGGACAAAATAAGGAATACCTCTGTCTGTAGTAGGCGGCATAAGATCACACACCCAATAATTAGTGATGGTCATTACTAACTAGTGTTGATGCAGAAGCTGTACAAAAGAATTGCTTACGAATTCTGATCTTCTAACCTGCTCATGTTCAGGAAAAGGGTGAAAAGAGTGCAAAGAAACAGTAGTGGGAAAAGACATAGGTTGGGAAGCGGGTGCAGAAGTCAATTGGGTAGAGAAAAACAATCCCACCCATAAATGACAACGTCATGTTTAAAAAAGATACTAGAAAACACGTTATTAAGAACATATAGACAACGGGAGAAAGTAGTTGCCACTATTACAAATGAAATAGTAATTTTTCACAACCATAAGCAGAAAGCAAATCCTAAAACTATCTAGTAAAATTTTTAGGGCTCCTATGCAATTCAGTGATTTGTTTTGTATGTTCAGGTGAAACAGTGGTGACCCTCATCAATGCTCTGAGGTGAAAAAGGGGGTACTCTTTCCACAGAAAATGGACTTCATTCTGTTTTTACTAAACAGAATAGTACTTTAAAACAATGCCAGCAAAACAATCTGTCTCCTTAACACCTACTCTATACAATCACACGGAAACCTCTTGTGAAACCACCTATGCCCAGAGTCCGTTCAAAAAGCCCCTCTGGCAGGCTTCTATTGTCCATCAAATCTTCTTCTGTTGTTTTCTTTTGCATGGGCCTCTTCATTCAAGCCTTACATGAGAAAAGTACTGCTTAGTTGAAGTGCCCTCCTGGCAAACACCCACAGCTCATTCGAGAGTCTCAATGTCTCAAGGCAGTGCGCCAGTATCTTTCCTTTGCGGCAGGCACTACAGGTAGTGTGCTCTCCATTGATCAAGGGCATAGGTCATCTCGTGCAGACCCGGGACCATTCTCAGGCTCCAACACTCATCATTCAGTGTCAGAGGACGCTCGGGCTGTTCTTTCATGGGCCCTAGAATTAGTGCCTTTTGTCAATCTTGGATCCGCCGGTGCACTGCACTTCCATTGGAGCAAAGGAAAAAGAGGGGGGGTGTGTGGCCAAAAACTCAGGCCAAGGGGCTCAAGGGACTGCACACTGTCAGAGGTTACCAGCACATGACAGGCGCTCTTGTGCACTGAAATTCTGGTTCTGTGGCAAAACCAGCTCCTCCTTCTTTTCTGATGTTGAACGCCTTCTGATGAAGCAAGTGCGATGCTTTAAACAGTTCATTGTATAACAAGGGGACTGCAAACAGGTGGCCTGCGGTCTTTCAAAGGAGTGGCCACACGCCATGGGACAATTTTGGTCTAGAATACACTGTCATTCTCAAAAAGCAATACAAATATAAAGGCAGTAGGTAAAACAGTGTCTCTAATCTTTTCAATTGGGTTTCCGTGTGAGAGCCTCCATCATCTAAGGGTAGATAACTACACGAGAATTCTATCTACATGGATGTCTTCACATATGGTGGCATTGTGTAATGGGGCAAACACATTTTTTTTCTCAATGATTACATCTAGGTGTTCCTAAATTCCTTATCTAGAACATCTCAATAGCGAAATCACATGGTACAGATTATCATGGGCATGTAGAAAACTTTCACATCAGGTGCAATATGCAATACACAGGCTAATAGTCAAATATGCAAACAAAAGACAAGAACTAGAGGGTCCTGATATTTGCATGATTAGAACACATCTGATCCCACCAAAAATGAAAGCAGCAGGAACAAAAGGGTAAAAACCACATTAAAAATAGACATTGAAAATTCGTCATGTTCAAAAAGTAAACGTAAGATATCTCCTTTTGAGATGGAAAACTTGTCTTACTATAATATTGAGTCAGTTAACCAGTCTATCGCTACTCTGACAGTCAGGCTGGAAAACATTGAAGCAGGCCTAAGGAAAATACTTGAAAACCAGTCTGGTCATACAAAAGGGAATTATACATAATATGGGGGTCCCTGGTACATCACTGTAGTCTGGAAGTGTGTACCTGAACAATACACCTACAATAATAAATGGGCTGACTGGTGAAAGGAATACGGAAAAGGGAATTGGAATTAGGACACAACTAAAATCCCCAATAACTAAGCATAATGCGACATTGGTCAGGGGAGAAGCAACAAAAGAAAAAAAAAATCTATAGGAAGAACAAAAATTATTTGGATGATAGTCAGGCATGTGACACAACATCAAGGGTACGGATGATACACAAAAGGCCAAAGTTACACAAATTTTAACTCTACCGCTGGCGACTACACCATATACGCTAACCCTAGGTAATGTTCCAGTTCCTTCTTCAGGGAAAAATATGAAAACCTGTTTTTTCTTTTAAGGAGCAAGAGCCATATGCTACTTAGGAAACAGAACATCATTAACTAATGTAATATAGAAATTAGGCCACCTTGAGTCACAGATCTATAATTTCATCCTTAGGTCCAATCAAGGATACATAAATGTAAGGCTGCCTGTTCCTTTAAGGGAAGGGGCAGTAACGTGACTAACTACAGGTGACACACTTTGATCCTGTATATCTCTTTTATTTCCCTTCAATACAATTATAGCCAAATAGACATGCACTGGTAAAGTGTTGTCTCTCATGTTCACAGCATGAAATATCATTAGCTGTGGAATTTAGTAACCAGAACAAGTTCAACCAACTGTTGCGTAGCAATGGGCATTGTCATGACCATCCCCTCACAACACAGGTAAACTTGTAATAGTATCAAAAGCAGCAACAAAAACAACGAAAACATGCAAAAAAAAAAAAAAAACGCACTAAACGTCAAGCCATCAGATATACTTGCTGTATATCAAGCACAAAAAGCATAGACAAATTTCAATAGCATATGTGAGTAAGCGGTGAAAAACAAACACCATGTCATGTACTTTATGCACTGTAAAACTGCAGCCCAAAACCCAATATTTGGGCCTGTTTAATTTGTCAGGTTTAAAATCCTTACCCTCCTTTTTGACAGTAGATCCCCAGGCAATGGAAATCTGCTGTCAAATATAACTTTACTGTCTCTCTTCTAACATACAGGACCAGCAAGAACAATTCATGATAGGACCAAATACACAAAAATAAATTTCCATTACTTAACTGTTACCCTCTTGTCAGTCCTTGCAACATCAAGCCACCGTAGTTTTACCTTTCTGAAAGTAAAAATCGTTACATGACACTCCATATTAATTTGGCACCTACAATTTCCACTGTGAAAAAGAAGTCTTAATTGGCAATGCGTTCTCACGTAGGTATGTAGCCTTTAAAAATTTTTTTTGAAAAAGGCTGCATCTTGTTTTCTGTCTAAGACTTAATGCAACACTTCGTTTTCTGTTAAATAACACAAATGTATCAGTTCTGCAAAGCATTTAACATGATGTTTGGGCTTTCAAAGAAAACCCCTTTTCTATATTTTCCCTTTGGAATTAAGTTCTTTAGTTTGAGTGATGTTGTTATGGAGAAACCAGAAACCCCAGCTTTAGAGGTCCATGTAGCAAGGTCATTCTGCATTCCACAGAGGCAAGGCCCTAATTTAAAAGGTCATAAATGTCAACGTGGCAGCCTACTCCATTGTTTACACTAAAGATAGCATCTCAGCAGCGTGACCGAGCCAGCCTCTGCAGCTCTCCCAGCCCCCATCTCCCAGCCCCCAGCTTCTGCCACTCTGAATTTGTCAAAGCCAGAAGTCCTTCCTCATTCCTCCTAACTTGCAATAATTCACTCTATTTTGAAAAATAATTTCTCCTTTTTAGGCGCTAAAAAAATTATCCCTATTCCCAGATTATTAAACTACATGTACTGTGAATAATTCACAAAACTTAATAACACACATACCAGTTTTTAGAATAAATGCTTTTTGCAATCCTATGCAATGGTACACATTTCATCAACTTTAAATTAATGAACTTCTCAGTAGGCCCAGCTGAAGTTAGAACCTTCAACCCTGATATTAAAACAAGCCGTTGTACTGGCATATTAACTCATTGAATCATAAGAAGGCACAACCTGTAAATATATATCAAACCTAAATGTATGTATTTACTGAAGCCTGAGACACTTTAAAAAGTACTCTGAATGAAAGAAAATGCAGTTTAAACAGCGCTTTTTCCCAAATTCGACTTTGATATTTTAGGCATTAAAAAATGAGTATCCTACAATTTTCTTGCATAATATGCATTACCAGAATGTCCATTACATAACCCATGAGTCAGGCATTGGAAATAATAACTTATACTTTATAAAAATGAGCTTGTTTGCGCCTGCGCCAAGGGAAAATTGTACACACGAATGCTTGCCATTTTAGTGATGCCACACAACTCAAATCAAATTTTAATGCTAGGAGGTCATAGTATGAGTATTAAGCTTTATAAATATCAAAAAACGATTTTGAAAAGCACTTATTTTTTAAGATAATTTTTACATGATTAATAATTTTCTTTAAAAAAACAAAAAATCCCAGTTATTCGTTTTTGTGATAATTCCATGTATAAAAAAACAAGCTGCATCCCTTGCCTATCATTTTGGACACATTTAACTCACAGGCCTAAGCGCATAAGCCCAATTTGAAACGCGTCACATTGTTGCGCCACTTTCATTTAAAAGGACGGGTATGCAAAATTCCATCCGTGTTTAACTGGGAAGGTGCTGGCTGGATGAACATTCTCTCAAATATACTGCAGCTGAAAAGTTTGCCTGTGAACATCTAATACAATGCATCTAAGGAAAATGCTGTAAATTTAGTTACTTTTGCAAAAATAGATAATTTCGTTTTTGGGGCCTTATTTATATCTATTGAATGTGTTTCTAATTATATCCTTTAAGCATTTACCGGCAATTTTGTATATGTGCACAATTGCTCATTCTATAAATTAAAGAGCAACATATAGCTATTTTAGCACATCACACCGTTCATTTCTGCATTTTTTCCTAAGTTTCTACTTGATATTAATTAACCAACATTTTACTTAACAGACTGAAAACATCAAAAGACCCACAAACACATATTGAGCTCATTTCAGACATAAACGGAAAGGGGGTCAAACAGACAATACAGCGTGCTTTAGCCATTTTTCATAAATAGCGCCGTCGCAATTTACTTACAGAAGTTGCACTAATGAGAAAACCACATAGACATTTAAACACACAGTTGACTTACAAATCAATACGCATGACAGAAAGAAAGAACAGCTCACAGACTATACTTGAACCAAACCATTTGCAAATACTAGTTGTAAGTCATATTTACAAGAAACGCTTCTCAATAGTGTTCCAAAAGGCTGCATAAACAGCCCAACAGACTGATGTATCTCCAAGAAGTAGTGAATACGCTCAATTCACTAGCTTGGGCTAGCAGAACACCAAACAAAATCGTTCTGCATATCTTCATTCATAAAACTGCGCAGAACAAAGGATCCTTGTTTTGTATTATGTCATATTTTAATTCCCTGGGGATACAAAATCACCAAGGAAGAAATTTGTTTTCAAATCTAACCGATTTTAACTATGGTACCTTCCAAAAAAGCAACACATTTTTTTTATGTGAGCTTACAAACAGGCATGCCAAAAACACTGCGGAAATATCTCCTCATTACCTGCCTACACAAATTGCAATTCGCATATTCAAACCTATACACCAAAGTTCCAAAGCTACATTTCCAAATTTGCCAAGATCAAGCATCTTATAGCTCACTAATCTAGCTTCAAACTTCAAGGGGTTATCTCTACCAATACACTCGCAAATATACGAGACCCTTGACTATGGTAATTGCAATGACCAAATCAAAAACCAAGAAACCAACCCCTCGGCTTTGGTAATTGCGATAACCAAATTAAAGACCCAAAGAACCAAAGGACTGGGAGCGACCCATTTATACTTAATTCTTATTTTTACTAATCAAAATGTTACCCAAATTCTAACTGCCAAGTTCTACATGACTAAACGGTCTTTTATAATACTCACGCCAAAAGGGTTCTCATGCAGGAGTGACATCATGTGTAGGATCAAAATCAGGAAGATCAGAAATATACTGGGCTGCATAAAAGAATCTCCAGAATCCCTGTGCACAGATTACCTTCTTGGTAGAGTCCTGTTCTGTCCTCCTCAGTAGATTTCTGTCTCCTGAGAAGATCACTCCCACAAGAAGTCACTTCGCTGATGAGCCACTCTGTTGGGGCGCCAACTGAAGTACTCTGATTTTTGAGACCCCAGAGGTGCCAGGGGTAGCACCCTATGACTTCGAGTACTTCCTGTTGTGGTATTTGAAAATTCCACTCTCATGGTAATATAACAAAGAACTTGGCAAAGAAGCTGAAATATGAAATGACATCTTTATTAAACTCAAATGAGTGAGACTACGTCGCACAGAAGCCTTAGCAACTGAATGAGGCAGTCTGCAGAACAAAAACCAGTCTTCTCTTTTATACAGAATATTACGCTCTGGGCAACACCGCCCTTCTCTTGCAGTTGGTCATTCACATATTTTACTTCAAAGAACAAGCAGAGTCATGATTACAATCCCACATTTCAGTTCAGCCAGCCCGCAATTATTTACCCAGCGAGGCTCAGATCCCTCATCAGATATCAGCAGACCCCAATAAACACGGGCAGCTCCTGTTTGCAAAACAGCCCATAAAGCAGGAACAGTCAGGTGTGAAAGAGATTAGCCGGAGGCTTGTGTGGGATGAAAAGGCTTTATGGTGTGTCAAACCCTGATGCTAATCACAGGTGGCCGTAGGACGGGCAGCTCGTGGGACCGGACTGACCTGGGGCGGTGGAGCCAATTCGCACAGGTCACAGAGAAGTCAAAGGAAGGCGCATGTGTTCTAGAGGCCTGTATTTGTTCTTAAAGTGTAGCCTATGTGAGGGCAACTATAAGATGGCCACCGCTCCAAGATGGAACCCACGGAGCCAATGCATAACATCGTATATATAGTATATTTATCAATGAAATGTTATGCAAAGTACTTGTACATACCGTATTGGCCATTTGCGGTTCGCTAACACCGGAATAGACAGGGGTAGGGCCCTGCCTCCTACGCGGTCCCAAATTTCAAAGTACCACATTCTCTGGCTCTAGAGCGGCTCTGCTGACCTGGTTCTCTGGCTCTAAAGCAGCTCTGCTGACCTGGTTCCCTGGCTGTAGAGCGGCTCTGCTGACCTGGTTCTCTGGCTCTAAAGCAGCTCTGCTGACCTGGTTCTCTGGCTCTAAAGCAGCTCTACTGACCTGGTTCTCTGGCTGTAGAACAGCTCCGCTGACCTGGTTCTTTGGCTCTAAAGCAGCTCTGCTGACCTGGTTCTCTGGCTCCAGAGCAGCTTCACTGACCTGGTTCTCAGACTGTACAATGGCTCTCCTGACCTGGTTCTCTAGCTCGAGAGCAGCTCTGCTGACCTGGTTCTCCGGCTGTACAGCAGCTCTGTTGACCTGGTTCTCTGGCTCTATAGTGGCTCTCCTGACCTGGTTCTCTGGCTCTACAGTGGCTGTGCTGACCTGGTTCTCTGGCTCTACAGCGAATCTGCTGACCTGGTTCTCTGGCTCTACAGCGAATCTGCTGACCTGGAAATCTAGCTCAAAAGCAGCTCTGCTGACCTGGTTCTGTGGCTCTCCAGCAGCTCTGCTGACCTGTTGCTCTGGCACTATAGCGGCTCTGCTGACCTGGTTCTCTGGCTCTACAACGGCTCTGCTGGCCTGGTTCTGTGGCTCTAAAGGAGCTCTGGTGACCTGGTTCTCTGGCTCTAGAGCGGCTCTGCTGACCTGGTTCTCTGACTCTACAGCAGCTCTGCTGACCGGGCTCTCTGGCTCTAGAGCGGCTCTGCTGACCTGGTTCTCTTGCTCTAAAGCAGCTCTGCTGACCTGGTTCTCTGGCAGTAAAGCAGCTCTGCTGACCTGGTTCTCTGGCTCTAAAGCAGCTCTTCTGACCTGGTTCTTTGGCTCTACAACAGCTCCGTTGACCTGGTTCTCTGGCTCTAAAGCAGCTCTGCTGACCTGGTTCTCTGGCTCTAGAGCAGCTTCACTGACCTGGTTCTCAGACTGTACAATGGCTCTGCTGACCTGGTTCTCTGGCTCTATAGTGGCTCTCCTGACCTGGTTCTCTGGCTCTACAGTGGCTCTGCTGACCTGGTTCTCTGGCTCTTCAGCGACTCTGCTGACCTGGTTCTCTGGCTCTACAGCGAATCTGCGGACCTCGAAATCTAGCTCAAAAGCAGCTCTGCCGACCTGGTTCTGTGACTCTACAGCAGCTCTGCTGACCTGTTACTCTGGCTCTACAGCAGCTCTGCTGACCTGGTTCTCTGGCTCTATAGCAACTCTGCTGACCTGGTTCTCTGGCTCTACAGCAGCTCTGCTGACCTGGTTCTCTGGCTCTAGAACAGCTTTGCTGACCTGGTTCTCAGGCTATGCAGCAGCTCTACTGACCTGGTTCTTTGGCTATAGAGCAGTTCTGCTGACCTTATTCTCTGGCTGTACAGCAGCTCTGCTGACCTGGTACTCTAGCTCTATAGCGGCTCTGCTGACCTGGTTCTCTGGCTCTACAGCGGCTCTGCTGACCTGGTTCTCTAGGTCTACAGTGACTCTGCTGACCTGATTCTCTGGCTCTAGAGCAGCTTTGCTGACCTGGTTCTCAGGCAGTACAACGGCTCTGCTGGCCTGGTTCTTTGGCTGTAGAGCAGCTATGCAGACCTGGTTCTCTGGCTGTAGAGCGGATCTGCTGAACTGGTTCTATGGCTCCACAGCAGCTCTGCTGACCTAGTTCTCAGGCTCTAGAGCAGCTCTACTGACCTGGTTCTCTGGCTCTACAATGGCTTTGCTGACCTGGTTCTCTGGCTCTACAGCTGTTCTGCTGACCTGCTTCCCTGGCTCTACAACAGATCTGCTGAACTGTTTCTCTGACTGTAAAGCTGCTTTGCTGACCTGGGTCTCCTGCTCTACAATTGCTCTGCTGGCCTGGTTCTGTGGCTCTAAAGCAGCTCTGCTGACCTGGTTCTTTGGCTCTACAGCAGCTCTGCTGACCTGGTTCTGTGGCTCTAACACAGCTCTGCTGACCTGGTTTCCCTGGTTCTACAGCAGCTCTGCTGACCTGGTTCTCTGGCTCTAGAGCAGCTCTGCTGACCTGGTTCTTAGGCTCTAGAGCAGCTCTGCTGACCTGGTTCTCTGGCTCTAGAGCAGCTTTGCTGACCTGGTTCTCAGGCTGTACAACGGCTCTGCTAACCTGGTTCTTTGGCTGTAGAGCAGATCTGCTGACCTTTTTCTCTGGCTGTACAGCAGCTCTGCTGACCTGGTTCTCTGGCTCTATAGCGGTTCTGCTGACCTGGTTCTCAGGCTCTAGAGCAGCTCTGCTGACCTGGTTCTCTGGCTCAAAAGCCGCTCAGCTGACCTGGTTCTCTGGATGTACAGCGGCTCTTCTGACCTGGTTCTCTGGCTCTAAAGCAGCTCTGCTGACCTGGTTCTCTGACTGTAGAGCAGATCTGCTGACCTGGTTCTATGGCTGTACAGCAGCTCTGCTGACCTAGTTCTTTGGCTCTAGAGCAGCTCTACTGACCTGGTTCTCTGGCTCTAGAGCAGCTCTGCTGACCAGGTTCTCTGGCTCTACAGCAGCTTTGATGACCTGGTTTTCTGGCTCTACAACGGCTCTGCTGACATGTTTTTCTGGCTGTAAAGCAGCTTTGCTGACCTCGTTCTCTGGCTCTACAACGGCTCTGCTGGCCTGGTTCTGTGGCTCTAAAGAAGCTCTGCTGACCTGGTTCTCTGGCTCTAGAGCGGCTCTGCTGACCTGGTTCTCTGACTCTACAGCAGCTCTGCTGACCTGGTTCTTTGGCTCTAGAGCGGCTCTGCTGACCTCGTTCTCTGGCTCTACAGCAGCTCTGCCTACCTGGTTCTCTGGCTCTAGAGCGGATCTGCTGACCAGGTTCTCTGGCTCTACAGCAGCTCTGCCTACCTGGTTCTCTGGCTCTACAGCAGCTCTGTTGACCTGGTTCTCTAGCTATAAAGCAGCTCTGCTGACCTGGTTCTCTGGCTCTGGAGCGGCTCTGCTGACCTGGTTCTCTGGCTCTAAAGCAGCTCTACTGACCTGGTTCTCTGGCTCTAAAGCAGCTCTGCTGACCTGGTTCTCTGGCTCTACAGCAGAACTGTTGACCTGGTTCTCTAGTTCTAAAGCAGCTCTGCTGACCTGGTTCTCTGGCTCTGGAGCAGCTCTGCTGACCTGGTTCTCTGGCTCTAGAATAGCTTTCCAGACCTGGTTCTCAGGCTGTGCAACGGCTCTACTGACCTGGTTCTTTGGCTATAGAGCAGCTCTGTTGACCTTGTTCTCTGGCTGTACAGCAGCTCTGCTGACCTGGTTCTCTACCTCTATAGCAGCACTGCTGACCTGGTTCTCTGGCTTTACAGCGGCTCTGCTGACCTGGTTCTCTGGGACTACAGCGGCTCTGCTGACCTGGTTCTCTGTCTCTACAGCAACTCTCCTGGCCTGGTTCTCTGGCTCTACAGCGACTTTGCTGACCTGGTTCTCTTGCTCTAAAGCAGCTATGTTGACCTGGTTCTCTGGCTTTACAGCAGCTCTGCTGACCTGGTTCTCTGGCTCTATAGCGGCTCTGCTGACCGGGTTCTCAGGCTCTAGAGCAGCTCTGCTGACTTGGTTCTCTGGCTCTAAAGCAGCTCCGCTGACCTGTTTCTCTGGCTGTACAGCGGCTCTGCTGACCTGGTTCTCTGGCTCTAAAGCAGCTCTGCTGACCTGGTTCTCTGGCTGTAGAGCGGATCTGCTGACCTGGTTCTATGGCTCCACTGCAGCTTTGCTGACCTAGTTCTCTGGCTCTAGAGCAGCTCTACTGACCTGGTTTTCTGGCTCTACAAGGGCTTTGCTGACCTGGTTCTCTGGCTCTACAGCAGTTTTGCTGACCTGGTTCTCTGGCTCTACAACGGCTCTGCTGGCCTGGTTCTGTGGCTCTAAAGGAGCTCTGGTGACCTGGTTCTCTGGCTCTAGAGCGGCTCTGCTGACCTGGTTGTCTGACTACAGCAGCTCTGCTGACCTGGTTCTCTGGCTCTAGAGCGGCTCTGCTGACCAGGTTCTCTGGCTCTACAGCAGCTCTGCTGACCTGGTTCTCTGGCTCTAAAGCAACTCTGCTGACCTGGTTCTCTGGCTCTAGAGCGGCCCTGCTGACCAGGTTCTCTGGCTCTACAGCAGCTCTGCCGACCTGGTTCTGTGACTCTACAGCAGCTCTGCTGACCTGTTACTCTGGCTCTACAGCAGCTCTGCTGACCTGGTTCTCTGGCTCTATAGCAACTCTGCTGACCTGGTTCTCTGGCTCTAGAGCAGCTCTGCTGACCTGGTTCTCTGTCTCTAGAACAGCTTTGCTGACTTGGTTCTCAGGCTATGCAGCAGCTCTACTGACCTGGTTCTTTGGCTATAGAGCAGTTCTGCTGACCTTGTTCTCTGGCTGTACAGCAGCTCTGCTGACCTGGTACTCTAGCTCTATAGCGGCTCTGCTGACCTGGTTCTCTGGCTCCAGAGCAGCATCACTGACCTGGTTCTCAGACTGTACAATGGCTCTCCTGACCTGGTTCTCTAGCTCGAGAGCAGCTCAGCTGACCTGGTTCTCCGGCTGTACAGCAGCTCTGTTGACCTGGTTCTCTGGCTCCATAGTGGCTCTCCTGACCTGGTTCTCTGGCTCTACAGTGGCTGTGCTGACCTGGTTCTCTGGCTCTACAGTGAATCTGCTGACCTGGTTCTCTGGCTCTACAGCGAATCTGCTGACCTGGAAATCTAGCTCAAAAGCAGCTCTGCTGACCTGGTTCTGTGGCTCTACAGCAGCTCTGCTGACCTGTTGCTCTGGCTCTATAGCGGCTCTGCTGACCTGGTTCTCTGGCTCTACAATGGCTCTGCTGGCCTGGTTCTGTGGCTCTAAAAGAGCTCTGGTGACCTGGTTCTCTGGCTCTAGAGCGGCTCTGCTGACCTGGTTCTCTGACTCTACAGCAGCTCTGCTGACCTGGTTCTCTGGCTCTAGAGCGGCTCTGCTGACCTGGTTCTCTGGCTCTAGAGCGGCTCTGCTGACCTGGTTCTCTTGCTCTAAAGCAGCTCTGCTGACCTGGTTCTCTGGCTCTGGAGCAGCTCTGCTGACCTGGTTCTCTGGCTCTAGAATAGCTTTCCAGACCTGGTTCTCAGGCTGTGCAACGGCTCTACTGACCTGGTTCTTTGGCTATAGAGCAGCTCTGCTGACCTTGTTCTCTGGCTGTACAGCAGCACTGCTGACCTGGTTCTCTGGCTTTACAGCGGCTCTGCTGACCTGGTTCTCTGGGACTACAGCGGCTCTGCTGACCTGGTTCTCTGTCTCTACAGCAACTCTCCTGGCCTGGTTCTCTGGCTCTACAGCGACTTTGCTGACCTGGTTCTCTTGCTCTAAAGCAGCTATGTTGACCTGGTTCTCTGGCTTTACAGCAGCTCTGCTGACCTGGTTCTCTGGCTCTATAGCGGCTCTGCTGACCGGGTTCTCAGGCTCTAGAGCAGCTCTGCTGACCTGGTTCTCTGGCTCTAAAGCAGCTCTACTGACCTGGTTCTCTGGCTCTAAAGCAGCTCTGCTGACCTGGTTCTCTGGCTCTACAGCAGAACTGTTGACCTGGTTCTCTAGTTCTAAAGCAGCTCTGCTGACCTGGTTCTCTGGCTCTGGAGCAGCTCTGCTGACCTGGTTCTCTGGCTCTAGAATAGCTTTCCAGACCTGGTTCTCAGACTGTGCAACGGCTCTACTGACCTGGTTCTTTGGCTATAGAGCAGCTCTGCTGACCTTGTTCTCTGGCTGTACAGCAGCTCTGCTGACCTGGTTCTCTACCTCTATAGCAGCACTGCTGACCTGGTTCTCTGGCTTTACAGCGGCTCTGCTGACCTGGTTCTCTGGGACTACAGCGGCTCTGCTGACCTGGTTCTCTGTCTCTACAGCAACTCTCCTGGCCTGGTTCTCTGGCTCTACAGCGACTTTGCTGACCTGGTTCTCTTGCTCTAAAGCAGCTATGTTGACCTGGTTCTCTGGCTTTACAGCAGCTCTGCTGACCTGGTTCTCTGGCTCTATAGCGGCTCTGCTGACCGGGTTCTCAGGCTCTAGAGCAGCTCTGCTGACTTGGTTCTCTGGCTCTAAAGCAGCTCCGCTGACCTGTTTCTCTGGCTGTACAGCGGCTCTGCTGACCTGGTTCTCTGGCTCTAAAGCAGCTCTGCTGACCTGGTTCTCTGGCTGTAGAGCGGATCTGCTGACCTGGTTCTATGGCTCCACTGCAGCTTTGCTGACCTAGTTCTCTGGCTCTAGAGCAGCTCTACTGACCTGGTTTTCTGGCTCTACAAGGGCTTTGCTGACCTGGTTCTCTGGCTCTACAGCAGTTTTGCTGACCTGGTTCTCTGGCTCTACAACGGCTCTGCTGGCCTGGTTCTGTGGCTCTAAAGGAGCTCTGGTGACCTGGTTCTCTGGCTCTAGAGCGGCTCTGCTGACCTGGTTGTCTGACTACAGCAGCTCTGCTGACCTGGTTCTCTAGCTCTAGAGCGGCTCTGCTGACCAGGTTCTCTGGCTCTACAGCAGCTCTGCTGACCTGGTTCTCTGGCTCTAAAGCAACTCTGCTGACCTGGTTCTCTGGCTCTAGAGCGGCCCTGCTGACCAGGTTCTCTGGCTCTACAGCAGCTCTGCTGACCTGGTTTTCTGGCTCTAGAGCAGCTCTGCTGACCTGGTTCTCTGTCTCTAGAACAGCTTTGCTGACTTGGTTCTCAGGCTATGCAGCAGCTCTACTGACCTGGTTCTTTGGCTATAGAGCAGTTCTGCTGACCTTGTTCTCTGGCTGTACAGCAGCTCTGCTGACCTGGTACTCTAGCTCTATAGCGGCTCTGCTGACCTGGTTCTCTGGCTCCAGAGCAGCATCACTGACCTGGTTCTCAGACTGTACAATGGCTCTCCTGACCTGGTTCTCTAGCTCGAGAGCAGCTCTGCTGACCTGGTTCTCCGGCTGTACAGCAGCTCTGTTGACCTGGTTCTCTGGCTCCATAGTGGCTCTCCTGACCTGGTTCTCCGGCTCTACAGTGCCTGTGCTGACCTGGTTCTCTGGCTCTACAGTGAATCTGCTGACCTGGTTCTCTGGCTCTACAGCGAATCTGCTGACCTGGAAATCTAGCTCAAAAGCAGCTCTGCTGACCTGGTTCTGTGGCTCTACAGCAGCTCTGCTGACCTGTTGCTCTGGCTCTATAGCGGCTCCGCTGACCTGGTTCTCTGGCTCTACAATGGCTCTGCTGGCCTGGTTCTGTGGCTCTAAAAGAGCTCTGGTGACCTGGTTCTCTGGCTCTAGAGCGGCTCTGCTGACCTGGTTCTCTGACTCTACAGCAGCTCTGCTGACCTGGTTCTCTGGCTCTAGAGCGGCTCTGCTGACCTGGTTCTCTGGCTCTAGAGCGGCTCTGCTGACCTGGTTCTCTTGCTCTAAAGCAGCTCTGCTGACCTGGTTCTCTGGCTCTGGAGCAGCTCTGCTGACCTGGTTCTCTGGCTCTAGAATAGCTTTCCAGACCTGGTTCTCAGGCTGTGCAACGGCTCTACTGACCTGGTTCTTTGGCTATAGAGCAGCTCTGCTGACCTTGTTCTCTGGCTGTACAGCAGCTCTGCTGACCTGGTTCTCTACCTCTATAGCAGCACTGCTGACCTGGTTCTCTGGCTTTACAGCGGCTCTGCTGACCTGGTTCTCTGGGACTACAGCGGCTCTGCTGACCTGGTTCTCTGTCTCTACAGCAACTCTCCTGGCCTGGTTCTCTGGCTCTACAGCGACTTTGCTGACCTGGTTCTCTTGCTCTAAAGCAGCTATGTTGACCTGGTTCTCTGGCTTTACAGCAGCTCTGCTGACCTGGTTCTCTGGCTCTATAGCGGCTCTGCTGACTGGGTTCTCAGGCTCTAGAGCAGCTCTGCTGACTTGGTTCTCTGGCTCTAAAGCAGCTCCGCTGACCTGTTTCTCTGGCTGTACAGCGGCTCTGCTGACCTGGTTCTCTGGCTCTAAAGCAGCTCTGCTGACCTGGTTCTCTGGCTGTAGAGCGGATCTGCTGACCTGGTTCTATGGCTCCACAGCAGCTTTGCTGACCTAGTTCTCTGGCTCTAGAGCAGCTCTACTGACCTGGTTCTCTGGCTCTACAAGGGCTTTGCTGACCTGGTTCTCTGGCTCTACAGCAGTTTTGCTGACCTGGTTCTCTGGCTCTACAACGGCTCTGCTGGCCTGGTTCTGTGGCTCTAAAGGAGCTCTGGTGACCTGGTTCTCTGGCTCTAGAGCGGCTCTGCTGACCTGGTTGTCTGACTACAGCAGCTCTGCTGACCTGGTTCTCTGGCTCTAGAGCGGCTCTGCTGACCAGGTTCTCTGGCTCTACAGCAGCTCTGCTGACCTGGTTCTCTGGCTCTAAAGCAACTCTGCTGACCTGGTTCTCTGGCTCTAGAGCGGCCCTGCTGACCAGGTTCTCTGGCTCTACAGCAGCTCTGCTGACCTGGTTTTCTGGCTCTAGAGCAGCTCTGCTGACCTGGTTCTCTGTCTCTAGAACAGCTTTGCTGACCTGGTTCTCAGGCTATGCAGCAGCTCTACTGACCTGGTTCTTTGGCTATAGAGCAGTTCTGCTGACCTTGTTCTCTGGCTGTACAGCAGCTCTGCTGACCTGGTACTCTAGCTCTATAGCGGCTCTGCTGACCTGGTTCTCTGGCTCCAGAGCAGCATCACTGACCTGGTTCTCAGACTGTACAATGGCTCTCCTGACCTGGTTCTCTAGCTCAAGAGCAGCTCTGCTGACCTGGTTCTCCGGCTGTACAGCAGCTCTGTTGACCTGGTTCTCTGGCTCTATAGTGGCTCTCCTGACCTGGTTCTCTGGCTCTACAGTGGCTGTGCTGACCTGGTTCTCTGGCTCTACAGCGAATCTGCTGACCTGGTTCTCTGGCTCTACAGCGAATCTGCTGACCTGGAAATCTAGCTCAAAAGCAGCTCTGCTGACCTGGTTCTGTGGCTCTACAGCAGCTCTGCTGACCTGTTGCTCTGGCTCTATAGCGGCTCTGCTGACCTGCTTCTCTGGCTCTACAATGGCTCTGCTGGCCTGGTTCTGTGGCTCTAAAAGAGCTCTGGTGACCTGGTTCTCTGGCTCTAGAGCGGCTCTGCTGACCTGGTTCTCTGACTCTACAGCAGCTCTGCTGACCTGGTTCTCTGGCTCTAGAGCGGCTCTGCTGACCTGGTTCTCTTGCTCTAAAGCAGCTCTGCTGACCTGGTTCTCTGGCTGTAAAGCGGCTCTGCTGACCTGGTTCTCTGGCTCTAAAGCAGCTCTGCTGACCTGGTTCTCTGGCTCTAAAGCAGCTCTACTGACCTGATTCTTTGGCTCTACAACAGCTCCGTTGACCTGGTTCTCTGGCTCTAAAGCAGCTCTGCTGACCTGGTTCTCTGGCTCTAGAGCAGTTTCACTGACCTGGTTCTCAGACTGTACAATGGCTCTGCTGACCTGGTTCTCTGGCTCTATAGTGGCTCTCCTGACCTGGTTCTCTGGCTCTACAGTGGCTCTGCTGACCTGGTTCTCTGGCTCTACAGTGACTCTGCTGACCTGGTTCTCTGGCTCTACAGCGAATCTGCGGACCTCGAAATCTAGCTCAAAAGCAGCTCTGCTGACCTGGTTCTGTGGCTCTACAGCAGCTCTGCTGACCTGTTGCTCTGGCTCTACAGCAGCTCTGCTGACCTGGTTCTCTGGCTCTATAGCAACTCTGCTGACCTGGTTCTATGGCTCTACAGCAGCTCTGCTGACCTGGTTCTCTGTCTCTAGAACAGCTTTGCTGACCTGGTTCTCAGGCTATGCAGCAGCTCTACTGACCTGGTTCTTTGGCTATAGAGCAGTTCTGCTGACCTTGTTCTCTGGCTGTACAGCAGCTCTGCTGACCTGGTACTCTAGCTCTATAGCGGCTCTGCTGACCTGGTTCTCTGGCTCCAGAGCAGCATCACTGACCTGGTTCTCAGACTGTACAATGGCTCTCCTGACCTGGTTCTCTAGCTCAAGAGCAGCTCTGCTGACCTGGTTCTCCGGCTGTACAGCAGCTCTGTTGACCTGGTTCTCTGGCTCTATAGTGGCTCTCCTGACCTGGTTCTCTGGCTCTACAGTGGCTGTGCTGACCTGGTTCTCTGGCTCTACAGCGAATCTGCTGACCTGGTTCTCTGGCTCTACAGCGAATCTGCTGACCTGGAAATCTAGCTCAAAAGCAGCTCTGCTGACCTGGTTCTGTGGCTCTACAGCAGCTCTGCTGACCTGTTGCTCTGGCTCTATAGCGGCTCTGCTGACCTGCTTCTCTGGCTCTACAATGGCTCTGCTGGCCTGGTTCTGTGGCTCTAAAAGAGCTCTGGTGACCTGGTTCTCTGGCTCTAGAGCGGCTCTGCTGACCTGGTTCTCTGACTCTACAGCAGCTCTGCTGACCTGGTTCTCTGGCTCTAGAGCGGCTCTGCTGACCTGGTTCTCTTGCTCTAAAGCAGCTCTGCTGACCTGGTTCTCTGGCTGTAAAGCGGCTCTGCTGACCTGGTTCTCTGGCTCTAAAGCAGCTCTGCTGACCTGGTTCTCTGGCTCTAAAGCAGCTCTACTGACCTGATTCTTTGGCTCTACAACAGCTCCGTTGACCTGGTTCTCTGGCTCTAAAGCAGCTCTGCTGACCTGGTTCTCTGGCTCTAGAGCAGTTTCACTGACCTGGTTCTCAGACTGTACAATGGCTCTGCTGACCTGGTTCTCTGGCTCTATAGTGGCTCTCCTGACCTGGTTCTCTGGCTCTACAGTGGCTCTGCTGACCTGGTTCTCTGGCTCTACAGTGACTCTGCTGACCTGGTTCTCTGGCTCTACAGCGAATCTGCGGACCTCGAAATCTAGCTCAAAAGCAGCTCTGCTGACCTGGTTCTGTGGCTCTACAGCAGCTCTGCTGACCTGTTGCTCTGGCTCTACAGCAGCTCTGCTGACCTGGTTCTCTGGCTCTATAGCAACTCTGCTGACCTGGTTCTATGGCTCTACAGCAGCTCTGCTGACCTGGTTCTCTGGCTCTAGAACAGCTTTGCTGACCTGGTTCTCAGGCTATGCAGCAGCTCTACTGACCTGGTTCTTTGGCTATAGAGCAGTTCTGCTGACCTTGTTCTCTGGCTGTACAGCAGCTCTGCTGACCTGGTACTCAAGCTCTATAGCGGCTCTGCTGACCTGGTTCTCTGGCTCTACAGCGGCTCTGCTGACCTGGTTCTCTGGGTCTACAGTGACTCTGCTGACCTGATTCTCTGGCTCTAGAGCAGCTTTGCTGACCTGGTTCTCAGGCTGTACAACGGCTCTGCTGGCCTGGTTCTTTGGCTGTAGAGCAGCTCTGCTGACCTGGTTCTCTGGCTGTAGAGCGGATCTGCTGAACTGGTTCTATGGCTCCACAGCAGCTCTGCTGACCTAGTTCTCAGGCTCTAGAGCAGCTCTACTGACCTGGTTCTCTGGCTCTACAAGGGCTTTGCTGACCTGATTCTCTGGCTCTACAGCTGTTCTGCTGACCTGCTTCTCTGGCTCTACAAAAGATCTGCTGAACTGTTTCTCTGACTGTAAAGCAGCTTTGCTGACCTGGGTCTCCTGCTCTACAACGGCTCTGCTGGCCTGGTTCTGTGGCTCTAAAGCAGCTCTGCTGACCTGGTTCTTTGGCTCTACAGCAGCTCTACTGACCTGGTTCTGTGGCTCTAACGCAGCTCTGCTGACCTGGTTTCCCTGGTTCTACAGCAGCTCTGCTGACCTGGTTCTCTGGCTCTAGAGCAGCTCTGCTGACCTGGTTCTTAGGCTCTAGAGCAGCTCTGCTGACCTGGTTCTCTGGCTCTAGAGCAGCTTTGCTGACCTGGTTCTCAGGCTGTACAACGGCTCTGCTAACCTGGTTCTTTGGCTGTAGAGCAGATCTGCTGACATTTTTCTCTGGCTGTACAGCAGCTCTGCTGACCTGGTTCTCTGGCTCTATAGTGGCTCTGCTGACCTGGTTCTCAGGCTCTAGAGCAGCTCTGCTGACCTGGTTCTCTGGCTCAAAAGCAGCTCAGCCGACCTGGTTCTCTGGATGTACAGCGGCTCTGCTGACCTGGTTCTCTGGCTCTAAAGCAGCTCTGCTGACCTGGTTCTCTGTCTGTAGAGCAGATCTGCTGACCTGGTTCTATGGCTGTACAGCAGCTCTGCTGACCTAGTTCTTTGGCTCTAGAGCAGCTCTACTGACCCGGTTCTCTGGCTCTAGAGCGGCTCTGCTGACCAGGTTCTGTGGCTCTACAGCAGCTTTGATGACCTGGTTTTCTGGCTCTACAACGGCTCTGCTGACATGTTTTTCTGGCTGTAAAGCAGCTTTGCTGACCTCGTTCTCTGGCTCAACAACGGTTCTGCTGGCCTGGTTCTGTGGCTCTAAAGAAGCTCTGCTGACCTGGTTCTCTGGCTCTAGAGCGGCTCTGCTGACCTGGTTCTCTGACTCTACAGCAGCTCTGCTGACCTGGTTCTCTGGCTCTAGAGCGGCTCTGCTGACCTGGTTCTCTGGCTCTAAAACAGCTCTGCTGACCTGGTTCTCTGGCTCTAGAGCGGCTCTGCTGACCAGGTTCTCTGGCTCTACAGAAGCTCTGCCTACCTGGTTCTCTGGCTCTACAGCAGCTCTGTTGACCTGGTTCTCTAGCTATAAAGCAGCTCTGCTGACCTGGTTCTCTGGCTCTGGAGCAGCTCTGCTGACCTGGTTCTCTGGCTCTAGAACAGCTTTTCTGACCTGGTTCTCAGGCTGTGCAACGGCTCTACTGACCTGGTTCTTTGGCTATAGAGCAGCTCTGCTGACCTTGTTCTCTGGCTGTACAGGAGCTCTGCTGACCTGGTTCTCTAGCTCTATAGCGGCTCTGCTGACCTGGTTCTGTGGCTCTAGAGCGGCTCTGCTGACCTGGTTCTCTGGCTCTAAAGCAGCTCTGCTGACCTGGTTCTCTGGCTCTACAGAAGAAATGTTGACCTGGTTCTCTAGCTCTAAAGCAGCTCTGCTGACCTGGTTCTCTGGCTCTGGAGCAGCTCTGCTGACCTGGTTCTCTGGCTCTAGAATAGCTTTCCAGACCTGGTTCTCAGGCTGTGCAACAGCTCTACTGACCTGGTTCTTTGGCTATAGAGCAGCTCTGCTGACCTTGTTCTCTGGCTGTACAGCAGCTCTGCTGACCTGGTTCTCTACCTCTATAGCAGCACTGCTGACCTGGTTCTCTGGCTTTACAGCGGCTCTGCTGACCTGGTTCTCTGGGTCTACAGCGGCTCTGCTGACCTGGTTCTCTGTCTCTACAGCAACTCTCCTGGCCTGGTTCTCTGGCTCTACAGCGACTTTGCTGACCTGGTTCTCTTGCTCTAAAGCAGCTATGTTGACCTGGTTCTCTGGCTTTACAGCAGCTCTGCTGACCTGGTTCTCTGGCTCTAGAGCAGCTCTGCTGACCTGGTTCTCTGGCTCTAAAGCAGCTCCGCTGACCTGTTTCTCTGGCTTTGCAGCGGATCTGCTGACCTGGTTCTCTGGCTCTAAAGCAGCTCTGCTGACCTGGTTCTCTGGCTGTAGAGCGGATCTGCTGACCTGGTTCTATGGCTCTACAGCAGCTTTGCTGAACTAGTTCTCTGGCTCTAGAGCAGCTCTACTGACCTGGTTCTCTGGCTCTACAAGGGCTTTGCTGACCTGGTTCTCTGGCTCTACAGCAGTTCTGCTGACCTGGTTCTCTGGCTCTACAACGGCTCTGCTGGCCTGGTTCTGTGGCTCTAAAGGAGCTCTGGTGACCTGGTTCTCTGGCTCTAGAGCGGCTCTGCTGACCTGGTTCTCTGACTACAGCAGCTCTGCTGACCTGGTTCTCTGGCTGTTCAGCAGCTCTGCTGACCTGGTTCTCTGGCTCTAGAGCAGCTCTGCTGACCTGGTTCCTAGGCTCTAGAGCAGCTCTGCTGACCTGGTTCCCTGGTTCTAAAGCAACTCTGCTGACCTGGTTCTCTGGCTCTAGGGCAGCTCTGCTGACCTGGTTCTTAGGCTCTAGAGCAGCTCTGCTGACCTGGTTCTCTGGCTCTAAAGCAACTCTGCTGACCTGGTTCTCTGGCTCTAGAGCGGCTCTGATGACCAGGTTCTCTGGCTCTACAGCAGCTCTGCTGACCTGGTTTTCTGGCTCTAGAGCAGCTCTGCTGACCTGGTTCTCTGTCTCTAGAACAGCTTTGCTGACCTGGTTCTCAGGCTATGCAGCAGCTCTACTGACCTGGTTCTTTGGCTATAGAGCAGTTCTGCTGACCTTGTTCTCTGGCTGTACAGCAGCTCTGCTGACCTGGTACTCTAGCTCTATAGCGGCTCTGCTGACCTGGTTCTCTGGCTCTACAGCGGCTCTGCTGACCTGGTTCTCTGGGTCTACAGTGGTTCTGCTGACCTGATTCTCTGCCTCTAGAGCAGCTTTGCTGACGTGGTTCTCAGGATGTACAACGGCTCTGCTGGCGTGGTTCTTTGGCTGTAGAGCAGCTCTACTGACCTGGTTCTCTGGCTCTAAAGCAGCTCTGCTGACCTGGTTCTTTGGCTCTACAGCAGCTCTGCTGACCTGGTTCTGTGGCTCTAACGTAGCTCTGCTGACCCGGTTTCCCTGGCACTACAGCAGCTCTGCCGACCTGGTTCTTAGGCTCTAGAGAAGCTCTGCTGACCTGGTTCTCTGGATTTAAAGCAGCTCTGCTGACCTGGTTCTCTGGCTCTAGAACAGTTTCCTGACCTGGTTCTCAGGCTGTGCAACGGCTCTACTGACCTGGTTCTTTGGCTATAGAGCAGCTCTGCTGACCTAGTTCTCTGGCTGTACAGCAGCTCTGCTGACCTGGTTCTCTACCTCTATAGCAGCACTGCTGACCTGGTTCTCTGGCTTTACAGCGGCTCTGCTGACCTGGTTCTCTGGGTCTACAGCGGCTCTGCTGACCTGGTTCTCTGTCTCTACAGCAACTCTCCTGGCCTGGTTCTCTGGCTCTACAGCGGCTCTGCTGACCTGGTTCTCTGGGTCTACAGCGGCTCTGCTGACCTGGTTCTCTGGCTCTAGAGCAGCTCTGCTGAACTGGTTCTTAGGCTCTAGAGCAGCTCTGCTGACCTGGCTCTCTGGCTTTAAAGCAGCTCTGCTGACCTGGTTCTCTGGCTCTAGAGCAGCTTTGCTGACCTGGTTCCCAGGCTGTACAACTGCTCTGCTGACCTGGTTCTTTGGCTGTAGAGCAGCTCTGCTGACCTTTTTCTCTGGCTGTTCAGCAGCTCTGCTGACCTGGTTCTCTGGCTCTATAGCGGCTCGGCTGACCTGGTTCTCAGGATTTAGAGCAGCTCTGCTGACCTGGTTCTCTGGCTCAAAAGCAGCTCAGCTGACCTGGTTCTCTGGATGTACAGCGGCTCTACTGACCTGGTTCTCTGGCTCTAAAGCATCTCTGCTGACCTGGTTCTCTGGCTGTAGAGCGGATCTGCTGACCTGGTTCTATGGCTCTACAGCAGCTCAGCTTACCTGGTTCTCTGGTTCTAAAGCAGCTCTGTTGACCTGGTTCTCTGGCTCCACAGCAGCTCTGCTGACTTGGGTCTCCGGCTCTAAAGCAGCTCTGCTGACCTGGTTCTCTGGCTCTAAAGCAGCTCTACTGACCTGGTTCTTTGGCTCTACAACAGCTCCGTTGACCTGGTTCTCTGGCTCTAAAGCAGCTCTGCTGACCTGGTTCTCTGGCTCTAAAGCAGCTCTGCTGACCTGGTTCTCTGGTACTACAGCGGCACTGCTGACCTGGTTCTCTGGCTCTAAAGCAGCTCTGCTGACCTGGTTCTCTGGCTCTAGAGCGGCTCTGCTGACCTGGTTCTCTGGCTCTACAACGGCTCTGCTGACCTGGTTCTCTGGATATACAGCAGCTCTGCTGATCTGGTTCTCTGGGTCTACAACGGCTCTGCTGACCTGTTTCTCTGGCTCTAAAGCAGCATTGCTGACCTGGTTCTCTGTTTCTACAACGGCTCTGCTGACCTTGTTCTCTGGCTCTAAAGCAGCTCTGCTGACCTGGTTCTCTGGCTCTACAGCGGCTCTGTTGACCTGGTTCTCTGGCTGTAAAGCAACTCTGCTTACCTGGTTCTCTGGCTCTAGAGCAGCTCCGCTGACCTGGTTCTCTGGCTCTAAAGCAGCGTTGCTGACCTGGTTCTCTGGCTCTACAACGGCTCTGCTGACCTGGTTCTCTGGCTCTAAAGCAGCTCTGCTGACCTGGTTCTCTGGTACTACTGCGGGTCTGCTGACCTGGTTCTCTGGCTCTAAAGCAGCTCTGCTGACCTGGTTCTCTGGCTCTAGAGTGGCTCTGCTGACCTGGTTCTCTGGCTCTAGAGCAGCTCTGCTGACCTGGTTCTCTGGCTCTACAACGGCTCTGCTGACCTGGTTCTCTGGCTCTAAAGCAGCTCTGCTGACCTGGTTCTCTGGCTCTACAGCGGCTCTGTTGACCTGGTTCTCTGGCTTTAAAGCAGCTCTGCTGACCTGGTTCTCTGGCTCTAGAGCAGCTCCGCTGACCTGGTTCTCTGGCTCTAAAGCAGCTCTGCTGACCTGGTTCTCTGGCTCTACAGCAGTTCTGCTGACCTGGTTCTCTGGCTCTACAACGGCTCTGCTGGCCTGGTTCTGTGGCTCTAAAGGAGCTCTGGTGACCTGGTTCTCTGGCTCTAAAGCAGCTCTGCTGACCTGGTTCTCTGGCTCTACAGCGGCTCTGTTGACCTGGTTCTCTGGCTGTAAAGCAACTCTGCTTACCTGGTTCTCTGGCTCTAGAGCAGCTCCGCTGACCTGGTTCTCTGGCTCTAAAGCAGCGTTGCTGACCTGGTTCTCTGGCTCTACAACGGCTCTGCTGACCTGGTTCTCTGGCTCTAAAGCAGCTCTGCTGACCTGGTTCTCTGGTACTACTGCGGGTCTGCTGACCTGGTTCTCTGGCTCTAAAGCAGCTCTGCTGACCTGGTTCTCTGGCTCTAGAGTGGCTCTGCTGACCTGGTTCTCTGGCTCTAGAGCAGCTCTGCTGACCTGGTTCTCTGGCTCTACAACGGCTCTGCTGACCTGGTTCTCTGGCTCTAAAGCAGCTCTGCTGACCTGGTTCTCTGGCTCTACAGCGGCTCTGTTGACCTGGTTCTCTGGCTTTAAAGCAGCTCTGCTGACCTGGTTCTCTGGCTCTAGAGCAGCTCCGCTGACCTGGTTCTCTGGCTCTAAAGCAGCTCTGCTGACCTGGTTCTCTGGCTCTACAGCAGTTCTGCTGACCTGGTTCTCTGGCTCTACAACGGCTCTGCTGGCCTGGTTCTGTGGCTCTAAAGGAGCTCTGGTGACCTGGTTCTCTGGCTCTAGAGCTGCTCTACTGACTTGGTTCTCTGACTCTACAGCAACTCTGCTGACCTGGTTCTTGAAGTACTCTGATTTTTGAGACCCCAGAGGTGCCAGGGGTAACACCCTATGACTTCGAGTACTTCCTGTTGTGGTATTTGAAAATTCCACTCTCATGGTAATATAACAAAGAACTTGGCAAAGAAGCTGAAATATGAAATGACATCTTTATTAAACTCAAATGAGTGAGACTACGTCGCACAGAAGCCTTAGCAACTGAATGAGGCAGTCTGCAGAACAAAAACCAGTCTTCTCTTTTATACAGAATATTATGCTCTGGGCAACACCGCCCTTCTCTTGCAGTTGGTCATTCACATATTTTACTTCAAAGAACAAGCAGAGTCATGATTACACTCCCACATTTCAGTTCAGCCAACCCGCAATTATTTACCCAGCGAGGCTCAGATCCCTCATCAGATATCAGCAGACCCCAATAAACACGGGCAGCTCCTGTTTGCAAAACAGGCCATAAAGCAGGAACAGTCAGGTGTGAAAGAGATTAGCCGGAGGCTTGTGTGGGATGAAAAGGCTTTATGGTGTGTCAAACCCTGATGCTAATCACAGGTGGCCGTAGGACAGGCAGCTCGTGGGACCGGACTGACCTGGGGCGGTGGAGCCAATTCGCACAGGTCACAGAGAAGTCAAAGGAAGGCGCATGTGTTCTAGAGGCCTGTATTTGTTCTTAAAGTGTAGCCTATGTGAGGGCAACTATAAGATGGCCACCGCTCCAAGATGGAACCCACGGAGCCAATGCATAACATCGTATACATAGTATATTTATCAATGAAATGTTATGCAAAGTACTTGAACATACCGTATTGGCCATTTGCGGTTCGCTAATACCGGAATAGACAGGGGTAGGGCCCTGCCTCCTACGTGGTCCCAAATTTCAAAGTACCACAGACCCTCCTTTTGCCCTTACATAGGCAATAACTATACTCATGTCAATCCGAGTCCAGGTCTACAGACATGAAGTCATGGAGATATTGCTGTAGCATCATCCTATTACTTAGCGACTCTCACGGGACACGTCTCCTTACACATGTAGTAGCACAAAGGCCACATATGGCAGGACAAAATAAGGAATACCTCTGTCTGTAGTAGGCGGCATAAGATCACACACCCAATAATTAGTGATGGTCATTACTAACTAGTGTTGATGCAGAAGCTGTACAAAAGAATTGCTTACGAATTCTGATCTTCTAACCTGCTCATGTTCAGGAAAAGGGTGAAAAGAGTGCAAAGAAACAGTAGTGGGAAAAGACATAGGTTGGGAAGCGGGTGCAGAAGTCAATTGGGTAGAGAAAAACAATCCCACCCATAAATGACAACGTCATGTTTAAAAAAGATACTAGAAAACACGTTATTAAGAACATATAGACAACGGGAGAAAGTAGTGACCACTATTACAAATGAAATAGTAATTTTTCACAACCATAAGCAGAAAGCAAATCCTAAAACTATCTAGTAACATTTTTAGGGCTCCTATGCAATTCAGTGATTTGTTTTGTATGTTCAGGTGAAACAGTGGTGACCCTCATCAATGCTCTGAGGTGAAAAAGGGGGTACTCTTTCCACAGAAAATGGACTTCATTCTGTTTTTACTAAACAGAATAGTACTTTAAAACAATGCCAGCAAAACAATCTGTCTCCTTAACACCTACTCTATACAATCACACGGAAACCTCTTGTGAAACCACCTATGCCCAGAGTCCGTTCAAAAAGCCTCTCTGGCAGGCTTCTATTGTCCATCAAATCTTCTTCTGTTGTTTTCTTTTGCATGGGCCTCTTCATTCAAGCCTTACATGAGAAAAGTACTGCTTAGTTGAAGTGCCCTCCTGGCAAACACCCACAGCTCACTCGAGAGTCTCAATGTCTCAAGGCAGTGCGCCAGTATCTTTCCTTTGCGGCAGGCACTACAGGTAGTGTGCTCTCCATTGATCAAGGGCATAGGTCATCTCGTGCAGACCCGGGACCATTCTCAGGCTCCAACACTCATCATTCAGTGTCAGAAGACGCTCTGGCTGTTCTTTCATGGGCCCTAGAATTAGTGCCTTTTGTCAATCTTGGATCCGCCGGTGCACTGCACTTCCATTGGAGCAAAGGAAAAAGAGGGGGGTGTGTGGCCAAAAACTCAGGCCAAGGGGCTCAAGGGACTGCACACTGTCAGAGGTTACCAGCACATGACAGGCGCTCTTGTGCACCGAAATTCTGGTTCTGTGGCAAAACCAGCTCCTCCTTCTTTTCTGATGTTGAACGCCTTCTGATGAAGCAAGTGCGATGCTTTAAACAGTTCATTGTATAACAAGGGGACTGCAAACAGGTGGCCTGCGGTCTTTCAAAGGAGTGGCCACACGCCATGGGACAATTTTGGTCTAGAATACACTGTCATTCTCAAAAAGCAATACAAATATAAAGGCAGTAGGTAAAACAGCGTCTCTAATCTTTTCAATTGGGTTTCCGTGTGAGAGCCTCCATCATCTAAGGATAGATAACTACACGAGAATTCTATCTACATGGATGTCGTCACATCTGGTGGCATTGTGTAATGGGGCAAACACATTTTTTTTCTCAATGATTACATCTAGGTGTTCCTAAATTCCTTATCTAGAACATCTCAATAGAGAAATCACATGGTACAGGTTATCATGGGCATGTAGAAAACTTTCACATCAGGTGCAATATGCAATACACAGGCTAATAGTCAAATATGCAAACAAAAGACAAGAACTAGAGGGTCCTGATATTTGCATGATTAGAACACATCTGATCCCACCAAAAATGAAAGCAGCAGGAACAAAAGGGTAAAAACCACATTAAAAATAGACATTGAAAATTCGTCATGTTCAAAAAGTAAACGTAAGATATCTCCTTTTGGGATGGAAATCTTGTCTTACTATAATATTGAGTCAGTTAACCAGTCTATCGCTACTCTGACAGTCAGGCTGGAAAACATTGAAGCAAGCCTAAGGAAAATTCTTGAAAACCAGTCTGGTCATACAAAAGGGAATTATACATAATATGGGGGTCCCTGGTACATCACTGTAGTCTGGAAGTGTGTACCTGAACAATACACCTACAATATAAATGGGCTGACTGGTGAAAGGAATACGGAAAAGGGAATTGGAACTAGGACACAACTAAAATCCCCAATAACTAAGCATAATGCGACATTGGTCAGGGGAGAAGCAACAAAAGAAAAAAAAAATCTATAGGAAGAACAAAAATTATTTGGATGATAGTCAGGCATGTGACACAACATCAAGAGTACGGATGATACACAAAAGGCCAAAGTTACACAAATTTTAACTCTACCGCTGGCGACTACACCATATACGGTAACCATAGGTAATGTTCCAGTTCCTTCTTCAGGGAAAAATATGACAACCTGGTTTTTCTTTTAAGGAGCAAGAGCCATATGCTACTTAGGAAACAGAACATCATTAACTAATGTAATATAGAAATTAGGCCACCTTGAGTCACAGATCTATAATTTCATCCTTAGGTCCAATCAAGGATACATAAATGTAAGGCTGCCTGTTCCTTTAAGGGAAGGGGCAGTAAAGTGACTAACTACAGGTGACACACTTTGATCCTGTATATCTCTTTTATTTCCCTTCAATACAATTATAGCCAAATAGACATGCACTGGTAAAGTGTTGTCTCTCATGTTCACAGCATGAAATATCATTAGCTGTGGAATTTAGTAACCAGAACAAGTTCAACCAACTGTTGCGTAGCGATGGGCATCGTCATGACCATCCCCTCACAACACAGGTAAACTTGTAATAGTATCAAAAGCAGCAACAAAAACAACGAAAACATGCAAAAAGAAAAAAAAAACGCACTAAACGTCAAGCCATCAGATATACTTGCTGTATATCAAGCACAAAAAGCATAGACAAATTTCAATAGCATATGTGAGTAAGCGGTGACACACAAACACCATGTCATGTACTTTATGCACTGTAAAACTGCAGCCCAAAACCCAATATTTGGGCCTGTTTAATTTGTCAGGTTTAAAATCCTTACCCTCCTTTTTGACAGTAGATCCCCAGGCAATGGAAATCTGCTGTCAAATATAACTTTACTGTCTCTCTTCTAACATACAGGACCAGCAAGAACAATTCATGATAGGACCAAATACACAAAAATAAATTTCCATTACTTAACTGTTACCCTCTTGTCAGTCCTTGCAACATCAAGCCACCGTAGTTTTACCTTTCTGAAAGTAAAAATCGTTACATGACACTCCATATTAATTTGGCACCTACAATTTCCACTGTGAAAAAGAAGTCTTAATTGGCAATGCGTTCTCACGTAGGTATGTAGCCTTAAAATTTTTTTTTAGAAAAAGGCTGCATCTTGTTTTCTGTCTAAGACTTAATGCAACACTTAGTTTTCTGTTAAATAACACAAATGTATCAGTTCTGCAAAGCATTTAACATGATGTTTGGGCTTTCAAAGAAAACCCCTTTTCTATATTTTCCCTTTGGAATTAAGTTCTTTAGTTTGAGTGATGTTGTTATGGAGAAACCAGAAACCCCAGCTTTAGAGGTCTGTGTAGCAAGGTCATTCTGCATTCCACAGAGGCAAGGCCCTAATTTAAAAGGTCATAAATGTCAACGTGGCAGCCTACTCCATTGTTTACACTAAAGATAGCATCTCAGCAGCGTGACCGAGCCAGCCTCTGCAGCTCTCCCAGCCCCCATCTCCCAGCCCCCAGCTTCTGCCACTCTGAATTTGTCAAAGCCAGAAGGCCTTCCTCATTCCTCCTAACTTGCAATAATTCACTCTATTTTGAAAAATAATTTCTCCTTTTTAGGCGCTAAAAAAATTATCCCTATTCCCAGATTATTAAACTACATGTACTGTGAATAATTCACAAAACTTAATAACACACATACCAGTTTTTAGAATAAATGCTTGTTGCAATCCTATGCAATGGTACACATTTCATCAACTTTAAATTAATGAACTTCTCAGTAGGCCCAGCTGAAGTTAGAACCTTCAACCCTGATATTAAAACAAGCCGTTGTACTGGCATATTAACTCATTGAATCATAAGAAGGCACAACCTGTAAATATATATCAAACCTAAATGTATGTATTTACTGAAGCCTGAGACACTTTAAAAAGTACTCTGAATGAAAGAAAATGCAGTTTAAACAGCGCTTTTACCCAAATTCGACTTTGATATTTTAGGCATTAAAAAATGAGTATCCTACAATTTTCTTGCATAATATGCATTTACCAGAATGTCAATTACATAACCCATGAGTCAGGCATTGGAAATAATAACTTATACTTTATAAAAATGAGCTTGTTTGCGCCTGCGCCAAGGGAAAATTGTACACACGAATGCTTGCCATTTTAGTGATGCAACACAACTCAAATCAAATTTTAATGCTAGGAGGTCATAGTATGAGTATTAAGCTTTATAAATATCAAAAAACGATTTTGAAAAGCACTTATTTTTTAAAATAATTTTTCCATGATTAATAATTTTCTTAAAAAAAATAAAAAAATCCCAAATATTCGTTTTTGTGATAATTCCATGTATAAAAAAACAAGCTGCATCCCTTGCCTATCATTTTGGACACATTTAACTCACAAGCCTAAGCGCATAAGCCCAATGTGAAACGCGTCACATTTTTGCGCCACTTTCATTTAAAAGGACGGTTATGCAAAATTCCATCCGTGTTTAACTGGGAAGGTGCTGGCTGGATGAACATTCTCTCAAATATACTGCAGCTGAAAAGTTTGCCTGTGAACATCTAATACAATGCATATAAGGAAAATGCTGTAAATTTAGTTACATTTGCAAAAATAGATAATTTCGTTTTTGGGGCCTTATTTATATCTATTGAATGTGTTTCTAATTATATCCTTTAAGCATTTAACGGTAATTTTGTATATGTGCACAATTGCTCATTCTATAAATTAAAGAGCAACATATAGCTATTTTAGCACATCACACCGTTCATTTCTGCATTTTTTCCTAAGTTTCTACTTGATATTAATTAACCAACATTTTACTTAACAGAATGAAAACATCAAAAGACCCACAAACACATATTGAGCTCATTTCAGACATAAACGGAAAGGGGGTCAAACAGACAATACAGCGTGCTTTAGCCATTTTTCATAAATAGCGCCGTCGCAATTTACTTACAGAAGTTGCACTAATGAGAAAACCACATAGACATTTAAACACACAGTTGACTTACAAATCAATACGCATGACAGAAAGAAAGAACAGCTCACAGACTATACTTGAACCAAACCATTTGCAAATACTAGTTGTAAGTCATATTTACAAGAAACGCTTCTCAATAGTGTTCCAAAAGGCTGCATAAACAGCCCAACAGACTGATGTATCTCCAAGAAGTAGTGAATACGCTCAATTCACTAGCTTGGGCTAGCAGAACACCAAACAAAATCGTTCTGCATATCTTCATTCATAAAACTGCGCAGAACAAAGGATCATTGTTTTGTATCATGTCATATTTTAATTCCCTGGGGATACAAAATCACCAAGGAAGAAATATGTTTTCAAATCTAACCGATTTTAACTATGGTACCTTCCAAAAAAGCAACACATTTTTTTTATGTGAGCTTACAAACAGGCATGCCAAAAACACTGCGGAAACCAAATGGAGAAATATCTCCTCATTACCTGCCTACACAAATTGCAATTCGCATATTCAAACCTTCACACCAAAGTTCCAAAGCTACATTTCCAAATTTGCTAAGATCAGGCATCTTATAGCTCACTAATCTAGCTTCAAACTTCAAGGGGTTATCTCTACCAATACACTCGCAAATATACGAGACCCTTGACTATGGTAATTGCAATGACCAAATCAAAAACCAAGAAACCAACCCCTCGGCTTTGGTAATTGCGATAACCAAATTAAAGACCCAAAGAACCAAAGGACTGGGAGCGACCCATTTATACTTAATTCTTATTTTTACTAATCAAAATGTTACCCAAATTCTAACTGCCAAGTTCTACATGACTAAACGGTCTTTTATAATACTCACGTCAAAAGGGTTCTCATGCAGGAGTGACATCATGTGTAGGATCAAAATCAGGAAGATCAGAAATATACTGGGCTGCATAAAAGAATCTCCAGAATCCCTGTGCACAGATTACCTTCTTGGTAGAGTCCTGTTCTGTCCTCCTCAGTAGATTTCAGTCTCCTGACAAGATCACTCCCACAAGAAGTCACTTCGCTGATGAGCCACTCTGTTGGGGCGCCAACTGAAGTACTCTGATTTTTGAGACCCCAGAGGTGCCAGGGGTAGCACCCTATGACTTCGAGTACTTCCTGTTGTGGTATTTGAAAATTCCACTCTCATGGTAATATAACAAAGAACTTGGCAAAGAAGCTGAAATATGAAATTACATCTTTATTAAACTCAAATGAGTGAGACTACGTCGCACAGAAGCCTTAGCAACTGAATGAGGCAGTCTGCAGAACAAAAACCAGTCTTCTCTTTTATACAGAATATTACGCTCTGGGCAACACCGCCCTTCTCTTGCAGTTGGTCATTCACATATTTTACTTCAAAGAACAAGCAGAGTCATGATTACAATCCCACATTTCAGTTCAGCCAGCCCGCAATTATTTACCCAGCGAGGCTCAGATCCCTCATCAGATATCAGCAGACCCCAATAAACACGGGCAGCTCCTGTTTGCAAAACAGGCCATAAAGCAGGAACAGTCAGGTGTGAAAGAGATTAGCCGGAGGCTTGTGTGGGATGAAAAGGCTTTATGGTGTGTCAAACCCTGATGCTAATCACAGGTGGCCGTAGGACGGGCAGATCGTGGGACCGGACTGACCTGGGGCGGTGGAGGCAATTCGCACAGGTCACAGAGAAGTCAAAGGAAGGCGCATGTGTTCTAGAGGCCTGTATTTGTTCTTAAAGTGTAGCCTATGTGAGGGCAACTATAAGATGGCCACCGCTCCAAGATGGAACCCACGGAGCCAATGCATAACATCGTATACATAGTAGATTTATCAATGAAATGTTATGCAAAGTACTTGAACATACCGCATTGGCCATTTGCGGTTCGCTAATACCGGAATAGACAGGGGTAGGGCCCTGCCTCCTACGCGGTCCCAAATTTCAAAGTACCACAGACCCTCCTTTTGCCGTTACATAGGCAATAACTATACTCATATCAATCCGAGTCCAGGTCTACAGACATGAAGTCATGGAGATGTTGCTGTAGCATCATCCTATTACTTAGCGACTCTCACGGGACACGTCTCCTTACACATGTAGTAGCACAAAGGCCACATATGGCAGGACAAAATAAGGAATACCTCTGTCTGTAGTAGGCTGCATAAGATCACACACCCAATAATTAGTGATGGTCATTACTAACTAGTGTTGATGCAGAAGCTGTACAAAAGAATTGCTTACGAATTCTGATCTTCTAACCTGCTCATGTTCAGGAAAAGGGTGAAAAGAGTGCAAAGAAACAGTAGTGGGAAAAGACATAGATTGGGAAGCGGGTGCAGAAGTCAATTGGGTAGAGAAAAACAATCCCACCCATAAATGACAACTTCATGTTTAAAAAAGATACTAGAAAACACGTTATTAAGAACATATAGACAACGGGAGAAAGTAGTGACCACTATTACAAATGAAATAGTAATTTTTCACAACCATAAGCAGAAAGCAAATCCTAAAACTATCTAGCAACATTTTTAGGGCTCCTATGCAATTCAGTGATTTGTTTTGTATGTTCAGGTGAAACAGTGGTGACCCTCATCAATGCTCTGAGGTGAAAAAGGGGGTACTCTTTCCACAGAAAATGGACTTCATTCTGTTTTTACTAAACAGAATAGTACTTTAAAACAATGCCAGCAAAACAATCTGTCTCCTTAACACCTACTCTATACAATCACACGGAAACCTCTTGTGAAACCACTTATGCCCAGAGTCCGTTCAAAAAGCCTCTCTGGCAGGCTTCTATTGTCCATCAAATCTTCTTCTGTTGTTTTCTTTTGCATGGGCCTCTTCATTCAAGCCTTACATGAGAAAAGTACTGCTTAGTTGAAGTGCCCTCCTGGCAAACACCCACAGCTCACTCGAGAGTCTCAATGTCTCAAGGCAGTGCGCCAGTATCTTTCCTTTGTGGCAGGCACTACAGGTAGTGTGCTCTCCATTGATCAAGGGCATAGGTCATCTCGTGCAGACCCGGGACCATTCTCAGGCTCCAACACTCATCATTCAGTGTCAGAGGACGCTCGGGCTGTTCTTTCATGGGCCCTAGAATTAGTGCCTTTTGTCAATCTTGGATCCGCCGGTGCACTGCACTTCCATTGGAGCAAAGGAAAAAGAGGGGGGTGTGTGGCCAAAAACTCAGGCCAAGGGGCTCAAGGGACTGCACACTGTCAGAGGTTACCAGCAAATGACAGGCGCTCTTGTGCACTGAAATTCTGGTTCTGTGGCAAAACCAGCTCCTCCTTCTTTTCTGATGTTGAACGCCTTCTGATGAAGCAAGTGCGATGCTTTAAACAGTTCATTGTATAACAAGGGGACTGCAAACAGGTGGCCTGCGGTCTTTCAAAGGAGTGGCCACACGCCATGGGACAATTTTGGTCTAGAATACACTGTCATTCTCAAAAAGCAATACAAATATAAAGGCAGTAGGTAAAACAGCGTCTCTAATCTTTTCAATTGGGTTTCCGTGTGAGAGCCTCCATCATCTAAGGGTAGATAACTACACGAGAATTCTATCTACATGGATGTCTTCACATATGGTGGCATTGTGTAATGGGGCAAACACATTTTTTTTCTCAATGATTACATCTAGGTGTTCCTAAATTCCTTATCTAGAACATCTCAATAGAGAAATCACATGGTACAGATTATCATGGGCATGTAGAAAACTTTCACATCAGGTGCAATATGCAATACACAGGCTAATAGTCAAATATGCAAACAAAAGACAAGAACTAGAGGGTCCTGATATTTGCATGATTAGAACACTTCTGATCCCACCAAAAATTAAAGCAGCAGGAACAAAAGGGTAAAAACCACATTAAAAATAGACATTGAAAATTCGTCATGTTCAAAAAGTAAACGTTTTGAGATGGAAAACTTGTCTTACTATAATATTGAGTCAGTTAACCAGTCTATCGCTACTCTGACAGTCAGGCTGGAAAACATTGAAGCAGGCCTAAGGAAAATTCTTGAAAACCAGTCTGGTCATACAAAAGGTAATTATACATAATATGGGGGTCCCTGGTACATCACTGTAGTCTGGAAGTGTGTACCTGAACAATACACCTACAATAATAAATGGGCTGACTGGTGAAAGAAATACGGAAAAGGGAATTGGAACTAGGACGCAACTAAAATCCCCAATAACTAAGCAGAATGCGACATTGGTCAGGGGAGAAGCAACAAAAGAAAAAAAAAAATCTATAGGAAGAACAAAAATTATTTGGATGATAGTCAGGCATGTGACACAACATCAAGAGTACGGATGATACACAAAAGGCCAAAGTTACACAAATTTTAACTCTACCGCTGGCGACTACACCATATACGGTAACCCTAGGTAATGTTCCAGTTCCTTCTTCAGGGAAATATATGAAAACCTGTTTTTTCTTTTAAGGAGCAAGAGCCATATGCTACTTAGGAAACAGAACATCATTAACTAATGTAATATAGAAATTAGGCCACCTTGAGTCACAGATCTATAATTTCATCCTTAGGTCCAATCAAGGATACATAAATGTAAGGCTGCCTGTTCCTTTAAGGGAAGGGGCAGTAACGTGACTAACTACAGGTGACACACTTTGATCCTGTATATCTCTTTTTTTTCCCTTCAATACAATTATAGCCCAATAGACATGCACTGGTAAAGTGTTGTCTCTCATGTTCACAGCATGAAATATCATTAGCTGTGGAATTTAGTAACCAGAACAAGTTCAACCAACTGTTGCGTAGCGATGGGCATCGTCATGACCATCCCCTCACAACACAGGTAAACTTGTAATAGTATCAAAAGCAGCAACAAAAACAACGAAAACATGCAAAAAAAAACAAAAAACGCACAAAACGTCAAGCCATCAGATATACTTGCTGTATATCAAGCACAAAAAGCATAGACAAATTTCAATAGCATATGTGAGTAAGCGGTGACACACAAACACCATGTCATGTACTTTATGCACTGTAAAACTGCAGCCCAAAACCCAATATTTGGGCCTGTTTAATTTGTCAGGTTTAAAATCCTTACCCTCCTTTTTGACAGTAGATCCCCAGGCAATGGAAATCTGCTGTCAAATATATCTTTACTGTCTCTCTTCTAACATACAGGACCAGCAAGAACAATTCATGATAGGACCAAATACACAAAAATAAATTTCCATTACTTAACTGTTACCCTCTTGTCAGTCCTTGCAACATCAAGCCACCGTAGATTTACCTTTCTGAAAGTAAAAATCGTTACATGACACTCCATATTAATTTGGCACCTACAATTTCCACTGTGAAAAAGAAGTCTTAATTGGCAATGCGTTTTCACGTAGGCATGTAGCCTTAAAAAATTTTTAGAAAAAGGCTGCATCTTGTTTTCTGTCTAAGACTTAATGCAACACTTCGTTTTCTGTTAAATAACACAAATGTATCAGTTCTGCAAAGCATTTAACATGATGTTTGGGCTTTCAAAGAAAACCCCTTTTCTATATTTTCCCTTTGGAATTAAGTTCTTTAGTTTTAGTGATGTTGTTATGGAGAAACCAGAAACCCCAGCTTTATAGGTCTGTGTAGCAAGGTCATTCTGCATTCCACAGAGGCAAGGCCCTAATTTAAAAGGTCATAAATGTCAACGTGGCAGCCTACTCCATTGTTTACACTAAAGATAGCATCTCAGCAGCGTGACCGAGCCAGCCTCTGCAGCTCTCCCAGCCCCCAGCTTCTGCCACTCTGAATTTGTCAAAGCCAGAAGGCCTTCCCCATTCCTCCTAACTTGCAATAATTCACTCTATTTTGAAAAATAATTTCTCCTTTTTAGGCGCTAAAAAAATTATCCCTATTCCCAGATTATTAAACTACATGTACTGTGAATAATTCACAAAACTTAATAACACACATACCAGTTTTTAGAATAAATGCTTGTTGCAATCCTATGCAATGGTACACATTTCATCAACTTTAAATTAATGAACTTCTCAGTAGGCCCAGCTGAAGTTAGAACCTTCAACCCTGATATTAAAACAAGCCGTTGT
This sequence comes from Triturus cristatus, assembly GCF_964204655.1. Classification (NCBI taxonomy): domain Eukaryota; kingdom Metazoa; phylum Chordata; class Amphibia; order Caudata; family Salamandridae; genus Triturus; species Triturus cristatus. Next base: position 629,188,809 of record NC_140579.1, on the reverse strand, counting down.
ACTGGCATATTAACTCATTGAATCATAAGAAGGCACAACCTGTAAATATATATCAAACCTAAATGTATGTATTTACTGAAGCCTGAGACACTTTAAAAAGTATGCTGAATGAAAGAAAATGCAGTTTAAACAGCGCTTTTACCCAAATTCGACTTTGATATTTTAGACATTAAAAAATGAGTATCCTACAATTTTCTTGCATAATATGCATTACCAGAATGTCCATTACATAACCCATGCGTCAGGCATTGGAAATAATAACTTATACTTTATAAAAATGAGCTTGTTTGCGCCTGCGCCAAGGGAAAATTGTACACACGAATGCTTGCCATTTTAGTGATGCAACACAACTCAAATCAAATTTTAATGCTAGGAGGTCATAGTATGAGTATTAAGCTTTATAAATATCAAAAAACGATTTTGAAAAGCACTTATTTTTTAAAATAATTTTTCCATGATTAATAATTTTCTTAAAAAAAATAAAAAAATCCCAAATATTCGTTTTTGTGATAATTCCATGTATAAAAAAACAAGCTGCATCCCTTGCCTATCATTTTGGACACATTTAACTCACAAGCCTAAGCGCATAAGCCCAATGTGAAACGCGTCACATTTTTGCGCCACTTTCATTTAAAAGGACGGTTATGCAAAATTCCATCCGTGTTTAACTGGGAAGGTGCTGGCTGGATGAACATTCTCTCAAATATACTGCAGCTGAAAAGTTTGCCTGTGAACATCTAATACAATGCATATAAGGAAAATGCTGTAAATTTAGTTACATTTGCAAAAATAGATAATTTCGTTTTTGGGGCCTTATTTATATCTATTGAATGTGTTTCTAATTATATCCTTTAAGCATTTAACGGTAATTTTGTATATGTGCACAATTGCTCATTCTATAAATTAAAGAGCAACATATAGCTATTTTAGCACATCACACCGTTCATTTCTGCATTTTTTCCTAAGTTTCTACTTGATATTAATTAACCAACATTTTACTTAACAGAATGAAAACATCAAAAGACCCACAAACACATATTGAGCTCATTTCAGACATAAACGGAAAGGGGGTCAAACAGACAATACAGCGTGCTTTAGCCATTTTTCATAAATAGCGCCGTCGCAATTTACTTACAGAAGTTGCACTAATGAGAAAACCACATAGACATTTAAACACACAGTTGACTTACAAATCAATACGCATGACAGAAAGAAAGAACAGCTCACAGACTATACTTGAACCAAACCATTTGCAAATACTAGTTGTAAGTCATATTTACAAGAAACGCTTCTCAATAGTGTTCCAAAAGGCTGCATAAACAGCCCAACAGACTGATGTATCTCCAAGAAGTAGTGAATACGCTCAATTCACTAGCTTGGGCTAGCAGAACACCAAACAAAATCGTTCTGCATATCTTCATTCATAAAACTGCGCAGAACAAAGGATCATTGTTTTGTATCATGTCATATTTTAATTCCCTGGGGATACAAAATCACCAAGGAAGAAATATGTTTTCAAATCTAACCGATTTTAACTATGGTACCTTCCAAAAAAGCAACACATTTTTTTTATGTGAGCTTACAAACAGGCATGCCAAAAACACTGCGGAAACCAAATGGAGAAATATCTCCTCATTACCTGCCTACACAAATTGCAATTCGCATATTCAAACCTTCACACCAAAGTTCCAAAGCTACATTTCCAAATTTGCTAAGATCAGGCATCTTATAGCTCACTAATCTAGCTTCAAACTTCAAGGGGTTATCTCTACCAATACACTCGCAAATATACGAGACCCTTGACTATGGTAATTGCAATGACCAAATCAAAAACCAAGAAACCAACCCCTCGGCTTTGGTAATTGCGATAACCAAATTAAAGACCCAAAGAACCAAAGGACTGGGAGCGACCCATTTATACTTAATTCTTATTTTTACTAATCAAAATGTTACCCAAATTCTAACTGCCAAGTTCTACATGACTAAACGGTCTTTTATAATACTCACGTCAAAAGGGTTCTCATGCAGGAGTGACATCATGTGTAGGATCAAAATCAGGAAGATCAGAAATATACTGGGCTGCATAAAAGAATCTCCAGAATCCCTGTGCACAGATTACCTTCTTGGTAGAGTCCTGTTCTGTCCTCCTCAGTAGATTTCAGTCTCCTGACAAGATCACTCCCACAAGAAGTCACTTCGCTGATGAGCCACTCTGTTGGGGCGCCAACTGAAGTACTCTGATTTTTGAGACCCCAGAGGTGCCAGGGGTAGCACCCTATGACTTCGAGTACTTCCTGTTGTGGTATTTGAAAATTCCACTCTCATGGTAATATAACAAAGAACTTGGCAAAGAAGCTGAAATATGAAATTACATCTTTATTAAACTCAAATGAGTGAGACTACGTCGCACAGAAGCCTTAGCAACTGAATGAGGCAGTCTGCAGAACAAAAACCAGTCTTCTCTTTTATACAGAATATTACGCTCTGGGCAACACCGCCCTTCTCTTGCAGTTGGTCATTCACATATTTTACTTCAAAGAACAAGCAGAGTCATGATTACAATCCCACATTTCAGTTCAGCCAGCCCGCAATTATTTACCCAGCGAGGCTCAGATCCCTCATCAGATATCAGCAGACCCCAATAAACACGGGCAGCTCCTGTTTGCAAAACAGGCCATAAAGCAGGAACAGTCAGGTGTGAAAGAGATTAGCCGGAGGCTTGTGTGGGATGAAAAGGCTTTATGGTGTGTCAAACCCTGATGCTAATCACAGGTGGCCGTAGGACGGGCAGATCGTGGGACCGGACTGACCTGGGGCGGTGGAGGCAATTCGCACAGGTCACAGAGAAGTCAAAGGAAGGCGCATGTGTTCTAGAGGCCTGTATTTGTTCTTAAAGTGTAGCCTATGTGAGGGCAACTATAAGATGGCCACCGCTCCAAGATGGAACCCACGGAGCCAATGCATAACATCGTATACATAGTAGATTTATCAATGAAATGTTATGCAAAGTACTTGAACATACCGCATTGGCCATTTGCGGTTCGCTAATACCGGAATAGACAGGGGTAGGGCCCTGCCTCCTACGCGGTCCCAAATTTCAAAGTACCACAGACCCTCCTTTTGCCGTTACATAGGCAATAACTATACTCATATCAATCCGAGTCCAGGTCTACAGACATGAAGTCATGGAGATGTTGCTGTAGCATCATCCTATTACTTAGCGACTCTCACGGGACACGTCTCCTTACACATGTAGTAGCACAAAGGCCACATATGGCAGGACAAAATAAGGAATACCTCTGTCTGTAGTAGGCTGCATAAGATCACACACCCAATAATTAGTGATGGTCATTACTAACTAGTGTTGATGCAGAAGCTGTACAAAAGAATTGCTTACGAATTCTGATCTTCTAACCTGCTCATGTTCAGGAAAAGGGTGAAAAGAGTGCAAAGAAACAGTAGTGGGAAAAGACATAGATTGGGAAGCGGGTGCAGAAGTCAATTGGGTAGAGAAAAACAATCCCACCCATAAATGACAACTTCATGTTTAAAAAAGATACTAGAAAACACGTTATTAAGAACATATAGACAACGGGAGAAAGTAGTGACCACTATTACAAATGAAATAGTAATTTTTCACAACCATAAGCAGAAAGCAAATCCTAAAACTATCTAGCAACATTTTTAGGGCTCCTATGCAATTCAGTGATTTGTTTTGTATGTTCAGGTGAAACAGTGGTGACCCTCATCAATGCTCTGAGGTGAAAAAGGGGGTACTCTTTCCACAGAAAATGGACTTCATTCTGTTTTTACTAAACAGAATAGTACTTTAAAACAATGCCAGCAAAACAATCTGTCTCCTTAACACCTACTCTATACAATCACACGGAAACCTCTTGTGAAACCACTTATGCCCAGAGTCCGTTCAAAAAGCCTCTCTGGCAGGCTTCTATTGTCCATCAAATCTTCTTCTGTTGTTTTCTTTTGCATGGGCCTCTTCATTCAAGCCTTACATGAGAAAAGTACTGCTTAGTTGAAGTGCCCTCCTGGCAAACACCCACAGCTCACTCGAGAGTCTCAATGTCTCAAGGCAGTGCGCCAGTATCTTTCCTTTGTGGCAGGCACTACAGGTAGTGTGCTCTCCATTGATCAAGGGCATAGGTCATCTCGTGCAGACCCGGGACCATTCTCAGGCTCCAACACTCATCATTCAGTGTCAGAGGACGCTCGGGCTGTTCTTTCATGGGCCCTAGAATTAGTGCCTTTTGTCAATCTTGGATCCGCCGGTGCACTGCACTTCCATTGGAGCAAAGGAAAAAGAGGGGGGTGTGTGGCCAAAAACTCAGGCCAAGGGGCTCAAGGGACTGCACACTGTCAGAGGTTACCAGCAAATGACAGGCGCTCTTGTGCACTGAAATTCTGGTTCTGTGGCAAAACCAGCTCCTCCTTCTTTTCTGATGTTGAACGCCTTCTGATGAAGCAAGTGCGATGCTTTAAACAGTTCATTGTATAACAAGGGGACTGCAAACAGGTGGCCTGCGGTCTTTCAAAGGAGTGGCCACACGCCATGGGACAATTTTGGTCTAGAATACACTGTCATTCTCAAAAAGCAATACAAATATAAAGGCAGTAGGTAAAACAGCGTCTCTAATCTTTTCAATTGGGTTTCCGTGTGAGAGCCTCCATCATCTAAGGGTAGATAACTACACGAGAATTCTATCTACATGGATGTCTTCACATATGGTGGCATTGTGTAATGGGGCAAACACATTTTTTTTCTCAATGATTACATCTAGGTGTTCCTAAATTCCTTATCTAGAACATCTCAATAGAGAAATCACATGGTACAGATTATCATGGGCATGTAGAAAACTTTCACATCAGGTGCAATATGCAATACACAGGCTAATAGTCAAATATGCAAACAAAAGACAAGAACTAGAGGGTCCTGATATTTGCATGATTAGAACACTTCTGATCCCACCAAAAATTAAAGCAGCAGGAACAAAAGGGTAAAAACCACATTAAAAATAGACATTGAAAATTCGTCATGTTCAAAAAGTAAACGTTTTGAGATGGAAAACTTGTCTTACTATAATATTGAGTCAGTTAACCAGTCTATCGCTACTCTGACAGTCAGGCTGGAAAACATTGAAGCAGGCCTAAGGAAAATTCTTGAAAACCAGTCTGGTCATACAAAAGGTAATTATACATAATATGGGGGTCCCTGGTACATCACTGTAGTCTGGAAGTGTGTACCTGAACAATACACCTACAATAATAAATGGGCTGACTGGTGAAAGAAATACGGAAAAGGGAATTGGAACTAGGACGCAACTAAAATCCCCAATAACTAAGCAGAATGCGACATTGGTCAGGGGAGAAGCAACAAAAGAAAAAAAAAAATCTATAGGAAGAACAAAAATTATTTGGATGATAGTCAGGCATGTGACACAACATCAAGAGTACGGATGATACACAAAAGGCCAAAGTTACACAAATTTTAACTCTACCGCTGGCGACTACACCATATACGGTAACCCTAGGTAATGTTCCAGTTCCTTCTTCAGGGAAATATATGAAAACCTGTTTTTTCTTTTAAGGAGCAAGAGCCATATGCTACTTAGGAAACAGAACATCATTAACTAATGTAATATAGAAATTAGGCCACCTTGAGTCACAGATCTATAATTTCATCCTTAGGTCCAATCAAGGATACATAAATGTAAGGCTGCCTGTTCCTTTAAGGGAAGGGGCAGTAACGTGACTAACTACAGGTGACACACTTTGATCCTGTATATCTCTTTTTTTTCCCTTCAATACAATTATAGCCCAATAGACATGCACTGGTAAAGTGTTGTCTCTCATGTTCACAGCATGAAATATCATTAGCTGTGGAATTTAGTAACCAGAACAAGTTCAACCAACTGTTGCGTAGCGATGGGCATCGTCATGACCATCCCCTCACAACACAGGTAAACTTGTAATAGTATCAAAAGCAGCAACAAAAACAACGAAAACATGCAAAAAAAAACAAAAAACGCACAAAACGTCAAGCCATCAGATATACTTGCTGTATATCAAGCACAAAAAGCATAGACAAATTTCAATAGCATATGTGAGTAAGCGGTGACACACAAACACCATGTCATGTACTTTATGCACTGTAAAACTGCAGCCCAAAACCCAATATTTGGGCCTGTTTAATTTGTCAGGTTTAAAATCCTTACCCTCCTTTTTGACAGTAGATCCCCAGGCAATGGAAATCTGCTGTCAAATATATCTTTACTGTCTCTCTTCTAACATACAGGACCAGCAAGAACAATTCATGATAGGACCAAATACACAAAAATAAATTTCCATTACTTAACTGTTACCCTCTTGTCAGTCCTTGCAACATCAAGCCACCGTAGATTTACCTTTCTGAAAGTAAAAATCGTTACATGACACTCCATATTAATTTGGCACCTACAATTTCCACTGTGAAAAAGAAGTCTTAATTGGCAATGCGTTTTCACGTAGGCATGTAGCCTTAAAAAATTTTTAGAAAAAGGCTGCATCTTGTTTTCTGTCTAAGACTTAATGCAACACTTCGTTTTCTGTTAAATAACACAAATGTATCAGTTCTGCAAAGCATTTAACATGATGTTTGGGCTTTCAAAGAAAACCCCTTTTCTATATTTTCCCTTTGGAATTAAGTTCTTTAGTTTTAGTGATGTTGTTATGGAGAAACCAGAAACCCCAGCTTTATAGGTCTGTGTAGCAAGGTCATTCTGCATTCCACAGAGGCAAGGCCCTAATTTAAAAGGTCATAAATGTCAACGTGGCAGCCTACTCCATTGTTTACACTAAAGATAGCATCTCAGCAGCGTGACCGAGCCAGCCTCTGCAGCTCTCCCAGCCCCCAGCTTCTGCCACTCTGAATTTGTCAAAGCCAGAAGGCCTTCCCCATTCCTCCTAACTTGCAATAATTCACTCTATTTTGAAAAATAATTTCTCCTTTTTAGGCGCTAAAAAAATTATCCCTATTCCCAGATTATTAAACTACATGTACTGTGAATAATTCACAAAACTTAATAACACACATACCAGTTTTTAGAATAAATGCTTGTTGCAATCCTATGCAATGGTACACATTTCATCAACTTTAAATTAATGAACTTCTCAGTAGGCCCAGCTGAAGTTAGAACCTTCAACCCTGATATTAAAACAAGCCGTTGTACTGGCATATTAACTCATTGAATCATAAGAAGGCACAACCTGTAAATATATATCAAACCTAAATGTATGTATTTACTGAAGCCTGAGACACTTTAAAAAGTATGCTGAATGAAAGAAAATGCAGTTTAAACAGCGCTTTTACCCAAATTCGACTTTGATATTTTAGACATTAAAAAATGAGTATCCTACAATTTTCTTGCATAATATGCATTACCAGAATGTCCATTACATAACCCATGCGTCAGGCATTGGAAATAATAACTTATACTTTATAAAAATGAGCTTGTTTGCGCCTGCGCCAAGGGAAAATTGTACACACGAATGCTTGCCATTTTAGTGATGCAACACAACTCAAAATAAATTTTAATGCTAGGAGGTCATAGTATGAGTATTAAGCTTTATAAATATCAAAAAACGATTTTGAAAAGCACTTATTTTTTTAAATAATTTTTCCATGATTAAGAATTTTCTTTAAAAAAAAAAAAATCTCAATTATTCGTTTTTGTGATAATTCCATGTATAAAAAAACAAGCTGCATCCCTTGCCTATCATTTTGGACACATTTAACTCACAGGCCTAAGCGCATAAGCCCAATTTGAAACGCGTCACATTTTTGTGCCACTTTCATTTAAAAGGACGGTTATGCAAAATTCCATCCGTGTTTAACTGGGAAGGTGCTGGCTGGATGAACATTCTCTCAAATATACTGCAGCTGAAAAGTTTGCCTGTGAACATCTAATACAATGCATCTAAGGAAAATGCTGTAAATTTAGTTACTTTTGCAAAAATAGATAATTTCGTTTTTGGGGCCTTATTTATATCTATTGAATGTGTTTCTAATTATATCCTTTAAGCATTTAACGGCAATTTTGTATATGTGCACAATTGCTCATTCTATAAATTAAAGAGCAACATATAGCTATTTTAGCACATCACACCGTTCATTTCTGCATTTTTTCCTAAGTTTCTACTTGATATTAATTAACCAACATTTTACTTAACAGACTGAAAACATCAAAAGACCCACAAACACATATTGAGCTCATTTCAGACATAAACGGAAAGGGGGTCAAACAGACAATACAGCGTGCTTTAGCCATTTTTCATAAATAGCGCCGTCGCAATTTACTTACAGAAGTTGGACTAATGAGAAAACCACATAGACATTTAACCCCTTCGACGCGCATGATGGAACGGTTCCGTCATGCACGTCGGTTGGGCTGTGCTTATGACGGAACCGTTCCGTCATGGCCCCGCCCGCGCTCAGAACCTTCAGCGTGGCGCGGAAATCCGCGCCGCGCTGAAGGGGTTAAACACACAGTTGACTTACAAATCAATACGCATGACAGAAAGAAAGAACAGCTCACAGACTATACTTGAACCAAACCATTTGCAAATACTAGTTGTAAGTCATATTTACAAGAAACACTTCTCAATAGTGTTCCAAAAGGCTGCATAAACAGCCCAACAGACTGATGTATCTCCAAGAAGTAGTGAATACGCTCAATTCACTAGCTTGGGCTAGCAGAACACCAAACAAAATCGTTCTGCATATCTTCATTCATAAAACTGCGCAGAACAAAGGATCATTGTTTTGTATTATGTCATATTTTAATTCCCTGGGGATACAAAATCACCAAGGAAGAAATATGTTTTCAAATCTAACCGATTTTAACTATGGTACCTTCCAAAAAAGCAACACATTTTTTTTATGCGAGCTTACAAACAGGCATGCCAAAAACACTGCGGAAACCAAATGGAGAAATATCTACTCATTACCTGCCTACACAAATTGCAATTCGCATATTCAAACCTATACACCAAAGTTCCAAAGCTACATTTCCAAATTTGCTAAGATCAGGCATCTTATAGCTCACTAATCCAGCTTCAAACTTCAAGGGGTTATCTCTACCAATACACTCGCAAATATACGAGACCCTTGACTATGGTAATTGCAATGACCAAATCAAAAACCAAGAAACCAACCCCTCGGCTTTGGTAATTGCGATAACCAAATTAAAGACCCAAAGAACCAAAGGACTGGGAGCGACCCATTTATACTTAATTCTTATTTTTACTAATCAAAATGTTACCCAAATTCTAACTGCCAAGTTCTACATGACTAAACGGTCTTTTATAATACTCACGCCAAAAGGGTTCTCATGCAGGAGTGACATCATGTGTGGGATCAAAATCAGGAAGATCAGAAATATACTGGGCTGCATAAAAGAATCTCCAGAATCCCTGTGCACAGATTACCTTCTTGGTAGAGTCCTGTTCTGTCCTCCTCAGTAGATTTCAGTCTCCTGACAAGATCACTCCCACAAGAAGTCACTTCGCTGATGAGCCACTCTGTTGGGGCGCCAACTGAAGTACTCTGATTTTTGAGACCCCAGAGGTGCCAGGGGTAGCACCCTATGACTTCGAGTACTTCCTGTTGTGGTATTTGAAAATTCCACTCTCATGGTAATATAACAAAGAACTTGGCAAAGAAGCTGAAATATGAAATGACATATTTATTAAACTCAAAGGAGTGAGACTACGTCGCACAGAAGCCTTAGCAACTGAATGAGGCAGTCTGCAGAACAAAAACCAGTCTTCTCTTTTATACAGAATATTACGCTCTGGGCAACACCGCCCTTCTCTTGCAGTTGGTCATTCACATATTTTACTTCAAAGAACAAGCAGAGTCATGATTACAATCCCACATTTCAGTTCAGCCAGCCCGCAATTATTTACCCAGCGAAGCTCAGATCCCTCATCAGATATCAGCAGACCCCAATAAACACGGGCAGCTCCTGTTTGCAAAACAGGCCATAAAGCAGGAACAGTCAGGTGTGAAAGAGATTAGCCGGAGGCTTGTGTGGGATGAAAAGGCTTTATGGTGTGTCAAACCCTGATGCTAATCACAGGTGGCCGTAGGATGGGCAGCTCGTGGGACCGGACTGACCTGGGGCGGTGTAGCCAATTCGCACAGGTCACAGAGAAGTCAAAGGAAGGCGCATGTGTTCTAGAGGCCTGTATTTGTTCTTAAAGTGTAGCCTATGTGAGGGCAACTATAAGATGGCCACCGCTCCAAGATGGAACCCACGGAGCCAATGCATAACATCGTATACATAGTATATTTATCAATGAAATGTTATGCAAAGTACTTGTACATACCGTATTGGCCATTTGCGGTTCACTAATACCGGAATAGACAGGGGTAGGGCCCTGCCTCCTACGCGGTCCCAAATTTCAAGGTACCACATTCTCTGGCTCTAGAGCGGCTCTGCTGACCTGGTTCTCTGGCTCTAAAGCAGCTCTGCTGACCTGGTTCTCTGGCTCTAAAGCAGCTCTACTGACCTGGTTCTCTGGCTCCAGAGCAGCTTCACTGACCTGGTTCTCAGACTGTACAATGGCTCTCCTGACCTGGTTCTCTAGCTCGAGAGCAGCTCTGCTGACCTGGTTCTCCGGCTGTACAGCAGCTCTGTTTACCTGGTTCTCTGGCTGTACAGCAGCTCTGCTGACCTGGTTCTCTGGCTGTAGAGCGGCTCAGCTGACCTGGTTCTCTGGCTCTAAAGCAGCTCTGCTGACCTGGTTCTCTGGCTCTAAAGCAGCTCTACTGACCTGGTTCTCTGGCTGTAGAACAGCTCCGCTGACCTGGTTCTTTGGCTCTAAAGCAGCTCTGCTGACCTGGTTCTCTGGCTCCAGAGCAGCTTCACTGACCTGGTTCTCAGACTGTACAATGGCTCTCCTGACCTGGTTCTCTAGCTCGAGAGCAGCTCTGCTGACCTGGTTCTCCGGCTGTACAGCAGCTCTGTTGACCTGGTTCTCTGGCTCTATAGTGGCTCTCCTGACCTGGTTCTCTGGCTCTACAGTGGCTGTGCTGACCTGGTTCTCTGGCTCTACAGCGAATCTGCTGACCTGGTTCTCTGGCTCTACAGCGAATCTGCTGACCTGGAAATCTAGCTCAAAAGCAGCTCTGCTGACCTGGTTCTGTGGCTCTACAGCAGCTCTGCTGACCTGTTGATCTGGCTCTATATCGGCTCTGCTGACCTGGTTCTCTGGCTCTACAACGGCTCTGCTGGCCTGGTTCTGTGGCTCTAAAGGAGCTCTGGTGACCTGGTTCTCTGGCTCTAGAGCGGCTCTGCTGACCTGGTTCTCTGACTCTACAGCAGCTCTGCTGACCTGGTTCTCTGGCTCTAGAGCGGCTCTGCTGACCTGGTTCTCTTGCTCTAAAGCAGCTCTGCTGACCTGGTTCTCTGGCTGTAAAGCGGCTCTGCTGACCTGGTTCTCTGGCTCTAAAGCAGCTCTGCTGACCTGGTTCTCTGGCTCTAAAGCAGCTCTACTGACCTGGTTCTTTGGCTCTACAACAGCTCCGTTGACCTGGTTCTCTGGCTCTAAAGCAGCTCTGCTGACCTGGTTCTCTGGCTCTAGAGCAGCTTCACTGACCTGGTTCTCAGACTGTACAATGGCTCTGCTGACCTGGTTCTCTGGCTCTATAGTGGCTCTCCTGACCTGGTTCTCTGGCTCTTCAGTGGCTCTGCTGACCTGGTTCTCTGGCTCTACAGCGAATCTGCGGACCTAGAAATCTAGCTCAAAAGCAGCTCTGCCGACCTGGTTCTGTGACTCTACAGCAGCTCTGCTGACCTGTTGCTCTGGCTCTACAGCAGCTCTGCTGACCTGGTTCTCTGGCTCTACAGCAACTCTGCTAACCTGGTTCTCTGGCTCTACAGCAGCTCTGCTGACCTGGTTCTCTGTCTCTAGAACAGCTTTGCTGACCTGGTTCTCAGGCTATGCAGCAGCTCTACTGACCTGGTTCTTTGGCTATAGAGCAGTTCTGCTGACCTTGTTCTCTGGCTGTACAGCAGCTCTGCTGACCTGGTACTCTAGCCCTATAGCGGCTCTGCTGGCCTGGTTCTCTGGCTCTACAGCGGCTCTGCTGACCTGGTTCTCTGGGTCTACAGTGACTCTGCTGACCTGATTCTCTGGCTCTAGAGCAGCTTTGCTGACCTGGTTCTCAGGCAGTACAACGGCTCTGCTGGCCTGGTTCTTTGGCTGTAGAGCAGCTCTGCTGACTTGGTTCTCTGGCTGTAGAGCGGATCTGCTGAACTTGTTCTATGGCTCCACAGCAGCTCTGCTGACCTAGTTCTCAGGCTCTAGAGCAGCTCTACTGACCTGGTTCTCTGGCTCTACAAGGGCTTTGCTGACCTGGTTCTCTGGCTCTACAGCTGTCCTGCTGACCTGCTGACCTGCTTCCCTGGCTCTACAACAGATCTGCTGAACTGTTTAGCTGACTGTAAAGCAGCTTTGCTGACCTGGGTCTCCTGCTCTACAACGGCTCTGCTGGCCTGGTTCTGTGGCCCTAAAGCAGCTCTGCTGACCTGGTTCTTTGGCTCTACAGCAGCTCTGCTGACCTGGTTCTGTGGCTCTAATGCAGCTCTGCTGACCTGGTTTCCCTGGTTCTACAGCAGCTCTGCTGACCTGGTTCTCTGGCTCTAGAGCAGCTCTGCTGACCTGGTTCTTAGGCTCTAGAGCAGCTCTGCTGACCTGGTTCTCTGGCTCTAGAGCAGCTTTGCTGACCTGGTTCTCAGGCTGTACAACGGCTCTGCTAACCTGGTTCTTTGGCTGTAGAGCAGATCTGCTGACCTTTTTCTCTGGCTGTACAGCAGCTCTGCTGACCTGGTTCTCTGGCTCTATAGCGGCTCTGCTGACCTGGTTCTCAGGCTCTAGAGCAGCTCTGCTGACCTGGTTCTCTGGCTCAAAAGCAGCTCAGCTGACCTGGTTCTCTGGATGTACAGCGGCTCTGCTGACCTGGTTCTCTGGCTCTAAAGCAGCTCTCCTGACCTGGTTCTCTGACTGTAGAGCAGATCTGCTGACCTGGTTCTATGGCTGTACAGCAGCTCTGCTGACCTAGTTCTTTGGCTCTAGAGCAGCTCTACTGACCCGGTTCTCTGGCTCTAGAGCGGCTCTGCTGACCAGGTTCTCTGGCTCTACAGCAGCTTTGATGACCTGGTTTTCTGGCTCCACAACGGCTCTGCTGACATGTTTTTCTGGCTGTAAAGCAGCTTTGCTGACCTCGTTCTCTGGCTCTACAACGGCTCTGCTGGCCTGGTTCTGTGGCTCTAAAGAAGCTCTGCTGACCTGGTTCTCTGGCTCTAGAGCGGCTCTGCTGACCTGGTTCTCTGACTCTACAGCAGCTCTGCTGACCTGGTTCTTTGGCTCTAGAGCGGCTCTGCTGACCTGGTTCCCTGGCTCTAAAACAGCTCTGCTGACCTGGTTCTCTGGCTCTAGAGCGGATCTGCTGACCAGGTTCTCTGGCTCTACAGCAGCTCTGCCTACCTAGCTCTCTGGCTCTACAGCAGCTCTGTTGACCTGGTTCTCTAGCTATAAAGCAGCTCTGCTGACCTGGTTCTCTGGCTCTGGAGCGGCTCTGCTGACCTGGTTCTCTGGCTCTAAAGCAGCTCTACTGACCTGGTTCTCTGGCTCTAAAGCAGCTCTGCTGACCTGGTTCTCTGGCTCTACAGCAGAACTGTTGACCTGGTTCTCTAGTTCTAAAGCAGCTCTGCTGACCTGGTTCTCTGGCTCTGGAGCAGCTCTTCTGACCTGGTTCTCTGGCTCTAGAATAGCTTTCCAGACCTGGTTCTCAGGCTGTGCAACGGCTCTACTGACCTGGTTCTTTGGCTATAGAGCAGCTCTGCTGACCTTGTTCTCTGGCTGTACAGCAGCTCTGCTGACCTGGTTCTCTACCTCTATAGCAGCACTGCTGACCTGGTTCTCTGGCTTTACAGCGGCTCTGCTGACCTGGTTCTCTGGGTCAACAGCGGCTCTGCTGACCTGGTTCTCTGTCTCTACAGCAACTCTCCTGGCCTGGTTCTCTGGCTCTACAGCGACTTTGCTGACCTGGTTCTCTTGCTCTAAAGCAGCTATGTTGACCTGGTTCTCTGGCTTTACAGCAGCTCTGCTGACCTGGTTCTCTGGCTCTATAGCGGCTCTGCTGACCGGGTTCTCAGGCTCTAGAGCAGCTCTGCTGACCTGGTTCTCTGGCTCTAAAGCAGCTCCGCTGACCTGTTTCTCTGGCTGTACAGTGGCTCTGCTGACCTGGTTCTCTGGCTCTAAAGCAGCTCTGCTGACCTGGTTCTCTGGCTGTAGAGCGGATCTGCTGACCTGGTTCTATGGCTCCACAGCAGCTTTGCTGACCTAGTTCTCTGGAGCAGCTCTACTGACCTGGTTCTCTGGCTCTACAAGGGCTTTGCTGACCTGGTTCTCTGGCTCTACAGCAGTTCTGCTGACCTGGTTCTCTGGCTCTACAACGGCTCTGCTGGCCTTGTTCTGTGGCTCTAAAGGAGCTCTGGTGACCTGGTTCTCTGGCTCTAGAGCGGCTCTGCTGACCTGGTTGTCTGACTACAGCAGCTCTGCTGACCTGGTTCTCTGGCTGTACAGCAGCTCTGCTGACCTGGTTCTCTGGCTCTAGAGCAGCTCTGCTGACCTGGTGCTTAGGCTCTAGAGCAGCTCTGCTGACCTGGTTCTCTGGCTCTAAAGCAACTCTGCTGACCTGGTTCTCTGGCTCTAGAGCGGCTCTGCTGACCTGGTTTTCTGGCTCTAGAGCAACTCTGCTGACCTGGTTCTCTGGCTCTACAGCAGCTCTGCTGACCTGGTTTTCTGGCTCTAGAGCAGCTCTGCTGACCTGGTTCTCTGTCTCTAGAACAGCTTTGCTGACCTGGTTCTCAGGCTATGCAGCAGCTCTACTGACCTGGTTCTTTGGCTATAGAGCAGTTCTGCTGACCTTGTTCTCTGGCTGTACAGCAGCTCTGCTGACCTGGTACTCTAGCTCTATAGCGGCTCTGCTGACCTGATTCTCTGGCTCCAGAGCAGCATCACTGACCTGGTTCTCAGACTGTACAATGGCTCTCCTGACCTGGTTCTCTAGCTCGAGAGCAGCTCTGCTGACCTGGTTCTCCGGCTGTACAGCAGCTCTGTTGACCTGGTTCTCTGGCTCTATAGTGGCTCTCCTGACCTGGTTCTCTGGCTCTACAGTGGCTGTGCTGACCTGGTTCTCTGGCTCTACAGCGAATCTGCTGACCTGGTTCTCTGGCTCTACAGTGAATCTGCTGACCTGGAAATCTAGCTCAAAAGCAGATCTGCTGACCTGGTTCTGTGGCTCTACAGCAGCTCTGCTGACCTGTTGCTCTGGCTCTATAGCGGCTCTGCTGACCTGGTTCTCTGGCTCTACAACGGCTCTGCTGGCCTGGTTCTGTGGCTCTAAAGGAGCTCTGGTGACCTGGTTCTCTGGCTCTAGAGCGGCTCTGCTGACCTGGTTCTCTGACTCTACAGCAGCTCTGCTGACCTGGTTCTCTGGCTCTAGAGCGGCTCTGCTGACCTGGTTCTCTTGCTCTAAAGCAGCTCTGATGACCTGGTTCTCTGGCTGTAAAGCGGCTCTGCTGACCTGGTTCTCTGGCTCTAAAGCAGCTCTGCTGACCTGGTTCTCTGGCTCTAAAGCAGCTCTACTGACCTGATTCTTTGGCTCTACAACAGCTCCGTTGACCTGGTTCTCTGGCTCTAAAGCAGCTCTGCTGACCTGGTTCTCTGGCTCTAGAGCAGCTTCACTGACCTGGTTCTCAGACTGTACAATGGCTCTGCTGACCTGGTTCTCTGGCTCTATAGTGGCTCTCCTGACCTGGTTCTCTGGCTCTACAGTGGCTCTGCTGACCTGGTTCTCTGGCTCTACAGCGACTCTGCTGACCTGGTTCTCTGGCTCTACAGCGAATCTGCGGACCTCGAAATCTAGCTCAAAAGCAGCTCTGCCGACCTGGTTCTGTGGCTCTACAGCAGCTCTGCTGACCTGTTGCTCTGGCTCTACAGCAGCTCTGCTGACCTGGTTCTCTGGCTCTATAGCAACTCTGCTGACCTGGTTCTCTGGCTCTACAGCAGCTCTGCTGACCTGGTTCTCTGGCTCTAGAACAGCTTTGCTGACCTGGTTCTCAGGCTATGCAGCAGCTCTACTGACCTGGTTCTTTGGCTATAGAGCAGTTCTGCTGACCTTGTTCTCTGGCTGTACAGCAGCTCTGCTGACCTGGTACTCAAGCTCTATAGCGGCTCTGCTGACCTGGTTCTCTGGCTCTACAGCGGCTCTGCTGACCTGGTTCTCTGGGTCTACAGTGACTCTGCTGACCTGATTCTCTGGCTCTAGAGCAGCTTTGCTGACCTGGTTCTCAGGCTGTACAACGGCTCTGCTGGCCTGGTTCTTTGGCTGTAGAGAAGCTCTGCTGACCTTGTTCTCTGGCTCTAGAGCAGCTCTACTAACCTGGTTCTCTGGCTCTACAATGGCTTTGCTGACCTGATTCTCTGGCTCTACAGCTGTTCTGCTGACCTGCTTCTCTGGCTCTACAACAGATCTGCTGAACTGTTTCTCTGACTGTAAAGCAGCTTTGCTGACCTGGGTCTCCTGCTCTACAACGGCTCTGCTGGCCTGGTTCTGTGGCTCTAAAGCAGCTCTGCTGACCTGGTTCTTTGGCTCTACAGCAGCTCTACTGACCTGGTTCTGTGGCTCTAACGCAGCTCTGCTGACCTGGTTTCCCTGGTTCTACAGCAGCTCTGCTGACCTGGTTCTCTGGCTCTAGAGCAGCTCTGCTGACCTGGTTCTTAGGCTCTAGAGCAGCTCTGCTGACCTGGTTCTCTGGCTCTAGAGCAGCTTTGCTGACCTGGTTCTCTGGATGTACAGCGGCTCTGCTGACCTGGTTCTCTGGCTCTAAAGCAGCTCTGCTGACCTGGTTCTCAGGCTCTAGAGCAGCTCTGCTGACCTGGTTCTCTGGCTCAAAAGCAGCTCAGCTGACCTGGTTCTCTGGATGTACAGCGGCTCTGCTGACCTGGTTCTCTGGCTCTAAAGCAGCTCTGCTGACCTGGTTCTTTGGCTGTAGAGCAGATCTGCTGACATTTTTCTCTGGCTGTACAGCAGCTCTGCTGACCTGGTTCTCTGGCTCTATAGCGGATCTGCTGACCTGGTTCTCAGGCTCTAGAGCAGCTCTGCTGACCTGGTTCTCTGGCTCAAAAGCAGCTCAGGTGACCTGGTTCTCTGGATGTACAGCGGCTCTGCTGACCTGGTTCTCTGGCTCTAAAGCAGCTCTGCTGACCTGGTTCTCTGTCTGTAGAGCAGATCTGCTGACCTGGTTCTATGGCTGTACAGCAGCTCTGCTGACCTAGTTCTTTGGCTCTAGAGCAGCTCTACTGACCCGGTTCTCTGGCTCTAGAGCGGCTCTGCTGACCAGGTTCTGTGGCTCTACAGCAGCTTTGATGACCTGGTTTTCTGGCTTTACAACGGCTCTGCTGACATGTTTTTCTGGCTGTAAAGCAGCTTTGCTGACCTCGTTCTCTGGCTCAACAACGGCTCTGCTGGCCTGGTTCTGTGGCTCTAAAGAAGCTCTGCTAACCTGGTTCTCTGGCTCTAGAGCGGCTCTGCTGACCTGGTTCTCTGACTCTACAGCAGCTCTGCTGACCTGGTTCTCTGGCTCTAGAGCGGCTCTGCTGACCTGGTTCTCTGGCTCTAAAACAGCTCTGCTGACCTGGTTCTCTGGCTCTAGAGCGGCTCTGCTGACCAGGTTCTCTGGCTCCACAGAAGCTCTGCCTACCTGGTTCTCTGGCTCTACAGCAGCTCTGTTGACCTGGTTCTCTAGCTATAAAGCAGCTCTGCTGACCTGGTTCTCTGGCTCTGGAGCAGCTCTGCTGACCTGGTTCTCTGGCTCTAGAACAGCTTTTCTGACCTGGTTCTCAGGCTGTGCAATGGCTCTACTGACCTGGTTCTTTGGCTATAGAGCAGCTCTGCTGACCTTGATCTCTGGCTGTACAGGAGCTCTGCTGACCTGGTTCTCTAGCTCTATAGCGGCTCTGCTGACCTGGTTCTGTGGCTCTAAAGCAGCTCTGCTGACCTGGTTCTCTGGCTCTACAGCAGAACCGTTGACCTGGTTCTCTAGCTCTAAAGCAGCTCTGCTGACCTGGTTCTCTGGCTCTGGAGCAGCTCTGCTGACCTGGTTCTCTGGCTCTAGAATAGCTTTCCAGACCTGGTTCTCAGGCTGTGCAACGGCTCCACTGACCTGGTTCTTTGGCTATAGAGCAGCTCTGCTGACCTTGTTCTCTGGCTGTACAGCAGCTCTGCTGACCTGGTTCTCTACCTCTATAGCAGCACTGCTGACCTGGTTCTCTGGCTTTACAGCAGCTCTGCTGACCTGGTTCTCTGGGTCTACAGCGGCTCTGCTGACCTGGTTCTCTGTCTCTACAGCAACTCTCCTGGCCTGGTTCTCTGGCTCTACAGCGACTTTGCTGACCTGGTTCTCTTGCTCTAAAGCAGCTATGTTGACCTGGTTCTCTGGCTTTACAGCAGCTCTGCTGACCTGGTTTTCTGGCTCTAGAGCAGCTCTGCTGACCTGGTTCTCTGGCTCTAAAGCAGCTCCGCTGACCTGTTTCTCTGGCTGTACAGCGGCTCTGCTGACCTGGTTCTCTGGCTCTAAAGCATCTCTGCTGACCTGGTTCTCTGGCTGTAGAGCGGATCTGCTGACCTGGTTCTATGGCTCTACAGCAGTTTTGCTGACCTAGTTCTCTGGCTCTAGAGCAGCTCTACTGACCTGGTTCTCTGGCTCTACAAGGGCTTTGCTGACCTGGTTCTCTGGCTCTACAGCAGTTCTGCTGACCTGGGTCACTGGCTCTACAACGGCTCTGCTGGCCTGGTTCTGTGGCTCTAAAGGAGCTCTGGTGACCTGGTTCTCTGGCTCTTGAGCAGCTCTGCTGACCTGGTTCTCTGACTACAGCAGCTCTGCTGACCTGTTTCTCTGGATGTTCAGCAGCTCTGCTGACCTGGTTCTCTGGCTCTAGAGCAGCTCTGCTGACCTGGTTCTTAGGCTCTAGAGCAGCTCTGCTGACCTGGTTCCCTGGCTCTAAAGCAACTCTGCTGACCTGGTTCTCTGGCTCTAGAGCAGCTCTGCTGACCTGGTTCTTAGGCTCTAGAGCAGCTCTGCTGACCTGGTTCTCTGGCTCTAAAGCAACTCTGCTGACCTGGTTCTCTGGCTCTAGAGCGGCTCTGATGACCAGGTTCTCTGGCTCTACAGCAGCTCTGCCGACCTGGTTTTCTGGCTCTAGAGCAGCTCTGCTGACCTGGTTCTCTGTCTCTAGAACAGCTTTGCTGACCTGGTTCTCAGGCTATGCAGCAGCTCTACTGACCTGGTTCTTTGGCTATAGAGCAGTTCTGCTGACCTTGTTCTCTGGCTGTACAGCAGCTCTGCTGACCTGGTACTCTAGCTCTATAGCGGCTCTGCTGACCTGGTTCTCTGGCTCTACAGCGGCTCTGCTGACCTGGTTCTCTGGGTCTACAGTGGCTCTGCTGACCTGATTCTCTGCCTCTAGAGCAGCTTTGCTGACGTGGTTCTCAGGATGTACAACGGCTCTGCTGGCTTGGTTCTTTGGCTGTAGAGCAGCTCTGCTGACCTGGTTCTCTGGCTCTAAAGCAGCTCTGCTGACCTGGTTTCCCTGGCTCTACAGCAGCTCTGCCGACCTGGTTCTGTGGCTCTAGAGAAGCTCTGCTGACCTGGTTCTCTGGATTTAAAGCAGCTCTGCTGACCTGGTTCTCTGGCTCTAGAACAGTTTCCTGACATGGTTCTCAGGCTGTGCAACGGCTCTACTGACCTGGTTCTTTGGCTATAGAGCAGCTCTGCTGACCTGGTTCTCTACCTCTATAGCAGCACTGCTGACCTGGTTCTCTGGCTTTACAGCGGCTCTGCTGACCTGGTTCTCTGGGTCTACAGCGGCTCTGCTGACCTGGTTCTCTGTCTCTACAGTAACTCTCCTGGCCTGGTTCTCTGGCTCTACAGCGACTTTGCTGACCTGGTTCTCTTGCTCTAAAGCAGCTATGTTGACCTGGTTCTCTGACTTTACAGCAGCTCTGCTGACCTGGTTCTCTGGCTCTATAGCGGCTCTGCTGACCGGGTTCTCAGGCTCTAGAGCAGCTCTGCTGACCTGGTTCTCTGGCTCTAAAGCAGCTCCGCTGACCTGTTTCTCTGGCTGTACAGCGGCTCTGCTGACCTGGTTCTCTGGCTCTAAAGCAGCTCTGCTGACCTGGTTCTTTGGCTCTACAGCAGCTCTGCTGACCTGGTTCTGTGGCTCTAACGCAGCTCTGCTGACCTGGTTTCCCTGGCACTACAGCAGCTCTGCCGACCTGGTTCTTAGGCTCTAGAGAAGCTCTGCTGACCTGGTTCTCTGGATTTAAAGCAGCTCTGCTGACCTGGTTCTCTGGCTCTAGAACAGTTTCCTGACATGGTTCTCAGGCTGTGCAACGGCTCTACTGACCTGGTTCTTTGGCTATAGAGCAGCTCTGCTGACCTTGTTCTCTGGCTGTACAGCAGCTCTGCTGACCTGGTTCTCTACCTCTATAGCAGCACTGCTGACCTGGTTCTCTGGCTCTACAGCGGCTCTGCTGACCTGGTTCTCTGGGTCTACAGTGGCTCTGCTGACCTGTTTCTCTGCCTCTAGAGCAGCTTTGCTGACGTGGTTCTCAGGATGTACAACGGCTCTGCTGGCTTGGTTCTTTGGCTGTAGAGCAGCTCTGCTGACCTGGTTCTCTGGCTCTAAAGCAGCTCTGCTGACCTGGTTCTTTGGCTCTACAGCAGCTCTGCTGACCTGGTTCTGTGGCTCTAACGCAGCTCTGCTGACCTGGTTTCCCTGGCACTACAGCAGCTCTGCCGACCTGGTTCTTAGGCTCTAGAGAAGCTCTGCTGACCTGGTTCTCTGGATTTAAAGCAGCTCTGCTGACCTGGTTCTCTGGCTCTAGAACAGTTTCCTGACATGGTTCTCAGGCTGTGCAACGGCTCTACTGACCTGGTTCTTTGGCTATAGAGCAGCTCTGCTGACCTTGTTCTCTGGCTGTACAGCAGCTCTGCTGACCTGGTTCTCTACCTCTATAGCAGCACTGCTGACCTTGTTCTCTGGCTTTACAGCGGCTCTGCTGACCTGGTTCTCTGGGTCTACAGCGGCTCTGCTGACCTGGTTCTCTGTCTCTACAGCAACTCTCCTGGCCTGGTTCTCTGGCTCTACAGCGACTTTGCTGACCTGGTTCTCTTGCTCTAAAGCAGCTATGTTGACCTGGTTCTCTGACTTTACAGCAGCTCTGCTGACCTGGTTCTCTGGCTCTATAGCGGCTCTGCTGACCGGGTTCTCAGGCTCTAGAGCAGCTCTGCTGACCTGGTTCTCTGGCTCTAAAGCAGCTCCGCTGACCTGTTTCTCTGGCTGTACAGCGGATCTGCTGACCTGGTTCTCTGGCTCTAAAGCAGCTATGCTGACCTGGTTCTCTGGCTGTAGAGCGGATCTGCTGACCTGGTTCTATGGCTCCACAGCAGCTTTGCTGACCTAGTGCTCTGGCTCTAGAGCAGCTCTACTGACCTGGTTCTCTGGCTCTACAAGGGCTTTGCTGACCTGGTTCTCTGGCTCTACAGCAGTTCTGCTGACCTGGTTCTCTGGCTCTACAACGACTCTGCTGGCCTGGTTCTGTGGCTCTAAAGGAGCTCTGGTGACCTGGTTCTCTGGCTCTAGAGCGGCTCTGCTGACCTGGTTGTCTGACTACAGCAGCTCTGCTGACCTGGTTCTCTGGCTGTACAGCAGCTCTGCTGATCTGGTTCTCTGGCTCTAGAGCAGCTCTGCTGACCTGGTTCTTAGGCTCTAGAGCAGCTCTGCTGACCTGGTTCTCTGGCTCTAAAGCAACTCTGCTGACCTGGTTCTCTGGCTCTAGAGCGGCTCTCCTGACCAGGTTCTCTGGCTCTACAGCAGCTCTGCTGACCTGGTTTTCTGGCTCTAGAGCAGCACTGCTGACCTGGTTCTCTGTCTCTAGAACAGCTTTGCTGACCTGGTTCTCAGGCTATGCAGCAGCTCTACTGACCTGGTTCTTTGGCTATAGAGCAGTTCTGCTGACCTTGTTCTCTGGCTGTACAGCAGCTCTGCTGACCTGGTACTCTAGCTCTATAGCGGCTCTGCTGACCTGGTTCTCTGGCTCCAGAGCAGCATCACTGACCTGGTTCTCAGACTGTACAATGGCTCTCCTGACCTGGTTCTCTAGCTCGAGAGCAGCTCTGCTGACCTGGTTCTCCGGCTGTACAGCAGCTCTGTTGACCTGGTTCTCTGGCTCTATAGTGGCTCTCCTGACCTGGTTCTCTGGCTCTACAGTGGCTGTGCTGACCTGGTTCTCTGGCTCTACAGCGAATCTGCTGACCTGGTTCTCTGGCTCTACAGCGAATCTGCTGACCTGGAAATCTAGCTCAAAAGCAGCTCTGCTGACCTGGTTCTGTGGCTCTACAGCAGCTCTGCTGACCTGTTGCTCTGGCTCTATAGCGGCTCTGCTGACCTGGTTCTCTGGCTCTACAACGGCTCTGCTGGCCTGGTTCTGTGGCTCTAAAGGAGCTCTGGTGACCTGGTTCTCTGGCTCTAGAGCGGCTCTGCTGACCTGGTTCTCTGACTCTACAGCAGCTCTGCTGACCTGGTTCTCTGGCTCTAGAGCGGATCTGCTGACCTGGTTCTCTTGCTCTAAAGCAGCTCTGCTGACCTGGTTATCTGGCTGTAAAGCGGCTCTGCTGACCTGGTTCTCTGGCTCTAAAGCAGCTCTGCTGACCTGGTTCTCTGGCTCTAAAGCAGCTCTACTGACCTGATTCTTTGGCTCTACAACAGCTCCGTTGACCTGGTTCTCTGGCTCTAAAGCAGCTCTGCTGACCTGGTTCTCTGGCTCTAGAGCAGCTTCACTGACCTGGTTCTCAGACTGTACAATGGCTCTGCTGACCTGGTTCTCTGGCTCTATAGTGGCTCTCCTGACCTGGTTCTCTGGCTCTACAGTGGCTCTGCTAACCTGGTTCTCTAGCTCCACAGCGACTCTGCTGACCTGGTTCTCTGGCTCTACAGCGAATCTGCGGACCTCGAAATCTAGCTCAAAAGCAGCTCTGCCGACCTGGTTCTGTGGCTCTACAGCAGCTCTGCTGACCTGTTGCTCTGGCTCTACAGCAGCTCTGCTGACCTGGTTCTCTGGCTCTATAGCAACTCTGCTGACCTGGTTCTCTGGCTCTACAACAGCTCTGCTGACCTGGTTCTCTGGCTCTAGAACAGCTTTGCTGACCTGGTTCTCAGGCTATGCAGCAGCTCTACTGACCTGGTTCTTTGGCTATAGAGCAGTTCTGCTGACCTTGTTCTCTGGCTGTACAGCAGCTCTGCTGACCTGGTACTCAAGCTCTATAGCGGCTCTGCTGACCTGGTTCTCTGGCTCTACAGCGGCTCTGCTGACCTGGTTCTCTGGGTCTACAGTGACTCTGCTGACCTGATTCTCTGGCTCTAGAGCAGCTTTGCTGACCTGGTTCTCAGGCTGTACAACAGCTCTGCTGGCCTGGTTCTTTGGCTGTAGAGCAGCTCTGCTGACCTGGTTCTCTGGCTGTAGAGCGGATCTGCTGAACTGGTTCTATGGCTCCACAGCAGCTCTGCTGACCTAGTTCTCAGGCTCCAGAGCAGCTCTACTGACCTGGTTCTCTGGCTCTACAAGGGCTTTGCTGACCTGATTCTCTGGCTCTACAGCTGTTCTGCTGACCTGCTTCTCTGGCTCTACAACAGATCTGCTGAACTGTTTCTCTGACTGTAAAGCAGCTTTGCTGACCTGGGTCTCCTGCTCTACAACGGCTCTGGTGGCCTGGTTCTGTGGCTCTAAAGCAGCTCTGCTAACCTGGTTCTTTGGCTCTACAGCAGCTCTACTGACCTGGTTCTGTGGCTCTAACGCAGCTCTGCTGACCTGGTTTCCCTGGTTCTACAGCAGCTCTGCTGACCTGGTTCTCTGGCTCTAGAGCAGCTCTGCTGACCTGGTTCTTAGGCTCTAGAGCAGCTCTGCTGACCTGGTTCTCTGGCTCTAGAGCAGCTTTGCTGACCTGGTTCTCAGGCTGTACAACGGCTCTGCTAACCTGGTTCTTTGGCTGTAGAGCAGATCTGCTGACATTTTTCTCTGGCTGTACAGCAGCTCTGCTGACCTGGTTCTCTGGCTCTATAGCGGCTCTGCTGACCTGGTTCTCAGGCTCTAGAGCAGCTCTGCTGACCTGGTTCTCTGGCTCAAAAGCAGCTCAGCTGACCTGGTTCTCTGGATGTACAGCGGCTCTGCTGACCTGGTTCTCTGGCTCTAAAGCAGCTCTGCTGACCTGGTTCTCTGACTGTAGAGCAGATCTGCTGACCTGGTTCTATGGCTGTACAGCAGCTCTGCTGACCTAGCCGTTTGGCTCTAGAGCAGCTCTACTGACCCGGTTCTCTGGCTCTAGAGCGGCTCTGCTGACCAGGTTCTGTGGCTCTACAGCAGCTTTGATGACCTGTTTTTCTGGCTCTACAACGGCTCTGCTGACATGTTTTTCTGGCTCTAAAGCAGCTTTGCTGACCTCGTTTTCTGGCTCAACAACGGCTCTGGTGGCCTGGTTCTGTGGCTCTAAAGAAGCTCTGCTGACCTGGTTCTCTGGCTCTAGAGCGGCTCTGCTGACCTGGTTCTCTGACTCTACAGCAGCTCTGCTGACCTGGTTCTCTGGCTCTAGAGCGGCTCTGCTGACCTGGTTCTCTGGCTCTAAAACAGCTCTGCTGACCTGCTTCTCTGGCTCTATAGCGGCTCTGCTGACCTGGTTCTCAGGCTCTAGAGCAGCTCTGCTGACCTGGTTCTCTGGCTCAAAAGCAGCTCAGCTGACCTGGTTCTATGGATGTACAGCGGCTCTGCTGACCTGGTTCTCTGGCTCTAAAGCAGCTCTCCTGACCTGGTTCTCTGACTGTAGAGCAGATCTGCTGACCTGGTTCTATGGCTGTACAGCAGCTCTGCTGACCTAGTTCTTTGGCTCTAGAGCAGCTCTACTGACCCGGTTCTCTGGCTCTAGAGCGGCTCTGCTGACCAGGTTCTCTGGCTCTACAGCAGCTTTGATGACCTGGTTTTCTGGCTCTACAACGGCTCTGCTGACATGTTTTTCTGGCTGTAAAGCAGCTTTGCTGACCTCGTTCTCTGGCTCTACAACGGCTCTGCTGGCCTGGTTCTGTGGCTCTAAAGAAGCTCTGCTGACCTGGTTCTCTGGCTCTAGAGCGGCTCTGCTGACCTGGTTCTCTGACTCTACAGCAGCTCTGCTGACCTGGTTCTTTGGCTCTAGAGCGGCTCTGCTGACCTGGTTCTCTGGCTCTAAAACAGCTCTGCTGACCTGGTTCTCTGGCTCTAGAGCGGATCTGCTGACCAGGTTCTCTGGCTCTACAGCAGCTCTGCCTACCTAGTTCTCTGGCTCTACAGCAGCTCTGTTGACCTGGTTCTCTAGCTATAAAGCAGCTCGGCTGACCTGGTTCTGGAGCGGCTCTGCTGACCTGGTTCTCTGGCTCTAAAGCATCTCTACTGACCTGGTTCTCTGGCTCTAAAGCAGCTCTGCTGACCTGGTTCTCTGGCTCTACGGCAGAACTGTTGACCTGGTTCTCTAGTTCTAAAGCAGCTCTGCTGACCTGGTTCTCTGGCTCTGGAGCAGCTCTGCTGACCTGGTTCTCTGGCTCTAGAATAGCTTTCCAGACCTGGTTCTCAGGCTGTGTAACGGCTCTACTGACCTGGTTCTTTGGCTATAGAGCAGCTCTGCTGACCTTGTTCTCTGGCTGTACAGCAGCTCTGCTGACCTGGTTCTCTACCTCTATAGCAGCACTGCTGACCTGGTTCTCTGGCTTTACAGCGGCTCTGCTGACCTGGTTCTCTGGGTCTACAGCGGCTCTGCTGACCTGGTTCTCTGTCTCTACAGCAACTCTCCTGGCCTGGTTCTCTGGCTCTACAGCGACTTTGCTGACCTGGTTCTCTTGCTCTAAAGCAGCTATGTTGACCTGGTTCTCTGGCTTTACAGCAGCTCTGCTGACCTGGTTCTCTGGCTCTATAGCGGCTCTGCTGACCGGGTTCTCAGGCTCTAGAGCAGCTCTGCTGACCTGGTTCTCTGGCTCTAAAGCAGCTCCGCTGACCTGTTTCTCTGGCTGTACAGCGGCTCTGCTGACCTGGTTCTCTGGCTCTAAAGCAGCTCTGCTGACCTGGTTCTCTGGCTGTAGAGCGGATCTGCTGACCTGGTTCTATGGCTCCACAGCAGCTTTGCTGACCTAGTTCTCTGGAGCAGCTCTACTGACCTGGTTCTCTGGCTCTACAAGGGCTTTGCTGACCTGGTTCTCTGGCTCTACAGCAGTTCTGCTGACCTGGTTCTCTGGCTCTACAACGGCTCTGCTGGCCTGGTTCTGTGGCTCTAAAGGAGCTCTGGTGACCTGGTTCTCTGGCTCTAGAGCGGCTCTGCTGACCTGGTTGTCTGACTACAGCAGCTCTGCTGACCTGGTTCTCTGGCTGTACAGCAGCTCTGCTGACCTGGTTCTCTGGCTCTAGAGCAGCTCTGCTGACCTGGTTCTTAGGCTCTAGAGCAGCTTTGCTGACCTGGTTCTCTGGCTCTAAAGCAACTCTGCTGACCTGGTTCTCTGGCTCTAGAGCGGCTCTGCTGACCTGGTTTTCTGGCTCTAGAGCAGCTCTGCTGACCTGGTTCTCTGGCTCTACAGCAGCTCTGCTGACCTGGTTTTCTGGCTCTAGAGCAGCTCTGCTGACCTGGTTCTCTGTCTCTAGAACAGCTTTGCTGACCTGGTTCTCAGGGTATGCAGCAGCTCTACTGTCCTGGTTCTTTGGCTATAGAGCAGTTCTGCTGACCTTGTTCTCTGGCTGTACAGCAGCTCTGCTGACCTGGTACTCTAGCTCTATAGCGGCTCTGCTGACCTGGTTCTCTGGCTCCAGAGCAGCATCACTGACCTGGTTCTCAGACTGTACAATGGCTCTCCTGACCTGGTTCTCTAGCTCGAGAGCAGCTCTGCTGACCTGGTTCTCCGGCTGTACAGCAGCTCTGTTGACCTGGTTCTCTGGCTCTATAGTGGCTCTCCTGACCTGGTTCTCTGGCTCTACAGTGGCTGTGCTGACCTGGTTCTCTGGCTCTACAGCGAATCTGCTGACCTGGTTCTCTGGCTCTACAGCGAATCTGCTGACCTGGAAATCTAGCTCAAAAGCAGATCTGCTGACCTGGTTCTGTGGCTCTACAGCAGCTCTGCTGACCTGTTGCTCTGGCTCTATAGCGGCTCTGCTGACCTGGTTCTCTGGCTCTACAACGGCTCTGCTGGCCTGGTTCTGTGGCTCTAAAGGAGCTCTGGTGACCTGGTTCTCTGGCTCTAGAGCGGCTCTGCTGACCTGGTTCTCTGACTCTACAGCAGCTCTGCTGACCTGGTTCTCTGGCTCTAGAGCGGCTCTGCTGACCTGGTTCTCTTGCTCTAAAGCAGCTCTGCTGACCTGGTTCTCTGGCTGTAAAGCGGCTCTGCTGACCTGGTTCTCTGGCTCTAAAGCAGCTCTGCTGACCTGGTTCTCTGGCTCTAAAGCAGCTCTACTGACCTGATTCTTTGGCTCCACAACAGCTCCGTTGACCTGGTTCTCTGGCTCTAAAGCAGCTCTGCTGACCTGGTTCTCTGGCTCTAGAGCAGCTTCACTGACCTGGTTCTCAGACTGTACAATGGCTCTGCTGACCTGGTTCTCTGGCTCTATAGTGGCTCTCCTGACCTGGTTCTCTGGCTCTACAGTGGCTCTGCTGACCTGGTTCTCTGGCTCTACAGCGAATCTGCGGACCTCGAAATCTAGCTCAAAAGCAGCTCTGCCGACCTGGTTCTGTGGCTCTACAGCAGCTCTGCTGACCTGTTGCTCTGGCTCTACAGCAGCTCTGTTGACCTGGTTCTCTGGCTCTATAGTGGCTCTCCTGACCTGGTTCTCTGGCTCTACAGTGGCTGTGCTGACCTGGTTCTCTGGCTCTACAGCGAATCTGCTGACCTGGTTCTCTGGCTCTACAGCGAATCTGCTGACCTGGAAATCTAGCTCAAAAGCAGATCTGCTGACCTGGTTCTGTGGCTCTACAGCAGCTCTGCTGACCTGTTGCTCTGGCTCTATAGCGGCTCTGCTGACCTGGTTCTCTGGCTCTACAACGGCTCTGCTGGCCTGGTTCTGTGGCTCTAAAGGAGCTCTGGTGACCTGGTTCTCTGGCTCTAGAGCGGCTCTGCTGACCTGGTTCTCTGACTCTACAGCAGCTCTGCTGACCTGGTTCTCTGGCTCTAGAGCGGCTCTGCTGACCTGGTTCTCTTGCTCTAAAGCAGCTCTGCTGACCTGGTTCTCTGGCTGTAAAGCGGCTCTGCTGACCTGGTTCTCTGGCTCTAAAGCAGCTCTGCTGACCTGGTTCTCTGGCTCTAAAGCAGCTCTACTGACCTGATTCTTTGGCTCCACAACAGCTCCGTTGACCTGGTTCTCTGGCTCTAAAGCAGCTCTGCTGACCTGGTTCTCTGGCTCTAGAGCAGCTTCACTGACCTGGTTCTCAGACTGTACAATGGCTCTGCTGACCTGGTTCTCTGGCTCTATAGTGGCTCTCCTGACCTGGTTCTCTGGCTCTACAGTGGCTCTGCTGACCTGGTTCTCTGGCTCTACAGCGACTCTGCTGACCTGGTTCTCTGGCTCTACAGCGAATCTGCGGACCTCGAAATCTAGCTCAAAAGCAGCTCTGCCGACCTGGTTCTGTGGCTCTACAGCAGCTCTGCTGACCTGTTGCTCTGGCTCTACAGCAGCTCTGCTGACCTGGTTCTCTGGCTCTATAGCAACTCTGCTGACCTGGTTCTCTGGCTCTACAGCAGCTCTGCTGACCTGGTTCTCTGGCTCTAGAACAGCTTTGCTGACCTGGTTCTCAGGCTATGCAGCAGCTCTACTGACCTGGTTCTTTGGCTATAGAGCAGTTCTGCTGACCTTGTTCTCTGGCTGTACAGCAGCTCTGCTGACCTGGTACTCAAGCTCTATAGCGGCTCTGCTGACCTGGTTCTCTGGCTCTACAGCGGCTCTGCTGACCTGGTTCTCTGGGTCTACAGTGACTCTGCTGACCTGATTCTCTGGCTCTAGAGCAGCTTTGCTGACCTGGTTCTCCGGCTGTACAACGGCTCTGCTGGCCTGGTTCTTTGGCTGTAGAGCAGCTCTGCTGACCTGGTTCTCTGGCTCTAGAGCAGCTCTACTGACCTGGTTCTCTGGCTCTACAAGGGCTTTGCTGACCTGATTCTCTGGCTCTACAGCTGTTCTGCTGACCTGCTTCTCTGGCTCTACAACAGATCTGCTGAACTGTTTCTCTGACTGTAAAGCAGCTTTGCTGACCTGGGTCTCCTGCTCTACAACGGCTCTGATGGCCTGGTTCTGTGGCTCTAAAGCAGCTCTGCTGACCTGGTTCTTTGGCTCTACAGCAGCTCTACTGACCTGGTTCTGTGGCTCTAACGCAGCTCTGCTGACCTGGTTTCCCTGGTTCTACAGCAGCTCTGCTGACCTGGTTCTCTGGCTCTAGAGCAGCTCTGCTGACCTGGTTCTTAGGCTCTAGAGCAGCTCTGCTGACCTGGTTCTCTGGCTCTAGAGCAGCTTTGCTGACCTGGTTCTCTGGATGTACAGCGGCTCTGCTGACCTGGTTCTCTGGCTCTAGAGCAGCTCTGCTGACCTGGTTCTCTGGCTCAAAAGCAGCTCAGCTGACCTGGTTCTCTGGATGTACAGCGGCTCTGCTGACCTGGTTCTCTGGCTCTAAAGCAGCTCTGCTGACCTGGTTCTTTGGCTGTAGAGCAGATCTGCTGACATTTTTCTCTGGCTGTACAGCAGCTCTGCTGACCTGGTTCTCTGGCTCTATAGCGGATCTGCTGACCTGGTTCTCAGGCTCTAGAGCAGCTCTGCTGACCTGGTTTTCTGGCTCAAAAGCAGCTCAACTGACCTGGTTCTCTGGATGTACAGCGGCTCTGCTGACCTGGTTCTCTGGCTCTAAAGCAGCTCTGCTGACCTGGTTCTCTGTCTGTAGAGCAGATCTGCTGACCTGGTTCTATGGCTGTACAGCAGCTCTGCTGACCTAGTTCTTTGGCTCTAGAGCAGCTCTACTGACCCGGTTCTCTGGCTCTAGAGCGGCTCTGCTGACCAGGTTCTGTGGCTCTACAGCAGCTTTGATGACCTGGTTTTCTGGCTCTACAACGGCTCTGCTGACATGTTTTTCTGGCTGTAAAGCAGCTTTGCTGACCTCGTTCTCTGGCTCAACAACGGCTCTGCTGGCCTGGTTCTGTGGCTCTAAAGAAGCTCTGCTAACCTGGTTCTCTGGCTCTAGAGCGGCTCTGCTGACCTGGTTCTCTGACTCTACAGCAGCTCTGCTGACCTGGTTCTCTGGCTCTAGAGCGGCTCTGCTGACCTGGTTCTCTGGCTCTAAAACAGCTCTGCTGACCTGGTTATCTGACTCTAGAGCGGCTCTGCTGACCAGGTTCTCTGGCTCCACAGAAGCTCTGCCTACCTGGTTCTCTGGCTCTACAGCAGCTCTGTTGACCTGGTTCTGTAGCTATAAAGCAGCTCTGCTGACCTGGTTCTCTGGCTCTGGAGCAGCTCTGCTGACCTGGTTCTCTGGCTCTAGAACAGCTTTTCTGACCTGGTTCTCAGGCTGTGCAATGGCTCTACTGACCTGGTTCTTTGGCTATAGAGCAGCTCTGCTGACCTTGATCTCTGGCTGTACAGGAGCTCTGCTGACCTGGTTCTCTAGCTCTATAGCGGCTCTGCTGACCTGGTTCTGTGGCTCTAGAGCGGCTCTGCTGACCTGGTTCTCTGGCTCTAAAGCAGCTCTGCTGACCTGGTTCTCTGGCTCTACAGCAGAACCGTTGACCTGGTTCTCTAGCTCTAAAGCAGCTCTGCTGACCTGGTTCTCTGGCTCTGGAGCAGCTCTGCTGACCTGGTTCTCTGGCTCTAGAATAGCTTTCCAGACCTGGTTCTCAGGCTGTGCAATGGCTCCACTGACCTGGTTCTTTGGCTATAGAGCAGCTCTGCTGACCTTGTTCTCTGGCTGTACAGCAGCTCTGCTGACCTGGTTCTCTACCTCTATAGCAGCACTGCTGACCTGGTTCTCTGGCTTTACAGCAGCTCTGCTGACCTGGTTCTCTGGGTCTACAGCGGCTCTGCTGACCTGGTTCTCTGTCTCTACAGCAACTCTCCTGGCCTGGTTCTCTGGCTCTACAGCGACTTTGCTGACCTGGTTCTCTTGCTCTAAAGCAGCTATGTTGACCTGGTTCTCTGGCTTTACAGCAGCTCTGCTGACCTGGTTCTCTGGCTCTAGAGCAGCTCTGCTGACCTGGTTCTCTGGCTCTAAAGCAGCTCCGCTGACCTGTTTCTCTGGCTGTACAGCGGCTCTGCTGACCTGGTTCTCTGGCTCTAAAGCAGCTCTGCTGACCTGGTTCTCTGGCTGTAGAGCGGATCTGCTGACCTGGTTCTATGGCTCTACAGCAGTGTTGCTGACCTAGTTCTCTGGCTCTAGAGCAGCTCTACTGACCTGGTTCTCTGGCTCTACAAGGGCTTTGCTGACCTGGTTCTCTGGCTCTACAGCAGTTCTGCTGACCTGGTTCACTGGCTCTACAACGGCTCTGCTGGCCTGGTTCTGTTGCTCTAAAGGAGCTCTGGTGACCTGGTTCTCTGGCTCTTGAGCGGCTCTGCTGACCTGGTTCTCTGACTACAGCAGCTCTGCTGACCTGTTTCTCTGGATGTTCAGCAGCTCTGCTGACCTGGTTCTCTGGCTCTAGAGCAGCTCTGCTGAACTGGTTCTTAGGCTCTAGAGCAGCTCTGCTGACCTGGTTCCCTGGCTCTAAAGCAACTCTGCTGACCTGGTTCTCCGGCTCTAGAGCAGCTCTGCTGACCTGGTTCTTAGGCTCTAGAGCAGCTCTGCTGACCTGGTTCTCTGGCTCTAAAGCAACTCTGCTGACCTGGTTCTCTGGCTCTAGAGCGGCTCTGATGACCAGGTTCTCTGGCTCTACAGCAGCTCTGCCGACCTGGTTTTCTGGCTCTAGAGCAGCTCTGCTGACCTGGTTCTCTGTCTCTAGAACAGCTTTGCTGACCTGGTTCTCAGGCTATGCAGCAGCTCTACTGACCTGGTTCTTTGGCTATAGAGCAGTTCTGCTGACCTTGTTCTCTGGCTGTACAGCAGCTCTGCTGACCTGGTACTCTAGCTCTATAGCGGCTCTGCTGACCTGGTTCTCTGGCTCTACAGCGGCTCTGCTGACCTGGTTCTCTGGGTCTACAGTGGCTCTGCTGACCTGATTCTCTGCCTCTAGAGCAGCTTTGCTGACGTGGTTCTCAGGATGTACAACGGCTCTGCTGGCTTGGTTCTTTGGCTGTAGAGCAGCTCTGCTGACCTGGTTCTTTGGCTCTAAAGCAGCTCTGCTGACCTGGTTCTTTGGCTCTACAGCAGCTCTGCTGACCTGGTTCTGTGGCTCTAACGCAGCTCTGCTGACCTGGTTTCCCTGGCACTACAGCAGCTCTGCCGACCTGGTTCTTAGGCTCTAGAGAAGCTCTGCTGACCTGGTTCTCTGGATATAAAGCAGCTCTGCTGACCTGGTTCTCTGGCTCTAGAACAGTTTCCTGACATGGTTCTCAGGCTGTGCAACGGCTCTACTGACCTGGTTCTTTGGCTATAGAGCAGCTCTGCTGACCTTGTTCTCTGGCTGTACAGCAGCTCTGCTGACCTGGTTCTCTACCTCTATAGCAGCACTGCTGACCTGGTTCTCTGGCTTTACAGCGGCTCTGCTGACCTGGTTCTCTGGGTCTACAGCGGCTCTGCTGACCTGGTTCTCTGTCTCTACAGCAACTCTCCTGGCCTGGTTCTCTGGCTCTACAGCGACTTTGCTGACCTGGTTCTCTTGCTCTAAAGCAGCTATGTTGACCTGGTTCTCTGACTTTACAGCAGCTCTGCTGACCTGGTTCTCTGGCTCTATAGCGGCTCTGCTGACCGGGTTTTCAGGCTCTAGAGCAGCTCTGCTGACCTGGTTCTCTGGCTCTAAAGCAGCTCCGCTGACCTGTTTCTCTGGCTGTACAGCGGCTCTGCTGACCTGGTTCTCTGGCTCTAAAGCAGCTCTGCTGACCTGGTTCTTTGGCTCTACAGCAGCTCTGCTGAACTGGTTCTGTGGCTCTAACGCAGCTCTGCTGACCTGGTTTCCCTGGCACTACAGCAGCTCTGCCGACCTGGTTCTTAGGCTCTAGAGAAGCTCTGCTGACCTGGTTCTCTGGATTTAAAGCAGCTCTGCTGACCTGGTTCTCTGGCTCTAGAACAGTTTCCTGACATGGTTCTCAGGCTGTGCAAAGGCTCTACTGACCTGGTTCTTTGGCTATAGTGCAGCTCTGCTGACCTTGTTCTCTGGCTGTACAGCAGCTCTGCTGACCTGGTTCTCTACCTCTATAGCAGCACTGCTGACCTGGTTCTGTGGCTCTACAGCGGCTCTGCTGACCTGGTTCTCTGGGTCTACAGTGGCTCTGCTGACCTGATTCTCTGCCTCTAGAGCAGCTTTGCTGACGTGGTTTTTAGGAAGTACAACGGCTCTGCTGGCTTGGTTCTTTGGCTGTAGAGCAGCTCTGCTGACCTGGTTCTCTGGCTCTAAAGCAGCTCTGCTGACCTGGTTCTTTGGCTCTACAGCAGCTCTGCTGACCTGGTTCTGTGGCTCTAACGCAGCTCTGCTGACCTGGTTTCCCTGGCACTACAACAGCTCTGCCGACCTGGTTCTTAGGCTCTAGAGAAGCTCTGCTGACCTGGTTCTCTGGATTTAAAGCAGCTCTGCTGACCTGGTTCTCTGGCTCTAGAACAGTTTCCTGACCTGGTTCTCAGGCTGTGCAATGGCTCTACTGACCTGGTTCTTTGGCTATAGAGCAGCTCTGCTGACCTTGTTCTCTGGCTGTACAGCAGCTCTGCTGACCTGGTTCTCTACCTCTATAGCAGCACTGCTGACCTGGTTCTCTGGCTTTATAGCGGCTCTGCTGACCTGGTTCTCTGGGTCTACAGCGGCTCTGCTGACCTGGTTCTCTGTCTCTACAGCAACTCTCCTGGCCTGGTTCTCTGGCTCTACAGCGACTTTGCTGACCTGGTTCTCTTGCTCTAAAGCAGCTATGTTGACCTGGTTCTCTGACTTTACAGCAGCTCTGCTGACCTGGTTCTCTGGCTCTATAGCGGCTCTGCTGACCGGGTTCTCAGGCTCTAGAGCAGCTCTGCTGACCTGGTTCTCTGGCTCTAAAGCAGCTCCGCTGACCTGTTTCTCTGGCTGTACAGCGGCTCTGCTGACCTGGTTCTCTGGCTCTAAAGCAGCTATGCTGACCTGGTTCTCTGGCTGTAGAGCGGATCTGCTGACCTGGTTCTATGGCTCCACAGCAGCTTTGCTGACCTAGTTCTCTGGCTCTAGAGCAGCTCTACTGACCTGGTTCTCTGGCTCTACAAGGGCTTTGCTGACCTGGTTCTCTGGCTCTACAGCAGTTCTGCTGACCTGGTTCTCTGGCTCTACAACGACTCTGCTGGCCTGGTTCTGTGGCTCTAAAGGAGCTCTGGTGACCTGGTTCTCTGGCTCTAGAGCGGCTCTGCTGACCTGGTTGTCTGACTACAGCAGCTCTGCTGACCTGGTTCTCTGGCTGTACAGCAGCTCTGCTGACCTGGTTCTCTGGCTCTAGAGCAGCTCTGCTGACCTGGTTCTTAGGCTCTAGAGCAGCTCTGCTGACCTGGTTCTCTGGCTCTAAAGGAACTCTGCTGACCTGGTTCTCTGGCTCTAGAGCGGCTCTCCTGACCAGGTTCTCTGGCTCTACAGCAGCTCTGCTGACCTGGTTTTCTGGCTCTAGAGCAGCTCTGCTGACCTGGTTCTCTGTCTCTAGAACAGCTTTGCTGACCTGGTTCTCAGGCTATGCAGCAGCTCTACTGACCTGGTTCTTTGGCTATAGAGCAGTTCTGCTGACCTTGTTCTCTGGCTGTACAGCAGCTCTGCTGACCTGGTACTCTAGCTCTATAGCGGCTCTGCTGACCTGGTTCTCTGACTTCAGCAGCTCTGCTGACCTGTTTCTCTGGATGTTCAGCAGCTCTGCTGACCTGGTTCTCTGGCTCTAGAGCAGCTCTGCTGACCTGGTTCTTAGGCTCTAGAGCAGCTCTGCTGACCTGGTTCCCTGGCTCTAAAGCAACTCTGCTGACCTTGTTCTCTGGCTCTAGAGCAGCTCTGCTGACCTGGTTCTTAGGCTCTAGAGCAGCTCTGCTGACCTGGTTCTCTGGCTCTAAAGCAACTCTGCTGACCTGGTTCTCTGGCTCTAGAGCGGCTCTGATGACCAGGTTCTCTGGCTCTACAGCAGCTCTGCCGACCTGGTTTTCTGGCTCTAGAGCAGCTCTGCTGACCTGGTTCTCTGTCTCTAGAACAGCTTTGCTGACCTGGTTCTCAGGCTATGCAGCAGCTCTACTGACCTGGTTCTTTGGCTATAGAGCAGTTCTGCTGACCTTGTTCTCTGGCTGTACAGCAGCTCTGCTGACCTGGTACTCTAGCTCTATAGCGGCTCTGCTGACCTGGTTCTCTGGCTCTACAGCGGCTCTGCTGACCTGGTTCTCTGGGTCTACAGTGGCTCTGCTGACCTGATTCTCTGCCTCTAGAGCAGCTTTGCTGACGTGGTTCTCAGGATGTACAACGGCTCTGCTGGCTTGGTTCTTTGGCTGTAGAGCAGCTCTGCTGACCTGGTTCTCTGGCTCTAAAGCAGCTCTGCTGACCTGGTTCTTTGGCTCTACAGCAGCTCTGCTGACCTGGTTCTGTGGCTCTAACGCAGCTCTGCTGACCTGGTTTCCCTGGCACTACAGCAGCTCTGCCGACCTGGTTCTTAGGCTCTAGAGAAGCTCTGCTGACCTGGTTCTCTGGATTTAAAGCAGCTCTGCTGACCTGGTTCTCTGGCTCTAGAACAGTTTCCTGACATGGTTCTCAGGCTGTGCAACGGCTCTACTGACCTGGTTCTTTGGCTATAGAGCAGCTCTGCTGACCTTGTTCTCTGGCTGTACAGCAGCTCTGCTGACCTGGTTCTCTACCTCTATAGCAGCACTGCTGACCTGGTTCTCTGGCTTTACAGCGGCTCTGCTGACCTGGTTCTCTGGGTCTACAGCGGCTCTGCTGACCTGGTTCTCTGTCTCTACAGCAACTCTCCTGGCCTGGTTCTCTGGCTCTACAGCGACTTTGCTGACCTGGTTCTCTTGCTCTAAAGCAGCTCTGCTGACCTGTTTCTCTGGCTCTAGAACAGTTTCCTGACATGGTTCTCAGGCTGTGCAACGGCTCTACTGACCTGGTTCTTTGGCTATAGAGCAGCTCTGCTGACCTTGTTCTCTGGCTGTACAGCAGCTCTGCTGACCTGGTTCTCTACCTCTATAGCAGCACTGCTGACCTGGTTCTCTGGCTTTACAACGGCTCTGCTGACCTGGTTCTCTGGGTCTACAGCGGCTCTGCTGACCTGGTTCTCTGTCTCTACAGCAACTCTCCTGGCCTGGTTCTCTGGCTCTACAGCGACTTTGCTGACCTGGTTCTCTTGCTCTAAAGCAGCTATGTTGACCTGGTTCTCTGACTTTACAGCAGCTCTGCTGACCTGGTTCTCTGGCTCTATAGCGGCTCTGCTGACCGGGTTCTCAGGCTCTAGAGCAGCTCTGCTGACCTGGTTCTCTGGCTCTAAAGCAGCTCCGCTGACCTGTTTCTCTGGCTGTACAGCGGCTCTGCTGACCTGGTTCTCTGGCTCTAAAGCAGCTATGCTGACCTGGTTCTCTGGCTGTAGAGCGGATCTGCTGACCTGGTTCTATGGCTCCACAGCAGCTTTGCTGACCTAGTTCTCTGGCTCTAGAGCAGCTCTACTGACCTGGTTCTCTGGCTCTACAAGGGCTTTGCTGACCTGGTTCTCTGGCTCTACAGCAGTTCTGCTGACCTGGTTCTCTGGCTCTACAACGACTCTGCTGGCCTGGTTCTGTGGCTCTAAAGGAGCTCTGGTGACCTGGTTCTCTGGCTCTAGAGCGGCTCTGCTGACCTGGTTGTCTGACTACAGCAGCTCTGCTGACCTGGTTCTCTGGCTGTACAGCAGCTCTGCTGACCTGGTTCTCTGGCTCTAGAGCAGCTCTGCTGACCTGGTTCTTAGGCTCTAGAGCAGCTCTGCTGACCTGGTTCTCTGGCTCTAAAGCAACTCTGCTGACCTGGTTCTCTGGCTCTAGAGCGGCTCTCCTGACCAGGTTCTCTGGCTCTACAGCAGCTCTGCTGACCTGGTTTTCTGGCTCTAGAGCAGCTCTGCTGACCTGGTTCTCTGTCTCTAGAACAGCTTTGCTGACCTGGTTCTCAGGCTATGCAGCAGCTCTACTGACCTGGTTCTTTGGCTATAGAGCGGCTCTGCTGACCTGGTTGTCTGACTACAGCAGCTCTGCTGACCTGGTTCTCTGACTTTACAGCAGCTCTGCTGACCTGGTTCTCTGGCTCTATAGCGGCTCTGCTGACCGGGTTCTCAGGCTCTAGAGCAGCTCTGCTGACCTGGTTCTCTGGCTCTAAAGCAGCTCCGCTGACCTGTTTCTCTGGCTGTACAGCGGCTCTGCTGACCTGGTTCTCTGGCTCTAAAGCAGCTCTGCTGACCTGGTTCTTTGGCTCTACAGCAGCTCTGCTGACCTGGTTCTGTGGCTCTAACGCAGCTCTGCTGACCTGGTTTCCCTGGCACTACAGCAGCTCTGCCGACCTGGTTCTTAGGCTCTAGAGAAGCTCTGCTGACCTGGTTCTCTGGATTTAAAGCAGCTCTGCTGACCTGGTACTCTAGCTCTATAGCGGCTCTGCTGACCTGGTTCTCTGACTTCAGCAGCTCTGCTGACCTGTTTCTCTGGATGTTCAGCAGCTCTGCTGACCTGGTTCTCTGGCTCTAGAGCAGCTCTGCTGACCTGGTTCTTAGGCTCTAGAGCAGCTCTGCTGACCTGGTTCCCTGGCTCTAAAGCAACTCTGCTGACCTTGTTCTCTGGCTCTAGAGCAGCTCTGCTGACCTGGTTCTTAGGCTCTAGAGCAGCTCTGCTGACCTGGTTCTCTGGCTCTAAAGCAACTCTGCTGACCTGGTTCTCTGGCTCTAGAGGGGCTCTGATGACCAGGTTCTCTGGCTCTACAGCAGCTCTGCCGACCTGGTTTTCTGGCTCTAGAGCAGCTCTGCTGACCTGGTTCTCTGTCTCTAGAACAGCTTTGCTGACCTGGTTCTCAGGCTATGCAGCAGCTCTACTGACCTGGTTCTTTGGCTATAGAGCAGTTCTGCTGACCTTGTTCTCTGGCTGTACAGCAGCTCTGCTGACCTGGTACTCTAGCTCTATAGCGGCTCTGCTGACCTGGTTCTCTGGCTCTACAGCGGCTCTGCTGACCTGGTTCTCTGGGTCTACAGTGGCTCTGCTGACCTGATTCTCTGCCTCTAGAGCAGCTTTGCTGACGTGGTTCTCAGGATGTACAACGGCTCTGCTGGCTTGGTTCTTTGGCTGTAGAGCAGCTCTGCTGACCTGGTTCTCTGGCTCTAAAGCAGCTCTGCTGACCTGGTTCTTTGGCTCTACAGCAGCTCTGCTGACCTGGTTCTGTGGCTCTAACGCAGCTCTGCTGACCTGGTTTCCCTGGCACTACAGCAGCTCTGCCGACCTGGTTCTTAGGCTCTAGAGAAGCTCTGCTGACCTGGTTCTCTGGATTTAAAGCAGCTCTGCTGACCTGGTTCTCTGGCTCTAGAACAGTTTCCTGACATGGTTCTCAGGCTGTGCAACGGCTCTACTGACCTGGTTCTTTGGCTATAGAGCAGCTCTGCTGACCTTGTTCTCTGGCTGTACAGCAGCTCTGCTGACCTGGTTCTCTACCTCTATAGCAGCACTGCTGACCTGGTTCTCTGGCTTTACAGCGGCTCTGCTGACCTGGTTCTCTGGGTCTACAGCGGCTCTGCTGACCTGGTTCTCTGTCTCTACAGCAACTCTCCTGGCCTGGTTCTCTGGCTCTACAGCGACTTTGCTGACCTGGTTCTCTTGCTCTAAAGCAGCTCTGCTGACCTGTTTCTCTGGCTCTAGAACAGTTTCCTGACATGGTTCTCAGGCTGTGCAACGGCTCTACTGACCTGGTTCTTTGGCTATAGAGCAGCTCTGCTGACCTTGTTCTCTGGCTGTACAGCAGCTCTGCTGACCTGGTTCTCTACCTCTATAGCAGCACTGCTGACCTGGTTCTCTGGCTTTACAGCGGCTCTGCTGACCTGGTTCTCTGGGTCTAC
Organism: Triturus cristatus; assembly: GCF_964204655.1. Lineage (NCBI taxonomy): Eukaryota > Metazoa > Chordata > Amphibia > Caudata > Salamandridae > Triturus > Triturus cristatus. The sequence goes on along the minus strand of NC_140579.1, from coordinate 629,149,478 downwards.
AGCGGCTCTGCTGACCTGGTTCTCTGTCTCTACAGCAACTCTCCTGGCCTGGTTCTCTGGCTCTACAGCGACTTTGCTGACCTGGTTCTCTTGCTCTAAAGCAGCTATGTTGACCTGGTTCTCTGACTTTACAGCAGCTCTGCTGACCTGGTTCTCTGGCTCTATAGCGGCTCTGCTGACCGGGTTCTCAGGCTCTAGAGCAGCTCTGCTGACCTGGTTCTCTGGCTCTAAAGCAGCTCCGCTGACCTGTTTCTCTGGCTGTACAGCGGCTCTGCTGACCTGGTTCTCTGGCTCTAAAGCAGCTCTGCTGACCTGGTTCTTTGGCTCTACAGCAGCTCTGCTGACCTGGTTCTGTGGCTCTAACGCAGCTCTGCTGACCTGGTTTCCCTGGCACTACAGCAGCTCTGCCGACCTGGTTCTTAGGCTCTAGAGAAGCTCTGCTGACCTGGTTCTCTGGATTTAAAGCAGCTCTGCTGACCTGGTTCTCTGGCTCTAGAACAGTTTCCTGACATGGTTCTCAGGCTGTGCAAAGGCTCTACTGACCTGGTTCTTTGGCTATAGTGCAGCTCTGCTGACCTTGTTCTCTGGCTGTACAGCAGCTCTGCTGACCTGGTTCTCTACCTCTATAGCAGCACTGCTGACCTGGTTCTCTGGCTCTACAGCGGCTCTGCTGACCTGGTTCTCTGGGTCTACAGTGGCTCTGCTGACCTGATTCTCTGCCTCTAGAGCAGCTTTGCTGACGTGGTTCTCAGGATGAACAACGGCTCTGCTGGCTTGGTTCTTTGGCTGTAGAGCAGCTCTGCTGACCTGGTTCTCTGGCTCTAAAGCAGCTCTGCTGACCTGGTTCTTTGGCTCTACAGCAGCTCTGCTGACCTGGTTCTGTGGCTCTAACGCAGCTCTGCTGACCTGGTTTCCCTGGCACTACAGCAGCTCTGCCGACCTGGTTCTTAGGCTCTAGAGAAGCTCTGCTGACCTGGTTCTCTGGATTTAAAGCAGCTCTGCTGACCTGGTTCTCTGGCTCTAGAACAGTTTCCTGACATGGTTCTCAGGCTGTGCAACGGCTCTACTGACCTGGTTCTTTGGCTATAGAGCAGCTCTGCTGACCTTGTTCTCTGGCTGTACAGCAGCTCTGCTGACCTGGTTCTCTACCTCTATAGCAGCACTGCTGACCTGGTTCTCTGGCTTTACAGCGGCTCTGCTGACCTGGTTCTCTGGGTCTACAGCGGCTCTGCTGACCTGGTTCTCTGTCTCTACAGCAACTCTCCTGGCCTGGTTCTCTGGCTCTACAGCGACTTTGCTGACCTGGTTCTCTTGCTCTAAAGCAGCTATGTTGACCTGGTTCTCTGACTTTACAGCAGCTCTGCTGACCTGGTTCTCTGGCTCTATAGCGGCTCTGCTGACCGGGTTCTCAGGCTCTAGAGCAGCTCTGCTGACCTGGTTCTCTGGCTCTAAAGCAGCTCCGCTGACCTGTTTCTCTGGCTGTACAGCGGCTCTGCTGACCTGGTTCTCTGGCTCTAAAGCAGCTATGCTGACCTGGTTCTCTGGCTGTAGAGCGGATCTGCTGACCTGGTTCTATGGCTCCACAGCAGCTTTGCTGACCTAGTTCTCTGGCTCTAGAGCAGCTCTACTGACCTGGTTCTCTGGCTCTACAAGGGCTTTGCTGACCTGGTTCTCTGGCTCTACAGCAGTTCTGCTGACCTGGTTCTCTGGCTCTACAACGACTCTGCTGGCCTGGTTCTGTGGCTCTAAAGGAGCTCTGGTGACCTGGTTCTCTGGCTCTAGAGCGGCTCTGCTGACCTGGTTGTCTGACTACAGCAGCTCTGCTGACCTGGTTCTCTGGCTGTACAGCAGCTCTGCTGACCTGGTTCTCTGGCTCTAGAGCAGCTCTGCTGACCTGGTTCTTAGGCTCTAGAGCAGCTCTGCTGACCTGGTTCTCTGGCTCTAAAGCAACTCTGCTGACCTGGTTCTCTGGCTCTAGAGCGGCTCTCCTGACCAGGTTCTCTGGCTCTACAGCAGCTCTGCTGACCTGGTTTTCTGGCTCTAGAGCAGCTCTGCTGACCTGGTTCTCTGTCTCTAGAACAGCTTTGCTGACCTGGTTCTCAGGCTATGCAGCAGCTCTACTGACCTGGTTCTTTGGCTATAGAGCAGTTCTGCTGACCTTGTTCTCTGGCTGTACAGCAGCTCTGCTGACCTGGTACTCTAGCTCTATAGCGGCTCTGCTGACCTGGTTCTCTGGCTCCAGAGCAGCATCACTGACCTGGTTCTCAGACTGTACAATGGCTCTCCTGACCTGGTTCTCTAGCTCGAGAGCAGCTCTGCTGACCTGGTTCTCCGGCTGTACAGCAGCTCTGTTGACCTGGTTCTCTGGCTCTATAGTGGCTCTCCTGACCTGGTTCTCTGGCTCTACAGTGGCTGTGCTGACCTGGTTCTCTGGCTCTACAGCGAAATTGCTGACCTGGTTCTCTGGCTCTACAGCGAATCTGCTGACCTGGAAATCTAGCTCAAAAGCAGCTCTGCTGACCTGGTTCTGTGGCTCTACAGCAGCTCTGCTGACCTGTTGCTCTGGCTCTATAGCGGCTTTGCTGACCTGGTTCTCTGGCTCTACAACGGCTCTGCTGGCCTGGTTCTGTGGCTCTAAAGGAGCTCTGGTGACCTGGTTCTCTGGCTCTAGAGCGGCTCTGCTGACCTGGTTCTCTGACTCTACAGCAGCTCTGCTGACCTGGTTCTCTGGCTCTAGAGCAGCTCTGCTGACCTGGTTCTCTTGCTCTAAAGCAGCTCTGCTGACCTGGTTCTCTGGCTGTAAAGCGGCTCTGCTGACCTGGTTCTCTGGCTCTAAAGCAGCTCTGCTGACCTGGTTATCTGGCTCTAAAGCAGCTCTACTGACCTGATTCTTTGGCTCTACAACAGCTCCGTTGACCTGGTTCTCTGGCTCTAAAGCAGCTCTGCTGACCTGGTTCTCTGGCTCTAGAGCAGCTTCACTGACCTGGTTCTCAGACTGTACAATGGCTCTGCTGACCTGGTTCTCTGGCTCTATAGTGGCTCTCCTGACCTGGTTCTCTGGCTCTACAGTGGCTCTGCTAACCTGGTTCTCTAGCTCTACAGCGACTCTGCTGACCTGCTTCTCTGGCTCTACAACAGATCTGCTGAACTGTTTCTCTGACTGTAAAGCAGCTTTGCTGACCTGGGTCTCCTGCTCTACAACGGCTCTGGTGGCCTGGTTCTGTGGCTCTAAAGCAGCTCTGCTAACCTGGTTCTTTGGCTCTACAGCAGCTCTACTGACCTGGTTCTGTGGCTCTAACGCAGCTCTGCTGACCTGGTTTCCCTGGTTCTACAGCAGCTCTGCTGACCTGGTTCTCTGGCTCTAGAGCAGCTCTGCTGACCTGGTTCTTAGGCTCTAGAGCAGCTCTGCTGACCTGGTTCTCTGGCTCTAGAGCAGCTTTGCTGACCTGGTTCTCAGGCTGTACAACGGCTCTGCTAACCTGGTTCTTTGGCTGTAGAGCAGATCTGCTGACATTTTTCTCTGGCTGTACAGCAGCTCTGCTGACCTGGTTCTCTGGCTCTATAGCGGCTCTGCTGACCTGGTTCTCAGGCTCTAGAGCAGCTCTGCTGGCCTGGTTCTCTGGCTCAAAAGCAGCTCAGCTGACCTGGTTCTCTGGATGTACAGCGGCTCTGCTGACCTGGTTCTCTGGCTCTAAAGCAGCTCTGCTGACCTGGTTCTCTGACTGTAGAGCAGATCTGCTGACCTGGTTCTATGGCTGTACAGCAGCTCTGCTGACCTAGTTCTTTGGCTCTAGAGCAGCTCTACTGACCCGGTTCTCTGGCTCTAGAGCGGCTCTGCTGACCAGGTTCTGTGGCTCTACAGCAGCTTTGATGACCTGGTTTTCTGGCTCTACAACGGCTCTGCTGACATGTTTTTCTGGCTCTAAAGCAGCTTTGCTGACCTCGTTTTTTGGCTCAACAACGACTCTGCTGGCCTGGTTCTGTGGCTCTAAAGAAGCTCTGCTGACCTGGTTCTCTGGCTCTAGAGCGGCTCTGCTGACCTGGTTCTCTGACTCTACAGCAGCTCTGCTGACCTTGTTCTCTGGCTCTAGAGCGGCTCTGCTGACCTGGTTCTCTGGCTCTAAAACAGCTCTGCTGACCTGGTTCTCTGGCTCTAGAGCGGCTCTGCTGACCAGGTTCTCTGGCTCTACAGAAGCTCTGCCTACCTGGTTCTCTGGCTCTACAGCAGCTCAGTTGACCTGGTTCTCTAGCTATAAAGCAGCTCTGCTGACCTGGTTCTCTGGCTCTGGAGCAGCTCTGCTGACCTGGTTCTCTGGCTCTAAAGCAGCTCCGCTGACCTGTTTCTCTGGCTGTACAGCGGCTCTGCTGACCTGGTTCTCTGGCTCTAAAGTAGCTCTGCTGACCTGGTTCTCTGGCTGTAGAGCGGATCTGCTGACCTGGTTCTATGGCTCTACAGCAGTTTTGCTGACCTAGTTCTCTGGCTCTAGAGCAGCTCTACTGACCTGGTTCTCTGGCTCTACAAGGGCTTTGCTGACCTGGTTCTCTGGCTCTACAGCAGTTCTGCTGACCTGGTTCACTGGCTCTACAACGGCTCTGCTGGCCTGGTTCTGTGGCTCTAAAGGAGCTCTGGTGACCTGGTTCTCTGGCTCTTGAGCGGCTCTGCTGACCTGGTTCTCTGACTACAGCAGCTCTGCTGACCTGTTTCTCTGGATGTTCAGCAGCTCTGCTGACCTGGTTCTCTGGCTCTAGAGCAGCTCTGCTGACCTGGTTCTTAGGCTCTAGAGCAGCTCTGCTGACCTGGTTCCCTGGCTCTAAAGCAACTCTGCTGACCTGGTTCTCTGGCTCTAGAGCAGCTCTGCTGACCTGGTTCTTAGGCTCTAGAGCAGCTCTGCTGACCTGGTTCTCTGGCTCTAAAGCAAGTCTGCTGACCTGGTTCTCTGGCTCTAGAGCGGCTCTGATGACCAGGTTCTCTGGCTCTACAGCAGCTCTGCCGACCTGGTTTTCTGGCTCTAGAGCAGCTCTGCTGACCTGGTTCTCTGTCTCTAGAACAGCTTTGCTGACCTGGTTCTCAGGCTATGCAGCAGCTCTACTGACCTGGTTCTTTGGCTATAGAGCAGTTCTGCTGACCTTGTTCTCTGGCTGTACAGCAGCTCTGCTGACCTGGTACTCTAGCTCTGTAGCGGCTCTGCTGACCTGGTTCTCTGGCTCTACAGCGGCTCTGCTGACCTGGTTCTCTGGGTCTACAGTGGCTCTGCTGACCTGATTCTCTGCCTCTAGAGCAGCTTTGCTGACGTGGTTCTCAGGATGTACAACGGCTCTGCTGGCTTGGTTCTTTGGCTGTAGAGCAGCTCTGCTGACCTGGTTCTCTGGCTCTAAAGCAGCTCTGCTGACCTGGTTCTTTGGCTCTACAGCAGCTCTGCTGACCTGGTTCTGTGGCTCTAACGCAGCTCTGCTGACCTGGTTTCCCTGGCACTACAGCAGCTCTGCCGACCTGGTTCTTAGGCTCTAGAGAAGCTCTGCTGACCTGGTTCTCTGGATTTAAAGCAGCTCTGCTGACCTGGTTCTCTGGCTCTTAAACAGTTTCCTGACATGGTTCTCAGGCTGTGCAACGGCTCTACTGACCTGGTTCTTTGGCTATAGAGCAGCTCTGCTGACCTTGTTCTCTGGCTGTACAGCAGCTCTGCTGACCTGGTTCTCTACCTCTATAGCAGTACTGCTGACCTGGTTCTCTGGCTCTACAGCGGCTCTGCTGACCTGGTTCTCTGGGTCTACAGTGGCTCTGCTGACCTGAATCTCTGCCTCTAGAGCAGCTTTGCTGACGTGGTTCTCAGGATGTACAACGGCTCTGCTGGCTTGGTTCTTTGGCTGTAGAGCAGCTCTGCTGACCTGGTTCTCTGGCTCTAAAGCAGCTCTGCTGACCTGGTTCTTTGGCTCTACAGCAGCTCTGCTGACCTGGTTCTGTGGCTCTAACGCAGCTCTGCTGACCTGGTTTCCCTGGCACTACAGCAGCTCTGCCGACCTGGTTCTTAGGCTCTAGAGAAGCTCTGCTGACCTGGTTCTCTGGATTTAAAGCAGCTCTGCTGACCTGGTTCTCTGGCTCTAGAACAGTTTCCTGACATGGTTCTCAGGCTGTGCAACGGCTCTACTGACCTGGTTCTTTGGCTATAGAGCAGCTCTGCTGACCTTGTTCTCTGGCTGTACAGCAGCTCTGCTGACCTGGTTCTCTACCTCTATAGCAGCACTGCTGACCTGGTTCTCTGGCTTTACAGCGGCTCTGCTGACCTGGTTCTCTGGGTCTACAGCGGCTCTGCTGACCTGGTTCTCTGTCTCTACAGCAACTCTCCTGGCCTGGTTCTCTGGCTCTACAGTGACTTTGCTGACCTGGTTCTCTTGCTCTAAAGCAGCTATGTTGACCTGGTTCTCTGACTTTACAGCAGCTCTGCTGACCTGGTTCTCTGGCTCTATAGCGGCTCTGCTGACCGGGTTCTCAGGCTCTAGAGTAGCTCTGCTGACCTGGTTCTCTGGCTCTAAAGCAGCTCCGCTGACCTGTTTCTCTGGCTGTACAGCGGCTCTGCTGACCTGGTTCTCTGGCTCTAAAGCAGCTATGCTGACCTGGTTCTCTGGCTGTAGAGCGGATCTGCTGACCTGGTTCTATGGCTCCACAGCAGCTTTGCTGACCCAGTTCTCTGGCTCTAGAGCAGCTCTACTGACCTGGTTCTCTGGCTCTACAAGGGCTTTGCTGACCTGGTTCTCTGGCTCTACAGCAGTTCTGCTGACCTGGTTCTCTGGCTCTACAACGACTCTGCTGGCCTGGTTCTGTGGCTCTAAAGGAGCTCTGGTGACCTGGTTCTCTGGCTCTAGAGCGGCTCTGCTGACCTGGTTGTCTGACTACAGCAGCTCTGCTGACCTGGTTCTCTGGTTGTACAGCAGCTCTGCTGACCTGGTTCTCTGGCTCTAGAGCAGCTCTGCTGACCTGGTTCTTAGGCTCTAGAGCAGCTCTGCTGACCTGGTTCTCTGGCTCTAAAGCAACTCTGCTGACCTGGTTCTCTGGCTCTAGAGCGGCTCTGCTGACCAGGTTCTCTGGCTCTACAGCAGCTCTGCTGACCTGGTTTTCTGGCTCTAGAGCAGCTCTGCTGACCTGGTTCTCTGTCTCTAGAACAGCTTTGCTGACCTGGTTCTCAGGCTATGCAGCAGCTCTACTGACCTGGTTCTTTGGCTATAGAGCAGTTCTGCTGACCTTGTTCTCTGGCTGTACAGCAGCTCTGCTGACCTGGTACTCTAGCTCTATAGCGGCTCTGCTGACCTGGTTCTCTGGCTCCAGAGCAGCATCACTGACCTGGTTCTCAGACTGTACAATGGCTCTCCTGACCTGGTTCTCTAGCTCGAGAGCAGCTCTGCTGACCTGGTTCTCCGGCTGTACAGCAGCTCTGTTGACCTGGTTCTCTGGCTCTATAGTGGCTCTCCTGACCTGGTTCTCTGGCTCTACAGTGGCTGTGCTGACCTGGTTCTCTGGCTCTACAGTGAATCTGCTGACCTGGTTCTCTGGCTCTACAGCGAATCTGCTGACCTGGAAATCTAGCTCAAAAGCAGCTCTGCTGACCTGGTTCTGTGGCTCTACAGCAGCTCTGCTGACCTGTTGCTCTGGCTCTATAGCGGCTCTGCTGACCTGGTTCTCTGGCTCTACAACGGCTCTGCTGGCCTGGTTCTGTGGCTCTAAAGGAGCTCTGGTGACCTGGTTCTCTGGCTCTAGAGCGGCTCTGCTGACCTGGTTCTCTGACTCTACAGCAGCTCTGCTGACCTGGTTCTCTGGCTCTAGAGCGGCTCTGCTGACCTGGTTCTCTGGCTCTAAAACAGCTCTGCTGACCTGGTTCTCTGGCTCTAGAGCGGCTCTGCTGACCAGGTTCTCTGGCTCTACAGAAGCTCTGCCTACCTGGTTCTCTGGCTCTACAGCAGCTCTGTTGACCTGGTTCTGTAGCTATAAAGCAGCTCTGCTGACCTGGTTCTCTGGCTCTGGAGCAGCTCTGCCGACCTGGTTCTCTGGCTCTAGAACAGCTTTTCTGACCTGGTTCTCAGGCTGTGCAACGGCTCTACTGACCTGGTTCTTTGGCTTTAGAGCAGCTCTGCTGACCTTGTTCTCTGGCTGTACAGGAGCTCTGCTGACCTGGTTCTCTAGCTCTATAGCGGCTCTGCTGACCTGGTTCTGTGGCTCTAGAGCGGCTCTGCTGACCTGGTTCTCTGGCTCTAAAGCAGCTCTGCTGACTTGGTTCTCTGGCTCTACAGCAGAACTGTTTACCTGGTTCTCTAGCTCTAAAGCAGCTCTGCTGACCTGGTTCTCTGGCTCTGGAGCAGCTCTGCTGACCTGATTCTCTGGCTCTAGAATAGCTTTCTAGACCTGGTTCTCAGGCTGTGCAACGGCTCTACTGACCTGGTTCTTTGGCTATAGAGCAGCTCTGCTGACCTTGTTCTCTGGCTGTACAGCAGCTCTGCTGACCTGGTTCTCTACCTCTATAGCAGCACTGCTGACCTGGTTCTCTGGCTTTACAGCGGCTCTGCTGACCTGGTTCTCTGGGTCTACAGCGGCTCTGCTGACCTGGTTCTCTGTCTCTACAGCAACTCTCCTGGCCTGGTTCTCTGGCTCTACAGCGAGTTTGCTGACCTGGTTCTCTTGCTCTAAAGCAGCTATGTTGACCTGGTTCTCTGGCTTTACAGCAGCTCTGCTGACCTGGTTCTCTGGCTGTACAGCGGCTCTGCTGACCTGGTTCTCTGGCTCTAAAGCAGCTCTGCTGACCTGGTTCTCCGGCTGTAGAGCGGATCTGCTGACCTGGTTCTATGGCTCTACAGCAGCTTTGCTGACCTAGTTCTCTGGCTCTAGAGCAGCTCTACTGAGCTGGTTCTCTGGCTCTACAAGGGCTTTGCTGACCTGGTTCTCTGGCTCTACAGCAGTTCTGCTGACCTGGTTCTCTGGCTCTACAACGGCTCTGCTGGCCTGGTTCTGTGGCTCTAAAGGAGCTCTGGTGACCTGGATCTCTGGCTCTAGAGCGGCTCTGCTGACCTGGTTATCTGACTACAGCAGCTCTGCTGACCTGGTTCTCTGGCTGTTCAGCAGCTCTGCTGACCTGGTTTCCCTGCTGACCTGGTTCTTTGGCTCTACAGCAGCTCTGCTGACCTGGTTCTGTGGCTCTAACGCAGCTCTGCTGACCTGGTTTCCCTGGCACTACAGCAGCTCTGCCGACCTGGTTCTTAGGCTCTAGAGAAGCTCTGCTGACCTGGTTCTCTGGATTTAAAGCAGCTCTGCTGACCTGGTTCTCTGGCTCTAGAACAGTTTCCTGACATGGTTCTCAGGCTGTGCAACGGCTCTACTGACCTGGTTCTTTGGCTATAGAGCAGCTCTGCTGACCTTGTTCTCTGGCTGTACAGCAGCTCTGCTGACCTGGTTCTCTACCTCTATAGCAGCACTGCTGACCTGGTTCTCTGGCTTTACAGCGGCTCTGCTGACCTGGTTCTCTGGGTCTACAGAGGCTCTGCTGACCTGGTTCTCTGTCTCTACAGCAACTCTCCTGGCCTGGTTCTCTGGCTCTACAGCGACTTTGCTGACCTGGTTCTCTTGCTCTAAAGCAGCTATGTTGACCTGGTTCTCTGACTTTACAGCAGCTCTGCTGACCTGGTTCTCTGGCTCTATAGCGGCTCTGCTGACCGGGTTCTCAGGCTCTAGAGCAGCTCTGCTGACATGGTTCTCTGGCTCTAAAGCAGCTCCGCTGACCTGTTTCTCTGGCTGTACAGCGGCTCTGCTGACCTGGTTCTCTGGCTCTAAAGCAGCTATGCTGACCTGGTTCTCTGGCTGTAGAGCGGATCTGCTGACCTGGTTCTATGGCTCCACAGCAGCTTTGCTGACCTAGTTCTCTGGCTCTAGAGCAGCTCTACTGACCTGGTTCTCTGGCTCTACAAGGGCTTTGCTGACCTGGTTCTCTGGCTCTACAGCAGTTCTGCTGACCTGGTTCTCTGGCTCTACAACGACTCTGCTGGCCTGGTTCTGTGGCTCTAAAGGAGCTCTGGTGACCTGGTTCTCTGGCTCTAGAGCGGCTCTGCTGACCTGGTTGTCTGACTACAGCAGCTCTGCTGACCTGGTTCTCTGGCTGTACAGCAGCTCTGCTGACCTGGTTCTCTGGCTCTAGAGCAGCTCTGCTGACCTGGTTCTTAGGCTCTAGAGCAGCTCTGCTGACCTGGTTCTCTGGCTCTAAAGCAACTCTGCTGACCTGGTTCTCTGGCTCTAGAGCGGCTCTCCTGACAAGGTTCTCTGGCTCTACAGCAGCTCTGCTGACCTGGTTTTCTGGCTCTAGAGCAGCTCTGCTGACCTGGTTCTCTGTCTCTAGAACAGCTTTGCTGACCTGGTTCTCAGGCTATGCAGCAGCTCTACTGACCTGGTTCTTTGGCTATAGAGCAGTTCTGCTGACCTTGTTCTCTGGCTGTACAGCAGCTCTGCTGACCTGGTACTCTAGCTCTATAGCGGCTCTGCTGACCTGGTTCTCTGGCTCCAGAGCAGCATCACTGACCTGGTTCTCAGACTGTACAATGGCTCTCCTGACCTGGTTCTCTAGCTCGAGAGCAGCTCTGCTGACCTGGTTCTCCAGCTGTACAGCAGCTCTGTTGACCTGGTTCTCTGGCTCTATAGTGGCTCTCCTGACCTGGTTCTCTGGCTCTACAGTGGCTGTGCTGACCTGGTTCTCTGGCTCTACAGCGAAATTGCTGACCTGGTTCTCTGGCTCTACAGCGAATCTGCTGACCTGGAAATCTAGCTCAAAAGCAGCTCTGCTGACCTGGTTCTGTGGCTCTACAGCAGCTCTGCTGACCTGTTGCTCTGGCTCTATAGCGGCTTTGCTGACCTGGTTCTGTGGCTCTACAACGGCTCTGCTGGCCTGGTTCTGTGGCTCTAAAGGAGCTCTGGTGACCTGGTTCTCTGGCTCTAGAGCGGCTCTGCTGACCTGGTTCTCTGACTCTACAGCAGCTCTGCTGACCTGGTTCTCTGGCTCTAGAGCAGCTCTGCTTACCTGGTTCTCTTGCTCTAAAGCAGCTCTGCTGACCTGGTTCTCTGGCTGTAAAGCGGCTCTGCTGACCTGGTTCTCTGGCTCTAAAGCGGCTCTGCTGACCTGGTTATCTGGCTCTAAAGCAGCTCTACTGACCTGATTCTTTTGCTCTACAACAGCTCCGTTGACCTGGTTCTCTGGCTCTAAAGCAGCTCTGCTGACCTGGTTCACTGGCTCTAGAGCAGCTTCACTGACCTGGTTCTCAGACTGTACAATGGCTCTGCTGACCTGGTTCTCTGGCTCTATAGTGGCTCTCCTGACCTGGTTCTCTGGCTCTACAGTGGCTCTGCTAACCTGGTTCTCTAGCTCTACAGCGACTCTGCTGACCTGCTTCTCTGGCTCTACAACAGATCTGCTGAACTGTTTCTCTGACTGTAAAGCAGCTTTGCTGACCTGGGTCTCCTGCTCTACAACGGCTCTGGTGGCCTGGTTCTGTGGCTCTAAAGCAGCTCTGCTAACCTGGTTCTTTGGCTCTACAGCAGCTCTACTGACCTGGTTCTGTGGCTCTAACGCAGCTCTGCTGACCTGGTTTCCCTGGTTCTACAGCAGCTCTGCTGACCTGGTTCTCTGGCTCTAGAGCAGCTCTGCTGACCTGGTTCTTAGGCTCTAGAGCAGCTCTGCTGACCTGGTTCTCTGGCTCTAGAGCAGCTTTGCTGACCTGGTTCTCAGGCTGTACAACGGCTCTGCTAACCTGGTTCTTTGGCTGTAGAGCAGATCTGCTGACATTTTTCTCTGGCTGTACAGCAGCTCTGCTGACCTGGTTCTCTGGCTCTATAGCGGCTCTGCTGACCTGGTTCTCAGGCTCTAGAGCAGCTCTGTTGGCCTGGTTCTCTGGCTCAAAAGCAGCTCAGCTGACCTGGTTCTCTGGATGTACAGCGGCTCTGCTGACCTGGTTCTCTGGCTCTAAAGCAGCTCTGCTGACCTGGTTCTCTGACTGTAGAGCAGATCTGCTGACCTGGTTCTATGGCTGTACAGCAGCTCTGCTGACCTTGTTCTTTGGCTCTAGAGCAGCTCTACTGACCCGGTTCTCTGGCTCTAGAGCGGCTCTGCTGACCAGGTTCTGTGGCTCTACAGCAGCTTTGATGACCTGGTTTTCTGGCTCTACAACGGCTCTGCTGACATGTTTTTCTGGCTCTAAAGCAGCTTTGCTGACCTCGTTTTCTGGCTCAACAACGGCTCTGCTGGCCTGGTTCTGTGGCTCTAAAGAAGCTCTGCTGACCTGGTTCTCTGGCTCTAGAGCGGCTCTGCTGACCTGGTTCTCTGACTCTACAGCAGCTCTGCTGACCTGGTTCTCTGGCTCTAGAGCGGCTCTGCTGACCTGGTTCTCTGGCTCTAAAACAGCTCTGCTGACCTGGTTCTCTGGCTCTAGAGCGGCTCTGCTGACCAGGTTCTCTGGCTCTACAGAAGCTCTGCCTACCTGGTTCTCTGGCTCTACAGCAGCTCTGTTGACCTGGTTCTCTAGCTATAAAGCAGCTCTGCTGACCTGGTTCTCTGGCTCTGGAGCAGCTCTGCTGACCTGGTTCTCTGGCTCTAAAGCAGCTCCGCTGACCTGTTTCTCTGGCTGTACAGCGGCTCTGCTGACCTGGTTCTCTGGCTCTAAAGTAGCTCTGCTGACCTGGTTCTCTGGCTGTAGAGCGGATCTGCTGACCTGGTTCTATGGCTCTACAGCAGTTTTGCTGACCTAGTTCTCTGGCTCTAGAGCAGCTCTACTGACCTGGTCCTCTGGCTCTACAAGGGCTTTGCTGACCTGGTTCTCTGGCTCTACAGCAGTTCTGCTGACCTGGTTCACTGGCTCTACAACGGCTCTGCTGGCCTGGTTCTGTGGCTCTAAAGGAGCTCTGGTGACCTGGTTCTCTGGCTCTTGAGCGGCTCTGCTGACCTGGTTCTCTGACTACAGCAGCTCTGCTGACCTGTTTCTCTGGATGTTCAGCAGCTCTGCTGACCTGGTTCTCTGGCTCTAGAGCAGCTCTGCTGACCTGGTTCTTAGGCTCTAGAGCAGCTCTGCTGACCTGGTTCCCTGGCTCTAAAGCAACTCTGCTGACCTGGTTCTCTGGCTCTAGAGCAGCTCTGCTGACCTGGTTCTTAGGCTCTAGAGCAGCTCTGCTGACCTGGTTCTCTGGCTCTAAAGCAAGTCTGCTGACCTGGTTCTCTGGCTCTAGAGCGGCTCTGATGACCAGGTTCTCTGGCTCTACAGCAGCTCTGCCGACCTGGTTTTCTGGCTCTAGAGCAGCTCTGCTGACCTGGTTCTCTGTCTCTAGAACAGCTTTGCTGACCTGGTTCTCAGGCTATGCAGCAGCTCTACTGACCTGGTTCTTTGGCTATAGAGCAGTTCTGCTGACCTTGTTCTCTGGCTGTACAGCAGCTCTGCTGACCTGGTACTCTAGCTCTGTAGCGGCTCTGCTGACCTGGTTTTCTGGCTCTACAGCGGCTCTGCTGACCTGGTTCTCTGGGTCTACAGTGGCTCTGCTGACCTGATTCTCTGCCTCTAGAGCAGCTTTGCTGACGTGGTTCTCAGGATGTACAACGGCTCTGCTGGCTTGGTTCTTTGGCTGTAGAGCAGCTCTGCTGACCTGGTTCTCTGGCTCTAAAGCAGCTCTGCTGACCTGGTTCTTTGGCTCTACAGCAGCTCTGCTGACCTGGTTCTGTGGCTCTAAGGGAGCTCTGCTGACCTGGTTTCCCTGGCACTACAGCAGCTCTGCCGACCTGGTTCTTAGGCTCTAGAGAAGCTCTGCTGACCTGGTTCTCTGGATTTAAAGCAGCTCTGCTGACCTGGTTCTCTGGCTCTTAAACAGTTTCCTGACATGGTTCTCAGGCTGTGCAACGGCTCTACTGACCTGGTTCTTTGGCTATAGAGCAGCTCTGCTGACCTTGTTCTCTGGCTGTACAGCAGCTCTGCTGACCTGGTTCTCTACCTCTATAGCAGCACTGCTGACCTGGTTCTCTGGCTCTACAGCGGCTCTGCTGACCTGGTTCTCTGGGTCTACAGTGGCTCTGCTGACCTGAATCTCTGCCTCTAGAGCAGCTTTGCTGACGTGGTTCTCAGGATGTACAACGGCTCTGCTGGCTTGGTTCTTTGGCTGTAGAGCAGCTCTGCTGACCTGGTTCTCTGGCTCTAAAGCAGCTCTGCTGACCTGGTTCTTTGGCTCTACAGCAGCTCTGCTGACCTGGTTCTGTGGCTCTAACGCAGCTCTGCTGACCTGGTTTCCCTGGCACTACAGCAGCTCTGCCGACCTGGTTCTTAGGCTCTAGAGAAGCTCTGCTGACCTGGTTCTCTGGATTTAAAGCAGCTCTGCTGACCTTGTTCTCTGGCTCTAGAACAGTTTCCTGACATGGTTCTCAGGCTGTGCAACGGCTCTACTGACCTGGTTCTTTGGCTATAGAGCAGCTCTGCTGACCTTGTTCTCTGGCTGTACAGCAGCTCTGCTGACCTGGTTCTCTACCTCTATAGCAGCACTGCTGACCTGGTTCTCTGGCTTTACAGCGGCTCTGCTGACCTGGTTCTCTGGGTCTACAGCGGCTCTGCTGACCTGGTTCTCTGTCTCTACAGCAACTCTCCTGGCCTGGTTCTCTGGCTCTACAGTGACTTTGCTGACCTGGTTCTCTTGCTCTAAAGCAGCTATGTTGACCTGGTTCTCTGACTTTACAGCAACTCTGCTGACCTGGTTTTCTGGCTCTATAGCGGCTCTGCTGACCGGGTTCTCAGGCTCTAGAGCAGCTCTGCTGACCTGGTTCTCTGGCTCTAAAGCAGCTCCGCTGACCTGTTTCTCTGGCTGTACAGCGGCTCTGCTGACCTGGTTCTCTGGCTCTAAAGCAGCTATGCTGACCTGGTTCTCTGGCTGTAGAGCGGATCTGCTGACCTGGTTCTATGGCTCCACAGCAGCTTTGCTGACCTAGTTCTCTGGCTCTAGAGCAGCTCTACTGACCTGGTTCTCTGGCTCTACAAGGGCTTTGCTGACCTGGTTCTCTGGCTCTACAGCAGTTCTGCTGACCTGGTTCTCTGGCTCTACAACGACTCTGCTGGCCTGGTTCTGTGGCTCTAAAGGAGCTCTGGTGACCTGGTTCTCTGGCTCTAGAGCGGCTCTGCTGACCTGGTTGTCTGACTACAGCAGCTCTGCTGACCTGGTTCTCTGGTTGTACAGCAGCTCTGCTGACCTGGTTCTCTGGCTCTAGAGCAGCTCTGCTGACCTGGTTCTTAGGCTCTAGAGCAGCTCTGCTGACCTGGTTCTCTGGCTCTAAAGCAACTCTGCTGACCTGGTTCTCTGGCTCTAGAGCGGCTCTGCTGACCAGGTTCTCTGGCTCTACAGCAGCTCTGCTGACCTGGTTCTCTGTCTCTAGAACAGCTTTGCTGACCTGGTTCTCAGGCTATGCAGCAGCTCTACTGACCTGGTTCTTTGGCTATAGAGCAGTTCTGCTGACCTTGTTCTCTGGCTGTACAGCAGCTCTGCTGACCTGGTACTCTAGCTCTATAGCGGCTCTGCTGACCTGGTTCTCTGGCTCCAGAGCAGCATCACTGACCTGCTTCTCAGACTGTACAATGGCTCTCCTGACCTGGTTCTCTAGCTCGAGAGCAGCTCTGCTGACCTGGTTCTCCGGCTGTACAGCAGCTCTGTTGACCTGGTTCTCTGGCTCTATAGTGGCTCTCCTGACCTGGTTCTCTGGCTCTACAGTGGCTGTGCTGACCTGGTTCTCTGGCTCTACAGCGAATCTGCTGACCTGGTTCTCTGGCTCTACAGCGAATCTGCTGACCTGGAAATCTAGCTCAAAAGCAGCTCTGCTGACCTGGTTCTGTGGCTCTACAGCAGCTCTGCTGACCTGTTGCTCTGGCTCTATAGCGGCTCTGCTGACCTGGTTCTCTGGCTCTACAACGGCTCTGCTGGCCTGGTTCTGTGGCTCTAAAGGAGCTCTGGTGACCTGGTTCTCTGGCTCTAGAGCGGCTCTGCTGACCTGGTTCTCTGACTCTACAGCAGCTCTGCTGACCTGGTTCTCTGGCTCTAGAGCGGCTCTGCTGACCTGGTTCTCTTGCTCTAAAGCAGCTCTGCTGACCTGGTTCTCTGGCTGTAAAGCGGCTCTGCTGACCTGGTTCTCTGGCTCTAAAGCAGCTCTGCTGACCTGGTTCTCTGGCTCTAAAGCAGCTCTACTGACCTGATTCTTTGGCTCTACAACAGCTCCGTTGACCTGGTTCTCTGGCTCTAAAGCAGCTCTGCTGACCTGGTTCTCTGGCTCTAGAGCAGCTTCACTGACCTGGTTCTCAGACTGTACAATGGCTCTGCTGACCTGGTTCTCTGGCTCTATAGTGGCTCTTCTGACCTGGTTCTCTGGCTCTACAGTGGCTCTGCTAACCTGGTTCTCTTGCTCTACAGCGACTCTGCTGACCTGGTTCTCTGGCTCTACAGCGAATCTGCGGACCTCGAAATCTAGCTCAAAAGCAGCTCTGCCGACCTGGTACTGTGGCTCTACAGCAGCTCTGCTGACCTGTTGCTCTGGCTCTACAGCAGCTCTGCTGACCTGGTTCTCTGGCTCTATAGCAACTCTGCTGATCTGGTTCTCTGGCTCTACAACAGCTCTGCTGACCTGGTTCTCTGGCTCTAGAACAGCTTTGCTGACCTGGTTCTCAGGCTATGCAGCAGCTCTACTGACCTGGTTCTTTGGCTATAGAGCAGTTCTGCTGACCTTGTTCTCTGGCTGTACAGCAGCTCTGCTGACCTGGTACTCAAGCTCTATAGCGGCTCTGCTGACCTGGTTCTCTGGCTCTACAGCGGCTCTGCTGACCTGGTTCTCTGGGTCTAGAACAGCTTTGCTGACCTGGTTCTCAGGCTATGCAGCAGCTCTACTGACCTGGTTCTTTGGCTATAGAGCAGTTCTGCTGACCTTGTTCTCTGGCTGTACAGCAGCTCTGCTGACCTGGTACTCAAGCTCTATAGCGGCTCTGCTGACCTGGTTCTCTGGCTCTACAGCGGCTCTGCTGACCTGGTTCTCTGGGTCTACAGTGACTCTGCTGACCTGATTCTCTGGCTCTAGAGCAGCTTTGCTGACCTGGTTCTTTGGCTATAGAGCAGCTCTGCTGGCCTGGTTCTTTGGCTGTAGAGCAGCTCTGCTGACCTGGTTCTCTTGCTGTAGAGCGGATCTGCTGAACTGGTTCTATGGCTCCACAGCAGCTCTGCTGACCTAGTTCTCAGGCTCCAGAGCAGCTCTACTGACCTGGTTCTCTGGCTCTACAAGGGCTTTGCTGACCTGATTCTCTGGCTCTACAGCTGTTCTGCTGACCTGCTTCTCTGGTTCTACAACAGATCTGCTGAACTGTTTCTCTGACTGTAAAGCAGCTTTGCTGACCTGGGTCTCCTGCTCTACAACGGCTCCGGTGGCCTGGTTCTGTGGCTCTAAAGCAGCTCTGCTAACCTGGTTCTTTGGCTCTACAGCAGCTCTACTGACCTGGTTCTGTGGCTCTAACGCAGCTCTGCTGACCTGGTTTCCCTGGTTCTACAGCAGCTCTGCTGACCTGGTTCTCTGGCTCTGGAGCAGCTCTGCTGACCTGGTTCTTAGGCTCTAGAGCAGCTCTGCTGACCTGGTTCTCTGGCTCTAGAGCAGCTTTGCTGACCTGGTTCTCAGGCTGTACAACGGCTCTGCTAACCTGGTTCTTTGGCTGTAGAGCAGATCTGCTGACATTTTTCTCTGGCTGTACAGCAGCTCTGCTGACCTGGTTCTCTGGCTCTATAGCGGCTCTGCTGACCTGGTTCTCAGGCTCTAGAGCAGCTCTGCTGACCTGGTTCTCTGGCTCAAAAGCAGCTCAGCTGACCTGGTTCTCTGGATGTACAGCGGCTCTGCTGACCTGGTTCTCTGGCTCTAAAGCAGCTCTGCTGACCTGGTTCTCTGACTGTAGAGCAGATCTGCTGACCTGGTTCTATGGCTGTACAGCAGCTCTGCTGACCTAGTTCTTTGGCTCTAGAGCAGCTCTACTGACCCGGTTCTCTGGCTCTAGAGCGGCTCTGCTGACCAGGTTCTGTGGCTCTACAGCAGCTTTGATGACCTGGTTTTCTGGCTCTACAACGGCTCTGCTGACATGTTTTTCTGGCTCTAAAGCAGCTTTGCTGACCTCGTTTTCTGGCTCAACAACGGCTCTGCTGGCCTGGTTCTGTGGCTCTAAAGAAGCTCTGCTGACCTGGTTCTCTGGCTCTAGAGCGGCTCTGCTGACCTGGTTCTCTGACTCTACAGCAGCTCTGCTGACCTGGTTCTCTGGCTCTAGAGCGGCTCTGCTGACCTGGTTCTCTGGCTCTAAAACAGCTCTGCTGACCTGGTTCTCTGGCTCTAGAGCGGTTCTGCTGACCAGGTTCTCTGGCTCTACAGAAGCTTTGCCTACCTGGTTCTCTGGCTCTACAGCAGCTCTGTTGACCTGGTTCTGTAGCTATAAAGCAGCTCTGCTGACCTGGTTCTCTGGCTCTGGAGCAGCTCTGCCGACCTGGTTCTCTGGCTCTAGAACAGCTTTTCTGACCTGGTTCTCAGGCTGTGCAACGGCTCTACTGACCTGGTTCTTTGGCTTTAGAGCAGCTCTGCTGACCTTGTTCTCTGGCTGTACAGGAGCTCTGCTGACCTGGTTCTCTAGCTCTATAGCGGCTCTGCTGACCTGGTTCTGTGGCTCTAGAGCGGCTCTGCTGACCTGGTTCTCTGGCTCTAAAGCAGCTCTGCTGACCTGGTTCTCTGGCTCTACAGCAGAACTGTTGACCTGGTTCTCTAGCTCTAAAGCAGCTCTGCTGACCTGGTTCTCTGGCTCTGGAGCAGCTCTGCTGACCTGGTTCTCTGGCTCTAGAATAGCTTTCTAGACCTGGTTCTCAGGCTGTGCAACGGCTCTACTGACCTGGTTCTTTGGCTATAGAGCAGCTCTGCTGACCTTGTTCTCTGGCTGTACAGCAGCTCTGCTGACCTGGTTCTCTACCTCTATAGCAGCACTGCTGACCTGGTTCTCTGGCTCTGGAGCAGCTCTGCTGACCTGGTTCTCTGGCTCTAGAATAGCTTTCTAGACCTGGTTCTCAGGCTGTGCAACGGCTCTACTGACCTGGTTCTTTGGCTATAGAGCAGCTCTGCTGGCCTGGTTCTTTGGCTGTAGAGCAGCTCTGCTGACCTGGTTCTCTTGCTGTAGAGCGGATCTGCTGAACTGGTTCTATGGCTCCACAGCAGCTCTGCTGACCTAGTTCTCAGGCTCCAGAGCAGCTCTACTGACCTGGTTCTCTGGCTCTACAAGGGCTTTGCTGACCTGATTCTCTGGCTCTACAGCTGTTCTGCTGACCTGCTTCTCTGGCTCTACAACAGATCTGCTGAACTGTTTCTCTGACTGTAAAGCAGCTTTGCTGACCTGGGTCTCCTGCTCTACAACGGCTCCGGTGGCCTGGTTCTGTGGCTCTAAAGCAGCTCTGCTAACCTGGTTCTTTGGCTCTACAGCAGCTCTACTGACCTGGTTCTGTGGCTCTAACGCAGCTCTGCTGACCTGGTTTCCCTGGTTCTACAGCAGCTCTGCTGACCTGGTTCTCTGGCTCTGGAGCAGCTCTGCTGACCTGGTTCTTAGGCTCTAGAGCAGCTCTGCTGACCTGGTTCTCTGGCTCTAGAGCAGCTTTGCTGACCTGGTTCTCAGGCTGTACAACGGCTCTGCTAACCTGGTTCTTTGGCTGTAGAGCAGATCTGCTGACATTTTTCTCTGGCTGTACAGCAGCTCTGCTGACCTGGTTCTCTGGCTCTATAGCGGCTCTGCTGACCTGGTTCTCAGGCTCTAGAGCAGCTCTGCTGACCTGGTTCTCTGGCTCAAAAGCAGCTCAGCTGACCTGGTTCTCTGGATGTACAGCGGCTCTGCTGACCTGGTTCTCTGGCTCTAAAGCAGCTCTGCTGACCTGGTTCTCTGACTGTAGAGCAGATCTGCTGACCTGGTTCTATGGCTGTACAGCAGCTCTGCTGACCTAGTTCTTTGGCTCTAGAGCAGCTCTACTGACCCGGTTCTCTGGCTCTAGAGCGGCTCTGCTGACCAGGTTCTGTGGCTCTACAGCAGCTTTGATGACCTGGTTTTCTGGCTCTACAACGGCTCTGCTGACATGTTTTTCTGGCTCTAAAGCAGCTTTGCTGACCTCGTTTTCTGGCTCAACAACGGCTCTGCTGGCCTGGTTCTGTGGCTCTAAAGAAGCTCTGCTGACCTGGTTCTCTGGCTCTAGAGCGGCTCTGCTGACCTGGTTCTCTGACTCTACAGCAGCTCTGCTGACCTGGTTCTCTGGCTCTAGAGTGGCTCTGCTGACCTGGTTCTCTGGCTCTAAAACAGCTCTGCTGACCTGGTTCTCTGGCTCTAGAGCGGTTCTGCTGACCAGGTTCTCTGGCTCTACAGAAGCTTTGCCTACCTGGTTCTCTGGCTCTACAGCAGCTCTGTTGACCTGGTTCTGTAGCTATAAAGCAGCTCTGCTGACCTGGTTCTCTGGCTCTGGAGCAGCTCTGCCGACCTGGTTCTCTGGCTCTAGAACAGCTTTTCTGACCTGGTTCTCAGGCTGTGCAACGGCTCTACTGACCTGGTTCTTTGGCTTTAGAGCAGCTCTGCTGACCTTGTTCTCTGGCTGTACAGGAGCTCTGCTGACCTGGTTCTCTAGCTCTATAGCGGCTCTGCTGACCTGGTTCTGTGGCTCTAGAGCGGCTCTGCTGACCTGGTTCTCTGGCTCTAAAGCAGCTCTGCTGACCTGGTTCTCTGGCTCTACAGCAGAACTGTTGACCTGGTTCTCTAGCTCTAAAGCAGCTCTGCTGACCTGGTTCTCTGGCTCTGGAGCAGCTCTGCTGACCTGGTTCTCTGGCTCTAGAATAGCTTTCTAGACCTGGTTCTCAGGCTGTGCAACGGCTCTACTGACCTGGTTCTTTGGCTATAGAGCAGCTCTGCTGACCTTGTTCTCTGGCTGTACAGCAGCTCTGCTGACCTGGTTCTCTACCTCTATAGCAGCACTGCTGACCTGGTTCTCTGGCTTTACAGCGGCTCTGCTGACCTGGTTCTCTGTCTCTACAGCAACTCTCCTGGCCTGGTTCTCTGGCTCTACAGCGAGTTTGCTGACCTGGTTCTCTTGCTCTAAAGCAGCTATGTTGACCTGGTTCTCTGGCTTTACAGCAGCTCTGCTGACCTGGTTCTCTGGCTGTACAGCGGCTCTGCTGACCTGGGTCTCTGGCTCTAAAGCAGCTCTGCTGACCTGGTTCTCCGGCTGTAGAGCGGATCTGCTGACCTGGTTCTATGGCTCTACAGCAGCTTTGCTGACCTAGTTCTCTGGCTCTAGAGCAGCTCTACTGAGCTGGTTCTCTGGCTCTACAAGGGCTTTGCTGACCTGGTTCTCTGGCTCTACAGCAGTTCTGCTGACCTGGTTCTCTGGCTCTACAACGGCTCTGCTGGCCTGGTTCTGTGGCTCTAAAGGAGCTCTGGTGACCTGGTTCTCTGGCTCTAGAGCGGCTCTGCTGACCTGGTTATCTGACTACAGCAGCTCTGCTGACCTGGTTCTCTGGCTGTTCAGCAGCTCTGCTGACCTGGTTCTCTGGCTCTAGAGCAGCTCTGCTGACCTGGTTCTTAGGCTCTAGAGCAGCTCTGCTGACCTGGTTCCCTGGCTCTAAAGCAACTCTGCTGACCTGGTTCTCTGGCTCTAGAGCAGCTCTGCTGACCTGGTTCTTAGGCTCTAGAGCAACTCTTCTGACCTGGTTCTCTGGCTCTAAAGCAACTCTGCTGACCTGGTTCTCTGGCTCTAGAGCGGCTCTGATGACCAGGTTCTCTGGCTCTACAGCAGCTCTGCTGACCTGGTTTTCTGGCTCTAGAGCAGCTCTGCTGACCTGGTTCTCTGTCTCTAGAACAGCTTTGCTGACCTGGTTCTCAGGCTATGCAGCAGCTCTACTGACCTGGTTCTTTGGCGATAGAGCAGTTCTGCTGACCTTGTTCTCTGGCTGTACAGCAGCTCTGCTGACCTGGTACTCTAGCTCTATAGCGGCTCTGCTGACCTGGTTCTCTGGCTCTACAGCGGCTCTGCTGACCTGGTTCTCTGGGTCCACAGTGGCTCTGCTGACCTGATTCTCCGCCTCTAGAGCAGCTTTGCTGACGTGGTTCTCAGGATGTACAACGGCTCTGCTGGCGTGGTTCTTTGGCTGTAGGGCAGCTCTGCTGACCTGGTTCTCTGGCTCTAAAGCAGCTCTGCTGACCTGGTTCTTTGGCTCTACAGCAGCTCTGCTGACCTGGTTCTGTGGCTCTAATGCAGCTCTGCTGAACTGGTTTCCCTGGTTCTACAGCAGCTCTGCTGACCGGGTTCTCTGGCTCTAGAGCAGCTCTGCTGACCTGGTTCTTAGGCTTAGAGCTGCTCTGCTGACCTGGTTCTCTGGCTCTAAAGCAGCTCTGCTGACCTGGTTCTCTGACTGTAGAGCAGATCTGCTGACCTGGTTCTATGGCTGTACAGCAGCTCTGCTGACCTAGTTCTTTGGCTCTAGAGCAGCTCTACTGACCCGGTTCTCTGGCTCTACAGCAGCTCAGCTGACCTGGTTCTCTGGCTCTAAAACAGGTCTGCTGACCTGGTTCTCTGGCTCTAGAGCGGCTCTGCTGACCAGGTTCTCTGGCTCTACAGCAGCTCTGCCTACCTGGCTCTCTGGCTCTACAGCAGCTCTGTTGACCTGGTTCTCTAGCTATAAAGCAGCTCTGCTGACCTGGTTCTCTGGCTCTGGAGCAGCTCTTCTGACCTGGTTCTCTGGCTCTAGAACAGCTTTTCTGACCTGGTTCTCAGGCTGTGCAACGGCTCTACTGACCTGGTTCTTTGGCTATAGAGCAGCTCTGCTGACCTTGTTCTCTGGCTGTACAGGAGCTCTGCTGACCTGGTTCTCTAGCTCTATAGAGGCTCTGCTGACCTGGTTCTCTGGCTCTAGAGCGGCTCTGCTGACCTGGTTCTCTGGCTCTAAAGCAGCTCTGCTGACCTGGTTCTCTGGCTCTACAGCAGAACTGTTGACCTGGTTCTCTAGCTCTAAAGCAGCTCTGCTGACCTGGTTCTCTGGCTCTGGAGCAGCTCTGCTGACCTGGTTCTCTGGCTCTAGAATAGCTTTCCAGACCTGGTTCTCAGGCTGTGCAACGGCTCTACTGACCTGGTTCTTTGGCTATAGAGCAGCTCTGCTGACCTTGTTCTCTGGCTGTACAGCAGCTCTGCTGACCTGGTTCTCTACCTCTATAGCAGCACTGCTGACCTGGTTCTCTGGCTCTACAGCGGCTCTGCTGACCTGGTTCTCTGTGTCTACAGCGGCTCTGCTGACCTGGTTCTCTGTCTCTACAGCAACTCTCCTGGCCTGGTTCTCTGGCTCTACAGCGACTTTGCTGACCTGGTTCTCTTGCTCTAAAGCAGCTATGTTGACCTGGTTCTCTGGCTTTACAGCAGCTCTGCTGACCTGGTTCTCTGGCTCTATAGCGGCTCTGCTGACCTGGTTCTCAGGCTCTAGAGCAGCTCTGCTGACCTGGTTCTCTGGCTCTAAAGCAGCTCCGCTGACCTGTTTCTCTGGCTGTACAGCGGCTCTGCTGACCTGGTTCTCTGGCTCTAGAACAGCTTTTCTGACCTGGTTCTCAGGCTGTGCAACGGCTCTACTGACCTGGTTCTTTGGCTATAGAGCAGCTCTGCTGACCTTGTTCTCTGGCTGTACAGGAGCTCTGCTGATCTGGTTCTCTAGCTCTATAGCGGCTCTGCTGACCTGGTTCTCTGGCTCTAGAGCGGCTCTGCTGACCTGGTTCTCTGGCTCTAAAGCAGCTCTGCTGACCTGGTTCTCTGGCTCTACAGCAGAACTGTTGACCTAGTTCTCTAGCTCTAAAGCTGCTCTGCTGACCTGGTTCTTTGGCTGTAGAGCAGATCTGCTGACCTTTTTCTCTGGCTGTATAGCAGCTCTGCTGACCTGGTTCTCTGGCTCTATAGCGGCTCTGCTGACCTGGTTCTCAGGCTCTAGAGCAGCTCTGCTGACCTGGTTCTCTGGCTCAAAAGCAGCTCAGCTGACCTGGTTCTCTGGATGTACAGCGGCTCTGCTGACCTGGTTCTCTGGCTCTAAAGCAGCTCTGCTGACCTGGTTCTCTGACTGTAGAGCAGATCTGCTGACCTGGTTCTATGGCTGTACAGCAGCTCTGCTGACCTAGTTCTTTGGCTCTAGAGCAGCTCTACTGACCCGGTTCTCTGGCTCTAGAGCGGCTCTGCTGACCAGGATCTCTGGCTCTTCAGCAGCTTTGATGACCTGGTTTTCTGGCTCTACAACAGCTCTGCTGACATGTTTTTCTGTTTGTAAAGCAGCTTTGCTGACCTCGTTCTCTGGCTCTACAACGGCTCTGCTGGCCTGGTTCTGTGGCTCTAAAGAAGCTCTGCTGACCTGGTTCTCTGGCTCTAGAGCGGCTCTGCTGACCTGGTTCTCTGACTCTACAACAGCTCTGCTGACCTGGTTCTCTGGCTCTAAAACAGCTCTGCTGACCTGGTTCTCTGGCTCTAGAGAGGCTCTGCTGACCAGGTTCTCTGGCTCTACAGCAGCTCTGCCTACCTGGTTCTCTGGCTCTACAGCAGCTCTGTTGACCTGGTTCTCTAGCTATAAAGCAGCTCTGCTGACCTGGTTCTCTGGCTCTGGAGCAGCTCTGCTGACCTGGTTCTCTGGCTCTAGAACAGCTTTTCTGACCTGATTCTCAGGCTGTGCAACGGCTCTACTTACCTGGTTCTTTGGCTATAGAGCAGCTCTGCTGACCTTGTTCTCTGGCTGTACAGGAGCTCTGCTGACCTGGTTCTCTAGCTCTATAGCGGCTCTGCTGACCTGGTTCTCTGGCTCTAGAGCGTTTCTGCTAACCTGGTTCTCTGGCTCTACAGCGGCTCTGCTGACCTGGTTCTCTGGGTCTAGAACAGCTTTGCTGACCTGGTTCTCAGGCTATGCAGCAGCTCTGCTGACCTAGTTCTTTGGCTCTAGAGCAGCTCTACTGACCCAGTTCTCTGGCTCTAGAGCGGCTCTGCTGACCAGGATCTCTGGCTCTACAGCAGCTTTGATGACCTGGTTTTCTGGCTCTACAACAGCTCTGCTGACATGTTTTTCTGTTTGTAAAGCAGCTTTGCTGACCTCGTTCTCTGGCTCTACAACGGCTCTGCTGGCCTGGTTCTGTGGCTCTAAAGAAGCTCTGCTGACCTGGTTCTCTGGCTCTAGAGCGGCTCTGCTGACCTGGTTCTCTGACTCTACAGCAGCTCTGCTGACCTGGTTCTCTGGCTCTAAAACAGCTCTGCTGACCTGGTTCTCTGGCTCTAGAGAGGCTCTGCTGACCAGGTTCTCTGGCTCTACAGCAGCTCTGCCTACCTGGTTCTATGGCTCTACAGCAGCTCTGTTGACCTGGTTCTCTAGCTATAAAGCAGCTCTGCTGACCTGGTTCTCTGGCTCTGGAGCAGCTCTGCCGACCTGGTTCTCTGGCTCTAGAACAGCTTTTCTGACCTGGTTCTCAGGCTGTGCAACGGCTCTACTGACCTGGTTCTTTGGCTTTAGAGCAGCTCTGCTGACCTTGTTCTCTGGCTGTACAGGAGCTCTGCTGACCTGGTTCTCTAGCTCTATAGCGGCTCTGCTGACCTGGTTCTGTGGCTCTAGAGCGGCTCTGCTGACCTGGTTCTCTGGCTCTACAGCAGAACTGTTGACCTGGTTCTCTAGCTCTAAAGCAGCTCTGCTGACCTGGTTCTCTGGCTCTGGAGCAGCTCTGCTGACCTGGTTCTCTGGCTCTAGAATAGCTTTCTAGACCTGGTTCTCAGGCTGTGCAACGGCTCTACTGACCTGGTTCTTTGGCTATAGAGCAGCTCTGCTGACCTTGTTCTCTGGCTGTACAGCAGCTCTGCTGACCTGGTTCTCTACCTCTATAGCAGCACTGCTGACCTGGTTCTCTGGCTTTACAGCGGCTCTGCTGACCTGGTTCTCTGTCTCTACAGCAACTCTCCTGGCCTGGTTCTCTGGCTCTACAGCGAGTTTGCTGACCTGGTTCTCTTGCTCTAAAGCAGCTATGTTGACCTGGTTCTCTGGCTTTACAGCAGCTCTGCTGACCTGGTTCTCTGGCTGTACAGCGGCTCTGCTGACCTGGTTCTCTGGCTCTAAAGCAGCTCTGCTGACCTGGTTCTCCGGCTGTAGAGCGGATCTGCTGACCTGGTTCTATGGCTCTACAGCAGCTTTGCTGACCTAGTTCTCTGGCTCTAGAGCAGCTCTACTGAGCTGGTTCTCTGGCTCTACAAGGGCTTTGCTGACCTGGTTCTCTGGCTCTACAGCAGTTCTGCTGACCTGGTTCTCTGGCTCTACAACGGCTCTGCTGGCCTGGTTCTGTGGCTCTAAAGGAGCTCTGGTGACCTGGTTCTCTGGCTCTAGAGCGGCTCTGCTGACCTGGTTATCTGACTACAGCAGCTCTGCTGACCTGGTTCTCTGGCTGTTCAGCAGCTCTGCTGACCTGGTTCTCTGGCTCTAGAGCAGCTCTGCTGACCTGGTTCTTAGGCTCTAGAGCAGCTCTGCTGACCTGGTTCCCTGGCTCTAAAGCAACTCTGCTGACCTGGTTCTCTGGCTCTAGAGCAGCTCTGCTGACCTGGTTCTTAGGCTCTAGAGCAACTCTTCTGACCTGGTTCTCTGGCTCTAAAGCAACTCTGCTGACCTGGTTCTCTGGCTCTAGAGCGGCTCTGATGACCAGGTTCTCTGGCTCTACAGCAGCTCTGCTGACCTGGTTTTCTGGCTCTAGAGCAGCTCTGCTGACCTGGTTCTCTGTCTCTAGAACAGCTTTGCTGACCTGGTTCTCAGGCTATGCAGCAGCTCTACTGACCTGGTTCTTTGGCGATAGAGCAGTTCTGCTGACCTTGTTCTCTGGCTGTACAGCAGCTCTGCTGACCTGGTACTCTAGCTCTATAGCGGCTCTGCTGACCTGGTTCTCTGGCTCTACAGCGGCTCTGCTGACCTGGTTCTCTGGGTCCACAGTGGCTCTGCTGACCTGATTCTCCGCCTCTAGAGCAGCTTTGCTGACGTGGTTCTCAGGATGTACAACGGCTCTGCTGGCGTGGTTCTTTGGCTGTAGAGCAGCTCTGCTGACCTGGTTCTCTGGCTCTAAAGCAGCTCTGCTGACCTGGTTCTTTGGCTCTACAGCAGCTCTGCTGACCTGGTTCTGTGGCTCTAATGCAGCTCTGATGAACTGGTTTCCCTGGTTCTACAGCAGCTCTGCTGACCGGGTTCTCTGGCTCTAGAGCAGCTCTGCTGACCTGGTTCTTAGGCTTAGAGCTGCTCTGCTGACCTGGTTCTCTGGCTCTAAAGCAGCTCTGCTGACCTGGTTCTCTGACTGTAGAGCAGATCTGCTGACCTGGTTCTATGGCTGTACAGCAGCTCTGCTGACCTAGTTCTTTGGCTCTAGAGCAGCTCTACTGACCCGGTTCTCTGGCTCTACAGCAGCTCTGCTGACCTGGTTCTCTGGCTCTAAAACAGGTCTGCTGACCTGGTTCTCTGGCTCTAGAGCGGCTCTGCTGACCAGGTTCTCTGGCTCTACAGCAGCTCTGCCTTCCTGGCTCTCTGGCTCTACAGCAGCTCTGTTGACCTGGTTCTCTAGCTATAAAGCAGCTCTGCTGACCTGGTTCTCTGGCTCTGGAGCAGCTCTTCTGACCTGGTTCTCTGGCTCTAGAACAGCTTTTCTGACCTGGTTCTCAGGCTGTGCAACGGCTCTACTGACCTGGTTCTTTGGCTATAGAGCAGCTCTGCTGACCTTGTTCTCTGGCTGTACAGGAGCTCTGCTGACCTGGTTCTTTAGCTCTATAGAGGCTCTGCTGACCTGGTTCTCTGGCTCTAGAGCGGCTCTGCTGACCTGGTTCTCTGGCTCTAAAGCAGCTCTGCTGACCTGGTTCTCTGGCTCTACAGCAGAACTGTTGACCTGGTTCTCTAGCTCTAAAGCAGCTCTGCTGACCTGGTTCTCTGGCTCTGGAGCAGCTCTGCTGACCTGGTTCTCTGGCTCTAGAATAGCTTTCCAGACCTGGTTCTCAGGCTGTGCAACGGCTCTACTGACCTGGTTCTTTGGCTATAGAGCAGCTCTGCTGACCTTGTTCTCTGGCTGTACAGCAGCTCTGCTGACCTGGTTCTCTACCTCTATAGCAGCACTGCTGACCTGGTTCTCTGGCTCTACAGCGGCTCTGCTGACCTGGTTCTCTGTGTCTACAGCAGCTCTGCTGACCTGGTTCTCTGTCTCTACAGCAACTCTCCTGGCCTGGTTCTCTGGCTCTACAGCGACTTTGCTGACCTGGTTCTCTTGCTCTAAAGCAGCTATGTTGACCTGGTTCTCTGGCTTTACAGCAGCTCTGCTGACCTGGTTCTCTGGCTCTATAGCGGCTCTGCTGACCTGGTTCTCAGGCTCTAGAGCAGCTCTGCTGACCTGGTTCTCTGGCTCTAAAGCAGCTCCGCTGACCTGTTTCTCTGGCTGTACAGCGGCTCTGCTGACCTGGTTCTCTGGCTCTAGAACAGCTTTTCTGACCTGGTTCTCAGGCTGTGCAACGGCTCTACTGACCTGGTTCTTTGGCTATAGAGCAGCTCTGCTGACCTTGTTCTCTGGCTGTACAGGAGCTCTGCTGATCTGGTTCTCTAGCTCTATAGCGGCTCTGCTGACCTGGTTCTCTGGCTCTAGAGCGGCTCTGCTGACCTGGTTCTCTGGCTCTAAAGCAGCTCTGCTGACCTGGTTCTCTGGCTCTACAGCAGAACTGTTGACCTAGTTCTCTAGCTCTAAAGCTGCTCTGCTGACCTGGTTCTTTGGCTGTAGAGCAGATCTGCTGACCTTTTTCTCTGGCTGTATAGCAGCTCTGCTGACCTGGTTCTCTGGCTCTATAGCGGCTCTGCTGACCTGGTTCTCAGGCTCTAGAGCAGCTCTGCTGACCTGGTTCTCTGGCTCAAAAGCAGCTCAGCTGACCTGGTTCTCTGGATGTACAGCGGCTCTGCTGACCTGGTTCTCTGGCTCTAAAGCAGCTCTGCTGACCTGGTTCTCTGACTGTAGAGCAGATCTGCTGACCTGGTTCTATGGCTGTACAGCAGCTCTGCTGACCTAGTTCTTTGGCTCTAGAGCAGCTCTACTGACCCGGTTCTCTGGCTCTAGAGCGGCTCTGCTGACCAGGATCTCTGGCTCTACAGCAGCTTTGATGACCTGGTTTTCTGGCTCTACAACAGCTCTGCTGACATGTTTTTCTGTTTGTAAAGCAGCTTTGCTGACCTCGTTCTCTGGCTCTACAACGGCTCTGCTGGCCTGGTTCTGTGGCTCTAAAGAAGCTCTGCTGACCTGGTTCTCTGGCTCTAGAGCGGCTCTGCTGACCTGGTTCTCTGACTCTACAGCAGCTCTGCTGACCTGGTTCTCTGGCTATAAAGCAGCTCTGCTGACCTGGTTCTCTGGCTCTGGAGCAGCTCTGCTGACCTGGTTCTCTGGCTCTAGAACAGCTTTTCTGACCTGATTCTCAGGCTGTGCAACGGCTCTACTTACCTGGTTCTTTGGCTATAGAGCAGCTCTGCTGACCTTGTTCTCTGGCTGTACAGAAGCTCTGCTGACCTGGTTCTCTAGCTCTATAGCGGCTCTGCTGACCTGGTTCTCTGGCTCTAGAGCGTTTCTGCTAACCTGGTTCTCTGGCTCTAAAGCAGCTCTGTTGACCTGGTTCTCTGGCTCTACAGCAGAACTGTTGACCTGGTTCTCTAGCTCTAAAGCAGCTCTGCTGACCTGGTTCTCTGGCTCTGGAGCAGCTCTGCTGACCTGGTTCTCTGGCTCTAGAATAGCTTTCCAGACCTGGTTCTCAGACTGTGCAACGGCTCTACTGACCTGGTTCTTTGGCTATAGAGCAGCTCTGCTGACCTTGTTCTCTGGCTGTACAGCAGCTCTGCTGACCTGGTTCTCTACCTCTATAGCAGCACTGCTGACCTGGTTCTCTGGCTCTACAGCGGCTCTGCTGAGCTGGTTCTCTGGGTCTACAGCGGCTCTGCTGACCTGGTTCTCTGTCTCTACAGCAACTCTCCTGGCCTGGTTCTCTGGCTCTACAGCGACTTTGCTGACCTGGTTCTCTTGCTCTAAAGCAGCTATGTTGACCTGGTTCTCTGGCTTTACAGCAGCTCTGCTGACCTGGTTCTCGGGCTCTATAGCGGCTCTGCTGACCTGGTTCTCAGGCTCTAGAGCAGCTCTGCTGACCTGGTTCTCTGGCTCTAAAGTAGCTCCGCTGACCTGTTTCTCTGGCTGTACAGCGGCTCTGCTGACCTGGTTCTCTGGCTCTAGAACAGCTTTTCTGACCTGGTTCTCAGGCTGTGCAACGGCTCTACTGACCTGGTTCTTTGGCTATAGAGCAGTTCTGCTGACCTTGTTCTCTGGCTGTACAGCAGCTCTGCTGACCTGGTACTCTAGCTCTATAGCGGCTCTGCTGACCTGGTTCTCTGGCTCCAGAGCAGCATCACTGACCTGGTTCTCAGACTGTACAATGGCTCTCCTGACCTGGTTCTCTAGCTCTAAAGCAGCTCTGCTGACCTGGTTCTCTGGCTCTGGAGCAGCTCTGCTGACCTGGTTCTCTGGCTCTAGAATAGCTTTCCAGACCTGGTTCTCAGACTGTGCAACGGCTCTACTGACCTGGTTCTTTGGCTATAGAGCAGCTCTGCTGACCTTGTTCTCTGGCTGTACAGCAGCTCTGCTGACCTGGTTCTCTACCTCTATAGCAGCACTGCTGACCTGGTTCTCTGGCTCTACAGCGGCTCTGCTGAGCTGGTTCTCTGGGTCTACAGCGGCTCTGCTGACCTGGTTCTCTGTCTCTACAGCAACTCTCCTGGCCTGGTTCTCTGGCTCTACAGCGACTTTGCTGACCTGGTTCTCTTGCTCTAAAGCAGCTATGTTGACCTGGTTCTCTGGCTTTACAGCAGCTCTGCTGACCTGGTTCTCGGGCTCTATAGCGGCTCTGCTGACCTGGTTCTCAGGCTCTAGAGCAGCTCTGCTGACCTGGTTCTCTGGCTCTAAAGTAGCTCCGCTGACCTGTTTCTCTGGCTGTACAGCGGCTCTGCTGACCTGGTTCTCTGGCTCTAGAACAGCTTTTCTGACCTGGTTCTCAGGCTGTGCAACGGCTCTACTGACCTGGTTCTTTGGCTATAGAGCAGTTCTGCTGACCTTGTTCTCTGGCTGTACAGCAGCTCTGCTGACCTGGTACTCTAGCTCTATAGCGGCTCTGCTGACCTGGTTCTCTGGCTCCAGAGCAGCATCACTGACCTGGTTCTCAGACTGTACAATGGCTCTCCTGACCTGGTTCTCTAGCTCGAGAGCAGCTCTGCTGACCTGGTTCTCCGGCTGTACAGCAGCTCTGTTGACCTGGTTCTCTGGCTCTACAGTGGCTGTGCTGACCTGGTTCTCTGGCTCTACAGCGAATCTGCTGACCTGGTTCTCTGGCTCTACAGCGAATCTGCTGACCTGGAAATCTAGCTCAAAAGCAGCTCTGCTGACCTGGTTCTGTGGCTCTACAGCAGCTCTGCTGACCTGTTGCTCTGGCTCTATAGCGGCTCTGCTGACCTGGTTCTCTGGCTCTACAACGGCTCTGCTGGCCTGGTTCTGTGGCTCTAAAGGAGCTCTGGTGACCTGGTTCTCTGGCTCTAGAGCGGCTCTGCTGACCTGGTTCTCTGACTCTACAGCAGCTCTGCTGACCTGGTTCTCTGGCTCTAGAGCGGCTCTGCTGACCTGGTTCTCTTGCTCTAAAGCAGCTCTGCTGACCTGGTTCTCTGGCTGTAAAGCGGCTCTGCTGACCTGGTTTTCTGGCTCTAAAGCAGCTCTGCTGACCTGGTTCTCTGGCTCTAAAGCAGCTCTACTGACCTGATTCTTTGGCTCTACAACAGCTCCGTTGACCTGGTTCTCTGGCTCTAAAGCAGCTCTGCTGACCTGGTTCTCTGGCTCTAGAGCAGCTTCACTGACCTGGTTCTCAGACTGTACAATGGCTCTGCTGACCTGGTTCTCTGGCTCTATAGTGGCTCTCCTGACCTGGTTCTCTGGCTCTACAGTGGCTCTGCTAACCTGGTTCTCTTGCTCTACAGCGACTCTGCTGACCTGGTTCTCTGGCTCTACAGCGAATCTGCGGACCTCGAAATCTAGCTCAAAAGCAGCTCTGCCGACCTGGTTCTGTGGCTCTACAGCAGCTCTGCTGACCTGTTGCTCTGGCTCTACAGCAGCTCTGCTGACCTGGTTCTCTGGCTCTATAGCAACTCTGCTGATCTGGTTCTCTGGCTCTACAACAGCTCTGCTGACCTGGTTCTCTGGCTCTAGAACAGCTTTGCTGACCTGGTTCTCAGGCTATGCAGCAGCTCTACTGACCTGGTTCTTTGGCTATAGAGCAGTTCTGCTGACCTTGTTCTCTGGCTGTACAGCAGCTCTGCTGACCTGGTACTCAAGCTCTATAGCGGCTCTGCTGACCTGGTTCTCTGGCTCTACAGCGGCTCTGCTGACCTGGTTCTCTGGGTCTAGAACAGCTTTGCTGACCTGGTTCTCAGGCTATGCAGCAGCTCTACTGACCTGGTTCTTTGGCTATAGAGCAGTTCTGCTGACCTTGTTCTCTGGCTGTACAGCAGCTCTGCTGACCTGGTACTCAAGCTCTATAGCGGCTCTGCTGACCTGGTTCTCTGGCTCTACAGCGGCTCTGCTGACCTGGTTCTCTGGGTCTACAGTGACTCTGCTGACCTGATTCTCTGGCTCTAGAGCAGCTTTGCTGACCTGGTTCTCAGGCTGTACAACAGCTCTGCTGGCCTGGTTCTTTGGCTGTAGAGCAGCTCTGCTGACCTGGTTCTCTGGCTGTAGAGCGGATCTGCTGAACTGGTTCTATGGCTCCACAGCAGCTCTGCTGACCTAGTTCTCAGGCTCCAGAGCAGCTCTACTGACCTGGTTCTCTGGCTCTACAAGGGCTTTGCTGACCTGATTCTCTGGCTCTACAGCTGTTCTGCTGACCTGCTTCTCTGGCTCTACAACAGATCTGCTGAACTGTTTCTCTGACTGTAAAGCAGCTTTGCTGACCTGGGTCTCCTGCTCTACAACGGCTCTGGTGGCCTGGTTCTGTGGCTCTAAAGCAGCTCTGCTAACCTGGTTCTTTGGCTCTACAGCAGCTCTACTGACCTGGTTCTGTGGCTCTAACGCAGCTCTGCTGACCTGGTTTCCCTGGTTCTACAGCAGCTCTGCTGACCTGGTTCTCTGGCTCTAGAGCAGCTCTGCTGACCTGGTTCTTAGGCTCTAGAGCAGCTCTGCTGACCTGGTTCTCTGGCTCTAGAGCAGCTTTGCTGACCTGGTTCTCAGGCTGTACAACGGCTCTGCTAAC
The DNA here is from genome assembly GCF_964204655.1 of Triturus cristatus. Lineage (NCBI taxonomy): Eukaryota > Metazoa > Chordata > Amphibia > Caudata > Salamandridae > Triturus > Triturus cristatus. Next base: position 629,116,096 of record NC_140579.1, on the reverse strand, counting down.
CTGGTTCTTTGGCTGTAGAGCAGATCTGCTGACATTTTTCTCTGGCTGTACAGCAGCTCTGCTGACCTGGTTCTCTGGCTCTATAGCGGCTCTGCTGACCTGGTTCTCAGGCTCTAGAGCAGCTCTGCTGACCTGGTTCTCTGGCTCAAAAGCAGCTCAGCTGACCTGGTTCTCTGGATGTACAGCGGCTCTGCTGACCTGGTTCTCTGGCTCTAAAGCAGCTCTGCTGACCTGGTTCTCTGACTGTAGAGCAGATCTGCTGACCTGGTTCTATGGCTGTACAGCAGCTCTGCTGACCTAGTTCTTTGGCTCTAGAGCAGCTCTACTGACCCGGTTCTCTGGCTCTAGAGCGGCTCTGCTGACCAGGTTCTGTGGCTCTACAGCAGCTTTGATGACCTGGTTTTCTGGCTCTACAACGGCTCTGCTGACATGTTTTTATGGCTCTAAAGCAGCTTTGCTGACCTCGTTTTCTGGCTCAACAACGGCTCTGCTGGCCTGGTTCTGTGGCTCTAAAGAAGCTCTGCTGACCTGGTTCTCTGGCTCTAGAGCGGCTCTGCTGACCTGGTTCTCTGACTCTACAGCAGCTCTGCTGACCTGGTTCTCTGGCTCTAGAGCGGCTCTGCTGACCTGGTTCTCTGGCTCTAAAACAGCTCTGCTGACCTGGTTCTCTGGCTCTAGAGCGGCTCTGCTGACCAGGTTCTCTGGCTCTACAGAAGCTCTGCCTACCTGGTTCTCTGGCTCTACAGCAGCTCTGTTGACCTGGTTCTGTAGCTATAAAGCAGCTCTGCTGACCTGGTTCTCTGGCTCTGGAGCAGCTCTGCCGACCTGGTTCTCTGGCTCTAGAACAGCTTTTCTGACCTGGTTCTCAGGCTGTGCAACGGCTCTACTGACCTGGTTCTTTGGCTTTAGAGCAGCTCTGCTGACCTTGTTCTCTGGCTGTACAGGAGCTCTGCTGACCTGGTTCTCTAGCTCTATAGCGGCTCTGCTGACCTGGTTCTGTGGCTCTAGAGCGGCTCTGCTGACCTGGTTCTCTGGCTCTAAAGCAGCTCTGCTGACCTGGTTCTCTGGCTCTACAGCAGAACTGTTGACCTGGTTCTCTAGCTCTAAAGCAGCTCTGCTGACCTGGTTCTCTGGCTCTGGAGCAGCTCTGCTGACCTGGTTCTCTGGCTCTAGAATAGCTTTCTAGACCTGGTTCTCAGGCTGTGCAACGGCTCTACTGACCTGGTTCTTTGGCTATAGAGCAGCTCTGCTGACCTTGTTCTCTGGCTGTACAGCAGCTCTGCTGACCTGGTTCTCTACCTCTATAGCAGCACTGCTGACCTGGTTCTCTGGCTTTACAGCGGCTCTGCTGACCTGGTTCTCTGGGTCTACAGCGGCTCTGCTGACCTGGTTCTCTGTCTCTACAGCAACTCTCCTGGCCTGGTTCTCTGGCTCTACAGCGAGTTTGCTGACCTGGTTCTCTTGCTCTAAAGCAGCTATGTTGACCTGGTTCTCTGGCTTTACAGCAGCTCTGCTGACCTGGTTCTCTGGCTGTACAGCGGCTCTGCTGACCTGGTTCTCTGGCTCTAAAGCAGCTCTGCTGACCTGGTTCTCCGGCTGTAGAGCGGATCTGCTGACCTGGTTCTATGGCTCTACAGCAGCTTTGCTGACCTAGTTCTCTGGCTCTAGAGCAGCTCTACTGAGCTGGTTCTCTGGCTCTACAAGGGCTTTGCTGACCTGGTTCTCTGGCTCTACAGCAGTTCTGCTGACCTGGTTCTCTGGCTCTACAACGGCTCTGCTGGCCTGGTTCTGTGGCTCTAAAGGAGCTCTGGTGACCTGGTTCTCTGGCTCTAGAGCGGCTCTGCTGACCTGGTTATCTGACTACAGCAGCTCTGCTGACCTGGTTCTCTGGCTGTTCAGCAGCTCTGCTGACCTGGTTCTCTGGCTCTAGAGCAGCTCTGCTGACCTGGTTCTTAGGCTCTAGAGCAGCTCTGCTGACCTGGTTCCCTGGCTCTAAAGCAACTCTGCTGACCTGGTTCTCTGGCTCTAGAGCAGCTCTGCTGACCTGGTTCTTAGGCTCTAGAGCAACTCTTCTGACCTGGTTCTCTGGCTCTAAAGCAACTCTGCTGACCTGGTTCTCTGGCTCTAGAGCGGCTCTGATGACCAGGTTCTCTGGCTCTACAGCAGCTCTGCTGACCTGGTTTTCTGGCTCTAGAGCAGCTCTGCTGATCTGGTTCTCTGTCTCTAGAACAGCTTTGCTGACCTGGTTCTCAGGCTATGCAGCAGCTCTACTGACCTGGTTCTTTGGCGATAGAGCAGTTCTGCTGACCTTGTTCTCTGGCTGTACAGCAGCTCTGCTGACCTGGTACTCTAGCTCTATAGCGGCTCTGCTGACCTGGTTCTCTGGCTCTACAGCGGCTCTGCTGACCTGGTTCTCTGGGTCCACAGTGGCTCTGCTGACCTGATTCTCCGCCTCTAGAGCAGCTTTGCTGACGTGGTTCTCAGGATGTACAACGGCTCTGCTGGCGTGGTTCTTTGGCTGTAGAGCAGCTCTGCTGACCTGGTTCTCTGGCTCTAAAGCAGCTCTGCTGACCTGGTTCTTTGGCTCTACAGCAGCTCTGCTGACCTGGTTCTGTGGCTCTAATGCAGCTCTGCTGAACTGGTTTCCCTGGTTCTACAGCAGCTCTGCTGACCGGGTTCTCTGGCTCTAGAGCAGCTCTGCTGACCTGGTTCTTAGGCTTAGAGCTGCTCTGCTGACCTGGTTCTCTGGCTCTAGAGCAGCTTTGCAGACCTGGTTCTCAGGCTGTACAACGGCTCTGCTAACCTGGTTCTTTGGCTGTAGAGCAGATCTGCTGACCTTTTTCTCTGGCTGTACAGCAGCTCTGCTGACCTGTTTCTCTGGCTCTATAGAGGCTCTGCTGACCTGGTTCTCAGGCTATAGAGCAGCTCTGCTGACCTGGTTCTCTGGCTCTAAAGCAGCTCTGCTGACCTGGTTCTCTGACTGTAGAGCAGATCTGCTGACCTGGTTCTATGGCTGTACAGCAGCTCTGCTGACCTAGTTCTTTGGCTCTAGAGCAGCTCTACTGACCCGGTTCTCTGGCTCTACAGCAGCTCTGCTGACCTGGTTCTCTGGCTCTAAAACAGGTCTGCTGACCTGGTTCTCTGGCTCTAGAGCGGCTCTGCTGACCAGGTTCTCTGGCTCTACAGCAGCTCTGCCTACCTGGTTCTCTGGCTCTACAGCAGCTCTGTTGACCTGGTTCTCTAGCTATAAAGCAGCTCTGCTGACCTGGTTCTCTGGCTCTGGAGCAGCTCTTCTGACCTGGTTCTCTGGCTCTAGAACAGCTTTTCTGACCTGGTTCTCAGGCTGTGCAACGGCTCTACTGACCTGGTTCTTTGGCTATAGAGCAGCTCTGCTGACCTTGTTCTCTGGCTGTACAGGAGCTCTGCTGACCTGGTTCTCTAGCTCTATAGCGGCTCTGCTGACCTGGTTCTCTGGCTCTAGAGCGGCTCTGCTGACCTGGTTCTCTGGCTCTAAAGCAGCTCTGCTGACCTGGTTCTCTGGCTCTACAGCAGAACTGTTGACCTGGTTCTCTAGCTCTAAAGCAGCTCTGCTGACCTGGTTCTCTGGCTCTGGAGCAGCTCTGCTGACCTGGTTCTCTGGCTCTAGAATAGCTTTCCAGACCTGGTTCTCAGGCTGTGCAACGGCTCTACTGACCTGGTTCTTTGGCTATAGAGCAGCTCTGCTGACCTTGTTCTCTGGCTGTACAGCAGCTCTGCTGACCTGGTTCTCTACCTCTATAGCAGCACTGCTGACCTGGTTCTCTGGCTCTACAGCGGCTCTGCTGACCTGGTTCTCTGTGTCTACAGCGGCTCTGCTGACCTGGTTCTCTGTCTCTACAGCAACTCTCCTGGCCTGGTTCTCTGGCTCTACAGCGACTTTGCTGACCTGGTTCTCTTGCTCTAAAGCAGCTATGTTGACCTGGTTCTCTGGCTTTACAGCAGCTCTACTGACCTGGTTCTCTGGCTCTATAGCGGCTCTGCTGACCTGGTTCTCAGGCTCTAGAGCAGCTCTGCTGACCTGGTTCTCTGGCTCTAAAGCAGCTCCGCTGACCTGTTTCTCTGGCTGTACAGCGGCTCTGCTGACCTGGTTCTCTGGCTCTAGAACAGCTTTTCTGACCTGGTTCTCAGGCTGTGCAACGGCTCTACTGACCTGGTTCTTTGGCTATAGAGCAGCTCTGCTGACCTTGTTCTCTGGCTGTACAGGAGCTCTGCTGATCTGGTTCTCTAGCTCTATAGCGGCTCTGCTGACCTGGTTCTCTGGCTCTAGAGCGGCTCTGCTGACCTGGTTCTCTGGCTCTAAAGCAGCTCTGCTGACCTGGTTCTCTGGCTCTACAGCAGAACTGTTGACCTAGTTCTCTAGCTCTAAAGCTGCTCTGCTGACCTGGTTCTTTGGCTGTAGAGCAGATCTGCTGACCTTTTTCTCTGGCTGTATAGCAGCTCTGCTGACCTGGTTCTCTGGCTCTATAGCGGCTCTGCTGACCTGGTTCTCAGGCTCTAGAGCAGCTCTGCTGACCTGGTTCTCTGGCTCAAAAGCAGCTCAGCTGACCTGGTTCTCTGGATGTACAGCGGCTCTGCTGACCTGGTTCTCTGGCTCTAAAGCAGCTCTGCTGACCTGGTTCTCTGACTGTAGAGCAGATCTGCTGACCTGGTTCTATGGCTGTACAGCAGCTCTGCTGACCTAGTTCTTTGGCTCTAGAGCAGCTCTACTGACCCGGTTCTCTGGCTCTAGAGCGGCTCTGCTGACCAGGATCTCTGGCTCTACAGCAGCTTTGATGACCTGGTTTTCTGGCTCTACAACGGCTCTGCTGACATGTTTTTCTGTTTGTAAAGCAGCTTTGCTGACCTCGTTCTCTGGCTCCACAACGGCTCTGCTGGCCTGGTTCTGTGGCTCTAAAGAAGCTCTGCTGACCTGGTTCTCTGGCTCTAGAGCGGCTCTGCTGACCTGGTTCTCTGACTCTACAGCAGCTCTGCTGACCTGGTTCTCTGGCTCTAAAACAGCTCTGCTGACCTGGTTCTATGGCTCTAGAGCGGCTCTGCTGACCAGGTTCTCTGGCTCTACAGCAGCTCTGCCTACCTGGTTCTCTGGCTCTACAGCAGCTCTGTTGACCTGGTTCTCTAGCTATAAAGCAGCTCTGCTGACCTGGTTCTCTGGCTCTGGAGCAGCTCTGCTGACCTGGTTCTCTGGCTCTAGAACAGCTTTTCTGACCTGATTCTCAGGCTGTGCAACGGCTCTACTTACCTGGTTCTTTGGCTATAGAGCAGCTCTGCTGACCTTGTTCTCTGGCTGTACAGGAGCTCTGCTGACCTGGTTCTCTAGCTCTATAGCGGCTCTGCTGACCTGGTTCTCTGGCTCTAGAGCGTTTCTGCTAACCTGGTTCTCTGGCTCTAAAGCAGCTCTGCTGACCTGGTTCTCTGGCTCTACAGCAGAACTGTTGACCTGGTTCTCTAGCTCTAAAGCAGCTCTGCTGACCTGGTTCTCTGGCTCTAGAGCACCTCTGCTGACCTGGTTCTCTGGCTCTAGAATAGCTTTCCAGACCTGGTTCTCAGACTGTGCAACGGCTCTACTGACCTGGTTCTTTGGCTATAGAGCAGCTCTGCTGACCTTGTTCTCTGGCTGTACAGCAGCTCTGCTGACCTGGTTCTCTACCTCTATAGCAGCACTGCTGACCTGGTTCTCTGGCTCTACAGCGGCTCTGCTGACCTGGTTCTCTTGCTCTAAAGCAGCTATGTTGACCTGGTTCTCTGGCTTTACAGCAGCTCTGCTGACCTGGTTCTCTGGCTCTAGAGCAGCTCTGCTGACCTGGTTCTCTGGCTCTAAAGCAGCTCCGCTGACCTGTTTCTCTAGAATTCAAACGTTGACTAAGGGCACAATTGTATATTTACACACACATCAATGTTAATAATGGGTAGCAGTAAGTACAGATTGACATCATGATGTGAGGACCGTTTGGTAAATTGCCTTTTTGTTTATTTTTCAGTATGGATGAAATGACCCCTGACGAAGGGTCTGGATTTGACCCGAAATGCATTGGGTTTTGATGAATTATGTCATTTTCGGATGATTTGTGTTTGTTTCACACAGCTTGATTCCAAATGAATCAGATTTGCATGGAATTAATGCAATAAAAAGTTTTGAAATACTGTATACCCGCTCATGAGAGTTCATAACTAAACTCCAAAATTGGTTTATCTGAGTGGTAGCAACATTGTTTGCTGTGTTAACGTGCTCACACCAGCAGGAGAGACCTTCTCTTCATGCACTTTCGTTCATATTCATCTATGTGACGCTTTGGACAATCGTCTTGGTGTTTAGAGCACAAGGAACTAATATTATTGAAAAACGTTTTTACAAAAGAGTGCACGTTGGCATCTATATAGTATATTCACTACCAGTTGTCCGACAGTCTCCAACGGAGCACCACTGAGCAACATGTCGTTTGAAGAAATTGCTTCACTGACGTCAAATAAAGCAGACACTTTAGCATTTTCCCCTGAAGCAGCATCGGAAATATATGAGGCTCTAGAGCAACTCTGCTGACCTGGTTCTCTGGTTCTAGAGCAGCTTTGCTGACCTGGTTCTCAGGCTGTACAACGGCTCTGCTAACCTGGTTCTTTGGCTGTAGAGCAGATCTGCTGACCTTTTTCTCTGGCTGTACAGCAGCTCTGCTGACCTGGTTCTCTGGATCTATAGCGGCTCTGCTGACCTGGTTCTCAGGCTCTAGAGCAGCTCTGCTGACCTGGTTCTCTGGCTCAAAAGCAGCTCAGCTGACCTGGTTCTCTGGATGTACAGCGGCTCTGCTGACCTGGTTCTCTGGCTCTAAAGCAGCTCTGCTGACCTGGTTCTCTGACTGTAGAGCAGATCTGCTGACCTGGTTCTATGGCTGTACAGCAGCTCTGCTGACCTAGTTCTTTGGCTCTAGAGCAGCTCTACTGACCCGGTTCTCTGGCTCTAGAGCGGCTCTGCTGACCAGGTTCTGTGGCTCTAGAGCAGCTTTGATGACCTGGTTTTCTGGCTCTACAACGGCTCTGCTGACATGTTTTTCTGGCTCTAAAGCAGCTTTGCTGACCTCGTTTTCTGGCTCAACAACGGCTCTGCTGGCCTGGTTCTGTGGCTCTAAAGAAGCTCTGCTGACCTGGTTCTCTGGCTCTAGAGCGGCTCTGCTGACCTGGTTCTCTGACTACAGCAGCTCTGCTGACCTGGTTCTCTGGCTCTAGAGCGGCTCTGCTGACCTGGTTCTCTGGCTCTAAAACAGCTCTGCTGACCTGGTTCTCTGGCTCTAGAGCGGCTCTGCTGACCAGGTTCTCTGGCTCTACAGAAGCTCTGCCTACCTGGTTCTCTGGCTCTACAGCAGCTCTGTTGACCTGGTTCTCTAGCTATAAAGCAGCTCTGCTGACCTGGTTCTCTGGCTCTGGAGCAGCTCTGCTGACCTGGTTCTCTGGCTCTAAAGCAGCTCCGCTGACCTGTTTCTCTGGCTGTACAGCGGCTCTGCTGACCTGGTTCTCTGGCTCTAAAGTAGCTCTGCTGACCTGGTTCTCTGGCTGTAGAGCGGATCTGCTGACCTGGTTCTATGGCTCTACAGCAGTTTTGCTGACCTAGTTCTCTGGCTCTAGAGCAGCTCTACTGACCTGGTTCTCTGGCTCTACAAGGGCTTTGCTGACCTGGTTCTCTGGCTCTACAGCAGTTCTGCTGACCTGGTTCACTGGCTCTACAACGGCTCTGCTGGCCTGGTTCTGTGGCTCTAAAGGAGCTCTGGTGACCTGGTTCTCTGGCTCTTGAGCGGCTCTGCTGACCTGGTTCTCTGACTACAGCAGCTCTGCTGACCTGTTTCTCTGGATGTTCAGCAGCTCTGCTGACCTGGTTCTCTGGCTCTAGAGCAGCTCTGCTGACCTGGTTCTTAGGCTCTAGAGCAGCTCTGCTGACCTGGTTCCCTGGCTCTAAAGCAACTCTGCTGACCTGGTTCTCTGGCTCTAGAGCAGCTCTGCTGACCTGGTTCTTAGGCTCTAGAGCAGCTCTGCTGACCTGGTTCTCTGGCTCTAAAGCAAGTCTGCTGACCTGGTTCTCTGGCTCTAGAGCGGCTCTGATGACCAGGTTCTCTGGCTCTACAGCAGCTCTGCCGACCTGGTTTTCTGGCTCTAGAGCAGCTCTGCTGACCTGGTTCTCTGTCTCTAGAACAGCTTTGCTGACCTGGTTCTCAGGCTATGCAGCAGCTCTACTGACCTGGTTCTTTGGCTATAGAGCAGTTCTGCTGACCTTGTTCTCTGGCTGTACAGCAGCTCTGCTGACCTGGTACTCTAGCTCTGTAGCGGCTCTCCTGACCTGGTTCTCTGGCTCTACAGCGGCTCTGCTGACCTGGTTCTCTGGGTCTACAGTGGCTCTGCTGACCTGATTCTCTGCCTCTAGAGCAGCTTTGCTGACGTGGTTCTCAGGATGTACAACGGCTCTGCTGGCTTGGTTCTTTGGCTGTAGAGCAGCTCTGCTGACCTGGTTCTCTGGCTCTAAAGCAGCTCTGCTGACCTGGTTCTTTGGCTCTACAGCAGCTCTGCTGACCTGGTTCTGTGGCTCTAACGCAGCTCTGCTGACCTGGTTTCCCTGGCACTACAGCAGCTCTGCCGACCTGGTTCTTAGGCTCTAGAGAAGCTCTGCTGACCTGGTTCTCTGGATTTAAAGCAGCTCTGCTGAGCTGGTTCTCTGGCTCTTAAACAGTTTCCTGACATGGTTCTCAGGCTGTGCAACGGCTCTACTGACCTGGTTCTTTGGCTATAGAGCAGCTCTGCTGACCTTGTTCTCTGGCTGTACAGCAGCTCTGCTGACCTGGTTCTCTACCTCTATAGCAGCACTGCTGACCTGGTTCTCTGGCTCTACAGCGGCTCTGCTGACCTGGTTCTCTGGGTCTACAGTGGCTCTGCTGACCTGAATCTCTGCCTCTAGAGCAGCTTTGCTGACGTGGTTCTCAGGATGTACAACGGCTCTGCTGGCTTGGTTCTTTGGCTGTAGAGCAGCTCTGCTGACCTGGTTCTCTGGCTCTAAAGCAGCTCTGCTGACCTGGTTCTTTGGCTCTACAGCAGCTCTGCTGACCTGGTTCTGTGGCTCTAACGCAGCTCTGCTGACCTGGTTTCCCTGGCACTACAGCAGCTCTGCCGACCTGGTTCTTAGGCTCTAGAGAAGCTCTGCTGACCTGGTTCTCTGGATTTAAAGCAGCTCTGCTGACCTGGTTCTCTGGCTCTAGAACAGTTTCCTGACATGGTTCTCAGGCTGTGCAACGGCTCTACTGACCTGGTTCTTTGGCTATAGAGCAGCTCTGCTGACCTGGTTCTCTACCTCTATAGCAGCACTGCTGACCTGGTTCTCTGGCTTTACAGCGGCTCTGCTGACCTGGTTCTCTGGGTCTACAGCGGCTCTGCTGACCTGGTTCTCTGTCTCTACAGCAACTCTCCTGGCCTGGTTCTCTGGCTCTACAGTGACTTTGCTGACCTGGTTCTCTTGCTCTAAAGCAGCTATGTTGACCTGGTTCTCTGACTTTACAGCAGCTCTGCTGACCTGGTTCTCTGGCTCTATAGCGGCTCTGCTGACCGGGTTCTCAGGCTCTAGAGCAGCTCTGCTGACCTGGTTCTCTGGCTCTAAAGCAGCTCCGCTGACCTGTTTCTCTGGCTGTACAGCGGCTCTGCTGACCTGGTTCTCTGGCTCTAAAGCAGCTATGCTGACCTGGTTCTCTGGCTGTAGAGCGGATCTGCTGACCTGGTTCTATGGCTCCACAGCAGCTTTGCTGACCTAGTTCTCTGGCTCTAGAGCAGCTCTACTGACCTGGTTCTCTGGCTCTACAAGGGCTTTGCTGACCTGGTTCTCTGGCTCTACAGCAGTTCTGCTGACCTGGTTCTCTGGCTCTACAACGACTCTGCTGGCCTGGTTCTGTGGCTCTAAAGGAGCTCTGGTGACCTGGTTCTCTGGCTCTAGAGCGGCTCTGCTGACCTGGTTGTCTGACTACAGCAGCTCTGCTGACCTGGTTCTCTGGTTGTACAGCAGCTCTGCTGACCTGGTTCTCTGGCTCTAGAGCAGCTCTGCTGACCTGGTTCTTAGGCTCTAGAGCAGCTCTGCTGACCTGGTTCTCTGGCTCTAAAGCAACTCTGCTGACCTGGTTCTCTGGCTCTTGAGCGGCTCTGCTGACCAGGTTCTCTGGCTCTACAGCAGCTCTGCTGACCTGGTTTTCTGGCTCTAGAGCAGCTCTGCTGACCTGGTTCTCTGTCTCTAGAACAGCTTTGCTAACCTGGTTCTCAGGCTATGCAGCAGCTCTACTGACCTAGTTCTTTGGCTATAGAGCAGTTCTGCTGACCTTGTTCTCTGGCTGTACAGCAGCTCTGCTGACCTGGTACTCTAGCTCTATAGCGGCTCTGCTGACCTGGTTCTCTGGCTCCAGAGCAGCATCACTGACCTGGTTCTCAGACTGTACAATGGCTCTCCTGACCTGGTTCTCTAGCTCGAGAGCAGCTCTGCTGACCTGGTTCTCCGGCTGTACAGCAGCTCTGTTGACCTGGTTCTCTGGCTCTATAGTGGCTCTCCTGACCTGGTTCTCTGGCTCTACAGTGGCTGTGCTGACCTGGTTCTCTGGCTCTACAGCGAATCTGCTGACCTGGTTCTCTGGCTCTACAGCGAATCTGCTGACCTGGAAATCTAGCTCAAAAGCAGCTCTGCTGACCTGGTTCTGTGGCTCTACAGCAGCTCTGCTGACCTGTTGCTCTGGCTCTATAGCGGCTCTGCTGACCTGGTTCTCTGGCTCTACAACGGCTCTGCTGGCCTGGTTCTGTGGCTCTAAAGGAGGTCTGGTGACCTGGTTCTCTGGCTCTAGAGCGGCTCTGCTGACCTGGTTCTCTGACTCTACAGCAGCTCTGCTGACCTGGTTCTCTGGCTCTAGAGCGGCTCTGCTGACCTGGTTCTCTTGCTCTAAAGCAGCTCTGCTGACCTGGTTCTCTGGCTCTAAAGCAGCTCTACTGACCTGATTCTTTGGCTCTACAACAGCTCCGTTGACCTGGTTCTCTGGCTCTAAAGCAGCTCTGCTGACCTGGTTCTCTGGCTCTAGAGCAGCTTCTTTGACCTGGTTCTCAGACTGTACAATGGCTCTGCTGACCTGGTTCTCTGGCTCTATAGTGGCTCTCCTGACCTGGTTCTCTGGCTCTACAGTGGCTCTGCTAACCTGGTTCTCTTGCTCTACAGCGACTCTGCTGACCTGGTTCTCTGGCTCTACAGCGAATCTGCGGACCTCGAAATCTAGCTCAAAAGCAGCTCTGCCGACCTGGTTCTGTGGCTCTACAGCAGCTCTGCTGACCTGGTTCTCTGGCTCTATAGCAACTCTGCTGATCTGGTTCTCTGGCTCTACAACAGCTCTGCTGACCTGGTTCTCTGGCTCTAGAACAGCTTTGCTGACCTGGTTCTCAGGCTATGCAGCAGCTCTACTGACCTGGTTCTTTGGCTATAGAGCAGTTCTGCTGACCTTGTTCTCTGGCTGTACAGCAGCTCTGCTGACCTGGTACTCTAGCTCTATAGCGGCTCTGCTGACCTGGTTCTCTGGCTCTAGAGCAGCTCTGCTGACCTTGTTCTCTGGCTGTACAGCAGCTCTGCTGACCTGGTACTCTAGCTCTATAGCGGCTCTGCTGACCTGGTTCTCTGGCTCCAGAGCAGCATCACTGACCTGGTTCTCAGACTGTACAATGGCTCTCCTGACCTGGTTCTCTAGCTCGAGAGCAGCTCTGCTGACCTGGTTCTCCGGCTGTACAGCAGCTCTGTTGACCTGGTTCTCTGGCTCTATAGTGGCTCTCCTGACCTGGTTCTCTGGCTCTACAGTGGCTGTGCTGACCTGGTTCTCTGGCTCTACAGCGAATCTGCTGACCTGGTTCTCTGGCTCTACAGCGAATCTGCTGACCTGGAAATCTAGCTCAAAAGCAGCTCTGCTGACCTGGTTCTGTGGCTCTACAGCAGCTCTGCTGACCTGTTGCTCTGGCTCTATAGCGGCTCTGCTGACCTGGTTCTCTGGCTCTACAACGGCTCTGCTGGCCTGGTTCTGTGGCTCTAAAGGAGGTCTGGTGACCTGGTTCTCTGGCTCTAGAGCGGCTCTGCTGACCTGGTTCTCTGACTCTACAGCAGCTCTGCTGACCTGGTTCTCTGGCTCTAGAGCGGCTCTGCTGACCTGGTTCTCTTGCTCTAAAGCAGCTCTGCTGACCTGGTTCTCTGGCTCTAAAGCAGCTCTACTGACCTGATTCTTTGGCTCTACAACAGCTCCGTTGACCTGGTTCTCTGGCTCTAAAGCAGCTCTGCTGACCTGGTTCTCTGGCTCTAGAGCAGCTTCTTTGACCTGGTTCTCAGACTGTACAATGGCTCTGCTGACCTGGTTCTCTGGCTCTATAGTGGCTCTCCTGACCTGGTTCTATGGCTCTACAGTGGCTCTGCTAACCTGGTTCTCTTGCTCTACAGCGACTCTGCTGACCTGGTTCTCTGGCTCTACAGCGAATCTGCGGACCTCGAAATCTAGCTCAAAAGCAGCTCTGCCGACCTGGTTCTGTGGCTCTACAGCAGCTCTGCTGACCTGGTTCTCTGGCTCTATAGCAACTCTGCTGATCTGGTTCTCTGGCTCTACAACAGCTCTGCTGACCTGGTTCTCTGGCTCTAGAACAGCTTTGCTGACCTGGTTCTCAGGCTATGCAGCAGCTCTACTGACCTGGTTCTTTGGCTATAGAGCAGTTCTGCTGACCTTGTTCTCTGGCTGTACAGCAGCTCTGCTGACCTGGTACTCTAGCTCTATAGCGGCTCTGCTGACCTGGTTCTCTGGCTCTAGAGCAGCTCTGCTGACCTGGTTCTCTGGCTCTAGAGCAGCTTTGCTGACCTGGTTCTCAGGCTGTACAACGGCTCTGCTAACCTGGTTCTTTGCCTGTAGAGCAGATCTGCTGACATTTTTCTCTGGCTGTACAGCAGCTCTGCTGACCTGGTTCTCTGGCTCTATAGCGGCTCTGCTGACCTGGTTCTCAGGCTCTAGAGCAGCTCTGCTGACCTGGTTCTCTGGCTCAAAAGCAGCTCAGCTGACCTGGTTCTCTGGATGTACAGCGGCTCTGCTGACCTGGTTCTCTGGCTCTAAAGCAGCTCTGCTGACCTGGTTCTCTGACTGTAGAGCAGATCTGCTGACCTGGTTCTATGGCTGTACAGCAGCTCTGCTGACCTAGTTCTTTGGCTCTAGAGCAGCTCTACTGACCCGGTTCTCTGGCTCTAGAGCGGCTCTGCTGACCAGGTTCTGTGGCTCTACAGCAGCTTTGATGACCTGGTTTTCTGGCTCTACAACGGCTCTGCTGACATGTTTTTCTGGCTGTAAAGCAGCTTTGCTGACCTCGTTTTCTGGCTCAACAACGGCTCTGCTGGCCTGGTTCTGTGGCTCTAAAGAAGCTCTGCTGACCTGGTTCTCTGGCTCTAGAGCGGCTCTGCTGACCTGGTTCTCTGACTCTACAGCAGCTCTGCTGACCTGGTTCTCTGGCTCTAGAGCGGCTCTGCTGACCTGGTTCTCTGGCTCTAAAACAGCTCTGCTGACCTGGTTCTCTGGCTCTAGAGCGGCTCTGCTGACCAGGTTCTCTGGCTCTACAGAAGCTCTGCCTACCTGGTTCTCTGGCTCTACAGCAGCTCTGTTGACCTGGTTCTGTAGCTATAAAGCAGCTCTGCTGACCTGGTTCTCTGGCTCTGGAGCAGCTCTGCCGACCTGGTTCTCTGGCTCTAGAACAGCTTTTCTGACCTGGTTCTCAGGCTGTGCAACGGCTCTACTGACCTGGTTCTTTGGCTTTAGAGAAGCTCTTCTGACCTTGTTCTCTGGCTGTACAGGAGCTCTGCTGACCTGGTTCTCTAGCTCTATAGCGGCTCTGCTGACCTGGTTCTGTGGCTCTAGAGCGGCTCTGCTGACCTGGTTCTCTGGCTCTAAAGCAGCTCTGCTGACCTGGTTCTCTGGCTCTACAGCAGAACTGTTGACCTGGTTCTCTAGCTCTAAAGCAGCTCTGCTGACCTGGTTCTCTGGCTCTGGAGCAGCTCTGCTGACCTGGTTCTCTGGCTCTAGAATAGCTTTCTAGACCTGGTTCTCAGGCTGTGCAACGGCTCTACTGACCTGGTTCTTTGGCTATAGAGCAGCTCTGCTGACCTTGTTCTCTGGCTGTACAGCAGCTCTGCTGACCTGGTTCTCTACCTCTATAGCAGCACTGCTGACCTGGTTCTCTGGCTTTACAGCGGCTCTGCTGACCTGGTTCTCTGGGTCTACAGCGGCTCTGCTGACCTGGTTCTCTGTCTCTACAGCAACTCTCCTGGCCTGGTTCTCTGGCTCTACAGCGAGTTTGCTGACCTGGTTCTCTTGCTCTAAAGCAGCTATGTTGACCTGGTTCTCTGGCTTTACAGCAGCTCTGCTGACCTGGTTCTCTGGCTGTACAGCGGCTCTGCTGACCTGGTTCTCTGGCTCTAAAGCAGCTCTGCTGACCTGGTTCTCCGGCTGTAGAGCGGATCTGCTGACCTGGTTCTATGGCTCTACAGCAGCTTTGCTGACCTAGTTCTCTGGCTCTAGAGCAGCTCTACTGAGCTGGTTCTCTGGCTCTACAAGGGCTTTGCTGACCTGGTTCTCTGGCTCTACAGCAGTTCTGCTGACCTGGTTCTCTGGCTCTACAACGGCTCTGCTGGCCTGGTTCTGTGGCTCTAAAGGAGCTCTGGTGACCTGGTTCTCTGGCTCTAGAGCGGCTCTGCTGACCTGGTTATCTGACTACAGCAGCTCTGCTGACCTGGTTCTCTGGCTGTTCAGCAGCTCTGCTGACCTGGTTCTCTGGCTCTAGAGCAGCTCTGCTGACCTGGTTCTTAGGCTCTAGAGCAGCTCTGCTGACCTGGTTCCCTGGCTCTAAAGCAACTCTGCTGACCTGGTTCTCTGGCTCTAGAGCAGCTCTGCTGACCTGGTTCTTAGGCTCTAGAGCAACTCTTCTGACCTGGTTCTCTGGCTCTAAAGCAACTCTGCTGACCTGGTTCTCTGGCTCTAGAGCGGCTCTGATGACCAGGTTCTCTGGCTCTACAGCAGCTCTGCTGACCTTGTTTTCTGGCTCTAGAGCAGCTCTGCTGACCTGGTTCTCTGTCTCTAGAACAGCTTTGCTGACCTGGTTCTCAGGCTATGCAGCAGCTCTACTGACCTGGTTCTTTGGCGATAGAGCAGTTCTGCTGACCTTGTTCTCTGGCTGTACAGCAGCTCTGCTGACCTGGTACTCTAGCTCTATAGCGGCTCTGCTGACCTGGTTCTCTGGCTCTACAGCGGCTCTGCTGACCTGGTTCTCTGGGTCTACAGTGGCTCTGCTGACCTGATTCTCCGCCTCTAGAGCAGCTTTGCTGACGTGGTTCTCAGGATGTACAACGGCTCTGCTGGCGTGGTTCTTTGGCTGTAGAGCAGCTCTGCTGACCTGGTTCTCTGGCTCTAAAGCAGCTCTGCTGACCTGGTTCTTTGGCTCTACAGCAGCTCTGCTGACCTGGTTCTGTGGCTCTAATGCAGCTCTGCTGAACTGGTTTCCCTGGTTCTACAGCAGCTCTGCTGACCGGGTTCTCTGGCTCTAGAGCAGCTCTGCTGACCTGGTTCTTAGGCTTAGAGCTGCTCTGCTGACCTGGTTCTCTGGCTCTAGAGCAGCTTTGCAGACCTGGTTCTCAGGCTGTACAACGGCTCTGCTAACCTGGTTCTATGGCTGTACAGCAGCTCTGCTGACCTAGTTCTTTGGCTCTAGAGCAGCTCTACTGACCCGGTTCTCTGGCTCTACAGCAGCTCTGCTGACCTGGTTCTCTGGCTCTAAAACAGGTCTGCTGACCTGGTTCTCTGGCTCTAGAGCGGCTCTGCTGACCAGGTTCTCTGGCTCTACAGCAGCTCTGCCTACCTGGTTCTCTGGCTCTACAGCAGCTCTGTTGACCTGGTTCTCTAGCTATAAAGCAGCTCTGCTGACCTGGTTCTCTGGCTCTGGAGCAGCTCTTCTGACCTGGTTCTCTGGCTCTAGAACAGCTTTTCTGACCTGGTTCTCAGGCTGTGCAACGGCTCTACTGACCTGGTTCTTTGGCTATAGAGCAGCTCTGCTGACCTTGTTCTCTGGCTGTACAGGAGCTCTGCTGACCTGGTTCTCTAGCTCTATAGCGGCTCTGCTGACCTGGTTCTCTGGCTCTAGAGCGGCTCTGCTGACCTGGTTCTCTGGCTCTAAAGCAGCTCTGCTGACCTGGTTCTCTGGCTCTACAGCAGAACTGTTGACCTGGTTCTCTAGCTCTAAAGCAGCTCTGCTGACCTGGTTCTCTGGCTCTGGAGCAGCTCTGCTGACCTGGTTCTCTGGCTCTAGAATAGCTTTCCAGACCTGGTTCTCAGGCTGTGCAACGGCTCTACTGACCTGGTTCTTTGGCTATAGAGCAGCTCTGCTGACCTTGTTCTCTGGCTGTACAGCAGCTCTGCTGACCTGGTTCTCTACCTCTATAGCAGCACTGCTGACCTGGTTCTCTGGCTCTACAGCGGCTCTGCTGACCTGGTTCTCTGTGTCTACAGCGGCTCTGCTGACCTGGTTCTCTGTCTCTACAGCAACTCTCCTGGCCTGGTTCTCTGGCTCTACAGCGACTTTGCTGACCTGGTTCTCTTGCTCTAAAGCAGCTATGTTGACCTGGTTCTCTGGCTTTACAGCAGCTCTGCTGACCTGGTTCTCTGGCTCTATAGCGGCTCTGCTGACCTGGTTCTCAGGCTCTGGAGCAGCTCTGCTGACCTGGTTCTCTGGCTCTAAAGCAGCTCCGCTGACCTGTTTCTCTGGCTGTACAGCGGCTCTGCTGACCTGGTTCTCTGGCTCTAGAACAGCTTTTCTGACCTGGTTCTCAGGCTGTTCAACGGCTCTACTGACCTGGTTCTTTGGCTATAGAGCAGCTCTGCTGACCTTGTTCTCTGGCTGTACAGGAGCTCTGCTGATCTGGTTCTCTAGCTCTATAGCGGCTCTGCTGACCTGGTTCTCTGGCTCTAGAGCGGCTCTGCTGACCTGGTTCTCTGGCTCTAAAGCAGCTCTGCTGACCTGGTTCTCTGGCTCTACAGCAGAACTGTTGACCTAGTTCTCTAGCTCTAAAGCTGCTCTGCTGACCTGGTTCTTTGGCTGTAGAGCAGATCTGCTGACCTTTTTCTCTGGCTGTATAGCAGCTCTGCTGACCTGGTTCTCTGGCTCTATAGCGGCTCTGCTGACCTGGTTCTCAGGCTCTAGAGCAGCTCTGCTGACCTGGTTCTCTGGCTCAAAAGCAGCTCAGCTGACCTGGTTCTCTGGATGTACAGCGGCTCTGCTGACCTGGTTCTCTGGCTCTAAAGCAGCTCTGCTGACCTGGTTCTCTGACTGTAGAGCAGATCTGCTGACCTGGTTCTATGGCTGTACAGCAGCTCTGCTGACCTAGTTCTTTGGCTCTAGAGCAGCTCTACTGACCCGGTTCTCTGGCTCTAGAGCGGCTCTGCTGACCAGGATCTCTGGCTCTACAGCAGCTTTGATGACCTGGTTTTCTGGCTCTACAACGGCTCTGCTGACATGTTTTTCTGTTTGTAAAGCAGCTTTGCTGACCTCGTTCTCTGGCTCTACAAAGGCTCTGCTGGCCTGGTTCTGTGGCTCTAAAGAAGCTCTGCTGACCTGGTTCTCTGGCTCTAGAGCGGCTCTGCTGACCTGGTTCTCTGACTCTACAGCAGCTCTGCTGACCTGGTTCTCTGGCTCTAAAACAGCTCTGCTGACCTGGTTCTCTGGCTCTAGAGCGGCTCTGCTGACCAGGTTCTCTGGCTCTACAGCAGCTCTGCCTACCTGGTTCTCTGGCTCTACAGCAGCTCTGTTGACCTGGTTCTCTAGCTATAAAGCAGCTCAGCTGACCTGGTTCTCTGGCTCTGGAGCAGCTCTGCTGACCTGGTTCTCTGGCTCTAGAACAGCTTTTCTGACCTGATTCTCAGGCTGTGCAACGGCTCTACTTACCTGGTTCTTTGGCTATAGAGCAGCTCTGCTGACCTTGTTCTCTGGCTGTACAGGAGCTCTGCTGACCTGGTTCTCTAGCTCTATAGCGGCTCTGCTGACCTGGTTCTCTGGCTCTAGAGCGTTTCTGCTAACCTGGTTCTCTGGCTCTAAAGCAGCTCTGTTGACCTGGTTCTCTGGCTCTACAGCAGAACTGTTGACCTGGTTCTCTAGCTCTAAAGCAGCTCTGCTGACCTGGTTCTCTGGCTCTGGAGCAGCTCTGCTGACCTGGTTCTCTGGCTCTAGAATAGCTTTCCAGACCTGGTTCTCAGACTGTGCAACGGCTCTACTGACCTGGTTCTTTGGCTATAGAGCAGCTCTGCTGACCTTGTTCTCTGGCTGTACAGCAGCTCTGCTGACCTGGTTCTCTACCTCTATAGCAGCACTGCTGACCTGGTTCTCTGGCTCTACAGCGGCTCTGCTGACCTGGTTCTCTGGGTCTACAGCGGCTCTGCTGACCTGGTTCTCTGTCTCTACAGCAACTCTCCTGGCCTGGTTCTCTGGCTCTACAGCGACTTTGCTGACCTGGTTCTCTTGCTCTAAAGCAGCTATGTTGACCTGGTTCTCTGGCTTTACAGCAGCTCTGCTGACCTGGTTCTCGGGCTCTATAGCGGCTCTGCTGACCTGGTTCTCAGGCTCTAGAGCAGCTCTGCTGACCTGGTTCTCTTGCTCTAAAGTAGCTCCGCTGACCTGTTTCTCTGGCTGTACAGCGGCTCTGCTGACCTGGTTCTCTGGCTCTAGAACAGCTTTTCTGACCTGGTTCTCAGGCTGTGCAACGGCTCTACTGACCTGGTTCTTTGGCTATAGAGCAGCTCTGCTGACCTTGTTCTCTGGCTGTACAGGAGCTCTGCTGACCTGGTTCTCTAGCTCTATAGCGGCTCTGCTGACCTGGTTCTCTGGCTCTACAGCAGCTCTGTTGACCTGGTTCTGTAGCTATAAAGCAGCTCTGCTGACCTGGTTCTCTGGCTCTGGAGCAGCTCTGCCGACCTGGTTCTCTGGCTCTAGAACAGCTTTTCTGACCTGGTTCTCAGGCTGTGCAACGGCTCTACTGACCTGGTTCTTTGGCTATAGAGCAGCTCTGCTGACCTTGTTCTCTGGCTGTACAGGAGCTCTGCTGACCTGGTTCTCTAGCTCTATAGCGGCTCTGCTGACCTGGTTCTCTGGCTCTAGAGCGGCTCTGCTGACCTGGTTCTCTGGCTCTAAAGCAGCTCTGCTGACCTGGTTCTCTGGCTCTACAGCAGAACTGTTGACCTGGTTCTCTAGCTCTAAAGCAGCTCTGCTGACCTGGTTCTCTGGCTGTACAGCAGCTCTGCTGACCTAGTTCTTTGGCTCTAGAGCAGCTCTACTGACCCGGTTCTCTGGCTCTAGAGCGGCTCTGCTGACCAGGTTCTCTGGCTCTACAGCAGCTTTGATGACCTGGTTTTCTGGCTCTACAACGGCTCTGCTGACATGTTTTTCTGTTTGTAAAGCAGCTTTGCTGACCTCGTTCTCTGGCACTACAACGGCTCTGCTGGCCTGGTTCTGTGGCTCTAAAGAAGCTCTGCTGACCTGGTTCTCTGGCTCTAGAGCGGCTCTGCTGACCTGGTTCTCTGACTCTACAGCAGCTCTGCTGACCTGGTTCTCTGGCTCTAAAACAGCTCTGCTGACCTGGTTCTATGGCTCTAGAGCGGCTCTGCTGACCAGGTTCTCTGGCTCTACAGCAGCTCTGCCTACCTGGTTCTCTGGCTCTACAGCAGCTCTGTTGACCTGGTTCTCTAGCTATAAAGCAGCTCTGCTGACCTGGTTCTCTGGCTCTGGAGCAGCTCTGCTGACCTGGTTCTCTGGCTCTAGAACAGCTTTTCTGACCTGATTCTCAGGCTGTGCAACGGCTCTACTTACCTGGTTCTTTGGCTATAGAGCAGCTCTGCTGACCTTGTTCTCTGGCTGTACAGGAGCTCTGCTGACCTGGTTCTCTAGCTCTATAGCGGCTCTGCTGACCTGGTTCTCTGGCTCTAGAGCGTTTCTGCTAACCTGGTTCTCTGGCTCTAAAGCAGCTCTGCTGACCTGGTTCTCTGGCTCTACAGCAGAACTGTTGACCTGGTTCTCTAGCTCTAAAGCAGCTCTGCTGACCTGGTTCTCTGGCTCTGGAGCAGCTCTGCTGACCTGGTTCTCTGGCTCTAGAATAGCTTTCCAGACCTGGTTCTCAGACTGTGCAACGGCTCTACTGACCTGGTTCTTTGGCTATAGAGCAGCTCTGCTGACCTTGTTCTCTGGCTGTACAGCAGCTCTGCTGACCTGGTTCTCTACCTCTATAGCAGCACTGCTGACCTGGTTCTCTGGCTCTACAGCGGCTCTGCTGACCTGGTTCTCTGGGTCTACAGCGGCTCTGCTGACCTGGTTCTCTGTCTCTACAGCAACTCTCCTGGCCTGGTTCTCTGGCTCTACAGCGACTTTGCTGACCTGGTTCTCTTGCTCTAAAGCAGCTATGTTGACCTGGTTCTCTGGCTTTACAGCAGCTCTGCTGACCTGGTTCTCGGGCTCTATAGCGGCTCTGCTGACCTGGTTCTCAGGCTCTAGAGCAGCTCTGCTGACCTGGTTCTCTGGCTCTAAAGTAGCTCCGCTGACCTGTTTCTCTGGCTGTACAGCGGCTCTGCTGACCTGGTTCTCTGGCTCTAGAACAGCTTTTCTGACCTGGTTCTCAGGCTGTGCAACGGCTCTACTGACCTGGTTCTTTGGCTATAGAGCAGCTCTGCTGACCTTGTTCTCTGGCTGTACAGGAGCTCTGCTGACCTGGTTCTCTAGCTCTATAGCGGCTCTGCTGACCTGGTTCTCTGGCTCTAGAGCGGCTCTGCTGACCTGGTTCTCTGGCTCTAAAGCAGCTCTGCTGACCTGGTTCTCTGGCTCTACAGCAGAACTGTTGACCTGGTTCTCTAGCTCTAAAGCAGCTCTGCTGACCTGGTTCTCTGGCTCTGGAGCAGCTCTGCTGACCTGGTTCTCTGGCTCTAGAATAGCTTTCCAGACCTGGTTCTCAGGCTGTGCAACGGCTCTACTGACCTGGTTCTTTGGCTATAGAGCAGCTCTGCTGACCTTGTTCTCTGGCTGTACAGCAGCTCTGCTGACCTGGTTCTCTACCTCTATAGCAGCACTGCTGACCTGGTTCTCTGGCTTTACAGCGGCTCTGCTGACCTGGTTCCCTGGGTCTACAGCAGCTCTGCTGACCTGGTTCTCTGTCTCTACAGCAACTCTCCTGGCCTGGTTCTCTGGCTCTACAGCGACTTTGCTGACCTGGTTCTCTTGCTCTAAAGCAGCTATGTTGACCTGGTTCTCTGGCTTTACAGCAGCTCTGCTGACCTGGTTCTCTGGCTCTAGAGCAGCTCTGCTGACCTGGTTCTCTGGCTCTAAAGCAGCTCCGCTGACCTGTTTCTCTAGAATTCAAACGTTGACTAAGGGCACAATTGTATATTTACACACACATCAATGTTAATAATGGGTAGCAGTAAGTACAGATTGATATCATGATGTGAGGACCGTTTGGTAAATTGCCTTTTTGTTTATTTTTCAGTATGGATGAAACGACCCCTGACGAAGGGTCTGGATTTGACCCGAAATGCATTGGGTTTTGATGAATTATGTCATTTTCGGATGATTTGTGTTTGTTTCACACAACTTGATTCCAAATTAATCAGATTTGCATGGAATTAATGCAATAAAAAGTTTTGAAATACTGTATACCCGCTCATGAGCGTTCATAACTAAACTCCAAAATTGGTTTATCTGAGTGGTAGCAACATTGTTTGCTGTGTTAACGTGCTCACACCAGCAGGAGAGACCTTCTCTTCATGCACTTTCGTTCATATTCATCTATGTGACGCTTTGGACAATCGTCTTGGTGTTTAGAGCACAAGGAACTAATATTATTGAAAAACGTTTTTACAAAAGAGTGCACGTTGGCATCTATATAGTATATTCACTACCAGTTGTCCGACAGTCTCCAACGGAGCACCACTGAGCAACATGTCGTTTGAAGAAATTGCTTCACTGACGTCAAATAAAGCAGACACTTTAGCATTTTCCCCTGAAGCAGCATCGGAAATATATGAGGCTCTAGAGCAACTCTGCTGACCTGGTTCTCTGGTTCTAGAGCAGCTTTGCTGACCTGGTTCTCAGGCTGTACAACGGCTCTGCTAACCTGGTTCTTTGGCTGTAGAGCAGATCTGCTGACCTTTTTCTCTGGCTGTACAGCAGCTCTGCTGACCTGGTTCTCTGGATCTATAGCGGCTCTGCTGACCTGGTTCTCAGGCTCTAGAGCAGCTCTGCTGACCTGGTTCTCTGGCTCAAAAGCAGCTCAGCTGACCTGGTTCTCTGGATGTACAGCGGCTCTGCTGACCTGGTTCTCTGGCTCTAAAGCAGCTCTGCTGACCTGGTTCTCTGACTGTAGAGCAGATCTGCTGACCTGGTTCTATGGCTGTACAGCAGCTCTACTGACCTACTTCTTTGGCTCTAGAGCAGCTCTACTGACCCGGTTCTCTGGCTCTAGAGCGGCTCTGCTGACCAGGTTCTCTGGCTCTACAGCAGCTTTGATGACCTGGTTTTCTGGCTCTACAACGGCTCTGCTGACATGTTTTTCTGTCTGTAAAGCAGCTTTGCTGACCTCGTTCTCTGGCTCTACAACGGCTCTGCTGGCCTGGTTCTGTGGCTCTAAAGAAGCACTGCTGACCTGGTTCTCTGGCTCTAGAGCGGCTCTGCTGACCTGGTTCTCTGACTCTACAGCAGCTCTGCTGACCTGGTTCTCTGGCTCTAGAGCGGCTCTGCTGACCTGGTTCTCTGGCTCTAAAACAGCTCTGCTGACCTGGTTCTCTGGCTCTAGAGTGGCTCTGCTGACCAGGTTCTCTGGCTCTACAGCAGCTCTGCCTATCTGGTTCTCTGGCTCTACAGCAGCTCTGTTGACCTGGTTCTCTAGCTATAAAGCAGCTCTGCTGACCTGGTTCTCTGGCTCTGGAGCAGCTCTGCTGACCTGGTTCTCTGGCTCTAGAACAGCTTTTCTGACCTAGTTCTCAGGCTGTACAACGGCTCTACTGACCTGGTTCTTTGGCTATAGAGCAGCTCTGCTGAACTTGTTCTCTGGCTGTACAGGAGCTCTGCTGACCTGGTTCTCTAGCTCTATAGCGGCTCTGCTGACCTGGTTCTCTGGCTCTAGAGCGGCTCTGCTGACCTGGTTCTCTGGCTCTAAAGCAGCTCTGCTGACCTGGTTCTCTGGCTCTACAGCAGAACTGTTGACCTGGTTCTCTAGCTCTAAAGCAGCTCTGCTGACCTGGTTCTCTGGCTCTGGAGCAGCTCTGCTGACCTGGTTCTCTGGCTCTAGAATAGCTTTTCTGACCTGGTTCTCAGGCTGTGCAACGGCTCTACTGACCTGGTTCTTTGGCTATAGAGCAGCTCTGCTGAACTTGTTCTCTGGCTGTACAGGAGCTCTGCTGACCTGGTTCTCTAGCTCTATAGCGGCTCTGCTGACCTGGTTCTCTGGCTATAGAGCAGATCTGCTGACCTTGTTCTCTGGCTGTACAGCAGCTCTGCTGACCTGGTTCTCTACCTCTATAGCAGAACTGCTGACCTGGTTCTCTGGCTCTACAGCGGCTCTGCTGACCTGGTTCTCTGGGTCTACAGCGGCTCTGCTGACCTGGTTCTCTGTCTCTACAGCAACTCTCCTGGCCTGGTTCTCTGGCTCTACAGCGACTTTGCTGACCTGGTTCTCTTGCTCTAAAGCAGCTATGTTGACCTGGTTCTCTGGCTTTACAGCAGCTCTGCTGACCTGGTTCTCTGGCTCTATAGCGGCTCTGCTGACCTGGTTCTCAGGCTCTAGAGCAGCTCTGCTGACCTGGTTCTCTGGCTCTAAAGCAGCTCCGTTGACCTGTTTCTCTGGCTGTACAGCGGCTCTGCTGACCTGGTTCTCTGGCTCTAAAGCAGCTCTGCTGACCTGGATCTCTGGCTGTAGAGCGGATCTGCTGACCTGGTTCTATGGTTCTACAGCAGCTCTGCTGACCTAGTTCTCTGGCTCTAGAGCAGCTCTACTGACATGGTTCTCTGGCTCTACAAGGGCTTTGCTGACCTGGTTCTCTGGCTCTACAGCAGTTCTGCTGACCTGGTTCTCTGGCTCTACAACGGCTCTGCTGGCCTGGTTCTGTGGCTCTAAAGGAGCTCTGGTGACCTGGTTCTCTGGCTCTAGAGCGGCTCTGCTGACCTGGTTCTCTGACTACAGCAGCTCTGCTGACTTGGTTCTCTGGCTGTACAGCAGCTCTGCTGACCTGGTTCTCTGGCTCTAGAACAGCTCTGCTGACCTGGTTCTTAGGCTCTAGAGCAGCTCTGCTGACCTGGTTCTCTGGCTCTAAAGCAACTCTGCTGACCTGGTTCTCTGGCTCTAGAGCGGCTCTGCTGACCAGGTTCTCTGGTTCTACAGCAGCTCTGCTGACCTGGTTTTCTGGCTCTAGAGCAGCTCTGCTGACCTGGTTCTCTGTCTCTAGAACAGATTTGCTGACCTGGTTCTCAGGCTATGCAGCAGCTCTACTGACCTGGTTCTTTGGCTATAGAGCAGTTCTGCTGACCTTGTTCTCTGGCTGTACAGCAGCTCTGCTGACCTGGTACTCTAGCTCTATAGCGGCTCTGCTGACCTGGTTCTCTGGCTCTACAGCGGCTCTGCTGACCTGGTTCTCTGGGTCTACAGTGGCTCTGCTGACCTGATTCTTTGCCTCTAGAGCAGCTTTGCTGACGTGGTTCTCAGGCTGTAGAGCAGCTCTGATGACCAGGTTCTCTGGCTCTACAGCAGCTCTGCTGACCTGGTTTTCTGGCTCTAGAGCAGCTCTGCTGACCTGGTTCTCTGTCTCTAGAACAGCTTTGCTGACCTGGTTCTCAGGCTATGCAGCAGCTCTACTGACCTGGTTCTTTGGCGATAGAGCAGTTCTGCTGACCTTGTTCTCTGGCTGTACAGCAGCTCTGCTGACCTGGTACTCTAGCTCTATAGCGGCTCTGCTGACCTGGTTCTCTGGCTCTACAGCGGCTCTGCTGACCTGGTTCTCTGGGTCCACAGTGGCTCTGCTGACCTGATTCTCCGCCTCTAGAGCAGCTTTGCTGACGTGGTTCTCAGGATGTACAACGGCTCTGCTGGCGTGGTTCTTTGGCTGTAGAGCAGCTCTGCTGACCTGGTTCTCTGGCTCTAAAGCAGCTCTGCTGACCTGGTTCTTTGGCTCTACAGCAGCTCTGCTGACCTGGTTCTGTGGCTCTAATGCAGCTCTGATGAACTGGTTTCCCTGGTTCTACAGCAGCTCTGCTGACCGGGTTCTCTGGCTCTAGAGCAGCTCTGCTGACCTGGTTCTTAGGCTTAGAGCTGCTCTGCTGACCTGGTTCTCTGGCTCTAAAGCAGCTCTGCTGACCTGGTTCTCTGACTGTAGAGCAGATCTGCTGACCTGGTTCTATGGCTGTACAGCAGCTCTGCTGACCTAGTTCTTTGGCTCTAGAGCAGCTCTACTGACCCGGTTCTCTGGCTCTACAGCAGCTCTGCTGACCTGGTTCTCTGGCTCTAAAACAGGTCTGCTGACCTGGTTCTCTGGCTCTAGAGCGGCTCTGCTGACCAGGTTCTCTGGCTCTACAGCAGCTCTGCCTTCCTGGCTCTCTGGCTCTACAGCAGCTCTGTTGACCTGGTTCTCTAGCTATAAAGCAGCTCTGCTGACCTGGTTCTCTGGCTCTGGAGCAGCTCTTCTGACCTGGTTCTCTGGCTCTAGAACAGCTTTTCTGACCTGGTTCTCAGGCTGTGCAACGGCTCTACTGACCTGGTTCTTTGGCTATAGAGCAGCTCTGCTGACCTTGTTCTCTGGCTGTACAGGAGCTCTGCTGACCTGGTTCTTTAGCTCTATAGAGGCTCTGCTGACCTGGTTCTCTGGCTCTAGAGCGGCTCTGCTGACCTGGTTCTCTGGCTCTAAAGCAGCTCTGCTGACCTGGTTCTCTGGCTCTACAGCAGAACTGTTGACCTGGTTCTCTAGCTCTAAAGCAGCTCTGCTGACCTGGTTCTCTGGCTCTGGAGCAGCTCTGCTGACCTGGTTCTCTGGCTCTAGAATAGCTTTCCAGACCTGGTTCTCAGGCTGTGCAACGGCTCTACTGACCTGGTTCTTTGGCTATAGAGCAGCTCTGCTGACCTTGTTCTCTGGCTGTACAGCAGCTCTGCTGACCTGGTTCTCTACCTCTATAGCAGCACTGCTGACCTGGTTCTCTGGCTCTACAGCGGCTCTGCTGACCTGGTTCTCTGTGTCTACAGCAGCTCTGCTGACCTGGTTCTCTGTCTCTACAGCAACTCTCCTGGCCTGGTTCTCTGGCTCTACAGCGACTTTGCTGACCTGGTTCTCTTGCTCTAAAGCAGCTATGTTGACCTGGTTCTCTGGCTTTACAGCAGCTCTGCTGACCTGGTTCTCTGGCTCTATAGCGGCTCTGCTGACCTGGTTCTCAGGCTCTAGAGCAGCTCTGCTGACCTGGTTCTCTGGCTCTAAAGCAGCTCCGCTGACCTGTTTCTCTGGCTGTACAGCGGCTCTGCTGACCTGGTTCTCTGGCTCTAGAACAGCTTTTCTGACCTGGTTCTCAGGCTGTGCAACGGCTCTACTGACCTGGTTCTTTGGCTATAGAGCAGCTCTGCTGACCTTGTTCTCTGGCTGTACAGGAGCTCTGCTGATCTGGTTCTCTAGCTCTATAGCGGCTCTGCTGACCTGGTTCTCTGGCTCTAGAGCGGCTCTGCTGACCTGGTTCTCTGGCTCTAAAGCAGCTCTGCTGACCTGGTTCTCTGGCTCTACAGCAGAACTGTTGACCTAGTTCTCTAGCTCTAAAGCTGCTCTGCTGACCTGGTTCTTTGGCTGTAGAGCAGATCTGCTGACCTTTTTCTCTGGCTGTATAGCAGCTCTGCTGACCTGGTTCTCTGGCTCTATAGCGGCTCTGCTGACCTGGTTCTCAGGCTCTAGAGCAGCTCTGCTGACCTGGTTCTCTGGCTCAAAAGCAGCTCAGCTGACCTGGTTCTCTGGATGTACAGCGGCTCTGCTGACCTGGTTCTCTGGCTCTAAAGCAGCTCTGCTGACCTGGTTCTCTGACTGTAGAGCAGATCTGCTGACCTGGTTCTATGGCTGTACAGCAGCTCTGCTGACCTAGTTCTTTGGCTCTAGAGCAGCTCTACTGACCCGGTTCTCTGGCTCTAGAGCGGCTCTGCTGACCAGGATCTCTGGCTCTACAGCAGCTTTGATGACCTGGTTTTCTGGCTCTACAACAGCTCTGCTGACATGTTTTTCTGTTTGTAAAGCAGCTTTGCTGACCTCGTTCTCTGGCTCTACAACGGCTCTGCTGGCCTGGTTCTGTGGCTCTAAAGAAGCTCTGCTGACCTGGTTCTCTGGCTCTAGAGCGGCTCTGCTGACCTGGTTCTCTGACTCTACAGCAGCTCTGCTGACCTGGTTCTCTGGCTATAAAGCAGCTCTGCTGACCTGGTTCTCTGGCTCTGGAGCAGCTCTGCTGACCTGGTTCTCTGGCTCTAGAACAGCTTTTCTGACCTGATTCTCAGGCTGTGCAACGGCTCTACTTACCTGGTTCTTTGGCTATAGAGCAGCTCTGCTGACCTTGTTCTCTGGCTGTACAGAAGCTCTGCTGACCTGGTTCTCTAGCTCTATAGCGGCTCTGCTGACCTGGTTCTCTGGCTCTAGAGCGTTTCTGCTAACCTGGTTCTCTGGCTCTAAAGCAGCTCTGTTGACCTGGTTCTCTGGCTCTACAGCAGAACTGTTGACCTGGTTCTCTAGCTCTAAAGCAGCTCTGCTGACCTGGTTCTCTGGCTCTGGAGCAGCTCTGCTGACCTGGTTCTCTGGCTCTAGAATAGCTTTCCAGACCTGGTTCTCAGACTGTGCAACGGCTCTACTGACCTGGTTCTTTGGCTATAGAGCAGCTCTGCTGACCTTGTTCTCTGGCTGTACAGCAGCTCTGCTGACCTGGTTCTCTACCTCTATAGCAGCACTGCTGACCTGGTTCTCTGGCTCTACAGCGGCTCTGCTGAGCTGGTTCTCTGGGTCTACAGCGGCTCTGCTGACCTGGTTCTCTGTCTCTACAGCAACTCTCCTGGCCTGGTTCTCTGGCTCTACAGCGACTTTGCTGACCTGGTTCTCTTGCTCTAAAGCAGCTATGTTGACCTGGTTCTCTGGCTTTACAGCAGCTCTGCTGACCTGGTTCTCGGGCTCTATAGCGGCTCTGCTGACCTGGTTCTCAGGCTCTAGAGCAGCTCTGCTGACCTGGTTCTCTGGCTCTAAAGTAGCTCCGCTGACCTGTTTCTCTGGCTGTACAGCGGCTCTGCTGACCTGGTTCTCTGGCTCTAGAACAGCTTTTCTGACCTGGTTCTCAGGCTGTGCAACGGCTCTACTGACCTGGTTCTTTGGCTATAGAGCAGTTCTGCTGACCTTGTTCTCTGGCTGTACAGCAGCTCTGCTGACCTGGTACTCTAGCTCTATAGCGGCTCTGCTGACCTGGTTCTCTGGCTCCAGAGCAGCATCACTGACCTGGTTCTCAGACTGTACAATGGCTCTCCTGACCTGGTTCTCTAGCTCTAAAGCAGCTCTGCTGACCTGGTTCTCTGGCTCTGGAGCAGCTCTGCTGACCTGGTTCTCTGGCTCTAGAATAGCTTTCCAGACCTGGTTCTCAGACTGTGCAACGGCTCTACTGACCTGGTTCTTTGGCTATAGAGCAGCTCTGCTGACCTTGTTCTCTGGCTGTACAGCAGCTCTGCTGACCTGGTTCTCTACCTCTATAGCAGCACTGCTGACCTGGTTCTCTGGCTCTACAGCGGCTCTGCTGAGCTGGTTCTCTGGGTCTACAGCGGCTCTGCTGACCTGGTTCTCTGTCTCTACAGCAACTCTCCTGGCCTGGTTCTCTGGCTCTACAGCGACTTTGCTGACCTGGTTCTCTTGCTCTAAAGCAGCTATGTTGACCTGGTTCTCTGGCTTTACAGCAGCTCTGCTGACCTGGTTCTCGGGCTCTATAGCGGCTCTGCTGACCTGGTTCTCAGGCTCTAGAGCAGCTCTGCTGACCTGGTTCTCTGGCTCTAAAGTAGCTCCGCTGACCTGTTTCTCTGGCTGTACAGCGGCTCTGCTGACCTGGTTCTCTGGCTCTAGAACAGCTTTTCTGACCTGGTTCTCAGGCTGTGCAACGGCTCTACTGACCTGGTTCTTTGGCTATAGAGCAGTTCTGCTGACCTTGTTCTCTGGCTGTACAGCAGCTCTGCTGACCTGGTACTCTAGCTCTATAGCGGCTCTGCTGACCTGGTTCTCTGGCTCCAGAGCAGCATCACTGACCTGGTTCTCAGACTGTACAATGGCTCTCCTGACCTGGTTCTCTAGCTCGAGAGCAGCTCTGCTGACCTGGTTCTCCGGCTGTACAGCAGCTCTGTTGACCTGGTTCTCTGGCTCTACAGTGGCTGTGCTGACCTGGTTCTCTGGCTCTACAGCGAATCTGCTGACCTGGTTCTCTGGCTCTACAGCGAATCTGCTGACCTGGAAATCTAGCTCAAAAGCAGCTCTGCTGACCTGGTTCTGTGGCTCTACAGCAGCTCTGCTGACCTGTTGCTCTGGCTCTATAGCGGCTCTGCTGACCTGGTTCTCTGGCTCTACAACGGCTCTGCTGGCCTGGTTCTGTGGCTCTAAAGGAGCTCTGGTGACCTGGTTCTCTGGCTCTAGAGCGGCTCTGCTGACCTGGTTCTCTGACTCTACAGCAGCTCTGCTGACCTGGTTCTCTGGCTCTAGAGCGGCTCTGCTGACCTGGTTCTCTTGCTCTAAAGCAGCTCTGCTGACCTGGTTCTCTGGCTGTAAAGCGGCTCTGCTGACCTGGTTTTCTGGCTCTAAAGCAGCTCTGCTGACCTGGTTCTCTGGCTCTAAAGCAGCTCTACTGACCTGATTCTTTGGCTCTACAACAGCTCCGTTGACCTGGTTCTCTGGCTCTAAAGCAGCTCTGCTGACCTGGTTCTCTGGCTCTAGAGCAGCTTCACTGACCTGGTTCTCAGACTGTACAATGGCTCTGCTGACCTGGTTCTCTGGCTCTATAGTGGCTCTCCTGACCTGGTTCTCTGGCTCTACAGTGGCTCTGCTAACCTGGTTCTCTTGCTCTACAGCGACTCTGCTGACCTGGTTCTCTGGCTCTACAGCGAATCTGCGGACCTCGAAATCTAGCTCAAAAGCAGCTCTGCCGACCTGGTTCTGTGGCTCTACAGCAGCTCTGCTGACCTGTTGCTCTGGCTCTACAGCAGCTCTGCTGACCTGGTTCTCTGGCTCTATAGCAACTCTGCTGATCTGGTTCTCTGGCTCTACAACAGCTCTGCTGACCTGGTTCTCTGGCTCTAGAACAGCTTTGCTGACCTGGTTCTCAGGCTATGCAGCAGCTCTACTGACCTGGTTCTTTGGCTATAGAGCAGTTCTGCTGACCTTGTTCTCTGGCTGTACAGCAGCTCTGCTGACCTGGTACTCAAGCTCTATAGCGGCTCTGCTGACCTGGTTCTCTGGCTCTACAGCGGCTCTGCTGACCTGGTTCTCTGGGTCTAGAACAGCTTTGCTGACCTGGTTCTCAGGCTATGCAGCAGCTCTACTGACCTGGTTCTTTGGCTATAGAGCAGTTCTGCTGACCTTGTTCTCTGGCTGTACAGCAGCTCTGCTGACCTGGTACTCAAGCTCTATAGCGGCTCTGCTGACCTGGTTCTCTGGCTCTACAGCGGCTCTGCTGACCTGGTTCTCTGGGTCTACAGTGACTCTGCTGACCTGATTCTCTGGCTCTAGAGCAGCTTTGCTGACCTGGTTCTCAGGCTGTACAACAGCTCTGCTGGCCTGGTTCTTTGGCTGTAGAGCAGCTCTGCTGACCTGGTTCTCTGGCTGTAGAGCGGATCTGCTGAACTGGTTCTATGGCTCCACAGCAGCTCTGCTGACCTAGTTCTCAGGCTCCAGAGCAGCTCTACTGACCTGGTTCTCTGGCTCTACAAGGGCTTTGCTGACCTGATTCTCTGGCTCTACAGCTGTTCTGCTGACCTGCTTCTCTGGCTCTACAACAGATCTGCTGAACTGTTTCTCTGACTGTAAAGCAGCTTTGCTGACCTGGGTCTCCTGCTCTACAACGGCTCTGGTGGCCTGGTTCTGTGGCTCTAAAGCAGCTCTGCTAACCTGGTTCTTTGGCTCTACAGCAGCTCTACTGACCTGGTTCTGTGGCTCTAACGCAGCTCTGCTGACCTGGTTTCCCTGGTTCTACAGCAGCTCTGCTGACCTGGTTCTCTGGCTCTAGAGCAGCTCTGCTGACCTGGTTCTTAGGCTCTAGAGCAGCTCTGCTGACCTGGTTCTCTGGCTCTAGAGCAGCTTTGCTGACCTGGTTCTCAGGCTGTACAACGGCTCTGCTAACCTGGTTCTTTGGCTGTAGAGCAGATCTGCTGACATTTTTCTCTGGCTGTACAGCAGCTCTGCTGACCTGGTTCTCTGGCTCTATAGCGGCTCTGCTGACCTGGTTCTCAGGCTCTAGAGCAGCTCTGCTGACCTGGTTCTCTGGCTCAAAAGCAGCTCAGCTGACCTGGTTCTCTGGATGTACAGCGGCTCTGCTGACCTGGTTCTCTGGCTCTAAAGCAGCTCTGCTGACCTGGTTCTCTGACTGTAGAGCAGATCTGCTGACCTGGTTCTATGGCTGTACAGCAGCTCTGCTGACCTAGTTCTTTGGCTCTAGAGCAGCTCTACTGACCCGGTTCTCTGGCTCTAGAGCGGCTCTGCTGACCAGGTTCTGTGGCTCTACAGCAGCTTTGATGACCTGGTTTTCTGGCTCTACAACGGCTCTGCTGACATGTTTTTATGGCTCTAAAGCAGCTTTGCTGACCTCGTTTTCTGGCTCAACAACGGCTCTGCTGGCCTGGTTCTGTGGCTCTAAAGAAGCTCTGCTGACCTGGTTCTCTGGCTCTAGAGCGGCTCTGCTGACCTGGTTCTCTGACTCTACAGCAGCTCTGCTGACCTGGTTCTCTGGCTCTAGAGCGGCTCTGCTGACCTGGTTCTCTGGCTCTAAAACAGCTCTGCTGACCTGGTTCTCTGGCTCTAGAGCGGCTCTGCTGACCAGGTTCTCTGGCTCTACAGAAGCTCTGCCTACCTGGTTCTCTGGCTCTACAGCAGCTCTGTTGACCTGGTTCTGTAGCTATAAAGCAGCTCTGCTGACCTGGTTCTCTGGCTCTGGAGCAGCTCTGCCGACCTGGTTCTCTGGCTCTAGAACAGCTTTTCTGACCTGGTTCTCAGGCTGTGCAACGGCTCTACTGACCTGGTTCTTTGGCTTTAGAGCAGCTCTGCTGACCTTGTTCTCTGGCTGTACAGGAGCTCTGCTGACCTGGTTCTCTAGCTCTATAGCGGCTCTGCTGACCTGGTTCTGTGGCTCTAGAGCGGCTCTGCTGACCTGGTTCTCTGGCTCTAAAGCAGCTCTGCTGACCTGGTTCTCTGGCTCTACAGCAGAACTGTTGACCTGGTTCTCTAGCTCTAAAGCAGCTCTGCTGACCTGGTTCTCTGGCTCTGGAGCAGCTCTGCTGACCTGGTTCTCTGGCTCTAGAATAGCTTTCTAGACCTGGTTCTCAGGCTGTGCAACGGCTCTACTGACCTGGTTCTTTGGCTATAGAGCAGCTCTGCTGACCTTGTTCTCTGGCTGTACAGCAGCTCTGCTGACCTGGTTCTCTACCTCTATAGCAGCACTGCTGACCTGGTTCTCTGGCTTTACAGCGGCTCTGCTGACCTGGTTCTCTGGGTCTACAGCGGCTCTGCTGACCTGGTTCTCTGTCTCTACAGCAACTCTCCTGGCCTGGTTCTCTGGCTCTACAGCGAGTTTGCTGACCTGGTTCTCTTGCTCTAAAGCAGCTATGTTGACCTGGTTCTCTGGCTTTACAGCAGCTCTGCTGACCTGGTTCTCTGGCTGTACAGCGGCTCTGCTGACCTGGTTCTCTGGCTCTAAAGCAGCTCTGCTGACCTGGTTCTCCGGCTGTAGAGCGGATCTGCTGACCTGGTTCTATGGCTCTACAGCAGCTTTGCTGACCTAGTTCTCTGGCTCTAGAGCAGCTCTACTGAGCTGGTTCTCTGGCTCTACAAGGGCTTTGCTGACCTGGTTCTCTGGCTCTACAGCAGTTCTGCTGACCTGGTTCTCTGGCTCTACAACGGCTCTGCTGGCCTGGTTCTGTGGCTCTAAAGGAGCTCTGGTGACCTGGTTCTCTGGCTCTAGAGCGGCTCTGCTGACCTGGTTATCTGACTACAGCAGCTCTGCTGACCTGGTTCTCTGGCTGTTCAGCAGCTCTGCTGACCTGGTTCTCTGGCTCTAGAGCAGCTCTGCTGACCTGGTTCTTAGGCTCTAGAGCAGCTCTGCTGACCTGGTTCCCTGGCTCTAAAGCAACTCTGCTGACCTGGTTCTCTGGCTCTAGAGCAGCTCTGCTGACCTGGTTCTTAGGCTCTAGAGCAACTCTTCTGACCTGGTTCTCTGGCTCTAAAGCAACTCTGCTGACCTGGTTCTCTGGCTCTAGAGCGGCTCTGATGACCAGGTTCTCTGGCTCTACAGCAGCTCTGCTGACCTGGTTTTCTGGCTCTAGAGCAGCTCTGCTGATCTGGTTCTCTGTCTCTAGAACAGCTTTGCTGACCTGGTTCTCAGGCTATGCAGCAGCTCTACTGACCTGGTTCTTTGGCGATAGAGCAGTTCTGCTGACCTTGTTCTCTGGCTGTACAGCAGCTCTGCTGACCTGGTACTCTAGCTCTATAGCGGCTCTGCTGACCTGGTTCTCTGGCTCTACAGCGGCTCTGCTGACCTGGTTCTCTGGGTCCACAGTGGCTCTGCTGACCTGATTCTCCGCCTCTAGAGCAGCTTTGCTGACGTGGTTCTCAGGATGTACAACGGCTCTGCTGGCGTGGTTCTTTGGCTGTAGAGCAGCTCTGCTGACCTGGTTCTCTGGCTCTAAAGCAGCTCTGCTGACCTGGTTCTTTGGCTCTACAGCAGCTCTGCTGACCTGGTTCTGTGGCTCTAATGCAGCTCTGCTGAACTGGTTTCCCTGGTTCTACAGCAGCTCTGCTGACCGGGTTCTCTGGCTCTAGAGCAGCTCTGCTGACCTGGTTCTTAGGCTTAGAGCTGCTCTGCTGACCTGGTTCTCTGGCTCTAGAGCAGCTTTGCAGACCTGGTTCTCAGGCTGTACAACGGCTCTGCTAACCTGGTTCTTTGGCTGTAGAGCAGATCTGCTGACCTTTTTCTCTGGCTGTACAGCAGCTCTGCTGACCTGTTTCTCTGGCTCTATAGAGGCTCTGCTGACCTGGTTCTCAGGCTATAGAGCAGCTCTGCTGACCTGGTTCTCTGGCTCTAAAGCAGCTCTGCTGACCTGGTTCTCTGACTGTAGAGCAGATCTGCTGACCTGGTTCTATGGCTGTACAGCAGCTCTGCTGACCTAGTTCTTTGGCTCTAGAGCAGCTCTACTGACCCGGTTCTCTGGCTCTACAGCAGCTCTGCTGACCTGGTTCTCTGGCTCTAAAACAGGTCTGCTGACCTGGTTCTCTGGCTCTAGAGCGGCTCTGCTGACCAGGTTCTCTGGCTCTACAGCAGCTCTGCCTACCTGGTTCTCTGGCTCTACAGCAGCTCTGTTGACCTGGTTCTCTAGCTATAAAGCAGCTCTGCTGACCTGGTTCTCTGGCTCTGGAGCAGCTCTTCTGACCTGGTTCTCTGGCTCTAGAACAGCTTTTCTGACCTGGTTCTCAGGCTGTGCAACGGCTCTACTGACCTGGTTCTTTGGCTATAGAGCAGCTCTGCTGACCTTGTTCTCTGGCTGTACAGGAGCTCTGCTGACCTGGTTCTCTAGCTCTATAGCGGCTCTGCTGACCTGGTTCTCTGGCTCTAGAGCGGCTCTGCTGACCTGGTTCTCTGGCTCTAAAGCAGCTCTGCTGACCTGGTTCTCTGGCTCTACAGCAGAACTGTTGACCTGGTTCTCTAGCTCTAAAGCAGCTCTGCTGACCTGGTTCTCTGGCTCTGGAGCAGCTCTGCTGACCTGGTTCTCTGGCTCTAGAATAGCTTTCCAGACCTGGTTCTCAGGCTGTGCAACGGCTCTACTGACCTGGTTCTTTGGCTATAGAGCAGCTCTGCTGACCTTGTTCTCTGGCTGTACAGCAGCTCTGCTGACCTGGTTCTCTACCTCTATAGCAGCACTGCTGACCTGGTTCTCTGGCTCTACAGCGGCTCTGCTGACCTGGTTCTCTGTGTCTACAGCGGCTCTGCTGACCTGGTTCTCTGTCTCTACAGCAACTCTCCTGGCCTGGTTCTCTGGCTCTACAGCGACTTTGCTGACCTGGTTCTCTTGCTCTAAAGCAGCTATGTTGACCTGGTTCTCTGGCTTTACAGCAGCTCTACTGACCTGGTTCTCTGGCTCTATAGCGGCTCTGCTGACCTGGTTCTCAGGCTCTAGAGCAGCTCTGCTGACCTGGTTCTCTGGCTCTAAAGCAGCTCCGCTGACCTGTTTCTCTGGCTGTACAGCGGCTCTGCTGACCTGGTTCTCTGGCTCTAGAACAGCTTTTCTGACCTGGTTCTCAGGCTGTGCAACGGCTCTACTGACCTGGTTCTTTGGCTATAGAGCAGCTCTGCTGACCTTGTTCTCTGGCTGTACAGGAGCTCTGCTGATCTGGTTCTCTAGCTCTATAGCGGCTCTGCTGACCTGGTTCTCTGGCTCTAGAGCGGCTCTGCTGACCTGGTTCTCTGGCTCTAAAGCAGCTCTGCTGACCTGGTTCTCTGGCTCTACAGCAGAACTGTTGACCTAGTTCTCTAGCTCTAAAGCTGCTCTGCTGACCTGGTTCTTTGGCTGTAGAGCAGATCTGCTGACCTTTTTCTCTGGCTGTATAGCAGCTCTGCTGACCTGGTTCTCTGGCTCTATAGCGGCTCTGCTGACCTGGTTCTCAGGCTCTAGAGCAGCTCTGCTGACCTGGTTCTCTGGCTCAAAAGCAGCTCAGCTGACCTGGTTCTCTGGATGTACAGCGGCTCTGCTGACCTGGTTCTCTGGCTCTAAAGCAGCTCTGCTGACCTGGTTCTCTGACTGTAGAGCAGATCTGCTGACCTGGTTCTATGGCTGTACAGCAGCTCTGCTGACCTAGTTCTTTGGCTCTAGAGCAGCTCTACTGACCCGGTTCTCTGGCTCTAGAGCGGCTCTGCTGACCAGGATCTCTGGCTCTACAGCAGCTTTGATGACCTGGTTTTCTGGCTCTACAACGGCTCTGCTGACATGTTTTTCTGTTTGTAAAGCAGCTTTGCTGACCTCGTTCTCTGGCTCCACAACGGCTCTGCTGGCCTGGTTCTGTGGCTCTAAAGAAGCTCTGCTGACCTGGTTCTCTGGCTCTAGAGCGGCTCTGCTGACCTGGTTCTCTGACTCTACAGCAGCTCTGCTGACCTGGTTCTCTGGCTCTAAAACAGCTCTGCTGACCTGGTTCTATGGCTCTAGAGCGGCTCTGCTGACCAGGTTCTCTGGCTCTACAGCAGCTCTGCCTACCTGGTTCTCTGGCTCTACAGCAGCTCTGTTGACCTGGTTCTCTAGCTATAAAGCAGCTCTGCTGACCTGGTTCTCTGGCTCTGGAGCAGCTCTGCTGACCTGGTTCTCTGGCTCTAGAACAGCTTTTCTGACCTGATTCTCAGGCTGTGCAACGGCTCTACTTACCTGGTTCTTTGGCTATAGAGCAGCTCTGCTGACCTTGTTCTCTGGCTGTACAGGAGCTCTGCTGACCTGGTTCTCTAGCTCTATAGCGGCTCTGCTGACCTGGTTCTCTGGCTCTAGAGCGTTTCTGCTAACCTGGTTCTCTGGCTCTAAAGCAGCTCTGCTGACCTGGTTCTCTGGCTCTACAGCAGAACTGTTGACCTGGTTCTCTAGCTCTAAAGCAGCTCTGCTGACCTGGTTCTCTGGCTCTAGAGCACCTCTGCTGACCTGGTTCTCTGGCTCTAGAATAGCTTTCCAGACCTGGTTCTCAGACTGTGCAACGGCTCTACTGACCTGGTTCTTTGGCTATAGAGCAGCTCTGCTGACCTTGTTCTCTGGCTGTACAGCAGCTCTGCTGACCTGGTTCTCTACCTCTATAGCAGCACTGCTGACCTGGTTCTCTGGCTCTACAGCGGCTCTGCTGACCTGGTTCTCTTGCTCTAAAGCAGCTATGTTGACCTGGTTCTCTGGCTTTACAGCAGCTCTGCTGACCTGGTTCTCTGGCTCTAGAGCAGCTCTGCTGACCTGGTTCTCTGGCTCTAAAGCAGCTCCGCTGACCTGTTTCTCTAGAATTCAAACGTTGACTAAGGGCACAATTGTATATTTACACACACATCAATGTTAATAATGGGTAGCAGTAAGTACAGATTGACATCATGATGTGAGGACCGTTTGGTAAATTGCCTTTTTGTTTATTTTTCAGTATGGATGAAATGACCCCTGACGAAGGGTCTGGATTTGACCCGAAATGCATTGGGTTTTGATGAATTATGTCATTTTCGGATGATTTGTGTTTGTTTCACACAGCTTGATTCCAAATGAATCAGATTTGCATGGAATTAATGCAATAAAAAGTTTTGAAATACTGTATACCCGCTCATGAGAGTTCATAACTAAACTCCAAAATTGGTTTATCTGAGTGGTAGCAACATTGTTTGCTGTGTTAACGTGCTCACACCAGCAGGAGAGACCTTCTCTTCATGCACTTTCGTTCATATTCATCTATGTGACGCTTTGGACAATCGTCTTGGTGTTTAGAGCACAAGGAACTAATATTATTGAAAAACGTTTTTACAAAAGAGTGCACGTTGGCATCTATATAGTATATTCACTACCAGTTGTCCGACAGTCTCCAACGGAGCACCACTGAGCAACATGTCGTTTGAAGAAATTGCTTCACTGACGTCAAATAAAGCAGACACTTTAGCATTTTCCCCTGAAGCAGCATCGGAAATATATGAGGCTCTAGAGCAACTCTGCTGACCTGGTTCTCTGGTTCTAGAGCAGCTTTGCTGACCTGGTTCTCAGGCTGTACAACGGCTCTGCTAACCTGGTTCTTTGGCTGTAGAGCAGATCTGCTGACCTTTTTCTCTGGCTGTACAGCAGCTCTGCTGACCTGGTTCTCTGGATCTATAGCGGCTCTGCTGACCTGGTTCTCAGGCTCTAGAGCAGCTCTGCTGACCTGGTTCTCTGGCTCAAAAGCAGCTCAGCTGACCTGGTTCTCTGGATGTACAGCGGCTCTGCTGACCTGGTTCTCTGGCTCTAAAGCAGCTCTGCTGACCTGGTTCTCTGACTGTAGAGCAGATCTGCTGACCTGGTTCTATGGCTGTACAGCAGCTCTGCTGACCTAGTTCTTTGGCTCTAGAGCAGCTCTACTGACCCGGTTCTCTGGCTCTAGAGCGGCTCTGCTGACCAGGTTCTGTGGCTCTAGAGCAGCTTTGATGACCTGGTTTTCTGGCTCTACAACGGCTCTACTGACATGTTTTTCTGGCTCTAAAGCAGCTTTGCTGACCTCGTTTTCTGGCTCAACAACGGCTCTGCTGGCCTGGTTCTGTGGCTCTAAAGAAGCTCTGCTGACCTGGTTCTCTGGCTCTAGAGCGGCTCTGCTGACCTGGTTCTCTGACTACAGCAGCTCTGCTGACCTGGTTCTCTGGCTCTAGAGCGGCTCTGCTGACCTGGTTCTCTGGCTCTAAAACAGCTCTGCTGACCTGGTTCTCTGGCTCTAGAGCGGCTCTGCTGACCAGGTTCTCTGGCTCTACAGAAGCTCTGCCTACCTGGTTCTCTGGCTCTACAGCAGCTCTGTTGACCTGGTTCTCTAGCTATAAAGCAGCTCTGCTGACCTGGTTCTCTGGCTCTGGAGCAGCTCTGCTGACCTGGTTCTCTGGCTCTAAAGCAGCTCCGCTGACCTGTTTCTCTGGCTGTACAGCGGCTCTGCTGACCTGGTTCTCTGGCTCTAAAGTAGCTCTGCTGACCTGGTTCTCTGGCTGTAGAGCGGATCTGCTGACCTGGTTCTATGGCTCTACAGCAGTTTTGCTGACCTAGTTCTCTGGCTCTAGAGCAGCTCTACTGACCTGGTTCTCTGGCTCTACAAGGGCTTTGCTGACCTGGTTCTCTGGCTCTACAGCAGTTCTGCTGACCTGGTTCACTGGCTCTACAACGGCTCTGCTGGCCTGGTTCTGTGGCTCTAAAGGAGCTCTGGTGACCTGGTTCTCTGGCTCTTGAGCGGCTCTGCTGACCTGGTTCTCTGACTACAGCAGCTCTGCTGACCTGTTTCTCTGGATGTTCAGCAGCTCTGCTGACCTGGTTCTCTGGCTCTAGAGCAGCTCTGCTGACCTGGTTCTTAGGCTCTAGAGCAGCTCTGCTGACCTGGTTCCCTGGCTCTAAAGCAACTCTGCTGACCTGGTTCTCTGGCTCTAGAGCAGCTCTGCTGACCTGGTTCTTAGGCTCTAGAGCAGCTCTGCTGACCTGGTTCTCTGGCTCTAAAGCAAGTCTGCTGACCTGGTTCTCTGGCTCTAGAGCGGCTCTGATGACCAGGTTCTCTGGCTCTACAGCAGCTCTGCCGACCTGGTTTTCTGGCTCTAGAGCAGCTCTGCTGACCTGGTTCTCTGTCTCTAGAACAGCTTTGCTGACCTGGTTCTCAGGCTATGCAGCAGCTCTACTGACCTGGTTCTTTGGCTATAGAGCAGTTCTGCTGACCTTGTTCTCTGGCTGTACAGCAGCTCTGCTGACCTGGTACTCTAGCTCTGTAGCGGCTCTCCTGACCTGGTTCTCTGGCTCTACAGCGGCTCTGCTGACCTGGTTCTCTGGGTCTACAGTGGCTCTGCTGACCTGATTCTCTGCCTCTAGAGCAGCTTTGCTGACGTGGTTCTCAGGATGTACAACGGCTCTGCTGGCTTGGTTCTTTGGCTGTAGAGCAGCTCTGCTGACCTGGTTCTCTGGCTCTAAAGCAGCTCTGCTGACCTGGTTCTTTGGCTCTACAGCAGCTCTGCTGACCTGGTTCTGTGGCTCTAACGCAGCTCTGCTGACCTGGTTTCCCTGGCACTACAGCAGCTCTGCCGACCTGGTTCTTAGGCTCTAGAGAAGCTCTGCTGACCTGGTTCTCTGGATTTAAAGCAGCTCTGCTGAGCTGGTTCTCTGGCTCTTAAACAGTTTCCTGACATGGTTCTCAGGCTGTGCAACGGCTCTACTGACCTGGTTCTTTGGCTATAGAGCAGCTCTGCTGACCTTGTTCTCTGGCTGTACAGCAGCTCTGCTGACCTGGTTCTCTACCTCTATAGCAGCACTGCTGACCTGGTTCTCTGGCTCTACAGCGGCTCTGCTGACCTGGTTCTCTGGGTCTACAGTGGCTCTGCTGACCTGAATCTCTGCCTCTAGAGCAGCTTTGCTGACGTGGTTCTCAGGATGTACAACGGCTCTGCTGGCTTGGTTCTTTGGCTGTAGAGCAGCTCTGCTGACCTGGTTCTCTGGCTCTAAAGCAGCTCTGCTGACCTGGTTCTTTGGCTCTACAGCAGCTCTGCTGACCTGGTTCTGTGGCTCTAACGCAGCTCTGCTGACCTGGTTTCCCTGGCACTACAGCAGCTCTGCCGACCTGGTTCTTAGGCTCTAGAGAAGCTCTGCTGACCTGGTTCTCTGGATTTAAAGCAGCTCTGCTGACCTGGTTCTCTGGCTCTAGAACAGTTTCCTGACATGGTTCTCAGGCTGTGCAACGGCTCTACTGACCTGGTTCTTTGGCTATAGAGCAGCTCTGCTGACCTGGTTCTCTACCTCTATAGCAGCACTGCTGACCTGGTTCTCTGGCTTTACAGCGGCTCTGCTGACCTGGTTCTCTGGGTCTACAGCGGCTCTGCTGACCTGGTTCTCTGTCTCTACAGCAACTCTCCTGGCCTGGTTCTCTGGCTCTACAGTGACTTTGCTGACCTGGTTCTCTTGCTCTAAAGCAGCTATGTTGACCTGGTTCTCTGACTTTACAGCAGCTCTGCTGACCTGGTTCTCTGGCTCTATAGCGGCTCTGCTGACCGGGTTCTCAGGCTCTAGAGCAGCTCTGCTGACCTGGTTCTCTGGCTCTAAAGCAGCTCCGCTGACCTGTTTCTCTGGCTGTACAGCGGCTCTGCTGACCTGGTTCTCTGGCTCTAAAGCAGCTATGCTGACCTGGTTCTCTGGCTGTAGAGCGGATCTGCTGACCTGGTTCTATGGCTCCACAGCAGCTTTGCTGACCTAGTTCTCTGGCTCTAGAGCAGCTCTACTGACCTGGTTCTCTGGCTCTACAAGGGCTTTGCTGACCTGGTTCTCTGGCTCTACAGCAGTTCTGCTGACCTGGTTCTCTGGCTCTACAACGACTCTGCTGGCCTGGTTCTGTGGCTCTAAAGGAGCTCTGGTGACCTGGTTCTCTGGCTCTAGAGCGGCTCTGCTGACCTGGTTGTCTGACTACAGCAGCTCTGCTGACCTGGTTCTCTGGTTGTACAGCAGCTCTGCTGACCTGGTTCTCTGGCTCTAGAGCAGCTCTGCTGACCTGGTTCTTAGGCTCTAGAGCAGCTCTGCTGACCTGGTTCTCTGGCTCTAAAGCAACTCTGCTGACCTGGTTCTCTGGCTCTTGAGCGGCTCTGCTGACCAGGTTCTCTGGCTCTACAGCAGCTCTGCTGACCTGGTTTTCTGGCTCTAGAGCAGCTCTGCTGACCTGGTTCTCTGTCTCTAGAACAGCTTTGCTAACCTGGTTCTCAGGCTATGCAGCAGCTCTACTGACCTAGTTCTTTGGCTATAGAGCAGTTCTGCTGACCTTGTTCTCTGGCTGTACAGCAGCTCTGCTGACCTGGTACTCTAGCTCTATAGCGGCTCTGCTGACCTGGTTCTCTGGCTCCAGAGCAGCATCACTGACCTGGTTCTCAGACTGTACAATGGCTCTCCTGACCTGGTTCTCTAGCTCGAGAGCAGCTCTGCTGACCTGGTTCTCCGGCTGTACAGCAGCTCTGTT
Organism: Triturus cristatus; assembly: GCF_964204655.1. Lineage (NCBI taxonomy): Eukaryota > Metazoa > Chordata > Amphibia > Caudata > Salamandridae > Triturus > Triturus cristatus. The sequence continues at coordinate 629,074,070 of NC_140579.1, read as the reverse complement.
GACCTGGTTCTCTGGCTCTATAGTGGCTCTCCTGACCTGGTTCTCTGGCTCTACAGTGGCTGTGCTGACCTGGTTCTCTGGCTCTACAGCGAATCTGCTGACCTGGTTCTCTGGCTCTACAGCGAATCTGCTGACCTGGAAATCTAGCTCAAAAGCAGCTCTGCTGACCTGGTTCTGTGGCTCTACAGCAGCTCTGCTGACCTGTTGCTCTGGCTCTATAGCGGCTCTGCTGACCTGGTTCTCTGGCTCTACAACGGCTCTGCTGGCCTGGTTCTGTGGCTCTAAAGGAGGTCTGGTGACCTGGTTCTCTGGCTCTAGAGCGGCTCTGCTGACCTGGTTCTCTGACTCTACAGCAGCTCTGCTGACCTGGTTCTCTGGCTCTAGAGCGGCTCTGCTGACCTGGTTCTCTTGCTCTAAAGCAGCTCTGCTGACCTGGTTCTCTGGCTCTAAAGCAGCTCTACTGACCTGATTCTTTGGCTCTACAACAGCTCCGTTGACCTGGTTCTCTGGCTCTAAAGCAGCTCTGCTGACCTGGTTCTCTGGCTCTAGAGCAGCTTCTTTGACCTGGTTCTCAGACTGTACAATGGCTCTGCTGACCTGGTTCTCTGGCTCTATAGTGGCTCTCCTGACCTGGTTCTCTGGCTCTACAGTGGCTCTGCTAACCTGGTTCTCTTGCTCTACAGCGACTCTGCTGACCTGGTTCTCTGGCTCTACAGCGAATCTGCGGACCTCGAAATCTAGCTCAAAAGCAGCTCTGCCGACCTGGTTCTGTGGCTCTACAGCAGCTCTGCTGACCTGGTTCTCTGGCTCTATAGCAACTCTGCTGATCTGGTTCTCTGGCTCTACAACAGCTCTGCTGACCTGGTTCTCTGGCTCTAGAACAGCTTTGCTGACCTGGTTCTCAGGCTATGCAGCAGCTCTACTGACCTGGTTCTTTGGCTATAGAGCAGTTCTGCTGACCTTGTTCTCTGGCTGTACAGCAGCTCTGCTGACCTGGTACTCTAGCTCTATAGCGGCTCTGCTGACCTGGTTCTCTGGCTCTAGAGCAGCTCTGCTGACCTTGTTCTCTGGCTGTACAGCAGCTCTGCTGACCTGGTACTCTAGCTCTATAGCGGCTCTGCTGACCTGGTTCTCTGGCTCCAGAGCAGCATCACTGACCTGGTTCTCAGACTGTACAATGGCTCTCCTGACCTGGTTCTCTAGCTCGAGAGCAGCTCTGCTGACCTGGTTCTCCGGCTGTACAGCAGCTCTGTTGACCTGGTTCTCTGGCTCTATAGTGGCTCTCCTGACCTGGTTCTCTGGCTCTACAGTGGCTGTGCTGACCTGGTTCTCTGGCTCTACAGCGAATCTGCTGACCTGGTTCTCTGGCTCTACAGCGAATCTGCTGACCTGGAAATCTAGCTCAAAAGCAGCTCTGCTGACCTGGTTCTGTGGCTCTACAGCAGCTCTGCTGACCTGTTGCTCTGGCTCTATAGCGGCTCTGCTGACCTGGTTCTCTGGCTCTACAACGGCTCTGCTGGCCTGGTTCTGTGGCTCTAAAGGAGGTCTGGTGACCTGGTTCTCTGGCTCTAGAGCGGCTCTGCTGACCTGGTTCTCTGACTCTACAGCAGCTCTGCTGACCTGGTTCTCTGGCTCTAGAGCGGCTCTGCTGACCTGGTTCTCTTGCTCTAAAGCAGCTCTGCTGACCTGGTTCTCTGGCTCTAAAGCAGCTCTACTGACCTGATTCTTTGGCTCTACAACAGCTCCGTTGACCTGGTTCTCTGGCTCTAAAGCAGCTCTGCTGACCTGGTTCTCTGGCTCTAGAGCAGCTTCTTTGACCTGGTTCTCAGACTGTACAATGGCTCTGCTGACCTGGTTCTCTGGCTCTATAGTGGCTCTCCTGACCTGGTTCTATGGCTCTACAGTGGCTCTGCTAACCTGGTTCTCTTGCTCTACAGCGACTCTGCTGACCTGGTTCTCTGGCTCTACAGCGAATCTGCGGACCTCGAAATCTAGCTCAAAAGCAGCTCTGCCGACCTGGTTCTGTGGCTCTACAGCAGCTCTGCTGACCTGGTTCTCTGGCTCTATAGCAACTCTGCTGATCTGGTTCTCTGGCTCTACAACAGCTCTGCTGACCTGGTTCTCTGGCTCTAGAACAGCTTTGCTGACCTGGTTCTCAGGCTATGCAGCAGCTCTACTGACCTGGTTCTTTGGCTATAGAGCAGTTCTGCTGACCTTGTTCTCTGGCTGTACAGCAGCTCTGCTGACCTGGTACTCTAGCTCTATAGCGGCTCTGCTGACCTGGTTCTCTGGCTCTAGAGCAGCTCTGCTGACCTGGTTCTCTGGCTCTAGAGCAGCTTTGCTGACCTGGTTCTCAGGCTGTACAACGGCTCTGCTAACCTGGTTCTTTGCCTGTAGAGCAGATCTGCTGACATTTTTCTCTGGCTGTACAGCAGCTCTGCTGACCTGGTTCTCTGGCTCTATAGCGGCTCTGCTGACCTGGTTCTCAGGCTCTAGAGCAGCTCTGCTGACCTGGTTCTCTGGCTCAAAAGCAGCTCAGCTGACCTGGTTCTCTGGATGTACAGCGGCTCTGCTGACCTGGTTCTCTGGCTCTAAAGCAGCTCTGCTGACCTGGTTCTCTGACTGTAGAGCAGATCTGCTGACCTGGTTCTATGGCTGTACAGCAGCTCTGCTGACCTAGTTCTTTGGCTCTAGAGCAGCTCTACTGACCCGGTTCTCTGGCTCTAGAGCGGCTCTGCTGACCAGGTTCTGTGGCTCTACAGCAGCTTTGATGACCTGGTTTTCTGGCTCTACAACGGCTCTGCTGACATGTTTTTCTGGCTGTAAAGCAGCTTTGCTGACCTCGTTTTCTGGCTCAACAACGGCTCTGCTGGCCTGGTTCTGTGGCTCTAAAGAAGCTCTGCTGACCTGGTTCTCTGGCTCTAGAGCGGCTCTGCTGACCTGGTTCTCTGACTCTACAGCAGCTCTGCTGACCTGGTTCTCTGGCTCTAGAGCGGCTCTGCTGACCTGGTTCTCTGGCTCTAAAACAGCTCTGCTGACCTGGTTCTCTGGCTCTAGAGCGGCTCTGCTGACCAGGTTCTCTGGCTCTACAGAAGCTCTGCCTACCTGGTTCTCTGGCTCTACAGCAGCTCTGTTGACCTGGTTCTGTAGCTATAAAGCAGCTCTGCTGACCTGGTTCTCTGGCTCTGGAGCAGCTCTGCCGACCTGGTTCTCTGGCTCTAGAACAGCTTTTCTGACCTGGTTCTCAGGCTGTGCAACGGCTCTACTGACCTGGTTCTTTGGCTTTAGAGAAGCTCTGCTGACCTTGTTCTCTGGCTGTACAGGAGCTCTGCTGACCTGGTTCTCTAGCTCTATAGCGGCTCTGCTGACCTGGTTCTGTGGCTCTAGAGCGGCTCTGCTGACCTGGTTCTCTGGCTCTAAAGCAGCTCTGCTGACCTGGTTCTCTGGCTCTACAGCAGAACTGTTGACCTGGTTCTCTAGCTCTAAAGCAGCTCTGCTGACCTGGTTCTCTGGCTCTGGAGCAGCTCTGCTGACCTGGTTCTCTGGCTCTAGAATAGCTTTCTAGACCTGGTTCTCAGGCTGTGCAACGGCTCTACTGACCTGGTTCTTTGGCTATAGAGCAGCTCTGCTGACCTTGTTCTCTGGCTGTACAGCAGCTCTGCTGACCTGGTTCTCTACCTCTATAGCAGCACTGCTGACCTGGTTCTCTGGCTTTACAGCGGCTCTGCTGACCTGGTTCTCTGGGTCTACAGCGGCTCTGCTGACCTGGTTCTCTGTCTCTACAGCAACTCTCCTGGCCTGGTTCTCTGGCTCTACAGCGAGTTTGCTGACCTGGTTCTCTTGCTCTAAAGCAGCTATGTTGACCTGGTTCTCTGGCTTTACAGCAGCTCTGCTGACCTGGTTCTCTGGCTGTACAGCGGCTCTGCTGACCTGGTTCTCTGGCTCTAAAGCAGCTCTGCTGACCTGGTTCTCCGGCTGTAGAGCGGATCTGCTGACCTGGTTCTATGGCTCTACAGCAGCTTTGCTGACCTAGTTCTCTGGCTCTAGAGCAGCTCTACTGAGCTGGTTCTCTGGCTCTACAAGGGCTTTGCTGACCTGGTTCTCTGGCTCTACAGCAGTTCTGCTGACCTGGTTCTCTGGCTCTACAACGGCTCTGCTGGCCTGGTTCTGTGGCTCTAAAGGAGCTCTGGTGACCTGGTTCTCTGGCTCTAGAGCGGCTCTGCTGACCTGGTTATCTGACTACAGCAGCTCTGCTGACCTGGTTCTCTGGCTGTTCAGCAGCTTTGCTGACCTGGTTCTCTGGCTCTAGAGCAGCTCTGCTGACCTGGTTCTTAGGCTCTAGAGCAGCTCTGCTGACCTGGTTCCCTGGCTCTAAAGCAACTCTGCTGACCTGGTTCTCTGGCTCTAGAGCAGCTCTGCTGACCTGGTTCTTAGGCTCTAGAGCAACTCTTCTGACCTGGTTCTCTGGCTCTAAAGCAACTCTGCTGACCTGGTTCTCTGGCTCTAGAGCGGCTCTGATGACCAGGTTCTCTGGCTCTACAGCAGCTCTGCTGACCTTGTTTTCTGGCTCTAGAGCAGCTCTGCTGACCTGGTTCTCTGTCTCTAGAACAGCTTTGCTGACCTGGTTCTCAGGCTATGCAGCAGCTCTACTGACCTGGTTCTTTGGCGATAGAGCAGTTCTGCTGACCTTGTTCTCTGGCTGTACAGCAGCTCTGCTGACCTGGTACTCTAGCTCTATAGCGGCTCTGCTGACCTGGTTCTCTGGCTCTACAGCGGCTCTGCTGACCTGGTTCTCTGGGTCTACAGTGGCTCTGCTGACCTGATTCTCCGCCTCTAGAGCAGCTTTGCTGACGTGGTTCTCAGGATGTACAACGGCTCTGCTGGCGTGGTTCTTTGGCTGTAGAGCAGCTCTGCTGACCTGGTTCTCTGGCTCTAAAGCAGCTCTGCTGACCTGGTTCTTTGGCTCTACAGCAGCTCTGCTGACCTGGTTCTGTGGCTCTAATGCAGCTCTGCTGAACTGGTTTCCCTGGTTCTACAGCAGCTCTGCTGACCGGGTTCTCTGGCTCTAGAGCAGCTCTGCTGACCTGGTTCTTAGGCTTAGAGCTGCTCTGCTGACCTGGTTCTCTGGCTCTAGAGCAGCTTTGCAGACCTGGTTCTCAGGCTGTACAACGGCTCTGCTAACCTGGTTCTATGGCTGTACAGCAGCTCTGCTGACCTAGTTCTTTGGCTCTAGAGCAGCTCTACTGACCCGGTTCTCTGGCTCTACAGCAGCTCTGCTGACCTGGTTCTCTGGCTCTAAAACAGGTCTGCTGACCTGGTTCTCTGGCTCTAGAGCGGCTCTGCTGACCAGGTTCTCTGGCTCTACAGCAGCTCTGCCTACCTGGTTCTCTGGCTCTACAGCAGCTCTGTTGACCTGGTTCTCTAGCTATAAAGCAGCTCTGCTGACCTGGTTCTCTGGCTCTGGAGCAGCTCTTCTGACCTGGTTCTCTGGCTCTAGAACAGCTTTTCTGACCTGGTTCTCAGGCTGTGCAACGGCTCTACTGACCTGGTTCTTTGGCTATAGAGCAGCTCTGCTGACCTTGTTCTCTGGCTGTACAGGAGCTCTGCTGACCTGGTTCTCTAGCTCTATAGCGGCTCTGCTGACCTGGTTCTCTGGCTCTAGAGCGGCTCTGCTGACCTGGTTCTCTGGCTCTAAAGCAGCTCTGCTGACCTGGTTCTCTGGCTCTACAGCAGAACTGTTGACCTGGTTCTCTAGCTCTAAAGCAGCTCTGCTGACCTGGTTCTCTGGCTCTGGAGCAGCTCTGCTGACCTGGTTCTCTGGCTCTAGAATAGCTTTCCAGACCTGGTTCTCAGGCTGTGCAACGGCTCTACTGACCTGGTTCTTTGGCTATAGAGCAGCTCTGCTGACCTTGTTCTCTGGCTGTACAGCAGCTCTGCTGACCTGGTTCTCTACCTCTATAGCAGCACTGCTGACCTGGTTCTCTGGCTCTACAGCGGCTCTGCTGACCTGGTTCTCTGTGTCTACAGCGGCTCTGCTGACCTGGTTCTCTGTCTCTACAGCAACTCTCCTGGCCTGGTTCTCTGGCTCTACAGCGACTTTGCTGACCTGGTTCTCTTGCTCTAAAGCAGCTATGTTGACCTGGTTCTCTGGCTTTACAGCAGCTCTGCTGACCTGGTTCTCTGGCTCTATAGCGGCTCTGCTGACCTGGTTCTCAGGCTCTGGAGCAGCTCTGCTGACCTGGTTCTCTGGCTCTAAAGCAGCTCCGCTGACCTGTTTCTCTGGCTGTACAGCGGCTCTGCTGACCTGGTTCTCTGGCTCTAGAACAGCTTTTCTGACCTGGTTCTCAGGCTGTTCAACGGCTCTACTGACCTGGTTCTTTGGCTATAGAGCAGCTCTGCTGACCTTGTTCTCTGGCTGTACAGGAGCTCTGCTGATCTGGTTCTCTAGCTCTATAGCGGCTCTGCTGACCTGGTTCTCTGGCTCTAGAGCGGCTCTGCTGACCTGGTTCTCTGGCTCTAAAGCAGCTCTGCTGACCTGGTTCTCTGGCTCTACAGCAGAACTGTTGACCTAGTTCTCTAGCTCTAAAGCTGCTCTGCTGACCTGGTTCTTTGGCTGTAGAGCAGATCTGCTGACCTTTTTCTCTGGCTGTATAGCAGCTCTGCTGACCTGGTTCTCTGGCTCTATAGCGGCTCTGCTGACCTGGTTCTCAGGCTCTAGAGCAGCTCTGCTGACCTGGTTCTCTGGCTCAAAAGCAGCTCAGCTGACCTGGTTCTCTGGATGTACAGCGGCTCTGCTGACCTGGTTCTCTGGCTCTAAAGCAGCTCTGCTGACCTGGTTCTCTGACTGTAGAGCAGATCTGCTGACCTGGTTCTATGGCTGTACAGCAGCTCTGCTGACCTAGTTCTTTGGCTCTAGAGCAGCTCTACTGACCCGGTTCTCTGGCTCTAGAGCGGCTCTGCTGACCAGGATCTCTGGCTCTACAGCAGCTTTGATGACCTGGTTTTCTGGCTCTACAACGGCTCTGCTGACATGTTTTTCTGTTTGTAAAGCAGCTTTGCTGACCTCGTTCTCTGGCTCTACAAAGGCTCTGCTGGCCTGGTTCTGTGGCTCTAAAGAAGCTCTGCTGACCTGGTTCTCTGGCTCTAGAGCGGCTCTGCTGACCTGGTTCTCTGACTCTACAGCAGCTCTGCTGACCTGGTTCTCTGGCTCTAAAACAGCTCTGCTGACCTGGTTCTCTGGCTCTAGAGCGGCTCTGCTGACCAGGTTCTCTGGCTCTACAGCAGCTCTGCCTACCTGGTTCTCTGGCTCTACAGCAGCTCTGTTGACCTGGTTCTCTAGCTATAAAGCAGCTCAGCTGACCTGGTTCTCTGGCTCTGGAGCAGCTCTGCTGACCTGGTTCTCTGGCTCTAGAACAGCTTTTCTGACCTGATTCTCAGGCTGTGCAACGGCTCTACTTACCTGGTTCTTTGGCTATAGAGCAGCTCTGCTGACCTTGTTCTCTGGCTGTACAGGAGCTCTGCTGACCTGGTTCTCTAGCTCTATAGCGGCTCTGCTGACCTGGTTCTCTGGCTCTAGAGCGTTTCTGCTAACCTGGTTCTCTGGCTCTAAAGCAGCTCTGTTGACCTGGTTCTCTGGCTCTACAGCAGAACTGTTGACCTGGTTCTCTAGCTCTAAAGCAGCTCTGCTGACCTGGTTCTCTGGCTCTGGAGCAGCTCTGCTGACCTGGTTCTCTGGCTCTAGAATAGCTTTCCAGACCTGGTTCTCAGACTGTGCAACGGCTCTACTGACCTGGTTCTTTGGCTATAGAGCAGCTCTGCTGACCTTGTTCTCTGGCTGTACAGCAGCTCTGCTGACCTGGTTCTCTACCTCTATAGCAGCACTGCTGACCTGGTTCTCTGGCTCTACAGCGGCTCTGCTGACCTGGTTCTCTGGGTCTACAGCGGCTCTGCTGACCTGGTTCTCTGTCTCTACAGCAACTCTCCTGGCCTGGTTCTCTGGCTCTACAGCGACTTTGCTGACCTGGTTCTCTTGCTCTAAAGCAGCTATGTTGACCTGGTTCTCTGGCTTTACAGCAGCTCTGCTGACCTGGTTCTCGGGCTCTATAGCGGCTCTGCTGACCTGGTTCTCAGGCTCTAGAGCAGCTCTGCTGACCTGGTTCTCTTGCTCTAAAGTAGCTCCGCTGACCTGTTTCTCTGGCTGTACAGCGGCTCTGCTGACCTGGTTCTCTGGCTCTAGAACAGCTTTTCTGACCTGGTTCTCAGGCTGTGCAACGGCTCTACTGACCTGGTTCTTTGGCTATAGAGCAGCTCTGCTGACCTTGTTCTCTGGCTGTACAGGAGCTCTGCTGACCTGGTTCTCTAGCTCTATAGCGGCTCTGCTGACCTGGTTCTCTGGCTCTACAGCAGCTCTGTTGACCTGGTTCTGTAGCTATAAAGCAGCTCTGCTGACCTGGTTCTCTGGCTCTGGAGCAGCTCTGCCGACCTGGTTCTCTGGCTCTAGAACAGCTTTTCTGACCTGGTTCTCAGGCTGTGCAACGGCTCTACTGACCTGGTTCTTTGGCTATAGAGCAGCTCTGCTGACCTTGTTCTCTGGCTGTACAGGAGCTCTGCTGACCTGGTTCTCTAGCTCTATAGCGGCTCTGCTGACCTGGTTCTCTGGCTCTAGAGCGGCTCTGCTGACCTGGTTCTCTGGCTCTAAAGCAGCTCTGCTGACCTGGTTCTCTGGCTCTACAGCAGAACTGTTGACCTGGTTCTCTAGCTCTAAAGCAGCTCTGCTGACCTGGTTCTCTGGCTGTACAGCAGCTCTGCTGACCTAGTTCTTTGGCTCTAGAGCAGCTCTACTGACCCGGTTCTCTGGCTCTAGAGCGGCTCTGCTGACCAGGTTCTCTGGCTCTACAGCAGCTTTGATGACCTGGTTTTCTGGCTCTACAACGGCTCTGCTGACATGTTTTTCTGTTTGTAAAGCAGCTTTGCTGACCTCGTTCTCTGGCACTACAACGGCTCTGCTGGCCTGGTTCTGTGGCTCTAAAGAAGCTCTGCTGACCTGGTTCTCTGGCTCTAGAGCGGCTCTGCTGACCTGGTTCTCTGACTCTACAGCAGCTCTGCTGACCTGGTTCTCTGGCTCTAAAACAGCTCTGCTGACCTGGTTCTATGGCTCTAGAGCGGCTCTGCTGACCAGGTTCTCTGGCTCTACAGCAGCTCTGCCTACCTGGTTCTCTGGCTCTACAGCAGCTCTGTTGACCTGGTTCTCTAGCTATAAAGCAGCTCTGCTGACCTGGTTCTCTGGCTCTGGAGCAGCTCTGCTGACCTGGTTCTCTGGCTCTAGAACAGCTTTTCTGACCTGATTCTCAGGCTGTGCAACGGCTCTACTTACCTGGTTCTTTGGCTATAGAGCAGCTCTGCTGACCTTGTTCTCTGGCTGTACAGGAGCTCTGCTGACCTGGTTCTCTAGCTCTATAGCGGCTCTGCTGACCTGGTTCTCTGGCTCTAGAGCGTTTCTGCTAACCTGGTTCTCTGGCTCTAAAGCAGCTCTGCTGACCTGGTTCTCTGGCTCTACAGCAGAACTGTTGACCTGGTTCTCTAGCTCTAAAGCAGCTCTGCTGACCTGGTTCTCTGGCTCTGGAGCAGCTCTGCTGACCTGGTTCTCTGGCTCTAGAATAGCTTTCCAGACCTGGTTCTCAGACTGTGCAACGGCTCTACTGACCTGGTTCTTTGGCTATAGAGCAGCTCTGCTGACCTTGTTCTCTGGCTGTACAGCAGCTCTGCTGACCTGGTTCTCTACCTCTATAGCAGCACTGCTGACCTGGTTCTCTGGCTCTACAGCGGCTCTGCTGACCTGGTTCTCTGGGTCTACAGCGGCTCTGCTGACCTGGTTCTCTGTCTCTACAGCAACTCTCCTGGCCTGGTTCTCTGGCTCTACAGCGACTTTGCTGACCTGGTTCTCTTGCTCTAAAGCAGCTATGTTGACCTGGTTCTCTGGCTTTACAGCAGCTCTGCTGACCTGGTTCTCGGGCTCTATAGCGGCTCTGCTGACCTGGTTCTCAGGCTCTAGAGCAGCTCTGCTGACCTGGTTCTCTGGCTCTAAAGTAGCTCCGCTGACCTGTTTCTCTGGCTGTACAGCGGCTCTGCTGACCTGGTTCTCTGGCTCTAGAACAGCTTTTCTGACCTGGTTCTCAGGCTGTGCAACGGCTCTACTGACCTGGTTCTTTGGCTATAGAGCAGCTCTGCTGACCTTGTTCTCTGGCTGTACAGGAGCTCTGCTGACCTGGTTCTCTAGCTCTATAGCGGCTCTGCTGACCTGGTTCTCTGGCTCTAGAGCGGCTCTGCTGACCTGGTTCTCTGGCTCTAAAGCAGCTCTGCTGACCTGGTTCTCTGGCTCTACAGCAGAACTGTTGACCTGGTTCTCTAGCTCTAAAGCAGCTCTGCTGACCTGGTTCTCTGGCTCTGGAGCAGCTCTGCTGACCTGGTTCTCTGGCTCTAGAATAGCTTTCCAGACCTGGTTCTCAGGCTGTGCAACGGCTCTACTGACCTGGTTCTTTGGCTATAGAGCAGCTCTGCTGACCTTGTTCTCTGGCTGTACAGCAGCTCTGCTGACCTGGTTCTCTACCTCTATAGCAGCACTGCTGACCTGGTTCTCTGGCTTTACAGCGGCTCTGCTGACCTGGTTCCCTGGGTCTACAGCAGCTCTGCTGACCTGGTTCTCTGTCTCTACAGCAACTCTCCTGGCCTGGTTCTCTGGCTCTACAGCGACTTTGCTGACCTGGTTCTCTTGCTCTAAAGCAGCTATGTTGACCTGGTTCTCTGGCTTTACAGCAGCTCTGCTGACCTGGTTCTCTGGCTCTAGAGCAGCTCTGCTGACCTGGTTCTCTGGCTCTAAAGCAGCTCCGCTGACCTGTTTCTCTAGAATTCAAACGTTGACTAAGGGCACAATTGTATATTTACACACACATCAATGTTAATAATGGGTAGCAGTAAGTACAGATTGATATCATGATGTGAGGACCGTTTGGTAAATTGCCTTTTTGTTTATTTTTCAGTATGGATGAAACGACCCCTGACGAAGGGTCTGGATTTGACCCGAAATGCATTGGGTTTTGATGAATTATGTCATTTTCGGATGATTTGTGTTTGTTTCACACAACTTGATTCCAAATTAATCAGATTTGCATGGAATTAATGCAATAAAAAGTTTTGAAATACTGTATACCCGCTCATGAGCGTTCATAACTAAACTCCAAAATTGGTTTATCTGAGTGGTAGCAACATTGTTTGCTGTGTTAACGTGCTCACACCAGCAGGAGAGACCTTCTCTTCATGCACTTTCGTTCATATTCATCTATGTGACGCTTTGGACAATCGTCTTGGTGTTTAGAGCACAAGGAACTAATATTATTGAAAAACGTTTTTACAAAAGAGTGCACGTTGGCATCTATATAGTATATTCACTACCAGTTGTCCGACAGTCTCCAACGGAGCACCACTGAGCAACATGTCGTTTGAAGAAATTGCTTCACTGACGTCAAATAAAGCAGACACTTTAGCATTTTCCCCTGAAGCAGCATCGGAAATATATGAGGCTCTAGAGCAACTCTGCTGACCTGGTTCTCTGGTTCTAGAGCAGCTTTGCTGACCTGGTTCTCAGGCTGTACAACGGCTCTGCTAACCTGGTTCTTTGGCTGTAGAGCAGATCTGCTGACCTTTTTCTCTGGCTGTACAGCAGCTCTGCTGACCTGGTTCTCTGGATCTATAGCGGCTCTGCTGACCTGGTTCTCAGGCTCTAGAGCAGCTCTGCTGACCTGGTTCTCTGGCTCAAAAGCAGCTCAGCTGACCTGGTTCTCTGGATGTACAGCGGCTCTGCTGACCTGGTTCTCTGGCTCTAAAGCAGCTCTGCTGACCTGGTTCTCTGACTGTAGAGCAGATCTGCTGACCTGGTTCTATGGCTGTACAGCAGCTCTACTGACCTACTTCTTTGGCTCTAGAGCAGCTCTACTGACCCGGTTCTCTGGCTCTAGAGCGGCTCTGCTGACCAGGTTCTCTGGCTCTACAGCAGCTTTGATGACCTGGTTTTCTGGCTCTACAACGGCTCTGCTGACATGTTTTTCTGTCTGTAAAGCAGCTTTGCTGACCTCGTTCTCTGGCTCTACAACGGCTCTGCTGGCCTGGTTCTGTGGCTCTAAAGAAGCACTGCTGACCTGGTTCTCTGGCTCTAGAGCGGCTCTGCTGACCTGGTTCTCTGACTCTACAGCAGCTCTGCTGACCTGGTTCTCTGGCTCTAGAGCGGCTCTGCTGACCTGGTTCTCTGGCTCTAAAACAGCTCTGCTGACCTGGTTCTCTGGCTCTAGAGTGGCTCTGCTGACCAGGTTCTCTGGCTCTACAGCAGCTCTGCCTATCTGGTTCTCTGGCTCTACAGCAGCTCTGTTGACCTGGTTCTCTAGCTATAAAGCAGCTCTGCTGACCTGGTTCTCTGGCTCTGGAGCAGCTCTGCTGACCTGGTTCTCTGGCTCTAGAACAGCTTTTCTGACCTAGTTCTCAGGCTGTGCAACGGCTCTACTGACCTGGTTCTTTGGCTATAGAGCAGCTCTGCTGAACTTGTTCTCTGGCTGTACAGGAGCTCTGCTGACCTGGTTCTCTAGCTCTATAGCGGCTCTGCTGACCTGGTTCTCTGGCTCTAGAGCGGCTCTGCTGACCTGGTTCTCTGGCTCTAAAGCAGCTCTGCTGACCTGGTTCTCTGGCTCTACAGCAGAACTGTTGACCTGGTTCTCTAGCTCTAAAGCAGCTCTGCTGACCTGGTTCTCTGGCTCTGGAGCAGCTCTGCTGACCTGGTTCTCTGGCTCTAGAATAGCTTTTCTGACCTGGTTCTCAGGCTGTGCAACGGCTCTACTGACCTGGTTCTTTGGCTATAGAGCAGCTCTGCTGAACTTGTTCTCTGGCTGTACAGGAGCTCTGCTGACCTGGTTCTCTAGCTCTATAGCGGCTCTGCTGACCTGGTTCTCTGGCTATAGAGCAGATCTGCTGACCTTGTTCTCTGGCTGTACAGCAGCTCTGCTGACCTGGTTCTCTACCTCTATAGCAGAACTGCTGACCTGGTTCTCTGGCTCTACAGCGGCTCTGCTGACCTGGTTCTCTGGGTCTACAGCGGCTCTGCTGACCTGGTTCTCTGTCTCTACAGCAACTCTCCTGGCCTGGTTCTCTGGCTCTACAGCGACTTTGCTGACCTGGTTCTCTTGCTCTAAAGCAGCTATGTTGACCTGGTTCTCTGGCTTTACAGCAGCTCTGCTGACCTGGTTCTCTGGCTCTATAGCGGCTCTGCTGACCTGGTTCTCAGGCTCTAGAGCAGCTCTGCTGACCTGGTTCTCTGGCTCTAAAGCAGCTCCGTTGACCTGTTTCTCTGGCTGTACAGCGGCTCTGCTGACCTGGTTCTCTGGCTCTAAAGCAGCTCTGCTGACCTGGATCTCTGGCTGTAGAGCGGATCTGCTGACCTGGTTCTATGGTTCTACAGCAGCTCTGCTGACCTAGTTCTCTGGCTCTAGAGCAGCTCTACTGACATGGTTCTCTGGCTCTACAAGGGCTTTGCTGACCTGGTTCTCTGGCTCTACAGCAGTTCTGCTGACCTGGTTCTCTGGCTCTACAACGGCTCTGCTGGCCTGGTTCTGTGGCTCTAAAGGAGCTCTGGTGACCTGGTTCTCTGGCTCTAGAGCGGCTCTGCTGACCTGGTTCTCTGACTACAGCAGCTCTGCTGACTTGGTTCTCTGGCTGTACAGCAGCTCTGCTGACCTGGTTCTCTGGCTCTAGAACAGCTCTGCTGACCTGGTTCTTAGGCTCTAGAGCAGCTCTGCTGACCTGGTTCTCTGGCTCTAAAGCAACTCTGCTGACCTGGTTCTCTGGCTCTAGAGCGGCTCTGCTGACCAGGTTCTCTGGTTCTACAGCAGCTCTGCTGACCTGGTTTTCTGGCTCTAGAGCAGCTCTGCTGACCTGGTTCTCTGTCTCTAGAACAGATTTGCTGACCTGGTTCTCAGGCTATGCAGCAGCTCTACTGACCTGGTTCTTTGGCTATAGAGCAGTTCTGCTGACCTTGTTCTCTGGCTGTACAGCAGCTCTGCTGACCTGGTACTCTAGCTCTATAGCGGCTCTGCTGACCTGGTTCTCTGGCTCTACAGCGGCTCTGCTGACCTGGTTCTCTGGGTCTACAGTGGCTCTGCTGACCTGATTCTTTGCCTCTAGAGCAGCTTTGCTGACGTGGTTCTCAGGCTGTAGAGCAGCTCTGCTGACCTGGTTCTCTGGCTCTAAAGCAGCTCTGCTGACCTGGTTCTTTGGCTATACAGCAGCTCTGCTGACCTGGTTCTGTGGCTCTAACGCAGCTCTGCTGACCTGGTTTCCCTGGTTCTACAGCAGCTCTGCTGACCTGGTTCTCTGGCTCTAGAGCAGCTCTGCTGACCTGGTTCTTAGGCTCTAGAGCAGCTCTGCTGACCTGGTTCTCTGGCTCTAGAGCAGCTTTGCTCACCTGGTTCTCAGGCTGTACAACGGCTCTGCTAACCTGGTTCTTTGGCTGTAGAGCAGATCTGCTGACCTTTTTCTCTGGCTGTACACCAGCTCTGCTGACCTGGTTCTCTGGCTCTATATCGGCTCTGCTGACCTGGTTCTCAGGCTCTAGAGCAGCTCTGCTGACCTGGTTCTCTGGCTCAAAAGCAGCTCAGCTGACCTGGTTCTCTGGATGTACAGCGGCTCTGCTGACCTGGTTCTCTGTCTCTAAAGCAGCTCTGCTGACCTGGTTCTCTGACTGTAGAGCAGATCTGCTGACCTGGTTCTATGGCTGTACAGCAGCTCTGCTGACCTAGTTCTTTGGCTCTAGAGCAGCTCTACTGACCCGGTTCTCTGGCTCTAGAGCGGCTCTGCTGACCAGGTTCTCTGGCTCTACAGCAGCTCTGATGACCTGGTTTTCTGGCTCTACAACGGCTCTGCTGACATGTTTTTCTGTCTGTAAAGCAGCTTTGCTGACCTCGTTCTCTGGCTCTACAACGTCTCTGCTGGCCTGGTTCTGTGGCTCTAAAGAAGCTCTGCTGACCTGGTTCTCTGGCTCTAGAGCGGCTCTGCTGACCTGGTTCTCTGACTCTACAGCAGCTCTGCTGACCTGGTTCTCTGGCTCTAGAGCGGCTCTGCTGACCTGGTTCTCTGGCTCTAAAACAGCTCTGCTGACCTGGTTCTCTGGCTCTAGAGCGGCTCTGCTGACCAGGTTCTCTGGCTTTACAACAGCTCTGCCTACCTGATTCTCTGGCTCTACAGCAGCTCTGTTGACCTGGTTCTCTAGCTATAACGCAGCACTGCTGACCTGGTTCTTTGGCTCTGGAGCAGCTCTGCTGACCTGGTTCTCTGACTCTAGAACAGCTTTTCTGACCTGGTTCTCAGGCTGTGCAACGGCTCTTCTGACCTGGTTCTTTGGCTATAGAGCAGCTCTGCTGACCTTGTTCTCTGGCTGTACAGGAGCTCTGCTGACCTGGTTCTCTAGCTCTATAGCGGCTCTGCTGACCTGGTTCTCTGGCTCTAGAGCGGCTCTGCTGACCTGGTTCTCTGGCTCTAAAGCAGCTCTGCTGACCTGGTTCTCTGGCTCTACAGCAGAACTGTTGACCTGGTTCTCTAGCTCTAAAGCAGCTCTGCTGACCTGGTTCTCTGGCTCTGGAGCAGCTCTGCTGACCTGGTTCTCTGGCTCTAGAATAGCTTTCCAGACCTGGTTCTCAGGCTGTGCAACGGCTCTACTGACCTGGTTCTTTGGCTATAGAGCAGCTCTGCTGACCTTGTTCTCTGGCTGTACAGCAGCTCTGTTGACCTGGTTCTCTACCTCTATAGCAGCACTGCTGACCTGGTTCTCTGGCTCTACAGCGGCTCTGCTGAACTGGTTCTCTGGCTCTAAAGCAGCTCTGCTGACCTGGTTCTCTGGCTCTACAGCGGCTCTGTTGACCTGGTTCTCTGGCTGTAAAGCAGCTCTGCTGACCTGGTTCTCTGGCTCTAGAGCGGCTCTGCTGACCTGGTTCTCTGGCTCTAAAGCAGCTCTGCTGACCTCGTTCTCTGGCTCTAGAGTGGCTCTGCTGACCAGGTTCTCTGGCTCTACAGCAGCTCTGCCTATCTGGTTCTCTGGCTCTACAGCAGCTCTGTTGACCTGGTTCTCTAGCTATAAAGCAGCTCTGCTGACCTGGTTCTCTGGCTCTGGAGCAGCTCTGCTGACCTGGTTCTCTGGCTCTAGAACAGCTTTTCTGACCTGGTTCTCAGGCTGTGCAACGGCTCTACTGACCTGGTTCTTTGGCTATAGAGCAGCTCTGCTGAACTTGTTCTCTGGCTGTACAGGAGCTCTGCTGACCTGGTTCTCTAGCTCTATAGCGGCTCTGCTGACCTGGTTCTCTGGCTGTAGAGCGGCTC
This sequence comes from Triturus cristatus, assembly GCF_964204655.1. Lineage (NCBI taxonomy): Eukaryota > Metazoa > Chordata > Amphibia > Caudata > Salamandridae > Triturus > Triturus cristatus. The sequence goes on along the minus strand of NC_140579.1, from coordinate 629,057,663 downwards.
TGCTGACCTGGTTCTCTGGCTCTAAAGCAGCTCTGCTGACCTGGTTATCTGGCTCTACAGCAGAACTGTTGACCTGGTTCTCTAGCTCTAAAGCAGCTCTGCTGACCTGGTTCTCTGGCTCTGGAGCAGCTCTGCTGACCTGGTTCTCTGGCTCTAGAATAGCTTTCCAGACCTGGTTCTCAGGCTGTGCAACGGCTCTACTGACCTGGTTCTTTGGCTATAGAGCAGCTCTGCTGACCTTGTACTCTGGCTGTACAGCAGCTCTGCTGACCTGGTTCTCTACCTCTATAGCAGAACTGCTGACCTGGTTCTCTGGCTCTACAGCGGCTCTGCTGACCTGGTTCTCTGGGTCTACAGCGGCTCTGCTGACCTGGTTCTCTGTCTCTACAGCAGCTATGTTGACCTGGTTCTCTGGCTTTACAGCAGCTCTGCTGACCTGGTTCTCTGGCTCTATAGCGGCTCTGCTGACCTGGTTCTCAGGCTCTAGAGCAGCTCTGCTGACCTGGTTCTCTGTCTCTAAAGCAGCTCCGCTGACCTGTTTCTCTGGCTGTACAGCGGCTCTGCTGACCTGGTTCTCTGGCTCTAAAGCAGCTCTGCTGACCTGGATCTCTGGCTGTAGAGCGGATCTGCTGACCTGGTTCTATGGTTCTACAGCAGCTCTGCTGACCTAGTTCTCTGGCTCTAGAGCAGCTCTACTGACCTGGTTCTCTGGCTCTACAAGGGCTTTGCTGACCTGGTTCTCTGGCTCTACAGCAGTTCTGCTGACCTGGTTCTCTGGCTCTACAACGGCTCTGCTGGCCTGGTTCTGTGGCTCTAAAGGAGCTCTGGTGACCTGGTTCTCTGGCTCTAGAGCGGCTCTGCTGACCTGGTTCTCTGACTACAGCAGCTCTGCTGACTTGGTTCTCTGGCTGTACAGCAGCTCTGCTGACCTGGTTCTCTGGCTCTAGAACAGCTCTGCTGACCTGGTTCTTAGGCTCTAGAGCAGCTCTGCTGACCTGGTTCTGTGGCTCTAAAGCAACTCTGCTGACCTGGTTCTCTGGCTCTAGAGCGGCTCTGCTGACCAGGTTCTCTGGTTCTACAGCAGCTCTGCTGACCTGGTTTTCTGGCTCTAGAGCAGCTCTGCTGACCTGGTTCTCTGTCTCTAGGACAGATTTGCTGACCTGGTTCTCAGGCTATGCAGCAGCTCTACTGACCTGGTTCTTTGGCTATAGAGCAGTTCTGCTGACCTTGTTCTCTGGCTGTACAGCAGCTCTGCTGACCTGGTACTCTAGCTCTATAGCGGCTCTGCTGACCTGGTTCTCTGGCTGTAGAGCAGATCTGCTGACCTGGTTCTATGGCTGTACAGCAGCTCTGCTGACCTAGTTCTTTGGCTCTAGAGCAGCTCTACTGACCCGGTTCTCTGGCTCTAGAGCGGCTCTGCTGACCAGGTTCTCTGGCTCTACAGCAGCTCTGATGACCTGGTTTTCTGGCTCTACAACGGCTCTGCTGACATGTTTTTCTGTCTGTAAAGCAGCTTTGCTGACCTCGTTCTCTGGCTCTACAACGTCTCTGCTGGCCTGGTTCTGTGGCTCTAAAGAAGCTCTGCTGACCTGGTTCTCTGGCTCTAGAGCGGCTCTGCTGACCTGGTTCTCTGACTCTACAGCAGCTCTGCTGACCTGGTTCTCTGGCTCTAGAGCGGCTCTGCTGACCTGGTTCTCTGGCTCTAAAACAGCTCTGCTGACCTGGTTCTCTGGCTCTAGAGCGGCTCTGCTGACCAGGTTCTCTGGCTTTACAGCAGCTCTGCCTACCTGATTCTCTGGCTCTACAGCAGCTCTGTTGACCTGGTTCTCTAGCTATAAAGCAGCACTGCTGACCTGGTTCTTTGGCTCTGGAGCAGCTCTGCTGACCTGGTTCTCTGGCTCTAGAACAGCTTTTCTGACCTGGTTCTCAGGCTGTGCAACGGCTCTTCTGACCTGGTTCTTTGGCTATAGAGCAGCTCTGCTGACCTTGTTCTCTGGCTGTACAGGAGCTCTGCTGACCTGGTTCTCTAGCTCTATAGCGGCTCTGGTGACCTGGTTCTCTGGCTCTAGAGCGGCTCTGCTGACCTGGTTCTCTGGCTCTAAAGCAGCTCTGCTGACCTGGTTCTCTGGCTCTACAGCAGAACTGTTGACCTGGTTCTCTAGCTCTAAAGCAGCTCTGCTGACCTGGTTCTCTGGCTCTGGAGCAGCTCTGCTGACCTGGTTCTCTGGCTCTAGAATAGCTTTCCAGACCTGGTTCTCAGGCTGTGCAACGGCTCTACTGACCTGGTTCTTTGGCTATAGAGCAGCTCTGCTGACCTTGTTCTCTGGCTGTACAGCAGCTCTGCTGACCTGGTTCTCTACCTCTATAGCAGCACTGCTGACCTGGTTCTCTGGCTCTACAGCGGCTCTGCTGACCTGGTTCTCTGGCTCTAAAGCAGCTCTGCTGACCTGGTTCTCTGGCTCTACAGCGGCTCTGTTGACCTGGTTCTCTGGCTGTAAAGCAGCTCTGCTGACCTGGTTCTCTGGCTCTAGAGCGGATCTGCTGACCTGGTTCTCTGGCTCTAAAGCAGCTCTGCTGACCTGGTTCTCTGGCTCTAGAGTGGCTCTGCTGACCAGGTTCTCTGGCTCTACAGCAGCTCTGCCTATCTGGTTCTCTGGCTCTACAGCAGCTCTGTTGACAAGGTTCTCTAGCTATAAAGCAGCTCTGCTGACCTGGTTCTCTGGCTCTGGAGCAGCTCTGCTGACCTGGTTCTCTGGCTCTAGAACAGCTTTTCTGACCTGGTTCTCAGGCTGTGCAACGGCTCTACTGACCTGGTTCTTTGGCTATAGAGCAGCTCTGCTGAACTTGTTCTCTGGCTGTACAGGAGCTCTGCTGACCTGGTTCTCTAGCTCTATAGCGGCTCTGCTGACCTGGTTCTCTGGCTCTAGAGCGGCTCTGCTGACCTGGTTCTCTGGCTCTAAGGCAGCTCTGCTGACCTGGTTCTCTGGCTCTACAGCAGAACTGTTGACCTGGTTCTCTAGCTCTAAAGCAGCTCTGCTGACCTGGTTCTCTGGCTCTGGAGCAGCTCTGCTGACCTGGTTCTCTGGCTCTAGAATAGCTTTCCAGACCTGGTTCTCAGGCTGTGCAACGGCTCTACTGACCTGGTTCTTTGGCTATAGAGCAGCTCTGCTGACCTTGTACTCTGGCTGTACAGCAGCTCTGCTGACCTGGTTCTCTACCTCTATAGCAGAACTGCTGACCTGGTTCTCTGGCTCTACAGCGGCTCTGCTGACCTGGTTCTCTGGGTCTACAGCGGCTCTGCTGACCTGGTTCTCTGTCTCTACAGCAACTCTCCTGGCCTGGTTCTCTGGCTCTACAGCGACTTTGCTGACCTGGTTCTCTTGCTCTAAAGCAGCTATGTTGACCTGGTTCTCTGGCTTTACAGCAGCTCTGCTGACCTGGTTCTCTGGCTCTATAGCGGCTCTGCTGACCTGGTTCTCAGGCTCTAGAGCAGCTCTGCTGACCTGGTTCTCTGTCTCTAAAGCAGCTCCGCTGACCTGTTTCTCTGGCTGTACAGCGGCTCTGCTGACCTGGTTCTCTGGCTCTAAAGCAGCTCTGCTGACCTGGATCTCTGGCTGTAGAGCGGATCTGCTGACCTGGTTCTATGGTTCTACAGCAGCTCTGCTGACCTAGTTCTCTGGCTCTAGAGCAGCTCTACTGACCTGGTTCTCTGGCTCTACAAGGGCTTTGCTGACCTGGTTCTCTGGCTCTACAGCAGTTCTGCTGACCTGGTTCTCTGGCTCTACAACAGCTCTGCTGGCCTGGTTCTGTGGCTCTAAAGGAGCTCTGGTGACCTGGTTCTCTGGCTCTAGAGCGGCTCTGCTGACCTGGTTCTCTGACTACAGCAGCTCTGCTGACTTGGTTCTCTGGCTGTACAGCAGCTCTGCTGACCTGGTTCTCTGGCTCTAGAACAGCTCTGCTGACCTGGTTCTTAGGCTCTAGAGCAGCTCTGCTGACCTGGTTCTCTGGCTCTAAAGCAACTCTGCTGACCTGGTTCTCTGGCTCTAGAGCGGCTCTGCTGACCAGGTTCTCTGGTTCTACAGCAGCTCTGCTGACCTGGTTTTCTGGCTCTAGAGCAGCTCTGCTGACCTGGTTCTCTGTCTCTAGGACAGATTTGCTGACCTGGTTCTCAGGCTATGCAGCAGCTCTACTGACCTGGTTCTTTGGCTATAGAGCAGTTCTGCTGACCTTGTTCTCTGGCTGTACAGCAGCTCTGCTGACCTGGTACTCTAGCTCTATAGCGGCTCTGCTGACCTGGTTCTCTGGCTCTACAGCGGCTCTGCTGACCTGGTTCTCTGGGTCTACAGTGGCTCTGCTGACCTGATTCTTTGCCTCTAGAGCAGCTTTGCTGACGTGGTTCTCAGGCTGTAGAGCAGCTCTGCTGACCTGGTTCTCTGGCTCTAAAGCAGCTCTGCTGACCTGGTTTCCGTGGTTCTACAGCAGCTCTGCTGACCTGGTTCTCTGGCTCTAGAGCAGCTCTGCTGACCTGGTTCTTAGGCTCTAGAGCAGCTTTGCTGACCTGGTTCTCTGGCTCTAGAGCAGCTTTGCTCACCTGGTTCTCAGGCTGTACAACGGCTCTGCTAACCTGGTTCTCTGACTGTAGAGCAGATCTGCTGACCTGGTTCTATGGCTGTACAGCAGCTCTGCTGACCTAGTTCTTTGGCTCTAGAGCAGCTCTACTGACCCGGTTCTCTGGCTCTAGAGCGGCTCTGCTGACCAGGTTCTCTGGCTCTACAGCAGCTCTGATGACCTGGTTTTCTGGCTCTACAATGGCTCTGCTGACATGTTTTTCTGTCTGTAAAGCAGCTTTGCTGACCTCGTTCTCTGGCTCTACAACGTCTCTGCTGGCCTGGTTCTGTGGCTCTAAAGAAGCTCTGCTGACCTGGTTCTCTGGCTCTAGAGCGGCTCTGCTGACCTGGTTCTCTGACTCTACAGCAGCTCTGCTGACCTGGTTCTCTGGCTCTAGAGCGGCTCTGCTGACCTGGTTCTCTGGCTCTAAAACAGCTCTGCTGACCTGGTTCTCTGGCTCTAGAGCGGCTCTGCTGACCAGGTTCTCTGGCTTTACAGCAGCTCTGCCTTCCTGATTCTCTGGCTCTACAGCAGCTCTGTTGACCTGGTTCTCTAGCTATAAAGCAGCACTGCTGACCTGGTTCTTTGGCTCTGGAGCAGCTCTGCTGACCTGGTTCTCTGGCTCTAGAACAGCTTTTCTGACCTGGTTCTCAGGCTGTGCAACGGCTCTTCTGACCTGGTTCTTTGGCTATAGAGCAGCTCTGCTGACCTTGTTCTCTGGCTGTACAGGAGCTCTGCTGATCTGGTTCTCTAGCTCTATAGCGGCTCTGCTGACCTGGTTCTCTGGCTCTAGAGCGGCTCTGCTGACCTGGTTCTCTGGCTCTAAAGCAGCTCTGCTGACCCGGTTCTCTGGCTCTACAGCAGAACTGTTGACCTGGTTCTCTAGCTCTAAAGCAGCTCTGCTGACCTGGTTCTCTGGCTCTGGAGCAGCTCTGCTGACCTGGTTCTCTGGCTCTAGAATAGCTTTCCAGACCTGGTTCTCAGGCTGTGCAACGGCTCTACTGACCTGGTTCTTTGGCTATAGAGCAGCTCTGCTGACCTTGTTCTCTGGCTGTACAGCAGCTCTGCTGACCTGGTTCTCTACCTCTATAGCAGCACTGCTGACCTGGTTCTCTGGCTCTACAGCGGCTCTGCTGACCTGGTTCTCTGGGTCTACAGCGGCTCTGGTGACCTGGTTCTCTGTCTCTACAGCAACTCTCCTGGCCTGGTTCTCTGGCTCTACAGCAAATTTGCTGACCTGGTTCTCTTGCTCTAAAGCAGCTCTGTTGACCTGGTTCTCTGGCTTTACAGCAGCTCTGCTGACCTGGTTCTCTGGCTCTATAGCGGCTCTGCTGACCTGGTTCTCAGGTTCTAGAGCAGCTCTGCTGACCTGGTTCTCTGGCTCTAGAGCAGCTCCGCTGACCTGTTTCTCTGGCTGTACAGCGGGTCTGCTGACCTGGTTCTCTGGCTCTAAAGCAGCTCTGCTGACCTGGTTCTCTGGCTGTGGAGCGGATCTGCTGACCTGGTTCTATGGCTCTACAGCAGCTCTGCTGACCTAGTTCTCTTGCTGTAGAGCAGCTCTACTGACCTGGTTCTCTGGCTCTACAAGGGCTTTGCTGACCTGGTTCTCTGGCTCTACAACAGTTCTGCTGACCTAGTTCTCTGGCTCTACAACGGCTCTGCTGGCCTGGTTCTGTGGCTCTAAAGGAGCTCTGGTGACCTGGTTCTCTGGCTCTAGAGCGGCTCTGCTGACCTGGTTCTCTGACTACAGCAGCTCTGCTGACCTGGTTCTCTGGCTGTACAGCAGCTCTGCTGACCTGGTTCTCTGGCTCTAGAGCAGCTCTGCTGACCTGGTTCTTAGGCTCTAGAGCGGCTCTGCTGACCTGGTTCTCTGGCTCTAAAGCAACTCTGCTGACCTGGTTCTCTGGCTCTAGAGCGGCTCTGCTGACCAGGTTCTCTGGCTCTACAGCAGCTCTGCTGACCTGGTTTTCTGGCTCTACAGCAGCTCTGTTGACCTGGTTCTCTAGCTCTAAAGCAGCTCTGCTGACCTGGTTCTCTGGCTCTAGAGCAGCTCTGCTGACCTGGTTCTCTGTCTCTAGAACAGCTTTGCTGACCTGGTTCTCAGGCTATGCAGCAGCTCTACTGACCTGGTTCTTTTGCTATAGAGCAGTTCTGCTGACCTTGTTCTCTGGCTGTACAGCAGCTCTGCTGACCTGGTACTCTAGCTCTATAGCGGCTCTGCTGACCTGGTTCTCTGGCTCTACAGCGGCTCTGCTGACCTGATTCTCTGGGTCTACAGTGGCTCTGCTGACCTGATTCTCTGGCTCTAGAGCAGCTTTGCTGACGTGGTTCTCAGGCTGTACAACGGCTCTGCTGGCGTGGTTCTTTGGCTGTAGAGCAGCTCTGCTGACCTGGTTCTCTGGCTGCAGAGCGGATCTGCTGACCTGGTTCTGTGGCTCTAACGCAGATCTGCTGACCTGGTTTCCCTGGCTCTACACCAGCTCTGCTGACCTGGTCTCTGGCTCTAGAGCAGCTCTGCTGACCTGGTTCTTAGGCTCTAGAGCGGCTCTGCTGACCTGGTTCTCTGGCTTTAAAGCAGCTCTGCTGACCTGGTTCTCTGGCACTAGAGCAGCTTTGCTGACCTGGTTCTCAGGCTGTACAACGGCTCTGCTGACCTGGTTCTCTGGCTCTAGAGCAGCTCTACTGACCTGGTTCTCTGGCTCTACAAGGGCTTTGCTGACCTGGTTCTCTAGCTCTACAGCAGCTCTGCTGACCTGGTTCTCTGGCTCTACAACGGCTCTGCTGAACTGTTTCTCGGACTGTAAAGCAGCTTTGCTGACCTGGGTCTCTGGCTCTACAACAGCTCTGCTGGCCTGGTTCTGTGGCTCTAAAGCAGCTCTGCTGACATGGTTCTCTGGCTCTATAGCAGCTCTGCTGACCTGGTTCTTTGGCTCTACAGCAGATCTGCTGACCTGGTTCTGTGGCTCTAACGCAGCTCTGCTGACCTGGTTTCCCTGGTTCTACAGCAGCTCTGCTGACCTAGTTCTCTTGCATAAGAGCAGCTCTACTGACCTGGGTCTCTGGCTCTACAAGGGCTTTGCTGACCTGGTTCTCTGGCTCTACAGCAGTTCTGCTGACCTGGTTCTCTGGCTCTACAACGGCTCTGCTGGCCTGGTTCTGTGGCTCTAAAGGAGCTCTGGTGACCTGGTTCTCTGGCTCTAGAGCAGTTCTGCTGGCCTGGTTCTCTGACTACAGCAGCTCTGCTGACCTGGTTCTCTGGCTGTACAGCAGCTCTGCTGACCTGGTTCTCTGGCTCTAGAGCAGCTCTGCTGACCTGGTTCTTAGGCTCTAGAGCAGCTCTGCTGACCTGGTTCTCTAGCTCTATAGCGGCTCTGCTGACCTGGTGCTCAGGCTCTAGAGCGGCTCTGCTGACCTGGTTCTCTGGCTCTAAAGCAGCTCTGCTGACCTGGTTCTCTGGCTCTACAGCAGAACTGTTGACCTGGTTCTCTAGCTCTAAAGCAGCTCTGCTGACCTGGTTCTCTGGCTCTGGAGCAGCTCTGCTGACCTGGTTCTCTGGCTCTAGAATGGCTTTCCAGACCTGGTTCTCAGGCTGTGCAATGGCTCTACTGACCTGGTTCTTTGGCTATAGAGCAGCTCTGCTGACCTTGTTCTCTGGCTGTACAGCAGCTCTGCTGACCTGGTTCTCTACCTCTATAGCAGCACTGCTGACCTGGTTCTCTGGCTCTATAGCAGCACTGCAGACCTGGTTCTCTGGCTCTACAGCGGCTCTGCTGACCTGGTTCTCTAGGTCTACAGCGACTCTTCTGGCCTGGTTCTCTGGCTCTACAGCAACTTTGCTGACCTGGTTCTCTTGCTCTAAAGCAGCTCTGTTGACCTGGTTCTCTGGCTTTACAGCAGCTCTGCTGACCTGGTTCTCTGACTCTATAGCGGCTCTGCTGACCTGGTTCTCAGGCTCTAGAGCAGCTCTGCTGACCTGGTTCTCTGGCTCTAGAGCAGCTCCGCTGACCTGTTTCTCTGGCTGTACAGCGGCTCTGCTGACCTGGTTCTCTGGCTCTAAAGCAGCTCTGCTGACCTGGTTCTCTGGCTGTAGAGCGGATCTGCTGACCTGGTTCTATGGCTCTACAGCAGCTCTGCTGACCTAGTTCTCTTGCTCTAGAGCAGCTCTACTGACCTGGTTCTCTGGCTCTACAAGGGCTTTGCTGAACTGGTTCTCTGGCTCTACAGCAGTTCTGCTGACCTGGTTCTCTGGCTCTACAACGGCTCTGCTGGCCTGGTTCTGTGGCTCTAAAGGAGCTCTGGTGACCTGGTTCTCTGGCTCTAGAGCGGCTCTGCTGACCTGGTTCTCTGACTACAGCAGCTCTGCTGACCTGGTTCTCTGGCTGTACAGCAGCTCTGCTGACCTGGTTCTCTGGCTCTAGAGCAGCTCTGCTGACCTGGTTCTTAGGCTCTAGAGCAGCTCTGCTGACCTGGTTCTCTGGCTCTAAAGCAACTCTGCTGACCTGGTTCTCTGGCTCTAGAGCGGCTCTGCTGACCAGGTTCTCTGGCTCTACAGCAACTCTGCTGACCTGGTTTTCTGGCTCTACAGCAGCTCTGTTGACCTGGTTCTCTAGCTCTAAAGCAGCTCTGCTGACCTGGTTCTCTGGCTCTAGAGCAGCTCTGCTGACCTGGTTCTCTGTCTCTAGAACAGCTTTGCTGACCTGGTTCTCAGGCTATGCAGCAGCTCTACTGACCTGGTTCTTTGGCTATAGAGCAGTTCTGCTGACCTTGTTCTCTGGCTGTACAGCAGCTCTGCTGACCTGGTACTCTAGCTCTATAGCGGCTCTGCTGAACTGGTTCTCTGGCTCTACAGCGGCTCTGCTGACCTGATTCTCTGGGTCTACAGTGGCACTGCTGACCTGATTCTCTGGCTCTAGAGCAGCTTTGCTGACGTGGTTCTCAGGCTGTACAACAGCTCTGCTGGCGTGGTTCTTTGGCTGTAGAGCAGCTCTGCTGACCTGGTTCTCTGGCTGCAGAGCGGATCTGCTGAACTGGTTCTCTGGCTCTACAACGGCTCTGCTGAACTGTTTCTCTGACTGTAAAGCAGCTTTGCTGACCTGGGTCTCTGGGTCTACAACGGCTCTGCTGGCCTGGTTCTGTGGCTCTTAAGCAGCTCTGCTGACATGGTTCTCTGGCTCTATAGCAGCTCTGCTGACCTGGTTCTTTGGCTCTACAGCAGCTCTGCTGACCTGGTTCTGTGGCTCTAACGCAGCTCTGCTGACCTGGTTTCCCTGGTTCTACAGCAGCTCTGCTGACCTGGTTCTCTGGCTCTAGAGCAGCTCTGCTGACCTGGTTCTCTGGCTCTAGAGCAGCTTTGCTGACCTGGTTCTCAGGCTGTACAACGGCTCTGCTAACCTGGTTCTTTGGCTGTAGAGCAGATCTGCTGACCTTTTTCTCTGGCTGTACAGCAGCTCTGCTGACCTGGTTCTCTGGCTCGATAGCGGCTCTGCTGACCTGGTTCTCAGGCTCTAGAGCAGCTCTGCTGACCTGGTTCTCTGGCTCAAAAGCAGCTCAGCTGACCTGGTCCTCTGGATGTACAGCGGCTCTGCTGACCTGGTTCTCTGGCTCTAAAGCAGCTCTGCTGACCTGGTTCTCTGACTGTAGAGCAGATCTGCTGACCTGGTTCTATGGCTGTACAGCAGCTCTGCTGACCTAGTTCTTTGGCACTAGAGCAGCTCTACTGACTCGGTTCTCTGGCTTTAGAGCGGCTCTGCTGACCAGGTTCTCTGGCTCTACAGCAGCTCTGATGACCTGGTTTTCTGGCTCTACAACGGCTCTGCTGACATGTTTTTCTGGCTGTAAAGCAGCTTTGCTGACCTCGTTCTCTGGCTCTACAACGGCTCTGCTGGCCTGGTTCTGTGGCTCTAAAGAAGCTCTGCTGACCTGGTTCTCTCGCTCTAGAGCGGCTCTGCTGACCTGGTTCTCTGACTCTACAGCAGCTCTGCTGACCTGGTTCTCTGGCTCTAGAGTGGCTCTGCTGACCTGGTTCTCTGGCTCTAAAACAGCTCTGCTGACCTGGTTCTCTGGCTCTAGAGCGGCTCTGCTGACCAGGTTCTCTGGCTCTACAGCAGCCCTGCCTACCTGATTCTCTGGCTCTACAGCAGCTCTGTTGACATGGTTCTATAGATATAAAGCAGCTCTGCTGACCTGGTTCTCTGGCTCTGGAGCAGCTCTGCTGACCTGGTTCTCTGGCTCTAGAACAGCTTTTCTGACCTGGTTCTCAGGCTGTGCAACGGCTCTACTGACCTGGTTCTTTGGCTATAGAGCAGCTCTGCTGACCTTGTTCTCTGGCTGTACAGCAGCTCTGCTGACCTGGTTCTCTAGCTCTATAGCGGCTCTGCTGACCTGGTTCTCTGGCTCTAGAGCGGCTCTGCTGACCTGGTTCTCTGGCTCTAAAGCAGCTCTGCTGACCTGGTTCTCTGGCTCTACAGCAGAACTGTTGACCTGGTTCTCTAGCTCTAAAGCAGCTCTGCTGACCTGGTTCTCTGGCTCTGGAGCAGCTCTGCTGACCTGGTTCGCTGGCTCTAGAATAGCTTTCCAGACCTGGTTCTCAGGCTGTGCAACGGCCCTACTGACCTGGTTCTTTGGCTATAGAGCAGCTCTGCTGACCTTGTTCTCTGGCTGTACAGCAGCTCTGCTGACCTGGTTCTCTACCTCTATAGCAGCACTGCTGACCTGGTTCTCTGGCTCTACACCAGCTCTGCTGACCTGGTTCCCTGGGTCTACAGCGGCTCTGCTGACCTGGTTCTCTGTCTCTACAGCAACTCTCCTGGCCTGGTTCTCTGGCTCTACAGCGACTTTGCTGACCTGTTTCTCTGGCTCTATAGCGGCTCTACTGACCTGGTTCTCAGGCTCTAGAGCAGCTCTGCTGACCTGGTTCTCTGGCTCTAAAGCAGCTCCGCTGACCTGTTTCTCTGCCTGTACAGCGGCTCTGCTGACCTGTTTCTCTGGCTTTACAGCAGCTCTGCTGACCTGGTTCTCTGGCTCTATAGCGGCTCTGCTGACCTGGTTCTCAGGCTCTAGAGCAGCTCTGCTGACCTGGTTCTCTGGCTCTAAAGCAGCTCCGCTGACCTGTTTCTCTGGCTGTACAGCGGCTCTGCTGACCTGGTTCTCTGGCTCTAAAGCAGCTCTGCTGACCTGGTTCTCTGGCTGTAGAGCGGATCTGCTGACCTGGTTCTATGGCTCTACAGCAGCTCTGCTGACCTAGTTCTCTGGCTCTAGAGCAGCTCTCATGACCTGGTTCTCTGGCTCTACAAGGGCTTTGCTGGCCTGGTTCTGTGGCTCTAAAGGAGCTCTGGTGACCTGGTTCTCTGGCTCTAGAGCGGCCCTGCTGACCTGGTTCTCTGACTACAGCAGCTCTGCTGACCTGGTTCTCTGGCTGTACAGCAGCTCTGCTGACCTGGTTCTCTGGCTCTAGAGCAGCTCTGCTGACCTAGTTCTTAGGCTCTAAAGCAGCTCTGCTGACCTGGTTCTCTGGCTCTAGAGCAGCTCTGCTGACCAGGTTCTCTGGCTCTACAGCAGCTCTGCTGACCTGGTTTTCTGTCTCTACAGCAGCTCTGTTGACCTGGTACTCGAGCTCTAAAGCAGCTCTGCTGACCTGGTTCTCTGGCTCTAGAGCAGCTCTGCTGACCTGGTTCTCTGTCTCTAGAACAGCTTTGCTGACCTGGTTCTCAGGCTATGCAGCAGCTCTACTGGCCTGGTTCTTTGGCTATAGAGCAGTTCTGCTGACTTTGTTCTCTGGCTCTACAGCAGCTCTGCTGACCTGGTACTCTAGCTCTATAGCGGCTCTGCTGACCTGGTTCTCTGGCTCTACAGCGGCTCTGCTGACCTGGTTCTCTGGGTCTACAGTGGCTCTGCTGACCTGATTCTCTGGCTCTAGAGCAGCTTTGCTGACGTGGTTCTCAGGCTGTACAACGGCTCTGCTGGCGTGGTTCTTTGGCTGTAGAGCAGCTCTGCTGACCTGGTTCTCTGGCTGCAGAGCGGATCTGCTGAACTGGTTCTATGGCTCTACAGCAGCTCTGCTGACCTAGTTCTCAGGCTCTAGAGCAGCTCTACTGACCTGGTTCTCTGGCTCTACAAGGGCTTTGCTGACCTGGTTCTCTAGCTCTACAGCAGTTCTGCTGACCTGGTTCTCTGGCTCTACAACGGCTCTGCTGAACTGTTTCTCTGACTGTAAAGCAGCTTTGCTGACCTGGGTCTCTGGCTCTACAACGGCTCTGCTGGCCTGGTTCTGTGGCTCTTAAGCAGCTCTGCTGACATGGTTCTCTGGCTCTATAGCAGCTCTGCTGACCTAGTTCTTTGGCTCTACAGCAGCTCTGCTGACCTGGTTCTGTGGCTCTAACGCAGCTCTGCTGACCTGGTTTCCCTGGTTCTACAGCAGCTCTGCTGACCTGGTTCTCTGGCTCTAGAGCAGCTCTGCTGACCTGGTTCTTAGGCTCTAGAGCAGCTCTGCTGACCTGGTTCTCTGGCTCTAGAGCAGCTTTGCTGACCTGGTTCTCAGGCTTTACAACGGCTCTGCTAACCTGGTTCTTTGGCTGTAGAGCCGATCTGCTGACCTTTTTCTCTGGCTGTACAGCAGCTCTGCTGACCTGGTTCTCTGGCTCTATAGCGGCTCTGCTGACCTGGTTCTCAGGCTCTAGAGCAGCTCTGCTGACCTGGTTCTCTGGCTCTAAAGCAGCTCTGCTGACCTGGTTCTCTGACTGTAGAGCAGATCTGCTGACCTGGTTCTATGGCTGTACAGCAGCTCTGCTGACCTAGTTCTTTGGCTCTAGAGCAGCTCTACTGACTCGGTTCTCTGGCTCTAGAGCGGCTCTGCTGACCAGGTTCTCTGGCTCTACAGCAGCTCTGGTGACCTGGTTCTCTGGCTCTAGAGCGGCCCTGCTGACCTGGTTCTCTGACTACAGCAGCTCTGCTGACCTGGTTCTCTGGCTGTACAGCAGCTCTGCTGACCTGGTTCTCTGGCTCTAGAGCAGCTCTGCTGACCTAGTTCTTAGGCTCTAAAGCAGCTCTGCTGACCTGGTTCTCTGGCTCTAGAGCCGCTCTGCTGACCAGGTTCTCTGGCTCTACAGCAGCTCTGCTGACCTGGTTTTCTGTCTCTACAGCAGCTCTGTTGACCTGGTACTCGAGCTCTAAAGCAGCTCTGCTGACCTGGTTCTCTGGCTCTAGAGCAGCTCTGCTGACCTGGTTCTCTGTCTCTAGAACAGCTTTGCTGACCTGGTTCTCAGGCTATGCAGCAGCTCTACTGGCCTGGTTCTTTGGCTATAGAGCAGTTCTGCTGACTTTGTTCTCTGGCTCTACAGCAGCTCTGCTGACCTGGTACTCTAGCTCTATAGCGGCTCTGCTGACCTGGTTCTCTGGCTCTACAGCGGCTCTGCTGACCTGGTTCTCTGGGTCTACAGTGGCTCTGCTGACCTGATTCTCTGGCTCTAGAGCAGCTTTGCTGACGTGGTTCTCAGGCTGTACAACGGCTCTGCTGGCGTGGTTCTTTGGCTGTAGAGCAGCTCTGCTGACCTGGTTCTCTGGCTGCAGAGCGGATCTGCTGAACTGGTTCTATGGCTCTACTGCAGCTCTGCTGACCTAGTTCTCAGGCTCTAGAGCAGCTCTACTGACCTGGTTCTCTGGCTCTACAAGGGCTTTGCTGACCTGGTTCTCTAGCTCTACAGCAGTTCTGCTGACCTGGTTCTCTGGCTCTACAACGGCTCTGCTGAACTGTTTCTCTGACTGTAAAGCAGCTTTGCTGACCTGGGTCTCTGGCTCTACAACGGCTCTGCTGGCCTGGTTCTGTGGCTCTTAAGCAGCTCTGCTGACATGGTTCTCTGGCTCTATAGCAGCTCTGCTGACCTAGTTCTTTGGCTCTACAGCAGCTCTGCTGACCTGGTTCTGTGGCTCTAACGCAGCTCTGCTGACCTGGTTTCCCTGGTTCTACAGCAGCTCTGCTGACCTGGTTCTCTGGCTCTAGAGCAGCTCTGCTGACCTGGTTCTTAGGCTCTAGAGCAGCTCTGCTGACCTGGTTCTCTGGCTCTAGAGCAGCTTTGCTGACCTGGTTCTCAGGCTTTACAACGGCTCTGCTAACCTGGTTCTTTGGCTGTAGAGCAGATCTGCTGACCTTTTTCTCTGGCTGTACAGCAGCTCTGCTGACCTGGTTCTCTGGCTCTATAGCGGCTCTGCTGACCTGGTTCTCAGGCTCTAGAGCAGCTCTGCTGACCTGGTTCTCTGGCTCTAAAGCAGCTCTGCTGACCTGGTTCTCTGACTGTAGAGCAGATCTGCTGACCTGGTTCTATGGCTGTACAGCAGCTCTGCTGACCTAGTTCTTTGGCTCTAGAGCAGCTCTACTGACTCGGTTCTCTGGCTCTAGAGCGGCTCTGCTGACCAGGTTCTCTGGCTCTACAGCAGCTCTGATGACCTGGTTTTCTGGCTCTACAACGGCTCTGCTGACATGTTTTTCTGGCTGTAAAGCAGCTTTGCTGACCTCGTTCTCTGGCTCTACAACGGCTCTGCTGGCCTGGTTCTGTGGCTCTAAAGAAGCTCTGCTGACCTGGTTCTCTGGCTCTAGAGCGGCTCTGCTGACCTGGTTCTCTGACTCTACAGCAGCTCTGCTGACCTGGTTCTCTGGCTCTAGAGTGGCTCTGCTGACCTGGTTCTCTGGCTCTAAAACAGCTCTGCTGACCTGGTTCTCTGGCTCTAGAGCGGCTCTGCTGACCAGGTTCTCTGGCTCTACAGCAGCTCTGCCTACCTGATTCTCTGGCTCTACAGCAGCTCTGCTGACCTGGTTCTCTGGCTCTGGAGCAGCTCTGCTGACCTGGTTCTCTGGCTCTAGAACAGCTTTTCTGACCTGGTTCTCAGGCTGTGCAACGGCTCTACTGACCTGGTTCTTTGGCTATAGAGCAGCTCTGCTGACCTTGTTCTCTGGCTGTACAGCAGCTCTGCTGACCTGGTTCTCTAGCTCTATAGCGGCTCTGCTGACCTGGTTCTCTGGCTCTAGAGCGGCTCTGCTGACCTGGTTCTCTGGCTCTAAAGCAGCTCTGCTGACCTGGTTCTCTGGCTCTACAGCAGAACTGTTGACCTGGTTCTCTAGCTCTAAAGCAGCTCTGCTGACCTGGTTCTCTGGCTCTGGAGCAGCTCTGCTGACCTGGTTCGCTGGCTCTAGAATAGCTTTCCAGACCTGGTTCTCAGGCTGTGCAACGGCTCTACTGACCTGGTTCTTTGGCTATAGAGCAGCTCTGCTGACCTTGTTCTCTGGCTGTACAGCAGCTTTGCTGACCTGGTTCTCTACCTCTATAGCAGCACTGCTGACCTGGTTCTCTGGCTCTACAGCAGCTCTGCTGACCTGGTTCCCTGGGTCTACAGCGGCTCTGCTGACCTGGTTCTCTGTCTCTACAGCAACTCTCCTGGCCTGGTTCTCTGGCTCTACAGCGACTTTGCTGACCTGTTTCTCTGGCTCTATAGCGGCTCTGCTGACCTGGTTCTCAGGCTCTAGAGCAGCTATGCTGACCTGGTTCTCTGGCTCTAAAGCAGCTCCGCTGACCTGTTTCTCTGGCTGTACAGCGGCTCTGCTGACCTGTTTCTATGGCTTTACAGCAGCTCTGCTGACCTGGTTCTCTGGCTCTATAGCGGCTCTGCTGACCTGGTTCTCAGGCTCTAGAGCAGCTCTGCTGACCTGGTTCTCTGGCTCTAAAGCAGCTCCGCTGACCTGTTTCTCTGGCTGTACAGCGGCTCTGCTGACCTGGTTCTCTGGCTCTAAAGCAGCTCTGCTGACCTGGTTCTCTGGCTGTAGAGCGGATCTGCTGACCTGGTTCTATGGCTCTAGAGCAGCTCTACTGACCTGGTTCTCTGGCTCTACAAGGGCTTTGCTGACCTGGTTCTCTGGCTCTACAGCAGTTCTGCTGACCTGGTTCTCTGGCTCTACAACGGCTCTGCTGGCCTGGTTCTGTGGCTCTAAAGGAGCTCTGGTGACCTGGTTCTCTGGCTCTAGAGCGGCTCTGCTGACCTGGTTCTCTGACTACAGCAGCTCTGCTGACCTAGTTCTTAGGCTCTAAAGCAGCTCTGCTGACCTGGTTCTCTGGCTCTAGAGCAGCTCTGCTGACCTAGTTCTTAGGCTCTAAAGCAACTCTGCTGACCTGGTTCTCTGGCTCTAGAGCGGCTCTGCTGACCAGGTTCTCTGGCTCTACAGCAGCTCTGCTGACCTGGTTTTCTGTCTCTACAGCAGCTCTGTTGACCTGGTTCTCTAGCTCTAAAGCAGCTCTGCTGACCTGGTTCTCTGGCTCTAGAGCAGCTCTGCTGACCTGGTTCTCTGTCTCTAGAACAGCTTTGCTGACCTGGTTCTCAGGCTATGCAGCAGCTCTACTGGCCTGGTTCTTTGGCTATAGAGCAGTTCTGCTGACTTTGTTCTCTGGCTGTACAGCAGCTCTGCTAACCTGGTACTCTAGCTCTATAGCGGCTCTGCTGACCTGGTTCTCTGGCTCTACAGCGGCTCTGCTGACCTGGTTCTCTGAGTCTACAGTGGCTCTGCTGACCTGATTCTCTGGCTCTAGAGCAGCTTTGCTGACGTGGTTCTCAGGCTGTACAACGGCTCTGCTCGCGTGGTTCTTTGGCTGTAGAGCAGCTCTGCTGACCTGGTTCTCTGGCTGCAGAGCGGATCTGCTGAACTGGTTCTATGGCTCTACAGCAGCTCTGTTGACCTGGTTCTCTAGCTCTATAGCGGCTCTGCTGACCTGGTTCTCTGGCTCTACAGCGGCTCTGCTGACCTGGTTCTCTGGGTCTACAGCGACTCTGCTGGCCTGGTTCTCTGGCTCTACAGCGACTCTGCTGACCTGGTTCTCTGGCTCTAAAGCAGCTCTCTTGACCTGGTTCTCTGGCTTTACAGCAGCTCTGCTGACCTGGTTCTCTGGCTCTATAGCGGCTCTGCTGACCTGGTTCTCAGTCTCTCTAGAGCAGCTCTGCTGACCTGGTTCTCTGGCTCTAAAGCAGCTTCTCTGACTTGTTTCTCTGGCTGCACAGCGGCTCTACTGACCTGGTTCTCTGGCTCTACAAGGGCTTTGCTGACCTGGTTCTCTGGCTCTACCGCAGTTCTGCTGACCTGCTTCTCTAGCTCTACAACGGATCTGCTGAACTATTTCTCGGACTGTTAAGCAGCTTTGCTGACCTGGGTCTCTGGCTCTACAACAGCTCTGCTGGCCTGGTTCTGTGTCTCTAAAGCAGCTCTGCTGACCTGGTTCTCTGGCTCTATAGCAGCTCTGCTGACCTGGTTCTCTGTCTCTACAGCGAATCTGCTGGCCTGGTTCTCTGTCTCTACAGCGACTCTGCTGACCTGGTTCTCTGGCTCTAAAGCAGTTCTGTTGACCTGGTTCTTTGGCTTTACAGCAGCTCTGCTGACCTGGTTCTCTGGCTCTATAGCAGCTCTGCTGACCTGGTTCTCTGGCTCTATAGCAGCTCTGCTGACCTGGTTCTTTAACTCTACAGCAGCTCTCCTGACCTGGTTCTGTGGCTCTAACGCAGCTCTGCTGACCTGGTTTCCCTGGTTCTACAGCAGCTCTGCTGACCTGATTCTCTGGCTCTAGAGCAGCTCTGCTGACCTGGTTCTTAGGCTCTAGAGCAGCTCTGCTGACCTGGTTCTCTGGCTCTACAGTAGCTTTGCTGACCTGGTTCTCAGGCTGTACAACGGCTCTGCTAACCTGGTTCTTTGGCTGTAGAGCAGCTCTGCTGACCTTTTTCTCTGGCTGTACAGCAGTTCTGCTGACCTGGTTCTCTGGCTCTACAACGGCTCTGCTGACATGTTTTTCTGGCTGTAAAGCAGCTTTACTGACCTTGTTCTCTGGCTCTACAACGGCTCTGCTGGCCTGGTTCTGTGGCTCTAATGGAGCTCTGCTGACCTGGTTCTCTGGCTCTAGAGCGGCTCTGCTGACCTGGTTCTCTGACTCTACAGCAGCTCTGCTAACCTGGTTCTCTGGCTCTAGAGCGGCTCTGCTCACCTGGTTCTCTGGCTTTAAAACAGCTCTGCTGACCTGGTTCTCTGGCTCTAGAGCGGCTCTGCTGACCAGGTTCTCTGGCTCTACAGCAGCTCTGCTTACCTGGTTCTCTGGCTCTACAGCAGCTCTGTTGACCTGGTTCTCTAGCTATAAAGCAGCTCTGCTGACCTAGTTCTCTGGCTCTGGAGCAGCTCTGCTGACCTTGTTCTCTGGCTGTACAATGGCTCTGCTGACCTGGTTCTCTGGCTCGAGAGAAGCTCTGCTGACCTTGTTCTCCGGCTGTACAGCTGCTCTGTTGACCTGGTTCTCTAGCTCTATAGCGGCTCCGCTGACCTGTTTCTCTGGCTGTACAGCGGCTCTACTGACCTGGTTCTCTGGCTCTACAAGGGCTTTGCTGACCTGGTTCTCTGGCTCTACCGCAGTTCTGCTGACCTGCTTCTCTGGCTCTACAATGGACCTGCGGAACTATTTCTCGGACTGTAAAGCAGCTTTGCTGACCTGCGTCTCTGGCTCTACATTGGCTCTGCTGGCCTGGTTCTGTGTCTCTAAAGCAGCTCTGCTGACCTGGTTCTCTGGCTCTACAGCGACTCTGCTGGCCTGGTTCTCTGGCTCTACAGCGACTCTGCTGACCTGGTTCTCTGGCTCTAAAGCAGCTCTGTTGACCTGGTTCTCTGGCTTTACAGTAGCTCTGCTGACCTGGTTCTCTGGCTCTATAGCGGCTCTGCTGACCTGGTTCTCAGTCTCTCTAGAGCAGCTCTGCTGACCTGGTTCTCTGGCTCTAAAGCAGCTCCTCTGACTTGTTTCTCTGGCTGCACAGCGGCTCTACTGACCTGGTTCTCTGGCTCTACAAGGGCTTTGCTGACCTGGTTCTCTGGCTCTACCGCAGTTCTGCTGACCTGCTTCTCTAGCTCTACAACGGATCTGCTGAACTATTTCTCGGACTGTAAAGCAGCTTTGCTGACCTGGGTCTCTGGCTCTGGAGCAGCTCTGCTGACCTGGTTCTCTGTCTCTACAGCGACTCTGCTGGCCTGGTTCTCTGGCTCTACAGCGACTCTGCTGACCTGGTTCTCTGGCTCTAAAGCAGCTCTGTTGACCTGGTTCTCTGGCTTTACAGTAGCTCTGCTGACCTGGTTCTCTGGCTCTATAGCGGCTCTGCTGACCTGGTTCTCAGTCTCTCTAGAGCAGCTCTGCTGACCTGGTTCTCTGGCTCTAAAGCAGCTCCTCTGACTTGTTTCTCTGGCTGCACAGCGGCTCTACTGACCTGGTTCTCTGGCTCTACAAGGGCTTTGCTGACCTGGTTCTCTGGCTCTACCGCAGTTCTGCTGACCTGCTTCTCTAGCTCTACAACGGATCTGCTGAACTATTTCTCGGACTGTAAAGCAGCTCTGCTGACCTGGTTCTCTGGCTCTGGAGCAGCTCTGCTGACCTTGTTCTCTGGCTGTACAATGGCTCTGCTGACCTGGTTCTCTGGCTCGAGAGCAGCTCTGCTGACCTGGTTCTCTGGGTCTACAGCGACTCTTCTGGCCTGGTTCTCTGGCTCTACAGCGACTCTGCTGACCTGGTTCTCTGGCTCTAAAGCAGCTCTGTTGACCTGGTTCTCTGGCTTTACAGCAGGTCTGCTGACCTGGTTCTCTGGCTCTATAGCAGCTCTGCTGACCTGGTTCTCAGTCTCTTTAGAGCAGCTCTGCTGACCTGGTTCTCTGGCTCTAAAGCAGCTCCTCTGACCTGTTTCTCTGGCTGTACAGCGGCTCTACTGACCTGGTTCTCTGGCTCTACAAGGGCTTTGCTGACCTGGTTCTCTGGCTCTACAATGGACCTGCGGAACTATTTCTCGGACTGTAAAGCAGCTTTGCTGACCTGCGTCTCTGGCTCTACATTGGCTCTGCTGGCCTGGTTCTGTGTCTCTAAAGCAGCTCTGCTGTCCTGGTTCTCTGGCTCTATAGCAGCTCTGCTGACCTGGTTCTCTGTCTCTACAGCGACTCTGCTGGCCTGGTTCTCTGGCTCTACAGCGACTCTGCTGATGTGGTTCTCTGGCTCTAAAGCAGTTCTATTGACCTGGTTCTTTGGCTTTACAGCAGCTCTGCTGACCTGGTTCTCTGGCTCTATAGCAGCTCTGCTGACCTGGTTCTCAGTCACTAGAGCAGCTCTGCTGACCTGGTTCTCTGGCTCTAAAGCAGCTCCTCTGACCTGTTTCTCTGGCTGTACAGCGGCTCTACTGACCTGGTTCTCTGGCTCTACAGCAGTTCTGCTGACCTGCTTCTCTGGCTCTACAACGGATCTGCTGAACTGTTTCTCTTACTGTAAACAGCTTTGCTGTCCTGGGTCTCTGGCTCTACAACGGCTCTGCTGGCCTGGTTCTCTGGCTCTAAAGCAGCTCTGCTGACCTGGTTCTCTGGCTCTATAGCAGCTCTGCTGACCTGGTTCTTTGGCTCTGCAGCAGCTCTGCTGACCTGGTTCTGTGGCTCTAACGCAGCTCTGCTGACCTGGTTTCCCTGGTTCTACAGCAGCTCTGCTGACCTGGTTCTCTGGCTCTAGAGCAGCTCTGCTAACCTGGTTCTTAGGCTCTAGAGCAGCTCTGCTGACCTGGTTCTCTGGCTCTACAGTAGCTTTGCTGACCTGGTTCTCAGGCTGTACAACGGCTCTGCTAACCTGGTTCTTTGGCTGTAGAGCAGCTCTGCTGACCTTTTTCTCTGTCTGTACAGCAGCTCTGCTGACCTGGTTCTCTGGCTCTATAGCGGCTCTGCTGACCTGGTTCTCTTGCTCTAGAGCAGCTCTGCCGACCTGGTTCTCTGGCTCAAAAGCAGCTCAGCTGACCTGGTTCTCTGGATGTACAGCGGCTCTGCTGACCTGGTTCTCTGGCTCTAAAGCAGCTCTGCTGACCTGGTTCTCTGGCTGTAGAGCAGATCTGCTGACATGGTTCTATGGCTGTACAGCAGCTCTGCTGACCTAGCTCTCTGGCTCTAGAGCAGCTCTTCTGACCTGGTTCTCTGGCTCTACAAGGGCTTTGCTGACCTGGTTCTCTGGCACTACAGCAGTTCTGCTGACCTGGTTCTCTGACTCTACAACGGCTCTGCTGACATGGTTTTCTGGCTGTAAAGCAGCTTTGCTGACCCCGTTCTCTAGCCCTACAACGGCTCTGCTGGCCTGGTTCTGTGGCTCTAAAGGAGCTCTGCTGACCTGGTTCTCTGGCTCTAGAGCGGATCTGCTGACCTGGTTCTCTGACTACAGCAGCTCTGCTGACCTGGTTCTCTGGCTCTAGAGCGGCTCTGCTGACCTGGTTCTCTGGCTCTAAAGCAGCTCTGCTGACCTGGTTCTCTGGCTCTAGAGCGGCTCTGCTGACCAGGTTCTCTGGCTCTACAGCAGCTCTGCTTTCCTGGTTCTCTGGCTCTACAGCAGCTCTGTTCACCTGGTTCTCTAGCTATCAAGCAGCTCTGCTGACCTGGTTCTCTGGCTCTAGAACAGCTTTTCTGACTTGGTTCTCAGGCTGTGCAACAGCTCTACTGACCTGGTTCGTTGGCTATAGAGCAGCTCTGCTGACATTGTTCTCTGGCTGTACAATGGCTCTGCTGGCCTGGTTCTCTGGCTCGAGAGCAGCTCTGCTGACCTTGTTCTCCGGCTGTACAACTGCTCGGTTGACCTGGTTCTCTAGCTCTATAGTGGCTCTGCTGACCTGGTTCTCTGTCTCTACAGCGACTCTGCTGGCCTGGTTCTCTGGCTCTACAGCGAATCTGCTGACCTGGTTCTCTGGCTCTAAAGCAGCTCTGTTGACCTGGTTCTCTGTCTTTACAGCAGCTCTGCTGACCGGGTTCTCTGGCTCTATAGCGGCTCTGCTGACCTGGTACTCAGGCTCTAGAGCAGCTCAGCTGACCTGGTTCTCTGGCTCTAAAGCAGCTCCTCTGACCTTTTTCTCTGGCTGTACAGCGGCTCTGCTGTCCTGGTTCTCTGGCTCTAAAGCAGCTCTGCTGACCTGGTTCTCTGGCTGTAGAGCGGATATGCTGACCTGGTTCATTGGCTCTAAAGCAGCTCTGCTGACCTAGTTTTCTGGCTCTAGAGCAGCTGTACTGACCTGGTTCTCTGGCTCTACAAGGGCTTTGCTAACCTGGTGTAGGAGAGTAGGATCTGCACTTGTGTTGCCCCCACTTTTTTTCTGATGTATACACTGGTTTCTGGCTATAGTCTGGCAGGGTCCCTGCTAATCAGGGCCCCAGTCTAACTGATCTCCCAAAACAACTTGGTGTGCATATTAGATGCGCTAGTGATTGGATACTGTGGTACCTTATGAGCCCCTAGTATATGGTACCTTAGGTACCTAGGGCATTGGTACTTCACAGGCCTACCAGAGGCTGCAGCATGTATTATGCCACCCCTGGGAAGCACTCACAATCTGACACCACAGGCCTGCTACTGCAGCCTGTGTGAGGCAGTGTTAGCACTCCTCACGGAGGTATAGGTTCCTATGTCTCACCATACACACACACATATAAACCTATCAGTAGGCCCTATCAATCCCAAGGGCAGGGTGCATGGTTTACTATGTGAGGGGGTGCTTCTGCCTGAGCAGGGCCCCTCTGCAGCTGGCAGAGTCTATTCTCTGCTGCTGTTTGTGGATGCGGTTAAACCATATACTCTTAAGTAAACGCTAACTTTGGAATGACTGCATCAAAACATGTCGTGTTTGGTGTCAAACAACTTGGAATCCTACCCCCACACCAGTAACTGGTGTGGGAGTAGGATCCCACCCTTCTAGAGGGGACGACATGTACCCACTGTACTACACGGTAGAAATCATCTAGAGCCTTGGCATCACAAAATGGATGCCACCAGCACAGACACCGGGCTTCCCTCCTGCTGCTGACAGAAACTCGCAGTGGAGGGAGCCCAACAAAGGGTTTCCTGTCACAGGGAGGTGTCACCACCTCCCAGACAGGATTTAGTGTTTTGGAGCTGGGTGGGTGCACTCTTAGAGTGCTTTGAAGTCCTGCACTGGGGGAGCAGTAGGCTCCTCTGTGCATATGCCAGCTCAAACCGGTTCAGGGGCTACCTGCCCCTGCTCTGGCATGAAACTGGACAAAGGGAAGTGGGTGTAACCACCCACTACCCTGACCCTCCTAGAGGAGTGGTCATAGAGCTAGTCCCTCCCATCTTTTTACTATAAGATACCAAAGCTTGCCAATGCAACTTAGATTACACCTGGGCGACGCTCTACTAAGAAGAATCCTGGCCCTTCGATGTTCCACTATCTCTGGAAGACTGAAGAATCTCCCTTGGAGTCAAGGAGTGACTCCCCTGCTTGGCAGGCACTAAAACTCTTCTACATTGGTTGCAAACTTTACCGCTCCCGCCGGAGCCCGAAGTCCCTGTGTCCCCTGAAGTGGATTTACTGACCTCTCGATGGCCATTTTGAGTCCCCAGCGAAGCTGTGGCATCTGGACCCCACGAGTGACGAGGAACAGCAATACCAGGGAACCGTGCACTGATTTCGAGGGCTAGCCCTAAAATGCGTCCAACGAAGTTGTGCTTTGGACCACTTGTTGTCCAAGTCCCTAGCAGGTCTAGTACCAAAATTCAGTGGCCTACCCCGTCCCGAGTGACCGTGGGCTGTTGTTAAACTTTTCCTGCAAAGGCGTCTTTGCGGTTGCTTGCCCGTTGGCTAGTAACTCACTTGAAGACTTCCACATCAACTTAAATGGCTCTCCTGGTTGCTCTGGGACTGCCCTCACTTACCCTTGCTGGGTAAGTCCATCAGACCTTGCTGGTTTGCACCATTGCCAATCTTCACTCTACACAAGACTTGCATTTGCCAAGACTTGTTGGCTCCAACCCATTTGCCAACACCGTCATCAGCTGCAGACGTCGTGGGAACCTCCGAAGCCAGCTGCTGGTCATCTTCGATCCCTCCTGGTCCTCGTGAGCGAAGAGACAAAACACCATCATCGACCTGAAGAGACGCGACAGCTGTGGTCATCCATCTTGCTGGCCACCGGTCACTGGCAAGTGACTCTGAACTCTGTCCCCTCAATTTCTAGGTCTTCTGCAACTCCAATCCATCGTCGGAGTCGAACGAACACCTCTCCAGTCGTCACAAGCAGCAAGTCTTCAAGGATCTCCATTGAAAACAGCTTGGCTACCCGACACCAAAGGACACCTATGCACCCGGCTTCCCTGGGTGAGGTAACTCGTGCACTCCGGTGCCCAAGTGTGTGTTGGCTGTCCAAATACTTACCCTGTAAGTTGCTTGCCTGTTGACTTTTGCGAAGTGCCCTAGAATTGTAAAATACATACCGTGACATTTGCCATTGAAACGCATTGAAAACCCGCGTTTGTGTTTAGACGCTGCACGCGCCTCCTGTGGGCTGATTACTTACCTGCTAACACTGCAGAAGTGAAGCCCCAGCGATTCCCAAGGCCCTAGGCCTCTTCATTTTGCAAGTCGAGTTTGTTAACCCATTATTTTAGTATATGGTCTGGTACGCCCCTAGGGCTACAGCCATATTTGTGCTTAATTTTTTGAGAACTGTTGATCTTTTGAATGTTTACCTAGCTCTAATCTCATAAAGAGATTAGTAGAGTATATTTAGAAATAAATACATATATATTTGATATATATACCTGTGTGGTGTCTTTCATTTGGTAATGCAAGAGATTATAAGGTAAAACAAGCTGCTTTACATTCCTCAGAGACTTAGCCTGAAGGCTGCTCTCCACAGCTACCACTAGGATAGCTTTCTTTAAAAGGTTGTCTTCAAACCTATCTACCAAGAGTCGAATTGGACTGGTGCAAGGTGGCCACTATAACTAGTGACCAGCATATGCCAGGCCAACTTCTCACATTGGTGGGCAGCGTGTGGGATTCCAGCTTGCCATTGTTTTTCCATAAAATCTCTATTTGAATTACTAACTGAAAACCACGTAAGGTACTCAAGGCACATATAAAGTCAAGCTAGTATCAATAAGTTCTACTGAACTTAGAGCTGTTTGTGAAGGGACAAGCACACCCTTGCTACAGCTCAAGCTAGGTCCAGTAGGCCTCAACTAGTGTAGGTAGTACAACACTGCACAACACTCGTATGTCTCACCATGGTGGAGCCAGTGGGTCCACCCCATCTCAGTACAAAGATATAGCCTACACTGAACTGAAGGCCTTATGCTTTGAAAGACAACTGAGGGTGGGCAGGAATCCCTCATCACAACACCTGATAGATCTGTTAGTAGCAGATGACCTGAGACAAGCTCTAGGAGCAAGTGGGTCTGCATCAGGGGGTGGTTCAAACATAGTCTCTGGGTCTGATGATGAAAATCTAGATGACCTGGAGTCTGTGGTTGAAGGGCCAGACCCAGAAGGGTCTGAAAGGAACAGAGGAATTCTCCCCAAGAGAACTGACAGAGTGGGAGGAAGGACCAGGTCCCCTTCAAGGGAATCTGACCATTCATACCACTCTGGAAGAGAATCTGTTCCCCAGAGGAACTCCAACTTTCCCAGGGAGTCGTCCACTGAAAGAAGGTTCAAGATGCTCCAGTATGAGGAAGCTAGGCTTGCCCTCAGAACCAAGCAATTGGCCTTAGATAGGGAAGCCTTCGAGCTCCAAAGAGCTTCTAAGAAGGAGGGGTTAGATACCCCTGGTGGCAACAGTGTCCCTAGAGGCAGAGATTACATGCCAGATCATAGGAACCTGTCCAAGGTTGTTCCTCCCTACCAGAGTGGGGATGATATCCACAAATGGATAACTGCTATGGAGAGGGCCTGTAAAGTTCAACAGGTCCCCCAGAAACAGTGGGCAGCAATCGTGTGGCTCTCCTTTTCAGACAAAGGGAGAGACAAGCTCCTCACTGTTAGAGAAGAGGATGCTAATGATTATGAAGCCCTGAAGAGTGCTTTGATAGATGGATTTGGCTTAACCACTGAACAGTACAGGTTGAAGTTCAGAGACACCCAGAAAGCACAGACTCAGGATTGGACTGACTTTGTTGATTGTGCAACCAAGGCTCTAGAAGGTTGGCTGGTGGGTAGTAGAGTAACTGACTTTAACGGATTGTATAATCTTATAATGAGAGAACAGATCCTTAATAATTGCCAGAACCAGTTGTTGCATCAGTACCTGGTGGACTCTGATCTGACCTCTCCCCAAGAATTGGGAAAGAAGGCAGACAAATGGGTCAGAACCAGGGTGAGGCAGAAAACCAGAACCAAGGTGGTGACACTAAGAAGCATGATCCTAAAGGCTCAGATAAGGGTGGGGATAAATCTAAAGATCAGAAGTCTTCACAAGGGCCCCAAAAATCTGCATCTGGTGGGGAGTCACAATCTGCAAAGGGAAAAGGCCAAAAGAAGCCCTGGGGCAAATTCTGTAAACAGAAAGGGCACTGGACTTCTGGCTGTACAAAGTCCAAAGACCAAACCACCACCACTCCAGCCCCTAAGGCAACTGTTCCCCCTAGTGCAGCAAGTGGTGGAGGTAATACTCAGAATAAGGGTGTAGTAGGGTTGACCCTGGGTTCTGATGTGGACTCCGGCCTAGTCGGAGTACCAACACAGGCAATGCTAGTTTGTGAGGGAGACCTTGATATGTCCTTCCTAGTGAGCCCCAGTAATCTGGGCAAATACAAACAGCAGCCTATCATAAATGGCAAACAAGCTTTGGCATTTAGGGACACAGGTGCTAGTGTCACCATGGTGGCAGAGGACCTAGTGGACCCTACACAGATCATCCTGGGTGAAATGTACCAGGTAACCAATGCAAGCAACACCAGGACCAACCATAGCCTGGCAGTTGTGAATTTCTCCTGGGGAGGGGTAACTGGCCTCAAAAAGGTAGTAGTCAGTGCAGACCTCCCTGTCGAATGTTTGTTGGGCAATGATCTAGAGACTTCAGCCTGGTCTGAAGTAGAATTATGGACTCATGCTGAGATGTTGGGCATACCTGCAGAGGTATTTGCTGTGACCAGGTCACAAGCCAAAATGCATAAAGCTGAACCAGCTCTGGATCCTGAAACTATGGACCAGGTGCTACCCAAGAGGAAGAGCAGTAGGGTTAAGGCTGGGCCTTCCCCTCTGTCTCAGATCTCAGATTCCCCTCCTGAGGGAGGAGAAGCAGAGCCTGTGGAAGGAACTGCCCCAGAGGAACTTGAGCCTGGTCAGGTTGAGTTCTTGGGGGCAGGGGGCCCTTCCAGGGAAGATCTGAGCAAAGAGCAACAGTGCTGCTCCACTCTTGAACCCCTCAGACAGCTGGCTGCTGCTGAGGCTGCTGGGAGTGCTAGTGGGTCCCATAAGGTTTATTGGGATGAGGGGCTCCTATATTCTGAGGCTAGAGATCCTACCCCTGGAGCCACCAGGAGGCTGGTAATTCCTCAGAAGTTTAGGGGTTTCCTCTTGACCCTAGCACATGATATCCCATTGGCAGGACACTTGGGCCAAAACAAGACCTGTGACAGGCTTGTACCACATTTTCATGGGCCACACATGTCTGAAGACACAAAGGAGTTTTGTCGCTCCTGTGTCACTTGTCAAGCCAGTGGCAAGACAGGTGGCACCACAAAGGCCCCCCTGATACCACTACCTGTGGTGGGGGTTCCCTTCGAAAGGGTAGGGATTGACATTGTTGGTCCCCTTGACCCACAAACAGCATCTGGGCACAGATTTATACTGGTGGTGGTGGATCATGCCACCAGGTATCCAGAAGCTATACCCCTAAGTACTACCACAGCTCCTGTGGTAGCAAGAGCCCTCATTGGAGTTTTCTCCAGAGTGGGTTTCCCAAAGGAGGTCATCTCTGACAGAGGTTCTAACTTTATGTCAGGATATCTAACTGCAATGTGGAAGGAGTGTGGTGTAAACTACAAATTCACTACTCCCAATCACCCACAATGCAATGGGTTAGTTGAGAGATTCAACAAAACCCTAAAGGGAATGATTAAAGGACTCCCAGAGAAGCTTAGGCGAAAATGGGACCTTTTACTTCCCTGCCTTCTGTTTGCATACAGGGAGGTTCCTCAGAAGGGGGTTGGCTACAGCCCTTTTGAACTTCTGTTTGGGCACCCTGTTAGAGGACCATTATGTCTGGTGAAGGAGGGATGGGAGTTACCTCTCAAACCTCCCAAACAAGATGTAGTGGACTATGTACTTGGTCTCCGCTCCAGGATGGCTGAGTGCATGAAGAAGGCCAGTAAAGACCTTGAGGCAAGCCAAGAACTCCAAAAAGCTTGGCATGACCAAAAGGCTGTCTTGACTGTTTACCAGCCAGGCCAGAAAGTGTGGGTGTTGGAGCCTGTGGCCCCAGCAGCTCTCCAGGACAAATGGAGTGGCCCCCATACAATTGTTGAAAAGAAGGGAGAGGTCACCTACTTGGTAGATCTTGGCACTCCCAGGAGCCCCCTTAGGGTGCTCCATGTCAACAGACTTAAAGCATATGTGGACAGGGCTGACATGAGTTTGCTCATGGCAACTGATGAGGACCAGGAGGAGGAGAGTGACCCTCTCCCTGACCTGCTCTCACTGAACCCTGAAGATGGGTCAGTTGATGGTGTTGCTTTGGCAAGCAGCCTCACTGAACATCAACAAACTGAATGTAGACAAGTGCTACAGCAGTTTAGACATATGTTTAGCCTGACCCCAAGTCAGACTTCCTGGTGCACCCATGAGGTGGACACTGGAGACAGTCTGCCTGTAAAGAGTAAAATCTACAGGCAACCTGACTGTGAGAAGTTGGCCTGGCATATGATGCTCACTAGTTAAAGTGATCACCTTGTACCATGCCAAGCAACCCTTATGGTGTGGTTGTAAGTCAACCTTTTCGGACTAGCTGCCCTAGTGGTAGCGTAGGCTAAGCAGTCTTTGAGGCTAAACTCGTGAAGCGTGTTAAGCCAGCTGTTTTACCAAATGCAACCCCCTTTTATACCAATGAAAGGACACCACACAGATATATATTCAAAATATATATGTATTTATTTCTCAAAGTAACCCCTAGTCTCTTTATGAGCACAGGAGCACAAATCGTCAAACAAGATTACAGTAGAATACACAGAAGTTGCACTTTATATGGATAGGCCCTGGTGGCCGCTCAAACCATATACTAAAATAGTGGTATAAGTACCACGAACAGAAAAGGGAAAAGGCCTAGGGCCTCTAGAATCGCTGGGCCTACAAGGAGCTAACTTTAGTTAGTGACCAGGAGGTCCACGGGTGGCGTGTGCAGAGCAAATAGTCACACGCGTGCTCCCATAGGTTTCAATGGGTACGTAAAAAGTACAAAGTTACTGCAAAGAGGATCTTCCGGATGGACTAGGAACTCAAGATTTGGAACACAGGCACTAGAGATGTAATACTACACTTGGGCACAGGTGTGCCAGCTTTACCTCACCCACAGGAAGCGGGTGCATAGGCCTCGAAGTGCGTCGGGTTTCTTCTATCTGTTCCGTGGAGCTTGAAGACAAAGATGCTGCAGGCGGTCGGTCCGGGAGAGATGCAGTGGATCCAAGAGTGGATCGGAGATGTTGAAGACCTGTAAGCAGAGGGGACAGTGTTCACAGTCACTAGCCAGTGACCAGCGTGGCACCAGGTGGGTACCAGGCAATGTCGGGTGCAAACAGGAAGAAAGGTGTGGCTTGTCTCTGCAGCCACGTGGTCCCTGGAGGTCGACAACGTCCAGGAGTCGGTTCACGAGCTGTCCCACGCAGGCTCTCGCTGTCGGCGGTGTCGGCGACTTGATCGAAGCAAACAAGCCTTGGCAAAAGCAATTGTTGTAGGAGATGAAATAAGCTTATGGTTCTGACCAGCAAGGTCAGAAGGACTGCTCCTTTGGAGGGGAGCAAGGGCCAGTCTGGAGCAACCAGACCAGCAGTGTATTTTGTAAAGTTCATCGCCAAGATGGCTACTAGCCAGCGGGCCAGCAACCGGTTAGGCGCGTCGAGTGGCAAAATGCAGAAGGGGCTCACGCAGATCGTGGAGATGCTGGAGGGCTCACCTTTGGTGCAGATGCTGCTCGAGGGTTGGGCTTCTCAGATCCCAAAGCACAACTTGGAGGGAGCCTCGGTTGTTGCACTTGTCAGCTTGTCGTGGTCGTTTCAAGATGGCTGGCTCCACGTGTCTCGGTGCCTCCACGGGTCTCCTCTTTTCAGGGACTGTGGATCGGGCGGAGAGAGGTCTGGAGGTCCAGGTCTTGTCAGTCTCTGGGCTTGGGCTCTGGCGGGAGGCGGCGGCAAAGCAGACGTTGATTCGCTGGATGGTGCTTGCGTTAGCAAGGTGGTCACTCCCTGACCACAGGGGAGATTTCCTTCAGTCTTCTGTGCAGCAGAATGTCGAAGTTCCCGTCTTCTTCTTAGTTTCAAGTTGATTCCAGGATGTCTGAAGTCTTAGGACACAGCTCCTACCTTTAAGCGGATTCTAGGGGCCGGACTACCTGCTAGGTCCCTCCCTATGGGTGGGACCAGGAAGGGGGGTGGTTACACCCCCAATCCTTTGTCCAGCTCGCCCCAGGCCCGGGACTGGTGTGCCCCAGGACCGGTTTGAACTGGCATATGCACCGAGGCTCCTTGTGAGCCACAGGCATGTCTGGTTTCTTTCAAGCCCTACCTGACCAATACACAAAATCCTGTCTGGGGTGGTGCACGCACCTCCCCTGGCAGGAAACCCTTTGTCCACACCTCCCAAGCTGGAAGGACTCCCAGCAGCAGGAGGGCAGACTTGTGTCTGTGGTGGCATCCATTTTGTGGAGCTGAGGCTATGTCTGATTTTACCCGGGTTTCAGGTACTGTACATGTCGTGTCCCTCTAGAAGGGTGGAATGCTAACCCCGTCGCCAGAATTGGCGAGGGGTTAGTATTCCAATTCGTATGACACCTTACTCGACATGTTTTGATAAAGCCAAACCAAAGATAGCATTTAACCGCGAGGTTCATAATGCACTTAAGAGTATATGGTATGACGATATCTGGAAACAGTAGAAGGAAGTTGTTCCGACCACTGCAGACAGGCTCAGCTCATGCCAGAGCACCATCTCACATGGAACCAAGCACTCTGCCTTCAGGATTGTTAAGGCCTGCCATAGGAGTGGCTTATAGGTTACCAGGTGTCCCATTTAAGGTTAGGTATAGGTATACTACACCTAAGTAAGAGGTGATTACACCAACTTACCCCAGCTGAGTGATCAGCCAGTTGTGTCAGATTGTTAGGCCAAGCCTGGGGTGGCATAATACATGCTTCAGCCCCTGGCAGGCCTTGGGTACACCAATGCCCTGGGTACCTAGTGTACACTGGTACAGGGGCTGACAGGGTGATCCACTTCCAATTGGTTATGCACCTAGGGTGCATAGTTTTAATTTAGTAGAGAGAACAGCAGGCTGGGGGTCTGATTGGCAGGCCCACAGCCTCAATATGTCAAAAACCAGTGAAGCAAAAAGCAAAAATTTGGGGTGACCATAGGATAGCAGACCCTACTCTCCTACACAACCCCCCCCAAACGCTGGGACATTAAACTAGCCTTGACCAGTCTCGTCTTCATGTCCTAAGTGGAAGTACCTGGAGAGACCATCTGCATTCCCATGGTCAGTACCTGGCCGGTGCTCCACTGTAAAGTCCATCCCCTGTAGGGAAATGGACCACCTAAGCAGTTTGGGGTTTTCACCCTTCATCTGATTTAGCCACAAGAGGGGCTTATGGTCGGTCTGAATCTTGAAGTGAGTGCCAAACAAGTATGGCCTCAGCTTCTTCAGGGCCCACACCACAGCAAAGGCCTCCCTCTCAATAGCTGACCAATTCTTCTCTCTGGGGGTCAACCTTCTGCTAATAAAAGCAATGGGTTGGTCTTGACCATCTACATTAAGTTGTGACAGCACAGCTCCCACACCCAACTCAGAAGCATCTGTTTGGACAATAAACTCTTTGGAGTAGTCAGGACTTTTCAGGATAGGTGCAGAGCACATGGCCTCCTTCAGGTCATCAAATGCCTTTTGACAGCTTACTGTCCACTGAACCTTTTTGGGCATCTTCTTGGATGTCAGATCATTAAGAGGAGTCACAATGGACCCATAGTTCTTAACAAACTTCCTGTAGTACCCAGTCAAGCCCAAGAAAGCTCGACCTTGAGTCTGGGTGGTTGGATGGGACCAGTCCTTGATGGATTGTATCTTACTCTCCAGTGGTTGAACTTGGCCCCCACCTACAAGGTGGCCCAAATATACAACCTTACTCTGCCCTATCTGGCACTTAGTAGCCTTGATAGTGAGGCCTGCCCTTTGCAGAGCCTCAAGAGCCTTCTTCAGGTGGATCAGGTGATCCTCCCAGGTGGAGCTAAAGACAGCAATGTCATCCAGATATGCTGCACAAAAGTCCTCCAACCCAGTAAGGACTTGGTTCACCAGCCTTTGGAAGGTGGCAGGTGCATTCTTCAGACCAAAGGGCATCACCACAAACTGGTAGTGCCCACCTGGGGTTGAGAATGCTGTTTTGGCCTTAGACTCCTCAGCTAATCTGATTTGCCAATAGCCAGCTGTTAAGTCAAATGTGCTCAAAAACTTTGCAGAAGCTAGTTTGTCTATGAGCTCATCTGCCCTTGGAATAGGGTGTGCATCTGTCCTGGTGACAGCATTGAGACCCCTGTAGTCCACACAGAACCTAATTTCTCTCTTGCCATCTTTGGTGTGAGGTTTGGGGACCAGAACCACTGGGCTAGCCCAGGGGCTCTCTGAGGGTTCAATGACACCTAATTCCAGCATTTTATGTACCTCAGCCTTTATACAGTCCCTGACGTGGTCAGGTTGTCTGTAAAGCTTGTTCTTTACAGGCAGACTGTCACCAGTGTCCACCACATGGGTACACCAGTCAGTTTGACTAGGTATCAAGGAAAACATATGTGAAAATGATTGTAGAACCTGTCTACATTCAGTCTGCTGATGGGCAGTGAGGTTGCCTCCAAGGGTCACTCCTTCAACTGAGCCATCTTCAGGGTTCTGAGACAACAGGTCTGGGAGAGGGTCACTCTCTTCCTCCTGTCCCTCATCTGTAGCCATGAGCAAGCCCATGTCTGCCCTGTCAACATATGCTTTAAGCCTGTTAACATGGAGTACCCTGTGGGGACTCCTGGGAGTTCCTAGGTCCACCAAGTAGGTGACCTCTCCCTTCTTTTCCAGGATTGTATGGGGTCCAGACCATTTGTCTTGGAGTGCTGCTGGGGCCACTGGCTCCAACACCCATACCTTCTGTCCTGGCTGAAACTCAACCAAGACAGCCTTTTGGTCATGCCAAGCTTTCTGTAAGGCCTGGCTTGCCTCAAGGTTTTTGGATGCCTTCTCCATATACTCAGCCATCCTGGAGCGGAGACCAAGTACATAGTCCACTATGTCTTGCTTAGGCTTTTTGAGAGGTAACTCCCATCCTTCCTTCACCAAACACAGTGGGCCTCTTACAGGGTGCCCAAACAACAATTCAAAGGGGCTGTAGCCAACTCCTTTTTGTGGGACCTCTCTGTAAGCAAACAGAAGGCAGGGTAGAAGGATGTCCCATCTTCGCCTGAGCTTTTCAGGTAATCCTTTGATCATACCCTTTAGGGTCTTGTTGAATCTCTCAACAAGCCCATTGCATTGTGGGCGATAAGGGGTGGTGAACTTGTAGTTGACACCACATTCCTTCCACATAGCTGTCAAGTATCCTGACATAAAGTTGGTACCTCTGTCAGATACTACCTCCTTAGGAAACCCCACTCTGGAGAATACTCCCAGCAGGGCCCTGGCCACAACAGGTGCTGTAGTGGTCCTAAGGGGAATTGCCTCTGGATACCTGGTGGCATGATCCACTACCACCAGTATAAATCTGTGCCCAGATGCAGTGGGAGGATCCATGGGACCCACTATGTCTATTCCCACTCTTTCAAAGGGGACCCCCACCACAGGTAGTGGTATTAGGGGGGCCTTTGTTGTGCCACCTGATTTGCCACTGGCTTGGCAGGTCACACAGGAGCGACAAAACTCCTTTGTATCTTCATTCATGTGAGGCCAGTGAAAGTGAGGGACAAGCCTGTCCCAAGTCTTGTTCTGGCCTAAGTGTCCTGCTAAAGGAATATCATGGGCCAAGGTAAGAAGGAAGCCCCTAAATTGCAGAGGTATAACCAACCTCCTGGTAGCACCAGGCTTGGGGTCTCTAGCCTCTGAATAAAGGAGCCCTTCATCCCAATACACTTTATGGGTACCTTGAGCATTCCCAGCAGCCTCAGCAGCAGCCAGCTGTCTGAGGGGTTCAAGAGAGGGACAGGATTACTGAGCCTGCCTCAAGTCAGCCCTTGAAGGTCCCCCTGTCCCCAGAAACTCAACCTGATCAGGTTCAAGCTCTTCAGGGACAGTTCCTTCAGGGTCCTCTAGATCAGCTTCCTGGGAAGGCTGATCATCACTCTGAGGCAGGGGGGAAGGCACAGCCTTGACCCTCCTGTTCTTCTTCTTGGTAGGTGCTTGGTCCATTGTTCCAGGATCCAAGACCTGAGGTTCAGTGAGGCACTTTTTGGCCTGTGACCTGGTCACAGCAATGACATGTGATGATATACCTAACATCTCTGCATGAGTCCTGTACTCCACTTCTGACCATAGAGAACTCTCTAGGTCATTGCCCAACAAACATTCTACTGGGAGGTCTGCACTAACCACAACCCTTTTGAGGCCAGTTACCCCTCCCCATGAGAAGTTAACAACTGCCACACTATGTGAAGTAGTGGCATTGCTGGCATTGGTCACCAGGTAATTCTCACCTGGTATGTACTGTCCAGGGTCCACAAAGCCTGGTGTCACCATAGTGACACTGGCACATGTGTCCCTGTAGGCTTGAGCCACTTTGTCATTAATTAAAGGAGTCTGTCTGTACTTGCCCAGGTTACTGGGGCTCACAGTCAGGGACAAATCAATGTCCCCATCACAGATCAAGACTGCCTGTGTCAGGGTTCTGTCTAAGTCAGAATCTCCTTCAGTTCCCATAGTGATTCCCACTACACCCTTTGTCTGGGGACCAACACTGCTAACAGTAGTACTGGGAGCAGGTGCCTTAGGGGCAACAGTGTTGGGGGCTCCACCTTTCTTACAATCACTGGTCCAGTGAGTTGTATTCTTGCAATGATTGCACCAGGGTTTCTTTTGACCTTCTTTCTTCTTTCCCTTAGTTTGTTGTTGGGACCCCGCTCCTTAGCAGTAGTTTGGGGCCCTGTTGAAGACTTCTGGTCTTTAGATTTCTGATCTCCACCCTTTTGGTCTGTTTTCTTCTGATCACCCCCTTGGCCCTGGTTCTGGTTCTTTTGCTTAACCCTGGTTCTGACCCATTTGTCTGCCTTCTTTCCCAATTCTTGGGGAGAGGTCAGATCAGAGTCAACCAAGTGTTGATGCAGTTGCTGGTTTTGACAGTTATTTAAAATCTGTTCTCTCATCATCAAATTATACAATCCTGTAAAATCAGATACCTTACTTCCCAGCAACCAACCCTCCAAAGCCTTAGTGGCACATTCAACATATTCAGACCAGTCCTGAGTCTGTGTCTTTTGGGTGTCTCTGAACATTAACCTGTACTGTTCAGTGGTTAAGCCTAACCCATCTACCAGAACACTCTTCAGGACTCTGTAATTTCTGACATCCTCTTCTCTAACAGTGAGGAGTCTGTCTCTGCCTCTTCCTTCAAAGGAGAGCCAGAGGATTGCTGCCCACTGGTCTTCAGGAACCTGCTGTACTTTGCAGGCTCTCTCAAGAGCAGTTATCCATTTGTGGATGTCATCCCCACTTTTGTAGGGGGGCACAACCTTAGACAGGTTCCTATTATCAAAGACCCTATCTTTGCCCTTAGGGACAATGCTGCCACCAGTGGGTATAGACCCACTCTCTCTAGGTTGCCTAGCCTTGTTCAGTTTTTCTTCCATCAGGGCTACTTCTAGCTCCTGCTTCCTGATCCTCAGCTGGGCTTCCTGCATTCTGGCCTCATGTTCCCTCCTCTGAGGGGTGGTCATCCTTTTCCTGGAGTGACCTTGAGAGCCTCTAGAGCCATGAGAAGCATTGGAGTCACCTGAGCGATTCCTTTGCCTCCCAAGCCCTGTGTTAAGTCCACTGGGGAGATCCAATGGGGTAAACCCACTGTCAGTCCCCAATAGCCTTAGTTTAGCTGGGCCAAGTATAACACTTGGCACTGGGCTAGTTCTCCCTTCATCATCACTACTTTCTGTATCAGCACCTTTATCACTCTCATCCTCTGTGGTATTATTGCCATCTAAGGGGTGACTATTGGAACTGGGTACCTCTGTAGCATCTTCAGAAGGGGGGCCTCCTGTTCCTGACCCTAAGGGGGCTAACTGGGAAGCTTTCTTGAGCTCTCTCTGATTTTCATCATTTTGCAAGAGTTCTCTGAGCTCAGCAGAGGTAGGGTTCTTGGGCTGTTTAAGGCCTCTAAGAGTTGCCAAATGCCTGAGCTCATTCTGATTAAGGGTAGCAAAGATGGATGGTGCCCTCTGGGGGTCACTCTCAACAGAGATGGGTACAGTGGACCCCTCTGCCCCAGCCATTGCTCTTAAGTGTGGGTGGATGTGTTGCAATCTACCTACACCTGGGTTTACCTACTAAACCTATCTAGTAGTTGTAGTCAGGGTGTGCTACTCCCTTTGCTCTACAACAACTAAGTTCAGTAGAACTTATGTATATCTAATCTTGTTTTATATGTACCTACAGGTACCTATGTGATCTTTCAATTGGTAACCAAGAGATTACAATGGTAAAACACAGCAAGCTCAAATCCAACCGCTGCTCACCAATGTGAGAAGTTGGCCTGGTATATGATGCTCACTAGTTAAAGTGATCACCTTGTACCATGCCAAGCAACCCTTATGGTGTGGTTGTAAGTCAACCTTTTCGGACTAGCTGCCCTAGTGGTAGCGTAGGCTAAGCAGTCTTTGAGGCTAAACTCGTGAAGCGTGTTAAGCCAGCTGTTTTACCAAATGCAACCCCCTTTTATACCAATGAAAGGACACCACACAGATATATATTCAAAATATATATGTATTTATTTCTCAAAGTAACCCCTAGTCTCTTTATGAGCACAGGAGCACAAATCGTCAAACAAGATTACAGTAGAATACACAGAAGTTGCACTTTATATGGATAGGCCTTGGTGGCCGCTCAAACCATATACTAAAATAGTGGTATAAGTACCACGAACAGAAAAGGGAAAAGGCCTAGGGCCTCTAGAATCGCTGGGCCTACAAGGAGCTAACTTCAGTTAGTGACCAGGAGGTCCACGGGTGGCGTGTGCAGAGCAAATAGTCACACGCGTGCTCCCATAGGTTTCAATGGGTGCGTAAAAAGTACAAAGTTACTGCAAAGAGGATCTTCCGGATGGACTAGGAACTCAAGATTTGGAACACAGGCACTAGAGATGTAATACTACACTTGGGCACAGGTGTGCCAGCTTTACCTCACCCACAGGAAGCGGGTGCATAGGCCTCGAAGTGCGTCGGGTTTCTTCTATCTGTTCCGTGGAGCTTGAAGACAAAGATGCTGCAGGCGGTCGGTCCGGGAGAGATGCAGTGGATCCAAGAGTGGATCGGAGATGTTGAAGACCTGTAAGCAGAGGGGACAGTGTTCACAGTCACTAGCCAGTGACCAGCGTGGCACCAGGTGGGTACCAGGCAATGTCGGGTGCAAACAGGAAGAAAGGTGTGGCTTGTCTCTGCAGCCACGTGGTCCCTGGAGGTCGACGACGTCCAGGAGTCGGTTCACGAGCTGTCCCACGCAGGCTCTCGCTGTCGGCAGTGTCGGCAACTTGATCAAAGCAAACAAGCCTTGGCAAAAGCAATTGTTGTAGGAGATGAAATAAGCTGATGGTTCTGACCAGCAAGGTCAGAAGGACTGCTCCTTTGGAGGGGAGCAAGGGCCAGTCTGGAGCAACCAGACCAGTGGTGTATTTTGTAAAGTTCGTCGCCAAGATGGCTACTAGCCAGCGGGCCAGCAACCGGTTAGGCGCGTCGAGTGGCAAAATGCAGAAGGGCCCCACGCAGATCGTGGAGATGCTGGAGGGCTCACCTTTGGTGCAGATGCTGCTCGAGGGTTGGGCTTCTCAGATCCCAAAGCACAACTTGGAGGGAGCCTCGGTTGTTGCACTTGTCAGCTTGTCGTGGTCGTTTCAAGATGGCTGGCTCCACGTGTCTCGGTGCCTCCACGGGTCTCCTCTTTTCAGGGACTGTGGATCGGGCGGTGAGAGGTCTGGAGGTCCAGGTCTTGTCAGTCTCTGGGCTCGGGCTCCGGCGGGAGGCGGCGGCAAAGCAGATGTTGATTCGCTGGATGGTGCTTGCGTTAGCAAGGTGGTCACTCCCTGACCACAGGGGAGATTTTCTTCAGTCTTCTGTGCAGCAGAATGTCGAAGTTCCCGTCTTCTTCTTAGTTTCAAGTTGATTCCAGGATGTCTGAAGTCTTAGGACACAGCTCCTACCTTTAAGCGGATTCTAGGGGCCGGACTACCTGCTAGGTCCCTCCCTATGGGTGGGCCCAGGAAGGGGGGTGGTTACACCCCCAATCCTTTGTCCAGCTCGCCCCAGGCCCGGGACTGGTGTGCCCCAGGACCGGTTTGAACTGGCATATGCACCGAGGCTCCTTGTGAGCCACAGGCATGTCTGGTTTCTTTCAAGCCCTACCTGACCAATACACAAAATCCTGTCTGGGGTGGTGCACGCACCTCCCCTGGTAGGAAACCCTTTGTCCACACCTCCCAAGCTGGAAGGACTCCCAGCAGCAGGAGGGCAGACTTGTGTCTGTGGTGGCAGCATCCATTTTTGTGGAGCTGAGGCTATGTCTGATTTTACCCGGGTTTCAGGTACTGTACATGTCGTGTCCCTCTAGAAGGGTGGAATGCTAACCCCGTCGCCAGAATTGGCGAGGGGTTAGTATACCAATTCGTATGACACCTTACTCGACATGTTTTGATAAAGCCAAACCAAAGATAGCATTTAACCGCGAGGTTCATAATGCACTTAAGAGTATATGGTATGACGATATCTGGAAACAGTAGAAGGAAGTTGTTCCGACCACTGCAGACAGGCTCAGCTCATGCCAGAGCACCATCTCACATGGAACCAAGCACTCTGCCTTCAGGATTGTTAAGGCCTGCCATAGGAGTGGCTTATAGGTTACCAGGTGTCCCATTTAAGGTTAGGTATAGGTATACTACACCTAAGTAAGAGGTGATTACACCAACTTACCCCAGCTGAGTGATCAGCCAGTTGTGTCAGATTGTTAGGCCAAGCCTGGGGTGGCATAATACATGCTTCAGCCCCTGGCAGGCCTTGGGTACACCAATGCCCTGGGTACCTAGTGTACACTGGTACAGGGGCTGACAGGGTGATCCACTTCCAATTGGTTATGCACCTAGGGTGCATAGTTTTAATTTAGTAGAGAGAACAGCAGGCTGGGGGTCTGATTGGCAGGCCCACAGCCTCAATATGTCAAAAACCAGTGAAGCAAAAAGCAAAAATTTGGGGTGACCATAGGATAGCAGACCCTACTCTCCTACACTGACCATGTCAGGGACTGTATCAGGACTGAAGTCCAGAAAATGTTGGAACTAGGTGTTATTGAGCCCTCAGATAGCCCTTGGGCTAGCCCAGTATTCCTTGTCCCAAAACCTCACACCCAGGGCGGTAAGAAAGAGATGAGGTTTTGTGTTGACTACAGGGTCCTCAATGCAGTCACCAGGACTGATGCCTACCCAATACCAAGGGCAGATGAACTAATAGACACTTTGGCCTCAGCCAAGTATCTCAGTACATTTGACCTTACAGCAGGCTATTGGCAAATCAAGTTAGCTGATGATGCCAAGGCTAAAACTGCATTTTCGACCCCTGGTGGGCACTATCACTTTGTGGTAATGCCCTTTGGTTTGAAGAATGCACCTGCCACATTTCAGAGGTTGGTGAATAAAGTTCTGACTGGTATGGAAACCTATTGCTCAGCATATCTTGATGATATTGCTGTCTATAGTTCCACCGGGCAGGATCACCTGGTCCACCTCAGGAATGTACTGGAGGCCTTGCAGAAAGCAGGCCTCACTATCAAGGCCACTAAGTGCCAGATAGCGCAGAGTCAGGTTGTGTACCTGGGCCACCTTGTAGGTGGAGGCCAGGTTCAACCATTGCATAGCAAGATCCAGACCATAATGGACTGGGTAGCTCCAACCACCCAGACACAGGTGAGAGCCTTCTTGGGCCTGACTGGGTATTACAGGAGGTTTGTTAAGGGATATGGATCCATAGTGACCCCCTTAAATGATCTAACCTCCAAGAAAATGCCAAAAAAAGGTTCAGTGGACAGCTAGCTGTCAAAAGGCATTTGATGACCTCAAGCAGGCAATGTGCACTGCCCCCATCTTACAGAGTCCAGATTACAAAAAGAAGTTCATTGTCCAAACAGATGCTTCAGAGCTGGGTGTGGGAGCTGTACTGTCTCAACTTAATAATGAAGGTCAAGACCAGCCAGTAGCTTTTATAAGCAGAAGGCTGACCCCTAGAGAGAAACGTTGGTCAGCTATTGAGAGGGAGGCCTTTGCTATGGTTTGGGCCCTGAAGAAGCTGAGGCCATACTTGTTTGGCACTCACTTCATAGTTCAGACTGACCATAAGCCCCTCCTATGGCTCAAACAGATGAAAGGTGAAAATCCTAAACTTCAGGGGGTCCATTTCCCTACATGGGATGGACTATACAGTGGAACATAGACCTGGGACCCAACATGCCAATGCAGATGGACTCTCGAGGTATTTCCACTTAGAACATGAAGACTCAACTGGTCAAGGTTAGTTTAATGTCCCTGCGTTTGGGGGGGGGGGGGGTTGTGTAGGAGAGTAGGATCTGCACTTGTGTTGCCCCCACTTTTTTTCTGATGTATACACTGGTTTCTGGATATAGTCTGGCTGGGTCCCTGCTAATCAGGGCCCCAGTCTAAC
This sequence comes from Triturus cristatus, assembly GCF_964204655.1. Lineage (NCBI taxonomy): Eukaryota > Metazoa > Chordata > Amphibia > Caudata > Salamandridae > Triturus > Triturus cristatus. The sequence continues at coordinate 629,016,125 of NC_140579.1, read as the reverse complement.
TGATCTCTCTAAACAACTTGGTGTGCATATTAGATGCACTAGTGATTGGATACTGTGGTACCTTATGAGCCCCTAGTATATGGTACCTTAGGTCAGTCAGTCAGTCAATCAGTCAATCAAAGCATTTGTATAGCGCGCTACTCACCCGGAGGGTCTCAAGGCGCATGGGGGGGGGAGTCCGCTGCTGTTCGAACAGCCAGGTCTTGAGTTGCTTCCTGAAGGAGAGGTGGTCTTGGGTAAGGCGGAGGTGGATGGGGAGGGAGTTCCACGTTTTGGCAGCCAGGTAGAAGAAGGATCTTCCTCCCATGGTGGCTCTTCGCATGCGGGGAACGGCGGCGAGGGCGTGGCTGGTAGAGCGTAGCTGGCGGGTGGGAGTGTAGAAGGTCAGGCGGTCGTTGAGGTATCTGGGGCCTTGGTTGTGGAGAGCTTTGTGTGCGTGGGTGAGGAGTCGGAACGTGATTCTCTTGTTGACGGGGAGCCAGTGCAGGTGTCCGGAGATGTGGCTGTGTCGGGGGTGTCCAGGATGAGTCGTGCTGAGGCGTTCTGAATGCGCTGGAGCCTTTTCTGAAGTTTGGTGGTGGTTCCGGCGTAGAGGGTGTTTCCGTAGGCCTGGGTGACCGTCTTCCTGGTTTCTGTGGGGAGCCACCGGAAGATCTTGCGTAGCATGCGTAGAATGTTGAAGCATGACGAGGAGACGGCGTTGACTTGTCTGGTCATCGAGAGGGAGGAGTCTAGGATGAAGCCCAGGTTGCGTGCGTGGTCCGTCGGTTTGGGTGCGCTGCCCAGGGCAGGGGGCCACCAGGAGTCGTCCCAGGCGGAGGGTGATGATCCCAGGATGAGGACTTCCGTCTTATCTGAGTTCAGTTTCAGGCGGCTGTTCGTCATCCACTCGGCTACGTCTTTCATCCCTTCGTGTAGGTTGGTTCTGGCGGTGGCGGGGTCGTTGGTGAGGGAGAGGATCAGCTGAGTGTCGTCGGCATAGGAGATGATGATGTTGAGGTTGTGTTGGCATGCGATGGCCGCGAGGGGGCTCATGTAGACGTTGAAGAGGGTGGGGCTGAGCGATGATCCTTGTGGTACGCCGCAGATGACTTTGGTGGCCTCGGATCTGAACGGGGGGAGGCGGACTCTCTGTGTTCTTCCGGCGAGGAAGGAGGTGATCCACTCCAATGCTTTCTCCTGGATTCCGATGTCAAAGAGGCGCTGCACAAGGGTGCGGTGGCAGACAGTGTCAAACGCTGCGGAGAGGTCCAGGAGGATGAGTGCCGCTGTTTCCCCGTTGTCGAGCAGGGCTCGGATGTTGTCAGTGGCTGCGATGAGGGCGGTCTCGGTGCTGTGGTTGGCTCTGAAACCGGCCTGTGAGTGGTCGAGGGATCCATTCGTCTCGAGGAAGGCGGCCAGCTGTCTGTTGACGGTCTTCTTGATGACTTTGGCAGGGAAAGGGAGGAGCGAGATGGGACGGTAGTTTTTGAGGTCGGTGGGGTCCGCTGATGGTTTCTTCAGTAGGGCACTGAGTTCGGCGTGCTTCCAGCTCTCTGGGAAGGTGGCGGTGTCGAAGGAGGTGTTGATGATGTCTCGGAGGTGGGGTGCGATGATGGAGTTGGCCTTGTTGAAGACGTGGTGAGGGCAGGGGTCGGTTGGTGATCCGGAGTGAATGGTGTTCATCGTGCAGATGGTGTCTTCGGTGCTGACCGGGGTCCAGGCGCGGATGGTGGTGGTGGGGGGCATTGGTGTGGTCGTAGGGTGCGTCAGCTGTGTGCTGAAACCGTTGTGTATGTCTGCGATCTTGCTGTGGAAGAACGAGGTGAGCGAGTTGCAGAGTTCTTGCGATGGGGTGATGTCGTTGTTTCCGGCGCTGGGGTTCGAGAGCTCTTTGACGATGTTGAAGAGTTCCTTGCTGTTGTGGGCGTTGTTGTCTAGTCGTTCCTTGAATGCGGTTTTCTTGGTGGTGTGGATCAGCTGGTGGTGTTTTCGAGTGGCGAGCTTGAGGGTGGTCATGTTGTCTGGTGTCGGGTCTCTGCGCCAGGTTTTCTCGAGGGCTCGGCAGTTCTTATAGCTCTTGAGTTCGTCGGTGAACCAGGGTGCTCTCTTGTTGCTGAGTCTGACAGGGGGGGTCTTCAGTGGAGCGAGGTCGTCTGCACAGTTGCTGATCAACCTTGTGAGGTTGTTGGCGGCTTGGTTGGGGTTCGCTGAACTGGCAGGAGGGTGTTGGCACAGGGATGTGGCGAGCTGTTCGGCTGTGATTTTGTTCCAACTTCTGCGGGGAACCTGTTGCGGGTGGTGGTGGGTCGTGGTCTTTCTGAAGCTGAAGTGGACGCAGCTGTGGTCTGTCCAGTAGAGTCCGGTGGCGTGGCTGAAGTAGATGTTTTTGCTGGAGGAGAAGACGGGGTCAAGCGTGTGGCCGGCGTAGTGGGTGGGGGTGGTCACCAGTTGCTTGAGTCCGAGGTTGGCGAGGTTGTCCAGCAGGGTGGTGGTGTTGCGGTCGTTGTTGTTCTCCAGGTGGAAGTTGAGGTCCCCTAGTAGGATGTAGTCAGCGGAGGGGAGGCCGTGCGGGCTGATGAAGTCGGCGATGTCTTCGCTGAATTGTGTGCGTGGTCCCGGGGGTTTGTAGATGAGGGTGCCTCTGAGGGTGGTCTTGGGGTCGGTGTGTATCTGGAAGTGCAGGTGTTCGGCGGCTGTGAGGGTGTCGTCGGAGTTGGTTGTGATGCGGACGGTGTTCTTGTGTACGATGGCAATGCCTCCTCCTGTCTGGTTGGCGCGGTCCCTCTGGGTGATCTTGTATCCGTCCGGGATGGCGATGGCGATGTCAGGCGCTGAGGAGGCGTTCATCCATGTTTCCGTGAGGAAGGCGACGTCTGGAGATGTGGAGTCGAGGAGGTTCCAGAGTTCGTCGGCGTGTCTGTGGACGGAGCGGGTGTTGAGCAGGATGCACTTCAGGTGGTTGCTGCTGGTGCTCGTCTTGGCGGGTTTGATGCAGGTCCGGATGCAGGAGAACTTGCAGGATTGGCAGGTGAAGGGTCCGTGGGTGCGTCCTGGGGTGGCTCGGTGGCAGCCGAGGGTCAGGTAGGTGTTGAGTGCGTTGAGGGTGGCGGCGTCGTAAGTTCGGCGGGTGGGCTGGCATCCTCGGGGGCCAGGGGTTCTGGCACTGGGCGCGGTCCAGGCACGGACGGGCGCAGACGGGCTTGCCTTTGGCGCGCCTTCGGCCAGTACCAATGCCCTAGGTACCAAGGGCATTGGTACTTCACAGGCCTACCAGGGGCTGCAGCATGTATTATGCCACCCCTGGGAAGCGCTCACAATCTGACACCACAGGCCTGCTACTGCAGCCTGTGTGAGGTAGTGTTAGCACTCCTCACTGAGGTATAGGTTCCTATATCTCATCATACACACACATATAAACCTATCAGTCACCCCTATGGTAGGCCCTATCAATCCCAAGGGCAGGGTGCATAGTTTACTATGTGAGGGGGTGCTTCTGCCTGAGCAGGGCCCCTCTGCAGCTGGCAGAGTCTATTCTCTGCTGCTGTTTATGGATGCAGTTAAACCATATACTCTTAAGTGCATTATAACCTCTCGGTAAATGCTAACTTTGGAATGACTGCATCAAAACATGTCGTGTTTGGTGTCAAATAACTTGGAATCCTACCCCCACACCAGTAACTGGTGTGGGAGTAGGATCCCACCCTTCTAGAGAGGACGACATGTACCCACTGTACTACACGGTAGAAATCATGTAGAGCCCTGGCATCACAAAATGGATGCCCTCCTGCTGCTGACAGAAACTCGCAGTGGAGGGAGCCCAACAAAGGGTTTCCTGTCACAGGGAGGTGTCACCACCTCCCAGACAGGATTTAGTGTATTGGAGCTGGGTGGGTGCACTCTTAGAGTGCTTTGAAGTCCTGCACTGGGGGAGCAGTAGGCTCCTCTGTGCATATGCCAGCTCAAACCGGTTCAGTGGCTACCTGCCCCTGCTCTGGCGCGAAACTGGACAAAGGGAAGTGGGTGTAACCACCCACTACCCTGACCCTCCTAGAGGAGTGGTCATAGAGCTAGTCCCTCCCATCTTTTTACTATAAGATACCAAAGCTTGCCAATGCAACTTAGATTACACCTGGACGACTCTCTACTAAGAAGAATCCTGGCCCTTCGACGTTCCACTATCTCTGGAAGACTGAAGAATCTCCCTTGGAGTCAAGGAGTGACTCCCCTGCTTGGCAGGCACCAGTAACTTTGATCAACGGTTGCAAACTTCACCGCTCCCGCCGGAGTCCGAAGTCCCTACGTCCCCTGAAGCAGATTTCCTGACCTCTCGACGGCCATTTTGAGTCCCCAGCAAAGCTGTGGCATCTGGACCCCACGAGTGACGAGGAACAGCAATACCAGGGAACCGTGCACTGATTTCGAGTGCAAACCCTGAACAACGTTCTACGAACTTGTGCTTTGGATCATCTGTAGAGCAAGTCCCTAGCAGGTCTGGTACCGAAAATCAGCGGCCTACCCCATCCCGAGTGACCGTGGGCTCCTGGGGAACTTATCCTGCAAAGGCATCTTCGCGGTGACTCACCGAAGACTTTCTCATCAACTTCATGTGCTCTCCTGGTTGCTCCGGGCCTGCCCTCACTTACCCTTGCTGGGTAAGTCCATCAGACCTTGCTGGTCTGCATCACCGTCAATCTTCATTCCACACGAGACTTGCAGTTGCCTAGGCTTGTTGGCTCCAATCCGGTAGCCAACACTGTCATCAGCTGCAGAATTTGTGGGACCCTCTGAATCCAGCTGCTGGTCATCGTCGATCTCTCCTGGACCTCGTGAGCAAAGAGACAAATCACCATCGACGACCTGAAACAACGCGACATCAGTGGTCATCCATCCTGCTGGCCACCGATCACTGGCACGTGACTTTGAACACTGTCCCCTCACTTTTCAGGTCCTCTTCAACTTCAATCCATCTTTGGATTCCAGCGGGCACCTCTCCAGTCGTCACAAGCAGCAAGTCTTCAGTGATCTCCATTGAAAACAGCATCGCGACTCGACACCAAAAGATACCTATGCACCCGGCTTCCCTGGGTGAGGTAACTCATGCACTCCGGTGCCCAAGTGTGTGTTGGCCCTCAAAATACTTACCCTGTAATTGGCTTGCTTGTTGTCTTCTCCGAAGTGCCCTAAAACTTTAAAATACAAACCGCGACTTACGCCATTGAAACCAATAGGAAACCCGCGGCTGTGTTTAGACACTGCACGCGTCTCCCGTGGCCTGATTACTTACCTGCTAACACTGCAGAAGTCAAGCCCCAGCGATTCCCAAGGCGCTAGGCCTTTTCATTTTGCAAGTCGAGTTTGTTAAACCATTTTCTTAGTATATGGTCTGGTACGCCCCTAGGGCTCCAGCCATATTTATGCTTAATTTATTGAGAAGTGTTGACATTTGAATGTGTATCTGGGTTCTAATCTCATAAAGAGATTAGTAGAGTGTATCTAAGAATAAATACATATATATTTGATATATATAACTGTGTGGTGTCCTTTTCATTTGGTAATTCAAGAGATTATAAGGTAAAACAAGCTGCTTTACATTCCTCAGAGACTTTGCCTGAAGGCTGCTCTCCACAGCTCCCACTAGGATAGCTTTCTTTAAAAGGTTGTCTTAAACCTATCGACCATAAGAGTCGAATTGGACTGGTGCAAGGTGGCCACTATAACTAGTGACCAGCATATGCCAGGCCAACTTCTCACATTGGTGGCAGCGGTGGGATTCTATGGCAGGACCGGAGGCTCCGATTATGCTATTCCTTCTTCGCTTTATTAACATACTTTTTCCACAGCAGCCAAAAAAGAATAATAGAAACAACCGCATTTCTATCTTTAAACAAGAAAAAACGATTTGGGAGAGCAACCACGAGCACCAACACAGTCCGCAAACTACAGCTCCCATCAGTCTCAGTCCCATTCCAACGTAGTCCTTTCTCAGTGTTAGCCTCCAGTAGAAGGTCTGCCACATCCGTTGTCCCTCCTCTTTCTTCGCTGCTCCGCAGCACCAGATAAGTCGTTTTATTTACCTCCCGGGTTTGGGTGTGTTTAACGTGTTTCATATGTAGATTTTGAGACCGTTCTTGCGGTTCTCACGTTCACTTGTTGGGGGTTTTTCCCTTTCAGATTCCCCGGTTCCGCGGGAGCGCTTTCGCTCCTTTCGCGGACTCTCCACTTTGCGGTGCACTGTTGCCGCCACCAGGGGGAGCTCGCGCGTCTCGTTGGTCCCGCTTCGCATCTCCGTGATTGTCGGAGCGCGAAGCGAGACCAGCGGTCCGACGAGCCTTGTCCCCAGCGCCGCCACACCAGAACGCCCCGGTGGGGGTCCGTATTTCCCGCAATTAAATTCAACGCCCCGGCGGGGGTCTGTATAGCGGCAGTGCCGCGGAAATCGCCTACGGGCATTGATTCCTTCCGCACTTTTCAGAGCTTTTTCAGCGCGCTGGGTGGCGGTTGGGCCCCGTCACTCTGTGGGGGCTGCGCGCTTGAGGCGGGTGCGGCCTCTATTGCGGTGGATTTGCACTGCCTAAATCTTTCGCGGTCTGCCAGGCTGCCCACATATAATCGGGGGGTGTTACTGCCCTTCATTGTTGAACCCCCTTGTTACTCCAAGGGGAGGCTTGCCCTGTCACTTTGGGGAGTGATTGCCGCCAGGTTTCTTGTACGGGGGGCTGATTAGCCATGAGCCACTCAGAGTTTGTTGAGGAGGAGCAAGTTCAGTACTTGCCCTTGGACGACCAATTTTTTGAGGCGGTGGATGATTCTATTTATAGATGTGTGAATGAGGTGATGGGACCTATGGAGGAGCGCCTCTCTAACTGCATTATTGCGGAGTGCGCAAGATTGGCTTTTTCCCAGGGTTCCCCTTCCACCCCTCCCTTGGGGGAGGGGCCGCCTGTTCCTAAAAAGGGTCGCACGGAGGGGGGTTCCGGGGAGCCGCAGTGGGTGGACAGGGACGCGTTTGACCGTCTCAAGCGTGCGTTTCTGGCGAAGGCGCCCCTGTCGCCCCCGGCGCCATCCCCGGCCCCAACTCCTGCAGCGTCCGTGGTCCCGGATTCCCCCTCCCCGGACGCAGGTTCACCGGTGGATTCGGACGAGGAGGAAGGGTCTTTGCGGTCCTGGCGTCCTACTGGCTCTGTCGCGGAGTTGCCACAGGATGCCTCGGGCATGCTCAACCCGGATGACATCATTCATCCGCGGTCGGCGGCCTGGGCGCCCGGTGACAAGGTGGCGAAGTTTGTGGCGAGTCGCCTAAGGAAGCCCTTAGAGAAGGAGGCTAGAGGTTGTCTGCGGGCCGAGTGCCCTAGGCCGTCGTTGGACGGGAAGGTGGCCCTTACACCGGAATTAGATTCCAAGATGGCAACCTTCCTGGCCAAGTGTATGAAGGATCCCCGTAAGGGCATTGACCGTTCCTGGCGCTCCTGTCAGGATAAGGTCCTCGACGTGATAGGGCCCCTGACAAAGATTTTGGATATGGCCGAGGAGGCCAAGGCAACAGGGTCCTCTATTTCCCCCGACGTTCTTTCGAACTGGGCATAGCGGGCGGTAGTCTTTCTGGGCAACGCCAATTGTGCTCTCTCGACGGAGCGGCGACGTTCTTTCCTGATTAAATTGGACCCCAAGCTAGGCGACTTGGCTTCGTCCAAGGCTGGAGCGGTTGCAGCAGGGGGGCTTTTTGGCGAGCCGTTTGTGAAGGAGTTGGGCAAGTTTGTGGCCACCTTCACGAGTTTGGACAAGGCCCAGTCCAATATTAAGCGGGTCTTTCAGTCTCGTTTTTCCGGCAGGACCGGTCGTGGCAGGGGCCGCGCGACCGGCCGTGGCGGGCAGCAGAATCCTGGTAGGGGACAAGGCTCCGGACGAGGTCAATATAACACCTCCGCCAACTTTAATAATTTCTACCCGACCAGAGGGCAGAAATTCCGGGGGCGTGGAGGTTACAAGAACACCGCCGGAGGATCCGCAGGTGGTGGTAAGTCTCATTTCCCCTTCTCAAGTTCAAATTGGGGGCCGGCTGGCGCACTTCTGGGAGGCCTGGGGTGCCCTCACGAGCGATGCTTGGGTTCTGCAGACCCTTCGGGGGTTCCACATAGAGTTTTACGATTCACCCCTCCAGGCAAACCTTCCACATCCTATAAGCTTTTCCGTGGCAGATGCCAGTCTTATAGACGAGGAGGTGTCCGCTCTGCTCCGCAAATGGGCAATCTGTCGGTCGACCTTGCATCCCCAGGGCTTCTTGAGCAATATCTTCCTTGTAGAAAAGACGGATGGGGGGCGCAGACCGGTCATCAATCTGAAGGAGTTCAATGGCTGGCTGGTTTATCGCCATTTCAAGATGGAGGGGATCCACCTCCTTCGGGATGTGCTCCTTCAGGGAGACTGGATGTCGCGCTTGGATTTAAAAGACGCGTATTTGGTTGTTCCGATCCATCCTCCTCATCGCCGTTTCCTGCAGTTTCAGTGGAGGCACCACGTGTACGAGTTTCCCGTCCTTCCGTTCGGGCTGTCCTCGGCACCCTGGTGCTTCACGAAGGTGCTCCATCCGGTGGTGGAGTTTCTGCGGAGCCAAGGGGTGCGAATGATCGTATATCTGGATGACATCCTTCTCATGGCACAATGCCCGCAGCGGTTACTTTCTCATCTGCGTCAGGCGGTATCGCTCTTGCAAAGCTTGGGCTTCATCGTCAACGCACACAAGTCGATCTTGCACCCGACTCAGAATATAGTCTTCCTGGGGTTCGTGGTAGATTCGGTTCACGCGTCTTTGAGTCTTCCCCAGAGGAAGTTGTCCAAGATTCGGCACCTGTTGCCACAGACGATCTCCAAGTCCCACACCTCCCTCCGTCAGATTGCCCGGGTGGTGGGTCTGCTCTCCTCATCCATCCAGGCAATCTTTCCGGGTCCCCTGCACTATCGTGCGCTGCAGCGCCTGAAAGCAAATCACCTTGGGAGGGGCGTGTCGTACGACCAGAAGGTGTCTCTGTCAGAGGAGGTCAAGGGCGAAATGTCCTGGTGGCTCGCCCACATGGATGCCTGGAATGGCAGAGCCATTTTTGGAGCCGCTCCCGACATGGTGATAGAGTCCGACGCCAGCAGGTCGGGGTGGGGCGCTCGCTGCGGCGACTTCTCTACTGGCGGCGCTTGGTCATTAGACGAACAGGAGCTCCATATCAATTGCCTAGAGCTTCTGGCAGGGTCGTTCACGATCCAGTGTTGGACCAAAGACAGGGTTCGCTCCTGCGTCCTCTTGAGGATGGACAATATTTCTGCGGTTCGTTACATCAACCGCCTGGGGGGCCCTCGGTCGCAAGCTCTGGCGAATCTAGCGAAAGACTTTTGGGGGTTCTGTCTGGACCATCACGTATCTGTGACGGCGGAGTACCTGCCGGGGCAGGCCAATCAGGTGGCGGACTGGCATTCCCGCAATCTACGGGATGCAAGCCAATGGAAACTGGACGTTCAGGTTTTTCAGTGGTTGGCCACCCTTTGGGGGCCGTTCTCAGTGGATCTGTTTGCGTCCCGTCTGGACCATCAGCTTCTGAGGTTTTTCAGTTGGAGGCCGGACCCTCTGGCGCAGGCCACAGATGCTTTCCTGCAAGATTGGAGTCAGGAGCAGAGTTATGCGTTTCCTCCGTTCTCCATGATTGTGAGATTGGCGGCGCGGGTTCGCCGACAGAAAGCGGAGTTGGTCGTGGTGACACCTTTTTGGAGGTATCAAGTGTGGTTTCCAGTTCTTCTGGAACTTTCTTGGGATTTTCCAATCCCACTCCCCCTGTTTCCTCATCTTCTTCTGAATCCGAACGGGGAGCAACACCACCTGATCACTCAGGGTTCTCTCCTTCTGATGGCATGGCGGCTTTCCGGCGACGCTGGTCGCTCCCAGGCCTTTCGGGATCGGCTGAGCACCTCTTGTCACAGGCCTGGGCCGCAAGCACCTCCAAACGCTATCGGTCCGCCTGGACGAAGTGGTTTCGTTGGTGTCTTCGACGGAGTTTGGATCCCGTGGTCGCAGGCATTGTTCCCATTCTGAATTTCTTGGCCGAAATGGCTTCTGACGGCCTGGCATATCGTACCATTAACGCAATGCGCTCGGCTATTTCAGCGGCCCATTGTCTTGTTGAGGGTGTGCCGGTGGGTGAGCACCCCTTTGTTTGTCGTCTTTTGAGAGGAATTCGGTTGTCTTTGCCCCCAGAACCTCGCTACTCCGTCTTGTGGGATGTCAATGTAGTGCTGAACTTGTTCTTGTCTTGGCAGTCGAACCAGTACCTCTCCTTGAAGGAGATCTCGGCTAAACTAGCCATGCTACTATGTCTAGTCTCTTGTCGTAGGGTCTCGGATGTGCGTGCGTTGGATGTTTCGGCGCGTGTGTTCTCTCCGGATGGAGTGACTTTTACCATTGGTCGTCGAACGAAGTCGGCTTCAAGGTCAATTTCGTATCCGGCCTTTTTAGAGGTGCCCAAACTTTGTGTCGTGAATTGTTTGAAGGCTTATGAGGATAAAACCTCTGAGTTACGCCCTCCGGGCGAAAGACAACTCCTCATTGCTTTACGAAAACCGCACAAGGCAGTCTCCTCACCCACCATTGCTCGGTGGGTGCGGTGGGTCATGCAGGAGGCGGGGATAGACACAAAGCAGTTTGGTGCTCATTCTGCCAGAGGAGCGATGGCGTCGAAGGCCTTCGCTCTGGGGGCGCGCTTGGAGGATTTAATGCGTGCGGCGGACTGGTCTTCGGATTCGACTTTTAAACGGTTTTATTTTAAACCGGTGGTGGATTTAGCCCATTTGGTGGTAAGTAAGCTTTGAACTAGCATAATCGGAGCCTCCGGTCCTGCCATAGAATCGAAATTTGCCTAGCAGAGTAACGGTAAGTTTCAATTCTATTAAGGACACGGAGGCGAGGATTATCCTTCCCTTGGCACAATCGGTGCGAACCCTCCCGTATGGCAGTAAGTAAGACGTTTTGTTACTCTTCATGAGGTTATCATGTCTGCTTGTTGTCTCACAATGCTGTGTTGATGTATTACGCAGTTTCAAGATCTTACGCCTTGTACTTTGCCTCTAGGGAATGATGGTTCCAAACAAGACCAGTAACGTGGAGGCGTTCGCGCGAAGAAAGAGGAGGGACAACGGATGTGGCAGACCTTCTACTGGAGGCTAACACTGAGAAAGGACTACGTTGGAATGGGACTGAGACTGAGACTGATGGGAGCTGTAGTTTACGGACTGTGTTGGTGCTCGTGGTTGCTCTCCCAAATCGTTTTTTCTTGTTTAAAGATAGAAATGCGGTTGTTTCTATTATTCTTTTTTGGCTGCTGTGGAAAAAGTATGTTAATAAAGCGAAGAAGGAATAGCATAATCCTCGCCTCCGTGTCCTTAATAGAATTGAAACTTACCGTTACTCTGCTAGGCAAATTTCGATTCCAGCTTGCCATTGTTTTACCAGAAAATCTCTATTTGAATTACTAACTGAAAACCACTAAAGGTACTCAAGGTACATATAAAGTCAAGCTAGTATCAATAAGTTCTACTGAACTTAGAGCTGTTTGTGAATTTATAAGCACACCCTTGCTACAACTCAAGCTAGGTCCAGTAGGACTCAACTAGTGTAGGTAGTACAACACTGCACAACACTAGTATGTCTCACCAAGGTGGAGCCAGTGGGTCCACCCCATCTCAGTACAAAGATATAGCCTACACTGAACTGAAGGCCTTATGCTTTGAAAGACAACTGAGGGTGGGCAGGAGTCCCTCATCACAACACCTGATAGATCTGTTAGTAGCAGATGACCTGAAACAAGCTCTAGGAGCTAGTGGGTCTGCATCAGGGAGTGGGTCAGCCATAGGCTCTGGGTCTGATGATGAAAATGAAGATGACCTGGAGTCTGTGATTGAAGGGCCAGACCCAGAAGGGTCTGAAAGGAACAGAGGAATTCTCCTTAAGAGAGCTGACAAAGTGGGAGAAAGGCCTAGGTGTAATGAATACCAGGAGGTTCCGCAGGAGCGCCAGGAATCCGGAGAAATTACCACTGCCTTCCCCGGCGACCCTCCGACTCTATCAAACTCTAGAGGAACGAAGGGCACACCTGGGGAAAACAGGGAAACAAAACAAGGGAAGGCGAGAATACTTCAGGAAGACCAAGGGCTCCACGTCTGGTACAGGTGAGACTGAAGATTACTGCAGGGAAAGAAGGGTTAATGCACCTTTGCACTCATGAGTCTTCTTCAAAAGTGAAATGTCAAACCCTGGTCTCACCTACCATTCTACTGTTCTGTAAGAACACTACAGCATTCTACGATCAGTTCCAGGTAATCAGTAAACACGTAGAAGAGCTTCAAAAGAGGGTCCTGTACAACAAAGAGACCTGTATTCAGATTGACATTACTTCTCCTCACTACAACCCAGATGTGTGTAAGTTCACTTACCCCCACTATATATTGATGAAACTGGACTCGTATCAGGATTGTATCAGCTGCAGGTGGAATATGGCACCTAATCTGTGGGGTAATTCACATAGCTCTATGTACTATAAATGACTCTTACCAATGTTCTCTAACTATCATACACAGATATGGTCTTTTGTAACATTAGAAATAAAATGCAGCGCAAAGCGCTGTTACCAGGGTTCAGTAGCTGCAGTTCGATATCACCAAGTGGTTCCCGCAAGTCTTCCCAGTACTCTTCAATCCTTTGCAACACTACTACAAGTGGAGGCGGGGTTGAGGACAAACCAACAAGAAGAGGGAAGAGTATCATAAAGGATGAAAACAAACAAAAAAAAAACAAAAGGGAAACAATACGAGGCTACGAAGTTAATGCCTCTTTTCCTTTTAGAAGCAGAGCGAGTGTTATAAGCTCTGTACGGCGAGGTGGAGGCGGCGAGAGTCCGGGTGAATCACCCAGTGGGTGGAGCTGCGAAGGCAACTCCGAATTCAGGATATCTTTGGGAACATCCCTATGGGGAGGGAAGGTGGCTGGAGGTAATTCCCAGCAAAGGGGACTTGTTGTTCTATAAAGGCTCCCGATACTCAAGATCAACACGAAGGAAGCTGACTCGACCTCCGGCGAAGAGAACGCCGGCAAAGCAAAAGCAAGCAGGAAACAGGAAGCAAGGAATCCCGGAAGTCAGGCAAAATCGTGCGGACGGAAATGGGGCCAAGACCTAGAACGCTAAGCGCGTTCGGGAGCGTTTACGCTCCTTTTATACTCGAGCAATTGTCAGGCGGGACTCCTGAACTCCGGGGCATGACAGTATACTCCCCCCACAATGGTCCCCCACATGTTTGGGTTTCTCAGGGTGTCGCAAGTGAAATTGGCGAACCAGACGAGGAGCGTGTGCATTAACCGCTGGTTCCCAAGTGCGGTCCTCCACCCCATACCCTTTCCAGTGAATGAGGTACTGAAGGGATTTCCTTACTATGCGGGAATCCAGAATGGCCTCAACCTCAAATTCCTCTGACTCCTGAACGGTAATGGAAGCAGGTTTGTGGGGCAAACGGGTACCCGGTGCAACAGGTTTGATCAAAGACACATGAAACACGGGGTGAATCCTAAAGGTAGCAGGAAGTTCTAATTTGAGAGCCACCGGATTGATAACCTTCAGCACCTTGTAGGGGCCGATGTATTTAGGGTTAAACTTGCGAGGACCACTCAGCGTCATATATTTGGTGGAAAGCCACACCTTATTCCCCGGTGTATAAATAGGTTCTAAGCTTCTGTGCATATCCGCCCCCTCCTTATACCTGACTTTAGCCTGTTCTAAGTTTTCGCTAGCCTCTCTGTGTATGTTCTGTAATTGTTGAACCAAATCTGTAGCTGCCGGAGTAGGACTGGCAAGGGGAACTCCTGATGGTAATAGCTTGGGGTGAAAGCCCGAAGCGCAGAAGAAAGGCGTGTGAGAGATAGAAGAATGTGGACTGTTGTTGTATGCTATTTCTGCTATCCATACCCACTCATCCCAATCAGTAGGGGAATGGCCTGAGTTCGAATGTACTGTTCAAAACATTGATTGACTCGCTCAGTCTGACCATCTGACTGAGGATGGTGACTTGAAGACAACCGAACGTCTATCTGTAGCAAAGCACATAGATTTCTCCAGAATCGAGACACAAATTGGGTCCCTCTGTCCGAAATCAGGACAGATGGGAAACCATGGAGGCGAACTACTTGCTGTAAAAACACTGAAGCCATCTCAGCAGCCGTAGGTAACCCCCCCAATGGGACAAAGTGAGCTGTTTTAGTAAAAAGATCTACAACCACTAACAAGGTATTGTTCCTTTTCACCGTGATCGGTAAGTCCACAATAAAATCGAGTGACACCGTGTGCCAGGGACCAGGAGGAGTGGGCAACGGCAAAAGCAAACCCACCGGATTTTGTCGGGATGTTTTAGTTTGGGCGCAAACATGACAGGTTTTCACATATGTCTCTCTATCTTCCAGCATTTTGGGCCACCAAAAGCGTTCCCGAATTGTCTGGGCAGTCTTCTTAATCCCTGGATGACCTGCCAGGGGATGTGTATGATACCACTTCAAAACCTGATCTTGTAATGCCTGGGTTGGTAACACCACTCCCCCTTGAACGCAAACATATCCGTTCTCAATCGTCGAGTCCTGTGAGCCCACTATTTCCTTCATGTTCACCGAGGACTGGCTCTGTTTAATTAACTTCTGGAATCCTGTTTCAGAGAGCACTCCTCCTATGATGACTTCTCTAGCGATTATGTTGGGCGACTCGGACGGCTCGTCCGTTTGTAAGAAACCCAATCGGGATAAGGCATCGGCCTTACCATTCCGTCGTCCAGGCCTGTATTGTATAGTCAACTCATATTCACTGAAGAATTGAGACCACCTTAGTTGACGCATAGACAAAGCTTTGGCCGACTTCAAATACTGGAGATTACGATGGTCAGTGTAAACTACAGCAGGATAACGAGCTCCCAATAAATATTGCCTCCATTCTTCAAAGGCCTTTTTGACTGCAAGTAACTCCTTGTCCCCTACCGCATAGTTGTACTCCGCAGGTGTGAACTTATGTGAATAATAGGCCACTGGGCGACAGTGACCTGTGTTGGGATCCACTTGACTCAAGACGCCTCCCACTGCCACTTGAGAGGCGTCCACCTCCACCACAAAGGGCAAGGCGGGATCCGGATGATGCAAGACTGGGGCCTGCGTGAAGGCCCGTTTCATGTGAACAAAGGAGTCATCGGCCTCGTCAGACCATATGTATGGGACACCCTTTTTCAAAAGCGCTGAGAGTGGACTGGCCAGTTCCGAAAAACCACTTATAAAACGCCTATAAAAATTGGCAAATCCCAAAAAGCTCTGCAAACCTTTCACCGTCACAGGAGCCGGCCAGGACAGAACTGCGGAAATCTTGACGGGGTCCATAGCGAGACCCCAGGGAGACACGAAAAATCCTAAAAAGGGAACTTTCTGGGAATGAAAGGTACACTTTTCCAATTTACAATATAAGTGATTATCACGGAGGCGTTCCAACACTTTACGGACATGGCAGGTGTGAGCATCCATGGAAGGGGAAAAGATGAGAAGATCGTCAATATAGGCGATCAGAAACTCATCCAGCATATCACTGAGCACCTCGTTGATGAAAAATTGGAACGCCGCCGGGGCATTACAAAGCCCAAAGGGCATCACAAGGTACTCGAACAATCCATACTTGGTACAAAAAGCTGTTTTCCATTTGTCTCCCTCCCTGACACGTACCAGATGGTAAGCGCCTCTCAAGTCCAGCTTAGTAAAGTACTGGACGCCGCATACTCTGTCAAGGAGGGAGGCGATGAGGGGTAAATGATACCGATTCTTAATGGTAACAAGGTTGAGTCTTCGGTAGTCTATACAACAGCGAAGACCCCCTTCCCGCTTGGGTATGAAAAACAATGCAGAAGAGGCAGGAGAGCGTGAAGGACGTATGAAACCTTTGTCCAACATCATGTCCAGGTACTCCCTCAAGTACAAATTCTCCTTTTCGGTCAACGCATAGACTCGGCTACAGGGGATTCTGGCTCCTGTCTCTAAGTCTATACGGCAATCATACACCCTATGCGGGGGAAGAACCTCCGCTTCTTTGGGATCAAAAACTAATTTCAAGTCACTATAGCAGGAGGGTAGCTCTGTTGGTGGCTTCTCTTGCTCTAAGTCATGATTCACCTGTGCGCTTGCAATCATAGATTTCTGACTGATAGTATCTTGAAATGTCAGAGTAGAATTCCTCTAATCTATGACCGGATTATGAACCTTCAACCAGGGGATACCCAAAAGTACCGGAATTTGCGCGGACCGTATTAAGTCAAACGCGATTTCTTCATGATGATCTGGATCTATATGCATCTGAAGTATTATCGTACTATGTGTTATGGGCCCTGAAACAAGGGGACTACCATCTATAGTGGTGACTTGGCTCCTAATGGGTTTTTGTATGGTAGGTATGAAGTTCTCTCTAGCCCAATCTGAATCCATGTAATTCCCGGAAGCCCCAGAATCAATCATAACTGCTACGTGAATACCCTGTTGTTGGAAGGATAGATATGCGGATACATACAAATGAGAGGTGGGTGTGATGTCGATCTCAGAAGTGGAGACGGTGCATCCAGAGCTACCCGGGATTCTTGTCTCACAGGACCCCGGGCTTTCTAGTTTCCCGACTTCATGGTCGGAGTTGGCTTAATCGGACAGAGGCGTAGGAAATGACCGGCCTTACCACAATAAAGACATAATTTATTTGCTCTCCTTCTTTGTCTTTCATAGGGTGATAAGGGACCCCTCACCATTCCAATCTGCATAGGCTCACCTTCCTCACTGCTCCTAGGGGACTCAGTTTTTTTGTCTCTGGTGGAAATATACCGGGGTTCAAATTTCCCCTTTTCCTGTTTCCTCTCCTGTAACCTATGTTCTATCCTAACCACTAAGTCAATCAGTTCAGTCCATGACTCGGGTAGGTCCACTATTTGAGAGAGGGCATCCTTCAAGTCATCCCGCAGTCCCCTTTAAAAAAGAGTGCTACGCTTCTCTTCAGGCCAATTTGCCTCTACCACTAACCTGCGGAAAGAGGTGATATACTCCACCAAATCGCGAGTACCCTGCTTCAACGATAATAATTCTGTATCTGCTGAATGCGTGTAAGTATGTCTGTCGAATAACTTTCGAAATTCACTCTTGAAAGCAGCAAAACTGTATAACAGGGGATCGTCGCGATCTACTAAGGGTATGACCCAGTCTGCGGCCGACCCACTGAGATAAGAAATCATAAAGGCCACCCTAGACTGGTCAGACGGAAAACAAGTGGCTTTACATGAAAAATGCAACTGACATTGACTAAGAAACGCCGCACATCTAGTGGCTTCCCCAGAGAACCTCTCGGGTGGGGCTAGAGGAATAGAGGGTGGGGTGGTAACGTGTATCACAGGAGTGGGAACATCCAAACTACCTCCCGCTGCCGCCACCCCTTGCTGTCTCTGGAGTGTGTCTACTCTATTGGCCAAAGCCTGCGTCTCAATCTGCAGATTCCCAATCATCCCTGCAACGTCGGCCAAGGAGACCGCTCCCGGATCCATGACGCTCGGACAGAACAATGCACGTGGGCTTAGCGTTCTATAATGAATACCAGGAGGTTCCGCAGGAGCGCCAGGAATCCGGAGAAATTACCACTGCCTTCCCCGGCGACCCTCCGACTCTATCAAACTCTAGAGGAACGAAGGGCACACCCGGGGAAAACAGGGAAACAAAACAAGGGAAGGCGGGAATACTTCAGGAAGACCAAGGGCTCCACGTCTGGTACAGGTGAGACTGAAGATTACTGCAGGGAAAGAAGGGTTAATGCACCTTTGCACTCATGAGTCTTCTTCAAAAGTGAAATGTCAACCCCTGGTCTCACCTACCATTCTACTGTTCTGTAAGAACACTACAGCATTCTACGATCAGTTCGAGGTAATCAGTAAACACGTAGAAGAGCTTCAAAAGAGGGTCCTGTACAACAAAGAGACCTGTATTCAGATTGACATTACTTCTCCTCACTACAACCCAGATGTGTGTAAGTTCACTTACCCCCACTATATATTGATGAAACTGGACTCGTATCAGGATTGTATCAGCTGCAGGTGGAATATGGCACCTAATCTGTGGGGTAATTCACATAGCTCTATGTACTATAAATGACTCTTACCAATGTTCTCTAACTATCATACACAGATATGGTCTTTTGTAACATTAGAAATAAAAGGCAGCGCAAAGCGCTGTTACCAGGGTTCAGTAGCTGCAGTTCGATATCACCAAGTGGTTCCCGCAAGTCTTCCCAGTACTCTTCAATCTTTTGCAACACTACTACAAGTGGAGGCGGGGTTGAGGACAAACCAACAAGAAGAGGGAAGAGTATCATAAAGGATAAAAACAAAAAACAAAAAAAACAAAAGGGAAACAATACGAGGCTACGAAGTTAATGCCTCTTTTCCTTTTAGAAGCAGAGCGAGTGTTATAAGCTCTGTACGGCGAGGTGGAGGCGGCGAGAGTCCGGGTGAATCACCCAGTGGGTGGAGCTGCGAAGGCAACTCCGAATTCAGGATATCTTTGGGAACGTCCCTATGGGGAGGGAAGGTGGCTGGAGGTAATTCCCAGCAAAGGGGACTTGTTGTTCTATAAAGGCTCCCGATACTCAAGATCAACACGAAGGAAGCTGACTCGACCTCCGGCGAAGAGAACGCCGGCAAAGCAAAAGCAAGCAGGAAACAGGAAGCAAGGAATCCCGGAAGTCAGGCAAAATCGTGCGGACGGAAATGGGGCCAAGACCTAGAACGCTAAGCGCGTTCGGGAGCGTTTACGCTCCTTTTATACTCGAGCAATTGTCAGGCGGGACTCCTGAACTCCGGGGCATGACAGTATACTCCCCCCACAATGGTCCCCCACATGTTTGGGTTTCTCAGGGTGTCGCAAGTGAAATTGGCGAACCAGACGAGGAGCGTGTGCATTAACCGCTGGTTCCCAAGTGCGGTCCTCCACCCCATACCCTTTCCAGTGAATGAGGTACTGAAGGGATTTCCTTACTATGCGGGAATCCAGAATGGCCTCAACCTCAAATTCCTCTGACTCCTGAACGGTAATGGAAGCAGGTTTGTGGGGCAAACGGGTACCCGGTGCAACAGGTTTGATCAAAGACACATGAAACACGGGGTGAATCCTAAAGGTAGCAGGAAGTTCTAATTTGAGAGCCACCGGATTGATAACCTTCAGCACCTTGTAGGGGCCGATGTATTTAGGGTTAAACTTGCGAGGACCACTCAGCGTCATATATTTGGTGGAAAGCCACACCTTATTCCCCGGTGTATAAATAGGTTCTAAGCTTCTGTGCATATCCGCCCCCTCCTTATACCTGACTTTAGCCTGTTCTAAGTTTTCGCTAGCCTCTCTGTGTATGTTCTGTAATTGTTGAACCAAATCTGTAGCTGCCGGAGTAGGACTGGCAAGGGGAACTCCTGATGGTAATAGCTTGGGGTGAAAGCCCGAAGCGCAGAAGAAAGGCGTGTGAGAGATAGAAGAATGTGGACTGTTGTTGTATGCTATTTCTGCTATCCATACCCACTCATCCCAATCAGTAGGGGAATGGCCTGAGTTCGAATGTACTGTTCAAAACATTGATTTACTCGCTCAGTCTGACCATCTGACTGAGGATGGTGACTTGAAGACAACCGAACGTCTATCTGTAGCAAAGCACATAGATTTCTCCAGAATCGAGACACAAATTGGGTCCCTCTGTCCGAAATCAGGACAGATGGGAAACCATGGAGGCGAACTACTTGCTGTAAAAACACTGAAGCCATCTCAGCAGCCGTAGGTAACCCCCCCAATGGGACAAAGTGAGCTGTTTTAGTAAAAAGATCTACAACCACTAACAAGGTATTGTTCCTTTTCACCGTGATCGGTAAGTCCACAATAAAATCGAGTGACACCGTGTGCCAGGGACCAGGAGGAGTGGGCAACGGCAAAAGCAAACCCACCGGATTTTGTCGGGATGTTTTAGTTTGGGCGCAAACATGACAGGTTTTCACATATGTCTCTCTATCTTCCAGCATTTTGGGCCACCAAAAGCGTTCCCGAATTGTCTGGGCAGTCTTCTTAATCCCTGGATGACCTGCCAGGGGATGTGTATGATACCACTTCAAAACCTGATCTTGTAATGCCTGGGTTGGTAACACCACTCCCCCTTGAACGCAAACATATCCGTTCTCAATCGTCGAGTCCTGTGAGCCCACTATTTCCTTCATGTTCACCGAGGACTGGCTCTGTTTAATTAACTTCTGGAATCCTGTTTCAGAGAGCACTCCTCCTATGATGACTTCTCTAGCGATTATGTTGGGCGACTCGGACGGCCCGTCCGTTTGTAAGAAACCCAATCGGGATAAGGCATCGGCCTTACCATTCCGTCGTCCAGGCCTGTATTGTATAGTCAACTCATATTCACTGAAGAATTGAGACCACCTTAGTTGACGCATAGACAAAGCTTTGGCCGACTTCAAATACTGGAGATTACGATGGTCAGTGTAAACTACAGCAGGATAACGAGCTCCCAATAAATATTGCCTCCATTCTTCAAAGGCCTTTTTGACTGCAAGTAACTCCTTGTCCCCTACCGCATAGT
Organism: Triturus cristatus; assembly: GCF_964204655.1. NCBI lineage: Eukaryota > Metazoa > Chordata > Amphibia > Caudata > Salamandridae > Triturus > Triturus cristatus. The sequence continues at coordinate 628,995,456 of NC_140579.1, read as the reverse complement.
TGTACTCCGCAGGTGTGAACTTATGTGAATAATAGGCCACTGGGTGACAGTGACCTGTGTTGGGATCCACTTGACTCAAGACGCCTCCCACTGCCACTTGAGAGGCGTCCACCTCCACCACAAAGGGCAAGGCGGGATCCGGATGATGCAAGACTGGGGCCTGCGTGAAGGCCCGTTTCATGTGAACAAAGGAGTCATCGGCCTCGTCAGACCATATGTATGGGACACCCTTTTTCAAAAGCGCCGTGAGTGGACTGGCCAGTTCCGAAAAACCACTTATAAAACGCCTATAAAAATTGGCAAATCCCAAAAAGCTCTGCAAACCTTTCACCGTCACAGGAGCCGGCCAGGACAGAACTGCGGAAATCTTGACGGGGTCCATAGCGAGACCCCAGGGAGACACGACAAATCCTAAAAAGGGAACTTTCTGGGAATGAAAGGTACACTTTTCCAATTTACAATATAAGTGATTATCACGGAGGCGTTCCAACACTTTACGGACATGGCAGGTGTGAGCATCCATGGAAGGGGAAAAGATGAGAAGATCGTCAATATAGGCGATCAGAAACTCATCCAGCATATCACTGAGCACCTCGTTGATGAAAAATTGGAACGCCGCCGGGGCATTACAAAGCCCAAAGGGCATCACAAGGTACTCGAACAATCCATACTTGCTACAAAAAGCTGTTTTCCATTTGTCTCCCTCCCTGACACGTACCAGATGGTAAGCGCCTCTCAAGTCCAGCTTAGTAAAGTACTGGGCGCCGCATACTCTGTCAAGGAGGGAGGCGATGAGGGGTAAATGATACCGATTCTTAATGGTAACAAGGTTGAGTCTTCGGTAGTCTATACAACAGCGAAGACCCCCTTCCCGCTTGGGTATGAAAAACAATGCAGAAGAGGCAGGAGAGCGTGAAGGACGTATGAAACCTTTGTCCAACATCATGTCCAGGTACTCCCTCAAGTACAAATTCTCCTTTTCGGTCAACGCATAGACTCGGCTACAGGGGATTCTGGCTCCTGTCTCTAAGTCTATACGGCAATCATACACCCTATGCGGGGGAAGAACCTCCGCTTCTTTGGGATCAAAAACTAATTTCAAGTCACTATAGCAGGAGGGTAGCTCTGTTGGTGGCTTCTCTTGCTCTAAGTCATGATTCACCTGTGCGCTTGCAATCATAGATTTCTGACCGATAGTATCTTGAAATGTCAGAGTAGAATTCCTCTAATCTATGACCGGATTATGAACCTTCAAGCAGGGGATACCCAAAAGTACCGGAATTTGCGCGGACCGTATTAAGTCAAACGCGATTTCTTCATGATGATCTGGATCTATATGCATCTGAAGTATTATCGTACTATGTGTTATGGGCCCTGAAACAAGGGGACTACCATCTATAGTGGTGACTTGGCTCCTAATGGGTTTTTGTATGGTAGGTATGAAGTTCTCTCTAGCCCAATCTGAATCCATGTAATTCCCGGAAGCCCCAGAATCAATCATAACTGCTACGTGAATACCCTGTTGTTGGAAGGATAGATATGCGGATACATACAAATGAGAGGTGGGTGTGATGTCGATCTCAGAAGTGGAGACGGTGCATCCAGAGCTACCCGGGATTCTTGTCTCACAGGACCCCGGGCTTTCTAGTTTCCCGACTTCATGGTCGGAGTTGGCTTAATCGGACAGAGGCGTAGGAAATGACCGGCCTTACCACAATAAAGACATAATTTATTTGCTCTCCTTCTTTGTCTTTCGTAGGGTGATAAGGGACCCCTCACCATTCCAATCTGCATAGGCTCACCTTCCTCACTGCTCCTAGGGGACTCAGTTTTTTTGTCTCTGGTGGATATATACCGGGGTTCAAATTTCCCCTTTTCCTGTTTCCTCTCCTGTAACCTATGTTCTATCCTAACCACTAAGTCAATCAGTTCAGTCCATGACTCGGGTAGGTCCACTATTTGAGAGAGGGCATCCTTCAAGTCATCCCGCAGTCCCCTATAAAAAAGAGTGCTACGCTTCTCTTCAGGCCAATTTGCCTCTACCACTAACCTGCGGAAAGAGGTGATATACTCCACCAAATCGCGAGTACCCTGCTTCAACGATAATAATTCTGTATCTGCTGAATGCGTGTAAGTATGTCTGTCGAATAACTTTCGAAATTCACTCTTGAAAGCAGCAAAACTGTATAACAGGGGATCGTCGCGATCTACTAAGGGTATGGCCCAGTCTGCGGCCGACCCACTGAGATAAGAAATCATAAAGGCCACCCTAGACTGGTCAGACGGAAAACAAGTGGCTTTACATGAAAAATGCAACTGACATTGACTAAGAAACGCCGCACATCTAGTGGCTTCCCCAGAGAACCTCTCGGGTGGGGCTAGAGGAATAGAGGGTGGGGTGGTAACGTGTATCACAGGAGTGGGAACATCCAAACTACCTCCCGCTGCCGCCACCCCTTGCTGTCTCTGGAGCGTGTCTACTCTATTGGCCAAAGCCTGCGTCTCAATCTGCGGATTCCCAATCATCCCTGCAACGTCGGCCAAGGAGACCGCTCCCGGATCCATGACGCTCGGGCAGAACAATGCACGTGGGCTTAGCGTTCTATAATGAATACCAGGAGGTTCCGCAGGAGCGCCAGGAATCCGGAGAAATTACCACTGCCTTCCCCGGCGACCCTCCGACTCTATCAAACTCTAGAGGAACGAAGGGCACACCCGGGGAAAACAGGGAAACAAAACAAGGGAAGGCGGGAATACTTCAGGAAGACCAAGGGCTCCACGTCTGGTACAGGTGAGACTGAAGATTACTGCAGGGAAAGAAGGGTTAATGCACCTTTGCACTCATGAGTCTTCTTCAAAAGTGAAATGTCAACCCCTGGTCTCACCTACCATTCTACTGTTCTGTAAGAACACTACAGCATTCTACGATCAGTTCCAGGTAATCAGTAAACACGTAGAAGAGCTTCAAAAGAGGGTCCTGTACAACAAAGAGACCTGTATTCAGATTGACATTACTTCTCCTCACTACAACCCAGATGTGTGTAAGTTCACTTACCCCCACTATATATTGATGAAACTGGACTCGTATCAGGATTGTATCAGCTGCAGGTGGAATATGGCACCTAATCTGTGGGGTAATTCACATAGCTCTATGTACTATAAATGACTCTTACCAATGTTCTCTAACTATCATACACAGATATGGTCTTTTGTAACATTAGAAATAAAAGGCAGCGCAAAGCGCTGTTACCAGGGTTCAGTAGCTGCAGTTCGATATCACCAAGTGGTTCCCGCAAGTCTTCCCAGTACTCTTCAATCTTTTGCAACACTACTACAAGTGGAGGCGGGGTTGAGGACAAACCAACAAGAAGAGGGAAGAGTATCATAAAGGATAAAAACAAAAAACAAAAAAAACAAAAGGGAAACAATACGAGGCTACGAAGTTAATGCCTCTTTTCCTTTTAGAAGCAGAGCGAGTGTTATAAGCTCTGTACGGCGAGGTGGAGGCGGCGAGAGTCCGGGTGAATCACCCAGTGGGTGGAGCTGCGAAGGCAACTCCGAATTCAGGATATCTTTGGGAACGTCCCTATGGGGAGGGAAGGTGGCTGGAGGTAATTCCCAGCAAAGGGGACTTGTTGTTCTATAAAGGCTCCCGATACTCAAGATCAACACGAAGGAAGCTGACTCGACCTCCGGCGAAGAGAACGCCGGCAAAGCGAAAGCAAGCAGGAAACAGGAAGCAAGGAATCCCGGAAGTCAGGCAAAATCGTGCGGACGGAAATGGGGCCAAGACCTAGAACGCTAAGCGCGTTCGGGAGCGTTTACGCTCCTTTTATACTCGAGCAATTGTCAGGTGGGACTCCTGAACTCCGGGGCATGACACTAGGTCCCTCTCAAGGGACTCTGACCATTCATACCACTCTGGAAGAGAATCTGTTCACCAGAGTAACTGTCATGCGCCGCGGTCCTGTCCCCGAGACATGTATAGTATTTAAGGAGCGTAGGCGCGCGTAAACGCCGCTTAGCGTTCTCGCAACTAGCCCCATTTCCGTCCCCTTAGCAATTGCCTGACTTCCGCTTCTCAGTGTTTCCTGTTTCCGGTTATGTTCGGATTGTGGTGGACGAGTGCTGTCGGGAGTGTATCTCCTATTCTGCCGTGGCGTTGCCGTATTTTGCAGAAGCGGTAACTGTGGAAGTTGGGATCCATTTGGTTTGTTTAGTTTTACCCGCTTACGATCCTGCCATCAAGTAAGACTTTGAATTCTTTCCCGGATTCAGTTGTGTTTGCTTTAGTCCCGTTAATCGAGCAGCCTCTTTGTGTTGATACCCGTTGTGAAGCCGGTATTGGATATTTTTGTTCCTAGAAAGGGAGCTTGCAGTTAAGGCGTCTCGCTTTTGTTGCAATACCGGTATAATTCTGCTCATATCACTACCTTCCCTAATTTTCACTCGTACAGTGTTCTACATATCTCCCCATAGCGCGAGAGAGGTACTCTCGTTGTAGTTTCTGTATTTGTCCGGCTTTACGTGTTGAAGGTGGGGATATCTGGCGTGGACCATCGCGCAACATTCAGGAGAAAGTTATTTACATTAGAAAACACGGTAATAGCGCCTTGCACCACTTATCGTAGATATAGGTTGGGGATTACATGTACTTATCCTTTATAAAGTTCTTGACTTCTGAATGTAATTTTCCTTTAGGCACTGTAGTCAATCACCCACCGTACGAGGTTTTTACAGAAGAAGACGTTATTATATCTTACTCACAGTTTTCACAGATAAAGCAGGGGTGAGCCAGGTATATTCTATGTTTAGACACTACCACATAATAGAGTACTAGTTATTAATCTTGTCTCTTGTCATAGGGATCCTTAGCATTGTGAGCATTGTGAGACAGAGATACCACCCTCTCATACTTCGAATGGTGAACTATAATTGTGGTAGGTTTCCTTATCATAGAATGTTCTGTTATTGAGGACATTTAATATTAAAGGAAACTTATATAGTCTTTTATTTTACAGCTGAGTGTTCCTGCCTTTGGCCCTGACACAATCCTCCAACACTACTAGCCTTTTCTCCCCGCCTATCCTTGTTTTGTTTCCCTGTTTTCCCGTGGCGTGTCATCCGTTACTCTAGGGTCTGATAGAGTCGGAAGACCGTAGGGGAAGACTGAGGACTAATCATCAGGTTCCTGACGCTCCTGCGGAACATACCAAGCGATCCTTACAGTAACTCCACCTATCCCAGGGAGTCCTCCTCTGACAGAAAGTTCAAGATGCTCCAGTATGAGGAAGCTAGGCTTGCCCTCAGAACCAAGCAATTGGCCTTAGATAGGGAAGCCTTCGAGCTTCAAAAAACTTCTAAGAAGGAGGGCTTAGATACCCCTGGTGGCAGCAACAATGTCCCTAGAGGCAGAGATTATATTCCAGACCATAGGAACCTGTCCAAGGTTGTTCCTCCCTACCAGAGTGGGGATGATATCCACAAATGGATAACTGCTATGGAGAGGGCCTGTAAAGTTCAACAGGTCCCCCAGACCCAGTGGGCAGCAATCTTTTGGCTCTCCTTTTCAGATAAAGGTAGAGACAAGCTCCTCACTGTTAGAGAAGAGGATGCTAATGATTATGAAGCCCTGAAGAGTGCTTTGATAGATGGGTTTGGCTTAACCACTGAACAGTACAGGTTGACGTTCAGAGACACACAGAAAGCACAGACTCAGGATTGGACTGACTTTGTTGATTGTGCAACCAAGGCTCTAGAAGGTTGGCTGGTTGGTAGTAGAGTAACTGACTTTAAGGGATTGTATAATCTTATAATGAGAGAACAGATCCTTAATAATTGCCAGAACCAGTTGTTGCATCAGTACCTGGTGGACTCTGATCTGACCTCTCCCCAAGAATTGGGAAAGAAGGCAGACAAATGGGTCAGAACCAGGGTGAGGCAGAAAAACCAGAACCAAGGTGGTGACACTAAGAAGCAAGATCCTAAAGGCTCAAATAAATGTGGGGATAAATCTAAAGACCAGAAGTCTTCACAAGTGCCCCAAAAATCTGCAACTGGTGGGGAGTCACAATCTGCAAAGGGAAAAGGCCAAAAGAAGCCCTGGTTCAAATTCTGTTAACAGAAAGGGCACTGGACTTCTGACTGTACAAAGTCCAAAGACCAAACCACCACCACTCCAGCCCCTAAGGCAACTGTTCCTCCTAGTGCAGTCATTGGTGGAGGTAATACTCAGAATAAGGGTGCAGTAGGGTTGACCCTGGGTTCTGATGTGGACTCTGGCCTAGTCAGAGTACCAACACAGGCATTGCTAGTTTGTGAGGGAGACCTTGATATGTCCTTTCTAGTGAGCCCCAGTAATCTGGGCAAGTACAAACAGCAGCCTATCATAAATGGCAAACAGGCTTTAGCATTAAGGGACAAAGGTGCTAGTGTCACCATGGTGGCAGAGGACCTAGTGGACCCTTGTAGGAAGGTGGATATCTGACTATGGTTACCCCCAAATTTTTGCCTAGTGTCTAGCTGGTTTTTCGACTTAGTTGGCCTGAGATCCTGCCATTCAGGCTCTCAGGCTATCTGCTCTCTCTGTAAAATGGACTCCATGTACCCTAGGTACATACCCAATTGGTTGGATCACCCTGTCAGCCCCTGTACCAGTGTACACTAGGTACCCAGGGCATTGGTGTATCCAAGGCCTGCCAGGGGCTGAAGCATGTATTATGCCACCCCAGGCTTGGCCTAACAATCTGACACAACTGGCTGATCACTCAGCTGGGGTAAGTTGGTGTAATCACCTCTTACTTAGGTGTAGTATACCTATACCTAAACTTAAATGGGACACCTGGTAACCTATAAGTCACTCCTATGGCAGGCCTTAACAATCCTGAAGGCAGAGTGCTTGGTTCCATGTGAGATGGTGCTCTGGCATGAGCTGAGCCTGTCTGCAGTGGTCGGAACAACTTCCTTCTACTGTTTCCAGATATCGTCATACCATATACTCTTAAGTGCATTATGAACCTCGCGGTTAAATGCTATCTTTGGTTTGGCTTTATCAAAACATGTCGAGTAAGGTGTCATACGAATTGGAATACTAACCCCTCGCCAATTCTGGCGACGGGGTTAGCATTCCACCCTTCTAGAGGGACACGACATGTACAGTGCCTGAAACCCGGGTAAAATCAGACATAGCCTCAGCTCCACAAAATGGATGCTGCCACCACAGACACAAGTCTGCCCTCCTGCTGCTGGGAGTCCTTCCAGCTTGGGAGGTGTGGACAAAGGGTTTCCTGCCAGGGGAGGTGCATGCACCACCCCAGACAGGATTTTGTGTATTGGTCAGGTAGGGCTTGAAAGAAACCAGACATGCCTGTGGCTCACAAGGAGCCTCGGGGCATATGCCAGTTCAAACCGGTCCTGGGGCACACCAGTCCCGGGCCTGGGGCGAGCTGGACAAAGGATTGGGGGTGTAACCACCCCCCTTCCTGGTCCCACCCATAGGGAGGGACCTAGCAGGTAGTCCGGCCCCTAGAATCCGAATAAAGGTAGGAGCTGTGTCCTAAGACTTCAGACATCCTGGAATCAACTTGAAACTAAGAAGAAGACGGGAACTTCGACATTCTGCTGCACAGAAGACTGAAGAAAATCTCCCCTGTGGTCAGGGAGTGACCACCTTGCTAACGCAAGCACCATCCAGCGAATCACCGTCTGCTTTGCCGCCGCCTCCCGCCGGAGCCCGAGCCCAGAGACTGACAAGACCTGGACCTCCAGACCTCTCACCGCCCGATCCACAGTCCCTGAAAAGAGGAGACCCGTGGAGGCACCGAGACACGTGGAGCCAGCCATCTTGGAACGACTACGACAAGCTGACCAGTGCAACAACCGAGGCTCCCTCCAAGTTGTGCTTTGGGTCCTGAGAAGCCCAACCCTCGAGCAGCATCTGCACCAAAGGTGAGCCCTCCAGCATCTCCACGATCTGCGTGGGGCCCTTCTGCATTTTGCCACTCGACGCGCCTAACCGGTTGCTGGCCCGCTGGCTAGTGGCCATCTTGGCGACGAAATCTACAACAAACACCGCTGGTCTGGTTGCTCCAGACTGGCCCTTGCTCCCCTCCAAAGGAGCAATCCCTCTGACCTTGCTGGTCAGAACCAACAGCTGATTTCCGAATCCTCCTGCAATTGCTTTTGCCAAGGCTTGTTTGCTTCGATCAAGTCGCCGACACCGCCGACAGCGAGAGCCTGCGTGGGACAGCTCGTGAGCCGACTCCTGGACGTCGTCGACCTTCAGGGACCACGTGGCTGCGGAGACAAGCTACCCCTCATCACCTGTTTGCACCCGACATCGCCTGGTACCCACCTGGTGCCACGCTGGTCACTGGCTAGTGACTGTGAACACTGTCCCCTCTGCTTACAGGTCTTCAACATCTCCGATCCACTCTTGGATCCACTGCATCTCTTCCCGACCGACCGCCTGCAGCATCTTTGTCCCAGGCTCAACGGAACAGATAGAAGAAACCCGACGCACTTTGAGGCCTATGCACCCGCTTCCTGTGGGTGAGGTAAAGCTGGTACTCCGGTGCCCATGTGTAGTAATACATCTCTAGTGCCTGTGTTCCAAATCTTAAGTTCCTAGGTCATCCGGAAGATTCCTTTTGCAGTAACTTTGTACTTTTTACGCACCCATTGAAACCTATGGGAGCCCGCGTGTGACTATTTGCTCTGCACACGCCACCCGTGGACCTCCTGGTCACTAACTGACGTTAGCTCCTTGTAGGCCCAGCGATTCTAGAGGCCCTAGGCCTTTTCCCTTTCCTGTTCGTGGTACTTATACCACTATTTTAGTATATGGTTCGAGTGGCCACCAGGGCCTATCCATATAAAGTGCAACTTCTGTGTATTCTGTGATAATCTTGTTTGACGATTTGTGCTCCTGTGCTCATAAAGAGACTAGGGGTTACTTTGAGAAATAAATACATATATATTTTGAATATATATCTGTGTGGTGTCCTTTCATTGGTATAAAAGGGGGTTGCATTTGGTAAAACAGCTGGCTTAACACGCTTCACGAGTTTAGCCTCAAAGACTGCTTAGCCTACGCTACCACTAGGGCAGCTAGTCCGAAAAGGTTGACTTACAACCACACCATAAGGGTTGCTTGGCATGGTACAAGGTGATCACTTTAACTAGTGAGCATCATATACCAGGCCAACTTCTCACATTGGTGAGCAGCGGTTGGATTTGAGCTTGCTGTGTTTTACCATTGTAATCTCTTGGTTACCAATTGAAAGATCACATAGGTACCTGTAGGTACATATAAAACAAGATTAGATATACATAAGTTCTACTGAACTTAGTTGTTGTAGAGCAAAGGGAGTAGCACACCCTGACTACAACTACTAGATAGGTTTAGTAGGTAAACCCAAGTGTAGGTAGATTGCAACACATCCACCCACACTTAAGAGCAATGGCCGGGGCAGAGGGGTCCACTGTACCCATCTCTGTCGAGAGTGACCCCCAGAGGGCACCATCCATCTTTGCTACCCTTAATCAGAATGAGCTCAGGCATTTGGCAACTCTTAGAGGCCTTAAACAGACCAAGAACCCAAACTCTGCTGAGCTCAGAGAGCTCTTACAGAATGATGAGAATCAGAGAGCACTCAAGAAAGCTTCCCAGTTAGCCCCCTTAAGGTCAGGAACAGGAGGCCCCCCTTCTGAAGATGCCACAGAGGTACCCCCTTCCAATAGTCACCCCTTAGATGGGATGCCTACCACAGAGGAAGAAAGTGATGGGGATACAGATGTGAGTGGGGATGAAGGGAGAACTAGCCCAGTGCCAAGTGTTATACTTGGCCCAGCTAAACTAAGGCTATTGGGGACTGACAGTGGGTTCACCCCATTGGATCTCCCCAGTGGACTTAACACAGGGCTTGGAAGGCAAAGGAATCGCTCAGGTGACTCCAATGCTTCCCATGGCTCTAGAGGCTCTCAAGGTCACTCCAGAAGGAGACTGACCACCCCTCAGAGGAGGGAACATGAGGCCAGAATGCAGGAAGCCCAGCTGAGGATCAGGAAGCAGGAGCTAGAAGTAGCCCTGATGGAAGAAAAACTGAGCAAGGCTAGGCAGCATAGAGAGAGTGGGTCTATACCCACTGGTGGCAGCAATGTCCCTAGGGACAAAGATAGGGTCTTTGACAATAGGAACCTGTCCAAGATTGTGCCCCCCTACAAAAGTGGGGATGACATCCACAAATGGATGACTGCTCTTGAGAGAGCCTGCAAAGTGCAGCAGGTTCCTGAAGACCAGTGGGCAGCAATCTTATGGCTCTCCTTTGAGGGGAGAGGCAGAGATAGACTCCTCACTGTTAGAGAAGAGGATGTCAGAAATTACAGAGTCCTGAAGAGTGTCCTAGTTGATGGGTTAGGCTTAACCACTGAACAGTACAGGTTAATGTTCAGAGACACCCAGAAGACACAGACTCAGGACTGGTCTGAATATGTGGAATGTGCCACTAAGGCTTTGGAGGGTTGGTTGCTGGGAAGTAAGGTGTCTGATTATACAGGATTGTACAATTTGATGATGAGAGAGCAGATTTTAAGTAATTGTCAAAACCAGCTTCTCCATCAACACCTGGTAGACTCAGATTTGACCTCTCCCCAAGAATTGGGAAAGAGGGCAGATAAATGGGTCAGGACCAGGATCAGGCCTAAAAACCAGGGTGGTGACCAAAAGAAAGATACCACCAAGCCTCAAGAGAAGGGTGGGGATAAAGAAAAAGAGAAACCTTCCTCAGGGCCCCAAAACTCCACACAGGGTGGTGGGTCCCAAGCTCCCTCCTCTACCACAGCTAAAAAGCCCTACTGCCATGAGTGTAAAACTCCTGGGCATTGGAAAACTGACAGCGGTTGCCCAAGGGCTAAAAACAAAACTGTTCCTCCAATTGCTCCTGTCACACCACCCATTACTGTCAGCAGTAATCCCCCAGGTGGTGGGAGTGCCCCCAGAAATCTGGGTGGGTTTACTTGGGGAACACAGGGGGACCCTGGCTTAGCCAATTCCCCTACAGCAACCACTCTTGTCTGTGATGGTGGCATGGGGTTTGCCAACTTCACTGCCTGTCCCAACACTTTGGGTAGGTACAGACAGGAGCCCTACATCAATGGTACAAAAGCTGAGGCCTACAGAGACACTGGGGCTAGCATCACAATGGTGGCCCATTGGCTAGTTCCCTCTGAGCAGCTTTTGCCCGGTTTCTCCTACCAGGTGACTAACATTGATGGCAAACAGAACAGTCATCCCATGGCAGAGGTATGTCTCAGCTGGGGAGGGGTCACTGGCCCTAAAAGGGTAGCAGTGTCCCCAACCTTGCCTGTAGACTGCTTACTGGGGAATGACTTAGAACTCTCAGCTTGGGCTGGAGTTGAACAAGACACCCATTCTAAAATGGTAGGCCTTTCACAAAAGGGTAGGGGGGTTGTGCCATTCACAACCCCTGTCCAAATAGATTTCCTCCCTGAAAAGGTTGGAAGGGCAGTGGTAGCCACAGCCCAGGCACAGACAGACTTCCCTGTAGGGACTGGCAGAGCTGTGACAGTCACAGCTCAAACACAAACTGAGTGCCCCCCTGAAAAGGTTGGCAAGGCTGTAATGGTCTCAGCCTATACTCAGACTGACATAGGTGTAGTGAAGCCTGAAACAATGGATCACTCCACACAAACTGAGAGTAGTGGGGAGGAAGAAAAGTCTCCCTCTCCCCAGACATTAGGAAAAGGTCAGCCTCCTCAGGGATCTGACCTCACCCCTTGTGAAGGAACTGCCCCAGAGGTAGCCAGGCCTGGCCTGGCAGAGCCTCTGATGTCAGTGGCCCCTTCCAAGGTGGGATCCAGTCTGGTGCAGGTAGCCTGCCTCTCTCTACCCTGCCTCAGTCAGCCCAGGGCTGCAGAGGTCAGGGAGGCCAGTGGACCCCCAGAGGGCCCCTGTCCACAAGAACCCCCCCATCAAAAGAATGAGGATTGCCTGGCTAGTAGCCCTAGTCAGGTGATGGGTAAAAATATTCCTGAGGGATCTCCTTTACAGGTAGTTAGGGACCTCCCCCAGGGGGATTCTGTTGGGCACAGGCAAACATGGGACCTTAGGGCCCCAAACCTGACCTGTCCCTCCAGTAAGCCCACAAAAGGGACCCAGCCTCCAGCTTTAGGTAGCCAGAGGCTGACCCTGAGAGCACAGTGCAACTCAGTTAAAGAAAGAAAGGCATCCATGGTGGAGGATGATTGGAGGAAGCTGAGGCCTCACTTTGAGGACACTCACTTCAGTACTCCATCTCAACACCAGCCTTTTACTTTGCCAAGACACACCACAGGTAGAGATTCCCTATGGTGGAGACCCTCTGATACCCTTAGGGTGAGGGATTGCTTAGTGGACCATGAGACAGGGGGTAACCATGCCAGTGCTGGTTCCTCCTTATATGGCCACTTGGGCAATATAGGCTTACCTGGTCAAGGTCAGCCTTATCTCCCTTCGTTTGGGGGGGGGTTGTGTAGGAAGGTGGATATCTGACTATGGTTACCCCCAAATTTTTGCCTAGTGTCTAGCTGGTTTTTCGACTTAGTTGGCCTGAGATCCTGCCATTCAGGCTCTCAGGCTATCTGCTCTCTCTGTAAAATGGACTCCATGTACCCTAGGTACATACCCAATTGGTTGGATCACCCTGTCAGCCCCTGTACCAGTGTACACTAGGTACCCAGGGCATTGGTGTATCCAAGGCCTGCCAGGGGCTGAAGCATGTATTATGCCACCCCAGGCTTGGCCTAACAATCTGACACAACTGGCTGATCACTCAGCTGGGGTAAGTTGGTGTAATCACCTCTTACTTAGGTGTAGTATACCTATACCTAAACTTAAATGGGACACCTGGTAACCTATAAGTCACTCCTATGGCAGGCCTTAACAATCCTGAAGGCAGAGTGCTTGGTTCCATGTGAGATGGTGCTCTGGCATGAGCTGAGCCTGTCTGCAGTGGTCGGAACAACTTCCTTCTACTGTTTCCAGATATCGTCATACCATATACTCTTAAGTGCATTATGAACCTCGCGGTTAAATGCTATCTTTGGTTTGGCTTTATCAAAACATGTCGAGTAAGGTGTCATACGAATTGGAATACTAACCCCTCGCCAATTCTGGCGACGGGGTTAGCATTCCACCCTTCTAGAGGGACACGACATGTACAGTGCCTGAAACCCGGGTAAAATCAGACATAGCCTCAGCTCCACAAAATGGATGCTGCCACCACAGACACAAGTCTGCCCTCCTGCTGCTGGGAGTCCTTCCAGCTTGGGAGGTGTGGACAAAGGGTTTCCTGCCAGGGGAGGTGCATGCACCACCCCAGACAGGATTTTGTGTATTGGTCAGGTAGGGCTTGAAAGAAACCAGACATGCCTGTGGCTCACAAGGAGCCTCGGGGCATATGCCAGTTCAAACCGGTCCTGGGGCACACCAGTCCCGGGCCTGGGGCGAGCTGGACAAAGGATTGGGGGTGTAACCACCCCCCTTCCTGGTCCCACCCATAGGGAGGGACCTAGCAGGTAGTCCGGCCCCTAGAATCCGAATAAAGGTAGGAGCTGTGTCCTAAGACTTCAGACATCCTGGAATCAACTTGAAACTAAGAAGAAGACGGGAACTTCGACATTCTGCTGCACAGAAGACTGAAGAAAATCTCCCCTGTGGTCAGGGAGTGACCACCTTGCTAACGCAAGCACCATCCAGCGAATCACCGTCTGCTTTGCCGCCGCCTCCCGCCGGAGCCCGAGCCCAGAGACTGACAAGACCTGGACCTCTAGACCTCTCACCGCCCGATCCACAGTCCCTGAAAAGAGGAGACCCGTGGAGGCACCGAGACACGTGGAGCCAGCCATCTTGGAACGACTACGACAAGCTGACCAGTGCAACAACCGAGGCTCCCTCCAAGTTGTGCTTTGGGTCCTGAGAAGCCCAACCCTCGAGCAGCATCTGCACCAAAGGTGAGCCCTCCAGCATCTCCACGATCTGCGTGGGGCCCTTCTGCATTTTGCCACTCGACGCGCCTAACCGGTTGCTGGCCCGCTGGCTAGTGGCCATCTTGGCGACGAAATCTACGACAAACACCGCTGGTCTGGTTGCTCCAGACTGGCCCTTGCTCCCCTCCAAAGGAGCAATCCCTCTGACCTTGCTGGTCAGAACCAACAGCTGATTTCCGAATCCTCCTGCAATTGCTTTTGCCAAGGCTTGTTTGCTTCGATCAAGTCGCCGACACCGCCGACAGCGAGAGCCTGCGTGGGACAGCTCGTGAGCCGACTCCTGGACGTCGTCGACCTTCAGGGACCACGTGGCTGCGGAGACAAGCTACCCCTCATCACCTGTTTGCACCCGACATCGCCTGGTACCCACCTGGTGCCACGCTGGTCACTGGCTAGTGACTGTGAACACTGTCCCCTCTGCTTACAGGTCTTCAACATCTCCGATCCACTCTTGGATCCACTGCATCTCTTCCCGACCGACCGCCTGCAGCATCTTTGTCCCAGGCTCAACGGAACAGATAGAAGAAACCCGACGCACTTTGAGGCCTATGCACCCGCTTCCTGTGGGTGAGGTAAAGCTGGTACTCCGGTGCCCATGTGTAGTAATACATCTCTAGTGCCTGTGTTCCAAATCTTAAGTTCCTAGGTCATCCGGAAGATTCCTTTTGCAGTAACTTTGTACTTTTTACGCACCCATTGAAACCTATGGGAGCCCGCGTGTGACTATTTGCTCTGCACACGCCACCCGTGGACCTCCTGGTCACTAACTGACGTTAGCTCCTTGTAGGCCCAGCGATTCTAGAGGCCCTAGGCCTTTTCCCTTTCCTGTTCGTGGTACTTATACCACTATTTTAGTATATGGTTCGAGTGGCCACCAGGGCCTATCCATATAAAGTGCAACTTCTGTGTATTCTGTGATAATCTTGTTTGACGATTTGTGCTCCTGTGCTCATAAAGAGACTAGGGGTTACTTTGAGAAATAAATACATATATATTTTGAATATATATCTGTGTGGTGTCCTTTCATTGGTATAAAAGGGGGTTGCATTTGGTAAAACAGCTGGCTTAACACGCTTCACGAGTTTAGCCTCAAAGACTGCTTAGCCTACGCTACCACTAGGGCAGCTAGTCCGAAAAGGTTGACTTACAACCACACCATAAGGGTTGCTTGGCATGGTACAAGGTGATCACTTTAACTAGTGAGCATCATATACCAGGCCAACTTCTCACAACCCTACACAGATCATCCTGGGTGAAATGTACCAGGTAACCAATGCAAGCAACACCAGGACCAACCATAGCCTGGCAGTTGTGAATTTCTCCTGGGGAGGGGTAACTGGCCTCAAAAAGGTAGTAGTCAGTGCAGACCTCCCTGTCGAATGTTTGTTGGGCAATGATCTGGAGACTTCAGCCTGGTCTGAAGTAGAATTATGGACTCATGCTGAGATGTTGGGCATACCTGCAGAGGTATTTGCTGTGACCAGGTCACAAGCCAAAATGCATAAAGCTGAACCAACTCTGGATCCCGAATTATGGACCAGATGCTACCCAAGAGGAGGAGCAGTAGGGTTAAGGCTGGGCCTTCCCCTCTGTCTCAGATCTCAGATTCCCCTCCTGAGGGAGGAGAAGCAGAGCCTGAAGAAGGAACTGCCCCAGATGAACTTGAGCCTGGTCAGGTTGAGTTCTTGGGGGCAGGGGGACCTTCCAGGGAAGAACTGAGCAAAGAGCAACAGTGCTGCCCCACTCTTGAACCCCTCAGACAGCTGGCTGCTGCTGAGGCTGCTGGGAGTGCTAGTGGGTCCGATAAGGTTTATTGGGATGAGGGGCTCCTATATTCTGAGGCTATAGATCCTACCTCTGGAGCCACCAGGAGGTTGTAATTCCTCAGACGTTTAGGGGGTTCCTCTTGACCCTAGCACATGACATCCCATTGGCAGGACACTTGGGCCAAAACAAGACCTGGGACAGGCTTGTACCACATTTTCATTGGCCACACATGTCTGAAGACACCAAGGAGTGTTGTCGCTCCTGTGTCACTGGTCAAGCCAGTGGCAAGACAGGTGGCACCACAAAGGCCCCCCTGATACCACTACCTGTGGTGGGGGTTCCCTTTGAAAGGGTAGGGATTGACATTGTTGGTCCCCTTGACCCACCAACTGCATCTGGGCACAGATTTATACTGGTGGTAGTGGATCATGCCACCAGGTATCCAGAAGCTATACCCCTAAGGACTACCACAGCTCCTGTGGTAGCAAGAGCCCTCATTAGAGTTTTCTCCAGAGTGGGTTTTCCTAAGGAGGTCATCTCTGACAGAGGTTCTAACTTTATGTCAGGATATCTAACTGCAATGTGGAAGGAGTGTGGTGTAAACTGCAAATTCACTACTCCCTATCACCCACAATGCAATGGGTTAGTTGAGAGATTCAACAAAACCCTAAAGGGAATGATTCAAGGACTCCCAGAAAAGCTTAGGCGAAAATGGGACCTTTTACTTCCCTGCCTTCTGTATGCATACAGGGAGGTTCCACAGAAGGGGGTTGGCTACAGCCCTTTTGAACTTCTGTTTGGGCACCCTGTTAGAGGACCATTTATGTCTGGTGAAGGAGGGATGGGAGTTACCTCTCAAACCTCCCAAACAGGATGTAATGGACTATGTACTTGGTCTCCACTCCAGGATGGCAGAGTATATGAAGAAGGTAAATAAAAACCTTGAGGCAAGCCAAGAACTCCAAAAAGCTTGGCATGACCAAAAGGCTGTCCTGACTATTTACCAGCCAGGCCAGAAAGTGTGGGTGTTGGAGCCTGTGGCACCAGCAGCTCTCCAGGACAAATGGAGTGGCCCCCACACAATTGTTGAGAAAAAGGGAGAGGTCACCTACTTGGTAGATCTTGGCACTCCCAGGAGTCCCCATAGGGTGCTCCATGTCAACAGACTTAAGGCATATGTGGACAGGGCTGACATGAGCTTGCTCATGGCAACTGATGAGGACCAGGAGGAGGAGAGTGACCCTCTCCCTGACCTGCTCCCACAGAACCCTGATGATGGATCAGTTTATGGTGTTGCTTTGGCAAGCAGCCTCACTGAACATCAACAAACTGAATTTAGACAAGTGCTACATCAGTTTAGACATATGTTTAGCCTGACCCCAAGTCAGACTTCCTGGTGCACCCATGAGGTGGACACTGGACACAGTCTGCCTGTAAAGTGTAAAATCTACAGGCAACCTGATCATGTCAGGGATTGTATCAGGACTGAAGTCCCGAAAATGTTTGAGCTAGGTGTTATTGAGCCCTCAGATAGCCCTTGGGCTAGCCCAGTAGTCCTTGTCCCAAAACCTCACACCCAGGGTGGTAAGAAAGAGATGAGGTTTTGTGTTGACTACAGGGGACTCAATGCAGTCACCAGGACTGATGCCTACCCAATACCAAGGGCAGATGAACTAATAGACACTTTGGCCTCAGCCAAGTATCTCAGTACATTTGACCTTACAGCAGGCTATTGGCAAATCAAGTTAGCTGATGATGCCAAGGCTAAAACAGCATTTTCGACCCCTGGTGGGCACTATCACTTTGTGGTAATGCCCTTTGGTTTGAAAAATGCACCTGCCACATTTCAGAGGTTGGTGAATAAAGTTCTGACTGGTATGGAAACCTATTGCTCAGCTTATCTTGATGATATTGCTGTCTTTAGTTCCACCTGGCAGGATCACCTGGTCCACCTCAGGAATGTACTGGAGGCACTGCAGAAAGCAGGCCTCACTATCAAGGCCACTAAGTGCCAGATAGGGCAGAGTCAGGTTGTGTACCTGGGCCACCTTGTAGGTGGAGGCCAGGTTCAACCATTGCAGAGCAAGATCCAGACCATAATGGAATGGGTAGCTCCAACCACCCAGACACAGGTGAGAGCCTTCTTGGGCCTGACTGGGTATTACAGGAGGTTTGTTAAGGGATATGGATCTATAGTGACCCCCTTAAATGATCTAAACTCCAAGAAAATGCCAAAAAAGGTTCAGTGGACAGCTAGCTGTCAAAAGGCATTTGATGACCTCAAGCAGGCAATGTGCACTGCCCCCATCTTACAGAGTCCAGATTACAAAAAGAAGTGCATTGTTCAAACAGATGCTTCAGAGCTGGGTGTGGGAGCTGTACTGTCTCAACTTAATGATGAAGGTCAAGACCAGCCAGTAGCTTTCATAAGCAGAAGGCTGACCCCTAGAGAGAAACGTTGGTCAGCTGTTGAAAGGGAGGCCTCTGCTGTGGTGTGGGCCCTGAAGAAGCTAAGGCCATACTTGTTTGGCACAAACTTCATAGTTCAGACTGACCATAAGCCCCTCCTATGGCTCAAGCAGATGAAAGGTGAAAATCCTAAACTTCTCAGGTGGTCCATTTCCCTACAGGGGGTGGACTATACAGTGGAACATAGACCTGGGACCCAACATGCCAATGCAGATGGACTCTCGAGGTATTTCCACTTAGAACATGAAGCCTCAACTGGTCAAGGTTAGTTTAATGTCCCTGCGTTTGGGGGGGGGGGGTTGTGTAGGAGAGTAGGATCTGCACTTATGTTGCCCCCACTTTTTTTCTGATGTATACACTGGTTTCTGACTATAGTCTGGCTGGGTCCCTGCTAATCAGGGCCCCAGTCTCACTGATCTCTCTAAACAACTTGGTGTGCATATTACATGCACTAGGGATTGGATACTGTGGTACCTTATGAGCCCCTAGTATATGGTACCTTAGGTACCTAGGGCATTGGTACTTCACATGCCTACCGGGGGCTGCAGCATGTATTATGCCACCCCTGGGAAGCATTCACAATCTGACACCACAGGCCTGCTACTGCAGCCTGTGTGAGGTAGTGTTAGCACTCCTCACTGAGGTATAGGTTCCTATATTTCACCATACACACACATATAAACCTATCAGCCACCCCTATTGCAGGCCCTACCAATGCTTGGTTTACTATGTGAGGGGATGCTTCTGCATGAGCAGGACCCCTTTGCAGCTCGCAGAGTCTATTCTCTGATGCTGTTTGTGGATGCGGTTAAACCATATACTCTTATGTGCATTATAACCTCGCGGTAAATGCTAACTTTGGAATGACTGCAGCAAAACATGTCGTGTTTGGTGTCAAACAACTTGGAATCATAACCCCACACCAGTAACTGGTGTGGGAATATGATCCCACCCTTCTAGAGGGGATGACATGTACCCACTGTACTAAACGGTAGAAATCTCCTAGAGCCCTGGCATCACAAAATGGATGCCACCAGCAGAGACACTGGGCTGCCCTCCTGCTGCTGACCGAAACTCGCAGTGGAGGAAGCCCAACAAAATATGTGTGTGTATGGTGAGATATAGGAACCTAGACCTCAGTGAGGAGTGCTAACACTACCTCACACAGGCTGCAGTAGCAGGCCTGTGGTGTCAGATTGAGAATGCTTCCCAGGGGTGGCATAATACATGCTGTAGCCCCTGGTAGGCCTGTGAAGTACCAGTGCCCTAGGTACCTAAGGTACCATACACTAGGGGCTCATAAGGTACCACAGTATCCAATCACTAGTGCATCTAATATGCACACCAATCATTTAAGGGATTAAGCAGATAGGCTGGGGTCCTGGATAGCAGGATCCCAGCCAGACTAGTCAGAAACCATTGAAACACCAGGAAAAAAAATGGGGGCAACCATATAGTCAGATTCCACCTTCCTACACCTGGCATCACAAAATGGATGCCACCAGCACAGACACTGGGCTGCCCTCCTGCTGCTGACCGAAACTCGCAGTGGAGGAAGCCAACAAAAGGCATCCTGTCACAGGGAGGTGTCACCACCTCCCAGACAGGATTTAGTGTATTGGAGCTGGGTGGGTGCACTCTTAGAGTGCTTTGAAGTCCTGCACTGGGGGAGCAGTAGGCTCCTCTGTGCATATGCCAGCTCAAACCAGTTCAGGGGCTACCTGCCCCTGCTCTGGCGTGAAACTGGACAAAGGGAAGTGGGTGTAACCACCCATTAGTTGAATAAAACAAAAACAAAACTTCCTACACCTATATACTTCAATTTAGGGCAATATGTCCATATAATAAGGCACGTCGGGATTTCGGTTGTCGTAAACCTGGAAACTCTAAATTGCTAAATCTTGAAGTAAAACTCTCGTCCATTCCCTTATGGCTCGGGGATGGTCTAAAAGTGAAGACTTATCATTTTCCAATAGTATGGGCGCTTATTTCACTAAACTTAGACCGTGCGATCTGTAGCCTCGGCAGCACGTTTGTCGTACTTTAATCTCTGTGACCGCGTAGGGAACAGGGCCCCACCCCTGTCTATCCTGGTATTAGCAAACCGCAAATGGTTAATGCGGTATGTACGAGTGCTTTATATATCGTTCTAGCTATGAATGCACTGTGTACACGTTATTCTGCTTCACTACGCGGGTTCCATTTTGGAGGCAGTGGCCATCTTGTGATTGCCCTCACATAGGCTATAATGAAGCAACCACGGGCCTTGCAATGCATGTGCCTTTCCTTGACTCTTCTGTGACCTGGGCAGCTTGGCTCTGCTGCCCCAGGTCAAACTGGTCTCACGAGCTCCCCTTCCTCCGGCCACCTGTGATTAGCATCAGGGCTCAGCGCACCATAAAGTCCTTTCATCACACACAAGCCTCCGGCTAATCACTCTCGCACCTGCTTGTTCCTGCTTTATGGCTTGTTTCCCAAAACAGGAGATGCTCATGTTTATTGGGGCCTATCGATTATCTAATGTGGGATCTGAACCTTGCTGTGTAAATCATTGTGGGCTGGCTTAACTGGAATGTGGGATGGTCATCATGACTCTGCCTTTTCGTTTGTAATGTACACGTGTATATTGCCGTATCATAAAACCTAGGAATGTATGCTTGAGGCAGGAAAAAGTGTATTTAAGATTAAGTCCGTTTCTATGATTTTCAGCAGTCTCCTGAGAACATACACGCTGTTGTACTTCTAGGATACCTGTAATTGGTCTGCAGCCAATAAACGATCTTTGACTTCACCCAGAAGACTCTGTGTTTCTGTAGGTCTGGAACAGGGTGAACCCAGAAGTCATAGGGTGTGTGCCCCTGCACCGCTGGGACTAAAATACCCAGTACTTCAGTTTGGCGCCCAACTCGGGACGATTTCAGCGGTACCGGTCCAAGCCAGAGGTTCGTGAGGAGCTTCGTGTGGAAATTCTGGAGGAAGGCCGCCACTTCATCGACCCCTGCATGTCGACGTGGTCCAAAAGTCTTTTCTGCGAGGTTCTCCGCGTCCCGACGGCTACGAAGGACTGCTGCCCTGATTAATCGACCTGTTTTGGACCCTTGACGAGTTTTGAGAGAGCGAAACAATCGAGAGAGTCTTCTGGTGACGCCATCGATCAGCAATATTCAGTTAAGTATAAGTGGAGCGTCTCCCATTTGTTTGGTATCCCTCGGGATCATTTTGATTTGGTAATTTGGAGTTTGCAAACGCCAAAGCCAGAGGACTCGTGTATTCACGAAACTATCGTAATCGATAATTCTCTGACGTTTAGATCTAGACTAGTGAGCGAAGATGCCTGGTTCTAGAATATTTGGTAGAATATTTTGTTTGGGTTGTGGAAGAGATTTCCAGCTGGAGGAATCATGTCCGGTTCCTCCGGTTGGAACTTCAACTTATGAGCTCTATGTAAAACATGGCGTAGGCCCTATTGCATATAACGAAGTGTGGATCCACTACACCAGAAAAGACGGTGTTTTAAAATGGCCCCAAAATGGTAGTTTCAATACCGATATTTTAGATAATTTGGAAATTAAATTGTTTAAAAAGAAAGCCCGGCCGGCGATGTTTGATTCTTTCCGCTTGTGGCGAAAGGAAGCCAAACAGAAGGAAATAAAGCTAGCGAAAAAGAATAAGAGAGAGAAAGGTATGACAGTAATGCAAGCAGCTGTACAATTCAAAGACAATGAGGAGGAGCAGATGAATGAGCAATTGCACAGGCAGCGTAAGTTAGGGATCGACAAATGTTACCCAGCTTTACCACACTCTAAGCAGAATGAGTTAGAAGAAAAGGAGAAAGATCCCCTGATGTCGCATTTGTTGAGTTCGCCACCCCCGTATGCTCAGAATGCCACGGCGCCTCCCCAGCTTGTGAATATGCCACCTCCAGTCAATATAATTGCAGCCGGCTCCTATCCCTATAGCGCAGCCTTCTCAAGGGCCGCCAGTTGTGTTTCCAACTGCCCCCGCGCTTCCTGCGACTTTGCCTAGCATATTGACTGCCTCCCCTGATACTCTTCCTTGCACCACTCCAGTACCTGTTTCTGCATCCTCTTTTCTCCCCTCTGTATATCCCCCTGTTTTCGCCTCAGCTTCTCCTTCAGCGCGACAGCGCTTAGCTAATGTGGTTACTACATTAATGTCTCCTCTCTTTGAGTCATCTGGTGCGACTCCTGGTTTACAGCGTAAGCAATTGCGCAGTCAATTGCCTAACCCCGATGAGAAAAAGGTAATAGATCGCATGGCGCGTAGATGGATTGTTTTCCCTTCACTGTATGATGTGGAATCAGTTGTCAACGTTTTCCATCAATGGGATGCCCCAAAACAGAGATATGTGTTTGAGAAAATGTGCGAAATTCTCTGTGAAGAATTGGAGGATAGTGGTAAAAACCCGAGCCCGCAGGAGTTGTGTAGAGTGAGGTTTGATTTTGGAACTGGTACAATTGTGGATCGCGAGGTAGATAAAGCAGTTGCGGTTGTATTGTCCTTCAGGAATGATGATTGTCAACAGTCATTGTTTGAACAAGATGTCCTTGTGGGGAAAAAGGTAAAAGCGCGACAATACCCCATGAGAGAAGTTCCCCCGGTATGGAAGGAAGCAGTTGCAGCTGATGCCGGTGCCGGTATCGCTGCTGTGCCAGCGCATTTCCAGCGTGTTTGGGTGCATGTGCCATGGAAGCGTTCGGAGGTGTTAGCGCTTAAGCAGACATTGCCTGATCCCCGTAAAAACCCTGCAGGATATTATAAAGAGTTGTCACAGACGGCAGGGTCATGCGTTATGAATCTGGCCGACATAGACATGTTGTTTGGTAATGTTGTTCCACAGCCTCTATGGGGATCAATTCGTAATGCAGATCACGATGCAGAACTAGGTGCTACATGGGCTGATATTATTGCCGCTGACGCTAGACAAACTGGTGGCGCAAAACCTGAGCCTTTAATAGCAGAACTCCCTGGTAGAATCATCACATATATGAAGACAATAATGCCTGCGATGCGCGTAAATTGGGACAAGCTATCTGCATGCAAGCAGAAGAAAGATGAGACAGTGTCAGACTTCTTTACCAGGTTTGAAGAAACGTTTATTGATCACAGTGGGCAAGATATGAGTACTGAGGGTGACCAACGGTTATTTGTGGATAAATTTGTGCAGAATTTACTTCCTGACCTGTGTAAAAATTTGAAAGATTCAGAAAGTTCTTGGGCTGTTTCCTCTTCAGCGCAAATACTGGCTACTGCACAGTATTACGAGAACAGAGATAAAGATGAAAAAGATAGAACAGATAAGAAAACGAAGGGACTAAAGACAAAGGTCCTTTTGTAGCAGGCCTATCCGCCACGTGGAGGTCAGAATAATTATAGGCAACCCCAAGGTGTCTATCACCAACCCCAACAATTTCAGAACAATCAGCAAACGAATGGGTATTATCAACCACGTGTCCCTGTAGGTCCCAACCAATGTTCATACTGCAAAGAGGAAGGTCATTTTAAATATAGTTGCCCTAAATTAATGCAGCGGAACGGTAATGCGTATGGCGCAAGAGGTAGGGGTGGTCAGCAAGCTCCTAGAGGCAGAGGGCGTGGAAATGCTCCCCAGAACGCGCGTCCTCTGCCGCCTCAAAATACCATCAATAGTTTTGACCAGCAAGCTAACGCGACTAGTAATACAGCTCAGTATTACAATAATGATTATTATGCAGAGGACGGCGATGCAGAAAATAATGATTACTAGGACAGCCGTAGACAGAGAGAGGGAGTTGTTTCAGTGCCAGTGGATCAGAGCGGACCGTATGTTGAGGTGACTACAGCAAATGTAACGGAGCCCTTTCTGCTAGACACTGGTGCTGCAAAGAGTTCAATCATGCATTCAAAACTCCCTGGCGCACCTTTGTCTGGCGATATAAATGTTTCAGTAGGTTTTTCTGGCGCCCCAGTTAGAAACCCGATTTCTAGTCCCATGTCACTTTCTATTGGACCTTGCGAGCTGAAAGCACCCCTGATTCTAACAACAGGTTGTGGTGAGAATTTGCTAGGGTTAGATTTGTTGAAAAGATTACATGCTACACTGTATTGTTCACCGTCAGGGGTACAACTTACATTAGGCAGGAAAGTGATTTCCCCGATGTACTTGTCTAAAAATACAATGCCGCCTGAATTGTCATCCCTTCCGGATGTCCTTTGGGCTACTGGTCCCAATGATGTGGGCCTCTTGGAGATACCGCCATACGTGGTAACTTTAAAGGCTAATGTCAGACTGCCACGTATTCCCCAGTACAAGATCTCTAATGAAGGCCAGAAAGCATTGTTAGACATTGTCAGCGATTTGATTAATAAGGGTGTAATTGAAGAGACAAGAGGCAACGTTTGCAACAGCCCGATTTTACCTGTTTTAAAACGAACGGACCCTTCACAGCCACCTGTTTACAGATTTGTGATTGATCTTAGAGAGGTTAATAAGATTGTTGTGCCACAGTTTCCAGTTGTCCCTGATATAACTGCCTTGTTAACGATGATTCCAGCCTCTGCTGCATGGTTTTCAGTGATCGATTTAAAGAATGCTTTCTTTAGCATCCCAATTGCAGAAGAGAGCAGAGACATTTTTGGCTTTAGTCTGGGAGGCCGAAGCTTCCGCTTCAAACGCGCTCCCCAGGGCTATTGTGAGAGTCCATCCATATACAGTCAAGCTTTGAAAGCGCAGCTTGATACACTTGTTTTACCTAGTGGCGCTATTCTGATTCAGTACGTGGACGATTTACTAATCGCCGCGGATACTGAAAAGATCTGCAAAGAAGCCACATTGTCATTGTTGCGCCATTTATCTGCTTTCCATCATAAAGTGTCTCTCTCCAAGCTGCAATATTGTCGACAAGAAGTGACCTACTTAGGTCATCTCTTATCGAAGGAGGGAAGGAAACTGACCCCAGAAAGAATTCAAGCCATTGCGCAGTTGAGTGTGCCAAGAACACAAAGAGAAGTGCGTGCTTTCTTGGGCATTACCTCATACTGTAGGCACTGGATCCCAAATTTTTCCTTGTTGGCAAAACCTTTGTTAGCCTTAACATGCAAAGACACACCGAATCCTATCCCATGGTCTGAAGAGTGCCAGAAAAGTTTTGTGGAATTGCGCAATGCATTGTGTTCAGCACCTGTGTTGGGTACTCCTGACTACAGCAAGCCTTTTACATTGTATGTTCACGAGAAAGATGGTTGCGCATTATCAGTGTTAACACAGCCTTTTGGTGACAGACCGCGCCCATGCGCATATTTTTCATCAACCTTGGACCCTGTAGCGAGGGCATTGCCAAGCTGTCTGAGAGCGACAGCTGCTGCAGCTATGTCTATCCGACAATCTGCTGGTTTGGTAATGGACAACACATTGATCATTATGGTTCCACATGCTGTAGACACATTATTAAACAGAACCAAGACACAACACTTGACTAGTGCGCGATTATCAGGCTATGAGCTCACACTGTTAGCAAATCACATACACATAAAGAGATGCAACACGCTGAATCCAGCTACGTTATTGCCAAATCCAGCAGACCTAGATGAGAATGAGCAACATGACTGTCTGTTCAGAACAGAAGAAGAGACGAAAGGGAGAGTAGATCTAAAAGATACTCCCCTGACTGAGTGTGATGGTACTTTATGGGTGGATGGTTCGTGTTTCAAGCTCCCTAATGGTGATACGACTGCTGCATATGCTATCACGACGTTACACACGGTCGTGGAAAATGCACGAGTGCCACATAATTCGGCCCAAGCAGCAGAATTAATCGCCCTCACGAGAGCGTGCGTGTTGTCTGAAGGAATGAGAGTGAATATATACACGGATAGCCAGTACGCCTTTGGCGTGGCTCACAATTTTGGACGACTGTGGAAAGAACGTGGGTTCCTGACGTCGCATGGAGCTAAAATTCAGAATGGCAAGTTGGTGAATGATCTCCTTGAATCACTGACCCTACCATTACAAGTTGCGATTATGAAATGCAGTGCGCACAGGAAAATCACAGATGATGTTGGACGTGGGAATGCGTTTGCTGATGAGATCGCGAAAGAAACAGCACAGAATGTAAAGACTAGAATGTATATTGCAGGCCCCGCAAGATGGGTTGATGATGTTGGGATGTGTGAAAACACAATAGAGAGTGTGAAGTCGCTTCAAGCTGAAGCTACAGAGAAAGAATTAAGCAAGTGGAGAGAAAGTGTGCGTAAGTTAGATGAGAATGGTTGTTGGATTGATCTGACAGAACATAGGCGATGGTTGTTGCCCGATGCATATGTGCTTCCAGTAGTTACAATGGCACATGGGATGGCACATATCAGTACGAAAGGAATTTGTAAGTTGTTGGCTCCAGTATGGCAGAATGCTGGGATTCCCAAGTGTGCAGAGAATGTGGTCAAGAATTGCATGGTATGCTTGAAATACAACCCTGGTAGGGGAACCCCAACTCCAGCTGGTCATTTTGCACCCCCATCATACCCATTTGAAGTTTTGCAGCTGGAATTTATCCACATGGAAAGGTGCAACAACCTGAAATATGTACTGGTGGTTGTTTGTGCTTTCTCCAAATGGGTAGAGGCTTATCCTCTGAAAGATAACACTGCCCTATCCACAGCTAAAGCCCTTGTGAAAGAATTCTTCCCTAGGTTTGGAATGCCAAGAATGGTGTGGTGTGATAATGGAAGTGAGTTTGTGGGTAAAGTGATGAAGAATGTGTGTGAAGGGCTAGGTATAAAGCAAAAGTTCCACGCTGCAAATCACCCCCAATCAGCGGGGTTAGTAGAGCGCTACAACGGTGCTCTAAAACTTAAGCTGGCCAAAATCCAGGCGAGCACCGGTCTTAAATGGCCTGACGCCCTGCCCTTAGCACTCCTGTCCACCAGAATGACCATACACTCACGAGTGGGACTCAGTCCCTATGAGGTCGTCTTTGGCCGCCCGGCTAATGTATGGGGCGTGCCAAGACCGGCGAAATTTAGTGAGATCGAGCATCCAGTACTACTCGATTACCTGTATGATTTGACTGTTAAACTGCGTGTTTTACATCAACAGGTGCATGATACTCTTCCCCAAGCTTCTGAAACTCCTGGACACCCTATCGACCCTGGCACATGGGTGCTGATTAGAAACTTCCAGCGCAAGAGCAACGACGAGCCTCGCTGGATCGGCCCTCACCTTGTCCTTTTATCAACAAGATCAGCGGTGCGAGTGAAGGGGAAGAAACACTGGATCCACGGCACCCACTGCAAGGTAGTTCCCTTGCCCCTGCCATATGACCGGTGGGTCCAGGAGGGTATCGCCGACTCTGAGACAGACACTGTACCTCGTTTTGTATCATTCAGTGATGCACGCATAAAAGGCACAGTTTCAGACCAAGAGAGTGACAATATTCTGCAAGAAGCTGTGCCACCATCAAATCGATTGGACACCACAGAGCCTGAACTTTTGTTCCAAGACCAAACAGCACCTGGCCATCTCCGCTATAATTTGAGACCAAGGCCTATGGACAAATAAAGATTTCCTTACTATTTCCTTTTTGACATTTTAGCTCTCCCATCTGAAGGACTTTCTTGATTTTTGTTTTTCGAACCACAATCCGGGTTCAGCCGCAGGGTCGCGGTGCCAAGACTTTGGGGTACAGGCCGAAGACGTTAGGTCAACGGTTCTGGTTGGTCTAGGGCGTTTCCCTGGACTGACAGGCGTACTCCTTAGCAGAAGAAACTCATCCGCCGCGAGCGGCCCGATTAGAGGATGGAGTTTTTTAAGATGGAGAGACCCGTTGAGGAAATGAACTTTAAAGCAAGGATGTGTAGAATTGTAAAAAGTAAATGTTTTGTATTTTTGTGCCTATTTACACTGTGTAGTATAGTAATGTTCATCGTAGGATTTGTGTTTTTCTCCTCTCAAAAGACCACTGCGCCCACTGTACAGCCTATACCTCTTTCTACTGCCTCCTCTCACTCTTTTCACCCTCTGCCTGGGCACGAACAAACCAGACGATCAGAGTTTGTAAATAACTCGTTTATCCAGCTCTTGCA
Source organism: Triturus cristatus (assembly GCF_964204655.1). Lineage (NCBI taxonomy): Eukaryota > Metazoa > Chordata > Amphibia > Caudata > Salamandridae > Triturus > Triturus cristatus. The sequence continues at coordinate 628,967,094 of NC_140579.1, read as the reverse complement.
CCAACACCAACTAGTAATGAATACGACCAATTGCTGGGTCTGTGGGTTAATGCCACATACCATTAACAAGGGTATTCCCTATTTGGTGCTGTCCTTTAGTTACAATGGATCGTCATGGGCATTCCAGACCATGTTCCTCTACGCTCTAGATGCCTACTCCCCGCGACAACCGCGTTCCATCAGACCTAGTACAAATAATAAAGCCTTAGTGAGAGGAATTGCCGATATGAGTAGGGATATTGATGCATACTCATCCATTCCCAAAGAAGAGCTGAGAGCTTATGTAGGGTGGAACGCGACGGGGTATAGTATTAGTCTGGATGAAAGACAGCGAAAAATCTCATCTCCAATCTGGGTCGTACCCCACATAGGTCGGTTCTGCTTACAGGGTAATGGTCAGAATCCTAGAGCCCAACTGGGAAGAAGTGACTGTACTGAAACGTACACTTTCCCGTCACAGTTTTCCCCTGCGTTTTTGGCTGCCAAGGGTACATATTTCATCTGCAATGACCGAGCATATACATGGTTGCCCCCTGACTTCTCGGGCACATGTTATATTGCGAACTTGCTACCGCCAACATTTACTGCTGCCGCTGACTATCACAAAACCAGAGTTGTGAGAGGTGTGATTAGTAAGGAGGATACTGCCGGTCAGGAAGCAGGAGACTTCTTCTTGGGTTTCCTGCCGTTTTGGGGACCTATGGTGAATAGTAGGAACCTGAGACAACTGACTCGTGTGGTTGAATCCACTGTCAATGTGACGGCTGGTGCCCTTGGTAATCTGACCGCTGAGCTCCAAGCGGATCGCCTTATGACTTTGCAGAACCGCATGGTTCTAGACGTTATTCTTGCAGACCGCGGTGGGGTATGTAAGGTTATCCAATCCAGTTGTTGCATTTTCATACCAGATAACGCTCCAACAGTCTATCAAGCCATCTCCAAACTCCATAAAATATCTGAATCCATACACGTGGATAAGGGAGACTGGTCACTGGTGGGGTGGTTCTGGGAACTGATATCTGCCTGGGGTTGGAAAGTTCTAATGATCTTAGCCATTCTTTTCCTGTTCTGTCTGTGCATACAGTGTGCTCCTGCGATTTGTGGCCTCTGTGCTACCTTATGTGTAAGGAAACCTGTATCGAGGGACGAGCTAAGTAATAGGATGATGCTACAGCAACATCTCCATGACTTTGTGAACATTGACTTAGACTCGGATTAAGATGAGTATAGTGATTGCCTATGTAAGGGCAAAAGGAGGGTCTGTCGTACTTTAATCTCTGTGACCGCGTAGGGAACAGGGCCCCACCCCTGTCTATTCTGGTATTAGCAAACCGCAAATGGTTAATGCGGTATGTACGAGTGCTTTATATATCGTTCTAGCTATGAATGCACTGTGTACACGTTATTCTGCTTCACTACGCGGGTTCCATTTTGGAGGCAGTGGCCATCTTGTGATTGCCCTCACATAGGCTATAATGAAGCAACCACGGGCCTTGCAATGCATGTGCCTTTCCTTGACTCTTCTGTGACCTGGGCAGCTTGGCTCTGCTGCCCCAGGTCAAACTGGTCTCACGAGCTCCCCTTCCTCCGGCCACCTGTGATTAGCATCAGGGCTCAGCGCACCATAAAGTCCTTTCATCACACACAAGCCTCCGGCTAATCACTCTCGCACCTGCTTGTTCCTGCTTTATGGCTTGTTTCCCAAAACAGGAGATGCTCATGTTTATTGGGGCCTATCGATTATCTAATGTGGGATCTGAACCTTGCTGTGTAAATCATTGTGGGCTGGCTTAACTGGAATGTGGGATGGTCATCATGACTCTGCCTTTTCGTTTGTAATGTACACGTGTATATTGCCGTATCATAAAACCTAGGAATGTATGCTTGAGGCAGGAAAAAGTGTATTTAAGATGAAGTCCGTTTCTATGATTTTCAGCAGTCTCCTGAGAACATACACGCTGTTGTACTTCTAGGATACCTGTAATTGGTCTGCAGCCAATAAACGATCTTTGACTTCACCCAGAAGACTCTGTGTTTCTGTAGGTCTGGAACAGGGTGAACCCAGAAGTCATAGGGTGTGTGCCCCTGCACCGCTGGGACTAAAATACCCAGTACTTCACGTTATCACACAACCGTATCCCGATAGATTTTCTCTGGTTTTAACATCAATAAACGCGAGCGCACTTTCTGCCGTATATTTCCGGTTAGGATATCGATTCAACTACTATCCCTTTAAAGGCTGTTCTATATCACATTTCCTGAAGCCATCTTAAGCCTGGTGCCTCCGTCGACAGATTAAACTTTCAAACCAACAATTGTCAATATTGAATTTATGTCAGCACCTTCATTACATGACGTTGGAATTCAAGTTTTGTTTAGCACTTGTCGCCTTCTGAAAGACCTATCTTGCACACCCTGAGGAAGGAGCCTGTATAGTTTATATAGGATCTCCGAAACGCGCGTAGGCGCTTGTCTTGTGTCTTATTTTATACCTAATTGCTTTGTACACACTGGTTTTTGTCTTAACATTATTGTCATTATTGTTTTCATTGTTCTGGCTTTTGTATTGTATTGTATTTTAGTGTTATTTATTAATGTCATTATGTTGTGTGCTGCTGATGATATGTTTCATTTTTGTACTATTATTGTGATTTAATATGTATCATATTTAGTCTAAAACAAAATGCTAAAATGATATGTATGTGTTTTTCAAAAAAATGGAAAAAATTATTCAATAAATGAATTGATAAACAAACTTTTTTGTACACAGTTGCCCGTGGGCGTGCCTTATTATATGGACATATTGCCCTAAATTGAAGTATATAGGTGTAGGAAGTTTTGTTTTTGTTTTATTCAACTGTTCTATTTCCCTGATTTATTCCACACAAACTTAAAATACTCAGTGTCCCTCTGTTGTAGTTTATTGTAACCACCCACTACCCTGACCCTCCTAGAGGAGTGGTCCTAGAGCTAGTCCCTCCCCTATCTTCACTATAAGATAGCAAGCATTGCCAATGCAATTCAAATTACCCTGGATGATGCTCTACTAAGAAGAATCCTGGCCCTTCGACGTTCCACTATCTCTGGAAGACTGAAGAACCTCCCTTGGAGTCAAGGAGTGACTCCCCTGCTTGGCAGGCACCAATAACCTCAATCAACGGTTGCAAACTTCACCGCTCCCGCCGGAGTCCGAAGTCCCTGCGGCCCCAGAAGCAGATTTCCTGACCTGTCGATGGCCATTTTAAGTCCCCAGTGAAGCTGTGGCATCTGGACCCCACGAGTGACGAGAAACGGCAATACCTGTGAACCTGCACTGATTTTGAGTGCAAACCCTAAACAACATTCTACGAATTTGTGCTTCAGACCATTTGTGGCCCAAGTCCCTAGCAGGTCTTGTTCCAAAAATCAGCAGCCTACCCTGTCCCGAGTGACCGTGGGCTCCTGTGAAACTTTTCCTGTGAAGGCGTCTTCGTGGTTACTTGCCCGTTGGCTAGTGACTCCCCCGAAGACTTTCTAACCAACTTCAATGGCTCTCCTGGTTGCTCCGGGCCTGTCCTCACTTACCCTTGCTGGGTAAGTCCATCAGACCTTGCTGGTCTGCATCACCAACTATCTTCAGTCCACACAAGCCTTGCAGTTGCCAAGGCTTGTTGGCTTCAATCTAGTTGCCGACACCGTCATCAGCTGCAGACGTCGTGGGACACTCCAAATCCAGCTGCTGGTCATCGTCGATCCCTCCTGGACCTCGTGAGCAAAGAGACAAAACACCATCGACGACCTGAAGCGACGCAACATTTGTGGTCATCCATCCTGCTGGCCACCGGTCACTGGCAAGTGACTTTGAACACTGTCCCTTCAATTTTCAGGTCCTCTTCATCTTCAATCCACCTTCGGATTCCAGCGGACACCTCTTCAGTCGTCTCAAGCAGCAAGTCTTCATTGGTCTCCATTGAAAACAGCATCGCGACCCGACACCAAAAGACACCTATGCACCCGGCTTCCCTGGGTGAGGTAACACGTGCACTCTGGTGCCCAAGTGTATGTTGGCCCTCGAAATACTAACCCTGTAAGTGGCTTGCTTGTTGACTTCTTCGAAGTGCCCTAAAACTTTAAAATACAAACCGCGACTTGCTCCATTGTAACCAATAGGAAACCCGCGGCTATGTTTAGACACTGCACACGTCTCCCGTGGGCTTGTTACTTACCTGCTAACACTGCAGTAGTAAAACCCCAGCGATTCCCAAGGCCCTAGGCTTTGTCATTTTGCAAGTTGACTTTGTTAACCCATTTTCTTAGTATATGGTCTGGTATGCCCCTAGGGCTCCAGCCATATTAGTGCTTAATTTATTGAGAACTGTTGACATTTGAATGTGTATCTGGGTTCTAATCTCATAAAGAGATTAGTAGAGTGTATCTAGAAATAAATACATATATATTTGATATATATACCTGTGTGGTGTCCTTTTCATTTGGTAATTCAAGAGATTATAAGGTAAAACAAGCTGCTTTACATTCCTCAGAGACTTAGCCTGAAGGCTGCTCTCCACAGCTACCACTAGGATAGCTTTCTTTAAAAGGTTGTCTTAAACCTATCTACCAAGAGTCGAATTTGACTGGTGCAAGGTGGCCACTATAACTAGTGACCAGCATATCCCAGGCCAACTTCTCACATAAAGCAGCTCTGCTGACCTGGTTCTCTGGCTCTAGAGCGGCTCTGCTGACCAGGTTTTCTGTCTCTACAGCAGCTCTGCTGACCTGGTTCTCTGGCTCTACAGCAGCTCTGTTGACCTGGTTCTCTGGCTCTGGAGCAGCTCTGCTGACCTGGTTCTCTGGCTCTAGAACAGCGTTTCTGAACTGGTTCTCAGGCTGTGCAACTGCTCTACTGACCTGGTTCTTTGGCTATAGGGCAGCTCTGCTGACCGTGTTCTCTGGCTGTACAGCAGCTCTGCTGACCTGGTTCTCTAGCTCTATAGCGGCTCTGCTGACCTGCTTCTCTGGCTGTACGGCGGGTCTGCTGACCTGGTTCTCTGGGTCTACAGCGGCTCTGCTGACCTGGTTCTCTGGTTCTAAAGCAGCTCTGTTGAGCTGGTTCTCTGGCTTTACAGCAGCGTTGCTGACCTGGTTCTCTGGCTCTAGAACAGCTCTGCTGACCTGGTTCTCTGGCTCTAAAGCAGCTCCGCTGACCTGTTTCTCTGGCTGTACAGCGGCTCTGCTGACCTGGTTCTCTGGCTCTAAAGGAGCTCTGCTGACCTGGTTCTCTGGCCGTAGAGCGGATCTGCTGACCTGGTTCTATGGCTCTACAGCGGCTCTGCTGACCTGGTTCTCTGGCTCTAAAGCAGCTCTGCTGACCTAGTTCTCTGGCTCTAGAGCAGCTCTGCTGACCTGGTTCTCTGGCTCTAGAGCAGCTCTGCTGATCTGGTTCTCTGACTCAAAAGCAGCTCAGCTGACCTGGTTCTCTGGATGTACAGCGGCTCTGCTGACCTGATTCTCTGGCTCTAAAGCAGCTCTGCTGACCTGGTTCTCTGGCTGTAGAGAGGATCTGCTGACCTGGTTCTCTGGCTCTACAGCAGCTCTGCTGAACTAGTTCTCTGGCTCTGGAGCAGGTCTACTGACCTGGTTCTCTGGCTCTACAAGGGCTTTGCTGACCTGTTTCTCTGGCACTACAGCAGTTCTGCTGACCTGGTTCTCTGGCTCTACAAGGGCTCTGCTGACATGTTTTTCTGGCTGTAAAGCAGCTTTGCTGACCTGGTTCTCTTGCTCTAGAGCGGCTCTGATGACCTGGTTCTCTGACTCTACAGCAGCTCTGCTGACCTGGTTCTCTGGCTCTAGAGTGGCAGTGCTGACCTAGTTCTCTGGCTCTAAAGCAGCTCTGCTGACCTGGTTCTCTGGCTCTAGAGCGGCTCTGCTGACCTGGTTCTCTGGCTCTACAGCAGCTCTGTTGACCTGGTTCTCTAGCTCTAAAGCAGCTCTGCTGACCTGGTTCTCTGGATCTGGAGCAGCTCTGCTGACCTGGTTCTCTGGCTCTTGAACAGCTTTTCTGACATGGTTCTCTGACTCTACAGCAGCTCTGCTGACCTGGTTCTCTGGCTGTACAGCAGCTCTGCTGACCTGGTTCTCTAGCTCTATAGCAGCTCTGCTGACCTGGTTCTCTGGCACTACAGCGGCTCTGCTGACCTGGTTCTCTGGCTCTAGAGCGGCTCTGCTGACCTGGTTCTCTGGCTCTAAAGCAGCTCTACTGACCTCGTTATCTGGCTGTACAGCGGCTCTGCTGACCTGGTTCTCTGACTCTAGAGCGGCTCTGCTGACCTGGTTCTCTGCCTCTACAGCAGCTCTGCTGACCTAGTTCTCTGGCTCTAGAGCAGCTCTGCTGACCTGGTTCTCTGGCTCTACAGCAGCTCTGCTGACCTGGTTCTCTGGCTCTAAAGCAGCTCTACTTATCTGGTTCTCTGGCTCTAGAGCAGCTTCACTGACCTGGTTCTCAGACTGTACAATGGCTCTGCTGACCTTGTTCTCTGGCTCGAGAGCAGCTCTGCTGACCTTGTTCTCCGGCTCTACAGCAGCTCTGTTGACCTGGTTCTCTGGCTCAATAGTGGCTCTCCTGACCAGGTTCTCTGGCTCTACAGTGGCTCTGCTGACCTGGTCCTCTGGCTCTACAGCGACTCTGCTGACCTGGTTCTCTGGCTCTACAGCGAATCTGCTGACCTGGAAATCTAGCTTAAAAGCAGCTCTGCTGACCTGGTTCTGTGGTTCTACAGCAGCTCTGCTGACCTGTTGCTCTGGCTCTACAGCAGCTCTGCTGACCTGGTTCTCTGGCTCTATAGCAAATCTGCTGACTTGGTTCTCTGGCTCTACAGCCGCTCTGCTGACCTGGTTTCCCTGGCTCTACAGCAACTTTGCTGACCTGGTTTTCTGGCTCTAGACAAGCTCTGCTGACCTCGTTCTTAGGCTCTAGAGCAGCTCTGCTGACTTGGTTCTCTGGCTTTAAAGTAGCTCTGCTGACCTGGTTCTCTGGCTCTACAAGGGCTTTGCTAACCTGGTTCGCAGGCTGTACAACAGCTCTGCTGGCCTGGTTCTTTGGCTGTATAGCAGGTCTTCTGACCTTGTTCTCTGGCTGTACAGCAGCTCTGCTGACCTGGTTCTCTGGCTCTATAGCGGTTCTGCTGACCTGGTTCTCAGGCTGTAGAGCGGATCTGATGAACTGGTTCTATGGCTCTACAGCAGCTCTGCTGACCTAGTTCTCTGGCTCTAGAGCATCTCTACTGACCTGGTTCTCTGGCTCTACAAGGGCTTTGCTGACCTGGGTCTCTGGCTCTACAGCAGTTCTACTGACCTGGTTCTCTGGCTCTACAACTGATCTGCTGAACTGTTTCTCTGACTGTAAAGCAGCTTTGCTGGCCTGGTTCTCTGGCTCTACAACAGCTCTGCTGGCCTGGTTCTGTGGCTCTAAAGCAGCTCTGCTGACCTCGTTCTCTGGCTTTACAGCAGCTCTGCTGACCTGGTTATTTGGCTTTACAGCAGCTCTGCTGACCTGGTTCTGTGGCTCTAACGCAGATCTGCTGACCTGGTTTCCCTGGCTCTACACCAGCTCTGCTGACCTGGTCTCTGGCTCTAGAGCAGCTCTGCTGACCTGGTTCTTAGGCTCTAGAGCGGCTCTGCTGACCTGGTTCTCTGGCTTTAAAGCAGCTCTGCTGACCTGGTTCTCTGGCTCTAGAGCAGCTTTGCTGACCTGGTTCTCAGGCTGTACAACGGCTCTGCTGACCTGGTTCTCTGGCTCTAGAGCAGCTCTACTGACCTGGTTCTCTGGCTCTACAAAGGCTTTGCTGACCTGGTTCTCTGGCACCACAGCAGTTCTGCTGAACTGGTTCTCTGGCTCTACAACAGCTCTGCGGACATGTTTTTCTGGCTGTAAAGCAGCTTTGCTGACCTGGTTCTCTAGCTCTACAACTGCTCTGCTGGCCTGGTTCTGTGGCTCTAAAGGAGCTCTGCTGACCTGGTTCGCTGGCTCTAGAGCAGCTGTGCTGACCTGATTCTCTGACTCTACAGCAGCTCTGCTGATGTGGTTCTCTGGCTCTAGAGCGGCTCTGCTGACCAGGTTCTCTGGCTCTACAGCAGCTCTGCTGACCTGGTTCTCTGGCTCAACAGCAGCTCTCTTGACCTGGTTCTCTAGCTCTAAAGCAGCTCTGCTGACCTGGTTCTCTGGCTCTGGAGCAGCTATGCTGACCTGGTTCTCTGGCTCTAGAACAGTTTCCTGACCTGGTTCTCAGGCTGTGCAACGGCTGTACTGACCTGGTTCTTTGGTTATAGAGCAGCTCTGCCGACCTTGTTCTCTGGCTGTACAGCAGCTCTGCTGACCTGGTTCTCTAGCTCTAAAGCAGCTCTGCTGACCTGGTTCTCTGGCTCTATAGCGGCTCTGCTGACCTGGTTCTCTGGGTCTACAGCGGCTCTGCTGACCTGGTTCTCGCTCTACAGCGACTCTGCTGGCCTGGTTCTCTGGCTCTACAGCGACTCTGCTGACCTGATTCTCTGCCTCTAAAGCAGCTCTGTTGACCTGGTTCTCTGGCATTACAGCAGCTCTGCTGACCTGGTTCTCTGGCTCTATGGCGGCTCTGCTGACCTGGTTCTCAGGCTCTAGAGCAGCTCTGCTGACCTGGTTCTCTGGCTCGAAAGCACGTCCGCTGACCTGTTTCTCTGGCTGTACAGCGGCTCTGCTGACCTGGATCTCTGGCTCTAAAGCAGCTCTGCTGACCTGGTTCTCTGGCTGTAGAGCAGAACTGCTGACCTGGTTCTATGGCTCTATAGCAGCTCTGCTGACCTAGTTCTCTAGCTCTAGAGCTCCTCTACTGACCTGGTTCTCTGGCTCTACAAGGGCTTTGCTGACCTGGTTCTCTGGCTCTACAGCAGTTCTGCTGACCTGGTTCTCTGGCTCTAAAGCAGCTCTGCTGACCTGGTTCTCTGGCTCTAGAGCAGCTCTGCGGACCTGGTTCTCAGGCTCTAGAACAGTTTTGCTGACCTGGTTCTCAGGCTATGCAACGGCTGTACTGACCTGGTTCTTTGGGTATAGAGCAGTTCTGCTGACCTTGTTCTCTGGCTGTACAGCAGCTCTGCTGACCTGGTTTTCTGGCTCTATAGCAGTTCTGCTGACCTGGTTCTCAGGCTCTAGAGCAGCTCTGCTGACCTGGTTCTCTGGCTCTAAAGCAGCTCCGCTGACCTGGTTCTCTGGCTGTACAGCGGCTCTGCTGCCCTGGTTCTCTGGCTCTAAAGCAGCTCTGCTGACCTGGTTCTCTGGCTGTTGAGCAGATCTGCTGAACTGGTTCTGTGGCTCTAAAGCAGCTCTGCTGATCTGGTTCTCTGGCTCTATAGTGTAGGAAGGTGGAATCTGACTATATGGTTGCCCCCACTTTTGTCCTGGTGTTTGAATGGTTTTTGACTAGTCTGGCTGGGATCCTGCTATCCAGGACCCCAGCCTATCTGCTTACTCCCTTAAATGATTGGTGTGCATATTAGATGCACTAGTGATTGGATACTGTGGTACCTTATGAGCCCCTAGTATATGGTACCTTAGGTAGCTAGGGCATTGGTACTTCACAGGCCTACCAGGGGCTGCAGCATGTATTATGCCACCCCTGGGAAGCATTCACAATCTGACACCACAGGCCTGCTACTGCAGCCTGTGTGAGGTAGTGTTAGCACTCCTCACTGAGGTATAGGTTCCTATATCTCACCATACACACACATATAAACCTATCAGTCACCCCTATGGTAGGCCCTATCAATCCCAAGGGCAGGGTGCATGGTTTACTATGTGAGGGGGTGCTTCTGCCTGAGCAGGACCCCTCTGCAGCTGGCAGAGTCTATTCTCTGCTGCTGTTTGTGGATGCGGTTAAACCATATACTCTTAAGTGCATTATAACCTCGCGGTAAATGCTAACTTTGGAATGACTGCATCAAAACATGTCGTGTTTGGTGTCAAACAACTTGGAATCCTACCCCCACACCAGTAACTAGTGTGGGAGTAGGATACCACCCTTCTAGAGGGGACGACATGTACCCACTGTACTACACGGTAGAAATCATCTAGAGCCCTGGCATCACAAAATGGATGCCACCAGCACAGACACCGGGCTGCCTTCCTGCTGCTGACCGAAACTCGCAGTGGAGGGAGCCCAACAAAGGGTTTCCTGTCACAGGGAGGTGTCACCACCTCCCAGACAGGATTTAGTGTATTGGAGCTGGGTGGGTGCACTCTTAGAGTGCTTTGAAGTCCTGCACTGGGGAGCAGTAGGCTCCTCTGTGCATATGCCAGCTCAAACCGGTTCAGGGGCTACCTGCCCCTGCTCTGGCGCGAAACTGGACAAAGGGAAGTGGGTGTAACCACCCACTACCCTGACCCTCCTAGAGGAGTGGTCATAGAGCTAGTCCCTCCCATCTTTTCACTATAAGATACCAAAGCTTGCCAATGCAACTTAGATTACACCTGGACGACGCTCTACATAGAAGAATCCTGGCCCTTCAACGTTCCACTATCTCTGGAAGACTGAAGAATCTCCCTTGGAGTCAAGGAGTGACTCCCCTGCTTGGCAGGCACCAAAACTCTTCAACAATGGTTGCAAACTTTACCGCTCCCGCCGGAGCCCGAAGTCCCTGCATCCCCTGAAGCGGATTTCCTGACCTCTCGACGGCCATTTTGAGTCCCCAGCGAAGCTGTGGCATCTGGACCCCACGATTGACGAGGAACAGCAATACCAGGGAACCGTGCACTGGTTTCGAGTGCAAGCCCTAATCTACGTCCAACAAAGTTGTGCTTTGGACCACTTGTTGTCCAAGTCCCTAGCAGGTCTAGTACTGAAATTCAGTGGCCTACCCCGTCCCGAGTGACCGTGGGCTGTTGTTAAACTTTTCCTGCAAAGGCGTCTTTACGGTTGCTTGCCCGTTGGCTAGTAACTCACCTGAAGACTTCCACAATGACTTCAAGGGCTCGCCTGGTTGCTCTAGGCCTGCCCTTGCTGGAGCAGAGTTTTCTGTTGAAAATTTATTGAGTTTTAAGCTCCAGTTTTGTCTATATGTTATGATTAAAATTACTAATTTGTAATCACTAATTTTTAGTTTTGTTAAAATGTCTAAATTAATCAACATTACTAATGAGAGAGACTACACGTGGGAATGCATATATGTTGCTTAATAATAAAGTGCAATTTTATTAAATGAGTATCTATTTGTCTCGAGTTTATGCTTTTTAAATAACGTGTGCTAATGCTTTTTTTTCCATTGCAAAAGGCTAGATAATTACATACACATAAGGGTATTAGTGGGGATTAACACTGTATAATCATTATGATGTGGTAACGTTGTTTTGTGTTTCTTTTAATTAAGATGGTCCGTTTTGGCCTAAACAAAGATGGCTGCTATTTACAGCCTGCGCTCCAGTGATTGAATTTTGACGAGAGGCCTTGCTGAACATGGTTGAAAGTCACCTGACCACAGCCTCTGCCTGAATTAAACGTTTCCGTGAGGACAGTAGCTCTGGGCATGATTCCAATTGTCCTTGGAGAAGAATGAAGCCACAATGAACTGTGATAACTTGCGGTGGCTCTGCTATGGTACCAAGGAAGAGCATTTACAAATGTATCGCTTGTAAACTCGAGTTTCCTTCTTCCGTGTTTTTATTTTTGTGATTTTTCCTGAGCGGAGGTTTTCTAAATGTTACCAAGTGACATCCTTTCCTGCTCGCTCTGCTCAGCGGCTCAACGGATATTCAAAGTTTGTTTGTAACTTTTATTTTGTCATTTTTGTTATAAATATGCTAGACTAGAGAGGGTCTGTGTTCATTGTGTTCATTGCGTTCATTGCGTTCATCGTCTTCTTTGCGGTCATTGCGTTTTGAACTTCGGAGGCTACTTCTTCCTGAAGCTCGAGAGACTTTACCGAGAGACCAGTCCTGACCCATTTAGCTAGAATAGGTAACTATGAGAACAATGATTTTGCTATTGATTGACTTTCATTTTGAACTAATTTAGATAAATAAGCATTTGTTTGAATTCCAGTGTCGGGTGATTATTTCTTTGTCATTTTATTGAGTTTTCAAATGTATTTCCTATGTTTAAAATCATGACTCAGGACAATGTCTTTATGGTCGCATTGACCTCATTTAGATGCAGATTGGTTTAGGTTTCTCTCCTATATTCAGAGTGGATAGAGTAATAGTGTGAATTTCAGTGCGATGGGCCCTAGCGTATGATGTGTGTATGTGCGTGCGACTGTAGGTTTACTCTGTCCGTGGAAGCAGGGAGATTTTATATGCGCCGATCTGCAGCAGTTTCCTGGTAGCAGTATGATGGTTTTAGATTATTGTCTTGATCTGATAAGATTGCTTGTACATAGGCTTTTGATTCGTTGATTTATTGGTTGATGTTGGTATATGTACTAATACTATATGTTAAAGTTGTCGTGTTGAAGTTTTATGTAGTGCTTCTGGAACTTGGGAGCTGGTGACGGTTCCGTAGTAGGGCAGACGGAAGTGAGTGCTGCTCTCGGGAAAAACAGGATTGTTGGAATTACCTGTATGTATGCAGGAAAAACGTGTGACAATTGAAGTTGCGCGTCACATTGTCTGGGTTCGGAATCAGTGACATCATCGTGTGTTACTATTAGGGACAAATTTTCGGTATAAAAGGAGTGTGTATGGTAGTGAAGGTTATCTGTGAAACTCTGGTCTTAAGTCCCAGGGATCCGTAAGGTTCGCCGTTAAAGCTTATCGCGGGAGGAGTAATAGGTATTCTTTGAGCTTGTCTGAGGGACTGGGCAGAGGTAAGCGCTGCTTGGTTAACGTGTGTTATAATTCTGTAGTGGGACAGACTGTTTGCTGTTCTCGGGAAAGGCAGGATTCTGTGTGCATGTGCTACATTTCTGGTGTGAAAGTGCGTGAATGTATGAGCATTTAGTTGATTGTGAGACTCTTTGGAGCAGTCCTAGAGGAAACAGTTAATGGATGCATGTTAGAAGGGCAGAGTAGAGGGATGTGCTACTGTGTCAACGAAAGTAATAATTCCGTAGTGGAGCAGAGGTAAGCGCTGTTCTAGAGAGAAGCGGGATTCTTGTGAGAAAGAATTTTCTTTACTATTCTGTGGTTAGCGAAGCAGACAATGGAGATGTTTATATGTTGTAACTAATAGATTTTGTAGAATCGGAAACGAAGTCTATTGAGAAGGCTTTGTAAAGGAGGGGTAGATGAGTGACAGGAGACAGAGCAGAAGCGATTGCAGCGACTGCTGACGTCATACAGACCGCGCTGTGATTGGGTAGTGGATCTGAACAGTGCTCGCGCTGGGATTGGTGTGTTAGTGTGAGCCGCGCAGGGATTCGAAGAAGTACAGGGTGACGTAGACGCTTCAGGATTGGTGCGTTGGTGTGAGTCGCGCTGTTATTGGACAAAAAGATCGTACAGTTGCGGAAGGGACTAGAGAATATTGGTAAACGTTAAAATGTATTACCAACCGGAGGAAAAGAAGAAAAAAATCCTTGTTTGGTAAAATTAAAAGGTGGTTTGACAAGGATAAAAACATAATAACCAGAGAAGGTGAATTGTTACCTCCGACTAGAACTCCTGCATCCTTCATGGTTGCAAAATATGGGTATCATACCTGTATATGGTTAGATAACTGGGCTAAGTACACTGAGGAAGATGGTGTTTTAGCGTTCCCGGAACATGGTTCATTTAATTTGGCCGTGTTGAGAAATTTACGGGAAAAAATGATGTGTCTAGAGCCTAGACCAAGGCCGACACAGTTCGAGGCGTTGGTGGAATGGGAAGATGAGGTGCATGAGCGAGAAAAGCAGAGGAGTGGAGGCAATTATAGGTACCTTTTTGGGAGGAAATATGATCGTGAAACTCATCATGATCGAATGAGGAGATGGCGAGATGCTAGTATGTCAGAGGGATTATATCCTATGAGGACAGTTGAAGAAACGGAAGGAAGGAATGGTACAGAAAAGGTGCCTGATACAGAAGTGAGAAGGTATGGGGATAATGATTATGAGGATGAGGTCTTGGATGACATGATTTACAAGAGACCACCCCCATATAGACCAGAACCCGAAAAGAGCACGCCAGTTGCTACTCCAATAAGAGACACTTTGCGAATTGTTAAAACTGAGGTTGTGACACCTGATCTGAAAAGTGGTAGCTCTTTCACGGAAAGGGAAAAAGAGAGAGAGCGAGAGAGAGAGAATCGAGTCAGTGATGAAAAAACAAGAGAATTAGCCAGAACGACATCTGAGCTGACTGAGAAAATGAGAGAGCTGACGAAAAATCTAGAAGCTGTTACAGTGCCTTTAACAATAGGTCCGGTTGTGCCTATTTTTGATAAACAAAGAATGGGTGAAAATGGTTTGACAGTTCCTTATGTTGGAAATGGTTTGGTTGGTTCTTGCACTTTGGAGGAATCAAGAATGAGGACTGGTGAAAATAATTTGAGACAGTTGAGACATGACACATGTAGTGGAGGATTAGATGTGCAGCCTAATTCAGGGTTGAATACTGGTTGTTTGGGAGGATCAATGTTGGAACCACAGAGGATGACGGAACAAGTGGGTGCAGTGAAAAAGTGTACAGAAATAACAGCTGAAGATTTGAATGATTGGTTGAAAGTTCTTCAAAAGAAGGATAAAGATTCACAGGCAAGTGATGTAGCCAGGTTGCGCATAGAATTGGAAGAGCTTATTGCAGGAACAATTCCTACAGATATACTGAAAAATCATCATGATGGAGAGTTGTTATTTATGTGTAAGAGTATCACCTGGAGGGCTAAGAGTACACATGACAGGTTAAAAGCAATAGCGAGTGAACAAGGAGTTGACATGGATAAGGTAAAAACTTTGCAGAAGCCTTACAGGGTGGATTTCACTGACAAGGATATTGAAAATCTAAATGGTGTTGGCAGAACAGGGCAGATTAAGGAAATGGTTGCCTTATTGCGAAAATAGGGTGATGTAGAAAAATGGAAGGATAGGTGGTACAAGAAAAGGGAAGATTCGGTGGACAGGACTTACTCAGCTTTTCCCATCAGAGAAAAGGAAAAAACAGTGTATGCTTATCCTATGAGAGAGATTCCTGGAGGAGGATATGTACATGTCCCATGGACTAGACAGGATATTTTATCATTTACAAATGATTTCCCTCGACTGAGTAAAAAGCCCGTCGAGTGGTATAGGCAGGTAGACAGGTTTGTGAAATTGTCAAAAGTGCTGTGGATTGACCTGAATAGTCTGTTTGATATAATTGTTCCAGCAGATTTGTGGGCAGAGTGTAAAATAGTTGTAGATTGGCCTGCAAAAGAGTATCCAAGAGATCCGAAAACAGGAGCACCAGATCCAGAGGTAATGAAGAAGTACGAACAGGTTATTGTGTTCCTGAAAAATAAAGTACCCCCGAAAGAGACAGACTGGGTTAAGATAGATCGAACACATCAGGAAGCGAAAGAATCAGTTCATGCTTTTTACGAAAGGCTGATACTGGCTTTTAAACAGTTCAGTGGAGATGAACACCTGGGTGACAAGGATTTGAGTCATTTTGTATACATATTTGTATATGGCTTGAGACCTGAAATCAGTGAAAGAATACGTGAGCATACAGTTGATTGGCGTAAAAAGATTGATGAAATCTTGAGACATGCAAAGTACTTCAGTGATGAGATTGAGGCGAAACAGAAAAAGCTGAAAGAGAAAGCAATGTGGGCACAAGTGAAGGTTGCTGAAAGACAAGAAGCACAGATGGTGGAACAAGCAAATAATCCAGGAAATAGGCCCAGATATGCAGGAAAAGGAAAGGGGAATTTAGAGGAGGCCAAAAAGAAGTTCCCTTGTCACAACTGTGGACAATTGGGGCATTGGAGATCCGAGTGTACCAATCCACCATTAGTGAGTAATGAAAATAAACCCTTAAATCAACAGGTGCAGAACGAGGTGTGTAATCAACAGCAGCAACAGCAGAAGGTTGTCAGACAGCAGAGCCAAGAGCCGAAACCGCCCTTGCCGCAGAATAGAGGGTCCCAAAAGTATAACCAGGACTCGGGATTCTACAATGATGAGCAGGTAAACAAACCGAGACGTTCTAACCTGGTACAGCAGTACTTGTTAAAGAATGAGTGAGTCTGAAGGGGACTATTGACTATTGACGGTGCCGAAGAGAGGAGGAAGAGTGCATACTTGGTGCAACTCTAGAGATAGACCAGGCAGGACCATTTGTAGATGGGAAAATAAATGGGGAAAGTGTTACTTTTTTGGTAGACACAGGAGCGACGAGATCAACTGTCAGGTCAGCAGATATTAGAAATCTTCCTCTCTCGGACGAAGCAATCCAAGTGGTTGGTGTAGCCAATACACAGATTAAGACTCTACTTATCGAACCAGTAAGGGTAAGAATAGGGAAATTTTCAGATATGCACAGGTTTGTAGTCTGTGACACTAGTCCAGTGAACTTGTTAGGTAGGGACCTATTGTGCAAGATGAATTGTACAATTTTCTGTACTCCAGATGGAATAGCTTTTGAGACACCAGATGAGGATGTTTTGTACCGGATGACTCTGGACAATAGAGAGAGTGAGATTGTTGGTACATATGCTGTGTTTAATCCAGATGATTTGCCTCAGGAGTTGAGACATACAGTAAAAACAGCGGTTTGGGATTTTACTGGAGAAGATGTGGGATTGATGAATAATGTTGATCCAGTGAAGATTTCAGTGAAAGAGGGGATTGTTTATCCTAATATTCCTCAGTACAGATTGACATCGAAGATAATTGAGGGAATAACTCCTATAATTGACAAGATGATTCAACAGGGTGTTTTGAGAGAGATACTAAGCAGCCCGTGTAATTCACCGATAATGGGGCTAAAAAAACCTAATGGAAAGTTCAGGATTGTACAAGATTTGAGAAAGGTTAACAAAATTGTGGTGGCATGTTGTCCCATTGTGCCAAATCCTTCAGTGATTTTGTATCAGATCCCTCATGATGCCGAGTGGTACACAGTGATTGATTTGTGTCATGCTTTCTTTTCAATTCCATTGCATCATGATAGCCAGCCGATTTTTGCATTTCAGTTTGGACAGCGTATTTTAGCATGGTGTCGTATCCCACAGGGGTATACAGAGAGTCCATCGATATTCAATCAGTTATTGAAAAAATCTTTGGAGAGTTTGATTATGCCTGAAAGCTCAGTACTAGTACAGTACATCGATGACCTACTTGTGGCATCGAAGACACGTGAAGCTTGTGAAGTAGATTCCATAGCTTTACTGAATCATCTGGCAGATGGAGGGTTAAAGGTATCTCCAGCCAAATTGCAATTTTGCAAGAAAGAGGTGCATTATCTTGGACACAATATTGAAAAGGGTCTGAGAAAGGTGACTGATGATAGGATCAAAATTATCAGAGGAATGAGAGCCCCGATGACTCAGAGAGAAGTGAGGATGTTTCTGGGGATGGTGGGTTATTGTCGTCAGCGGATAAGTAATTTCTCCCTGATAGCAAAGACACTGATTAAATTGACTAAAAGTGAGGTGAGAGACCCATTGGAATTGGATGCAGAACAAATGGCTGCATTTGAGGAGTTGAAGAGCAGAATGTGTGAAGCCCCTGCTTTGGGAATGCCAGACTATGAGAAAGAGTTTGAGTTGTACTGCAGTGAAAGAAATGGATGTGCACTTTCAGTGTTAATTCAGAAACATGGACAACTGAGAAGGCCGATTGCGTACTTCTCATCGACACTTGACCCTGTAGCTGTGGGTTTGCCAGGTTGTCTGAAAGCGGTAGCTGCTACATGCAGGAGCTTGGAACAGAGTGAGGGCATAATAATGGGATATCCTGTAAGGGTATTCGTGCCTCATGATGTGGCAATTCTTTTGACAAGAAGCAGAACTCAGTACATGTCACATAGTCGGCTGACTAAATATGAGAAAATCATTCTAGGAGCATCAAATGTGACTCTTGAAAGATGTGTGAATGTGAATCCAGCGACACTGTTACCTGATGCTGAAAATGTGAATGTGGGAGATGATGTTGATCATGATTGTTTGGATGTGCTTGACTACTGCACAAAACCTAGACCAGACATAAGAGATCTACCGCTGCCTGAGAGTGATCATGTGCTGTTTGTGGATGGATCATGTTTGAGAACTGATGATGGTGTGCTGAGTGCAGCATATGCGGTGTGCAAGGTTTCAGAAGTTATGGAAGCTTTGTCTTTGAAAGGAGTAAGATCTGCTCAAGTGGCTGAATTGGTGGCATTGACAAAAGCTTGCAAAATTGGGAAGAATCTGAGAGTGACTGTGATGACTGATAGTCAGTACGGATTTGGAGTCGTTCATGATTTTGGCCAACTTTGGCTACAGAGAGGTTTCTTGACGTCGAGTGGAACTCCAATAAAGAATGCTGAAGTGATTGGGAAGTTGCTTGAGGCGATACAGCTGCCTAAAGAGTTAGCAGTTGTGAAGTGTGCTGCTCATGGACAAGGAGATGATTTTGTTACTCTTGGTAATCGTTTTGCCAATGACATAGCACAGTATTGTGCAAAGAACAATCATTCGATTAATAGGGCACGAGAAAGGGAAATGTCTTTTTGTTCTGTGATGTTTACTAATGTCCTAGAAACGTGGGATGAAGTGAAACAGTTGCAGGATGAGGCAGGAGATGAGGAAATGAGAGATTGGATAAAGGCAGGTTGTGCCCCAAGAGAGACAGATCATGTTTGGATCTATAGAGATGGTAGACCAGTCATGCCCAATTCCATGTTGTCGACAATGGCAAGAATGTATCATGGCCAGGGACATCTGGGGAGGGATGCGATGATTAGGTCATTTAAACAAACCTGGTACAATGCAAAGTTCAGGCTAATTGCAGAGAGCATCTGTCAAAGATGTTTGATTTGTCAGCAGTTCAATACCGGAAAGAAAACAGTGGTGAGTCTAGGAACAATAGGCAGAGAAGGAGGTCCTTTTACCAGAATGCAAATAGATTTCATTGAAATGCCCCAAGTGAACAGATTGAGGTATGTTCTAGTGGTAGTCTGTTTGTTCTCAAGATGGGTGGAGGCCTATCCGACTAGGAGGAATGATGGAATAACAGTTGCAAAGTTACTGTTAAGAGAGCTGATTCCTAGGTACGGGTTCCCAGTGACCATTGAGTCTGACAGAGGTGGACACTTCTACAATGAGCTCATGGGTTTGATTTGTGAAGCATTGAGCATACAGCAGAAGCTACATTGTGCATACAGACCAGAGGCTTCTGGCGTCGTTGAACAGATGAATGGCACAATAAAAAACCGAATTGGTAAAATGTGTTTAGCCACTGGAATGAAATGGCCTGATGTCTTGCCTCTAGTGCTGATGACTATTAGGTCTACTCCAGATAGAACCACAGGTTTGAGTCCGCACAAAATTTTAATGGGACGTGCGATGAGACATGCATTTGTGCCTGTCAACAAGTTGATGACAATAACTGATGACATGATTTTGGATTACTGTAAAGGCCTGGCTGACGCAGTTCATTCTGTGTTTCACCAGGTTGGAGAAGCCGCTACCACACTTGAGAAGAAGCAAGCCCATGATCTGAGTCCAGGGGACTGGGTGAGGATTAAAGTACACAGAAGAAGAAATTGCTTGGTTCCAAGGTGGGGAAGGCCAAGACAAGTTATTCTGACTACAACGACTGGAGTAAAGTGTGCTGGTGTGAAAAACTGGGTTCATGCGAGTCATACTCTGAGAGTTCCAAATTCAAAGGATGGGACTGGTAAGGAGTATTTTGAAGAATCAGATTCCAGTGATGATCCAGACACTGAACCAGTGAGAAGAGGAAAGAATCCTGAAAGGGGTGAAGGAGAAATAGAGTTAGGTGATTCTTTTTTCTTTCCAAGAGAGGCTTCAAGAGAAACATTGAGAGTCTCAGAGGAGAGATCGGATTCTGTAAGAGTGCCTGAAGTTCAACGAACAGTGGAGAAGAAAGAGGAGAAGAGAATAATTCCACAGGGACTACTCCTGAATCAAATGAAGAAGTTGAAAATCCACTTGAGATCACGCCTGAAGAAGCAGGGTCAGTAGAAGATAGAGAGGGACAGATTGCGGAAGACCCCCGAGGAGGTGTAGGGATCACTTCTGATAAGCTAGGTGAAGGGACAAGTAGACAGCAAGAAGATTGCGTGTCGGAGACCCGAGGAGGGACAGAATTAGGGAAATCTCAATCAGTGGTGGAAAAGACTGTGGAGCGAAAGAAAATTGTTGAAGAACAGGAGGCAGCAAATGAAACAGAATCAGATGAAAGTGAGAATGAAAAATCAGAGGGTCGAGTTCTGAGAAAAAGAACTTGGATCGGAGAAAGGAATAATAAAGAAGTGAGACCAAAAAGGAGTGTAAGAGGAGACCTTTGGTCTAACAGGATAAAGAGGCTGAGGTATCGACTGACACGAGTGAATTCATCAAAAGCTGAACAAGTGAACGAGGTGTCGAGTCAAAATCAAGCGAAGGAAGAGGAACAAAAGAAATCAAAAGAACCAGAGGAGATCAAAAGAATAAGAAAACCCAACCAAAAGTACAGGTCACCGGAATGGACTTATGTGGCATTGCCTGAAGGAGAAGAAGAAGAGGCAGAGAGTCAAGTCAATCCGGAGGGGATCTTGAGAAAAGTGGTTGAGGGAGAGGGAAAATCTGTTGGAATCCTGAAAGTTATCCTGACTGACATTGGAGAAGAGTCGGATGCACAGGATGTTGTTGAAAATTTGATACAATTTGATGTTGCAGAAGAAGAAGTGAAAAGTGATGAAAATCCAAACTGAGTGAACAAAAGGAGTCACTTGGAGAGAAGTGAAAAGTAGAAAATCTAAAATTAACTGTGTGAAATAATCTAGAGTTCCAAAGCTCAGTAGTGGAGTAGAAGAGGCTAAGTCAAAAGACACTGCCAAAGTAGTATAATGGCTAACACAGAGAATAATCAAAGTAGATGTGCCTTCTTAAAAAGATGGTGTAGAATGTGCTGCTGCTGTACTGGATTATTAATGCTATTATGGGGTGTATTAGCTTTATTAGTTACCTTTAGGGTTACAATAGACACCTTTGGAATACATCCTGAAAATGTGACCAACATAGAGAAGAATTCACAAAGAGTAGTTCCAACTAGAATTAGTAACATTTACATACATAAAGATAGGTCAATTAATGATTTTTCTAGCAATGTTTTTTCAAAGTTATTGTATGAATATGTGAAGACAATGGAAGTTAGGGACTGCTACGTCTGTATGCAGTTACCTGCATCCGTTTCAGAAGGTGTTACTTATCACCATTTACCAGCTACGTATGGGATTTCATGTAGTGTGCTAAGTAGTGTTTTTTATTTGTTAGGGAAAATAGATTATGAGATGTCTAACAAAGATAGCATTTTTGGGCAATTACCTATGAATAAAAAGCTGAATCCAGCTAAAGAAGCTAACATTTTTGGTGAGATTTTTATTGAGAAAGAAGAATTAACATTAGATTACATTTTTAGAAACAATTTAACTTGCAATTTAAAAGAAGAGGAGAAGGCTTTCCTAAACATGGTGGAGGAAAGAAGAATGAGCATGCATGAAAAGGCAGGGAAATATAAAGTGAGTGAGACAATTTGGGATATTGAGATGGGAAAAGAATTGAAGAATGGGGCTAGTCCAACTTTGGCTTTAGATGCACCACAGAAGGGTAAACTATGCATTACCAGAAAGAGATCCCAATACGATACTTATTTTGTTGGGACGAGTGAGTGCCATGATACATACTTCATTGCAACAGGATGGGGTTTTAAAGGTGGAGAAGATCCAGTTTTCCCAGGAGTGTATTATGTTTGTGGGAACAAGGCTTATTACAAGTTGCCTGACCATTGGTATGGCACGTGTTATGTGGGCCTGGTTTTTCCAAAGATTTTTCATATAGATAGAATAGAAGATGTAGAACACATTAATCTACTAACACGCTTTAAGAGAGAAACTTGGTCAGAAATAGTAGGTGATATTTTTGGAGCTTTAATTCCAGCAGTGGGAATTTCTTTAAATGCATATGGAATTCGGAAACTGTCAACAGTGGTGGATCGCTTATCGACAAGTACCGCTGGAGGGTTTCTTTTGGTAAATACGGAGATGATTGCCGTGCGTGCCATGTCTATGCAAAATAGACTTGCCCTTGATATTCTATTGGCCAAGGAGGGTGGAGTTTGTGGAATGCTGAAAGTTCAACATTGTTGCACTTACATTCCTGATGAAAGCAAAGATCTAAAAGTCTATATCAAAAATATTACTGATTTGCATGAAGAATTAGTACCACTGGAAGCTGAAAGTATCTGGACTAAAATAGCTAATAAGATAGTTGCTGTTAAGAGTTTTATTGCTAAAATAGGTAGTACCATTATTGGTAAAATATTATTTCCTTTGACATGTGTGATTGTTGCTTTATTGATACTAAGATTGTTGTGTTTGTGTTGTAAAAACAGGGGAGGGAAAAAGAGAATAATTAGAGGAAATTTTGCAAAGAAACAAAAGAGGTCAAAGAGGGACCTACAAGAAATAGAATTAGAAGAAATGAGGGAGAGTGTTTATTTGGAGACGAAGAGAGATGATGAGTCTGGTGTTTAATGTTGTGTCATAAAAGACATTTTCAATTTCTCCTAAAATTGGGACAACATTTTTTTTTTGGGTTGTTTTTTTTGTGGTGATAATATATCACCAAAGGGGGGATTGCTGGAGCAGAGTTTTCTGTTGAAAATTTATTGAGTTTTAAGCTCCAGTTTTGTCTATATGTTATGATTAAAATTACTAATTTGTAATCACTAATTTTTAGTTTTGTTAAAATGTCGAAATTAATCAACATTACTAATGAGAGAGACTACACGTGGGAATGCATATATGTTGCTTAATAATAAAGTGCAATTTTATTAAATGAGTATCTATTTGTCTCGAGTTTATGCTTTTTAAATAACGTGTGCTAATGCTTTTTTTTCCGTTGCAAAAGGCTAGATAATTACATACACATAAGGGTATTAGTGGGGATTAACACTGTATAATCATTATGATGTGGTAACGTTGTTTTGTGTTTCTTTTAATTAAGATGGTCCGTTTTGGCCTAAACAAAGATGGCTGCTATTTACAGCCTGCGCTCCAGTGATTGAATTTTGACGAGAGGCCTTGCTGAACATGGTTGAAAGTCACCTGACCACAGCCTCTGCCTGAATTAAAAGTTTCCGTGAGGACAGTAGCTCTGGGCATGATTCCAATTGTCCTTGGAGAAGAATGAAGCCACAATGAACTGTGATAACTTGCGGTGGTTCTGCTATGGTACCAAGGAAGAGCATTTACAAATGTATCGCTTGTAAACTCGAGTTTCCTTCTTCCGTGTTTTTATTTTTGTGATTTTTCCTGAGCGGAGGTTTTCTAAATGTTACCAAGTGACATCCTTTCTTGCTCGCTCTGCTCAGCGGCTCAACGGATATTCAAAGTTTGTTTGTAACTTTTATTTTGTCATTTTTGTTATAAATATGCTAGACTAGAGAGGGTCTGTGTTCATTGTGTTCATTGCGTTCATTGCGTTCATTGCGTTCATCGTCTTCTTTGCGGTCATTGCGTTTTGAACTTCAGAGGGTACTTCTTCCTGAAGCTCGAGAGACTTTACCGAGAGACCAGTCCTGACCCATTTAGCTAGAATAGGTAACTATGAGAACAATGATTTTGCTATTGATTGACTTTCATTTTGAACTAATTTAGATAAATAAGCATTTGTTTGAATTCCAGTGTCGGGTGATTATTTCTTTGTCATTTTATTGAGTTTTCAAATGTATTTCCTATGTTTAAAATCATGACTCAGGACAATGTCTTTATGGTCGCATTGACCTCATTTAGATGCAGATTGGTTTAGGTTTCTCTCCTATATTCAGTGTGGATAGAGTAATAGTGTGAATTTGAGTGCGATGGGCCCTAGCGTATGATGTGTGTATGTGCGTGCGACTGTAGGTTTACTCTGTCCGTGGAAGCAGGGAGATTTTATATGCGCCGATCTGCAGCACCCTCACTTACCCTCGCTGGGTAAGTCCATCAGACCTTGCTGGTCTGCACCATTGCCAATCTTCACTCTACACGAGACTTGCAGTTGCCAAGGCTTGTTGGCTCCAATCCGGGTGCCGACACCGTCATCAGCTGCAGACGTTGGGGGAACCTCTGAAGCCAGCTGCTGGTTATCTTCGATCCCTCCTGGTCCTCGTGAGCGAAGAGACAATATTACATCAGCGACCTGGAGAGGGCCTGTAAAGTTCAACAGGTCCCCCAGAAACAGTGGGCAGCAATCTTGTGGCTCTCCTTTTCAGATAAAGGTAGAGACAAGCTCCTCACTGTTAGAGAAGAGGATGCTAATGATTATGAATCCCTGAAGAGTGCATTAATAGATGGGTTTGGCTTAACCACTGAACAGTACAGGTTCAAGTTCAGAGACACCCAGAAAGCACAGACTCAGGATTGGGTGGACTTTGTAGATTGTGCTACCAAGGCTCTGGAGGGTTGGATAGTTGGCAGTAGAGTCACTGACTTTAAAGGATTGTATAATTTGATTATGAGAGAGCAGATCCTTAATAATTGTCAAAACCAACTCTTACACCAGTACCTGGTGGACTCTGATCTGACCTCTCCCCAAGAATTGGGAAAGAAGGCAGACAAATGGGTCAGAACAAGGGTTAGGCCCAAGAACCAAGGTGGTGACCAGAAGAAAGATTCCACTAAGCCCAAAGAGAAAGGTGGGGATGATAAAACAGAAAAGTCCTCTGAAGGGCCCCAAAAACCCAGTTCTGGGGGTGGGTCCCAAAATCCTTCCTCTTCCAATAAGAAACCATATTGCCATGTGTGCAAGCAACCTGTGCACTGGAAAACTGACTCCAGCTGTCCAAAGAATGGCAATAAAGAAAATGTTCCTCCCTCTGCAGCTCCAACACCTCCTGTTACTACCAGTAGTAATCCCCCAGGCGGTGGGATTGCACCCAAACAATTAGTTGGGCTTTCTTGGGGAACTCAGGTGGACTCTGGCCTAACCAGGTCCCCTACACAAGCAACTCTAGTCTGTGATGGTGGCATGGGGTTTGCCAACTTTACCATGAGTCCCAATATCTTGGGCAGGTACAGACAAGAGCCCATGATCAATGGTCAGAAGGCTGTGGCCTACAGGGACACAGGGGCCAGTGTCACCATGGTGACAAAGAGACTAGTGCCCCTAGAACAGCTTTTACCTGAGTTTAGCTACCAGGTGACCAATATTGATGGAATTAGGACAGACCATCCCATGGCAGTGGTAAATCTCAGCTGGGGAGGGGTCACTGGCCCAAAGAGAGTGGCAGTGTCCCCAACCTTGCCTGTGGATTGTCTACTGGGGAATGATCTGAAAATCACAGCCTGGGCTGAGGTAGATCACAATGCCCATTTAAGAATGTTAGGCATCCCTGAGAGAGTGGATGAGACCCTGAGGGCCTCACCTCCACCCCAGGAGAAAATAAGGGGAGTGAAGCCTGAAACTATGGATCACTCCACACAAACAGGGAGCATAGGGGGTGAGGAACAGTCCTCCCCCCACCAGACTAAAGGTAAGGGTCAGCTTTCTAAGGGAACTGACCCTGCCCCGTGTGAAGTAACTGCCCCAGAAGTGGTCAGGCCTGTCCTGGTCACAACTCTGATGGCAGGGGATCCTTCCAAGGTGGCACCCAGTCTGGAGCAGGTATCCTGCCCCTCCCTACCCTGCCTCAGTCAGGCCAGGGCTGCAGAGGTCAGGGAGGTCAGTGGACCCTTAATGGGCCCCTGTCCAGAGGAACCCCCTCATCAGCAGATTAGGGACACCCAGCAGAGTAGTTCTAGCCAGGTGAATATTCCTCTACAAACTGAGGGATCCCCCTTACCCCAAGGTACAGGTACCCCCCCAGATGGACTTTGTTGGGCACAGGGAAACCTGGGGCATAGTTGCCCCAAACATTCCAATGCCCTCCACGATTGCAACCAGAGGGACCCAACCCCCAGCTGTAGGCAGCCAGAGGTTGACCCTTAGGGCCAGATATGACACAGTCATGGACAAAAAGGCTTCCATGGTGACCAGTGTGCTGAGGAAGTTGAGACCACCCCAAATAGGGCCTCACTTCCACACTCAGACACCCCACCAGCCTACTTCTGTACTAGAAAACAATACAGGTAATTTCCCTAGACTTTGGAGAAACTCCAAAACCCCTTGGGGTAGGATTTCCCAAGTGGACCATGAGACAGGGAGCAACCATGCTAGTGCAGGTTCTTCCTTATATGGCCACTCAGGAAAAAAAGGCTTAACTGGGCAAGGTTAGCCTTATCTCCTTTCGTTTGGGGGGGGGGGGGGTTATGTAGGAAGGTGGAATCTGACTATATGGTTGCCCTCACTTTTTTCCTGGTGTTTGAATGGTTTTTGACTAGTCTGGCTGGGATCCTGCTATTCAGGACCCCAGCCTATCTGCTTACTCCCTTAAATGATTTGTGTGCATATTAGATGCACTAGTGATTGAATACTGTGGTACCTTATGAGCCCCTAGTATATGGTACCTTAGGTAGCTAGGGCATTGGTACTTCACAGGCCTACCAGGGGCTGCAGCATGTATTATGCCACCCCTGGGAAGCATTCACAATCTGACACCACAGGCCTGCTACTGCAGCCTGTGTGAGGTAGTGTTAGCACTCCTCACTGAGGTATAGGTTCCTATATCTCACCATACACACACATATAAACCTATCAGTCACCCCTATGGTAGGCTCTATCAATCCCAAGGGCTGGGTACATGGTTTACTATGTGAGGGGGTGCTTCTGCCTGAGCAGGACCCCTCTGCAGCTGGCAGAGTCTATTCTCTGCTGCTGTTTGTGGATGCGGTTAAACCATATACTCTTAAGTGCATTATAACCTTGCGTTAAATGCTAACTTTGGAATGACTGCATCAAAACATGTCGTGTTTGGTGTCAAACAACTTGGAATCCTACCCCCACACCAGTAACTGGTGTGGGAGTAGGATCCCACCCTTCTAGAAGGGACGACATGTACCCACTGTACTACACGGTAGAAATCATCTAGAGCCCTGGCATCACAAAATGGATGCCACCAGCACAGACACCGGGCTGCCCTCCTGCTGCTGACCGAAACTCGCAGTGGAGGGAGCCCAACAAAGGGTTTCCTGTCACAGGGAGGTGTCACCACCTCCCAGACAGGATTTAGTGTATTGGAGCTGGGTGGGTGCACTCTTAGAGTGCTTTGAAGTCCTGCACTGGGGGAGCAGTAGGCTCCTCTGTGCATATGCCAGCTCAAACCGGTTCAGGGGCTACCTGCCCCTGCTCTGGCGCGAAACTGGACAAAGGGAAGTGGGTGTAACCACCCACTACCCTGACCCTCCTAGAGGAGTGGTCATAGAGCTAGTCCCTCCCATCTTTTCACTATAAGATACCAAAGCTTGCCAATGCAACTTAGATTACACCTGGACGACGCTCTACATAGAAGAATCCTGGCCCTTCGACGTTCCACTATCTCTGGAAGACTGAAGAATCTCCCTTGGAGTCAAGGAGTGACTCCCCTGCTTGGCAGGCACCAAAACTCTTCAACGACCGCTGAGCCTTCCCCAAGGCGAGGTCGCCCCCACTCCGCTGCTCCTGCTTGCCGCCTGAGCCTTGCTGCTGACTGCCACCTGCCTGAGCCTTGAGCCTGCTGCCCCGCTGCTGCCTACTTCTTTGCTCCCCTCTGCTGCCTCGTTTCCTTTTCCCCCTCTTCTCTGTCCCCCTCTGCTGCCTCGTTTCCTTTTCCCCCTCTTCTCTGTCCCCCTCTGCTGCCTCGTTTTCCTTTTGCCCTTACTGCTTCCCCTCTGCTGCCACCTCGTCCTTTCTTCCTCCTGCCTGCCCTGTGTACCCCTTACCCCCCCTTCTGCTGCCCTCCCCCTCCCTTGGGTCTCCTCCGCCGGACGACCCAGCCGCCGCAGAGCCGCCCTGTGAGCCCCTTCCCGCCACAGACCGCCGCCGACCACGCCCCCCCTGCCCATTGGCCGCCCCGCTCCCGCCACCCAGCTGACCCGCCATCCCGGCTCCTCTCTTATGACGCCCCCAGAGCGACCGCGCAGCGGCCGAGCGCAGCGGGAGCGCCAACTGAGCGCCGAAGGTGCGCCAAAGGTAAGCCCGTCTGCGCCCGTCCGCGGCCGGACCGCGCCCAGCGCCAGGACCCCTGGCCCCCGCAGACCCCAGCCCACCCGCCGGACGTACGACGCCGCCACCCTCAACGCACTCAACACCGGCCGAATCCCAGGATGCTACCGAGCCACCCCGAGACGCACCCACGGACCCTTCTGCTGCAACGCCTGCAAGTTCACCTGCATCCGGACCAGCACTACTCCAGCACCGACCAAGACGAGCAACAGCTGCAGCCACCTGAAATGCATTCTGCTCAACACCCGCTCCATCCACAGATACGCCATCGAGCTCTGGAACCTGCTCGACACAACCTCACCAGACGTCGCCTTCCTCACGGAAACCTGGATGAACGCCTCTTCAGCGCCCGACATCGCCATAGCCATCCCAGACGGCTACAAGATCATCCGAAGGGACCGCATCAACCAGACCGGAGGAGGCATCGCCATCATCCACAGGAACACCATCCGCATCACGACCAACACCGACGACACCCCCGCACCCGCCGAGCACCTGCACTTCCAGGTCCACATCAACCCCAAGACCACCCTCAGAGGCACCCTCATCTACAGACCCCCGGGACCACGCACACAATTCAGCAAAGACATCGCCGACTTCATCAGCCCGCACGCCCTCCTCTCCGCTGACTACATCCTCCTCGGGGACCTCAACTTCCACCTGGAGAACAACAACGACCGCAACACCACCACCCTGCTGGACAACCTCACAAACCTGGGACTCAAGCAGCTGGTCACCACCCCCACCCACTACGCCGGACACACACTCGACCCCGTCTTCTCATCCAGCAACGACATCGCCTTCAGCCACGCCACCGGACTCCACTGGACGGACCACAGCTGCGTCCACTGCAGCTTCAAAAAGAACACGATCCACCACTACCAGCAACAGGTTGCGCGCAGAAGCTGGAACAAGATCACAGCCGACCAGCTCGCGACCTCCCTGAGCATGAACCCTCCCACCAGTGCAACGAACCCAAGCCAGGCGGCCACCAACCTCGCGAAGTGGATCAGCAACTGCGCAGACGACCTCGCCCCTCTGAAGACCCCGCCTAGCAGACCCGGTAGCAAGAAAGCCCCATGGTTCACCGACAAACTCAAGAGGTCCAAGAAGAACTGCCGAGCCCTCGAGAGAACATGGCGCAGAGACCCAACACCGGACAACATGACTGCCCTCAAGCTCGCCACCCGAAAACACCACCAACTCATCCACGCCACCAAGAAAACCGCATTCAAGGAACGACTGGACAACAACGCACACAACAGCAAGTAACTCTTCAACATCGTTAAAGAGCTCTCCAACCCCAACGCCGGAAACAACGAAATCACCCCTTCGCAAGACCTCTGCAACTCCCTCGCCTCCTACTTCCACAACAAGATCGCAGACATATCCAACAGCTTCAGCACTCAACCGACGCACGCCACGACCAAACCACCGCCCCCCACCACCACCATCCGCGCCTGGACCCCGATCAGCATCGAAGACACCGTCCGCACGATGAACTCCATCCACTCCGGATCTCCTACCGACCCCTGCCCTCACCACGTCTTCAACAAGGCCGACGCTGTCATCGCACCCCACCTGCGGGACATCATCAACACCTCCTTCGACACCGCTACCTTCCCGGAGAGCTGGAAGCACGCCAAACTCACCGCTCTACTAAAGAAGCCATCAGCCGACCCCACCGACCTCAAGAACTACCGCCCCATCTCGCTGCTCCCGTTTCCTGCAAAAGTCATCGAGAAGACCGTCAACAAGCAGCTGGCCACCTTCCTCGAGACGAACGGTTCCCTCGACCTCTCGCAGTCTGGTATCCGGGCCAACCACAGCACCGAGACCACCCTGATCGCAGCCACCGATGACATCCGAACACTGCTTGACAACGGAGAAACAGCAGCCCTCATCCTCCTAGACCTCTCCGTGGCCTTCGACACTGTCTGCCACCGTACACTACTGCAGCGACTCAGCAACGTCGGAATCCAGGAAAAGGCAATGGAGTGGATCACCTCCTTCCTCGCCGGAAGGACACAGAGAGTCCGCCTCCCCCCATTCAGATCTGAAGCCACCGAAGTCATCTGCGGCGTTCCTCAAGGCTCCTCGCTCAGCCCTACCCTCTTCAACGTCTACATGAGCCCCCTCGCAGACATCGCACGCCAGAACAACCTCAACATCATCTCCTACGCCGACGACACCCAGCTGATTCTCTCCCTCACCAACGACCCCGCCACCGCCAGAGCCAACCTTCACGAAGGGATGAAAGAGGTAGCCGAATGGATGAAGAACAGCCGCCTGAAACTGAACTCGGACAAGACGGACGTCCTCATCCTGGGATCCTCACCCTCCGCCTGGGACGACTCCTGGTGGCCCCCCGCCTTAGGCAGCGCACCCAAACCAACAGACCACGCACGCAACCTGGGCTTCATCCTGGACTCCTCCCTCTCCATGACCAGACAAGTCAACGCTGTCTCCTCGTCGTGCTTCAACATCCTGCGCATGCTACGTAAGATCTTCCGGTGGATCCCCACCGAGACCAGGAAGACGGTCACCCAGGCCCTCGTCACCAGCCGTCTGGACTACGGCAACTCCCTCTACGCCGGAACCACCGCCAAACTCCAGAAGAGACTCCAGCGGATCCAGAACGCCTCAGCACGACTCATCCTGGACATCCCTCGTCGCAGCCACATCTCCGGACACCTGAGAGACCTGCACTGGCTCCCGGTCAACAAGAGAATCACCTTCCGACTCCTCACCCACGCACACAAAGCCCTACACAACCAAGGCCCAGGATACCTCAACAGCCGCCTCAACTTCTACGCTCCCAAACGCCAGCTTCGATCGACCGGCCACGCCCTCGCCGTCGTCCCCCGCATCCGAAGAGCCACCACAGGGGGACGGTCCTTCTCCTACCTCGCCGCCAAGACATGGACTCCCTCCCGACCCACCTCCGCCTGACCCAGGACCACCTCGCCTTCAGGAAGCAACTCAAGACCTGGCTGTTCGAGCAGTAGCGGACCCCCCTCCCCCAGCGCCTTGAAACCCTCTGGGTGAGTAGTGCGCTATATAAATGATTGATTGATTGATTGATTGACAACGGTTTCAAACTTTACCGCTCCCTCCGGAGCCCGAAGTCCCTGCATCCCCTGAAGCAGATTTCCTGACCTCTCGACGGCCATTTTGAGTCCCCAACGAAGCTGTGGCATCTGGACCCCACGAGTGACGAGGAACAGCAAAACCAGGGAACCGTGCACTGATTTCAAGTGCAAGCCCTAATCTACGTCCAACGAAGTTGTGCTTTGGACCACTTGTTGTCCAAGTCCCTAGCAGGTCTAGTACCGAAATTCAGTGGCCTACCCCGTCCCGAGTGACCGTGGGCTGTTGTTAAACTTTTCCTGCAAAGGCGTCTTCGCAGTTGCTTGCCCATTGGCTAGTAAGTCACCTGAAGACTTCCACATTGACTTCAAGGGCTCGCCTGGTTGCTCTGTGCCTTCCCTCACTAACCCTCACTGGGTAAGTCCATCAGACCTTGCTGGTCTGCACCATTGCCAATCTTCACTCTACACGAGACTTGCAGTTGCCAAGGGTTGTTGGCTCCAATCCGGGTGCCGACACCGTCATCAGCTGCAGACGTCGTGGGAACGTCCAAAGCCAGCTGCTGGTCATCTTCGATCCCTTCTGGACCTCGTGAGCCTAGAGACAAAACACCATCATCGACCTGAAGAGACGCGACAGCTGTGGTCATCCATCTTGCTGGCCACCGGTCACTGGCAAGTGACTTTGAACTCTTTCCCCTCAATTTCTAGGTCTTCTGCAACTCCAATCCATCATCGGATTCCAGTGGACACTTCTCTCGACGACAGAAGCAGCAAGTCTTCAGCGATCTCCATTGAAAACAGCATCGCGACCCGACATCAAAGGACACGTATGCACCCGGCTTTCCTGGGTGAGGTAACTCTTGCATTACGGTGCCCAAGTGTCCATTGGCTCTCGAAGTACTTACCCTGTAAGTTGTTTGCTTGTTGTCCACTCGGAAACGCCCTAGAACTGTAATATACAAACCGCGACATTTGCCATTGAAACGCATTGAAACCCGCGTGTGTGTTTAGACACTGCACGCGTCTCCTGTGGGCTGACTACTTACCTGCTAACACTGCAGAAGTGAAGCCCCAGCGATTCCAAAGGCCCTAGGCCTCTTCATATTGCAAGTCAAGTTTGTTAAACCACTATTTTAGTATATGGTCTGGTACGCCCCTAGGGCTACAGCCATATTTGTGCCTAATTTATTGAGAACTGTTGATCATTTGAACGTTTACCTGGCTCTAATCTCATAAAGAGATTAGTAGAGTATATTTAGAAATAAATACATATATATTTGATATATATACCTGTGTGGTGTCTTTTCATTTGGTAATTCAAGAGATTATAAGGTAAAACAAGCTGCTTTACATTCCTCAGAGACTTAGCCTGAAGGCTGCTCTCCACAGCAACCACTAGGATAGCTTTCTTTAAAAGCTTGTCTTTAAACTTATCTACCAAGAGTCGAATTGGACTGGTGCAAGGTGGCCACTATAACTAGTGACCAGCATATGCCAGGCCAACTTCTCACATATAGCAGCTCTGCTGACCTGGTTCTTTGGCTCTACAGCAGCTCTGCTGACCTGGTTCTGTGGCTCTAACGCAGCTCTGCTGACCTGGTTTCCCTGGCACTGCAGCAGCTCTGCCGATCTGGTTCTTAGGCTCTAGAGAAGCTCTGCTGACCTGGTTCTCTGGATTTAAAGCAGCTCTGCTGACCTGGTTCTCTGGCTCTAGAGCAGCTTTGCTGACCTGGTTCTCAGGCTGTACAACGGCTCTGCTGATCTGGTTCTTTGGCTGTAGAGCAGCTCTGGTGACCTTTTTCTCTGGCTGTACAGCAGCTCTGCTGACCTGGTTCTCTGGCTCTATAGCGGCTCTGCTGACCTGGTTCTCTGGCTCTAGAGCAGCTCTGCTGACCTGGTTCTCTGGCTCAAAAGCAGCTCAGCTGACCTGGTTCTCTGGATGTACAGCGACTCTTCTGACCTGGTTCTCTGGCTCTAAAGCAGCTCTGCTGACCTGGTTCTCTGGCTGTAGAGCGGATCTGCTGACCTGGTTCTATGGCTCTACAGCAGCTCTGCTGACCTAGTTCTCTGGCTCTAGAGCAGCTCTACTGACCTGGTTCTCTGGCTCTACAAGGGCTTTGCTGACCTGGTTCTCTGGCACTACAGCAGTTCTGCTGACCTGGTTCTCTGGCTCTACAACGGCTCTGCTGACATGTTTTTCTGGCTGTAAAGCAGCTTTGCTGACCTGGTTCTCTGGCTCTACAACGGCTCTGCTGGCCTGGTTCGGTGGCTCTAAAGGAGCTCTGCTGACCTGGTTCTCTGGCTCTAGAGCGGCTCTGCTGACCTGGTTCTCTGACTCTACAGCAGCTCTGCTGACCTGGTTCTCTGGCTATAAAGTGGCTCTGCTGACCTGGTTCTCTGGCTCTAAAGCAGCTCTGCTGACCTGGTTCTCTGGCTCTAGAGCGGCTCTGCCGACCAGGTTCTCTGGCCCTACAGCAGCTCTGATGACCTGGTTTTCTGGCTCTACAGCAGCTCTGTTGACCAGGTTCTCTAGCTCTAAAGCAGCTCTGCTGACCTGGTTCTCTGGCTCTGGAGCAGCTCTGCTGACCTGGTTCTCTGGATCTAGAACAGCTTTCCTGACCTGGTTCTCAGGCTGTGCAACAGCTCTACTGACCTGGTTCTTTGGCTACAGAGCAGCTCTGCTGACATTGTTCTCTGGCTGTACAGCAGCACTGCTGACCTGGTTCTTTAGCTCTATAGCGGCTCTGCTGACCGGGTTCTGTGGCTCTACAGCGGCTCTGCTGACTTGGTTCTCTGGGTCTACAGCGGATCTGCTGACCTGGTTCTCAAGCTCTAGAGCAGCTCTGCTGACCTGGTTCTCTGGCTCTAAAGCAGCTCCGCTGACCTGTTTCTCTGGCTGTACAGCGGCTCTGCTGACCTGGTTCTCTGGCTCTAAAGCAGCTCTGCTGACCTGGTTCTCTGGCTGTAGAGCGGATCTGCTGACCTGGTTCTATGGCTCTACAGCAGCTCTGCTGACCTAGTTCTGTGGCTCTAGAGCAGCTCTACTGACCTGGTTCTCTGGCTCTACAAGGGCTTTGCTGACCTGGTTCTCTGGCTCTACAGCAGTTCTGTTGACCTGGTTCTCTGGCTCTACAACGGCTCTGCAGGCCTGGTTCTGTGGCTCTAAAGGAGCTCTGGTGACCTGGTTCTCTGGCTCTAGAGCGGCTCTGCTGACCTGTTTCTCTGACTCTACAGCAGCTCTGCTGACCTGGTTCTCTGGCTCTAGAGCGGCTCTGCTGACCTGGTTCTCTGGCTCTAAAGCAGCTCTCCTGACCTGGTTCTCTGGCCGTACAGCGGCTCTGCTGACCTGATTCTTAGGCTCTAGAGCAGCTCTGCTGACCTGGTTCTCTGGCTTTAAAGCACCTCTGCTGACCTGGTTCTCTGGCTCTAGAGCAGCTTTGCTGACCTGGTTCTCACTCTGTACAACAGCTCTGCTGACCTGGTTCTTTGGCTGTAGAGCAGCTCCGCTGCCCTTTTTCTCTGGCTGTACAGCAGCTCTGCTGACCTGGTTCTTTGGCTCTATAGCGTCTCTGCTGTCCTGGTTCTCAGGCTCTAGAGCAGCTCTGGCGACCTGGTTCTCTGGCTCTAAAGCAGCTCAGCTGACCTGGTTCCCTGGATGTACAGCGGCTCTGCTGACCTGGTTCTCTGGCTCTAAAGCAGCTCTGCTGACCTGGTTCTCTGGCTGTCGAGCGGATCTGCTGACCTGGTTCTATGGCTCTACAGCAGCTCTGGTGACCTAGTTCACTGGCTCTAGAGCAGCTCTACTGACCTGGTTCTCTGGCTCTACAAGGGCTTCGCTGACCTGGTTCTGTGGCACTACAGCAGTTCTGCTGACCTGGTTCTCTGGCTCTACAACGGCTCTGCTGACATGTTTTTCTGGCTGTAAAGCAGCTTTACTGACCTGGTTCTCTGGCTCTACAACGGCCCTGCTGGCCTGGTTCTGTGGCTCTAAAGAAGCTCTGCTGACCTGGTTCTCTGGCTCTAGAGCGGCTCTACTCACCTGGTTCTCTGGCTCTACAGCAGCTCTGCTGACCTTGTGCTCTGGCTCTACAGCAGCTCCGCTGACCTGGTTCTTAGGCTCTAGAGCAGCCCTGCTGACCTGGTTCTCTGGCTTTAAAGCAGCTCTGCTGACCTGGTTCTCTGGCTCTAGATCAGCTTTGCTGACCTGTTTCTCAGGCTGTACAACGGCTCTGCTGACCTGGTTCTTTGGCTGTTGAGCAGCTCTGCTGACCTTTTTCTTTGGCTGTACAGCAGCTCTGCTGACCTAGTTCTCTGGCTCTATAGCGGCTCTGCTGACCTGGTTCTCAGGCTCTAGAGAAGCTCTGCTGACCTGGTTCTCTGGCTCAAAAGCAGCTCAGCTGACCTGTTTCTCTGGATGTATAGCGGCTCTGCTGACCTGGTTCTCTGGCTCTAAAGCAGCTCTGCTGACCTGGTTCTCTGGCTGTAGAGCGGATCTGCTGACCTGGTGCTATGGCTCTACAGCAGCTCTGCTGACCTAGTTCTCTGGCTCTAGAGCACCTCTACTGACCTTGCTCTCTGGCTCTACAAGGGCTTTGCTGACCTAGTTCTCTGGCACTACAGCAGTTCTGCTGACCTGGTTCTCTGGCTCTAATACGGCTCTGCTGAGATGTTTTTCTGGCTGTAAAGCAGCTTTGTTGACCTGGTTCTCTGGCTCTACAACGGCTCTGCTGGCCTGGTTCTGTGGCTCTAAAGGAGCTCTGCTGACCTGGTTCTCTGGCACTAGAGCGACTCTGCTGACCTGGTTCTCGACTCTACAGCAGCTCTGCTGACGTGGTTCTCTGGCACTAGAGCGGCTCTGCTGACCTGGTTCTCTGGCTCTAAAGCAGCTCTGCTGACCTGGTTCTCTGGCTCAAGAGCGGCTCTGTGGACCAGGTTCTCTGGCTCTACAGCAGCTCTGCTGACCTGGTTCTCTGGCTCTACAGCAGCTCTGTTGACCTGGTTCTCTAGCTCTAAAGCAGCTCTGCTGACCTGGTTCTCTGGCTCTGGAGCAGCTCTGCTGACTTGGTTCTCTGGCTCTAGAACAGTTTCCTGACCTGGTTCTCAGGCTGTGCAACGGCTCTACTGACTTGGTTCTTTGGCTATAGAGCAGCTCTGCTGACCTTGTTCTCTGGCTGTACAGCAGCTCTGCTGACCTGGTTCTCTAGCTCTACAGCGGCTCTGCTGACCTGGTTCTCTGGCGCTTCAGCGGCTCTGCTGACCTGGTTCTCTGGGTCTACAGCGGGTCTTCTGACCTGGTTCTTGTTCTCTACAGCGACTCTGCTGGCCTGGTTCTCTGGCTCTACAGCGACTCTGCTGACTTGGTTCTCTGCCTCTAAAGCAGCTCTGTTGACCTGGTTCTCTGGCTTTACAGCAGCTCTGCCTATCTGGTTCTCTGGCTCTATAGCGGCTCTGCTGACCTGGTTCTCAGGCTCTAGAGCAGCTCTGCTGATCTGGTTCTCTGGCTCTCAAGCAGCTCCGCTGACCTGTTTCTCTGGCTGTACAGCGGCTCTGCTGACCTGGTTCTCTGGCTCTAAAGCAGCTCTGCTGACCTGGTTCTCTGGCTGTAGAGCGGAACTGCTGACCTGGTTCTATTGCTCTACAGCAGCTCTGCTGACCTAGTTCTCTAGCTCTAGAGCAGCTCTACTGACCTGGTTCTCTGTCTCTTCAAGGGCTTTGCTGACCTGGTTCTCTGGCTCTACAGCAGTTCTGCTGAGCTGGTTCTCTGGCTGTAAAGCAGCTCTGCTGACCTGGTTCTCTGGCTCTAGAACAGCTCTGCTGACCTGGTTCTCTGGCTCTAGAACAGCTTTGCTGACCTGGTTCTCACGCTATGCAACGGCTCTACTGACCTGGTTCTTTGGCTATAGAGCAGTTCTGCTGACCTTGTTCTCTGGCTATACAGCAGCTCTGCTGACCTGGTTCTCTGGCTCTATAGCAGTTCTGCTGACCTCGTTCTCAGGCTCTAGAGCAGCTCTGCTCACCTGGTTCTCTGGCTCTAAAGCAGCTCCGCTGACCTGGTTCTCTGGCTGTACAGCGGCTCTGCTGCCCTGGTTCTCTGGCTCTAAAGCAGCTCTGCTGACCTGGTTCTCTGGCTGTTGAGCGGATCTGCTGAACTGGTTCTATGGCTCTAGAGCAGCTCTACTGACCTGGTTCTCTGGATCTACAAGCGCTTTGCTGACCTGGTTCTCTGGCTCTACAGCAGTTCTGCTGACCTGGTTCTCAGGCTCTACAACGGATCTGCTGAACTGTTTCTCTGACTGTAAATCAGCTTTGCTGACCTGGTTCTCTAGCTCTACAACGGCTCTGCTGGCCTGGTTCTGTGGCTCTAAAGCAGCTCTGCTGACCTGGTTCTCTGGCTTTATAGCAGCTCTGCTGACCTGGTTCTTTGGCTCTACAGCAGCTCTGCTAACCTGGTTATGTGGCTCTAACGCAGCTCTGCTGATCTGGTTTCCCTGGCACTACAGCAGCTCTGCTGACCTGGTTCTTAGGCTCTAAAGCAGCTCTGCTGACCTGGTTCTTTGGCTGTAGAGCAGCTCTGCTGACCTTTTTCTCTGGCTGTACAGCAGCTCTGCTGAGCTGGTTCTCTGGCTCTATAGCGGCTCTGCTGACCTGGTTCTCTGGCTCTAGAGCATCTCTGCTGACCTGGTTCTCTGGCTCTACAGCAGTTCTGCTGAACTGGTTCTCTGGCTGTAAAGCAGCTCTGCTGACCTGGTTCTCTGGCTCTAGAGCAGCTCTGCTGACCTGGTTCTCTGGCTCTAGAACAGCTTTGCTGACCTGGTTCTCACGCTATGCAACGGCTCTACTGACCTGGTTCTTTGGCTATAGAGCAGTTCTGCTGACCTTGTTCTCTGGCTATACAGCAGCTCTGCTGACCTGGTTCTCTGGCTCTATAGCAGTTCTGCTGACCTTGTTCTCTGGCTATACAGCAGCTCTGCTGACCTGGTTCTCTGGCTCTACAGCAGTTCTGCTGAGCTGGTTCTCTGGCTGTAAAGCAGCTCTGCTGACCTGGTTCTCTGGCTCTAGAGCAGCTCTGCTGACCTGGTTCTCTGGCTCTAGAACAGCTTTGCTGACCTGGTTCTCACGCTATGCAACGGCTCTACTGACCTGGTTCTTTGGCTATAGAGCAGTTCTGCTGACCTTGTTCTCTGGCTATACAGCAGCTCTGCTGACCTGGTTCTCTGGCTCTATAGCAGTTCTGCTGACCTGGTTCTCAGGCTCTAGAGCAGCTCTGCTCACCTGGTTCTCTGGCTCTAAAGCAGCTCCGCTGACCTGGTTCTCTGGCTGTACAGCGGCTCTGCTGCCCTGGTTCTCTGGCTCTAAAGCAGCTCTGCTGACCTGGTTCTCTGGCTGTTGAGCGGATCTGCTGAACTGGTTCTATGGCTCTAGAGCAGCTCTACTGACCTGGTTCTCTGGATCTACAAGCGCTTTGCTGACCTGGTTCTCTGGCTCTACAGCAGTTCTGCTGACCTGGTTCTCAGGCTCTACAACGGATCTGCTGAACTGTTTCTCTGACTGTAAATCAGCTTTGCTGACCTGGTTCTCTAGCTCTACAACGGCTCTGCTGGCCTGGTTCTGTGGCTCTAAAGCAGCTCTGCTAACCTGGTTATGGGGCTCTAACGCAGCTCTGCTGACCTGGTTTCCCTGGCACTACAGCAGCTCTGCTGACCTGGTTCTCTGGCTCTAGAGCATCTCTGCTGACCTGGTTCTCTGGCTCTACAGCTGTTCTGCTGAACTGGTTCTCTGGCTGTAAAGCAGCTCTGCTGACCTGGTTCTCTGGCTCTAGAGCAGCTCTGCTGACCTGGTTCTCTGGCTCTAGAACAGCTTTGCTGACCTGGTTCTCACGCTATGCAATGGCTCTACTGACCTGGTTCTTTGGCTATAGAGCAGTTCTGCTGACCTTGTTCTCTGGCTATACAGCAGCTCTGCTGACCTGGTTCTCTGGCTCTATAGCAGTTCTGCTGACCTGGTTCTCAGGCTCTAGAGCAGCTCTGCTAACCTGGTTCTCTGGCTCTAAAGCTGTTGTACTTTGCAATTTGGGACCGCGTTGGAGGCAGGGCCCTACCCCTGTCTATCCCGGAATTAGCGAACCGCGAATGGTCAATGCGGTATGTACAAGTGCTTTGTGTAACGTTTTAGCTATGAATGCACTGTGTATACGTTATTATTCATCACTACGTGGGTTCCATCTTAGAGCGGTAGCCATCTTATGGTTGCCCTCACATAGGCTACATATCATGAAGCAAATACGGGCCTTTTAGAGCACATGTGCCTTCCTTTGACTTCTCTGTGACCTGGGCAGCTTGGCTCCGCTGCCCCAGGTCAGTCCGGTCTCACGAGCTCCCCGTCCTCTGGCCACCTGTGATTAGCATCAGGGCTTGACACACCATAAAGCCTTTTCATCCTACACGAGCCTCCAGCTAATCTCTTTCACACCTGACTGTTCCTGCTTTATGGCTTGTTTTCCAAACAGGAGATGCTCATGTTTATTGAGGCCTATCGATATCTGATGTGGGATCTGAGCCTTGCTGGGTAAATAATTGCGGGCTGGCTTAACTGGAATGTGGGATGGTCATCATGACTCTGACTTTTCGTTTGAAATGTATACACATGAATGGCCATATCATAAAACAAGGAATGTGCCTGAAGCAGAATATTTTGTATTTAAGGAGAAGCCCGTTTCTGTAACTTTTAGCAGTCTCCTGAGAACATACACGCTGTTGTACTTCTAGGATACCTGTAATTGGTCTGCAGCCAATAAACTGATCTTTGACTTCACCCAGAAGACTCTGTGTTTCTGTAGGTCTGAAACAGGAAGAACCCGAAGTCATAGGGTGTGTTCCCCTGCACCGCTGGGCTTAAAATTCCCAGTACTTCAGTTGGCGCCCAACGTAGGGCATTTCAGCGGTACCGGTCCAAGCCAGAGGTTCGTGAGGAGCTTCGTGTGGAAATTCTGGAGGAAGGCCGCCACTTCATTGACCCCTGCATGTCGACGTGGTCCGAAAGTCTTTTCTGCGAGGTTCTTCGCGTCCCGACGGCTACGAAGGACTGCTGCCCTGATTAATCGCCCTGTTTTGGACCCTTGACGATTTTGGTAGAGCGAAACAATCGAGAGAGTCTTCTGGTGACGCCATTGAGCATCGATATTCAGTTAAGTATAAGTGGAGCGTCTCCCAGTTTGAATTTGGTATCCTTCGGGATTATTTTGATTTGGAGTTTGCAAACCCCAAAGCCAGAGGACTCGTGTATTCACGAGACTATCGTAATCGATAATCCTTTGAGGTTTGGAACTAGACTAGTGAGCGAAGATGCCTGGTGCTAGTGTATTTGGAAGATTATTTTGTTTGAGTTGTGGAAGGGATTTCCAGTTAGAGGATTCATGTCCGGTTCCTCCAATTGGAACTCCAACTTATGAGCTTTATGTAAAACATGGCGTGGGCCCCATTGCATATAATGAAGTATGGATCCGATACACCAGAAAGGACGGTGTTTTAAAATGGCCCCAAAATGGTAGTTTCGATACAGATATCTTAGATAATTTGGAAGTAAAATTGTTTAAAAAGAAAGCCCGGCCGGCGATGTTTGATTCTTTCCGCCTATGGCGAAAGGAAGCCAAACAGAAGGAAATTAAGCTAGCGAAAAGGAATAAGAGAGAAAAAGGTATGTCAGTGATGCAAGCAGCTGTGCAATTTAAAGATAATGAGGAGGAACAAATGAATGAGCAATTGCACAGACAGCGCAAACTAGGGATTTATAAATGTTACCCTGTTTTGTCACCCCTTGTGCAAGATGAGACAAAAGAGAAAGAAAAAGATTCCCTAATGTCCCATTTGTTAAGTTCGCCACCCCCGTATGCGCAAAATGCCACCGCACCTCCACAGCTTGTAAATGTGCAGCCTCCAGTAAATATGCCGCAAGCCTTTCCGCAGCTGCCAGCTCCTCTTCAGCTGGCTCCTATCCCTGCAGTGCAGCCCTCTCAGTTTTGCTACCTGTTGCCCCTGCGCTTCCTGCGACTTTGCCTGGCACGCCAGCGGCTTCCCCTGGCGCTCCTTCTTACACTACCCAGGTACCTGTATCTGAATCTATTTTTCTTCCCTCTGTCTATCCCCCCGTTTTCGCCTCAACTTCTCCTTCAGCACGACAACGACTAGCTAATGTAGTTACTAGTTTAATGTCGCCTCTCTTTGGGTCATCTAGTGCGACTCCTGGCTTACAGCGTAAGCAATTGCGCAGTCAGCTGCCTGGTCCCGACGAGAAAGAGGTGTTAGATCACCTGGCGCGTAGGTGGATTGGTTTCCCTTCACTCTATGATGTGGAATCAGTTGTTAAAGTTTTTCACCAATGGGATGCCCCAAAACAGAGGTATGTCTTTGATAAAATGTGTGAATTCCTCTGTGAAGAATTGGAGGATAATGGTGCAAACCCAAACCCACAGGAATTGTTTTGAGTGTGATTTGATTTTGAAAAAGGTACAATTGTGGGTCCCAATGTAGATAAAGCAGTTGCGACTTTACTGTCCTTCAGAAATGGCGATTGTCAGCAATCATTGTTCGAACAGGAACTCCCTGTGGGGAAAAAGGTAAAAGCGCGCCAATATCCGATGCGTGAGGTTCCTCCAGTGTGGAGACCTGCTGATCTAAATGCTAATCCAGCTGTCCCAGCTCATTTTCAGCCTGTTTGGGTGCATGTCCCTTGGAAACGATCTGAAGTGTTAGCGCTTAAGCAGACATTGCCTGACCCCCGTAAAAACCCTACAGGTTATTATAAGGAGTTATCACAAACTGCAGAATCATGTGTAATGAATCTGGCTGACATAGACATGTTGTTTGGGAATGTTGTTCCACAGCCTTTATGGGGATCCATTCGTAATGTAGATCACGCTGAAGAATTGGGTAACACATGGGCTAATATCATTGCTGCAGATGCTGGCCAAGTTGGTGGCGCGAAACCTGACCCTTTAGTAGCAGAACTCCCTGGTCGAATTATTACCTACATGAAAACTATAATGCCCGCGATGTGCGTAAATTGGGATAAATTATCCGCATGTAAGCAGAAGAAAGATGAGACAGTGTCTGATTTCTTTACCAGGTTTGAAGAAACGTTTATCGACCACAGTGGTCAAGACATGAGCACTGAAGGTGGCCAACGGTTATTTGTTGATAAATTTGTGCAGAATCTACTTCCCGAGTTGTGTAAAAAATTAAAAGACTCAGAAAGTTCCTGGGCTGTTTCCTCTTCAGCGCAAATACTGGCTACTGCACAGTATTATGAGAATAGAGACAAAGATGAGAAGGATAGATCAGATAAGAAAACGAAAGAACTGAAAACAAAGGTCCTCTTACAGCAGGCCTATCCGCCACGTGGAGGACAGAATAATTATAGGCAAACACAAGGTATCTATCAGCAACCCCAACAATTTCAGAATAGTCAGCAAATGAATGGGTATTATCAACCACGAATCCCTGTAAGTCCCAACCAATGTTCATATTGCAAAGAGGAAGGTCATTTTAAATATAGTTGCCCTAAATTAATGCAGCGTAACAGTAATGCGTATGGCGCAAGAGGTAGAGGTGGTCAGCAAGCTCCTAGAGGCAGAGGGCGTGGAAATGTTCCCAGAACGCGCGTCCTCTTCCGCCTCAAAATACCATAAATAGCTTTGATCAGCAAGCCAATGCGACTGG
Source organism: Triturus cristatus (assembly GCF_964204655.1). Taxonomy (NCBI): domain Eukaryota; kingdom Metazoa; phylum Chordata; class Amphibia; order Caudata; family Salamandridae; genus Triturus; species Triturus cristatus. The sequence goes on along the minus strand of NC_140579.1, from coordinate 628,924,062 downwards.
TAATACAGCTCAGTATTACAATAATGATTATTATGCAGAAGATGACAATGTAGAAGATAACGATTACTAGGACAGCCATAGACAGAGAGAGGGAGTTGTTTCAGTGCCAGTGGATCAGAGCGGACCCTATGTTAAAGTAACTACAGCAAATGTAACGGAGCCCTTTCTGCTGGATACTGGTGCTGCAAAGAGTTCAATCATGCATTCAAAACTCCCTGGCGCGCCTTTGTCTGGCGAAATGAATGTCTCAGTAGGTTTTTCTGGCGCCCCAGTTAGGAACCCGATTTCTAGTCCTATGTCGCTTTCTGTTGGACCTTGTGAGCTAAAAGCACCCCTCATCCTAACGACAGGTTGTGGTGAAAATTTGCTAGGATTAGATTTGCTAAAAAGATTGCATGCAACACTATATTGTTCTCCCTCAGGAGTACAACTTACATTAGGCAAGAAAGTGATTTCCCCGATGTATTTGTCTAAAAATGCAATGCCACCTGAATTATCATCCCTTCCGGATGTCCTTTGGGCTACTGGTCCCAATGATGTGGGTCTTTTGGAAATACCGCCATACGTGGTCACTTTAAAAGCCAATGTCAGATTGCCACGTATCCCCCAGTATAAGATCTCCAATGAGGGTCAAAAAGCGTTGTTAGCATATGTCAGTGATTTGATTAAAAAGGGTGTAATTGAAGAGACAAGAGGCAACGTTTGCAATAGTCCTGTTTTACCTGTCTTAAAACGAACGGACCCTTCACAGCCACCTGTTTACAGATTTGTGATTGATCTTAGAGAGGTTAATAAGATTGTTGTGCCACAGTTTCCAGTTGTCCCTGATATAACTGCCTTGTTAACCATGATTCCAGCCTCCGCTGCATGGTTCTCAGTGATCGATCTAAAGAATGCTTTCTTTAGCATCCCAATTGCAGAGGAGAGCAGAGACATTTTTGGCTTTAGTTTAGGAGGTCGCAGCTTCCGCTTTAAACGCGCTCCCCAGGGCTACTGTGAGAGTCCATCAATATACAGTCAGGCTTTAAAAGCGCAGCTTGATGCACTTGTTTTACCTAGTGGCGCTATCCTTATTCAGTATGTTGACGATTTGCTAATCGCCGCGGATACTGAAAAGATTTGCAAAGAAGCTACATTGTCATTGTTGCGTCATTTGTCTGCCTTTCATCACAAAGTGTCTCTCTCAAAGATGCAATATTGTCGACAAGAAGTGACCTACTTAGGTCATCTCTTATCGAAGGAGGGAAGGAAACTGACCCCAGAAAGAATTCAAGCCATTGCACAGTTGAGTGTGCCAAGAACACAGAGAGAAGTGCGTGCTTTCTTGGGCATTACTTCATACTGTAGGCATTGGATTCCCAATTTTTCCTTGCTGGCAAAACCTTTGTTAGCATTAACATGTAAAGATACACCGAATCCTATCCCATGGTCTGAAGAGTGTCAGAAAAGTTTTTGGGAATTGCGTAATGCATTGTGTTCAGCTCCTGTGTTGGGTACCCCTGACTACAGCAAGCCTTTTACATTGTATGTTCATGAGAAAGATGGTTGCGCATTATCAGTGTTAACACAGCCTTTTGGCGACAGACCGCGTCCATGCGCATATTTTTCGTCAACCTTGGACCCGGTAGCGAGGGCATTGCCAAGTTGTCTGAGAGCCACAGCCGCCGCAGCTATGTCTATTCGACAGTCTGCTGGCCTAGTAATGGATAATACATTGATTGTTATGGTTCCACATGCTGTGGAAACATTGTTAAACAGGACCAAGACACAACACTTAACTAGTGCGCGATTATCTGGATATGAGCTGACACTGTTAGCAAATCATATACACATAAAGAGATGCAACACGTTGAATCCAGCTACACTATTACCAATTCCAGCAGACCTAGATGAGATTGAGCAACATGATTGTCTGTTCAGAACAGAAGAAGAGACGAAAGGGAGAGTAGATATTAAAGATACTCCCCTGACTGAGTGTGATGGTACTTTATGGGTGGATGGTTCGTGTTTTAAGCTTCCGAATGGTGATACGACTGCTGCATATGCTATCACGACTTTGCACACGATTGTGGAAACTGCGCGTGTGCCACAGAATTCGGCTCAAGCAGCAGAACTGATTGCCCTTACAAGAGCATGCGTGTTGTCTGAAGGAATGAAAGTGAACATATATACGGATAGCCAGTACGCCTTTGGCGTGGCTCATAGTTTTGGGCGATTGTGGAAAGAACGTGGGTTCCTGACTTCGCATGGAGCTAAGATTCAGAATGGCAAGTTGGTGAATGATCTCCTTGAGTCGCTGACCCTACCGTCACAAGTTGCGATTATGAAATGCAGTGCGCACAAGAAAATCACTGATGATGTTGGTCGTGGTAACGCGTTTGCTGATGAAGTTGCGAAAGAAACAGCAAAAGATGTGAAGACTCGAATGTATGTTGCAGGCCCTGCCAGATGGGTTGGTGATGTTGGAATGTGTGAAAACACAATAGAGAGTGTAAAGTCCCTTCAAGCTGAAGCCACAGAGAAAGAGTTGAGCAAGTGGAGATAAAGTATGGGTAAGTTGGATGAGAATGGTGGTTGGATTGATTTGACAGAACATAGGCGATGGTTGTTACCTGATGCATATGTGCTTCCAGTGGTTACTATGGCACATGGAATGGCACATATCAGTATGAAAGGAATCTGTAAGTTGTTGGCTCCAGTATGGCAGAATGCTGGAATTCCCAAGTGTGCAGAGAATGTGGTCAAGAATTGTATGGTATGCTTGAAGTACAACCCTGGTAGGGGAACCCCAACTCCAGCTGGTCATTTTGCGCCTCCATCATATCCATTTGAAGTTTTGCAGTTAGATTTTATCCACATGGAAAGATGCAACAACCTGAAATATGTATTGGTGGTTGTTTGCGCTTTCTCAAAATGGATAGAGGCCTATCCCCTAAAAGACAACACTGCTCTATCCACAGCCAAAGCCCTTGTGAAGGAATTTTTCCCTAGGTTTGGAATGCCAAGAATGGTGTGGAGTGATAATGGGAGTGAATTTGTGGGTAAAGTGATGAAGAATGTGTGTGAGGGACTAGGTATAAAGCAAAAGTTCCACGCTGCAAATCACCCCCAATCAGCTGGATTAGTGGAGCGCTACAATGGCGCTCTAAAACTCAAGCTGGCCAAAATCCAAGCGAGCTCAGGTCTTAAATGGCCTGACGCTCTGCCTCTAGCACTCCTGTCCACCAGAATGACTGTGCATTCACGAGTGGGACTTAGTCCCTACGAGGTCGTTTTTGGCCGCCCGGCCAATGTATGGGGTGTGCCAAGACCGACAAAATTCAGCGAAATCGAGCATCCAGTACTGCTTGATTACTTGTATGATCTGACGGCTAAATTACGTGTTTTACATCAACAGGTGCATGATACTCTTCCTCAGGCCTCTGAAGCTCCTGGACACCCTATCGAACCTGGCACGTGGGTCCTCGTGAAAAATTTCCAGCGCAAGAGCAACGATGAGCCTCGTTGGATCGGCCCTCATCTCGTACTTCTGTCTACAAGATCAGCTGTTCGAGTAAAGGGGAAGAAGAACTGGATCCACGGCGCCCACGTTAAAAGGATCCCTTTGCCTCTGCCGTATGACCAGTGGGTCCAGGAGGGTATCGCTGACTCTGAAACAGACACTGTACCTCGTTTTGTGCCGTTCAGTGATGCACGCATAAAAGAGACAACTTCAGCACAATAGAGTGACGATATTTTGCAAGAAGCTGTGCCACCGTCAATTCGATTGGACACCACAGAGCCTGAACTCTTGTTTCAAGATCAGACAGTACCTGGCCGTTTTCATTATAATCTAAGACCAAGGCCTATGGACAAATAAATATTCTTTTTCTTTTACCTTTTTATTTTTTGATAACCAGAGCTCTCCCATCTGAAGGACTTTCTTGATTTTTGTTTTTCGAACCACCATCCGGGTTCAGCCGCAGGGTCGCGGTGCCAAGACTTTGGGGTACAGGCCGAAGACGTTAGGTCAACGGTTCTGGTTGGTCTAGGGCGTTCCCTCGACTGACAGGCGTACTCCTTAGCAGAAGATACTCACCCGCCGCGAGCGGCACGATTAGAGGATGGAGTTTTTCAAGATGGAGAGACCCGCTGAGGAAATGAACTTTAAAGCAAGAATGTGTAAAATAATGAGGAGCAAACGTTTTGTATTATTATATCTGTTTATACTATGTAGTATGGTAGTGTTTACTGTAGGATTTGTATTCTTCTCCTCTCAAGAGCCCATTGCACCCACTGTACAGCCTATACCTCCTCCTACTGTCTCCTCACACTCTTTTCACCCTCTGCCTGAACACGAACAAGCTAGACGATCAGAATTTGTAAATAACTCGTTTATTCAGCTCCTGCACCAGCACCAACTAGTCATGAATACAACCAATTGCTGTGTGTGTGGTTTAATGCCACATACCATTAATAAGGGTATTCCCTATCTAGTGCTGCCGTTTAGTTACAATGGATCGTCATGGGCATTCCAGACCATGTTTCTCTTCGCATTAGATGCCTACTCCCCGCGACAACCGCGTTCCATCAGACCTAGCACCAATAATAAAGCTTTAATGAAAGGAGTTGCCGATATGAGCAGAGATATCGACACATACTCATCTATACCCAAGAAGGAATTGAGAGCTTATGTAGGGTGGAACGCGACGGGGTATAGTATTAGTCTGGGTGAAAGACAGCAAAGAATCTCATCCCCAATCTGGGTCGTACCCCACATAGGTCGGTTCTGTTTACAAGGTAATGATCAGAATCCAAGAGCTCAACTGGGAAGAAGTGACTGTACTGAAACGTACACTTTTCCGTCACAGTTTTCCCCTGCGTTTTTGGCTGCCAAGGGTACCTATTTTGTCTGCAATGACTGAGCATATACATGGTTGCCCCCTGACTTCTCGGGAACATGTTATATTGCAAATCTGCTACCGCCAACATTTACTGCCGCCTCTGACTATCACAAGACCAGAGTTGTGAGAGGCGTGATTAGTAAGGAGGATACTGCCGGTCAGGAAGCGGGAGATTTCTTTTTGGGTTTCCTGCCGTTTTGGGGACCTATGGTCAATAGTAGGAACCTGAGACAACTGACTCGTGTGGTTGAATCCACTGTTAATTTTACGGCTGGTGCCCTTGGTAATTTAACAGCTGAGCTCCAAGCGGATCGCCTCATGACTTTGCAGAACCGCATGGTTCTAGACGTTATACTTGCAGACCGCGGTGGGGTATGTAAGGTTATCCAATCTAGTTGTTGCATTTTCATACCAGATAACGCTCCAACAGTTTATCAAGCCATCTCCAAACTACATAAAATATCTGAGTCCATACATGTGGATAAAGGAGATTGGTCACTGATGGGGTGGTTCTGGGAACTGATATCTGCCTGGGGTTGGAAAGTTCTGATGGTCATTGGAATGATCTTAGCCATCCTTTTTCTGTTCTGTCTGTGCATACAGTGTGCTCCTGCGATATGTGGCCTGTGTGCTACATTATGTGTAAGGAAACCTGTATCGAGGGACGAGCTAAGTAATAGGATGATGCTACAGCAACATCTCCATGACTTCGTGAATATTGACCTAGACTCGGATTGAAATGAGTATAGTTATTGCCTATGTAAGGGCAAAAGGAGGGTCTGTCGTACTTTGCAATTTGGGACCGCGTAGGAGGCAGGGCCCTACCCCTGTCTATCCCGGTATTAGCGAACCGCGAATGGTCAATGCGGTATGTATAAGTGCTTTGTGTAACGTTTTAGCTATGAATGCACTGTGTATACGTTATTATACATGACTACGTGGGTTCCATCTTAGAGCGGTAGCCATCTTATGGTTGCCCTCACATAGGCTACATATCATGAAGCAAATACGGGCCTTTTAGAGCACATGTGCCTTCCTTTGACTTCTCTGTGACCTGGGCAGCTTGGCTCCGCTGCCCAAGGTCAGTCCGGTCTCACGAGCTCCCCGTCCTCTGGCCACCTGTGATTAGCATCAGGGCTTGACACATCATAAAGCCTTTTCATCCTACACGAGCCTCCAGCTAATCTCTTTCACACCTGACTGTTCCTGCTTTATGGCTTGTTTTCCAAACAGGAGATGCTCATGTTTATTGGGGCCTATCGATATCTGATGTGGGATCTGAGCCTTGCTGGGTAAATAATTGCGGGCTGGCTTAACTGGAATGTGGGATGGTCATCATGACTCTGCCTTTTCGTTTGAAATGTATACACATGAATGGCCATATCATAAAACAAGGAATGTGTGCCTGAAGCAGAATATTTTGTATTTAAGGAGAAGCCCGTTTCTGTAACTTTTAGCAGTCTCCTGAGAACATACACGCTGTTGTACTTCTAGGATACCTGTAATTGGTCTGCAGCCAATAAACTGATCTTTGACTTCACCCAGAAGACTCTGTGTTTCTGTAGGTCTGAAACAGGAAGAACCCGAAGTCATAGGGTGTGTTCCCCTGAACCGCTGGGCTTAAAATTCCCAGTACTTCAAAGCAGCTCCGCTGACCTGGTTCTCTGGCTGTACAGCGGCTCTGCTGCCCTGGTTCTCTGGCTCTAAAGCAGCTCTGCTGACCTGGTTCTCTGGCTGTTGAGCGGATCTGCTGAACTGGTTCTATGGCTCTAGAGCAGCTCTACTGACCTGGTTCTCTGGCTCTACAAGCGCTTTGCTGACCTGGTTCTCTGGCTCTACAGCAGTTCTGCTGACCTGGTTCTCAGGCTCTACAAAGGATCTGCTGAACTGTTTCTCTGACTGTAAAGCAGCTTTTCTGACCTGGTTCTCTAGCTCTACAACGGCTCTGCTGGCCTGGTTCTGTGGCTCTAAAGCAGCTCTGCTGACCTGGTTCTCTGGCTCTATAGCAGCTCTGCTGACCTGGTTCTTTGGCTCTACAGCAGCTCTGCTAACCTGGTTCTGTGGCTCTAACGCAGCTCTGCTGACCCGGTTTCCCTGGCAAAACAGCAGCTCTGCTGACCTGGTTCTTAGGCTCTAGAGCAGCTCTGCTGACCTGGCTCTTTGGCTGTAGAGCAGCTCTGCTGACCTTTTTCTCTGGCTGTACAGCAGCTCTGCTGAGCTGGTTCTCTGGCTCTATAGCGGCTCTGCTGACCTGGTTCTCTGGCTCTAGAGCATCTCTGCTGACCTGGTTCTCTGGCTCAAAAGCAGCTCAGCTGACCTGGTTCTCTGGATGTACAGCGACTCTTCTGACCTGGTTCTCTGGCTCTAGAGCATCTCTGCTGACCTGGTTCTCTGGCTCAAAAGCAGCTCAGCTGACCTGGTTCTCTGGATGTACAGCGACTCTTCTGACCTGGTTCTCTGGCTCTAAAGCAGCTCTGCTGACCTGGTTCTCTGGCTGTAGAGCGGATCTGCTGACCTGGTTCTATGGCTCTACAGCAGCTCTGCTGACCTAGTTCTCTGGCTCTAGAGCAGCTCTACTGACCTGGTTCTCTGGCTCTACAAGGGTTTTGCTGACCTTGTTCTCTGGCACTACAGCAGTTCTGCTGACCTGGTTCTCTGGTTCTACAACGGCTCTGCTGACATGTTTTTCTGGCTGTAAAGCAGCTTTGCAGACCTGGTTCTCTGGCTCTACAACGGCCCTGCTGGCCTGGTTCTGTGGCTCTAAAGGAGCTCTGCTGACCTGGTTCTCTGGCTCTAGAGCGGTTCTGCTGACCTGGTTCTCTGGCTCTAGAGCGGCTCTACTTACCTGGTTCTCTGGCTCTACAGCAGCTCTGCTGACCTTGTTCTCTGGCTCTAGAGCAGCTCCGCTGACCTGGTTCTTAGGCTCTAGAGCAGCTCTGCTGACCTGGTTCTCTGGCTTTAAAGCAGCTCTGCTGACCTGGTTCTCTGGCTCTAGATCAGCTTTGCTGACCTGGTTCTCAGGCTGTACAATGGCTCTGCTGACCTGGTTCTTTGGCTGTTGAGCAGCTCTGCTGACATTTTTCTTTGGCTGTACAGCAGCTCTGCTGACCTAGTTCTCTGGCTCTATAGCGGCTCTGCTGACCTGGTTCTCAGGCTCTAGAGAAGCTCTGCTGACCTGGTTCTCTGGCTCAAAAGCAGCTCAGCTGACCTGTTTCTCTGGATGTACAGCGGCTCTGCTGACCTGGTTCTCTGACTCTAAAGCAGCTCTGCTGACCTGGTTCTCTGGCTGTAGAGCGGATCTGCTGACCTGGTTCTATGGCTTTACAGCAGCTCTGCTGACCTAGTTCTCTGGCTCTAGAGCACCTCTACTGACCTGGCTCTCTGGCTCTACAAGGGCTTTGCTGACCTGGTTCTCTGGCACTACAGCAGTTCTGCTGACCTGGTTCTCTGGCTCTATAGCAGCTCTGCTGACCTGGTTCTTTGGCTCTACAGCAGCTCTGCTAACCTGGTTCTGTGGCTCTAACTCAGTTCTGCTGACCTGGTTTCCCTGGTACTACAGCAGCTCTGCTGACCTGGTTCTTAGGCTCTAGAGCAGCTCTGCTGACCTGGTTCTTTGGCTGTAGAGCAGCTCTGCTGACCTTTTTCTCTGGCTGTACAGCAGCTCTGCTGAGCTGGTTCTCTGGCTCTATAGCGGCTCTGCTGACCTGGTTCTCTGGCTCTAGAGCAGTTCTGCTGAACTGGTTCTCTGGCTCTAGAGCAGCTCTGCTGACCTGCTTCTCTGGCTCTAGTACAGCTTTGCTGACCTGGTTCTCACGCTCTGCAACAGCTCTACTGACCTGGTTCTTTGGCTATAGAGCAGTTCTGCTTACCTTGTTCTCTGGCTATACAGCAGCTCTGCTGACCTGGTTCTCTGGCTCTATAGCAGTTCTGCTGACCTGGTTCTCAGGCTCTAGAGCAGCTCTGCTAACCTGGTTCTCTGGCTCTAAAGCAGCTCCGCTGACCTGGTTCTCTGGCTGTACAGCGGCTCTGCTGCCCTGGTTCTCTGGCTCTAAAGCAGCTCTGCTGACCTGGTTCTCTGGCTGTTGAGCGGATCTGCTGAACTGGTTCTATGGCTCTAGAGCAGCTCTACTGACCTGGTTCTCTGGCTCTACAAGCGCTTTGCTGACCTGGTTCTCTGGCTCTACAGCAGTTCTGCTGACCTGGTTCTCAGGTTCTACAAAGGATCTGCTGAACTGTTTCTCTGACTGTAAAGCAGCTTTGCTGACCTGGTTCTCTAGCTCTACAACGGCTCTGCTGGCCTGGTTCTGTGGCTCTAAAGCAGCTCTGCTGACCTGGTTCTCTGGCTCCATAGCAGCTCTGCTGACCTGGTTCTTTGGCTCTACAGCAGCTCTGCTGACCTGGTTCTTTGGCTGTAGAGCAGCTCTGCTGACCTTTTTCTCTGGCTGTACAGCAGCTCTGCTGAGCTGGTTCTCTGGCTCTATAGCGGCTCTGCTGACCTGGTTCTCTGGCTCTAGAGCATCTCTGCTGACCTGGTTCTCTGGCTCAAAAGCAGCTCAGCTGACCTGGTTCTCTGGATGTACAGCGACTCTTCTGACCTGGATCTCTGGCTCTAGAGCATCTCTGCTGACCTGGTTCTCTGGCTCAAAAGCAGCTCAGCTGACCTGGTTCTCTGGATGTACAGCGGCTCTTCTGACCTGGTTCTCTGGCTCTAAAGCAGCTCTGCTGACCTGGTTCTCTGGCTGTAGAGCGGATCTGCTGACCTGGTTCTATGGCTCTACAGCAGCTCTGCTGACCTAGTTCTCTGGCTCTAGAGCAGCTCTACTGACCTGGTTCTCTGGCTCTACAAGGGCTTTGCTGACCTTGTTCTCTGGCACTACAGCAGTTCTGCTGACCTGGTTCTCTGGTTCTACAACGGCTCTGCTAACCTGGTTCTGTGGCTCTAACGCAGCTCTGCTGACCTGGTTTCCCTGGCACTACAGCAGCTCTGCTGACCTGGTTCTTAGGCTCTAGAGCAGCTCTGCTGACCTGGTTCTTTGGCTGTAGAGCAGCTCTGCTGACCTTTTTCTCTGGCTTTACTGCAGCTCTGCTGAGCTGGTTCTCTGGCTCTACAACGGCTCTGCTAACCTGGTTCTGTGGCTCTAACGCAGCTCTGCTGACCTGGTTTCCCTGGCACTACAGCAGCTCTGCTGACCTGGTTCTTAGGCTCTAGAGCACCTCTGCTGACCTGGTTCTTTGGCTGTAAAGCAGCTCTGCTGACCTTTTTCTCTGGCTGTACAGCAGCTCTGCTGAGCTGGTTCTCTGGCTCTATAGTGGCTCTGCTGACCTGGTTCTCTGGCTCTAGAGCATCTCTGCTGACCTGGTTCTCTGGCTCAAAAGCAGCTCAGCTGACCTGGTTCTCTGGATGTACAGCGACTCGTCTGACCTGGATCTCTGGCTCTAGAGCATCTCTGCTGACCTGGTTCTCTGGCTCAAAAGCAGCTCAGCTGACCTGGTTCTCTGGATGTACAGCGACTCTTCTGACCTGGTTCTCTGGCTCTAAAGCAGCTCTGCTGACCTGGTTCTGTGGCTGTAGAGCGGATCTGCTGACCTGGTTCTATGGCTATACAGCAGCTCTGCTGACCTAGTTCTCTGGCTCTAGAGCAGCTCTACTGACCTGGTTCTCTGGCTCTACAAGGGCTTTGCTGTCCTTGTTCTCTGGCACTACAGCAGTTCTGCTGACCTGGTTCTCTGGTTCTACAACGGCTCTGCTGACATGTTTTTCTGGCTGTAAAGCAGCTTTGCAGACCTGGTTCTCTGGCTCTACAACGGCCTTGCTGGCCTGGTTCTGTGGCTCTAAAGGAGCTCTGCTGACCTGGTTCTCTGGCTCTAGAGCGGTTCTGCTGACCTGGTTCTCTGACTCTACAGCAGCTCTGCTGACCTGGTTCTCTGGCTCTAGAGCGGCTCTACTCACCTGGTTCTCTGGCTCTACAGCAGCTCTGCTGACCTTGTTCTCTGGCTCTAGAGCAGCTCCGCTGACCTGGTTCTTAGGCTCTAGAGCAGCTCTGCTGACCTGGTTCTCTGGCTTTAAAGCAGCTCTGCTGACCTGGTTCTCTGGCTCTAGATCGGCTTTGCTGACCTGGTTCTCAGGCTGTACAACGGCTCTGCTGACCTGGTTCTTTGGCTGTTGAGCAGCTCTGCTGACCTTTTTCTTTGGCTGTACAGCAGCTCTGCTGACCTAATTCTCTGGCTCTATAGCGGCTCTGCTGACCTGGTTCTTTGGCTCTACAGCAGCTCTGCTAACCTGGTTCTGTGGCTCTAAAGCAGCTCTGCTGACCTGGTTTCCCTGGCACTACAGCAGCTCTGCTGACCTGGTTCTCTGGCTCTATAGCAGCTCTGCTGACCTGGTTCTTTGGCTCTACAGCAGCTCTGCTAACCTGGTTCTGTGGCTCTAACGCAGCTCTGCTGACCTGGTTTCCCTGGCACTACAGCAGCTCTGCTGACCTGGTTCTTAGGCTCTAGAGCAGCTCTGCTGACCTGGTTCTTTGGCTGTAGAGCAGCTCTGCTGACCTTTTTCTCTGGCTGTACAGCAGCTCTGCTGAGCTGGTTCTCTGGCTCTATAGCGGCTCTGCTGACCTGGTTCTCTGGCTCTAGAGCATCTCTGCTGACCTGCTTCTCTGGCTCTACAGCAGTTCTGCTGAACTGGTTCTCTGGCTGTAAAGCAGCTCTGCTGACCTGGTTCTCTGGCTCTAGAGCAGCTCTGCTGACCTGCTTCTCTGGCTCTAAAGCAGCTCTGCTGACCTGGTTCTGTGGCTGTAGAGCGGATCTGCTGACCTGGTTCTATGGCTATACAGCAGCTCTGCTGACCTAGTTCTCTGGCTCTAGAGCAGCTCTACTGACCTGGTTCTCTGGCTCTACAAGGGCTTTGCTGTCCTTGTTCTCTGGCACTACAGCAGTTCTGCTGACCTGGTTCTCTGGTTCTACAACGGCTCTGCTGACATGTTTTTCTGGCTGTAAAGCAGCTTTGCAGACCTGGTTCTCTGGCTCTACAACGGCCTTGCTGGCCTGGTTCTGTGGCTCTAAAGGAGCTCTGCTGACCTGGTTCTCTGGCTCTAGAGCGGTTCTGCTGACCTGGTTCTCTGACTCTACAGCAGCTCTGCTGACCTGGTTCTCTGGCTCTAGAGCGGCTCTACTCACCTGGTTCTCTGGCTCTACAGCAGCTCTGCTGACCTTGTTCTCTGGCTCTAGAGCAGCTCCGCTGACCTGGTTCTTAGGCTCTAGAGCAGCTCTGCTGACCTGGTTCTCTGGCTTTAAAGCAGCTCTGCTGACCTGGTTCTCTGGCTCTAGATCGGCTTTGCTGACCTGGTTCTCAGGCTGTACAACGGCTCTGCTGACCTGGTTCTTTGGCTGTTGAGCAGCTCTGCTGACCTTTTTCTTTGGCTGTACAGCAGCTCTGCTGACCTAATTCTCTGGCTCTATAGCGGCTCTGCTGACCTGGTTCTTTGGCTCTACAGCAGCTCTGCTAACCTGGTTCTGTGGCTCTAAAGCAGCTCTGCTGACCTGGTTTCCCTGGCACTACAGCAGCTCTGCTGACCTGGTTCTCTGGCTCTATAGCAGCTCTGCTGACCTGGTTCTTTGGCTCTACAGCAGCTCTGCTAACCTGGTTCTGTGGCTCTAACGCAGCTCTGCTGACCTGGTTTCCCTGGCACTACAGCAGCTCTGCTGACCTGGTTCTTAGGCTCTAGAGCAGCTCTGCTGACCTGGTTCTTTGGCTGTAGAGCAGCTCTGCTGACCTTTTTCTCTGGCTGTACAGCAGCTCTGCTGAGCTGGTTCTCTGGCTCTATAGCGGCTCTGCTGACCTGGTTCTCTGGCTCTAGAGCATCTCTGCTGACCTGCTTCTCTGGCTCTACAGCAGTTCTGCTGAACTGGTTCTCTGGCTGTAAAGCAGCTCTGCTGACCTGGTTCTCTGGCTCTAGAGCAGCTCTGCTGACCTGCTTCTCTGGCTCTAGAACAGCTTTGCTGACCTGGTTTTCACGCTATGCAACGGCTCTACTGACCTGGTTCTTTGGCTATAGAGCGGTTCTGCTGACCTTGTTCTCTGGCTATATAGCAGCTCTGCTGACCTGGTTCTCTGGCTCTATAGCAGTTCTGCTGACCTGGATCTCAGGCTCTAGAGCAGCTCTGCTAACCTGGTTCTCTGGCTCTAAAGCAGCTCCGCTGATCTGGTTCTCTGGCTCTACAAGCGCTTTGCTGACCTGGTTCTCTGGCTCTACAGCAGTTCTGCTGACCTGGTTCTCAGGCTCTACAAAGGATCTGCTGAACTGTTTCTCTGACTGTAAAGCAGCTTTGCTGACCTGGTTCTCTAGCTCTACAAGCGCTCTGCTGGCCTGGTTCTGTGGCTCTAAAGCAGCTCTGCTGACCTAGTTCTCTGGCTCTATAGCAGCTCTGCTGACCTGGTTCTTTGGCTCTACAGCAGCTCTGCTAACCTGGTTCTGTGGCTCTAACGCAGCTCTGCTGACCTGGTTTCCCTGGCACTACAGCAGCTCTGCTGACCTGGTTCTTAGGCTCTAGAGCAGCTCTGCTGACCTGGTTCTTTGGCTGTAGAGCAGCTCTGCTGACCTTTTTCTCTGGCTGTACAGCAGCTCTGCTGAGCTGGTTCTCTGGCTCTATAGCGGCTCTGCTGACCTGGTTCTCTGGCTCTACAGCATCTCTGCTGACCTGGTACTCTGGCTCAAAAGCAGCTCAGCTGACCTGGTTCTCTGGATGTACAGCGACTCTTCTGACCTGGTTCTCTGGCTCTAGAGCATCTCTGCTGACCTGGTTCTCTGGCTCAAAAGCAGCTCAGCTGACCTGGTTCTCTGGATGTACAGCGACTCTTCTGACCTGGTTCTCTGGCTCTAAAGCAGCTCTGCTGACCTGGTTCTCTGGCTGTAGAGCGGATCTGCTGACCTGGTTCTATGGCTATACAGCAGCTCTGCTGACCTAGTTCTCTGGCTCTAGAGCAGCTCTACTGACCTGGTTCTCTGGCTCTACAAGGGCTTTGCTGACCTTGTTCTCTGGCAATACAGCAGTTCTGCTGACCTGGTTCTCTGGTTCTACAACGGCTCTGCTGATATGTTTTTCTGGCTGTAAAGCAGCTTTGCAGACCTGGTTCTCTGGCTCTACAACGGCCCTGCTGGCCTGGTTCTGTGGCTCTAAAGGAGCTCTGCTGACCTGGTTCTCTGACTCTAGAGCGGTTCTGCTGACCTGGTTCTCTGACTCTACAGCAGCTCTGCTGACCTGGTTCTCTGGCTCTAGAGCGGCTCTACTCACCTGGTTCTCTGGCTCTACAGCAGCTCTGCTGACCTTGTTCTCTGGCTCTAGAGCAGCTCCGCTGACCTGGTTCTTAGGCTCTAGAGCAGCTCTGCTGACCTGGTTCTCTGGCTTTAAAGCAGCTCTGCTGAGCTGGTTCTCTAGCTCTAGATCAGCTTTGCTGACCTGGTTCTCAGGCTGTACAACGGCTCTGCTGACCTGGTTCTTTGGCTGTTGAGCAGCTCTGCTCACCTTTTTCTTTGGCTGTACAGCAGCTCTGCTGACCTAGTTCTCTGGCTCTATAGCGGCTCTGCTGACCTGGTTCTCAGGCTCTAGAGAAGCTCTGCTGACCTGGTTCTCTGGCTCAAAAGCAGCTCAGCTGACCTGTTTCTCTGGATGTACAGCGGCTCTGCTGACCTGGTTCTCTGGCTCTAAAGCAGCTCTGCCGACCTGGTTCTCTGGCTGTAGAGTGGATCTGCTGACCTGGTTCTATGGCTCTACAGCAGCTCTGCTGACCTAGTTCTCTGGCTCTAGAGCACCTCTACTGACCTGGCTCTCTGGCTCTACAAGGGCTTTGCTGACCTGGTTCTCTGGCACTACAGCAGTTCTGCTGACCTGGTTCTCTGGCTCTATAGCAGCTCTGCTGACCTGGTTCTTTGGCTCTACAGCAGCTCTGCTAACCTGGTTCTGTGGCTCTAACGCAGCTCTGCTGACCTGGTTTCCCTGGCACTACAGCAGCTCTGCTGACCTGGTTCTTAGGCTCTAGAGCAGCTCTGCTGACCTGGTTCTTTGGCTGTAGAGCAGCTCTGCTGACCTTTTTCTCTGGCTGTACAGCAGCTCTGCTGAGCTGGTTCTCTGGCTCTATAGCGGCTCTGCTGACCTGGTTCTCTGGCTCTAGAGCATCTCTGCTGACCTGGTTCTCTGGTTCTACAGCATTTCTGCTGAACTGGTTCTCTGGCTGTAAAGCAGCTCTGCTGACCTGGTTCTCTGGCTCTAGAGCAGCTCTGCTGACCTGGTTCTCTGGCTCTAGAACAGCTTTGCTGACCTGGTTCTCACGCTATGCAACGGCTCTACTGACCTGGTTCTTTGGCTATAGAGCAGTTCTGCTGACCTTGTTCTCTGGCAATACAGTAGCTCTGCTGACCTGGTTCTCTGGCTCTATAGCAGTTCTGCTGACCTGGTTCTCAGGCTCTAGAGCAGCTCTGCTAACCTGGTTCTCTGGCTCTAAAGCAGCTCCGCTGACCTGGTTCTCTGGCTGTACAGCGGCTCTGCTGCCCTGGTTCTCTGGCTCTAAAGCAGCTCTGCTGACCTGGTTCTCTGGCTGTTGAGCGGATCTGCTGAACTGGTTCTATGGCTCTAGAGCAGCTCTACTGACCTGGTTCTCTGGCTCTACAAGCGCTTTGCTGACCTGGTTCTCTGGCTCTACAGCAGTTCTGCTGACCTGGTTCTCAGGCTCTACAAAGGATCTGCTGAACTGTTTCTCTGACTGTAAAGCAGCTTTGCTGACCTGGTTCTCTATCTCTACAACGGCTCTGCTGGCCTGGTTCTGTGGCTCTAAAGCAGCTCTGCTGACCTGGTTCTCTGGCTCTATAGCAGCTCTGCTGACCTGGTTCTTTGGCTCAACAGCAGCTCTGCTAACCTGGTTCTGTGGCTCTAACGCAGCTCTGCTGACCTGGTTTCCCTGGCACTACAGCAGCTCTGCTGACCTGGTTCTTAGGCTCTAGAGCAGCTCTGCTGACCTGGTTCTTTGGCTGTAGAGCAGCTCTGCTGACCTTTTTCTCTGGCTGTACAGCAGCTCTGCTGAGCTGGTTCTCTGGCTCTATAGCGGCTCTGCTGACCTGGTTCTCTGGCTCTAGAGCATCTCTGCTGACCTGGTTCTCTGGCTCAAAAGCAGCTCAGCTGACCTGGTTCTCTGGATGTACAGCGACTCTTCTGACCTGGTTCTCTGGCTCTAGAGCATCTCTGCTGACCTGGTTCTCTGGCTCAAAAGCAGCTCAGCTGACCTGGTTCTCTGGATGTACAGCGACTCTTCTGACCTGGTTCTCTGGCTCTAAAGCAGCTCTGCTGACCTGGTTCTCTGGCTGTAGAGCGGATCTGCTGACCTGGTTCTATGGCTCTTCAGCAGCTCTGCTGACCTAGTTCTCTGGCTCTAGAGCAGCTCTACTGACCTGGTTCTCTGGCTCTACAAGGGCTTTGCTGACCTTGTTCTCTGGCACTACAGCAGTTCTGCTGACCTGGTTCTCTGGTTCTACAACGGCTCTGCTGACATATTTTTCTGGCTGTAAAGCAGCTTTGCAGACCTGGTTCTCTGGCTCTACAACGGCCCTGCTGGCCTGGTTCTGTGGCTCTAAAGGAGCTCTGCTGACCTGGTGCTCTGGCTCTAGAGCGGTTCTGCTGACCTGGTTCTCTGACTCTACAGCAGCTCTGCTGACCTGGTTCTCTGGCTCTAGAGCGGCTCTACTCACCTGGTTCTCTGGCTCTACAGCAGCTCTGCTGACCTTGTTCTCTGGCTCTAGAGCAGCTCCGCTGACCTGGTTCTTAGGCTCTAGAGCAGCTCTGCTGACCTGGTTCTCTGGCTCTAGATCAGCTTTGCTGACCTGGTTCTCAGGCTGTACAATGGCTCTGCTGACCTGGTTCTTTGGCTGTTGAGCAGCTCTGCTGACCTTTTTCTTTGGCTGTACAGCAGCTCTGCTGACCTAGTTCTCTGGCTCTATAGCGGCTCTGCTGAACTGGTTCTCAGGCTCTAGAGAAGCTCTGCTGACCTGGTTCTCTGGCTCAAAAGCAGCTCAGCTGACCTGTTTCTCTGGATGTACAGCGGATCTGCTGACCTGGTTTTCTGGCTCTAAAGCAGCTCTGCTGACCTGGTTCTCTGGCTGTAGAGCGGATCTGCTGACCTGGTTCTATGGCTCCACAGCAGCTCTGCTGACCTAGTTCTCTGGCTCTAGAGCACCTCTACTGACCTGGCTCTCTGGCTCTACAAGGGCTTTGCTGACCTGGTTCTCTGGCACTACAGCAGTTCTGCTGACCTGGTTCTCTGGCTCTACAACGGCTCTGCTGAGATGTTTTTCTGGCTGTAAAGCAGCTTTGTTGACCTGGTTCTCTGGCTCTACAACGGCTCTGCTGGCCTGGTTCTGTGGCTCTAAAGGAGCTCTGCTGACCTGGTTCTCTGGCACTAGAGCGACTCTGCTGACCTGGTTCTCGACTCTACAGCAGCTCTGCTGACGTGGTTCTCTGGCACTAGAGCGGCTCTGCTGACCTGGTTCTCTGGCTCTAAAGCAGCTCTGCTGACCTGGTTCTCTGGCGCAAGAGCGGCTCTGTGGACCAGGTTCTCTGGCTCTACAGCAGCTCTGCTGACCTGGTTCTCTGGCTCTACAGCAGCTCTGTTGACCTGGTTCTCTAGCTCTAAAGCAGCTCTGCTGACCTGGTTCTCTGGCTCTAGAGCAGCTCTGCTAACCTGGTTCTCTGGCTCTAAAGCAGCTCCGCTGATCTGGTTCTCTGGCTGTACAGCGGCTCTGCTGCCCTGGTTCTCTGGCTCTAAAGCAGCTCTGCTGACCTGGTTCTCTGGCTGTTGAGCGGATCTGCTGAACTGGTTCTATGGCTCTAGAGCAGCTCTACTGACCTGGTTCTCTGGCTCTACAAGCGCTTTGCTGACCTGGTTCTCTGGCTCTACAGCAGTTCTGCTGACCTGGTTCTCAGGCTCTACAAAGGATCTGCTGAACTGTTTCTCTGACTGTAAAGCAGCTTTGCTGACCTGGTTCTCTAGCTCTATAGCAGCTCTGCTGACCTGGTTCTCTGGCTCTATAGCAGCTCTGCTGACCTGGTTCTTTGGCTCTACAGCAGCTCTGCTAACCTGGTTCTGTGGCTCTAACGCAGCTCTGCTGACCTGGTTTCCCTGGCACTACAGCAGCTCTGCTGACCTGGTTCTTAGGCTCTAGAGCAGCTCTGCTGACCTGGTTCTTTGGCTGTAGAGCAGCTCTGCTGACCTTTTTCTCTGGCTGTACAGCAGCTCTGCTGAGCTGGTTCTCTGGCTCTATAGCGGCTCTGCTGACCTGGTTCTCTGGCTCTACAGCATCTCTGCTGACCTGGTTCTCTGGCTCAAAAGCAGCTCAGCTGACCTGGTTCTCTGGATGTACAGCGACTCTTCTGACCTGGTTCTCTGGCTCTAGAGCATCTCTGCTGACCTGGTTCTCTGGCTCAAAAGCAGCTCAGCTGACCTGGTTCTCTGGATGTACAGCGACTCTTCTGACCTGGTTCTCTGGCTCTAAAGCAGCTCTGCTGACCTGGTTCTCTGGCTGTAGAGCGGATCTGCTGACCTGGCTCTATGGCTCTACAGCAGCTCTGCTGACCTAGTTCTCTGGCTCTAGAGCAGCTCTACTGACCTGGTTCTCTGGCTCTACAAGGGCTTTGCTGACCTTGTTCTCTGGCAATACAGCAGTTCTGCTGACCTGGTTCTCTGGTTCTACAACGGCTCTGCTGATATGTTTTTCTGGCTGTAAAGCAGCTTTGCAGACCTGGTTCTCTGGCTCTACAACGGCCCTGCTGGACTGGTTCTGTGGCTCTAAAGGAGCTCTGCTGACCTGGTTCTCTGGCTCTAGAGCGGTTCTGCTGACCTGGTTCTCTGACTCTACAGCAGCTCTGCTGACCTGGTTCTCTGGCTCTAGAGCGGCTCTACTCACCTGGTTCTCTGGCTCTACAGTAGCTCTGCTGACCTTGTTCTCTGGCTCTAGAGCAGCTCCGCTGACCTGGTTCTTAGGCTCTAGAGCAGCTCTGCTGACCTGGTTCTCTGGCTTTAAAGCAGCTCTGCTGAGCTGGTTCTCTAGCTCTAGATCAGCTTTGCTGACCTGGTTCTCAGGCTGTACAACGGCTCTGCTGACCTGGTTCTTTGGCTGTTGAGCAGCTCTGCTGACCTTTTTCTTTGGCTGTACAGCAGCTCTGCTGACCTAGTTCTCTGGCTCTATAGCGGCTCTGCTGACCTGGTTCTCAGGCTCTAGAGAAGGTCTGCTGACCTGGTTCTCTGGCTAAAAAGTAGCTCAGCTGACCTGTTTCTCTGGATGTACAGCGGCTCTGCTGACCTGGTTCTCTGGCTCTAAAGCAGCTCTGCTGACCTGGTTCTCTGGCTGTAGAGCGGATCTGCTGACCTGGTTCTCTGGCACTACAGCAGTTCTGCTGACCTGGTTCTCTGGCTCTATAGCAGCTCTGCTGACCTGGTTCTTTGGCTCTACAGCAGCTCTGCTAACCTGGTTCTGTGGCTCTAACGCAGCTCTGCTGACCTGGTTTCCCTGGCACTACAGCAGCTCTGCTGACCTGGTTCTTAGGCTCTAGAGCAGCTCTGCTGACCTGGTTCTTTGGCTGTAGAGCAGCTCTGCTGACCTTTTTCTCTGGCTGTACAGCAGCTCTGCTGAGCTGGTTCTCTGGCTCTATAGCGGCTCTGCTGACCTGGTTCTCTGGCTCTAGAGCATCTCTGCTGACCTGGTTCTCTGGCTCTACAGCAGTTCTGCTGAACTGGTTCTCTGGCTGTAAAGCAGCTCTGCTGACCTGGTTCTCTGGCTCTAGAGCAGCTCTGCTGACCTGGTTCTCTTGCTCTAGAACAGCTTTGCTGACCTGGTTCTCACGCTATGCAACGGCTCTACTGACCTGGTTCTTTGGCTATAGAGCAGTTCTGCTGACCTTGTTCTCTGGCAATACAGCAGCTCTGCTGACCTGGTTCTCTGGCTCTATAGCAGTTCTGCTGACCTGGTTCTCAGGCTCTAGAGCAGCTCTGCTAACCTGGTTCTCTGGCTCTAAAGCAGCTCCGCTGACCTGGTTCTCTGGCTGTACAGCGGCTCTGCTGCCCTGGTTCTCTGGCTCTAAAGCAGCTCTGCTGACCTGGTTCTCTGGCTGTTGAGCGGATCTGCTGAACTGGTTCTATGGCTCTAGAGCAGCTCTACTGACCTGGTTCTCTGGCTCTACAAGTGCTTTGCTGACCTGGTTCTCTGGCTCTACAGCAGTTCTGCTGACCTGGTTCTCAGGCTCTACAAAGGATCTGCTGAACTGTTTCTCTGACTGTAAAGCAGCTTTGCTGACCTGGTTCTCTAGCTCTACAACGGCTCTGCTGGCCTGGTTCTGTGGCTCTAAAGCAGCTCTGCTGACCTGGTTCTCTGGCTCTATAGCAGCTCTGCTGACCTGGTTCTTTGGCTCAACAGCAGCTCTGCTAACCTGGTTCTGTGGCTCTAACGCAGCTCTGCTGACCTGGTTTCCCTGGCACTACAGCAGCTCTGCTGACCTGGTTCTTAGGCTCTAGAGCAGCTCTGCTGACCTGGTTCTTTGGCTGTAGAGCAGCTCTGCTGACCTTTTTCTCTGGCTGTACAGCAGCTCTGCTGAGCTGGTTCTCTGGCTCTATAGCGGCTCTGCTGACCTGGTTCTCTGGCTCTAGAGCATCTCTGCTGACCTGGTTCTCTGGCTCAAAAGCAGCTCAGCTGACCTGGTTCTCTGGATGTACAGCGACTCTTCTGACCTGGTTCTCTGGCTCTAAAGCAGCTCTGCTGACCTGGTTCTCTGGCTGTAGAGCGGATCTGCTGACCTGGTTCTATGGCTCTACAGCAGCTCTGCTGACCTAGTTCTCTGACTCTAGAGCAGCTCTACTGACCTGGTTCTCTGGCTCTACAAGGGCTTTGCTGACCTTGTTCTCTGGCACTACAGCAGTTCTGCTGACCTGGTTCTCTGGTTATACAACGGCTCTGCTGACATATTTTTCTGGCTGTAAAGCAGCTTTGCAGACCTGGTTCTCTGGCTCTACAACGGCCCTGCTGGCCTGGTTCTGTGGCTCTAAAGGAGCTCTGCTGACCTGGTTCTCTGGCTCTAGAGCGGTTCTGCTGACCTGGTTCTCTGACTCTACAGCAGCTCTGCTGACCTGGTTCTCTGGCTCTAGAGCGGCTCTACTCACCTGGTTCTCTGGCTCTACAGCAGCTCTGCTGACCTTGTTCTCTGGCTCTAGAGCAGCTCCGCTGACCTGGTTCTTAGGCTCTAGAGCAGCTCTGCTGACCTGGTTCTCTGGCTCTAGATCAGCTTTGCTGACCTGGTTCTCAGGCTGTACAACGGCCCTGCTGACCTGGTTCTTTGGCTGTTGAGTAGCTCTGCTGACCTTTTTCTTTGGCTGTACAGCAGCTCTGCTGACCTAGTTCTCTGGCTCTATAGCGGCTCTGCTGAACTGGTTCTCAGGCTCTAGAGAAGCTCTGCTGACCTGGTTCTCTGGCTGTAGAACGGATCTGCTGACCTGGTTCTATGGCTCTACAGCAGCTCTGCTGACCTAGTTCTCTGGCTCTAGAGCACCTCTACTGACCTGGCTCTCTGGCTCTACAAGGGCTTTGCTGACCTGGTTCTCTGGCACTACAGCAGTTCTGCTGACCTGGTTCTCTGGCTCTACAACGGCTCTGCTGAGATGTTTTTCTGGCTGTAAAGCAGCTTTGTTGACCTGGTTCTCTGGCTCTACAACGGCTCTGCTGGCCTGGTTCTGTGGCTCTAAAGGAGCTCTGCTGACCTGGTTCTCTGGCACTAGAGCGACTCTGCTGACCTGGTTCTCGACTCTACAGCAGCTCTGCTGACGTGGTTCTCTGGCACTAGAGCGGCTCTGCTGACCTGGTTCTCTGGCTCTAAAGCAGCTCTGCTGACCTGGTTCTCTGGCTCTAGAGCGGTTCTGCTGACCAGGTTCTCTGGCTCTACAGCAGCTCTGCTGACCTGGTTCTCTGGCTCTACAGCAGCTCTGTTGACCTGGTTCTCTAGCTGTAAAGCAGCTCTGCTGACCTGGTTCTCTGGCTCTGGAGCAGCTCTGCTGACTTGGTTCTCTGGCTCTAGAACAGTTTCCTGACCTGGTTCTCAGGCTGTGCAACGGCTCTACTGACCTGGTTCTTTGGCTATAGAGCAGCTCTGCTGACCTTGTTCTCTGGCTGTACAGCAGCTCTGCTGACCTGGTTCTCTAGCTCTATAGCAGCTCTGCTGACCTGGTTCTCTGGCTCTACAGCGGCTCTGCTGACCTGGTTCTCTGGGTCTACAGCGGCTCTGCTGACCTGCTTCTCGTTCTCTACAGCGACTCTGCTGGCCTGGTTCTCTGGCTCTACAGCGACTCTGCTGACCTGGTTCTCTGCCTCTAAAGCAGCTCTGTTGACCTGGTTCTCTGGCTTTACAGCAGCTCTGCCTACCTGGTTCTCTGGCTCTATAGCGGCTCTGCTGACCTGGTTCTCAGGCTCTAGAGCAGCTCTGCTGATCTGGCTCTCTGGCTCTCAAGCAGCTCCGCTGACCTGTTTCTCTGGCTGTACAGCGGCTCTGCTGACCTGGTTCTCTGGCTCTAAAGAAGCTCTGCTGGCCTGGTTCTCTGGCTGTAGAGCGGAACTGCTGACCTGGTTCTATGGCTCTACAGCAGCTCTGCTGACCTAGTTCTCTAGCTCTAGAGCAGCTCTACTGACCTGGTTCTCTGTCTCTTCAAGGGCTTTGCTGACCTGGTTCTCTGGCTCTACAGCAGTTCTGCTGACCTGGTTCTCTGGCTGTAAAGCAGCTCTGCTGACCTGGTTCTCTGGCTCTAGAGCAGCTCTGCTGACCTGGTTCTCTGGCTCTAGAACAGCTTTGCTGACCTGGTTCTCACGCTATGCAACGGCTCTACTGACCTGGTTCTTTGGCTATAGAGCAGTTCTGCTGACCTTGTTCTCTGGCTATACAGCAGCTCTGCTGACCTGGTTCTCTGGCTCTATAGCAGTTCTGCTGACCTGGTTCTCAGGCTCTAGAGAAGCTTTGCTCACCTGGTTCTCTGGCTCTAAAGCAGCTCCGCTGACCTGGTTCTCTGGCTGTACAGCGGCTCTGCTGACCTGGTTCTCTGGCTGTACAGCGGCTCTGCTGACCTGGTTCTCTGGCTGTTGAGCGGATCTGCTGAACTGGTTCTATGGCTCTAGAGCAGCTCTACTGACCTGGTTCTCTGGCTGTACAAGTGCTTTGCTGACCTGGTTCTTAGGCTCTAGAGCAGCTCTGCTGACCTGGTTCTCTGGCTCTAGATCAGCTTTGCTGACCTGGTTCTCAGGCTGTACAACGGCCCTGCTGACCTGGTTCTTTGGCTGTTGAGTAGCTCTGCTGACCTTTTTCTTTGGCTGTACAGCAGCTCTGCTGACCTAGTTCTCTGGCTCTATAGCGGCTCTGCTGAACTGGTTCTCAGGCTCTAGAGAAGCTCTGCTGACCTGGTTCTCTGGCTGTAGAACGGATCTGCTGACCTGGTTCTATGGCTCTACAGCAGCTCTGCTGACCTAGTTCTCTGGCTCTAGAGCACCTCTACTGACCTGGCTCTCTGGCTCTACAAGGGCTTTGCTGACCTGGTTCTCTGGCACTACAGCAGTTCTGCTGACCTGGTTCTCTGGCTCTACAACGGCTCTGCTGAGATGTTTTTCTGGCTGTAAAGCAGCTTTGTTGACCTGGTTCTCTGGCTCTACAACGGCTCTGCTGGCCTGGTTCTGTGGCTCTAAAGGAGCTCTGCTGACCTGGTTCTCTGGCACTAGAGCGACTCTGCTGACCTGGTTCTCGACTCTACAGCAGCTCTGCTGACGTGGTTCTCTGGCACTAGAGCGGCTCTGCTGACCTGGTTCTCTGGCTCTAAAGCAGCTCTGCTGACCTGGTTCTCTGGCTCTAGAGCGGTTCTGCTGACCAGGTTCTCTGGCTCTACAGCAGCTCTGCTGACCTGGTTCTCTGGCTCTACAGCAGCTCTGTTGACCTGGTTCTCTAGCTGTAAAGCAGCTCTGCTGACCTGGTTCTCTGGCTCTGGAGCAGCTCTGCTGACTTGGTTCTCTGGCTCTAGAACAGTTTCCTGACCTGGTTCTCAGGCTGTGCAACGGCTCTACTGACCTGGTTCTTTGGCTATAGAGCAGCTCTGCTGACCTTGTTCTCTGGCTGTACAGCAGCTCTGCTGACCTGGTTCTCTAGCTCTATAGCAGCTCTGCTGACCTGGTTCTCTGGCTCTACAGCGGCTCTGCTGACCTGGTTCTCTGGGTCTACAGCGGCTCTGCTGACCTGCTTCTCGTTCTCTACAGCGACTCTGCTGGCCTGGTTCTCTGGCTCTACAGCGACTCTGCTGACCTGGTTCTCTGCCTCTAAAGCAGCTCTGTTGACCTGGTTCTCTGGCTTTACAGCAGCTCTGCCTACCTGGTTCTCTGGCTCTATAGCGGCTCTGCTGACCTGGTTCTCAGGCTCTAGAGCAGCTCTGCTGATCTGGCTCTCTGGCTCTCAAGCAGCTCCGCTGACCTGTTTCTCTGGCTGTACAGCGGCTCTGCTGACCTGGTTCTCTGGCTCTAAAGAAGCTCTGCTGGCCTGGTTCTCTGGCTGTAGAGCGGAACTGCTGACCTGGTTCTATGGCTCTACAGCAGCTCTGCTGACCTAGTTCTCTAGCTCTAGAGCAGCTCTACTGACCTGGTTCTCTGTCTCTTCAAGGGCTTTGCTGACCTGGTTCTCTGGCTCTACAGCAGTTCTGCTGACCTGGTTCTCTGGCTGTAAAGCAGCTCTGCTGACCTGGTTCTCTGGCTCTAGAGCAGCTCTGCTGACCTGGTTCTCTGGCTCTAGAACAGCTTTGCTGACCTGGTTCTCACGCTATGCAACGGCTCTACTGACCTGGTTCTTTGGCTATAGAGCAGTTCTGCTGACCTTGTTCTCTGGCTATACAGCAGCTCTGCTGACCTGGTTCTCTGGCTCTATAGCAGTTCTGCTGACCTGGTTCTCAGGCTCTAGAGAAGCTTTGCTCACCTGGTTCTCTGGCTCTAAAGCAGCTCCGCTGACCTGGTTCTCTGGCTGTACAGCGGCTCTGCTGACCTGGTTCTCTGGCTGTACAGCGGCTCTGCTGACCTGGTTCTCTGGCTGTTGAGCGGATCTGCTGAACTGGTTCTATGGCTCTAGAGCAGCTCTACTGACCTGGTTCTCTGGCTGTACAAGTGCTTTGCTGACCTGGTTCTCTGGCTCTACAGCAGTTCTGCTGACTTGGTTCTCAGGCTCTACAACGGATCTGCTGAACTGTTTCTCTGACTGTAAAGCAGCTTTGCTGACCTGGTTCTCTAGCTCTACAACGGCTCTGCTGGCCTGGTTCTCTGGCTCTAAACCAGCTCTGCTGACCTGGTTCTCTGGCTCCCTAGCAGCTCTGCTGACCTGGTTCTTTGGCTCTACAGCAGCTCTGCTAACCTGGTTTCCCTGGCATTACAGCAGCTCTGCTGACCTGGTTCTTAGGCTCTAGAGCAGCTCTGCTGACCTGGTTCTCTGGATTTAAAGCAGCTCTGCTGTGAGAAGTTGGCCTGGCATATGCTGGTCACTAGTTATAGTGGTCACCTTGCACCAGTCCAATTCGACTCTTGGTAGATAGGTTTGAAGACAACCTTTTAAAGAAAGCTATCCTAGTGGTAGCTGTGGAGAGCAGCCTTCAGGCTAAGTCTCTGAGGAATGTAAAGCAGCTTGTTTTACCTTACAATCTCTTGAATTACCAAATGAAAAGACACCACACAGGTATATATATCAAATATATATGTATTTATTTCTAAATATACTCTTTTAATCTCTTTATGAGATTAGCGCCAGGTAAACATTCAAAAGATCAACAGTTCTCAATAAATTAAGCACAAATATGGCTGTAGCCCTAGGGGCGTACCAGACCATATACTAAAATAATGGGTTAACAAACTCGACTTGCAAAAGTAAGAGGCCTAGGGCCTTGGGAATCGCTGGGGCTTCACTTCTGCAGTGTTAGCAGGTAAGTAATCAGCCCACAGGAGAAGCGTGCAGTATCTAAACACACACGCGGGTTTCCAATGCGTTTCAATGGCAAATGTCGCGGTTTGTATTTTACAGTTCTAGGGCACTTCGGAGTGGACAACAAGCAAACAACCTACAGGGTAAGGACTTCGAGAGCCAATGCACACTTGGGCACCGTAATTCAAGAGTTACCTCACCCATGGAAGCCGGGTGCATACGTGTCCTTTGGTGTCGGGTCGCGATGCTGTTTTCAATGGAGATCGCTGAAGACTTGCTGCTTGTGTCGTCGAGAGAAGTGTCCGCTGGAATCCGAAGATGGATTGGAGTTGCAGAAGACCTAGAAATTGAGGGGACAGAGTTCAATGTCACTTGCCAGTGACCGGTGGCCAGCAAGATGGATGACCACAGCTGTCGCGTCTCTTCAGGTCGCTGATGTCGTTTTGTCTCTTCACTCACGAGGACCAGGAGGGATCGAGGAAGACCAGCAGCTGGATTCGGAGGGACCCACAACGTCTGCAGCTGTTGACGGTGTCGGCACTCGGTTTGGAGCCAACAAGCCTTGGCAACTACAAGTCTTGTGTGGATGGAAGATTGTCGATGGAGCAGACCAGCAAGGTCTGATGGACTTACCCAGCGAGGGTACGTGAGGGCAGGCCCAGAGCAGCCAGGGGAGCCCTTGAAGGTGATGTGGAAGTCTTCTGGAGAGTCGCTAGCCAACGGGCAATCAACCGCAAAGACGCCTTTGCAGGAAAAGTTCACCAACAGCCCACGGTCACTCGGGACAAGGTAGGCCTCTGATCTTCGGTACTACACCTGCTCGGGACTTGGACAACAAGTGGTCCAAAGCACAACTTCGTTGGACGTAGTTTAGGGCTTGCACTCGAAATCAGTGCACGGTTCCCTTGTATTGCCGTTCCTCGTCACTCGTGGGGTCCAGATGCCACAGCTTTGCTGGGGACTCAAAATGGCTGTCAAGAGGTCAGGAAATTTGCTTCAGGGGATGCAGGGACTTCGGGCTCTGGCGGGAGCGGTAAAGTTTGCAACTGTAGTTCAGTAGTTTTGGTGCCTGCCAAGCAGGGGAGTCACTCCTTGACTCCAAGGGAGATCCTTCGGTCTTCTAAAGACAGTAAAAAGTTGAAGGGCCAGGATTCTTCTTCGTAGAGCGTCGTCCAGGTGTAATCTAAATTGCATTGGCAATGTGTGGTATCTTATAGTGAAAAGATGGGAGGGACTAGCTCTATGACCACTCCTCTAGGAGGGTCAGGGTAGTGAGTGGTTACACCCACTTCCCTTTGCCCAGTTTCGCGCCAGAGCAGGGGCAGGTAGCCCCTGAACCGGTTTGAGCTGGCATATGCACAGAGGAGCCTACTGCTCCCCCAGTGCAGGACTTCAAAGCACTCTAAGAGTGCACCCACCCAGCTCCAATACACTAAATCCTGCCTGGGAGGTGGTGACACCTCCCTGTGACAGGAAACCCTTTGTTGAGCTCCCTCCACTGCGAGTTTCGGTTAGCAGCAGGAGGGCAGCCCGGTGTCTGTGCTGGTGGCATCCATTTTGTGATGCCAGGGCTCTAGATGATTTCTACCGTGTAGTACAGTGTGTACATGTCGTCCCCACTAGAAGGGTGGGATCCTACTCCCACACCAGTTACTGGTGTGGGGGTAGGATTCCAAGTTGTTTGACACCAAACACGGCATGTTTTGATGCAGTCATTCCAAAGTTAGCATTTACCGCAAGGTTACAATGCACTTAAGAGTATATGGTTTAACCGCATCCACAAACAGCAGCAGAGAATAGACTCTGCCAGCTGCAGAGGGGTCCTGCTCAGGCAGAAGCACCCCCTCACATAGTAAACCACGCACCCTGCCCTTGGGATTGTTAGGGCCTACCATAGGGGTGGCTGATAGGTTTATATGTGTGTGTATGGTGAGATATAGGAACCTATACCTCAGTGAGGAGTGCTAACACTACCTCACACAGGCTGCAGTAGCAGGCCTGTGGTGTCAGATTGTGAGTGCTTCCCAGGGGTGGCATAATACATGCTGCAGCCCCTGGTAGGCCTGTGAAGTACCAATGCCCTAGGTACCTAAGGTACCATATACTAGGGGCTCATAAGGTACCACAGTATCCAATCAGTAGTGCATCTAATATGCACAACAATCATTTAAGGGAGTAAGCAGATAGGCTGGGGTCCTGGATAGCAGGATCCCAGCAAGACTAGTCAAAAACCATTCAAACACCAGGAAAAAAGTGGGGGCAACCATATAGTCAGATTCCACCTTCCTACATAACCCCCCCCCCCCCAAACGAAAGGAGATAAGACTAACCTTGCCCAGTTAAGCCTTTATTTCCTGAGTGGCCATATAAGGAAGAAACTGCACTAGCATGGTTGCTCCCTGTCTCATGGTCCACTTGGGAAATCCTACCCCAAGGGGTTTTGGAGTTTCTCCAAAGTCTAGAGAATTTACCTGTATTGTTTTCTGGTACAGAAGTAGGCTGGTGGGGTGTCTGAGGGTGGAAGTGAGGCCCTATTTGGGGTGGTCTCAACTTCCTCAGCCCACTGGTCACCATGGAAGCCTTTCTGTCCATGACTGTGTCATATCTGGCCCTAAGGGTCAACCTCTGGCTGCCTACAGCTGGGGTTGGGTCCCTCTGGTTGGAGTAGTGGAGGGCATTGGAATGTTTGGGGCAACTATGCCCCAGGTTTCCCTGTGCCCAACAAAGTCCATCTGGGGGGTACCTGTACCTAGGGGTAAAGGGGATACCTCAGTTTATAGAGGAATATTCACCTGGCTAGACCTACTCTGCTGGGTGTCACTAATCTGCTGATGAGGGGGTTCCTCTGGACAGGGGCCCATTAAGGGTCCACTGACCTCCCTGACCTCTGCAGCCCTGGCCTGACTGAGGCAGGGTAGAGAGGGGCAGGATACCTGCTCCAGACTGGGTGCCTCCTTGGAAGGATCCCCTGCCATCAGAGTTGTGGCCAGGACAGGTCTGACCACTTCTGGGGCAGTTACTTCACAAGGGGCAGGGGCAGTTCCCTTAGAAAGCTGACCCTTACCTTTAGTCTGGTGGGGGGAGGACTGTTCCTCACCCCCTATGTTCTCTGTTTGTGTGGAGTGATCCATAGTTTCAGGCTTCACTCCCCTTAATTTCTCCTGGGGTGGAGGTGAGGCCCTCAGGGTCTCATCCACTCTCTCAGGGATGCCTAACATTCTTAAATGGGCATTGTGGTCTACCTCAGCCCAGGCTGAGATTTCCAGATCATTCCCCAGTAGACAATCCACAGGCAAGGTTGGGGACACTGCCACTCTCTTTGGGCCAGTGACCCCTCCCCAGCTGAGATGTACCACTGCCATGGGATGGTCGGTCCTAATTCCATCAATATTGGTCACCTGGTAGCTAAACTCAGGTAAAAGCTGTTCTAGGGGCACTAGTCTCTTTGTCACCATGGTGACACTAGCCCCTGTGTCCCTGTAGGCCACAACCTTCTGACCATTGATCATGGGCTCTTGTCTGTACCTGCCCAAGATATTGGGACTCATGGTAAAGTTGGCAAACCCCATGCCACCATCACAGACTAGAGTTGCTTGTGTAGGGGACCTGGTTAGGCCAGAGTCCACCTGAGTTCCACAAGAAAGCCCAACTAATTTTTTGGGTGCACTCCCACCACCTGGGGGATTACTACTGGTAGTAACAGGAGGTGTTGGAGCTGCAGAGGGAGGAACATTTTTTTTATTGCCATTCTTTGGACAGCTGGAGTCAGTTTTCCAGTGTCCAGGTTGCTTGCACACATGGCAATATGGTTTCTTATTGGAAAAGGAAGGATTTTGGGACCCACCCCCATAACTGGGTTTTTGGGGCCCTTCAGAGGACTTTTCTGTTTTATCATCCCCACCTTTCTCTTTGGGCTTAGAGGAATCTTTCTTCTGGTCACCACCTTGGTTCTTGGGCCTAACCCTGGTTCTGACCCATTTGTCTGCCTTCTTTCCCAATTCTTGAGGAGAGGTCAGATCAGAGTCCACCAGGTACTGGTGTAAGAGTTGGTTTTGACAATTATTAAGGATCTGCTCTCTCATAATCAAATTATACAATCCTTTAAAGTCAGTGACTCTACTGCCAACTATCCAACCCTCCAGAGCCTTGGTAGCACAATCTACAAAGTCCACCCAATCCTGAGTCTGTGCTTTCTGGGTGTCTCTGAACTTGAACCTGTACTGTTCAGTGGTTAAGCCAAACCCATCTATTAATGCACTCTTCAGGGATTCATAATCATTAGCATCCTCTTCTCTAACAGTGAGGAGCTTGTCTCTACCTTTATCTGAAAAGGAGAGCCACAAGATTGCTGCCCACTGTTTCTGGGGGACCTGTTGAACTTTACAGGCCCTCTCCATAGCAGTTATCCATTTGTGGATATCATCCCCACTCTGGTAGGGAGGAACAACCTTGGACAGGTTCCTATGATCTGGCATGTTATCTCTGCCTCTAGGGACACTGTTGCTGCCACCAGGGGTATCTAACCCCTCCTTCTTTGAAGCTCTTTGGAGCTCGAAGGCTTCCCTATCTAAGGCCAATTGCTTGGTTCTGAGGGCAAGCCTAGCTTCCTCATACTGGAGCATCTTGAACCTTCTTTCAGAGGAGGTCTCCCTGGGAAAGTTGGAGTTCCTCTGTGGAATAGATTCTCTTCCAGAGTGATATGACCTGTCAGAGTCCCTTGAGAGGGACCTAGGCCTGTCTCCCACTCTTTCAGCTCTCTTAGGGAGATTTCCTCTATTCTCTTCAGACTCTTCTGGGTCTGGCCCTTCACCCACAGAGTCCAGGTCATCTTGATTGTCATCATCAGACCCAGAGACTATGTGTGACCCACCCCCTGATGCAGACCCACTAGCTCATAGAGCTATTCTCAGGTCATCTGCTGCTAACAGATCTATCAGGTGTTGTGATGAGGGACTCCTGCCCACCCTCAGTTGTCCTTCAAAGCATAAGGCCTTCAGTTCAGTGTAGGCTATATCTTTGTACTGAGATGAGGTGGACCCACTGGCTCCACCCTGGTGAGACATACTAGTGTTGTGCAGTGTTGTACTACCTACACTAGTTGAGGCCTACTGGACCTAGCTTGAGCTGTAGCAAGGGTGTGCTTGTCTCTTCACAAACAGCTCTAAGTTCAGTAGAACTTATTGATACTAGCTTGACTTTATATGTACCTTGAGTACCTTAAGTGGTTTTCAGTTAGTAATTCAAATAGAGATTTTCTGGTAAAACAATGGCAAGCTGTAATCCCACACGCTGCCCACCAATGTGAGAAGTTGGCCTGGCATATGCTGGTCACTAGTTATAGTGGCCACCTTGCACCAGTCCAATTTGACTCTTGGTAGATAGGTTTAAAGACAACCTTTTAAAGAAAGCTATCCTAGTGGTAGCTGTGGAGAGCAGCCTTCAGGCTAAGTCTCTGAGGAATGTAAAGCAGCTTGTTTTACCTTATAAGCTCTTGAATTACCAAATGAAAAGACACCACACAGGTATATATATCAAATATATATGTATTTATTTCTAAATATACTCTTTTAATCTCTTTATGAGATTAGAGCCAGGTAAACATTCAAAAGATCAACAGTTCTCAATAAATTAAGCACAAATATGGCTGTAGCCCTAGGGGCGTACCAGACCATATACTAAAATAATGGGTTAACAAACTCGACTTGCAAAAGTAAGAGGCCTAGGGCCTTGGGAATCGCTGGGCCTTCACTTCTGCAGTGTTAGCAGGTAAGTAATCAGCCCACAGGAGACGCGTGCAGTGTCTAAACACACACGCGGGTTTCCAATGCGTTTCAATGGCAAATGTTGCGGTTTGTATTTTACAGTTCTAGGGCACTTCGGAGTGGACAACAAGCAAACAACTTACAGGGTAAGGACTTCGAGAGCCAATGCACACTTGGGCACCATAATGCAAGAGTTACCTCACCCAGGGAAGCCGGGTGCATACGTGTCCTTTGGTGTCGGGTCGCGATACTGTTTTCAATGGAGATCGCTGAAGACTTGCTGCTTGTGTCGTCGCGAGAAGTGTCCGCTGGAATCCGAAGATGGATTGGAGTTGCAGAAGACCTAGAAATTGAGGGGACAGAGTTCAAAATCACTTGCCAGTGACCGGTGGCCAGCAAGATGGATGACCACAGCTGTCGCGTCTCTTCAGGTCGCTGATGTCGTTTTGTCTCTTCACTCACGAGGACCAGGAGGGATCAAGGAAGACCAGCAGCTGGATTCAGAGAGTCCCACAAGGTCTGCAGCTGTTGACGGTGTCGGCACTCAGTTTAAAGCCAACACGCCTTGGTAACTGCAAGTCTTGTGTGGATGGAAGATTGTCGATGGAGCAGACCAGCAAGGTCTGATGGACTTACCCAGCGAGGGTAAGTGAGGGCAGGTCAAGAGCAATCAGGCGAGCCCTTGAAGGTGATGTGGAAGTTTTCTGGAGAGTCACTAGCCAACGGGGAAGCAACTGCAAAGACGCCTTTGGAGGAAAAGTTCACCAACAGCCCACGGTCACTCGGGATGAGGTAGGCTGCTGATCTTTGGTACTAGACCTGCTCGGGACTTTGACAACAAGTGGTCCAAAGCACAATTTCGTTGGACGTAGTTTAGGGCTTGCACTCGAAATCAGTGCACGGTTCCCTGGTATTGCCGTTCCTCGTCACTCGTGGGGTCCAGATGCCACAGCTTCACTAGGGACTCAAAATGGCTGTCGAGAGGTCAGAAAATCCACTTCAGGGGACGCAGGGACTTCGGGCTCCGGCGGGAGCGGTAAAGTTTGCAACCATAGTTCAGTAGTTTTGGTGCCTGCCAAGCAGGGGAGTCACTCCTTGACTCCAAGGGAGATCCTTCCGTCTTCTAGAGATAGTAGAAAGTTGAAGGGCCAGGATTCTTCTTTGTAGAGCGTCGTCCAGGTGTAATCTAAATTGCATTGGCAATGTGTGGTATCTTATAGTGAAAAGATGGGAGGGACTAGCTCTATGACCACTCCTCTAGGAGGGTCAGGGTAGTGGGTGGTTACACCCACTTCCCTTTGCCCAGTTTCGCACCAGAGCAGGAGCAGGTAGCCCCTGAACCGGTTTAAGCTGGCATATGCACAGAGGAGCCTACTGCTCCCCCAGTGCAGGACTTCAAAGCACTCTAAGAGTGCACCCACCCAGCTCCAATACACTAAATCCTGCCTGGGAGGTGGTGACACCTCCCTGTGACAGGAAACCCTTTGTTGAGCTCCCTCCACTGCGAGTTTCGGTCAGCAGCAGGAGGGCAGCCCGGTGTCTGTGCTGGTGGCATCCATTTTGTGATGCCAGGGCTCTAGATGATTTCTACCGTGTAGTACAGTGTGTACATGTCGTCCCCTCTAGAAGGGTGGGATCCTACTCCCACACCAGTTACTGGTGTGGGGTTAGGATTCCAAGTTGTTTGACACCAAACACGACATGTTTTGATGCAGTCATTCCAAAGTTAGCATTTACCGCGAGGTTATAATGCACTTAAGAGTATATGGTTTAACCGCATCCACAAACAGCAGCAGAGAATAGACTCTGCCAGCTGCAGAGGGGTCCTGCTTAGGCAGAAGCACCCCCTCACATAGTAAACCACGCACCCTGCCCTTGGGATTGTTAGGGCCTACCATAGGGGTGGCTGATAGGTTTATATGTGTGTGTATGGTGAGATATAGGAACGTATACCTCAGTGAGGAGTGCTAACACTACCTCACACAGGCTGCAGTAGCAGGCCTGTGGTGTCAGATTGTGAGTGCTTCCCAGGGGTGGCATAGTACATGCTGCAGCCCCTGGTAGGCCTGTGAAGTACCAATGCCCTAGGTACCTAAGGTACCATATACTAGGGGCTCATAAGGTACCACAGTATCCAATCACTAGTGCATCTAATATGCACACCAATCATTTAAAGGGAGTGAGCAGATAGGCTGGGGTCCTGGATAGCAGGATCCCAGTCAGACTAGTCAAAAACCATTCAAACACCAGGGAAAAAGTGGGGGCAACCATATCGTTAGATTCCACCTTCCTACATCTGCTGACCTGGTTCTCTGGCTCTAGAGCAGCTTTGCTGACCTGGTTCTCAGGCTGTACAACGGCTCTGCTGATCTGGTTCTTTGGCTGTAGAGCAGCTCTGCTGACCTTTTTCTCTTACTGTACAGCAGCTCTGCTGACCTGGTTCTCTGGCTCTATAGCGGCTCTGCTGACCGGTTCTCTGGCTCTAGAGCATCTCTGCTGACCTGGTTCTCTGGCTCAAAAGCAGCTCAGCTGACCTGGTTCTCTGGATGTACAGCGACTCTTCTGACCTGGTTCTCTGGCTCTAAAGCAGCTCTGCTGACCTGGTTCTCTGGCTGTAGAGCGGATCTGCTGACCTGGTTCTATGGCTCTACAGCAGCTCTGTTGACCTAGTTCTCTGGCTCTAGAGCAGCTCTACTGACCTGGTTCTCTGGCTCTACAAGGGCTTTGCTGACCTGGTTCTCTGGCACTACAGCAGTTCTGCTGACCTGGTTCTCTGGCTCTACAATGGCTCTGCTGACATGTTTTTCTGGCTGTAAAGCAGCTTTGCTGACCTGGTTCTCTAGCTCTACAACGGCTCTGCTGGCCTGGTTCAGTGGCTCTAAAGGAGCTCTGCTGACCTGGTTCTCTGGCTCTAGAGCGGCTCTGCAGACCTGGTTCTCTGACTCTACAGCAGCTCTACTGACCTGGTTCTCTGGCTCTAAAGTGGCTCTGCAGACCTGGTTCTCTGGCTCTAAAGCAGCTCTGTTGACCTGGTTCTCTAGCTCTAAAGCAGCTCTGCTGACCTGGTTCTCTGGCTCTGGAGCAGCTCTGCTGACCTGGTTCTCTGGATCTAGAATAGCTTTGCTGACCTGGTTCTCAGGCTGTGCAACGGCGCTACTGACCTGGTTCTTTGGCTATAGAGCAGCTCTGCTGACATTGTTCTCTGGCTGTACAGCAGCTCTGCTGACCTGGTTCTCTAGCTCTATAGCGGCTCTGCTGACCGGGTTCTGTGGCTCTACAGCGGCTCTGCTGACCTGGTTCTCTGGGTCTACAGCGGCTCTGCTGACTTGGTTCTCTGGCTCTAAAGCAGCTCTCCTGACCTGTGTAATAAAGTAAATCCACACCAGATGAAGATATGTGGTAAGAGGTATTTATTACAGCCTCAACCAACAGCCAGCATATCAACTGTCATCATAGAACCCTCACATGACAGAACCTCAGAACAAGCTGGTTCCATGCCTAGTGTTCTGGCATGGAGCCATGTTACATCATTACACTTCTTCCTCTTTACATTAGAACAAAAGTAACATGAGAACAATAAACACATTTGAACAACAAGAAAAAGAAGGTAGAAAGAACTACACAAAATCACGTAAATGCAAAGGAAACCTGCGTGTTCTGACACCCCTACAAGTACTATCAGACCTTACATCAATGTCTGAGGGAAAACGATAAGAAGTATCATCCCTCCTGTCGGCCACACCACACCCCCGAAAATGTGCTACACGACTATGATTCCAGATGCGACCATCATCCGTCTTGACAGCATTTTTAAACAGCTTAATGATAGTTTTTGGAGAGGTATATTTTGACCAATTTTGACACCCAACAGGAGCTCTGACCTTTACTTTATCTCCAACCTCAAAATTTGTAACTTTCGCATTATTCCTTCTATCAACATAAATCTTCCTTTTGTTTTGCAGAGACACTTCTTTGTCTCTCCCTTCCCCAATACCATTGTTTTTCAAACCCTTCCCAGCAACCATCCAGCCAGGACACAAACAAGTATTTGGAGACCTTCCCCTGAGCAGTTCAAAAGGAGTCTTCCCCGTTGATGCATGAGGAGTGTACCTGTAGGCTGTTATACGACACTGCAGTTCTTTTCTCCAATCTAAACAGTTTACCTTTGCTAATTGTATACTCTCCTTTAAAGTCCTGTTAAATCTCTCCAAAGCACCATTTGCCTCTGGATGATATAATGCAATTTTTTTATGTTCAATTCCACATTTTACAAAATACTCCTCCATCTGAGCAGAACAGGACTGCGGACCATTGTCAGAAAGAATAGAGTTAGGAAAACTCTCTCGTTTGAACACAGATTCTAAAAAACTGATCACAGAAAGAGAAGTGATCTCTCTCACCAAACTCACCTCCACCCATCGTGAATACAAATCCAGCAACACCAACAGGTAAGGAGTCTGATGTTCTCCATGCAATGGTCCCACAATATCGATAGCTAATTCATCCCATGGACTTTTTGGTAAACTTCTACAAACCATAGGTGAATATCTTGGTTTGAGCACCTTATACCTAGCTTGACAAGGCGTACACTCCCTAACAGTACGTTCCACCATCAAATCTAATCCAGGCCACCAGAAATCCTGTCGGATGCGCTCTTTGGTTTTAGAAATGCCCATATGCCCTTCATGAGCCATGTTCACGATGACTTCTCTCAAACTCAATGGGGGAATCATTCTTGTGCCCCTCATTAGAACCCCATCAACAACAGCTAACTCATTCGCAACTAAGGACCAAGGTTTAACCAGACTTCGAGACTTATGCTGTTTCAAAAGAGACATCACAGAACACAATTCACTATCACTATCCTTTTGCAACTCATCCCTCCATTCATCTTCCTTTACAGCCCCCAGCGTAACGTCTTATGCCACACTCAGCATCACACTGATCATTTTCATCCTGAGATTTATCATTCTCTACCACCTCCACCAATCTCGACAGACAGTCTGCCGTTACATTTGCCTTTCCTGGAATGTATTCAAACATGAAGTTATACTCCTGTAAGGAAATGACCCATCTCCTGATCCTCGAGGAAATTGAGTCCAAACCCTTCTTCTCAAAAATTTCTTTCAGGGGTTTATGATCAGACCTGACAACGAAAGAAGATCCCCACACGAACTTTCTGAACTTGTTTATGGCCCAGAAAATTGCCAACGCTTCCCTCTCTATAACAGAATAACCTATCTCCGCCCCTTTCAAACATCTTGGCCCTTCCTGATCTGAAAGAGAAGAGCACCCAGCCCCTTTATACTCGCATCAGTAACAATGAAAGTGGGATTCCCAGGTACAAAAGCTTGTAAGTTTGGTGCATTCCTGAGATCATTTTTTACTTGTTTAAACTCAGCACCACACTCTTCCGTCCAAACAAACTCTGCATTCTTACACATCAACTTCCTTAGATTTACTGTCTTATCTGCAAAATTTCGTATAAATTTGTTATAAAATTCTGCCATACCTAAGAATGAAGAAACCTCATCTTTTGTACACGGTTCTTTTAACATTTCAATAGTGTCCACCAAATCCTTTTTTGGACTTACCCCCTGCCGTGAAATATGATGACCCAAATAGTCCAGTTCAGTGACTCCAAATTTACATTTGCTTCGCCTAAGAGATA
Source organism: Triturus cristatus (assembly GCF_964204655.1). Lineage (NCBI taxonomy): Eukaryota > Metazoa > Chordata > Amphibia > Caudata > Salamandridae > Triturus > Triturus cristatus. The sequence continues at coordinate 628,886,743 of NC_140579.1, read as the reverse complement.
ACCCAGCATCAAGCATCCTTTTAAGCACAGCATGTACCCTCTCATCATGTTCTCTCACGTCTCTCCCACATATTAATACATCATCCTGGTAGCACTTTACGCCTGAAATTCCTTTAAAAAGATCTTCCATAATCCTCTGGAATACAGAGGCCGCAGAAACAAGCCCAAACGGCATACGCAAAAACTTGAAGTCCCCCATTGGCGATATGAAAGCTGTTAATTCTTGACACTCTTTACTCAACGGAACCTGATGGTATGCTGATGCCATATCCAGAGTGGTAAAATAACCAGCACCATCCAACGATGATACTAATTCCTCAATATTGGGAAGTGGGAACTTGTCAACCACTACTTCTTTATTTAAGGCACGAAGATCCACACATAAACGGATTTCATTATTTGGTTTACGTGCCACAACAATGGGAGCTAACCACTCCGTTGCCTCTACAGGCTGTATAACACCAGTGGACAACAATTTATCTATCTCTTTTTGTACAGCATCTTGGATACAAATGGGAATGCGTCTAACTTTTGCCACAACTGGTACTGCACCCTGTTTCAACTTAATATGGTGATTGTACCCCTTTAAACACCCCAAGGTGTCACTGAACAATTCACCAAACGCTCTCACAAACTTGTTTTCGTCACCCTCAATAGATTGTACCTGAACAGATGGATGTGCATTAGGATTGAGAATGACACCCAAACGAGCTTGATGACTCCAGCTCAACAAATTATCACCCCTCTCAGCAACATAAATCCTAGCATCAGTGAACCTACCATTGTACTCAATGCAGTCATCAAAATAACCTAATAACTTAATTGGCAACCCACCATAACCCGTAGGTTTAATATTAGGTTTGGACAGTTTCTTCCTTCCTTGAAAATTCTTCATAAAAAGATCCTTTGAGAGAAACGTGATGTGAGAGCATGAATCAAATTTCATTTTGACTCTAACATCCCCCACCAAAACCCACTCAGAGGGATGTTCCACCTCACTCTCACTAACTTGAAAACTGACTTCCTTTATTTCTGATCTTGAATCTCTCCTATTCCTCATCCTACAATTTTCCCAAAATGTCCTCTTTTTCCACATACATTGCAAGTAACCCTATTAGCAGGACACTCACTTGCATTAGCCATGTGTCCAAACCTTCCACATCTGTAGCAATTTCCCTGAAAAGTTGTTGCAAACCTCCTATTCCCTTGTGTCTTTCCTGCGTTTTTTTCTATTACAACACCTTTCTCGCAGACACCCTCATAATTTTTTTCCCTCTCATCTTTTTGTATGGCTCGACACTCCACTTCTTGTGCTTTTACACTGATCTTGTCTTCTTTATGTTCTTTACTTAGTTCTCCAACACACTTTAACATATGCTCTACCCTTTTTGCAATACTAATAACCTCATCCAACGGTGGCTCGTCCTTTAGCCAGAGTTCTTCCCTCACTTTATCACTGCAACACCTCAGCACAAACTGATCTCTAATCCTTTCCTCTACCAACGCCCCAAATTTACAACTTGAAGCCAACTTCCGCAAAGCCGTAATATATTCTTCCACACTCTCCTCTTTTCTTTGCTCCCGCAAACCAAAATGGTACCTTTCCATAATAGTACTAATCTTTGGCAAGTAATGTAAATCTAGTTGTCTTGCACATATTTCATATTCATTCAACCCCCTCTGATCATTTTGCGACAAAGGAGGTAGATTTTCCAACACCTCTTGTCCTTCGCCCCCTAAACAATGTAACAAAAGTGCCTGCTTCCTTTCACCACTCAAATTCGTTCCACACACCCTGGCATAATTTTCAAAAATCGTTTTCCATTTCTTCCACTTAATAACCGGTTCTCCTGGATCTGACAAGAAAAACGGCGGCGCTGTACATTCTGCATACTCACAAGAGGTGTAAATCACTACTTCCCCACAACCCAACTAGTTGCTAAAAGTGCTTAAAGTCCAAAAGATGTGTAAGTCACCATATGTCCCAGCACGATACCGCTATATCAAACACGTTTGTTGATGGTGTGTTTGTCACCGCAGATGACCTTTTCAGTTTAATTCAATTTACAACGCTCAAATACTTGTATTCCACAAGTGTAATCAAGTTTCAAAAGAAACGTTTATTCCCCTGACCACCAACCAATATAGTGATCCTTATCCAGTCTCCGTCCAATTCTCAACTTCCAATAGACCGTCGATGATCTTCTTCGATGTCCTCCAACACTTGTGCTGCAAAAAAGAATTAAAAAAAATATATATATATAAGAAAAAATTCCTTCTTCCTCATCTAAGATGGCCGCCACAAAACATTTGGTCCATTTTCTTCAGGCAGTTGGGCTTGCTTTCTCTTTGAGCAATCTCGGATCGTTTTCCTCACTCAAAATGGCCGCAACCAAACTCTTCCTCATCTAAGATGGCCGCCACTAAACATTTGGTCCATTTTCTTCAGGCAGTTGGGCTTGCTTCCTCTTTGAGCAATCTCGGATCGTTTTCCTCACTCAAAATGGCCGCAACCAAACATCCGGTCTATTTTCTTTAGTTAGTCTGGCTTGTTCTTCTCCTTTCACCACACTCAAGATGGCCGCCAACCTTTCCCACAGCCTTCAGTCCTTTTTCAATTGCTCACTGACCTTCAGACGTCGTGAAGCATACAGAGACCACTTTGATCCTCAGTACCTGCTCAAACAGCTTTCCACAAGGCTCTTACAACCGCAATTTCCCACTTTTCACTGCTTGAACATGCTTCAAAACGCTGGATCCTCATCCAGCACGTCTCTGTAAGTTATCACCTTTTTTTTCTCTGAAATAATCCAAGCTCTTCCTTCTTTGTTGCTGTTGAGGCTGTCCCTTCCTCTGGGTTCTTTTCTCCGCCCAAACGTCGCCAGTGTAATAAAGTAAATCCACACCAGATGAAGATATGTGGTAAGAGGTATTTATTACAGCCTCAACCAACAGCCAGCATATCAACTGTCATCATAGAACCCTCACATGACAGAACCTCAGAACAAGCTGGTTCCATGCCTAGTGTTCTGGCATGGAGCCATGTTACATCATTACAACCTGGTTCTTAGGCTCTAGAGCAGCTCTGCTGACCTGGTTCCCTGGCTTTAAAGCAGCTCTGCTGACTTGGTTCTCTGGCTCTAGATCAGCTTTGCTGACCTGGTTCTCACTCTGTACAACGGCTCTGCTGACCTGGTTCTTTGGCTGTAGAGCAGCTCTGCTGCCCTTTTTCTCTGGCTGTACAGCAGCTCTGCTGACCTGGTTCTTTGGCTCTATAGCGGCTCTGCTGTCCTGGTTCTCAGGCTCTAGAGCAGCTCTGGCGACCTGGTTCTCTGGCTCTAAAGCAGCTCAGCTGACCTGGTTCTCTGGATGTACAGCGGCTCTGCTGACATGGTTCTCTGGCTCTAAAGCAGCTCTGCTGATCTGGTTCTCTGGCTCTAGAGCGGATCTGCTGAGCTGGTTCTATGGCTCTACAGCAGCTCTGCTGACCTAGTTCACTGGCTCTAGAGCAGCTCTACTGACCTGGTTCTCTGGCTCTACAAGGGCTTTGCTGACTTGGTTCTCTGGCACTACAGCAGTTCTGCTGACCTGGTTCTCTGGCTCTACAACGGCTCTGCTGAAATGTTTTTCTGGCTGTATAGCAGCTTTGCTGACCTGGTTCTCTGGCTCTACAATGGCCCTGCTGGCCTGGTTCTGTGGCTCTAAAGGAGCTCTGCTGACCTGGTTCTCTGGCTCTAGAGCAGTTCTGCTGACCTGGTTCTCTGACTCTACAGCAGCTCTGCTGACCTGGTTCTCTGGCTCTAGAGCGGCTCTACTCACCTGGTTCTCTGGCTCTACAGCAGCTCTGCTGACCTTGTTCTCTGGCTCTAGAGCAGCTCCACTGACCTGGTTCTTAGGCTCTAGAGCAGCTCTGCTGACCTGGTTCTCTGGCTTTAAAGCAGCTCTGCTGACCTGGTTCTCTGGCTCTAGATCAGCTTTGCTGACCTGGTTCTCAGGCTGTACAACGGCTCTGCTGACCTGGTTCTTTGGCTGTTGAGCAGCTCTGCTGACCTTTTTCTTTGGCTGTACAGCAGCTCTGCTGACCTAATTCTCTGGCTCTATAGCGCCACTGCTGACATGGTTCTCAGGCTCTAGAGAAGCTCTGCTGACCTGGTTCTCTGGCTCAAAAGCAGCTCAGCTGACCTGTTTCTCTGGATGTACAGCGGCTCTGCTGACCTGGTTCTCTGGCTCTAAAGCAGCTCTGCTGACCTGGTTCTCTGGCTGTAGAGCGGATCTGCTGACCTGGTTCTATGGCTCTACAGCAGCTCTGCTGACCTAGTTCTCTGGCTCTAGAGCACCTCTACTGACCTGGCTCTCTGGCTCTACAAGGGCTTTGCTGACCTGGTTCTCTGGCACTACAGCAGTTCTGCTGAACTGGTTCTCTGGCTCTACAACGGCTCTGCTGAGATGTTTATCTGGCTGTAAAGCAGCTTTGTTGACCTGGTTCTCTAGCTCTATAGCGGCTCTGCTGACCTCATTCTCAGGCTCTAGAGAAGCTCTGCTAACCTGGTTCTCTGGCTCAAAAGCAGCTCAGCTGACCTGTTTCTCTGGATGTACAGCGGCTCTGCTGCCCTGGTTCTCTGGCTCTAAAGCAGCTCTGCTGACCTAGTTCTCTGGCTGTTGAGCGGATCTGCTGAACTGGTTCTATGGCTCTAGAGCAGCTCTACTGACCTGGTTCTCTGGCTCTACAAGCGCTTTGCTGACCTGGTTCTCTGGCTCTACAGCAGTTCTGCTGACCTGGTTCTCAGGCTCTACAACGGATCTGCTGAACTGTTTCTCTGACTGTAAAGCAGCTTTGCTGACCTGATTCTCTAGCTCTACAACGGCTCTGCTGGCCTGGTTCTGTGGGTCTAAACCAGCTCTGCTGACCTGGTTCTCTGGCTCTATAGCAGCTCTGCTGACCTGGCTCTTTGGCTCTACAGCAGCTCTGCTAACCTGGTTCTGTGGCTCTAACGCAGCTCTGCTGACCTGGTTTCCCTGGCACTACAGCAGCTCTGCTGACCTGGTTCTTATGCTCTAGAGCAGCTCTGCTGACCTTGTTCTCTGGATTTAAAGCAGCTCTGCTGACCTGGTTCTCTGGCTCTAGAGCAGCTTTGCTGACCTGGTTCTCAGGCAGTACAACGGCTCTGCTGATCTGGTTCTTTAGCTGTAGAGCAGCTCTGCTGACCTTTTTCTCTGGCTGTACAGCAGCTCTGCTGACCTGGTTCTCTGGCTCTATAGTGGCTCCGCTGACCTGGTTCTCTGGCTCTAGAGCATCTCTGCTGACCTGGTTCTCTGGCTCAAAAGCAGCTCAGCTGACCTGGTTCTCTGGATGTACAGCGACTCTTCTGACCTGGTTCTCTGGCTCTAAAGCAGCTCTGCTGACCTGGTTCTCTGGCTGTAGAGCGGATCTGCTGACCTGGTTCTATGGCTCTACAGCAGCTCTGCTGACCTAGTTCTCTGGCTCTAGAGCAGCTCTACTGACCTGGTTCTCTGGCTCTACAAGGGCTTTGCTGACCTGGTTCTCTGGCACTACAGCAGTTCTGCTGACCTGGTTCTCTGGCTCTACAACGGCTCTGCTGACATGTTTTTCTGGCTGTAAAGCAGCTTTGCTGACCTGGTTCTCTGGCTCTACAACGGCTCTGCTGGCCTGGTTCGGTGGCTCTAAAGGAGCTCTGCTGACCTGGTTCTCTGACTCTACAGCAGCTCTGCTGACCTGGTTCTCTGGCTCTAAAGTGGCTCTGCTGACCTGGTTCTCTGGCTCTAAAGCAGCTCTGCTGACCTGGTTCTCTGGCTCTAGAGCGGCTCTGCTGACCAGGTTCTCTGGCTCTACAGCAGCTCTGATGACCTGGTTTTCTGGCTCTACAGCAGCTCTGTTGACCTGGTTCTCTAGCTCTAAAGCAGGTCTGCTGACCTGGTTCTCTGGCTCTGGAGCAGCTCTGCTGACCTGGTTCTCTGGATCTAGAACAGCTTTCCTGACCTGGTTCTCAGGCTGTGCACAGCTCTACTGACCTGGTTCTTTGGCTATAGAGCAGCTCTGCTGACATTGTTCTCTGGCTGTACAGCAGCTCTGCTGACCTGGTTCTCTAGCTCTATAACGGCTCTGCTGACCGGGTTCTGTGGCTCTACAGTGGCTCTGCTGACCTGGTTCTCTGGGTCTACAGCGGCTCTGCTGACCAGGTTCTCAGGCTCTAGAGCAGCTCTGCTGACCTGGTTCTCTGACTCTAAAGCAGCTCTGCTGACATGTTTCTCTGGCTGTACAGCGGCTCTGCTGACCTGGTTCTCTGGCTCTAAAGCAGCTCTGCTGACCTGGTTCTCTGGCTGTAGAGCGGATCTGCTGACCTGGTTCTATGGCTCTACAGCAGCTCTGCTGACCTAGTTCTCTGGCTCTAGAGCAGCTCTACTGACCTGGTTCTCTGGCTCTACAAGGGCATTGCTGACCTGGTTCTCTGGCTCTACAGCAGTTCTGTTCACCTGGTTCTCTGGCTCTACAACGGCTCTGCTGGCCTGGTTCTGTGGCTCTAAAGGAGCTCTGGTGACCTGGTTCTCTGGCTCTAGAGCGGCTCTGCTGACCTGGTTCTCTGACTCTACAGCAGCTCTGCTGACCTGGTTCTCTGGCTCTAGAGCGTCTCTGCTGACCTGGTTCTCTGGCTCCAAAGCAGCTCCCCTGACCTGGTTCTCTGGCCGTACAGCAGCTCTGCTGACCTGGTTTTTAGGCTCTAGAGCAGCTCTGCTGACCTGGTTCTCTGGCTTTAAAGCAGCTCTGCTGACCTGGTTCTCTGGCTCTAGAGCAGCTTTGCTGACCTGGTTCTCACTCTGTACAACGGCTCTGCTGACCTGGTTCTTTGGCTGTAGAGCAGCTCTGCTGCCCTTTTTCTCTGGCTGTACAGCAGCTCTGCTGACCTGGTTCTTTGGCTCTATAGCGGCTCTGCTGTCCTGGTTCACAGGCTCTAGAGCAGCTCTGGTGACCTGGTTCTCTGGCTCTAAAGCAGCTCAGCTGACCTGGTTCTCTGGATGTACAGCGGCTCTGCTGACCTGGTTCTCTGGCTCTAAAGCAGCTCTGCTGACCTGGATCTCTGGATCTAGAGCGGATCTGCTGACCTGGTTATATGGCTCTAGAGCAGCTCTGCTGACCTAGTTCACTGGCTCTAGAGCAGCTCTACTGACCTGGTTCTCTGGCTCTCCAAGGGCTTTGCTGACCTGGTTCTCTGGCACCACAGCAGTTCTGCTGACCTGGTTCTCTGGCTCTACAACGGCTCTGCTGACATGTTTTTCTGGCTGTAAAGCAGCTTTGCTGACCTGGTTCTCTGGCTCTACAACGGCCCTGCTGGCCTGGTTCTGTGGCTCTAAAGGAGCTCTGCTGACCTGGTTCTCTGGCTCTAGAGCGGTTCTGCTGACCTGGTTCTCTGACTCTACAGCAGCTCTGCTGACCTGGTTCTCTGGCTGTAGAGCGGCTCTTCTCACCTGGTTCTCTGGCTCTACAGCAGCTCTGCTGACCTTGTTCTCTGGCTCTAGAGCAGCTCTGCTGACCTGGTTCTTAGGCTCTAGAGGAGCTCTGCTGACCTGGTTCTCTGGCTTTAAAGCGGCTCTGCTGACCTGGTTCTCTGGCTCTAGATCAGCTTTGCTGACCTGGTTCTCAGGCTGTACAACGGCTCTGCTGACCTGGTTCTTTGGCTGTTGAGCAGCTCTGCTGACCTTTTTCTTTGGCTGTACAGCAGCTCTGCTGACCTAGTTCTCTGGCTCTATAGCGGCTCTGCTGACCTAGTTCTCAGGCTCTAGAGAACCTCTGCTGACCTGGTTCTCTGGCTCAAAAGCAGCTCAGCTGACCTGATTGTCTGGATGTACAGCGGCTCTGCTGACCTGGTTCTCTGGCTCTAAAGCAGCTCTGCTGACCTGGTTCTCTTGCTGTAGAGCGGATCTGCTGACCTGGTTCTATGGCTCTACAGCAGCTCTGCTGACCTAGTTCACTGGCTCTAGAGCAGCTCTACTGACCTGGTTCTCTGGCTCTACAAGGGCTTTGCTGACCTGGTTCTCTGGCACTACAGCAGTTCTGCTGACCTGGTTCTCTGGCTCTACAAAAGCTCTGCTGACATGTTTTTCTGGCTGTAAAGCAGCTTTGCTGACCTGGTTCTCTGGCTCTACAACGGCCCTGCTGGCCTGGTTCTGTGGCTCTAAAGGAGCTCTGCTGACCTGGTTCTCTGGCTCTAGAGCGGTTCTGCTGACCTGGTTCTCTGACTCTACAGCAGCTCTGCTGACCTGGTTCTCTGGCTCTAGAGCGGCTCTACTCACCTGGTTCTCTGGCTCTACAGCAGCTCTGCTGACCTTGTTCTCTGGCTCTAGAGCAGCTCTGCTGACCTGGTTCTTAGGCTCTAGAGCAGCTCTGCTGACCTGGTTCTCTGGCTTTAAAGCGGCTCTGCTGACCTGGTTCTCTGGCTCTAGATCAGCTTTGCTGACCTGGTCCTCAGGCTGTACAACTGCTCTGCTGACCTGGTTCTTTGGCTGTTGAGCAGCTCTGCTGACCTTTTTCTTTGGCTGTACGGCAGCTCTGCTGACCTAGTTCTCTGGCTCTATAGCGGCTCTGCTGACCTGGTTCTCAGGCTCTAGAGAAGCTCTGCTGACCTGGTTCTCTGGCTCAAAAGCAGCTCAGCTGACCTGGTTCTCTGTATGTACAGCGGCTCTGCTGAACTGGTTCTCTGGCTCTAAAGCAGCTCTGCTGACCTGGTTCTCTTGCTGTAGAGCGGATCTGCTGACCTGGTTCTATGGCTCTACAGCAGCTCTGCTGACCTAGTTCTCTGGCTCTAGAGCACCTCTAGTGACCTGGCTCTCTGGCTCTACAAGGGCTTTGCTGACCTGGTTCTCTGGCACTACAGCAGTTCTGCTGACCTGGTTCTTAGGCTCTAGAGCAGCTCTGCTGACCTGGTTCCCTGGCTTTAAAGCAGCTCTGCTGACTTGGTTCTCTGGCTCTAGAGCAGCTTTGCTGACCTGGTTCTCACTCTGTACAACGGCTCTGCTGACCTGGTTCTTTGGCTGTAGAGCAGCTCTGCTGCCCTTTTTCTCTGGCTGTACAGCAGCTCTGCTGACCTGGTTCTTTGGCTCTATAGCGGCTCTGCTGTCCTGGTTCTCAGGCTCTAGAGCAGCTCTGGCGACCTGGTTCTCTGGCTCTAAAGCAGCTCAGCTGACCTGGTTCTCTGGATGTACAGCGGCTCTGCTGACATGGTTCTCTGGCTCTAAAGCAGCTCTGCTGATCTGGTTCTCTGGCTGTAGAGCGGATCTGCTGAGCTGGTTCTATGGCTCTACAGCAGCTCTGCTGACCTAGTTCACTGGCTCTAGAGCAGCTCTACTGACCTGGTTCTATGGCTCTACAAGGGCTTTGCTGACTTGGTTCTCTGGCACTACAGCAGTTCTGCTGACCTGGTTCTCTGGCTCTACAACGGCTCTGCTGAAATGTTTTTCTGGCTGTATAGCAGCTTTGCTGACCTGGTTCTCTGGCTCTACAACGGCCCTGCTGGCCTGGTTCTGTGGCTCTAAAGGAGCTCTGCTGACCTGGTTCTCTGGCTCTAGAGCGGTTCTGCTGACCTGGTTCTCTGACTCTACAGCAGCTCTGCTGACCTGGTTCTCTGGCTCTAGAGCGGCTCTACTAGCCTGGTTCTCTGGCTCTACAGCAGCTCTGCTGACCTTGTTCTCTGGCTCTAGAGCAGCTCCACTGACCTGGTTCTTAGGCTCTAGAGCAGCTCTGCTGACCTGGTTCTCTGGCTTTAAAGCAGCTCTGCTGACCTGGTTCTCTGGCTCTAGATCAGCTTTGCTGACCTGGTTCTCAGGCTGTACAACGGCTCTGCTGACCTGGTTCTTTGGCTGTTGAGCAGCTCTGCTGACCTTTTTCTTTGGCTGTACAGCAGCTCTGCTGACCTAGTTCTCTGGCTCTATAGCGGCACTGCTGACATGGTTCTCAGGCTCTAGAGAAGCTCTGCTGACCTGGTTCTCTGGCTCAAAAGCAGCTCAGCTGACCTGTTTCTCTGGATGTACAGCGGCTCTGCTGACCTGGTTCTCTGGCTCTAAAGCAGCTCTGCTGACCTGGTTCTCTGGCTGTAGAGCGGATCTGATGACCTGGTTCTATGGCTCTACAGCAGCTCTGCTGACCTAGTTCTCTGGCTCTAGAGCACCTCTACTGACCTGGCTCTCTGGCTCTACAAGGGCTTTGCTGACCTGGTTCTCTGGCACTACAGCAGTTCTGCTGAACTGGTTCTCTGGCTCTACAACGGCTCTGCTGAGATGTTTATCTGGCTGTAAAGCAGCTTTGTTGACCTGGTTCTCTAGCTCTATAGCGGCTCTGCTGACCTCGTTCTCAGGCTCTAGAGAAGCTCTGCTAACCTGGTTCTCTGGCTCAAAAGCAGCTCAGCTGACCTGTTTCTCTGGATGTACAGCGGCTCTGCTGCCCTGGTTCTCTGGCTCTAAAGCAGCTCTGCTGACCTGGTTCTCTGGCTGTTGAGCGGATCTGCTGAACTGGTTCTATGGCTCTAGAGCAGCTCTACTGACCTGGCTCTCTGGCTCTACAAGCGCTTTGCTGACCTGGTTCTCTGGCTCTACAGCAGTTCTGCTGACCTGGTTCTCAGGCTCTACAACGGATCTGCTGAACTGTTTCTCTGACTGTAAAGCAGCTTTGCTGACCTGATTCTCTAGCTCTACAACAGCTCTGCTGGCCTGCTTCTGTGGGTCTAAACCAGCTCTGCTGACCTGGTTCTCTGGCTCTATAGCAGCTCTGCTGACCTGGCTCTTTGGCTCTACAGCAGCTCTGCTAACCTGGTTCTGTGGCTCTAACGCAGCTCTGCTGACCTGGTTTCCCTGGCACTACAGCAGCTCTGCTGACCTGGTTCTTATGCTCTAGAGCAGCTCTGCTGACCTTGTTCTCTGGATTTAAAGCAGCTCTGCTGACCTGGTTCTCTGGCTCTAGAGCAGCTTTGCTGACCTGGTTCTCAGGCTGTACAACGGCTCTGCTGATCTGGTTCTTTAGCTGTAGAGCAGCTCTGCTGACCTTTTTCTCTGGCTGTACAGCAGCTCTGCTGACCTGGTTCTCTGGCTCTATAGTGGCTCCGCTGACCGGGTTCTCTGGCTCTAGAGCATCTCTGCTGACCTGGTTCTCTGGCTCAAAAGCAGCTTAGCTGACCTGGTTCTCTGGATGTACAGCGACTCTTCTGACCTGGTTCTCTGGCTCTAAAGCAGCTCTGCTGACCTGGTTCTCTGGCTGTAGAGCGGATCTGCTGACCTGGTTCTATGGCTCTACAGCAGCTCTGCTGACCTAGTTCTCTGGCTCTAGAGCAGCTCTACTGACCTGGTTCTCTGGCTCTACAAGGGCTTTGCTGACCTGGTTCTCTGGCACTACAGCAGTTCTGCTGACCTGGTTCTCTGGCTCTACAACGGCTCTGCTGACATGTTTTTCTGGCTGTAAAGCAGCTTTGCTGACCTGGTTCTCTGGCTCTACAACGGCTCTGCTGGCCTGGTTCGGTGGCTCTAAAGGAGCTCTGCTGACCTGGTTCTCTGACTCTACAGCAGCTCTGCTGACCTGGTTCTCTGGCTCTAAAGTGGCTCTGCTGACCTGGTTCTCTGGCTCTAAAGCAGCTCTGCTGACCTGGTTCTCTGGCTCTAGAGCGGCTCTGCTGACCAGGTTCTCTGGCTCTACAGCAGCTCTGATGACCTGGTTTTCTGGCTCTACAGCAGCTCTGTTGACCTGGTTCTCTAGCTCTAAAGCAGCTCTGCTGACCTGGTTCTCTGGCTCTGGAGCAGCTCTGCTGACCTGGTTCTCTGGATCTAGAACAGCTTTCCTGACCTGGTTCTCAGGCTGTGCACAGCTCTACTGACCTGGTTCTTTGGCTATAGAGCAGCTCTGCTGACATTGTTCTCCGGCTGTACAGCAGCTCTGCTGACCTGGTTCTCTAGCTCTATAACGGCTCTGCTGACCGGGTTCTGTGGCTCTACAGTGGCTCTGCTGACCTGGTTCTCTGGGTCTACAGCAGCTCTGCTGACCTGGTTCTCAGGCTCTAGAGCAGCTCTGCTGACCTGGTTCTCTGACTCTAAAGCAGCTCTGCTGACATGTTTCTCTGGCTGTACAGCGGCTCTGCTGACCTGGTTCTCTGGCTCTAAAGCAGCTCTGCTGACCTGGTTCTCTGGCTGTAGAGCGGATCTGCTGACCTGGTTCTATGGCTCTACAGCAGCTCTGCTGACCTAGTTCTCTGGCTCTAGAGCAGCTCTACTGACCTGGTTCTCTGGCTCTACAAGGGCTTTGCTGACCTGGTTCTCTGGCTCTACAGCATTTCTGTTCACCTGGTTCTCTGGCTCTACAACGGCTCTGCTGGCCTGGTTCTGTGGCTCTAAAGGAGCTCTGGTGACCTGGTTCTCTGGCTCTAGAGCGGCTCTGCTGACCTGGTTCTCTGACTCTACAGCAGCTCTGCTGACCTGGTTCTCTGGCTCTAGAGCGTCTCTGCTGACCTGGTTCTCTGGCTCAAAAGCAGCTCCCCTGACCTGGTTCTCTGGCCGTACAGCGGCTCTGCTGACCTGGTTCTTAGGCTCTAGAGCAGCTCTGCTGACCTGGTTCTCTGGCTTTAAAGCAGCTCTGCTGACCTGGTTCTCTGGCTCTAGAGCAGCTTTGCTGACCTGGTTCTCACTCTGTACAACGGCTCTGCTGACCTGGTTCTTTGGCTGTAGAGCAGCTCTGCTGCCCTTTTTCTCTGGCTGTACAGCAGCTCTGCTGACCTGGTTCTTTGGCTCTATAGCCGCTCTGCTGTCCTGGTTCACAGGCTCTAGAGCAGCTCTGGCGACCTGGTTCTCTGGCTCTAAAGCAGCTCAGCTGACCTGGTTCTCTGGATGTACAGCGGCTCTGCTGACCTGGTTCTCTGGCTCTAAAGCAGCTCTGCTGACCTGGATCTCTGGATCTAGAGCGGATCTGCTGACCTGGTTATATGGCTCTAGAGCAGCTCTGCTGACCTAGTTCACTGGCTCTAGAGCAGCTCTACTGACCTGGTTCTCTGGCTCTCCAAGGGCTTTGCTGACCTGGTTCTCTGGCACCACAGCAGTTCTGCTGACCTGGTTCTCTGGCTCTACAACGGCTCTGCTGACATGTTTTTCTGGCTGTAAAGCAGCTTTGCTGACCTGGTTCTCTGGCTCTACAACGGCCCTGCTGGCCTGGTTCTGTGGCTCTAAAGGAGCTCTGCTGACCAGGTTCTCTGGCTCTAGAGCGGTTCTGCTGACCTGGTTCTCTGACTCTACAGCAGCTCTGCTGACCTGGTTCTCTGGCTGTAGAGCGGCTCTTCTCACCTGGTTCTCTGGCTCTACAGCAGCTCTGCTGACCTTGTTCTCTGGCTCTAGAGCAGCTCTGCTGGCCTGGTTCTTAGGCTCTAGAGGAGCTCTGCTGACCTGGTTCTCTGGCTTTAAAGCGGCTCTGCTGACCTGGTTCTCTGGCTCTAGATCAGCTTTGCTGACCTGGTTCTCAGGCTGTACAACGGCTCTGCTGACCTGGTTCTTTGGCTGTTGAGCAGCTCTGCTGACCTTTTTCTTTGGCTGTACAGCAGCTCTGCTGACCTAGTTCTCTGGCTCTATAGCGGCTCTGCTGACCTAGTTCTCAGGCTCTAGAGAACCTCTGCTGACCTGGTTCTCTGGCTCAAAAGCAGCTCAGCTGACCTGATTCTCTGGATGTACAGCGGCTCTGCTGACCTGGTTCTCTGGCTCTAAAGCAGCTCTGCTGACCTGGTTCTCTTGCTGTAGAGGGGATCTGCTGACCTGGTTCTATGGCTCTACAGCAGCTCTGCTGACCTAGTTCACTGGCTCTAGAGCAGCTCTACTGACCTGGTTCTCTGGCTCTACAAGGGCTTTGCTGACCTGGTTCTCTGGCACTACAGCAGTTCTGCTGACCTGGTTCTCTGGCTCTACAAAAGCTCTGCTGACATGTTTTTCTGGCTGCAAAGCAGCTTTGCTGACCTGGTTCTCTGGCTCTACAACGGCCCTGCTGGCCTGGTTCTGTGGCTCTAAAGGAGCTCTGCTGACCTGGTTCTCTGGCTCTAGAGCGGTTCTGCTGACCTGGTTCTCTGACTCTACAGCAGCTCTGCTGACCTGGTTCTCTGGCTCTAGAGCGGCTCTACTCACCTGGTTCTCTGGCTCTACAGCAGCTCTGCTGACCTTGTTCTCTGGCTCTAGAGCAGCTCTGCTGACCTGGTTCTTAGGCTCTAGAGCAGCTCTGCTGACCTGGTTCTCTGGCTTTAAAGCGGCTCTGCTGACCTGGTTCTCTGGCTCTAGATCAGCTTTGCTGACCTGGTCCTCAGGCTGTACAACTGCTCTGCTGACCTGGTTCTTTGGCTGTTGAGCAGCTCTGCTGACCTTTTTCTTTGGCTGTACGGCAGCTCTGCTGACCTAGTTCTCTGGCTCTATAGCGGCTCTGCTGACCTGGTTCTCAGGCTCTAGAGAAGCTCTGCTGACCTGGTTCTCTGGCTCAAAAGCAGCTCAGCTGACCTGGTTCTCTGTATGTACAGCGGCTCTGCTGAACTGGTTCTCTGGCTCTAAAGCAGCTCTGCTGACCTGGTTCTCTTGCTGTAGAGCGGATCTGCTGACCTGGTTCTATGGCTCTACAGCAGCTCTGCTGACCTAGTTCTCTGGCTCTAGAGCAGCTCTACTGACCTGGTTCTCTGGCTCTACAAGGGCTTTGCTGACCTGGTTCTCTGGCACTACAGCAGTTCTGCTGACCTGGTTCTCTGGCTCTACAACGGCTCTGCTGAGATGTTTTTCTACCCTGTAAGTGGCTTGCTTGTTGACTTCTCCGAAGTGCCCTAAAACTTTAAAATACATTCCATTGTAACCTATAGGAAACCTGCGGCTGTGTTTAGACACTGCCCACGTCTCCCGTGGGCTTGTTACTTACCTGCTAACACTGCAGTAGTGAAGCCCCAGCGATTCCCAAGGCCCTAGTCTTTGTCATTTTGCAAGTCGACTTTGTTAATCCATTTTCTTAGTATATGGTCTGGTACGCCCCTAGGGCTCCAGCCATTTTTGTGCTTAATTTATTGAGAACTGTTGACATTTGAATGTGTATCTGGGTTCTAATCTCATGAAGAGATTAGTAGAGTGTATCTAGAAATAAATACATATATATTTGATATATATACCTATGTGGTGTCCTTTTCATTTGGTAATTCAAGAGATTATAAGGTAAAACAAACTGCTTTACATTCTTCAGAGACTTAGCCTGAAGGCTGCTCTTCACAGCTACCACTAGGATAGCTTTCTTTAAAAGGTTGTCTTAAACCTATCTACCATAAGAGTCGAATTGGACTGGTGCAAGATGGCCACTATAACTAGTGACCAGTATATGCCAGGCCAACTTCTCACATTGGTGGCAGCGGTGGGATTCCAGCTTGCCATTGTTTTACCAGAAAATCTCTATTTGAATTACTAACTGAAAACCACTAAAGGTACTCAAGGTACATGTAAAGTCAAGCTAGTATCAATAAGTTCTACTGAACTTAGAGCTGTTTGTGAAGGGATAAGCACACCCTTGCTACAGCTCAAGCTAGGTTCAGTAGGCCTCAACTAGTGTAGGTAGTACAACACTGCACAACACTAGTATGTCTCACCAAGGTGGAGCCAGTGGGTCCACCCCATCTCAGTACAAAGACAAAGCCTGCACTGACCTGAAGGCCTTATGCTTTGAAAGACAACTGAGGGTGGGCAGGAGTCCCTCCTCACAACACCTGATAGATCTGTTAGTAGCAGATGACCTGCAACAAGCTCTAGGAGCTAGTGGGTCTGCATTAGGGAGTGGGTCAACCATAGTCTCTGGGTCTGATGATGAAAATCAAGATGACCTGGAGTCTGTGATTGAAGGGCCAGACCCAGAAAGGTCTGAACAGAACAGAGGAATTCTCCTTAAGAGAGCTGACAAAGTGGGAGATAGGACTAGGTCCCCTTCAAGAGAATCTGACCATTCATACCACTCTGGAAGAGACTTTGTTCAACAGAGAAACTCCACCTATCCCAGGGAGACGTCCTCTGACAGAAGGTTCAAGATGCTCCAGTATGAGGAGGCCAGGCTTGCCCTCAGAACCAAGCAATTGGCCTTAGTTAGGGAAGCCTTCGAGCTCCAAAGAGCTTCTAAGAAGGAGGTGTTAGATACCCCTGGTGGCAGCAACAGTGTCCCTAGAGGCAGAGATTACATTCCAGACCATAGGAACCTGTCCAAGGTTGTTCCTCCCTACCAGAGTGGGGATGATATCCACAAATGGATAACTGCTATGGAGAGGGCCTGTAGAGTTCAACAGGTCCCCCAGACACAGTGGGCAGCAATCTCGTGGCTCTCCTTTTCAGATAAAGGTAGAGACAAGCTCCTCACTGTTAGAGAAGAGGATGCTAATGATTATGAAGCCCTGAAGAGTGCTTTGATAGATGGGTTTGGCTTAACCACTGAACAGTACAGGTTGAAGTTCAGAGACACCTAGAAAGCACAGACTCAGGATTGGACTGACTTTGTTGATTGTGCAACCAAGGCTCTAGAAGGTTGGCTGGTTGGTAGTAGAGTAACTGATTTTAAGGGATTGTATAATCTTATAATGAGAGAACAGATCCTTAATAATTGCCAAAAACAGTTGTTGCATTAGTACCTAGTGGACTTTGATCTGACCTCTCCCCAAGAATTGGGAAAGAAGGCAGACAAATGGGTCAGAACCAGGGTGAGGCAGAAAAACCAGAACCAAGGTGGTGACACTAAGAAGCAAGATCCTAAAGGCTCAGATAAAGGTGGGGATAAATCTAAAGACCAGAAGTCTTCACAAGGGCCCCAACAATCTGCATCTGGTGGGGAGTCACAATCTGCAAAGGGAAAAGGCCAAAAGAAGCCCTGGTGCAAATTCTGTAAACAGAAAGGGCACTGGACTTCTGACTGTACAAAGTCCAAAGACCAAACCACCACCACTCCAGCCCCTAAGGCAACTGTTCCCCCTAGTGCAATCATTGGTGGAGGTAATACTCAGAATAAGGGTGTAGTAGGGTTGACCCTGGGTTGTGATGTGGACTCTGGCCTAGTCAGAGTACCAACACAGGCTTTGCTAGTTTGTGAGGGAGACCTTGATATGTCCTTCCTAGTGAGCCCCAGTAATCTGGGCAAGTACAAACAGCAGCCTATCATAAATGGCAAACAGGCTTTGGCATTTAGGGAAACAGGTGCTAGTGTCACCATGGTGGCAGAGGACCTAGTGGACCCTACACAGATCATCCTGGGTGAAATGTACCAGGTATCCAATGCAAGCAACACCAGGACCAACCATAGCCTGGCAGTTGTGAATTGCTCCTGGGGAATGGGTAACTGGCCTCAAAAAGTTAGTAGTCAGTGCAGACCTCCCTGTCGAATGTTTGTTGGGCAATGATCTGGAGACTTCAGCCTGATCTGAAGTGGAATTATGGACTCATGCTGAGATGTTGGGCATACCTGCAGAGGTATTTGCTGTGACCAGGTCACAAGCCAAAATGCATAAAGCTGAACCAGCTCTGGATCCTGAAACTATGGACCAGATGCTACCCAGAGGAGGAGCAGTAGGGTTAAGGCTGGGCCTTCCCAACTGCCTCAGATCTCAGATTCCCCTCCTGAGGGAGGAGAAGCAGAGCCTGAAGAAGGGACTGCCCCAGAGGAACTTGAGCCTGGTCAGGTTGAGTTCTTGGGGGCAGGGGGACCTTCCAGTGAAGATCTGAGCAAAGAGCAACAGTGCTGCCCCACTCTTGAACCCCTCAGACAGCAGGCTGCTGCTGAGGCTGCTGGGAGTGCTAGTGGGTCCCATAAGGTTTATTGGGATGAGGGGCTCCTATATTCTGAGGCTAGAGATCCTACCCCTGGAGCCACCAGGAGGGTGGTAATTCCTCAGAAGTTTAGGGGGTTCCTCTTGACCCTAGCACATGACATCCCATTAGCAGGACACTTGGGCCAAAACAAGACCTGGGACAGGCTTGTACCACATTTTCATTGGCCACACATGTCTGAGGACACCAAGGAGTTTTGTCGCTCCTGTGTCACTTGCCAAGCCAGTGGCAAGACAGGTGGCACAACAAAGGCCCCCCTGATACCACTACCTGTGGTGGGGGTTCACTTTGAAAGGGTAGGGATTGACATTGTTGGTCCCCTTGACCCACCAACTGCATCTGGGCACAGATTTATACTGGTGGTAGTGGATCATGCCACCAGGTACCCAGAAGCTATACCCCTAAGGACTACCATAGCTCCTGTGATAGCAAAAACCCTCATTGGAGTTTTCTCCAGAGTGGGTTACCCTAAGGAGGTCATCTCTGACAGAGGTTCTAACATTATGTCAGGATATCTAACTGCAATGTGGAAGGAGTGTGGTGTAAACTACAAATTCACTACTCCCTATCACCCACAATGCAATGGGTTAGTTGGGAGATTCAACAAAACCCCAAAGGGAATGATTAAAGGCCTCCATGAAAAGCTTAGGCGAAAATGGGACCTTTTACTTCCCTGCCTTCTGTTTGCATACAGGGAGGTTCCACAGAAGGGGGTTGGCTACAGCCCTTTTGAACTTCTGTTTGGGCACCCTGTTAGAGGACCATTATGTCTGGTGAAGGAGGGATGGGAGTTACCTCTCAAACCTCCCAAACAGGATGTGATGGACTATGTACTTGGTCTCCGCTCCAGGATGGCAGAGTATATGAAGAAGGCCACTAAAAACCTTGAGGCAAGCCAAGAATTACAAAAAGCTTGGCATGACCAAAAGTCTGTCCTGACTGTTTACCAGCCAGGCCAGAAAGTGTGGGTGTTGGAGCCTGTGGCCCCAGCAGCTCTCCCGGACAAATGGAGTGGCCCCCATGCAATTGTTGAGAAAAAGGGAGAGGTCACCTACTTGGTAGATCTTGGCACTCCCAGGAGCCCCCTTAGGGTGCTCCATGTCAACAGACTTAAGGCATATGTGGACAGGGCTGACATGAGCTTTCTCATGGCAACTGATGAGGACCAGGAGGAGGAGAGTGACCCTCTCCCTGACCTGCTCTCACAGAACCCTGATGATGGATCAGTTGATGGTGTTGCTTTGGCAAGCAGCCTCACTGAACATCAACAAACTGAATGTAGACAAGTGCTACATCAGTTTAGACACATGTTTAACCTGACCCCAAGTCGGACTTCCTGGTGCACCCATGAGGTGGACACTGGAGACAGTCTGCCTGTAAAGAGTAAAATCTACAGGCAACGTGACCATGTCAGGGATTGAATCAGGACTGAAGTCCAGAAAATGTTGGAGCTAGGTGTTATTGAGCCCTCAGATTGCCCTTGGGCTAGCCCAGTAGTCCTTGTCCCAAAACCTCACACCCAGGGTGGTAAGAAAGAGATGAGGTTTTGTGTTGACTACAGGGGCCTCAATGCAGTCACCAGGACTGATGCCTACCCAATACCAAGGGCAGATGAACTAATAGACACTTTGGCCTCAGCCAAGTATCTCAGTACATTTGACCTTACAGCTGGCTATTGGCAAATCAAGTTAGCTGATGATGCCAAGGCTAAAACAGCATTTTCGACCCCTGGTGGGCACTATCACTTTGTGGTAATGCCCTTTGGTTTGAAGAATGCACCTGCCACATTTCAGAGGTTGGTGAATAAAGTTCTGACTGGTATGGAAACCTATAGCTCAGCCTATCTTGATGATATTGCTGTCTTTAGTTCCACCTGGCAGGATCACCTGGTCCACCTCAGGAATGTACTGGAGGACCTGCAGAAAGCAGGCCTCACTATCAAGGCCACTAAGTGCCAGATAGGGCAGAGTCAGGTTGTGTACCTGGGCCACCTTGTGGGTGGAGGCCAGGTTCAACCATTGCAGAGCAAGATCCAGACCATAATGCAATGGGTAGCTCCAACCACCCAGACACAGGTGAGAGCCTTCTTGGGCCTGACTGGGTATTACAGGAGGTTTGTTAAGGGATATGGATCTATAGTGACCCCTTAAATGATCTGACCTCCAAGAAAATGCCAAAAAAGGTTCAGTGGACAGCTAGCTGTCAAAAGGCATTTGATGACCTCAAGCAGGCAATGTGCACTGCCCCCATCTTACAGAGGCCAGATTACAAAAAGAAGTTCATTGTTCAAACAGATGCTTCAGAGCTGGGTGTGGGAGCTGTACTGTCTCAACTTAATGATGAAGGTCAAGACCAGCCAGTAGCTTTCATAAGCAGAAGGCTGACCCCTAGAGAGAAACGTTGGTCAGCTATTGAGAGGGAGGCCTTTGCTGTGGTGTGGGCCCTGAAGAAGCTGAGGCCATACTTGTTTGGCACTCACTTCATAGTTCAGTCTGACCATAAGCCCCTCCTATGGCTCAAACAGATGAAAGGTGAAAATCCTAAACTGCTCAGGTGGTCCATTTCCCTACAGGGGATGGACTATACAGTGGAACATAGACCTGGGACCCAAAATGCCAATGCAGATGGACTCTCAAGGTTTTTCCACTTAGAACATGAAGACTCAACTGGTCAAGGTTAGTTTAATGTCCCTGCGTTTGAGGGGGGGGTTGTGTAAGAGAGTAGGATCTGCACTTATGTTGCCCCCACTTTTTTTCTGATGTATACACTGGTTTCTGACTATAGTCTGGCTGGGTCCCTGCTAATCAGGGCCCCAGTCTCACTGATCTCTCTAAACAACTTGGTGTGCATATTAGATGCACTAGTGATTGGATACTGTGGAACCTTATGAGCCCCTGGTATATTGTACCTTAGGTACCAAGGGCATTGGTACTTCACAGGCCTACCAGTGGCTGCAGCATGTTTTATGCCACCCCTGGGAAGCATTCTCAATCTGACACCACAGGCCTGCTACTGCAGCCTGTGTGAGGTAGTGTTAGCACTCCTCACTGAGGTATAGGTTCAGCCACCCCTATTGCAGGCCCTATCAATCCTGAGGGCAGGGTGCTTGGTTTACTATGTGAGGGGGACCCCTCTGCAGCTGGCAGAGTCTATTCTCTGCTGCTGTTTGTGGATGCGGTTAAACCATATACTCTTAAGTGCATTATAACCTCGCGGTAAATGCTAACTTTGGAATGACTGCATCAAAACATGTCGTGTTTGGTGTCAAACAACTTGGAATCCTACCCCCACACCACTAACTGGTGTGGGAGTAGGATCCCACCCTTCTAGAGGGGATGACATGTACCCACTGTACTACACGGTAGAAATCATCTAGAGCCCTGGCATCACAAAATGGATGCCACCAGCACAGACACCGGGCTGCCCTTCTGCTGCTGACCGAAACTCTCAGTGGAGGGAGCCCAACAAAGGGTTTCCTCTCACAGGGAGGTGTCACCACCTCCCAGACAGGATTTAGTGTATTGGAGCTGGGTGGGTGCCCTCTTAGAGTGCTTTGAAGTCCTGCACTGGGGGAGCAGTAGGCTCCTCTGTGCATATGCCAGCTCAAACCGGTTCAGGGGCTACCTGCCCCTGCTCTGGCACGAAACTGGACAAAGGGAAGTGGGTATAACCACCCACTACCCTGACCCTCCTAGAGGAGTGGTCATAGAGCTAGTCCCTCCCATCTTTTCACTATAAGATACCACACATTGCCAATGCAATTTAGATTACACCTGGACGACGCTCTACTAAGAAGAATCCTGGCCCTTCGATGTTCCACTATATCTGGAAGACTGAAGAATCTCCCTTGGAGTCAAGGAGTGACTCCCCTGCTTGGCAGGCACCAAAACTCTTCAACAACGGTTGCAAACTTTACCGCTCCCGCCGGAGCCCGAAGTCCCTGCATCCCCTGAACTGGACCCCACGAGTGACGAGGAACAGCAATACTAGGGAACCGTGCACGGATTTCAAGTGCAAACCCTAATCTACGTCCAACGAGGTTGTGCTTTGGACCACTTGTTGTCCAAGTCCCTAGCAGGTCTAGTACCGAAATTCAGCGGCCTACCCCGTCCCGAGTGACCGTGGGCTGTTGTTAAACTTTTCCTGCAAAGGCATCTTCGCGGTTGCTTGCCCGTTGGCTAGTAACCCACCTGAAGACTTCCACATCGACTTCAAGGGCTCGCCCGGTTGCTCTAGGCCTGCCCTCACTTACCCTCGCTGGGTAAGTCCTTCAGACCTTGCTGGTCTGCACCATTGCCAATCTTCACTCTACACGAGACTTGCAGTTGCCAAGGCTTGTTGGCTCCAATCCGGGTGCCGACACCGTCATCAGCTGCAAATGTCGTGGGAACTTCCGAAGCCAGCTGCTGGTCATCTATGATCCCTCCTGGTCCTCGTGAGCGAAGAGACAAAACACCATAATCGACCTGAAGAGACGCGACAGCTGTGGTCATCCATCTTGCTGGCCACCGGTCACTGGCAAGTGACTCTGAACTCTGTCCCCTCAATTTCTAGGTCTTCTGCAACTCCAATCCATCGTCGGATTCGAACAGACACCTCTCCAGTCGTCACAAGCAGCAAGTCTTCAAGGATTTCCATTGAAAACAGCATCGCGACCCGACACCAAAGGACACCTATGCACCCGGCATCCCTGGGTGAGGTAACTCGTGCACTCCAGTGCCCAAGTGTGTGTTGGCTCTCGAAATACTTACCCTGTAAGTTGCTTGCCTGTTGACTTTTGCGAAGTGCCCTAGAACTGTAAAATACAAACCGCGACATTTGCCATTGAAACGCACTGAAAACCCGCGTGTGTGTTTAGACACTGCACGCGTCTCCTGTGGGCTGATTACTTACCTGCTAACACTGCAGAAGTGAAGCCCCAGCGATTCCCAAGGCCCTAGGCCTCTTCATTTTGCAAGTCGAGTTTGTTAACCCATTATTTTAGTATATGGTCTGGTACGCCCCTAGGGCTACAGCCATATACAGGGGCTCATAAGGTACCACAGTATCCAATCACTAGTGCATCTAATATGCACACCAATCATTTAAGGGAGTAAGCAGATAGGCTGGGGCCCTGGATAGCAGGATCCCAGCCAGACTAGTCAAAAACCATTAAAACACCAGGAAAAAAGTGAGGGCAACCATATAGTCAGATTCCACCTTCCTACATAACCCCCCCCAAACGAAAGGAGATAAGGCTAACCTTGCCCAGTTAAGCCTTTATTTCCTGAGTGGCCATATAAGGAATAACCTGCGCTAGCATGGTTGCTCCCTGTCTCATGGTCCACTTGGGAAATCCTAACCCAAGGGGTTTTGGAGTTTCTCCAAAGTCTAGGTAAATTACCTGTATTGTTTTCTGGTACAGAAGTAGGCTGGTGGGGTGTCTGAGTCTGGAAGTGAGGCCCTATTTGGGGTGGTCTCAACTTCCTCAGCACACTGGTCACCATGGAAGCCTTTCTGTCCATGACTGTGTCATATCTGGCCCTAAAGGTCAACCTCTGGCTGCCTACAGCTGAGGGTTGGGTCCCTCTGGTTGGAGTAGTGGAGGGCATTGGAATGTTTGGGGCAACTATGCCCCAGGTTTCCCTGTGCCCAACAAAGTCCATCTGGGGGGTACCTGTACCTAGGGGTAAGGGGGATCCCTCAGTTTGTAGAGGAATATTCACCTGGCTAGAACTACTCTGCTGGGTGTCCCTAATCTGCTGATGAGGGGGTTCCTCTGGACAGGGGCCCATCAAGGGTCCACTGACCTCCCTGACCTCTGCAGCCCTAGGCTGACTGAGGCAGGGTAGAGAGGGGCAGGATACCTGCTCCAGACTGGGTGCCACCTTGGAAGGATCCCCTGCCATCAGAGTTGTGGCCAGGACAGGCCTGACCACTTCTGGGGCACTTACTTCACAAGGGGCAGGGTCAGTTCCATTAGAAAGCTGACCCTTACCTTTAGTCTGGTGGGGGGAGGACTGTTCCTCACCCCCTATGCTCTCTGTTTGTGTGGAGTGATCCACAGTTTCAGGCTTCGCTTCACTCCCCTTAATTTCTCCTGGGGTGGAGGTGAGGCCCTCAGGGTCTCATCCACTCTCTCAGGGATGCCTAACATTCTTAAATGCGCATTGTGGTCTACCTCAGCCCAGGCTGAGATTTCCAGATCATTCCCCAGTAGACAATCCACAGGCAAGGTTGGGGACACTGCCACTCTCTTTGGGCCAGTGACCCCTCGCCAGCTGAGATTTACCACTGCCATGGGATGGTCTGTCCTAATTCCATCAATATTGGTCACCTGGTAGCTAAACTCAGGTAAAAGCTGTTCTAGGGGCACTAGTCTCTTTGTCACCATGGTGACACTGGCCCCTGTGTCCCTGTAGGCCACAGCCTTCTGACCAGTGATCATGGGCTCTTGTCTGTACCTGCCCAAGATATTGGGACTCATGGTAAAGTTGGCAAACCCCATGCCACCATCACAGACTAGAGTTGCTTGTGTAGGGGACCTGGTTAGGCCAGAGTCCACCTGAGTTCCCCAAGAAAGCCCAACTAATTTTTTGGGTGCACTCCCACCACCTGGGGGATTACTACTGGTAGTAACAGGAGGTGTTGGAGCTGCAGAGAGAGGAACATTTTCTTTATTGCCATTCTTTGGACAGCTGGAGTCAGTTTTCCAGTGTCCAGGTTGCTTGCACACATGGCAATATGGTTTCTTATTGGAAGAGGAAGGATTTTGGGACCCACCCCCATAACTGGGTTTTTGGGGCCCTTCAGAGGACTTTTCTGTTTTATCATCCCCACCTTTCTCTTTGGGCTTAGTGGAATCTTTCTTCTGGTCCCCACATTGGTTCTTGGGCCTAACCCTGGTTCTGACCCATTTGTCTGCCTTCTTTCCCAATTCTTGGGGAGAGGTCAGATCAGAGTCCACCAGGTACTGGTGTAAGAGTTGGTTTTGACAATTATTAAGGATCTCCTCTCTCATAATCAAATTATACAATCCTTTAAAGTCAGTGACTCTACTGTCAAATATCCAACCCTCCAGAGCCTTGGTAGCACAATCTACAAAGTCCACCCAATCCTGAGTCTGTGCTTTCTGGGTGTCTCTGAACTTGAACCTGTACTGTTCAGTGGTTAAGCCAAACCCATCTATTAATGCACTCTTCATGGATTCATAATCATTAGCATCCTCTTCTCTAACAGTGAGGAGCTTGTCTCTACCTTTATCTGAAAAGGAGAGCCACAAGATTGCTGCCCACTGTTTCTGGGGGACCTGTTGAACTTTACAGGCCCTCTCCATAGCAGTTATCCATTTGTGGATATCATCCCCACTCTGGTAGGGAGGAACAACCTTGGACAGGTTCCTATGATCTGGCATGTAATCTCTGCCTCTAGGGACACTGTTGCTGCCACCAGGGATATCTAACCCCTCCTTCTTAGAAGCTCTTTGGAGCTCGAAGGCTTCCCTATCTAAGGCCAATTGCTTGGTTCTGAGGGCAAGCCTAGCTTCCTCATACTGGAGCATCTTGAACCTTCTTTTCAGAGGAGGACTCCCTGGGAAAGTTGGAGTTTCTCTGGGGAACAGATTTTCTTCCAGAGTGGTATGAATGGTCAGATTCCCTTGAGGGGGACATGGTCCTTCCTCCCACTCTGTCAGTTCTCTTAGGGAGAATTCATCTGTTCCCTTCAGACCCTTCTGGGTCTTGCCCTTCAACCACAGACTCCAGGTCATCTATATTTTCATCATCAGGCCCAGAGACTATGTTTGAACCACCCCCTGATGCAGACCCACTTGCTCCTAGAGCTTGTCTCAGGTCATCTGCTACTAACAGATCTATCAGGTGTTGTGATGAGGGACTCCTGCCCACCCTCAGTTGTCTTTCAAAGCATAAGGCCTTCCGTTCAGTGTAGGCTATATCTTTGTACTGAGATGGGGTGGACCCACTGGCTCCACCATGGTGAGACATACTAGTGTTGTGCAGTGCTTGTCCCTTCACAAACAGCTCTAAGTTCAGTAGAACTTATTGATACTAGCTTGACTTTATATGTACCTTGAGTACCTTAAGTGGTTTTCAGTTAGGAATTCAAATAGAGATTTTCTGGTAAAACAATGGCAAGCTGGAATCCCACACGCTGCCCACCAATGTGAGAAGTTGGCCTGGCATATGCTGGTCACTAGTTATAGTGGCCACCTTGCACCAGTCCAATTCGACTCTTGGTAGATAGGTTTAAAGACAACCTTTTAAAGAAAGCTATCCTAGTGGTAGCTGTGGAGAGCAGCCTTCAGGCTAAGTCTCTGAGGAATGTAAAGCAGCTTGTTTTACCTTATAATCTCTTGAATTACCAAATGAAAAGACACCACACAGGTATATATATCAAATATATATGTATTTATTTCTAAATATACTCTACTAATCTCTTTATGAGATTAGAGCCAGGTAAACATTCAAAAGATCAACAGTTCTCAATAAATTAAGCACAAATATGGCTGTAGCCCTAGGGGCGTACCAGACCATATACTAAAATAATGGGTTAACAAACTCGACTTGCAAAATGAAGAGGCCTAGGGCCTTGGGAATCGCTGGGGCTTCACTTCTGCAGTGTAAGCCCACAGGAGACGCGTGCAGTGTCTAAACACACACGCGGGTTTTCAATGCGTTTCAATGGCACATGTCGCGGTTTGTATTTTACAGTTATAGGGCACTTCGCAAAAGTCAACAGGCAAGCAACTTACAGGGTAAGTATTTCGAGAGCCAACACACACTTGGGCACCGGAGTGAACGAGTTACCTCACCCAGGGAAGCCGGGTATATAGGTGTCCTTTGGTGTCGGGTCGCGATGCTGTTTTCAATGGAGATCCTTGAAGACTTGCTGCTTGTGACGACTGGAGAGGTGTCCATTCGAATCCGACGATGGATTGGAGTTGCAGAAGACCTAGAAATTGAGTTCAGAGTCACTTGCCAGTGACCGGTGGCCAGCAAGATGGATGACCACAGCTGTCGCGTCTCTTCAGGTCGATGATGGTGTTTTGTCTCTTCGCTCACGAGGACCAGGAGGGATCGAAGATGACCAGCAGCTGGCTTCGGAGGTTCCCACGATGTCTGCAGCTGATGACGGTGTCGGCAACTGGATTGGAGCCAACAAGCCTTGACAACTGCAAGTCTCGTGTGGACTGAAGATAGTCGGTGATGCAGACCAGCAAGGTCTGATGGACTTACCCAGCGAGAGTAAGTGAGGGCAGGCCCGGAGCAACTAGGAGAGCCCTTTGATTCGTTGAGAAAGTCTTCGGGGGACCCACTAGCCAATGGGCAAGTGATTGCGAAGACGCCACCACAGGAAAAGTTTCACAGGAGCCCACGGTCACTCGGGACGGGGTGGTCCGCTGATTTTTGGAACAAGACCGGCTGGGGACTTGGGCCACAAATGGTCCAAAGCACATGTTCGTAGAACGTTGGTTAGGGTTTGCACTCGAAATCAGAGTACGGTTCCCAGGTATTGCAGTTCCTCATCACTCGTGGGTTCCAGATGCCATAGCTTCGCTGGGAACTCAAAATGGCCGTGGAGAGGTCAGGAAATCCACTTCTGGGGCCGCAGAGACTTCGGACTCCGGCGGGAGTGGTGAAGTTTGTAACTGTTGATTGAGGTTATTGGTGCCTGCCAAGCAGGGGAGTCACTCCTTGACTCCAAGGGAGATTCTTCAGTCTTCCAGAGATAGTGGAACATCGAAGGGCCAGGATTCTTCTTAGTAGAGCGTCGTCCAGGGTAATCTGAATTGAATTGGCAATGCTTGCTATCTTATAGTGAAGATAGGGGAGGGACTAGCTCTATGACCACTCCTCTAGGAGGGTCAGGGTGGTGGGTGGTTACACCCACTTCCCTTTGTCCAGTTTCGCGCCAGAGCAGGGGCAGGTAGCCCCTGAACCGGTTTGAGCTGGCATATGCACAGAGGAGCCTACTGCTCCCCCAGTGCAGGACTTCAAAGCACTCTAAGAGTGCACCCACCCAGCTCCAATACACTAAATCCTGTCTGGGAGGTGGTGACACCTCCCTGTGACAGGATGCCTTTTGCCTTAAATGATTGGTGTGCATATTAGATGCACTAGTGATTGGATACTGTGACATTTGAATGTTTACCTTGCTCTAATCTCATAAAGAGATTAGTAGAGTGTGTCTAGAAATAAATACATATATATTTGATATATATACCT
Source organism: Triturus cristatus (assembly GCF_964204655.1). Taxonomy (NCBI): domain Eukaryota; kingdom Metazoa; phylum Chordata; class Amphibia; order Caudata; family Salamandridae; genus Triturus; species Triturus cristatus. Next base: position 628,858,679 of record NC_140579.1, on the reverse strand, counting down.
GTGTGGTATCCTTTCATTTTGTAATTCAAGAGATTATAAGGTAAAACAAGCTGCTTTACATTCCTCAGAGACTTAGCCTGAAGGCTGCTCTCCACAGCTACCACTAGGATAGCTTTCTTTAAAAGGTTGTCTTAAATAACCCTGGGCGTAGTTCGCGCAGCCGCGCTTCGCGAAGCTGTACTTGCACTACGCGACCTTCGCGTAGTTCGCGAGCTTGCGTAGCTGCTAGGTGCGCCCGTTCGCGATGGCTTTTTCTTGTTCGGGAGCGCGGTGAGCGTGTTCGGGGAGCTGTTTGCATGCTCGGGGGATTTATCTCGCGATCTTACCCATGCGGTCGCCAAATGGCGCGGCCATCTTGTTTTTCAATTGTCCCGCCCGCTCGCGATGCCTATTTCCTGTTCCGGGTCGCGGATAGCGTGTTTGAGATGTGCATTGACGTGTTCGGGAGCGCATTTTACTTGTTTGCGATGAATAGTACATGTTCGCGAGAAATATCGCGCGAACTTACCCACGCGGTGGCGAATGGGCGCGGCCACCTTGTTTTTCACTCTATGCTCTGGTTCTGGGCCTACTTTTGTATCCTCCCTTTATCTGTTCAATCCTTTGTCTTTAAAACATTTTTTCTGACTTTTTTTAGTTATTATCTATGTGAGAAGTTGGCCTGGTATATGATGCTCACTAGTTAAAGTGATCACCTTGTACCATGCCAAGCAACCCTTATGGTGTGGTTGTAAGTCAACCTTTTCGGACTAGCTGCCCTAGTGGTAGCGTAGGCTAAGCAGTCTTTGAAGTTAAACTCGTGAAGCGTGTTAAGCCAGCTGTTTTACCAAATGTAACCCCCTTTTATACCAATGAAAGGACACCACACAGATATATATTCAAAATATATATGTATTTATTTCTCAAAGTAACCCCTAGTCTCTTTATGAGCACAGGAGCACAAATCGTCAAACAAGATTACAGTAGAATACACAGAAGTTGCACTTTATATGGATAGGCCCTGGTGGCCGCTCAAACCATATACTAAAATAGTAGGGAAAAGGGAAAAGGCCTAGGGCCTCTAGAATCACTGGGCCTACAAGGAGCTAACTTCAGTTAGTGACCAGGAGGTCCACGGGTGGCGTGTGCAGAGCAAATAGTCACACGCGTGCTCCCATAGGTTTCAATGGGTGCGTAAAAAGTACAAAGTTACTGCAAAAAGGATCTTCCGGATGGACTAGGAACTCAAGATTTGGAACACAGGCACTAGAGATGTAATACTACACTTGGGCACAGGTGTGCCAGCTTTACCTCACCCACAGGAAGCGGGTGCATAGGCCTCGAAGTGCGTCGGGTTTCTTCTATCTGTTCCGTGGAGCTTGAAGACAAAGATGCTGCAGGCGGTCGGTCCGGGAGAGATGCAGTGGATCCAAGAGTGGATCGGAGATGTTGAAGACCTGTAAGCAGAGGGGACAGTGTTCACAGTCACTAGCCAGTGACCAGCGTGGCACCAGGTGGGTACCAGGCAATGTCGGGTGCAAACAGGAAGAAAGGTGTAGCTTGTCTCTGCAGCCACGTGGTCCCTGGAGGTCGACGACGCCCAGGAGTCGGTTCACGAGCTGTCCCACGCAGGCTCTCGCTGTCGGCGGTGTCGGCGACTTGATCGAAGCAAACAAGCCTTGGCAAAAGCAATTGTTGTAGGAGATGAAATAAGCTGATGGTTCTGACCAGCAAGGTCAGAAGGACTGCTCCTTTGGAGGGGAGCAAGGGCCAGTCTGGAGCAACCAGACCAGCGGTGTATTTTGTAAAGTTCGTCACCAAGATGGCTACTAGCCAGCGGGCCAGCAACCGGTTAGGCGCGTCGAGTGGCAAAATGCAGAAGGGCCCCACGCAGATCGTGGAGATGCTGGAGGGCTCACCTTTGGTGCAGATGCTGCTCGAAGGTTGGGATTCTCAGATCCCAAAGCACAACTTGGAGGGAGCCTCGGTTGTTGCACTTGTCAGCTTGTCGTGGTCGTTTCAAGAGGGCTGGCTCCACGTGTCTCGGTGCCTCCATGGGTCTCCTCTTTTCAGGGACTGTGGATCGGGCGGTGAGAGGTCTGGAGGTCCAGGTCTTGTCAGTCTCTGGGCTCGGGCTCCGGCGGGAGGCGGCGGCAAAGCAGACATTGATTCGCTGGATGGTGCTTGCGTTAGCAAGGTGGTCACTCCCTGACCACAGGGGAGATTTCCTTCAGTCGTCTGTGCAGCAGAATGTCAAAGTTCCCGTCTTCTTCTTAGTTTCAAGTTGATTCCAGTATGTCTGAAGTCTTAGGACACAGCTCCTACCTTTAAGCGGATTCTAGGGGCCGGACTACCTGCTAGGTCCCTCCCTATGGGTGGGACCAGGAAGGGGGGTGGTTACACCTCCAATCCTTTGTCCAGCTCGCCCCAGGCCCGGGACTGGTGTGCCCCAGGACCGGTTTGAACTGGCATATGCACCGAGGCTCCTTGTGAGCCACAGGCATGTCTGGTTTCTTTCAAGCCCTACCTGACCAATACACAAAATCCTGTCTGGGGTGGTGCACGCACCTCCCCTGGCAGGAAACCCTTTGTCCACACCTCCCAAGCTGGAAGGACTCCCAGCAGCAGGAGGGCAGACTTGTGTCTGTGGTGGCAGCATCCATTTTGTGGAGCTGAGGCTATGTCTGATTTTACCCGGGTTTCAGGTACTGTACATGTCGTGTCCCTCTAGAAGGGTGGAATGCTAACCCCGTCGCCAGAATTGGCGAGGGGTTAGTATTCCAATTCGTATGACACCTTACTCGACATGTTTTGATAAAGCCAAACCAAAGATAGCATTTAACCGCGAGGTTCATAATGCACTTAAGAGTATATGGTATGACGATATCTGGAAACAGTAGAAGGAAGTTGTTCCGACCACTGCAGACAGGCTCAGCTCATGCCAGAGCACCATCTCACATGGAACCAAGCACTCTGCCTAGAGGATTGTTAAGGCCTGCCATAGGAGTGACTTATAGGTTACCAGGTGTCCCAGTTAAGGTTAGGTATAGGTATACTACACCTAAGTAAGAGGTGATTACACCAACTTACCCCAGCTGAGTGATCAGCCAGTTGTGTCAAATTGTTAGGCCAAGCCTGGGGTGGCATAATACATGCTTCAGCCCCTGGCAGGCCTTGGGTACACCAATGCCCTGGGTACCTAGTGTACACTGGTACAGGGGCTGACAGGGTGATCCACTTCCAATTGGTTATGCACCTAGGGTGCATAGTTTTAATTTAGTAGAGAGAACAGCAGGCTGGGGTCTGATTGGCAGGCCCACAGCCTCAATATGTCAAAAACCAGTGAAGCAAAAAGCAAAAATTTGGGGTGACCATAGGATAGCAGACCCTACTCTCCTACACAACCCCCCCCCAAACGCTGGGACATTAAACTAGCCTTGACCAGTCTCGTCTTCATGTCCTAAATGGAAGTACCTGGAGAGACCATCTGCATTCCCATGGTCAGTACCTGGCCGGTGCTCCACTGTAAAGTCCATCCCCTGTAGGGAAATGGACCACCTAAGCAGTTTGGGGTTTTCACCCTTCATCTGATTTAGCCACAAGAGGGGCTTATGGTCGGTCTGAATCTTGAAGTGAGTGCCAAACAAGTATGGCCTCAGCTTCTTCAGGGCCCACACCACAGCAAAGGCCTCCCTCTCAATAGCTGACCAATTCTTCTCTCTGGGGGTCAACCTTCTGCTAATAAAAGCAATGGGTTGGTCTTGACCATCTACATTAAGTTGTGACAGCACAGCTCCCACACCCAACTCAGAAGCATCTGTTTGGACAATAAACTCTTTGGAGTAGTCAGGACTTTTCAGGATAGGTGCAGAGCACATGGCCTCCTTCAGGTCATCAAATGCCTTTTGACAGCTTACTGTCCACTGAACCTTTTTGGGCATCTTCTTGGATGTCAGGTCATTAAGAGGAGTCACAATGGACCCATAGTTCTTAACAAACTTCCTGTAGTACCCAGTCAAGCCCAAGAAAGCTCGAACTTGAGTCTGGGTGGTTGGAGGAGACCAGTCCTTGATGGATTGTATCTTACTCTCCAGTGGTTGAACTTGGCCTCCACCTACAAGGTGGCCCAAATATGCAACCTTACTCTGCCCTATCTGGCACTTAGTAGCCTTGATAGTGAGGCCTGCCCTTTGCAGAGCCTCAAGAGCCTTCTTCAGGTGGATCAGGTGATCCTCCCAGGTGGAGCTAAAGACAGCAATGTCATCCAGATATGCTGCGCAAAAGTCATCCAACCCAGTAAGGACTTGGTTCACCAGCCTTTGGAAGGTGGCAGGTGCATTCTTCAGACCAAAGGGCATCACCACAAACTGGTAGTGCCCACCTGGGGTTGAGAATGCTGTTTTGGCCTTAGACTCCTCAGCTAATCTGATTTGCCAATAGCCAGCTGTTAAGTCAAATGTGCTCAAAAACTTTGCAGAAGCTAGTTTGTCTATGAGCTCATCTGCCCTTGGAATAGGGTGTGCATCTGTCCTGGTGACAGCATTGAGACCCCTGTAGTCCACACAGAACCTCATTTCTCTCTTGCCATCTTTGGTGTGAGGTTTGGGGACCAGAACCACTGGGCTAGCCCAGGGGCTCTCTGAGGGTTCAATGACACCTAATTCCAGCATTTTATGTACCTCAGCCTTTATACAGTCCCTGACGTGGTCAGGTTGTCTGTAAAGCTTGTTATTTACAGGCAGACTGTCACCAGTGTCCACCACATGGGTACACCAGTCAGTTTGACTAGGTATCAAGGAAAACATATGTGAAAATGATTGCAGAACCTGTCTACATTCAGTCTGCTGATGGGCAGTGAGGTTGCCTCCAAGGGTCACTCCTTCAACTGAGCCATCTTCAGGGTTCTGAGACAACAGGTCTGGGAGAGGGTCACTCTCTTCCTCCTGTCCCTCATCTGTAGCCATGAGCAAGCCCATGTCTGCCCTGTCAACATATGCTTTAAGCCTGTTAACATGGAGTACCCTGTGGGGACTCCTGGGAGTTCCTAGGTCCACCAAGTAGGTGACCTCTCCCTTCTTTTCCAGGATTGTATGGGGTCCAGACCATTTGTCTTGGAGTGCTGCTGGGGCCACTGGCTCCAACACCCATACCTTCTGTCCTGGCTGAAACTCAACCAAGACAGCCTTTTGGTCATGCCAAGCTTTCTGTAAGGCCTGGCTTGCCTCAAGGTTTTTGGATGCCTTCTCCATATACTCAGCCATCCTGGAGCGGAGACCAAGTACATAGTCCACTATGTCTTGCTTAGGCTTTTTGAGAGGTAACTCCCATCCTTCCTTCACTAAACACAGTGGGCCTCTTACAGGGTGCCCAAACAACAATTCAAAGGGGCTGTAGCCAACTCCTTTTTGTGGGACCTCTCTGTAAGCAAACAGAAGGCAGGGTAGAAGGATGTCCCATCTTCGCCTGAGCTTTTCAGATAATCCTTTGATCATACCCTTTAGGGTCTTGTTGAATCTCTCAACAAGCCCATTGCATTGTGGGTGATAAGGGGTGGTGAACTTGTAGTTGACACCACATTCCTTCCACATAGCTGTCAAGTATCCTGACATAAAGTTGGTACCTCTGTCAGATACTACCTCCTTAGGAAACCCCACTTTGGGGAATACTCCCAGCAGGGCCCTGGCCACAACAGGAGCTGTAGTGGTCCTAAGGGGAATTGCCTCTGGATACCTGGTGGCATGATCCACTACCACCAGTATAAATCTGTGCCCAGATGCAGTGGGAGGATCCATGGGACCCACTATATCTATTCCCACTCTTTCAAAGGGGACCCCCACCACAGGTAGTGGTATTAGGGGGGCCTTTGTTGTGCCACCTGATTTGCCACTGGCTTGGCAGGTCACACAGGAGCGACAAAACTCCTTTGTATCTTCATTCATGTGAGGCCAGTGAAAGTGAGGGACAAGCCTGTCCCAAGTCTTATTCTGGCCTAAGTGTCCTGCTAAGCCTTGACCCTCCTGTTCTTCTTCTTGGTAGGTGCTTGGTCCATTGTTCCAGGATCCAAGACCTGAGGTTCAGTGAGGCACTTTTTGCCTGTGACCTGGTCACAGCAAGGACATGTGATGATATACCTAACATCTCTGCATGAGTCCTGTACTCCACTTCTGACCATAGAGAACTCTCTAGGTCATTGCCCAACAAACATTCTACTGGGAGGTCTGCACTAACCACAACCCTTTTGAGGCCAGTTACCCCTCCCCATGAGAAGTTAACAACTGCCACACTATGTGAAGTAGTGGCATTGCTGGCATTGGTCACCAGGTAATTCTCACCTGGTATGTACTGTCCAGGGTCCACAAAGCCTGGTGTCACCATAGTGACACTGGCACATGTGTCCCTGTAGGCTTGAGCCACTTTTTCATTTATTAAAGGAGTCTGTCTGTACTTGCCCAGGTTACTGGGGCTCACAGTCAGGGACAAATCAATGTCCACATCACAGATCAAGACTGCCTGTGTCAGGGTTCTTTCTAAGTCAGAATCTCCTTCAGTTCCCATAGTGATTCCCACTACACCCTTTGTCTGGGGACCAACACTGCTAACAGTAGTACTGGGAGCAGGTGCCTTGGGGCAACAGTGTTGGGGGCTCCACCCTTTTTGCAATCACTAGTCCAGTGAGTTGTATTTTTGCAATGATTGCACCAGGGTTTTTGACCTTCTTTCTTCTTTTTGGACTGTTGGGACCCACCCTCCTTAGCAGTAGTTTGGGGCCCTGTTGAAGACTTCTGGTCTTTAGGTTTCTGATCTCCACCCTTTTGGTCTGTTTTCTTCTGATCACCCCCTTGGCCCTGGTTCTGGTTCTTTTGCTTAACCCTGGTTCTGACCCATTTGTCTGCCTTCTTTCCCAATTCTTGGGGAGAGGTCAGATCAGAGTCAACCAAGTGTTGATGCAGTTGCTGGTTTTGACAGTTATTTAAAATCTGTTCTCTCATCATCAAATTATACAATCCTGTAAAATCAGATACCTTACTTCCCAGCAACCAACCCTCCAAAGCCTTAGTGGCACATTCAACATATTCAGACCAGTCCTGAGTCTGTGTCTTTTGGGTGTCTCTGAACATTAACCTGTACTGTTCAGTGGTTAAGCCTAACCCATCTACCAGAACACTCTTCAGGACTCTGTAATTTCTGACATCCTCTTCTCTAACAGTGAGGAGTCTGTCTCTGCCTCTTCCTTCAAAGGAGAGCCAGAGGATTGCTGCCCACTGGTCTTCAGGAACCTGCTGTACTTTGCAGGCTCTCTCAAGAGCAGTTATCCATTTGTGGATGTCATCCCCACTTTTGTAGGGGGGCACAACCTTAGACAGGTTCCTATTATCAAAGACCCTATCTTTGTCCTTAGGGACAATGCTGCCACCAGTGGGTATAGACCCACTCTCTCTAGGTTGCCTAGCCTTGTTCAGTTTTTCTTCCATCAGGGCTACTTCTAGCTCCTGCTTCCTGATCCTCAGCTGGGCTTCCTGCATTCTGGCCTCATGTTCCCTCCTCTGAGGGGTGGTCATCCTTTTCCTGGAGTGACCTTGAGAGCCTCTAGAGCCATGAGAAGCATTGGAGTCACCTGAGCGATTCCTTTGCCTCCCAAGCCCTGTGTTAAGTCCACTGGGGAGATCCAATGGGGTAAACCCACTGTCAGTCCCCAATAGCCTTAGTTTAGCTGGGCCAAGTATAACACTTGGCACTGGGCTAGTTCTCCCTTCATCGTCACTACTTTCTGTATCAGCACCTTTATCACTCTCATCCTCTGTGGTATTATTGCCATCTAAGGGGTGACTATTGGAACTGGGTACCTCTGTAGCATCTTCAGAAGGGGGGCCTCCTGTTCCTGTCCCTAAGGGGGCTAACTGGGAAGCTTTCTTGAGCTCTCTCTGATTCTCATCATTTTGCAAGAGTTCTCCGAGCTCAGCAGAGGTAGGGTTCTTGGGCTGTTTAAGGCCTCTAAGAGTTGCCAAATGCCTGAACTCATTCTGATTAAGGGTAGCAAAGATGGATGGTGCCCTCTGGGGGTCACTCTCAACAGAGATGGGTACAGTGGACCCCTCTGCCCCAGCCATTGCTCTTAAGTGTGGGTGGATGTGTTGCAATCTACCTACACTTGGGTTTTCCTACTAAACCAATCTAGTAGTTGTAGTCAGGGTGTGCTACTCCCTTTGCTCTACAACAACTAAGTTCAGTAGAACTTATGTATATCTAATCTTGTTTTATATGTACCTACAGGTACCCATGTGATCTTTCAATTGGTAACCAAGAGATTACAATGGTAAAACACAGCAAGCTCAAATCCAACCGCTGCTCACCAATGTGAGAAGTTGGCCTGGTATATGATGCTCACTAGTTAAAGTGATCACCTTGTACCATGCCAAGCAACCCTTATGGTGTGGTTGTAAGTCAACCTTTTCGGACTAGCTGCCCTAGTGGTAGCGTAGGCTAAGCAGTCTTTGAAGCTAAACTCGTGAAGCGTGTTAAGCCAGCTGTTTTACCAAATGTAACCCCCTTTTATACCAATGAAAGGACACCACACAGATATATATTCAAAATATATATGTATTTATTTCTCAAAGTAACCCCTAGTCTCTTTATGAGCACAGGAGCACAAATCGTCAAACAAGATTACAGTAGAATACACAGAAGTTGCACTTTATATGGATAGGCCCTGGTGGCCGCTCAAACCATATACTAAAATAGTGGTATAAGTACCACGAACAGAAAAGGGAAAAGGCCTAGGGCCTCTAGAATCACTGGGCCTACAAGGAGCTAACTTCAGTTAGTGACCAGGAGGTCCACGGGTGGCGTGTGCAGAGCAAATAGTCACACGCGTGCTCCCATAGGTTTCAATGGGTGCGTAAAAAGTACAAAGTTACTGCAAAAAGGATCTTCCGGATGGACTAGGAACTCAAGATTTGGAACACAGGCACTAGAGATGTAATACTACACTTGGGCACAGGTGTGCCAGCTTTACCTCACCCACAGGAAGCGGGTGCATAGGCCTCGAAGTGCGTCGGGTTTCTTCTATCTGTTCCGTGGAGCTTGAAGACAAAGATGCTGCAGGCGGTCGGTCCGGGAGAGATGCAGGGGATCCAAGAGTGGATCGGAGATGTTGAAGACCTGTAAGCAGAGGGGACAGTGTTCACAGTCACTAGCCAGTGACCAGCGTGGCACCAGGTGGGTACCAGGCAATGTCGGGTGCAAACAGGAAGAAAGGTGTAGCTTGTCTCTGCAGCCACGTGGTCCCTGGAGGTCGACGACGTCCAGGAGTCGGTTCACGAGCTGTCCCACGCAGGCTCTCGCTGTCGGCGGTGTCGGCGACTTGATCGAAGCAAACAAGCCTTGGCAAAAGCAATTGTTGTAGGAGATGAAATAAGCTGATGGTTCTGACCAGCAAAGTCAGAAGGACTGCTCCTTTGGAGGGGAGCAAGGGCCAGTCTGGAGCAACCAGACCAGTGGTGTATTTTGTAAAGTTCTTCGCCAAGATGGCTACTAGCCAGCGGGCCAGCAACCGGTTAGGCGCGTCGAGTGGCAAAATGCAGAAGGGCCCCACGCAGATCGTGGAGATGCTGGAGGGCTCACCGTTGGTGCAGATGCTGCTCGAAGGTTGGGCTTCTCAGATCCCAAAGCACAACTTGGAGGGAGCCTCGGTTGTTGCACTTGTCAGCTTGTCGTGGTCGTTTCAAGAGGGCTGGCTCCACGTGTCTCGGTGCCTCCATGGGTCTCCTCTTTTCAGGGACTGTGGATCGGGCGGTGAGAGGTCTGGAGGTCCAGGTCTTGTCAGTCTCTGGGCTCGGGCTCCGGCGGGAGGCGGCGGCAAAGCAGACGTTGATTCGCTGGATGGTGTTTGCGTTAGCAAGGTGGTCACTCCCTGACCACAGGGGAGATTTCCTTCAGTCTTCTGTGCAGCAGAATGTCGAAGTTCCCGTCTTCTTCTTAGTTTCAAGTTGATTCCAGGATGTCTGAAGTCTTAGGACACAGCTCCTACCTTTAAGCGGATTCTAGGGGCCGGACTACCTGCTAGGTCCCTCCCTATGGGTGGGACCAGGAAGGGGGGTGGTTACACCCCCAATCCTTTGTCCAGCTCGCCCCAGGCCCGGGACTGGTGTGCCCCAGGACCGGTTTGAACTGGCATATGCACCGAGGCTCCTTGTGAGCCACAGGCATGTCTGGTTTCTTTCAAGCCCTACCTGACCAATACACAAAATCCTGTCTGGGGTGGTGCACGCACCTCCCCTGGCAGGAAACCCTTTGTCCACACCTCCCAAGCTGGAAGGACTCCCAGCAGCAGGAGGGCAGACTTGTGTCTGTGGTGGCAGCATCCATTTTGTGGAGCTGAGGCTATGTCTGATTTTACCCGGGTTTCAGGTACTGTACATGTCGTGTCCCTCTAGAAGGGTGGAATGCTAACCCCGTCACCAGAATTGGCGAGGGGTTAGTATTCCAATTCGTATGACACCTTACTCGACATGTTTTGATAAAGCCAAACCAAAGATAGCATTTAACCGCGAGGTTCATAATGCACTTAAGAGTATATGGTATGACGATATCTGGAAACAGTAGAAGGAAGTTGTTCCGACCACTGCAGACAGGCTCAGCTCATGCCAGAGCACCATCTCACATGGAACCAAGCACTCTGCCTTCAGGATTGTTAAGGCCTGCCATAGGAGTGACTTATAGGTTACCAGGTGTCCCATTTAAGGTTAGGTATAGGTATACTACACCTAAGTAAGAGGTGATTACACCAACTTACCCCAGCTGAGTGATCAGCCAGTTGTGTCAAATTGTTAGGCCAAGCCTGGGGTGGCATAATACATGCTTCAGCCCCTGGCAGGCCTTGGGTACACCAATGCCCTGGGTACCTAGTGTACACTGGTACAGGGGCTGACAGGGTGATCCACTTCCAATTGGTTATGCACCTAGGGTGCATAGTTTTAATTTAGTAGAGAGAACAGCAGGCTGGGGGTCTGATTGGCAGGCCCACAGCCTCAATATGTCAAAAACCAGTGAAGCAAAAAGCAAAAATTTGGGGTGACCATAGGATAGCAGACCCTACTCTCCTACAATCTATCTCTCTCTTTGCCTAAGTTTATATTTTGCATTTTATTTCTACTTTTACTGTGTTTTTGTTACTTTTATAAAGTTCTTTCTATCTTCTTCCCCCTAACTTTTTGCCCCTTCTAACTTTTCTTTTCCGTCTCCCACCCACCCCAGAACCATGGCAAGGGGACACCGAGTGCTAAGGGCAAGGGACCTGCAGAAGCAGAGAAGGGCCGCCTGCCTTGTGGCAGAATGCGTCCTGCAGGGGTGCAGGCCCGGCAACTGTTTGGGGAGGAGGAGGTGGCCGCCCTTGTTTTTTTCATCCAGCGCCACCTCCCCTTGACCTTGGCAGCAGGCGGCAGGCCCGGCTCCGGGTACGCTACCCAGGAGCGGCACCGTCGGTGGGCGAAGGTGCGCCGGGCCGTGTTCCGGTGCTCTGGGGTCCGGCGCACCCACAATCAACTAGCCCACCGGTGGTCCGACATCCTGGACCGGGAGCAGGACCTGTTGGACCTGCTAGGTGTCGAGGTCGTCGGGCTTGGTGAGTAACTTATTGTGTATATTAAATTTGATGAACAACAAGATTATTGCTGCGTGCCAAGCGTTGCTGGTAAATTAAGTTCCAAAAAGCAAAATGTTCTTTGATTTAAGGACCCAGGTGCTCGGTGGTACTCTTACTTGTTTGCAACTTAGTTTGCGCTAGCTTGTGCCGATGCTGATTATATAAGAGTTTATTTTACAGAACTGAAGTTAGGTAATGCGATTTGCTAGAGAGACTCTAGTCCTTCCATTGTCCTACTGTGAAATGGTGGTGGATGATATTATATTGGATACTAGGTTTAGTTTGTTAGTATTAGTTAATAATTGTTTTATGCGGTCTGCGTGACGCCTCCTCTGTCACTGAGTGCTGCTGACCCCAGTCCTCTGTCGAAGCTTTTGTACTTTGTTTAGTGAGTGGTAGGCTTAGCATGGTCAGTCAGTAGCAGAACTAGATCAGAATCATGCAACCAACCCACAATTTGTTGTATGTATGTATGCACTAATGTATGCATCTGTCCTCCATCTCATCTATGCATTTGATGGCTGAAAAAAAATGGAAATGCAGACTTAGTGAACCATTGGCCCGTCTGGAATAGGTGGTGTAGGTCAGGTGGTACTTACTAGGCTTCGTTAGTATTTGTAATCAGAATGATTATGGAACACTGGAGTGTTCATAAATAAGTAGACGATCCGTGAATGCAGGAAGAAGCCAGTAGTCGATCCATCTGATTAGATAGGTCAATTTTATTGCAATTGTTGTTTCCTAAAATGTTGTTTGACTTATTTTTCCAAATGATTTATTATTATTTCTTTCGCAGCACTCCTTAATGTTTGTCTCTTTCTTTATTATATTTTGCATGATCATCAGCACCACCCAGGGGCAAGAAGACGGGGTCGGAGTCGGCGGGGGAACCAGAGGACCGCTCCTCTACCGAGGCTCCTGCTGCTGGCGCCAGTAAGTCCTCCAGTGGTTATATTGATATTTATATTTCCCTAACTTTTACTGCATCTTTTTTTTCCGAACTATAAATTATGGTTCCACTTTCTAATTCTATTTTTTACAAAAGCTTACTTCTTTGACCTTGACTATCTGTTTCCAAATTCTGTTTATCCCTGACTCTAATTAAGTTGCTTCTAACTGCCTCTGCTATTGTAGTATTCAAAAATTCCATTCTCAGGGTAATATAACAAAGAACTTGGCAAAGAAGCTGAAATATGAAAATACATCTTTATTAAACTCAAATGAGTGAGGCTACGTCGCCCAGGAGCACCTAAAGCAACTGTATGAGGCAGCCTCCTGAATGGTCTTAGCTCAGACCTTTTATACCATTTATTATGCCCTAGGCATACAAGGGAGTTGTACCAGTCACATTCCTAAACAAATGAAAAAGCTAGAGAGGCAACATTATAATTACAGGGTTTCATAAAGGTTACAGTTGACAAAGGTAAAAAGCCGGACAAAACCAACATTCTTATTTAGACAAACTGGATAAACCCATAATAAAAATGGTCACCTCCCCATCGTAAATAGACCATAAAAGCAGGAACAGAAACAGATGAGAGGCAGGATAAGGGGTGTGTATGTGCATACCAAACTTTACAATCTCCTGTTCTTTGATCTCTATCTGACCAGCTGCCTAACAAGGAACTGGCTCAACAAGGTCAGCTTCACGCAACAGGGTCAGTTCACTCAGGTCATTCAAAAGTCAGCTAAAGTCATCAGCCTATGTGAGGGCAACCACAAAATGGCTGCTATGTACAAAATGGAACCCATGGTTCAGAACGAAATCTCTAAATACACAGTGAATCCATCGGTGTAACATGACGAAAACACTCATGCATACCGCACTCATCATTTGTGGTTCGCTGATACCAAAATTGTCATGATACGACGATGTTTATAATACGGGTCCAGAATTTTCAGTACCACAGACCCTCCTTTTGCCCTTACATAGGCAATAACCTAAACTCATGTCAATCTGAATCCAGGTCTATATTCATCAGATCATCAAGATGTTGCTGGAGCATAATCCTATTACTTAGCAACTCTCTCGGGACACGTCTCCTTACACATGTAGTAGCACAAAGGCCACATATGGCAAGACAAAATAAGGAATACCTCTATCTGTAGTAGGTGGCATAAGATCACACACCCAACAATTAGTGATGTTCACTACTAACTAGTGTTGATGCAGAAGCTGTACAAAAGAATTGCTTACGAATTCTGATCTTCTAACCTGCTCATGTTCAGGAAAAGGGTGAAAAGAGTGCAAAGAAACAGTAGTAGGAAAAGTCATAGGTTGGGAAGCGGGTGCAGAAGTCAATTGAGTTGAGAAAAACAATCCCACCCATAAATGACAACGTCATGTTTAAAAAAAAAAAAACTAGAAAACACGTTATTAAGAACATATAGACAACGGGAGAAAGTAGTGACCACTATTACAAATTAAATAATAATTTTTCACAACCCTAAGCAAAATGCAAATCCTAAAATTATCTAGTAACATTTTTAGGGCTCCTATGCATTTCAGTAATTTTTGTATGTTCAGGTGAAACAGTGGTGACCCTCATCAATGCTCTAAGGTGAAAAGGGGGTACTCTTTCCACAGAGAATGGACTTTATTCTGCTTTTACTAAACAGAATAGTACTTTAAAACAATGCCAGCAAAACAATCAGTCTCCTAACACCTAGTCTATACAATCACACGGAAACCTCTTGTGAAACCAACTATGCCCAGAGTCCATTCAAAAAGCCTCTCTGGCAGGCTTCTATTGTCCATCAAATCTTCTTTTGTTGTTTTCTTTCGCATGGGCCTCTTCATTCAAGCCTTTCATGAGAAAAGTACTGCTTAGTTGGAGTGCCCTCCTGGCAAACACCCACAGCTCACTCGAAAGTCTCAATGTCTCAAGGCAGTGCACCAGTGTCTCTCCTCTGCGGCAGACACTACAAGTAATATGCTCTTCATTGGTCATGGGCACAGATCATCTTGTGCAGACCCGGGACCATTCTCAGGCTCCAACACTCATCATTCAGTGTCAGAGAACGCTCAGGCTGCTCTTTCATGGGCACCAGAATGTAGTGCCTTTTGTCAATCTTGGATCCGCCGGTGCACTGCACTTCCATTGGATCAAAGGAAAAAAAAAGGGGGGTGTGTGGCCAAAAACTCAGGCCAAGGGGCTCAAGGGACTGCACACTGTCAGAGGTTACCAGCACATGACAGGCGCTCTTTTGCACTGAAATTCTGGTTCTGTGGCAAAACCAGCGCCTTCTCCTTTTCTGATGTTGAACGCCTTCTGATGAAGCAAGTGCGATGCTTTAAACAGTTCGTTGTATAACAAGGGGACTGCAAACAGGTGGCCTGCGATCTTCAAAGGAGTGGCCATACACCATGGGAATAGAATACAAAGACAAAGGCAGAAGGGCAAAACAGGGTCCCAGCATCTTCAATTGGGTTCTCTCCATTATTCTCTGCCATTTATAGCTACATGAGAATTCTATCTGAATGGATTTCCTCACACAGTGGCATTGTCTAATGGGGTAAACACATATATTCCTCAATGATTAAGTCTAGGTGTTCCTCCTTATCTTAGAACATCTCAATAGAGAAATCACATGATACAGATTATCAGGGACATGTAGAAAACTTTCACATCAGGTGCACTATGCAATACACAGGCTATATGCAAACAAAAGACAAGAACTAGAGGGTCCTGATATTTGCATGATTAGAACACATCTGATCCCACCAAAAATTAAAGCAGCAGGAACAGAAGGGAACTGAAAACCAAATTAAAATAGACATTGATAATTCGTCATGTTCAAAAGGGTAAACATAAGATATCTCCTATTGAGATGGAAAACTTGTCTTACTATAATATTGAGTCAGTTAACCAGTCTATCACTACCCTGACAGTCAGGCTGGAAAACATTGAAGTAGGCCTAAGGAAAATTCTTGCAAACCAGTCTGGTCATACAAAAGGGAATTATACATAATATGGGGGTCCCTGGTGCATCACTGCAGTCTGGAAGTGTGTACCTGAACAATACACCTACAATAATAAATGGGCTGACTGGTGAAAGGAATACGGAAAAGGGAATTGGAACTAGGACACAACTAAAATCCCCAATAACTAAGCATGATGCGACATCGGTCAGGGGAGAAGCAGCAAAAGAAAAAAAAAATCTATAGGAAGAACAAGAATTTACTTGGGTGATAGTCAGGCATGTGACACAACACCAAAAATACGGGTGATACACAAAAGGCCAAAGTTACACAAATTTTAACTCTACCGCTGGCGACTACACCATATACGGTAATCCTAGGTAATGTTCCAGTTCCTTCTTCAGGGAAAAATGAAAACCTGGTTTTTCTTTTAAGGAACAAAAGCCATATGCTACTTAGGAAACAGAACATCATTAACTAATGTAATATAGTAATTAGGCCACCTTGAGTCACAGATCTATAATTTCATCCTTAGGTCCAATCAAGGATACATAAATGTAAGGCTGCCTGTTCCTTTAAGGGAAGGGGCAGTAACGTGACTAACTGCAGGTGACACACTTTGATCCTGTATATCTCTTTTTATTTTCCTTCAATACCATTATAGCCAAATAGACATGCACTGGTGAAGTGTTGTCTCTCATGTTCACAGCATGAAATATCATTATCTGTGGAATTTAGTAACCAGAACAAGTTCAACCAACTGTTACGTAGCGATGGGCATCGTCATGACCATCCCCTCACAACACAGGTAAACTTGTAATAGTATCAAAAAGCAGCAACAAGAAAAACAAAAACATAAATAAAAATAAAAAATAATAAAAACGCACAAAACGTCAAGCCATCAGATATACTTGCTGTATATCAAGCACAAAAAGCATAGACAAAACAATAGCATATGTGAATAAGCGGTGACACACAACACCATGTCATGTACTTTTATGCACTGTAAACCTGCAGCCCAAAACCAAATATTTGGGCCTGTTTAATTTGTCAGGTTTAAAATCCTTACCCTCCTTTTGACAGTAGATCACCAGGCAATGGAAATCTGCTGTCAAATATAACTTTACTGTTTCTCTTCTAACATACAGGACCAGCAAGAACAATTCATGATAGGACCAAATACACAAAAATAAATTTCCATTACTTAACTGTTACCCTCTTGTCAGTTACCTCGCAACATCAAGCCACCTTAGTTTTACCTTTCTAAAAGTAAAAATTGTTACACTGACACTCCATATTAATTTGGCACCTACAATTTCCACTGTGAAAAATAATTCTTAATTGGCAAATCGTTCTCACTTAGGCATGTAGCCTTCAAAATTTTAGAAAAGGGCTGCATCTTATTTTCTGTCTAAGACTTAATGCAACACTTCGTTTTCTGTCAAATAAAAGCAACTAGGAGGCATCATTTTATTTTTTTTAGAGTGGAGACACAGATGTATCAGTTCTGCAAAGCATTTAACATGATGTTTGGACTTTCAAAGAAACCATTTTTCTATATTTTCCCTTTGGAATTAAGTTCTTTAGTTTTATTGATGTTCTTATGGAATAACCAGAAACCCCACTTTTTAGAGGCCCGTAAGGTCATTCTGCATTTCACAGAGACAAGGCCCTAATTTAAAAGGTCACAAGTGTCAACATGACAGCCTCCTCCATTGTTTACAGGAAAACTAAAGATAGCATCTCAGCAGCGCGACTTGAGCCAGCCTCTGCAGCTCTCCTAGCCCCCAGTTTCTGCCACTCTGAATTTGTCAAAGCCAGAAGGCCTTCCTAATTCCTCCTAACTCGCAATAATTTACTCTATTTTGAAAAATAATTTCTTCATTTTAGGCGCTAAAAAAAATTATCTGTATTCCCAGATTATTAAACTACATTTACTGTGAATAATTCACAAAACTCAATAACACACATACCAGTTTTTAGAATAAATGCTGGTTGCAATCCGATGCAATGGTACCCATTTCTTCAACCTTAAATGAATGAACGTCTCAGTAGGCCCAGCTGAAGTTAGAACCTTCAACCCTGACATTAAAACAAGCCTTTGTACTGGCACATTGACTCGTTGAATCATAAGAAGGCACAACCTGTAAATATATTTCAAACCTAAATGTATGCATTTACTGAAGCCTGAGACACTTTAAAAAGTACTCTGAATGAAAGAAAATGCAGTTTAAACAGTGCTTTTACCCAAATTCGACTTTGATATTTTAGGCATTAAAAAATAAATATCCTACAATTTTCTTGCATAATATGCATTACCAGAATGTCTATTACATAACCGATGAGTCAGGCATTGGAAATGATAACTTATACTTTATAAAAAATGAGCTTGTTTGCGCCTGCGCCAAGGGAAAATTGTACACACGAATGCTTGTCATTTTAGTGATGCAACACAACTTAAATCAAATTTTAATGCTAGGAGGTCATAGTATGAGTATTAAGCTTTATAAATATTAAAAAACGATTTTGAAAAGCACTTATTTTTTTTAAAATAATTTTTCCATGATTAATATTTTTCTTTAAAAAAATAATAATTTTCTTCTAAAAAACCAATTATTCGTTTTTGTGATAATTCCACATATAAAAGCAAGCTGCATCCCTTGCCTATCATTTTGGACACATTAACTCACAAGCCTAAGCGCATAAGCCTAACTTGAAACGCGTCACATTTTTGAGCCACTTTCATTTAAAAGGACGGTTATGCAAAATTCCACCCGTGTTTAACTGGGAAAGTGCTGGCTGAATGAACATTCCCATCAAATATACTGCAGCTGAAAAGTTTGCCTGTGAATATCTAATACAATGCATATAAGGAAGATGCTGTAAATTTATTTATTTTTGCAAAAATAGATAATTTCGTTTTTGGGGCCTTATTTATATCTATTGAATGTGTTTTCTAATTTTATCTTTTAAGCATTTAACGGCAGTTTTGTATATGTGCACAATTGCTCATTCTATAAATTAAAGAGCAACATATAGCTATTTTAGCACATCACATGGTTCATTTCTGGATTTTTTCTAAGTTTCTACTTAATATTAATTAACCAACATTTTACTTAACAGACTGAAAACATCAAGAAGACCCACAAACACACATTGAGCTCATTTCAGACATAAACAGAAAGGGGTCAAACACTCAGGACACATAATACAGCGCGCTTTTAGCCATTTTTAATAAATAGCGCCGTCGCAATTTACTCACAGAACCGTTTGCAGATTCTAGTTATAAGTCATATTTACAAGAGAAAAGAAAACTTTTCTCAATAGTGTTCCAAAAAACTGCAAAAACAGCCTCACAGACCTTTATTTCCAAGAATAGCGGACCCATACTTCATTAAACGTGATGGGGCCCACGCCGTGTTTAAAATAGAACTCATAAGTTGGAGTTCCAAACGGAGGTATCAGACATGAATCCTCCAATCGGGAATCCCTGTTGCAACCAAAACAAAACCAAGTACCAAATTTGCTACGATTAGGCATCTTCGCTCACTAACCGAGCTTCAAACTTCAAGGGGCTATCTCTATCGATACACTCGCAAATGTACGAGACCCTCGGGTTTTTGAAAAGTGCAATCTTCAAATAAAACTAAGGACCAATACTAAGAACCAAGAACCAAAAACTAAGAACCAAAGGACCAAAGAAGTAAGGACTGGGAGCGACCCACTTATACTTCAACTAAAGCAGATGGAGAAAAAGTCTCTTCATTACCTGCCTACACAAATTGCAATTCGCGTATACAAACCTATACAAACCTATCAAAGCTATACCAAACAAATAGTTGTCCAAATTCTAACTGCCAAGTTCTAACTGCCCTAACAGTCTTCTTTTTTTTTTTTTTTTTTTACTTACGCCAAAAAGGTTCTCAGTCAGGAGTGACATCATGTGGAGGATCAAAATCAGGAAGATCAGAAATATACTGGGCTGCATAATCAAAGAATCTCCAGAATCCCAGCGCACAGAGTACCTTCTTGGTAGAATCCTGTTCTGTCCTCCTCAGTAGATTTCAGTCTCCTGACAAGATCACTCCCACAGAAAGTCACTTCTCTGATGAGCCCAACGTTAGGCGCCAACTGTGGTATTCAAAAATTCCATTCTCAGGGTAATATAACAAAGAACTTGGCAAAGAAGCTGAAATATGAAAAGACATCTTTATTAAACTCAAATGAGTGAGGCTACGTCGCCCAGGAGCACCTAAAGCAACTGAATGAGGCAGCCTCCTGAATGGTCTTAGCTCAGACCTTTTATACCATTTATTATGCCCTAGGCATACAAGGGAGTTGTACCAGTCACATTCCTAAACAAATGAAAAAGCTAGAGAGGCAACATTATAATTACAGGGTTTCATAAAGGTTACAGTTGACAAAGGTAAAAAGCCGGACAAAACCAACATTCTTCTTTAGACAAACTGGATAAACCCATAATAAAAATGGTCACCTCCCCATCGTAAATAGACCATAAAAGCAGGAACAGAAACAGATGAAAGGCAGGATAAGGGGTGTGTATGTGCATACCAAACTTTACAATCTCCTGTTCTTTGATCTCTATCTGACTAGCTGCCTAACAAGGAACTGGCTCAACGAGGTCAGCTTCAGGCAACAGGGTCAGTTCACTCAGGTCATTCAAAAGTCAGCTAAAGTCATCAGCCTATGTGAGGGCAACCACAAAATGGCTGCTATGCACAAAATGGAACCCATGGTTCAGAACGAAATCTCCAAATACACAGTGAATCCATCGGTGTAACATGACGAAAACACTCATGCATACCACACTCATCATTTGCGGTTCGCTGATACCAAAATTGTGATACGACGATGTTTATAATACGGGTCCAGAATTTTCAGTACCACACTATGACTCTCTGTACTGCTACTACTACTACTACTATTATATTACTCTGTAGCGAAGCTTGCACAGTTGCCCACTCTTTATAGAAGGTTTTCTTTGGAATAATAAAACTCTGATTGACCAATAGCTCTAGCCACTGTGTCCTGTCCTTTGGGTTGTCCTCTTCAAGTCTTCTCAATGTTGAGGCTTTGACAATTACCACAAACAAAATGGCCAACCAGATATTTGACTAGTATTTTGATCGGATAGTACATGATACTACTCTTGTCTAGTGATTCTGCAGAGCCACATACAGAACTATGCACAACAAAATAGGATGTTGCTGATGGGAGGTTGGACCTTACTGATCACACCTCAGTCCGAAGAACCCAGGATCCCCTGACCGACTAGCTATAGTGTCTCACATTAGGGCCCACTCCCGACCCCCCCCCACGAAGAAGATACACAATGTTGATGATGACTGAGGCAGACAACCCAGAACATAATAACACCATTTTGCTCACTCACTTGTGTAAGTCCACCCCACCACACCAAATACAACAGAGTCTATGTGTAAGTTCAAAAGGTTTATTTGAAACAAGTATCAAACTCTGTACATCGTTAATATGAAATTTAATTTACTACAGCCATAGTCAATAAGCCAGCAAAAAGCCTAAGATTAAAACAGTAAACATTTACAAGTGCATGACAACAAGAACAAGAGCCAAGATCTTTAGAATTCTGGAAGACCCCTCACCGTAGAACGTAGAAATACTGGTTACATCATCTTGCATCATAATATGTTCTGTAAATCACTGGTTTGTAGAAGGGAATCTTCCGCCTAGTATATGAGAAAAATGCTGCGAGTTAGCCGTTAGATAGTATACTGGTGAATGCAAGCATTTTGCAGTCATGGCAAAAAGTGTAACATGTATGTGATGGCTAAGCAATATGAACTAAACAAACTCAATAAGTGGGGTTTTTTTCCGACCTCTTCACTTGTACGCAACAGTCAAATGGCCTCAAAGGCATCTACTGCACATGTCAATAAGCTGGCAGGTATAATTAAATAAGCGCCAAAAGAGTAGTAGTCGACATGAGGAATCTAAAAGAGTTACACATGGCTCAGGCTAACTTTCAAAAGAGTAGAGTAGGACTAGATGACCCTAGGAAGTGGAACCATATCACTACTACTAGTGTCTGTCTACTGACTGTACTTACTGTCTAGTGCTGATGTATGTTGTATTAACTTTTTTTTCAGTGTTCCAAGTGAATACCTAAAATAGGGGGAGGTTTCCAGGCATCTAAAAATTTGTGATGTTTTTTTCTAGGCACATTACCATCCACCAGTGCCGTCGGGGCCAGCGATGCGGCCATTCCGGAGGGGGCAGGCGAACTGGCGGCACCTGCAGGAGAGACAGGGGGGGATCCAGCAGTAGTGGCCGGCGGCGCTAAGTTATATTCATTACTTCTTGACATTACTACTAGATGGAAGTGTGTTCACTATTTCACTGTACTGTGCGACTTATTATTATACAACGGTTGAAGAAGACACCCTTTACTTAGCATTAGCAGCGTGAGTAGAGTAACCAATGGCCTCTTCTATTTGACTCCAAAATCAGCTGTGAAGGTTTTATGGAGAAGACAAACTCAGATCAGATGACCTTGATGGATGTGTTGAACAAAGAGGGAAAGAACTAAGGGTGAAAGGACGGGCGAGATAAATAATATGACTGACTGGCAGAGAAGGATATGTTGTTGGAAGCATGCATAGGTGGCTGATAGTAATCAGATCAGATGCATGGGTTGTTGAAGGATGGGTGGAAGGTGAAAGAATGCCTGCCTGGGTGGGCGACACAGTATGGGTGGATAGTGCTAGATAGCAAAAATCAGCGTTGTTTGGTTCAAATTCAAAGCCAAGGCAAGCAAGGAAGGAGCGGAAGCATGGGCGGTTGTTGGTGAAACCAACTAAGTATGAGAGATATAAAAAAGAAGGATAAACGTTTACTTTAATGGATGTATGCCTGGATGTACTATCATCAATAGACAATATAGGTGGAAAGTGTCACTGGAGATTCTTACTTTGAAGAAAATGTAAAAGAAACTGCGCGACAGTAGCAAAGCCTAGGGGAATGTAGGTAGTATTATCAGATTACAGTACACTTGCAGTTGTTTGCAAGCACGTCATATATATTTATATATATATATATATTATCAAGCGGAAGCCCCTTCCTCCCACTCTGGGGACCACTCCCTACCTATTATTATTAATGTATTTTTGATTGGGGCAGCCAGCCTGCAAAGGGTGGCCTATCTGTTGTTTATGGTTATTGGTTACACAATCAATGAAAGCAAAGTACCCTCTGCAGTAGTGGTTGGTGGTGGGAGTGTTGGTGGGCGGTGACATGGGGAGGGGACGGGTGGGTGTCACTGGCGAGTAAACTGTGTATTACGGCCAAATACAGGTATTCAACATAAAAATAAATAAAATTATTTTCAATGTGCGCACTGCACCGCTGAATGCGATGCAGTGCGTGCAACACTTTTTTTTTAAATGTATTGTTTAATTACCTGTGATTGTATTTAATCCATAGTTTACTATCCCCACCCTGCACCTTCCCACGTCACCGACTCACCGCCAGGCAGCACTCCCACCACCGACCGCTACTGACCTGATGTCGTATCGTATTAGAATCTATAATATGAATATAAGCAATGATCATTGGATCAGATAAATAATCAGCCTTTTTGTAGTACCCATGGCAGGGTGTAAGTGAAATTGTGCATGCCATTTGCCCTCATGTAACAGAGTATGGGCAGTGCCAACGGCCGTAAGGCATCATACAAAAATATGAGCTTCCCCACCTGCAGACAGTAGTAGTAAATAAAACTAACGTGAGTCTGCATCATGTGGCTCATATCTGTTTCTCTTGGGTGCAAGCTTAGCTGACTGAGCTGGCATGCCGGCTACAACAAGGTTATGTAATTGGGCTAAACTACAGATAAGAACAACACGACTGGTGTACCGGAGTACAGAGTACGATTATATTTATAATGTCGGAAACTCCCACAAATGTTAGAGTCCAAGGAAGTAGGAGTAGAGATACTTACCACCAAATCACAAATGTTATGAACTGTGCTTGCTAGTGATACTGTGACACTATGTGTTGAATGATTTTAGTGTTTCTGTTTTGCTAAGAGTATTGGCTACAACATGTTCTTTTTCTTTCTTGATATAGATACTCCTTCCACATCCACTAAACCATCAAGGAAGGAGTTGGCACTAGGGCCTGGCGCCGGAAACTGGAGGCCATCTGCGAACATTATCGCCGGCTGGTGGCTCAGGCGGAGGAGGAGGAGGAGGCGGCTGCAGCTGCAGCCTCCTCCAATGCCCCGGGCCCCAGTCAGGCTCTGCCTCTACTTTCACGGCGCCGTGGTCCGGCATCCGCCCTCCGCCGTGCCTCGATTTCAAGCACTGCTGCCCCCCACCCTGCATGTAACTGCACGGCATTTCGCCGCCAGCTGTTCCGCCGGATGGCCCGCTTAGAGGAGAACATGGAGGAGCGGGTAAAGATCCTGGTCGACAATCACCTTAAGGCCCGCCGACAATAGAGGACCTCGTCATTTGCCCCTTTTTTAATTCCTTTTGTTGGTGGGTGGGTTTTTCGGCGTTGGGGATTCTTTCGGACATTGGGACTCTTCAACTTTCGTTTCGTTTTGGACATTGGTTGGGGTTAGGGAGGGGGTGGGTTAGGTCAGAGTGGGATAGTTTATTTTTGTTAGGGGATATTAAATTATATACTATTTACTATTTACTTATATGAAGTTAATGTTTTGTGGTGGGTTACAGTTTTCCGAATTCAATCTAAGTTACATGGTTTGTTACTTTGTTTCCGTGCTGCTGCATGCCCACAGCCAGCGTTTGATTTAAAAGATCTGCCGATTTTGTAACACACAAACCGATAGATGCAGTACCCCTCACTGAGTTATTTTTAATTGTCATAATAGTACTGTCAGTCTCTCCTCCTAGTCCATACCTCCCACCAAACGTATCTTACCTGTGATTGATGATGAAGTTCGGTACACTGATGGCTGCATGGTTGGTTTCCCAAATTAACGGACAAGATGCCATTATTGTGGTGGTAGTAGTAGACACTGGCAATAGCATTTGAAAAGAGAAATAGAAAGTCACTTGACTGAGAGACTGTGGGAGGAGTAGTAGAACAGAACACAAAGTAAACTACAGCATGGGTGGGCAAGCAGAAGAAGATCCTTGCCCTGCCTTAGTTGAAATTCAATTAGTGTTGCTTTCACCACATCTGCCCCAGCAAGCGTGTGATCAATTGGTGTACATTAAATGTAGTCATCACATCACACCTCAATATAAATCACACAGCCCAGGGGAAGAGGGTTAGGGATTGATGAATGGATGGGAAGTGGGGTTTTGGGAAAGGTTTGAGAAAGAAAAACAGACAGTATGCATGGACACAACAAAAGTAAAACACAATCTTGTAAGACGACCATGATCCATTATCAAAGAAATCAAAGTATAAAGTGAGAAAAAGCAAATGCATGCATGCTGAGGAAGAGAACTTGATGGTTAATGATAATGAGTTGTACTTACTATAACTACTATTACCCAATGAGACAGTACAGTCAGGGAAAAAATTGAAATTTGCCTTGCCTGTCTGCCGCCCTCAGAGCTCAGACCGAACCCAATTACATGCTGTACCGGGCTTACTTTTATTTTTCAAGCTAGCAAAGGAAATTAAAAAATAGTTGTAGGGATCAATTACCAAACAAACCACAACACACAGTTGTAATGATTGAAGAGAAAAAAGCAATCAAATAAATTTAAAGACGAATGATGAATGATATTAAAGTTACTGTATTATCCTGGTCCAAATGTGGAGTTGCATCATTCTCGTCATTCCTCTTGGTCCCCCCTTCCATGGACACTCCGCACATCAATCTTGGGTACCACTGCCTGCCTGATGCGGATTGGTAAGGTAAGTGCGAGTCGTTTCCCCCACTATAGCACAGGTTAAAGGCCGGCCTGTAAGTGTAGATGGAAAAACAAATGGGGTATTGAAAAATTACTGCATTTAAAACAATAAACTCAGTGGAGTGCAAGACGAGAAGACAACACTCTGGAGAGAACACTTTCCGACTGAGGCAGCTTGGATAGGATACATAGTGTCTACTCTACAGCATTAAGGTACAACAACAACGGGACAGGACTCAGGAGCCAGCACAACCACAGAACAGGAGAACCGCGGCACAGGCCAGGCACCCTACCCCTTACTTACATTTTGACCGAGCCAGAGAAATGTCATATGCACTGCAGCAACCTAGCATTTTCCAAATGAAGTGACTAAATCAATGCGCCACTGTCCCTCATACCACTACACTCTACTCCAGCCCACACCATTACACGGACATCTAGCCTAGGTCTGCTGTGGTTCTTGTTCAAACTGTTTACCTTTCAAGTCAGGCCATGAAACGCAGTTATTCCATCAATTTTCTCCGATCCAACTGACTGTGTGCAAAGATAGTATGCTCAGCAGCATCATGATGATGACCGTGTGGTACGTCTTCTCCAACACCAACTCAGTCTGTAGTGACTGATTAAGTTTAGAATATTTTCCATATTACTAAATTGCGACGAATATTGGCCGGCACCTGCAACGGTAGGAGTACAATGTGGTTATTATTAAACAACAAGGAAACATTAACTGTCACCACACCTGAGTCACTTTTACTTTGTCGATAAACTAGTCTAGTTCTACTTCATGCACAATTATTCGTAGTCAGCCAGCATCCAATGCAATGCATGCCACCATCATTCACAATAATCACTCATTACCTGTCTTGGTGTTCTCTTTGTCTGTCTGATCTGATGCCTGCCTAGCCTTCTGGCAGTCAGTGATGAGTTTCTTTCGGCTTGGAAACAAAATGGAATATAGCTGGAGTCACGTTTCACTTCTTATGGAGGGACTGTTAGAGGCAACATGTATTGTACTATTCTCCATCTCCAGCCAATGTCTGGCTTGCTTGAAATGTACTTAGGGAGAGTAAGGAAGATGGAGCAGGACCCTGAGGAGTGGAGTGGACAGTTATGCACAGACGTGCAACTCCAATAGGGAAATAAAAAGAGGAGACTGTTGATGGATTTGTTGTGATTAGATTTTAAACCAGAAAAACAGATACACAGTCACACACAAATAAAGGAAGGGAGAACAATTTGAAAGCCTAGTTGTCAGGGAAGAGGAGCTCGTCCTCAAACTCTGGTGGTTCGGACAGAAGTACGTCTAACAACCCACTACTTATGTCATCGAAGTCGCTCTTCTCTTCCTGCTGTGATTCACGTATTTTGTACTCCGGTGGTATAAAGTGTTGATTCATTTTGATCATGAATGAATGAATGAATACCTTCTTATAAAGCGCATGGCTACCCTGGGGCATCCCAGCGCTGTGAGACCTGGAGGATATTAGTAGACCTTCTTGAACAAGAACGTCTTTAGTTGCTTCCTGAAGATGGTGAGGTTTGATTCAAGCCTGATATTATCAGGGAGTTTATTCCAGAGTTTAGCCGCTTGTACAGAGAGTAGCCGGCCGCCCATCCGGGCGAGCCTCACCCTGGGAACTATGAGCAGATTTCGATGATTGGATCTGAGAGATCTAACTGATTGATGGCGTTGAAACAAAGGGTTCAGAATGGAAGGGCCCAAATTGTGAATGGACTTGTGTGCCAAACACATAGTCTTAAATACAATCCTATCCTGAATTGGCAGCCAATGAAGAGTTCGAATTGAGGTCTTTGCTGAACATCGTTTAGGAACTTTCATGAGCAGGCGGGCTGCGCAGTTCTGAACAGTTTGCAAAGTTTTTAAAGTAGCTGCTGATGTCCCCAGATATATGGCATTAGCGTAATCCAGTCGTGAAAGAATCAGCGACTGGACCAATACACGTCTTGATTCAAATGGAAGAAGGTCAAGGACTTTTTTTAGCGATCTCATTAGGCCATAACAGGTTGCCGCCACCTTATTGGCCTGATGTTGGAAGTTTAAAGTGGAATCCATCCATACCCCTAGGCTTTTTATTTTGGTCTTAGGCTTCGGAGGAGGTCCCAGACAACTGGGCCACCAGGGGTCCAAATTGATCGGGGCTTTAAAGCCCAGCATCATGATGTCTGTTTTGGCTCCATTTAGTTTTAGGCAAGAGGCAGTCATCCATTCAAGAACATTGGTGAGACACGGGGTTAGATTGTTAAGCCCATGATGTGAGTCATTGTCCCTTGCCAAGGAAACAACCAGCTGCGTGTCATCGGCGTAGGTGACAAGCTGAATTCCCCAAGGAAGCACCACATCAGCCAACGGTCTCATATAGATGTTAAAAAGTGTAGGGCTGAGTGATGATCCCTGGGGAACGCCGTGACTCAATTGCAACTGGTTTGATGACACCTCATCCTCAAAAACAGAGAAGTACCTGTCCGATAGGAAGGAGTGTAGCCATTTGAGAGCCAATCCTGAAATCCCTGCGAGTCGAAGCCGATGCAACAGGAGAGAGTGATTTACGGTATCGAAAGCCGCGCTGAGGTCCAGTAGGACCACCGCAGCGCAGCCTCCAGCATCCACAATACTCCTGGTAGCCTCGACTACCGCCACCAGAGCAGTTTCGGTTCCTTGCTTGGGTCTGAATCCAGTCTGAGTGGAATGAAGGGCGCCCGACGATTCAACAAAAGAAGAGAGAGCCTGGTTAACGTGCTTTTCAGCTATTTTGCTAAGACTAGGTAGCAATGAAATAGGCCTATAGTTGGCCAGGTCTTCCGGGTCCAAATTAGGTTTTTTAAGTAAAGCACGGACCTTTGCTCTCTTCCAGTTCGGGGGAACCTCTCCTGAGGTCAAAGATGAATTAATGACCTGCATTATAATAGGACAGACTGTTTTCGAGACCTGTTTGAGCACTGCCGGGGAAGCGATGTCCTGAGGCGAGCCAGATTTTAAGTTGTTAAGGTGTATTCCAACCATGGCAAGATCTAATAGTGGAAAAACCCTGAGATCATCGACTGAGTTAGGGGCTACTGCCTCCGAGCTTTCAATAACATTCTCCAATTTATCAGGAGTGTGAGGGGTTGTTGGAAAACTAGTGTAGATATTAGATACTTTGGCCGCAAAGAAATTGGCTAATGCCTCACAATGTTTCTGAAGGTCAGGTGGGGGATTGATGATCCTGGGAGTAGCAACCAGTCATTGAAAGACTTTAAAAATCTCTCTGGTAGAATTATCTGCTTCTGAGATTTTACTTTGATAGTATTCTGCTTGAGTGAGTTTAAGTAATTTTTTATAAGTTCTAAGAACTGTTTTATATTCAGTTTTTGCAGCGGGAGAAAAATCTTTTCTCCATTTCCTTTCTGCCCGTTTGCAGGACTGCTTATGTTCTTTGAGGGTATCAGAGTACCAAGGATGTTTACTGTGACCTTCACGATGGCGCATCTCTTTTTTTGGAAGGATGGTATTTAGAGTGCAGTTCAGCCAGTTGTCAAAGGCTTCATTAGCAGCTACAGGATCCTCAAGAGGGGAGGGCGGGCATCTCTTCAGGGCAGCTTCCCAGTCACTGACAGGTAGTCTGGACCAGATTCGGCCAACTTTCTTTGAAAGGCTAACCTTGTGGTTTTGTATATCTGGCGACCATGCAAAGGAAAGTAAGGCGTGATCTGACCAGGGGACAAAGTGGGGTGACTCACACACTATGTTCTTGAGATTTGTAAAACAGTGGTCTATCAGATGACCTGCTATATGTGTGGGGGTTGTCACAATTTGATCCAGATGTACTAATCCCAAAGTGTCCAGCAAGCATTGCGAAGCAGCTGTATCCGTTTCATCAAGATGAATATTAAGGTCACCCAGGATGGAGAAGTTAGAGGAGCTGCTAATAGAAAGGGAGATTTTATCAAGAAGATAATGACAAAAGTTGTGATGGTCACCCGGAGGTCTATATACCAAGATCCCTGAGAAGGTAGTCGTAGGCGAAATGGAGATGGAAAAACCAAGGCTCTCACATTCTGTCAGTGGGCTGTCGTGAGATCTGCAACTAAATATGTTCTTATAAATAATTGCCACACCTCCTCCGTGCCCTGTCAAGTGGTCCTGTCTAATGATAGAGTAATTGGGGGGGAGAGCCTGAACTATATCAGGGTCAGATGATTCAGTAAGCCACGTCTCGGTTAGGAAGAGAATATCTGGGCCTCTTTCCTCTAAGATCAAGTTGATTTCTGTTGAATGCTTCGGGAGGGACCTGCAATTTAACAACGCAAATATAATAGGGGTGTTAATAACTTTCATTGACTTAAAGGGATTGCAGTGATGACAAGGAGTGAATATGTCGTCTAGAAGGGCCTCAAGAGGGCAATGTGACCTAGCAGCATCTCTCAGTGTCATCAGAAACTCACCATTGTAAGCGTGTCTATTTGGAAGTTGAGCTGCCATGACTACGGTCCTAAGCTCCGTCCTGCTCCGGCCTGGCACGGACGGGCACAGACGGGCTTTCCTTAGGCGCTCCTTCGGCGCTCAAGGCGCGCCCGCAAACGCGTAGGCTAACGCGTAGAAGGATCGTTTAAATTCATACGTTTAGTGGCAGCGCGTGTAGCCCTACCTCCCAGCAACTAGCACGTCACCTCCTCCTCCTCCCAAGATGGCCGCTGTCGTGTGTCGGCCCCTCTAGGTCCCGAGTTCCCAGCGTCACAAGGAAGCCTGCAGGGAGCAGCGGTATAAGGCGGTAGCCTTCAAGCGCCAAGAGAGATGTGCAAAATACGCCGTAAGTGAAATACAATTTATTTAAAACATGTAAAGAATTACGAACATTAAAGCTAACTGGCTCCCGGCTTCCGCCTCAGGAGCAAATAACGTCCCTAGGTCTGACCAGAGTGCTGTATCCCTCTTAATTTATACGTTTAGTGGCAGCGCGTGTAGCCCTACCTCCCAGCAACTAGCACGTCACCTCCTCCTCCTCCGAAGATGGCCGCTGTCGTGTGTCAGCCCCTCTAGGTCCCGAGTGCCCAGCGTCACAAGGAAGCCTGCAGGGAGCAGCGGTATAAGGCGGTAGCCTTCAAGCGCCAAGAGAGATGTGCAAAATACGCCATAAGTGAAATACAATTTATTTAAAACATGTAAAGAATTACGAACATTAAAACTAACTGGCTCCTGGCTTCCGCCTCAGGAGCAAATAACGTCCCTAGGTCTGACCAGAGTGCTGTATCCCTCTTAATTTATACGTTTAGTGGCAGCGCGTGTAGCCCTACCTCCCAGCAACTAGCACGTCACCTCCTCCTCCTCCCAAGATGGCCGCTGTCGTGTGTCGGCCCCTCTAGGTCCCGAGTGCCCAGCGTCACAAGGAAGCCTGCAGGGAGCAGCGGTATAAGGCGGTAGCCTTCAAGCGCCAAGAGAGATGTGCAAAATACGCCGTAAGTGAAATACAATTTATTTAAAACATGTAAAGAATTACGAACATTAAAGCTAACTGGCTCCCGGCTTCCGCCTCAGGAGCAAATAACGTCCCTAGGTCTGACCAGAGTGCTGTATCCCTCTTAATTTATACGTTTAGTGGCAGCGCGTGTAGCCCTACCTCCCAGCAACTAGCACGTCACCTCCTCCTCCTTCGAAGATGGCCGCTGTCGTGTGTCAGCCCCTCTAGGTCCCGAGTGCCCAGCGTCACAAGGAAGCCTGCAGGGAGCAGCGGTATAAGGCGGTAGCCTTCAAGCGCCAAGAGAGATGTGCAAAATACGCCGTAAGTGAAATACAATTTATTTAAAACATGTAAAGAATTACGAACATTAAAACTAACTGGCTCCCGGCTTCCGCCTCAGGAGCAAATAACGTCCCTAGGTCTCATGGTTAACCTCTCAACGCTTTTGGGCGAGAGACTGGTCCTTTTGACAGTAACAATGGCACCAGCAGCACTGAAAACACGCTCTGAAGAGACACTTGCAACAGGGCAAGCCACATACTTTATCGACAGCCTGCTGAGCAATGGCCATTGGCTTCTTTTCCCATACCAATACACCAATGGGCTTTGCTCCATGAAGACCTCTGTTGTGTCATCTAGATAGGCCTGAACCATCTGCTCAATGTTCAGGGGTGCTCCGATTTCCTGGGCCTCTTTTGCCTTTGCATCAGTCATGGACGTACAATACCCTTTCCGTAGAAACCAATCACCTGCCGTTTTTTTAAATGTGCCTGATGATCCTGTTGGTGCTGTTGATGTTATTGCTGGCAGTGTTGTTGACTGCTGGGAGGCAAACACACTGCTCTTGGACTCTGAAGTAGAACTTGACTGTGGATGCCCTGCAGTACTTTTTCTGCCCTGGGGGTGATGAATACAGGCCCCAGCTAGGCCCGCAGGACACAAGGGTTCGCTCTCCTGTAATGGAATCTATAAGGAAGTTGGCACGGAAACTGCAAAGTACAAAGACAGCATTTATTAACCCTTAAGGGTGGTCCTACAATCCACACAACACTCTTCAGTATTGCATAGAGTAGCACAAGGAATTTACGTACATGGTCCCCTTTTATACACAATAGAGGGGCTCATGAGTGGGTGGATACAACATGAGGTCGAAGAACATTACCATTTATGGTCATTTTCGATACTGAATCAATATGTGGGCGGAGCTAACACACTCCTTGAGCCCGCGAAAACATGGTCAAGCAAGACTAACTGATAACAGATGTGGTCAAGTCTGGGCATGTAGCAGATGGACAAAGGAGCTATTTATAGACTGTTACTGGGCAGATTACAAGAGCAACTAACACAGAGGTTGGACTCTTCTCGTGGTGAACACGTGGAGGTATGACAATACAAAATGGAGTCCGAACTTCGGTCAACATAACAGAGAGAACATGCTCTAACGGAAAGGAACTAATGTCTTTAGTAAATGCTTAATCACATTGTTGTTTTAATTTACAACAGACGACCCTTTCAGCATTTACTGAAGACATCCGGCTTGCTAGGATAATCATCATATATGTCAATTGTCATCATTTCTTCGACTTCTTTAGCTAAACGTTCCCGATGAGCAACATCGGCAATAGCTTTCTTATCAGGGATGCAGAACGATACGCATAAGGAACAGAGCAATGGACCACATTGAACACAGATACAGCAAAGGAACAGAATTGCTATAATGATACAGAGACCAGTTAAGACCTTCCATCCCCAGGCAGTAACCAATGCCCAAAACCATCCAGAAAAGGACCAAGTGCCGTTTTCTGTATGGATTTCGGCTGCAATTTTGTGTAGCTTATTAATGGCATTATAAACTGATGGCGTATGATCAGGGATAAACACACAGCAGCTACTTCCAATAATTTTACAAGCTCCACCTCGGTCGGCTAACATGACATCTAATACCATACGATTCTGCAATGCAACAATTCTAGTAATTTGCAATTCTTCCGTAAGATTCCCAAGAGCAGCAGCAGTTTGATTTGTCACAGCTTCTACCACTCTTGTTAATCTTCGGATCTTCCTACTGTTCAAAGCGGCTCCAACAAAGAAAAACAGTCCTAAGTTAAAATCAATATACTGTTGCAAGCTGGTATCAGTCTGATCCACAGCATCAACTGATAGAGTACGTTTATACCTATTTACAGTCACATTATTCAACAATTTCAAATCTTTATGATAAGATGCGGGTGCTAGGAATACAGGAGGTAATAGGAATGATACATAGCATACCCCAGACCACCCAGCCGGCAAACGGTAATAACCTTTATTTCCACACACAAAGTACGTATTATGGGAGGCTAAAAAGGTACTATTGTTCAACCCATCAATGTTCAGAACAGTAATACAATCACTAACACCAACAGGGATAAAACCCACACTCTGGACACACAGGTCCGCTTGAGCTTGTGCTACTTGAATCACGAATTTGTCCTTTCCCACAGTATCTCTTGTGTTCGTGAAGATGTAGGGAATGGATTCATTGTCTGGTCGGTACTCTTCCCATTCCCAAATTGTCCCATTCGCTTGCGGATACCCATTTTTATCCTGGTGACATTCTTTATTAAGTCTGAATAGTAATCGTCCCACTGTCGGCTTCCGAGTGGCAAAAAGCAAAGTGTACCATGCTCTACAAGAGCCATTATGAGAGAAAGGAAGTGGTATGAATGGCGTTCCTCCTTTCTTCTGATGAGCCGGCATCATCCCACATATCCAACAGTTCGTAGCGTTCGTAGCAACGTGGGTATGATGCAGCATCTGGATGAAAGTGTTGTTCAAGTAAGACTGTCGATGCTTCAACTCTTGATACAGTAATGTATAAAAGTAGTGCTCCTCAGGCACCGGAGTTGTCAACACAAAAATCTTCCGAGCGGGAGTTACATCCTCCACGAACCACGTCGTTATCCCAACAATGGCTACTGTCAACATGAACCCTAATGCACAAAGGATTTTCTTTTTCTCCATGTCAAAGTAAAAAATAAAACCCAATATCTTCCTGAAACTAAAAGTCTGTCAGAACTCTTCCCCTTGGGCAGCGGTTGATTTCTTCACCAGCGGGCCAAGACGGGTGTCGCTACACTAATGCAGGGCTGATCCCCCCCCCTTGCCTCATCGGCTCTCCGTTTCACTAACCCAAGGGCCGCTCTGACAGTATGTCCCGGTACTGGAAAACTCACTTCCTTGGTCGAAGATGATATCGCCTTCCTCCAGGAGTCGCGTGGTCCGGAAAGAGCTCCTCAGTGGCGTTTGGCTCCGCAGCACGGCCTGTCTCTGCAGCCAAGATTTCTCGTTGATCGGTCAGCACGGTAGGTTCCACCAATCCGGGCGGCACCTTCCTACAGTGTAGGGAATGGATCCAATTCTTTCTGTTGGAGACTCGCACAGCCGTCCTCGTTGCGAGGAGGACTTGCTCAGGGCCCACCCATCTCGGTTCCAAGCTGTTTGTTCTGTCAAATATTTTCACCATCACGTGGTCCCCAGGTCGGAGACCATGTCCTTCACCGGTAGACCGATCAGGGAGCGCCTCTCGGACCTGTTGATGAATAGAAACCAAGTTATCTGTTAACTGTGCCAGATAATCGTTCATCATTACACAAGGTACATCATACACAGCCTTAGGTTTTGGTGGACCCCAAATATTCATTGGGCGTCCGAAAACAATCTCGTACGGTGTAAGGCCAGTTCGGGAGTGCGGTACCGATCTAATTGACAATAACGCCAGTGGCAGAGCGTCTGGCCAAGTCAAGGACTTCGAAGCTTGAATTTTAGCGATCTTGAGCTTCAGTGTACCATTATACTTCTCGACTAGTCCTGCAGACTGAGGGTGGAATACCGCGTGAAACTTCTGGGTGATGCCCAGGCCCTTCAGGACGTACTTTATAACATCCGCTACAAAGTGAGGCCCATTATCACTCCACAGAAGTCTACAGACGCCATATCGAGGGAAGAACTCTTTCAGCAGCAACTTCGCAGTAGTCATTGCAGTATTGTCTTTCGTAGGGTATGCCTCAACCCATTTGCTGAAGGCACAAACCACTACTAGAACATACTTCAGATTGTTACAGCGCTCAAGCTGGATGTAATCCATCTGCAAAACCTCGAAGGGTGCAGTAGGTGTCACAAATCCTCCTGCTGGAGTTCGAGTACCCTTTCCTGGGTTATACCTCAGGCAGATCATACAGGTCTGCACCACCCTCTTCGCTGTGCTAGCAATCTCTGGATGCTCCCAGACTTGGGTAAGCAATTTCACAATTGCGGAAGCTCCAACATGTGCTAGCCCATGTGCCATCTGAACCATAGGTTGTACAAAGGCCGTGGGTAATTTCCATCTATCCATCTGCTTATTTCTCCAGCAGCCCTCGTCATCCAGTTCTCCCTCATTAGCCCATTGTTCCCGCTCTTTGTCAGAAGCGGTCCTTTGCATTTCTCGCACTTCCTCCTTCGCATCATGCCATCTTTCCACCTGTGACTTTACTACATACATGGCAGTAGTACCGGGCTGCATCGCAGTCTCCCGCGCTACTCGGTCCGCTAACGCATTCCCTTCTCCAACTTTATCAACTACTTTCCTATGGGCGCTACATTTAACGATGGCAATTTTCTTTGGGTATGTCAGCGCAGTTAAGAGATTATGAACTAACTCTCCATGCATTATCTGTACTCCATGTGACGTCAAAAACCCTCTCTCCTTCCAGAGTAGGCTGAAGTCATGCGCTACTCCGAAGGCATAGCGGCTATCTGTATAAACATTCACACATAATCCCGTACTGAGCTCACATGCTCGTGTTAATGCTATCAGTTCCGCTGCTTGAGCTGATTTCTGTGGTATGCGTGCTGTCTCCACTATCGTTTGCAATGTGGTAATCGCATACGCTGCTGAAGTCGTACCATCTGGTAGCTTCAGGCAGGATCCATCCACCCACAGTTCTCCATCTACATCTGAAAAGGGCGTATCCTGGAGATCAATACGACCCTTTGTTTGTTCCTCAGTCACGAGAATACAATCATGCGCTTTCCGCGCCTCAGGCTGGGTTTCGGGGTATGGCAACAATGTTGCCGGGTTTAACGTTACGCACCTTTTTAACGTAATATGAGGAGCCAAAAGCGTCAACTCATATCCCGTTAAATGGGCACTGGTCAAATGCTGCGTCTTCGTTTGATTGAGCAGGGCATCGACAGCATGGGGGACTAATACCAACAACTTATGAGATAACACAATTCCCTCACTTTGGCGTATTGACACAGCTGTCGCCGCAACCGAGCGAAAACACCCTGGTAATGCTCGGGCGACAGGATCAAGTACAGCCGAAAAATATGCACAAGGGCGCTGCTTATTGCCGTGCATCTGCACTAAAACTGACAATGCACATCCATCTTTCTCATGCACATACAACGAAAAGGGTTTTGCATAATCAGGGGTCCCTAACACTGGTGCTGAACAAAGGGCCTGTCGTAGTTGCTGAAAAGCAGTATCACACTCATCTGACCAAGGGATTGGGATAGGCGTGTCCTTTGTCAAGAGGGCTAACAATGGCTTAGCTATGTGTGAAAACCCCAATATCCACTGTCTACAAAAAGAAACAAGGCCCAGAAACGCACGCACATCCTTCTGTGTGGACGGTCTCGGTGTGTCCAAAATTACTTGGATACGATCCGGTGTGAGTGCACGCCCCTCCTTAGACAAAAGGTGACCCAAATAAGTCACCTGTGGTCTACAGAATTGCAATTTCTTCCTAGATACTTTATGATTGTGGGATGCTAAAAAGGAAAGTAAGGATAACGTACTTTTTTCACACAACTCCAGGGTGTCAGCCGCCAGCAAGATGTCATCGACATATTGAATGAGGGCGACCCCCTCGAGCAGAACAAAGGAATCCAATTGTCTTTTCAAAGCCTGACTGTAAATGCTAGGGCTTTCTGTGTAGCCCTGGGGGATCCTACAAAAACGATAAGATCTATTATTTAATGTAAACCCAAAAAGATAGCGGCTATCAGGGTGAATGGGAATGGAAAAGAAGGCATTCTTCAAATCGATCACTGAGAACATGGTCGCCGTAGGCGGGACCAAGGTAAGCAATGTCGTGATATCGGAAACCACTGGGTACTGAGGTATCACGATCTTGTTCACTTCTCGTAAATCAATTATAAACCGATAAACCTTAGCATCCGTGTCCTTTTTCAGAATGGGGAGAATCGGACTGTTACAAATGTTGTAGGGGACTTCCTCCACTACCCCTACCGCCATCAAATCCTGCACTATCTGTATGAGAGCCTCCTCACCCTCCTGGGAAATACGGTACTGTGGGAGGCGTGGTAACACCGCCCCCTCATGGACACTAATGTGGACCGGTGGAATCACCATTTGTCCCACATCAGTATCCGAAGTTGCCCACAAAGCACGAGGGAGGGTAGCTAACAGCGCATCCTCTGACATCGCACACATCCGTTCAGATCGGGGGTAATTGTCATTCAATATTACCCGCACACCAGCAGGGGAGCAGCGGATCGTAGCCCTAAAATACTTTAACATATCAAGACCCATAATGTTGTCCGGTGTGTACGGGGCAAGCAGAAACGGACAGGGTGCAGAAAAAGAATCAACCTTAAACATGAGGGGCTGCGAAAGAGGGCTTCGGGAGAGTGTACCGTCAAACCCTACCGATGTGACCATTAAGCCGGATGGGGGAGCCCCCGGAACCAATTGCTTAGACAGTGCACTACGAGTCGCTCCTGTATCCACTAGGAACTGATCAGTAGAGCCTAAAACCTCAGCCGATACATAAGGACCCTTCTGATCGACCGGCACCTCAACTGATTCGAACCCCCATCCAACGCATTCCTATGCATGCTGAGAATCATGATACCCCGATCGGTCAATCTCCGACACGTGATACTGATGCTGGCGATCGAAAACATTTGATCTATCTCGGTGCTGCCCAGCAGGATCGAAACGAGCATTATCGTTAAAGTTCCCCCTAAAGTTCGAGAAACCCCCTCTACCTCTCGGGCCACCCGAAATATGTCCCTGACGCGAAGCACGCAACACTGGGCAATCCCTGGCCCAATGGCCCGATTGCTTACAATACGCACACTGGTTCCTATTCAAATCAGAGCGGCCCGAGGGAGGACCATAAGAACCTCCCCTACCTCTGTTAACACCCCGTCGGGGCGGGCCATATACTTGTGCCAACATCACCTTCGTCTTGAGATCTTTCGATTTCTTCTCCTCCTGGCCCTTCGCTTCTTGCTCCTGACGCTCATAATACTGAGCGATAGTCAGGAGAGCCGTTGGGGTCGCGGAGGACCAAGAACTCTCACTCGCTTTTAAACGGGCCGCAACTGCCGGCAGCAGATTAGCCACATATTTATCCGCAAAAAGGTGGCGGCCCGTATCGTCGGTAAGCGACTGGCCACTAAAATCATGAAACGTCTCCTCAAAGCGCGTAAAGAAGTCCGCAACTGACTCGTCAACTTTCTGTTTGCATGCAGCTAACATATTCCAGTCAATCTTTTTAGGGGGGATAATTGTTTTCAACTTAGCCATAATAGCAGCAGGGAGATCTAAAATACTCTGGGGAGGTTTCTGTGCGGGCTTCCGTTCCCTATCCTCATCCTCAAGCTCAGACCACCGGGCCTTGAAGGCAACTGTATCATCTACCTTTCGGACAGATCGCCACATATCCGGTGGTAGAATAAGGCCAAAGAACAGGTCTATGTCTGCTAAGGTCATAACACAGGAATTCAAGGCCCCCTCGACTTCTTCGTAGAAGGCCGCTGGATTCTTGCGGGGGTCAGGCAGCACATTCTTTAATGCCATAACATCAGCTCTATGCCACGGAGTATAAACCCAATTATACACAAAATATCCCTTAGCATCGGCGGAGGTAATGTCCGAGCTAGTCCCCGCTCCTTTAGGAGGAACATACAAAGGCGCCGCCTCGCGCATTGGCTTAGCATGCACTAGATCGCTCTTATCTGATTGAGAAGTGGATGAGTGGCCTTCTGCGGTACACGAATCCGACTGCGTCTCCTCCCCTGCTCGTTGGCGCGCTTTTTCTTTATGGGCCAGCACCGCGTCCCGCAAGGCGAATAGCCGCCGAGCCGTATCAGGAGCCTTAGAGGGAGAGAAAACACCATCATGCAATGCTTTAGCATCCGATGTCACTTCTTCAGGCTCAAAGACACTAGAATATTTCCGAAAAGCAGCAATCACTTCCTCAGCGAAATGACTCAAAAAATACAATCTCTCTCTATCCTGCCACGACCCCCAAGTATGGAACAATTCATCCACGGACACCTTGCCCTTAAGTGCACGGAAAGAAATTTGCCGAAGCTCAGCCATATGCTCAGCCGATAACATGGACCGCGTATCTACCTTACCCGGACCCGGGACGGAATCTTGTGGCCTCGGAGCAGATGCGCCAACATAAGGGGGCGGAGAGCGATCTAGTAAATAAAAATCATCATCAAGATTATCAAGGACAGGATAAAGTGGCTGCCGAACAGCATATTGACCCGAGACTTGCAGCCTACGCTCTTTCTCTTGTCTCTCTGTCTGTTCTCTGTCTTCCCGACGCTTCGCTTCCTGGGCACGCACATGATCATTCTTCCGTTGTTCTTTATCAAACAGCGCTTTCTCACGCTTCTCTCGCTCACGCACTTCCTTCACCCACAACCGTACACACTCAAACATATCCTGACGAGCACGTCGCTTACACATACACTGTTCCACATACTCAATCTTACGTATATCAAACGATCCATACAAAGGCCATCGTAACTCAGGATCTTTTTTAGTATATTTCCTCCATACTGTGCTGTACATTATGGAAGAAAGACCATGCTTCACATACATATCCCTATTAGGAGTCCCCTCTGGGGGAGCTGGAGCAGATTCCTCGAGGTTCAACCGGTTTCCAAAACAGCAACACCACTTACGGAGTGCGCTAAAAGCAGGCATGCTCAGGAATAATGCAAAATATGCAATATTATAGAGAAAATGGCACTTAATCGTTGCGCCGTTCAAAGTTACACAGCTCCGGAGAAATCTCTCCACATTACCTGCCTATATGTGTTGCAACGCATATATTTTCACAAAGACAAATACAAAATATGACTAGTCATCACAAACCAAACTCAAATAGCCAGACCAGGCTTCAAAAACTCGGAGCAAGTACCGTACAACGGTTCTTACCAATCAAGAGTCCAGATTCCAACTGCCAAGCTCCAAAATCGCCCAAACGGCTCTCACGGCAGGACCGACAGAAGAGGTCTCAGTCGAGGACCGGTGCCACCCAGACGGTCAGCTCGGAAGGGAAGGAAGAAAAACCTCGGGATGCCAGGGCTAAGACGCCGCTGGCAGTGATCACGTCCCCGGCCAAACTCCTCACCTTCGTCGCGACCAGTCCTTCGAGCATCCGAGTCGCCGATGAGCCCCACGTGACGGGCGCCAATTGATGAATACAGGCCCCAGCTAGGCCCGCAGGACACAAGGGTTCGCTCTCCTGTAATGGAATCTATAAGGAAGTTGGCACGGAAACTGCAAAGTACAAAGACAGCATTTATTAACCCTTAAGGGTGGTCCTACAATCCACACAACACTCTTCAGTATTGCATAGAGTAGCACAAGGAATTTACGTACATGGTCCCCTTTTATAC
Source organism: Triturus cristatus (assembly GCF_964204655.1). Taxonomy (NCBI): domain Eukaryota; kingdom Metazoa; phylum Chordata; class Amphibia; order Caudata; family Salamandridae; genus Triturus; species Triturus cristatus. The sequence goes on along the minus strand of NC_140579.1, from coordinate 628,818,092 downwards.
ACAATAGAGGGGCTCATGAGTGGGTGGATACAACATGAGGTCGAAGAACATTACCATTTATGGTCATTTTCGATACTGAATCAATATGTGGGCGGAGCTAACACACTCCTTGAGCCCGCGAAAACATGGTCAAGCAAGACTAACTGATAACAGATGTGGTCAAGTCTGGGCATGTAGCAGATGGACAAAGGAGCTATTTATAGGCTGTTACTGGGCAGATTACAAGAGCAACTAACACAGAGGTTGGACTCTTCTCGTGGTGAACACGTGGAGGTATGACAATACAAAATGGAGTCCGAACTTCGGTCAACATAACAGAGAGAACATGCTCTAACGGAAAGGAACTAATGTCTTTAGTAAATGCTTAATCACATCATTGTTTTAATTTACAACAGGGGGGCGGGCCTCTAATTAAGATCCTTTCATTTTCAAAGTCAGTGGCTTCCTCAGCTATCAAAGTTTTGTACTGGGCAACATCCACTTCTGAAAAAGGAATTACTTCATTACTGCGCAGCAATAATTTGTAACGAGGATCCAAAATTGAGGCAGTAATGTAATGTGGATGTGACACAATGTTATTTTGAATCCTTGTATTGTCTGATAAGCGAGCGACTAAGGTGTCTGCCAAATAATATGCGTCTACTTTGTCATCCACACCTGCGTACATTTCTAACACCTCCTTCAGCTCTTGCTCTAGCATGTACAACAATGGGATAGCTTGGCCCATAGTACAGTCCTCCCTGCTCACTTCACGTGTGAAGACCTCAAAAGGAAGTAGCATCTCTGTCAGGCATTTGACGAGGTCCCATTGGGCCATCTCAACTGTCATGCCTTTCACAGTAGGATCCCCTGACCTTTTCATGACATAAGCATTAAGTGGTATGTACTGCTCAAACAGACGCTCAAGCATGTAATACGTTGAGTTCCAACGTGTTGGCACCTCCTGGATGAGTGCTTTGACTGGCATTTTATGCTCACGTTGAATGACCCTCAGCTGCTTCTGGGCTTTAAAAGAATGGTTGAAATGTGTGCATATTCTTCTGCAGGTGGTCAGTAAGCTGCTGACTTTGCTTTTATTTTTCGGAAAGTCCCTAACAACAATGTTAATGCAGTGTGCCAAACATGGCACCCTGAAATAGCCACCAACTTTCATGGCCCTAACTACATTACTGCCATTGTCCATGGCAACAAAACCAATGGTAAGCCCTCTTGGTCGCAGCCACTCAAAAACTTGCTGTTAAACTCATCCAAAATGTTTGCAGCAGTATGAGATTTCTCCATAGCAAACATGGCTACAGTTGCATGTTTGCGAGTGTCTTTAAAAATCTCAGCGGTGTCAACAACACCGTCAGATATCTTATCTTTAACACCCGAAAAAGAGACCCAGTGTGCAGTGATGCACATGTAATCAGTGGCTTGGCAACTGGTCCACATGTCTGTTGTCAGGTGTATACTCTGAACAGCACTCTGTTTTAAGGCTTTTCCAAGCAATTCCAGCACGCCGTGATGTAGTGCTGGAACAGCAACTCTTGCGAAATAGTAGCGGCTGGGAACTTTCCATTTTGGGCAGATGGTGGTCACAAATTCAAGAAAACCCACCCCTTCAACAAAGGAAAAAGAGAGAAGGTTCAGTGCTAACATTTTAGCCAGCTTTGCATTGTACAAATGTGCTATTGGGTGGTTGCGTTCGTTCTGCCCCTCCGGCCTACTAAACATGCTAAGAATGGTAGGCTGCATGGTATTCCTTCCTGTGGTCAACGTCGCACTTTTTTGGCCAGCAGTACTCCTTGGTGTCTCAGGCTGACTCTTACTCTTGTGCCAATGAGATGTGGCTGAGGATGTCGGCGTTACCACTGCAGTGCTGGCGACAGGGCTACTTTGTGTACCACTACCACAGAGAATGTCTCCCTCTTCTTCCTGTTCCACCGTGAGCGGACTTTCTACTCGTTTATGCCCAACAGCAATGGTTCCAGTTTTGATAAGACTAAGGTGCTCCTCCCACTGGATTGCGTGGTGTTTTTTCAGATGGGTCATTTGGCCTCCGGTACCATAGTTTGTACCAAGCTTACCATGACTAACAGAAGTATGACAAACGGAGCATATAGCAATGTTCTCCTCCTTTCCGCTAACCGTAAAGAAGTCCCACACTGGGAAGCTTAACTTTTGTCTCCTGCTGGAGGTGCCACTCCCACTTCCAATGCCGGATGAACTGGAGGGTGTGTGTTGAATTTGACTCTGTGCAGTACCACTACCTACTTCTGCTGAGGTGGTGCTTGTGCTGGATGTAGGACGCTGCCGGCCCTTTGCTAATGTAAATATGGAAGCTGGAGGTCGTGTTGGTGTTACTTGTGTTGGAGGTATGCGTGCTACATCCCTCGCAGCCATTTTGGATAGTGTAAAAATGTTGGTCTCTATCTCCTCAGGCCCGGGAGTGATGTTTGTGATCACTGGCTCATCATCATCATCATCATCCTGCTCTTCTACATCAACATCCATAAGTGTAAGGCTTTCTGGAACCTTCCTTTTCCCATGCCTGCTCTTGTGATGTGTTTCCCTCTCAGACTCAGTTTGTGGCTTCCAAGTGGCATCTAGATCATCAGAAGGGGGGCTTGGTGAAGAACTTGATGTACTAACCCTCCTTTTCCTTGCTGGGGATTTGGAAGCCAATGGAACTTCTAAAGGAGTGGCTTCCTCTTCTTCCTCTGCATGAGGCTCAATTTCCTGAACTGCCCCTACTTCGGGAGGAACAACAGCTACTATTGCGGGCGGTGGCTGCGGCTGTTGACCACTTATCTGCTGTGTTCCCTCCTGCGTTGATTGTGTACTACTTTGAGATAGCGATAAGTTTAGTTCAGGCTCAGCATCACTGCTTTCCACCATAAGGCTGGCTACCTCTTCCACACTCATCTACTTGGGCCTGGGTTGGTGGGTTGGGCCCACTGATGTGGAGGTGCTGCCCCCAGCTTGACCCCCCGACACCGCTGCTGCAGGCGTCATTTTTGGTGTACCAAAAAAGGTTTTGGGAGGCACACCAGACTTAAGTAACACTTCCTTCTTCTTCTGTTCCTTCTTCTCCATGGCAGCTTTCTTGGTACCGGAGGACCTGCAACCTGCTTTCTTTGGGGGCATCTTCAACAGATGTCAAAACAGCACTCAATTGCACAAGTTGCAGAGATGCCTGGTCAGGTCACTCACACGTCACGTTGTGTACAGCAGCAGGACGTCGGTCTGGCACCACAACGGTGGATGATGATGACACACCTCCTCTGTCTTTTGTGCACCTAAAAGCAAAAAAGCCAGAAGAACATCAGTCAAAAGATCCATAATATAATATATAACTTATTAGTGTCTGGTGGGTGGTCACAATTATTAAATTTTATGAAGTCAGTGAACAACAACAGTATAGCCAGCCATTAAGAGACTGACAAGTCTGTTGTATTTGTACTGTGTACACTCAGGAAGAAGAATAGCAAAGAACAAAAACATAAATGTAGTCTAGCCTGTTTGCCCTAAATAAAAATGTGTGCATCTTATGGGATGGATGCAGCATCAGGGAGCAACAACAACGAACATATACACAAAAACTAAAAGCATTTATTTACAACACCCAAAAAGTGAAATCTACCCCCGTAAAAAAGTAAAGGCCACATTTTACAATTCAATCCAAAGCCATACATGATGTTGAAATTTAACGCACAACACAAAAACTGTTGTTTAAATTCCATGCACCCGTGATGATTGATGAGTAGTACCCCTGGGCCTACTGTACGACTAGGCCACAAGCTTGGAGGCCTATGCAAAAAGCACAATGCCTGCCTCCACAAAATGGCCGCCACACATGCTCAGGCCACCCACCATAAATAACCAAAGTGATTACAAATGACAGGAACAGGAAGTTGTAGTCTCTGTGGGACTTACTTCCTCTCTCAAAATTATTTAAAAACAAATAAAAGCTTCTCCGTGCTCCAAAACTACAGCTGAATGACAACCTGAGTAGTTTTTTTTAGCAAAATGCACAAAATCAGCGTTTTCAAGAAGGATTTATGTTGCTCGCGAGATATTGTTTGCCAGATTGCAAATGCTGCGTGTTCGGGATCGCGAACTGTACAAAAAGGCTTTACGCGTGCGCGAACACGCATATTGAGAGCGCGAAAATGACGCAAACTGTAAGTCCACGTTGTCGCGCTGTGCAGAGTTACCAAAAGTACGCGAGCTGAATCCCTAGGGTTACCTACTGGCTAAAAAGCCCTATTTATTTAACACACACCCAAAAAATGCTATTCCATCCCAAAAAAACACCTTTTGCAATAATATCCAAAGCCATCCATGGTGTAAAAAAAAAAAATCAACAGACAACACAAACTGTAAATTTAAATAACGCACCAAAGATTTGAGGCTGACTACCTCTGGGCCTACTGGCAGACTAGGCCACAAGCTTGGAACAGTCAATGTAAGCCTATGGCAAAAGCACAATGCCTGCCTTCACAACATGGCCGCCACACACATGGCCAGGAGGACACAACAACAACAAGCATAAGCCAAGGGGAATAAAGAAAAGAAATGCAGGCCTTTATGGAAAAAGAAGCACAGACTACTAAACTACCACCACAAAATTGCCACAAGCCACATGGGCACTCACAGTCACAACAGGCCATGGAAAACAATGAACTGAAGCAGGCCTATCATATTTGACCAGACAAAGGAGGCCTGCTAAACAACACAGCTCTAATACAAAAATGAAAATCAACAGGGCTACGAAAGGATTGGAAAGAAGTTACACATCAAGCACACACATCCAACAAAGGTATTTCACACACACACACACCAACAGTGAAATACACCACAGCCACATTTAGCATTTCAAATAATCCTATGCCATCCATGCCCTACATGATGTTGAAAATTCTACAGACACCACGAAATATGGACCTATGGGTACCCTACTGGCTGAAATTGCAGAGAAAAACAACTAGGCCCCTATTGAAAGCATAGGCTACCCGCCACAACAATAATTTTAAAAAACAATGAAAAACCCAGAAAAATGTAGGTAATACAAGCCCCAATGAAACAAACACTCCAATTCTCCAATTTACTTGTAGTAAATTAAATCTCAAATCAAAAAGTCCTCAAATAAATCCAATCCAATGGTATGATGCAGCAGACAGACACAAAAAGTGATCCTTCCAGCTCCAAATCCAAATGAAAGTGAACAGCACATGCACAAAGCACTGGGAGGAGCCTGCTGGACAGGAACAGGAAGTTGTAGACTCAGGGGCACTTCCTTCCTCTTGAAAAAAAGAGTTAAAAAAATTAAAGGACTCCTCCTTACACAAAAGACTACAGCACAATCACAATCTGAGGAGTTTTTCTGAGCAAAATGATCATTTTAGAGAAAGTTTTATGAAGATCGCGAGATATTCTTTGCCAGATTGTAGTTTTTGCATGTTCGGGATCGCGATCTTACCAAGACAGCCGCCGGAAGTCAGCTCGCGCGCCCGAATGACGTGTTCGCGTTCGCACACTCTCGCGGGCTTGGGCAGCCATATTACAAATCTCGTGGCGCTTGCGAACGGACAGAAAAGCAAGTTGGCGATCGCAGAATCACGGTAAGACGTTACCGCGCGCGCGAGAATGAATATTGAGCGCGTGAGGAAGCAAAACTACTACGCTACAAGCTAGATTGCGCAGCAATCTGCAACTTCGCGCTCTGCGCGAATCGCGAAGTTGCCTAAACTTCGCAAGCTCCGCGAACGGAGCGTAGTTCAACGCCCAGGCTGAGTCTTAAACCTATCTACCATAAGAGTCGAATTGGACTGGTGCAAGGTGGCCACTATAACTAGTGACCAGCATATGCCAGGCCAACTTCTCACATTGGTGGGCAGCGTGTGGGATTCCAGCTTGCCATTGTTTTACCAGAAAATCTCTATTTGAATTACTAACTGAAAACCACTAAAGGTACTCAAGGTACATATAAAGTCAAGCTAGTATCAATAAGTTCTACTGAACTTAGAGCTGTTTGTGAAGGGATAAGCACACCCTTGCTACAGCTCAAGCTAGGTTCAGTAGGCCTCAACTAGTGTAGTTAGTACAACACTGCACAACACTAGTATGTCTCACCAAGGTGGAGCCAGTGGGTCCACCCCATCTCAGTACAAAGACATAGCCTACACTTTTTTTTTTTTTTTTTTAATTCCTCATAGACCAAGGTGGGCATTCCAGATGGGGAAACCCGCCCCCTCTCCTCTTCCCGCGTTATTCCAGTCTCGATGTTTAGGGGTCTGAGGAGAGATGGGAAGGAAATACCCCTCTAGTAGCAACTGTTTTCTTGTTCCACTCCATTCCATTCAGGCCATTTGACCCAATGTTTTGAAGGCAAAGAACCAACAGTGCCCAGGTGAAAATCATTGGAATATGCTCATCTGTTCCGCCATGCCACAAGGGCCGCCCAGATCTTATCTTGGCTGGTACTATCAGAGGTCATATCAAATTCACTTATATATATAAGGTACTTCAGACAATCTGCAAAATTTGGGGCATTTTCACTCTTCCAGGCTTTACATATTTCTCGTCGTGCTAGGATGATGACATAAAAGATACATTTAGAAGCCAGATCATTCTGTTCAGCATGCGATGTTACTCCAAACATGATCATCCTAGTGGTCACTACTAATTGTCTGCCTAATACCTCAGCCAGGAACCCTTGTACTTTAAGCCAATAATTTGTTAACATTGGGCACTCTACGAACATGTGCAGGTCGTCTGCGGCTAACAGTTTACATCTCGGGCAATAGTAATCTAAGCTAGTTATTTTGACTAATTTTTTAGGTGAGACGTATACTCTATACAATGTAAAGAGGTGATTTCTTTTTAGGGGGGCAGACTTAACCACCATATGAAGCATTGCAAAGGAGTCCACCCATAGATCTCGCAGATTAACGTCTGTACCTATGACATTGCCCCACAGCTTTTGGAGTTCAGGCTCAGTTACACCCTCCACCTCTATCAAGGCCTGATACCAGTAAGAGAGTTCTTTTGGCCATCTGCCCTTTTTATTAACCAGATCAGACTTTGGGTTTGGGATGTTAATATTCCATGGAATGGTGGCCCACCACCCCGAAAGCTGATAATATTTAAATCTGGTAAGTGTTCCCCCGGTCAAGCTCGAAAGAGAATCCCAATCCAGGAGCTCCGAATCTCTCTGTATATCCCTCCAGAATACTAATCCTGCTGTTTTAAGTGGGGATGAAATGGTGTCCTTAAGGCAGTCCGGTGTCCCTGGTGAGTCCCATATCGGGGCATTAAGGGCATAATATGGGATGCCCAATCTTTTCCTAATAAACATCCAATTTTTTAATGCCGTATTTAGAATTTTTAGTCTCACCCTTTTGTAGTATTTTGGATCTCCAAATTTGAACAGAAAATATTCCTGTCCTTGTGGGATACCATGGAGAAGTGCCTGAAACAGAAGGCCCAAAGAGGAGGCATCTATCTTATCAGCCAGGAGTCTGAAGTTTTTAAAATGAAAGGAGTGGCAATATATAAGTAAATCAGGTAAAGCTAACCCACCCATTTTCAGGGTTCTCCTCATTTTCTTCCAAGAGATTCTTGAAGTCTTTGTATTCCAAATGAAGGAGCCTATTTTCCCCTGAGGTTTGGCTAAATCTAATGGGTTAAACATTAGTGGAATGGAATTGAATAGGAAAGTGATTTTGGGTAATATGATCATTTTAATTAGATTCACTCTCCCAAATATGTTCAGCTGGAGGCCTGACCACCGTAATAGAAGGTTACACACCTCCTTATGGACTCTGCTTAGATTTACTTTCGATATCTCCATAATATCTTGAGCTAAATGAATGACAAGATATCTCATGCGGAGTTTTACATCAGGAGCTGCCACCCCCTGATTCCATTGCATGATCTCGGTCTTTTCCCTATTGATCTTATATCCCGAGATCTTCCCAAAAGACTCTGCCTGAGCAAATAGCCTAGGGATGGCTTCTGCCGGATTAGATGTGAACAATAAAAGATCATCAGCATATAAGGCCAATTTTAAAGTAAAGTCTGCTATATTGAAAGGTTTAATTGCCTGGTCACCTCTCAGCTGACAGGCAAAAGGCTCGATATAAAGATTGAACAACAGGGGAGAGAGGGGGCACCCCTGTCTTGTTCCACGTAGAATATGAACCCAGTCCGTGAGTGACCCATTTATCAGAATTTTTGCCCTGGGAGAAAGATAAAGTGATCTAACTGCTGTTACATAATTTTCTGGGATTCCAAACCTGGACAGAGCCAACCATAAGTATGACCAATTCACTTGGTCAAAGGCCTTGGCAGCATCAATAGCCACAATAGTCAAGGGAAGTTTTTTATCTGTAGCAACATCTATGGCAGCGATGACCTGGAAGGTTAGTTCGTTTAGCTGCCTACCGGGTATAAAACCTCTCTGGTCTCCATGTACTATAGATTTTATAACTTTAGCCATTCTTGCCACCAGGACCCCTGCAAAAATCTTATAGTCCACGTTCAATAATGAAATCGGCCTATATGACTCAACCCTTGCAGGGTCCTTATCGGGTTTTAAGATCAGCGTAACTGTTGCCTCTGACCAGGTTTGTGGAATTGCCTCACCCGATATCAGTATCTTATTAAACAGTGTAGTGAGGATCGGGGCAACCTTATCCAATCCCAGATAGTAGATCTCTACAGGGAGTCCATCAGGACCCGCTGCTTTCCCTTTTTTCATTTTTTTAATCTGAGTACAGACTTCGCCCTCTTGTATTTCAGAGCTCAGATATCTTCTGTCAGCCTCTGATAGTTGTGGTAGGTCGAGCTGATTTAACCATTGCTCGGCATCGTGTATTGGGGGGCCGCTCTCTTCTGTATATAGATCCTGCATAAACCGTTTTGCCTCCCCGGAAATTATATCATTATCATGGGAGATGACCCCTGTATCACCTATTGTTAACCCCTTAATCACATTCCTAGCCCGATCTGATCTAGCCTTCCAGGCGAGTAGTCGGCCACATTTCTCCCCATACGAAAAGTTTTGTAAATTGCTAGCGTCCCATCTGTCTTTGACTATTTTGTCCACCCTAGCCTGATATTCAGCTCTCAGAGCATCAAATTCATTCTGTATAGTGGCTAAATTAGGCTGAAGGTCAAGTGAAGCCTTCTGCAGCTGTTGTTCTTTTAGTTTAATTTTTGTAAGGTGATCTTCTTCCTCTCTTCTTCGTAGCTTATTTCTCCTGATCATACAGGAGGTTAAATACCCTCTCAACCACCCCTTAAAGGTTTCCCAGACCAATTGATCTGTTGCAGTACCACTATTTGCCTTAAAAAACTCAGCAACTTCGGCCACCAACTCCATTCTCATTTCCTCTTTTGAAAGTATTGACCTGTCTAAGGTCCACCTCCTCCCTTGATCTTCTTGCCCAAGCTTAACCTTTAGCTCAACCATGGAATGATCTGAAAGTATGGCAGGAATATAGGATACGGTGACAACCCCAGATATTAATGTTTGGTCCAACAAAAAGAAATCTATTCTAGAGTGATGTCTATATCTATGACTATAGAACGAGTACTCTCTACTGCTGCCATTTCTGACCCTCCAAATATCATGTAAATTCAAATCCTTCATAATATTTTTAAGCTCTGTTTGTGTTTTGCGTGGGGGGGTAAATTTAACTCTTGAGGTACGATCCAGATCTTCATTGAGGATCAGGTTAAAATCCCCTCCTAAAATAACAGGTGTTTCGTAGTTTAAGAGACTCATTTTTAAGCTAGAGAGAGCCCCTGGAGAATCAGAATTGGGACCGTAATATACTGCGCAAGGGAATCGTGACCTATCTACCGCAAAGGATGCGGTCAGCCATCTACCTGAGCAATCAGTTTCAGACTTCTCCACCCTAATCCCACTATTTGCTCGTACTATAATTGCCACTCCCCTAGTGTTTCCGCTCTGGTTGGAACAAAGAAGTTCCTGTATCCATCTTTGTCCCCTAAATGCTATCCTACATTCTTGTTGCTCCAGGTGGGTTTCTTCTAGAAGGCATATATCTGCCTTTGATTTATTTAAAAATTCACAGATCCTAAATAGTTTCCTCCTTTCCCTTAATCCATTTACATTCAGATTTACTATTTTTAATATTTTTCTAGCCAAATCAGTCATGTCGGATAAGATTCTTGGGTAAAAGGGTCATATACAGCCCATAACTTTTTACTACCGAGGAGTTGTTCCCATAAGCTAAGGTTATATGAGGAATGTTTTTTTATTTTTTCCACCACCCCCCCTTGCCCCCTCCCCCCACCCTTGAGGAACCCTCCCTTGTGAGCCTTGGCGATCATATCGCCGTTTGGGAGCCCAAGTCCCATACGCGTGCTCTACCTCTAAACATTCAAAGTGAGAGTGGGAGAAAGAAAAAGAAAACTAAACGATAATTAAGCTTTCCGTCAGCTATCTGTAACCCCCATGTGTATATTTGCTTTTTTTTTTTTTTTCTCTCCTCTTTTTTTTTTTTTTTATTCTTCCCCTTTCCCTTCTCATCCTTTCTACCTTTCTCTTCCCAAAAGGAATCACAGCATTCATCCAAAAAGAGGCTATCACTGGGACTTCTTCATACCAGCCAAAAACGTGTCTACCTCCTGAGGTGAATTGAAGTTATACGTTTTATTTCTCCAAACCACCCTCAGTGACGCTGGAAATTTCATTGCTACCTGTCCCCCTAAACTTCTTATATCGGCCATTCGTGACACCAGTTCCCACTGTCTCTGCGCTGTGACTCTGCCTACATCGGAGCGTATAAGGTACTTGGTGGACTCTATCTGCAAGGATGTATCTGTAAGGGCCCTACTCAATATCAGCTCCTTCACTGCGTAAGTCTGAAAGTTCACCAATATCCTTCTAGGCGCTTTCCTATCTGGGTGCTGTCTAAACGGATCTCTATGTGCTCGCTGTATTTCTCTCTCGATATCTAAATCAGGCTTATCTTTCAGTACTCCCTCTCTCAGTAATCTACATATTAGAGACTTTACATCACCGTTTTCCGCCCCCTCAGGAATTTTTAAGAATCTTAAGTTATTCCGCCTGGCATGAATCTCCAATCTTTCCATATCTATCTGTAGAGACCTGTTTTGAGCTTTTAACTCCGATATATCCCTTTTTTGATCCTGGGAAGCTTGGGCAAGAACAGCAACCTCCCCCTCCAAGGCCTCTGTACGAGAGCAAATATCATCTAATTTACTGTCCAAGTTAGAACATTTCTCATTGATCTCTCTCTGATTAGCCTCCGAGATTTCAAATCTGGGCAATAGTTTTGAGAGGAGATCTTCCCGTAGGGACTGAAGGAGCAGCTCGAGCTGGGATTGACTAGTTCCTTCTTCCGTGACATGGGTCTCTCGAACAGATGATGATGGAATATCCGAGGCTAGGCTGGCTCCTAGCATTATACTTGAACCCTCTACTGCTGCAGACGGAGACTCCATTTCTGTCGCACCGAGGTCTGTCTCTGGGTCCGAGAGCAGTGGGGAATATCTATTTAGCTGGGTGACCTGAATACCCGGGGGCTGAGTTATGGGAGGGAGAGTCTGGTTGCCTGTCTTAGCCACCTTACTTCTACAGGCAGCAGTGTTGGAATTGGTGTTTACAGGGGTCTTCAAAGCCGTCATTTTTTCCATTATCCTGAAATACGATTTAAGCGAAGGGGTGGGCTTAACTGTACTCAAACAAACTTTCGATCTCTTTACCTCGCCTATCTTACTCTTTTCACTCTTTTGACTCTTTTTCTGACGGGGAATAATAGGGATAGGGATATGTCTCCCCGAGGGGGGATTTAACAAGTCCTTCTCAGGTTGAGAACGAAGTGAGTATCTATTTCTTGCTTCTAGTGGAGCTGCTCGGGGGAGAGGTGGCTGTTTCTGTATATTGCCTGCCCTGCCTCCTTCCCCAGCCTCATCCGCTGTCCCTCTCAAGTACGGTATATGCTCCACGAAATGCTCTTTAGGGGAGATCGATTGGGACTGATCTGTCGACAAGTCCATCCCTCTGCCTCCCTGATTTCTCTCTCTCACCCCTCCAGACCTACTCCTGGGCCCATTAGACACATCAGACACATACATTTTTCTTCCTCGGAAGTCTCCTCTCCCCTCACTGAAGACGGCTATCTCCTCCCCCTCTCCACACCGACCTTGATTCTGTTGTCCGTAGTCCCAGCTCCAATCCGGCGCTAGGTTCGAAACAGCTTACAGCGCCGCACCGAAGCCGAAAATCAATCCTTCTCACAGCTGCGCGAGCTCTACCCCAGAGCCTTGCCCCTCGTCTGCTACAGACACCGGCTCCTGGGCTTGCTCCAAACCAGTCCTCTTTCGCTGGCAATGGCCGGATCTCAACACCCATCGACAGCTCCTCCTTGATCCTCCGATCTCCGGTCTCCAGGCTCAACGGCGAAACAACCAGGGGAAAGTTAGAAGCGTCGCGGAGGTTTTTCGGAAAAAGAAAAAGGAAAGCAAAGTAAGCACATAGTTCTGCTTTATTTTTTAATGTGAAAAGCTCCGTACTCTCACCGCATCGCTACGCTTCACGCGGTCCAGGACAGCGCTCCTGCAGCCGGCGTCAGCCCGCCGCCATGTTCCTCCGGTCAATGATGGGCTACCAAGACATAGCCTACACTGACCTGAAGGCCTTATGCTTTGAAAGACAACTGAGGGTGGGCAGGAGTCCCTCCTCACAACACCTGATATATCTGTTAGTAGCAGAAGATCTGAAACTGGCTCTAGGAGCTAGTGGGTCTGCATCAGGGAGTGGGTCAACCATAGTCTCTGGGTCTGATGATGAAAATCAAGATGACCTGGAGTCTGTGATTGAAGGGCCAGACCCAGAAAGGTCTGAACAGAACAGAGGAATTCTCATTAAGAGAGCTGACAAAGTGGGAGAAAGGCCTAGGTCCCCCTCAAGGGACTTTGACCATTCATATCACTCTGGAAGAGAATCTGTTCCACAGAGGAACTCAAACTATCCCAGAGAGACCTCCTCTGACAGAAGGTTCAAGATGCTCCAGTATGAGGAAGCTATGCTTGCCCTCAGAACCAGGCAATTGGCCTTAGATGGGGAAGCCTTCGAGCTCCAAAGAGCTTCTAAGAAGGAGGGGTTAGAAACCCCTGGTGGAAGCAACAGTGTCCCTAGAGGCAGAGATTACATTCCAGACCATAGGAACCTGTCCAAGGTTGTTCCTCCCTACCAGTGTGGGGATGATATCCACAAATGGATAACTGCTATGGAGAGGGCCTGTAGAGTTCAACAGGTCCCCCAGACACAGTGGGCAGCAACCTCATGGCTCTCCTTTTCAGATAAAGGTAGAGACAAGCTCCTCACTGTTAGAGAAGAGGATGCTAATGATTATGAAGCCCTGAAGAGTGCTTTGATAGATGGGTTTGGCTTAACCACTGAACAGAACAGGTTGAAGTTCAGAGACACCCAGAAAGCACAGACTCAGGATTGGACTGACTTTGTTGATTGTTCAACCAAGGCTCTAGAAGGTTGGTTGGTTGGTAGTAGAGTAACTGACTTTAAGGGATTGTATAATCTTATAATGAGAGAACAGATCCTTAATAATTGCCAGAACCAGTTGTTGCATCAGTACCTGGTGGATTCTGATCTGACCTCTCCCCAAGAATTGGGAAAGAAGGCAGACAAATGGGTCAGAACCAGGGTGAGACAGAAAAACCAGAACCAAGGTGGTGACACTAAGAAGCAAGATCCTAAAGGCTCAGATAAAGGTGGGGATAAATCTAAAGACCAAAAGTCTTCACAAGGGCCCCAAAATCTGCATCTGGTGGGGAGTCACAATCTGCCAAGGGAAAAGGCCAAAAGAAGCTCTGGTGCAAATTCTGTAAACAGAAAGGGCACTGGACTTCTGATTGTACCAAGTCCAAAGACCAAACCACCACCACTCCAACCCCTAAGGCAACTGTTCCCCCTAGTGCAGTCATTGGTGGAGGTAATACTCAGAATAAGGGTGTGGTAGGGTTGACCCTGGGTTCTGATGTGGACTCTGGCCTAGTCAGAGTACCAACACAGGCATTGCTAGTTTGTGAGGGAGACCTTGATATGTCCTTCCTAGTGAGCCCCAGTAATCTGGGCAAGTACAAACAGCAGCCTATCATAAATGGCAAACAGGCTTAGGCATTTAGGGACACAGGTGCTAGTGTCACCATGGTGGCAGAGGATCTAGTGGACCCTACACAGATCATCCTGGGTGAAATGTACCAGGTAACTGTAGGAAGGTGGAATCTGACTATATGGTTGCCCCCACTTTTTTCCTGGTGTTTGAATGGTTTTTGACTAGTCTGGCTGGGATCCTGCTATCCAGGACCCCAGCCTATCTGCTTACTCCCTTAAATGATTGGTGTGCATATTAGATGCACTAGTGATTGGATACTGTGGTACCTTATGAGCCCCTAGTATATGGTACCTTAGGTAGCTAGGGCATTGGTACTTCACAGGCCTACCAGGGGCTGCAGCATGTATTATGCCACCCCTGGGAAGCATTCACAATCTGACACCACAGGCCTGCTACTGCAGCCTGTGTGAGGTAGTGTTAGCACTCCTCACTGAGGTATAGGTTCCTATATCTCACCATACACACACATATAAACCTATCAGTCACCCCTATGGTAGGCCCTATCAATCCCAAGGGCAGGGTGCATGGTTTACTATCTGAGGGGGTGCTTCTGCCTGAGCAGGACCCCTCTGCAGCTGGCAGAGTCTATTCTCTGCTGCTGTTTGTGGATGCGGTTAAACCATATACTCTTAAGTGCATTATAACCTCGCGGTAAATGCTAACTTTGGAATGACTGCATCAAAACATGTCGTGTTTGGTGTCAAACAACTTGGAATCCTACCCCCACACCAGCAACTGGTGTGGGAGTAGGATCCCACCCTTCTAGAGGGGACGACATGTACCTGTCGAATGTTTGTTGGGCAATGATCTGGAGACTTCAACCTGGTCTGAAGTAGAATTATGGACTCATGCTGAGATGTTGGGCAGAGGAATTTGCTGTGACCAGATCACAAGCCAAAATGCATAAAGCTGAACCAGCTCTGGATCCTGAAACTATGGACCAGATGCCACCCAAGAGGAGGAGCAGTAGGGTTAAGGCTGGGCCTTCCCCTCTGTCTCAGATCTCAGATTCCCCTCCTGAGGGAGGAGAAGCAGGTCCTGAAGAAGGAACTGCCCCAGAGGAACTTGAGCCTGGTCAGGTTGAGTTCTTGGGGGCAGGGGGACCTTCCAGGGAAGATCTGAGCAAAGAGCAACAGTGCTGCCCCACTCTTGAACCCCTCAGACAGCAGGCTGCTGCTGAGGCTGCTGGGAGTGCTAGTGGGTCCCATAAGGTTTATTGGGATGAGGGGCTCCTATATTCTGAGGCTAGAGATCATACCCCTGGAGCCACCAGGAGGTTGGTAATACCTCAGAAGTTTATGGGGTTCCTCTTGACCCTAGCACATGACATCCCATTAGCAGGACACTTGGGCCAAAACAAGACCTGGGACAGGCTTTTACCACATTTTCATTGGCCACACATGTCTGAGGACACCAAGGAGTTTTGTCGCTCCTGTGTCACTTGCCAAGCCAGTGGCAAGACAGGTTGCACAACAAAGGCCCCCCTGATACCACTACCTGTGATGGGGGTTCCCTTTGAAAGGGTGGGGATTGACATTGTTGGTCCCCTTGACCCACAAACTGCATCTGGGCACAGATTTATACTGGTGGTAGTGGATCATGTCACCAGGTATCCAGAAGCTATTCCCCTAAGGACTAACACAGCTCCTGTGGTAGCAAGAGCCCTCATTGGAGTTTTCTCCAGAGTGGGTTTCCCTAAAGAGGTCATTTCTGACAGAGATTCTAACTTTATGTCAGGGTATCTAACTGCAATGTGGAAGGAGTGTGGTGTCAACTACAAATTCACTACTCCCTATCACCCACAATGCAATGGGTTAGTTGAGAGATTCAACAAAACTCTAAAGGGAATGATTAAAGGCCTCCCAGAAAAGCTTAGGCAAAAATGGGACCTTTTACTTCCCTGCCTTCTGTTTGCATACAGGGAGGTTCCACAGAAGGGGGTTGGCTACAGCCCTTTTGAACTTCTGTTTGGGCACCCTGTTAGAGGACCATTATGTTTGGTGAAGGAGGGTTGGGAGTTACCTCTCAAACCTCCCAAACAGGATGTGATGGACTATGTACTTGGTCTCCGCTCCAGGATGGCAGAGTATATGAAGAAGGCCACTAAAAACCTTGAGGCAAGCCAAGAATTACAAAAAGCTTGGCATGACCAAAAGGCTGTCCTGACTGTGTACCAGCCAGGCCAGAAAGTGTGGGTGTTGGAGCCTGTGGCCCCAGCAGCTCTCCAGGACAAATGGAGTGGCCCCCATACAATTGTTGAGAAAAAGGGAGAGGTCACCTACTTGGTAGATCTTGGCACTCCCAGGAGCCCCCTTAGGGTGCTCCATGTCAACAGACTTAAGCCATATGTGGACAGGGCTGACATGAGCTTGCTAATGGCAACTGATGAGGACCAGGAGGAGGAGAGTGACCCTCTCCCTGACCTGCTCTCACAGAACCCTGATGATGGATCAGTTGATGGTGTTGCTTTGGCAAGCAGCCTTACTGAACATCAACAAACTGAATGTAGACAAGTGCTACATCAGTTTAGACATATGTTTAGCCTGACCCCAAGTCAGACTTCCTGGGGCACCCATGAGGTGGACACTGGAGACAGTCTGCCTGTAAAGAGTAAAATCTACAGGCAACCTGACCATGTCAGGGATTGTATCAGGACTGAAGTCCAGAAAATGTTGGAGCTAGGTGTTATTGAGACCTCAGATAGCCCTTGGGCTAGCCCAGTAGTCCTTGTGCCAAAACCTCACACCCAGGGTGGTAAGAAAGAGATGAGGTTTTGTGTTGACTACAGAGGCCTCAATGCAGTCACCAGGACTACCAAGGGCAGATGAACTAATAGACACTTTGGCCTCAGCTAAGTATCTCAGTACATTCGACCATACAGCTGGCTATTGGCAAATCAAGTTAGCTGATGATGCCAAGGCTAAAACAGCATTTTCGACCCCAGGTGGGCACTATCACTTTGTGGTAATGCCCTTTGGTTTGAAAAA
The DNA here is from genome assembly GCF_964204655.1 of Triturus cristatus. Taxonomy (NCBI): domain Eukaryota; kingdom Metazoa; phylum Chordata; class Amphibia; order Caudata; family Salamandridae; genus Triturus; species Triturus cristatus. The sequence goes on along the minus strand of NC_140579.1, from coordinate 628,800,928 downwards.
TACACCTGCCACATTTCAGAGGTTGGTGAATAAAGTTCTGACTGGTATGGAAACCTATTGCTCAGCTTATCTTGATGATATTGCTGTCTTTAGTTTCACCTGGCAGGATCACCTGGGCCACCTCAGGAATGTACTGGAGGCGCTGCAGAAAGCAGGCCTCACTATCAAGGCCACTAAGTGCCAGATAGGGGAGAGTCAGGTTGTGTACCTGGGCCACCTTGTAGGTGGAGGCCAGGTTCAACCATTGCAGAGCAAGATCAAGACCATAATGGAATGGGGTGCTCCAACCACCCAGACACAGGTGAGAGCCTTCTTGGGCCTGACTGGGTATTACAGGAGGTTTGTTAAGGGATATGGATCTATAGTGACCCCCTTAAATGATCTGACCTCCAAGAAAATGCCAAAAAAGGTTCGGCGGATAGCTAGCTGTCAAAAGGCATTTGATGACCTCAAGCAGGCAATGTGCACTGCCCCATCTTACAGAGTCCAGATTACAAAAAGAAGTTCATTGTTCAAACAGATGCTTCAGAGCTGGGTGTGGGAGCTGTACTGTCTCAACTTAATGATGAAGGTCAAGACCAGCCAGCAGCTTTCATAAGCAGAAGGCTGACCCCTAGAGAGAAACGTTGGTCAGCTATTGAGAGGGAGGCCTTTGCTGTGGTGTGGGCCCTGATGAAGCTGAGGCCATACTTGTTTGGCAGTCACTTCATAGTGACCATAAGCCCCTCCTATGGCTCAAACAGATGAAAGGTGAAAATCCTAAACTTCTCAGGTGGTCCATTTCCCTACAGGGGATGGACTATACAGTGGAACATAGACCTGGGACCCAACATGCCAATGCAGATGGACTCTCAAGGCATTTCCACTTAGAACATGAAGACTCAACTGGTCAAGGTTAGTTTAATGTCCCTGCGTTTGGTGTGGGGGGGGGGTTGTGTAGGAGAGTAGGATCTGCACTTATGTTGCCCCCACTTTTTTTCTGATGCATACACTGGTTTCTGGCTATAGTCTGGCTGGGACCCTGCTAATCAGGGCCCCAGTCTCACTGATCTCTCTAAACAACTTGGTGTGCATATTAGATGCACTATTGATTGGATACTGTGGTACCTTATGAGCCCCTAGTATATGGTACCTTAGGTACCTAGGGCATTGGTACTTCACAGGCCTACCAGGGGCTGCAGCATGTATTATGCCACCCCTGGGAAGCATTCTCAATCTGACACCACAGGCCTGCTACTGCAGCCTGTGTGAGGTAGTGTTAGCACTCCTCACTGAGGTATAGGTTCCTATATCTCACCATACACACACATATAACCCTATCAGCCACCCCTCTTGCAGGCCCTAACAATCCTGAGGGCAGGGTGCTTGGTTTACTATGTGAGGGGGGCTTCTGCATGAGCAGGACCCCTCTGCAGCTGGCAGAGTCTATTCTCTGCTGCTGTTTGTGGATGCGGTTAAACCATATACTCTTAAGTGCATTATAACCTCGCGGTAAATGCTATCTTTGGAATGACTGCATCAAAACATGTCGTGTTTGGTGTCAAACAACTTGGAATCATACCCCCACACCAGTAACCGGTGTGGGAGTATGATCCCACCCTTTTAGAGGGAATGACATCTACCCACTGTACTAAACGGTAGAAATCTCCTGGAGCCCTTGCATCACAAAATGGATGCCACCAGCACAGACACTGGGCTGCCCTCCTGCTGCTGACCGAAACTCGCAGTGGAGGAAGCCCAACAAAAGGCATCCTGTCACAGGGAGGTGTCACCACCTCCCAGACAGGATTTAGTGTATTGAAGCTGGGTGGGTGGGTGAACTCTTAGAATGCTTTGAAGTCCAGCACTGGGGGAGCAGTAGCCTCCTCTGTGCATATGCCAGCTCAAACTGGTTCAGGGGCTAACTGCCCCTGCTCTGTCGTGAAACTGGACAAAGGGAAGTGGGTGTAACCACCCACTACCCTGACCCTCCTAGAGGAGTGGTCATAGAGCTAGTCCCTCCCCTATCTTCACTATAATATAGCAAGCATTGCCAATGCAATTCAGATTACCTTGGACGACGCTCTACTAAGAAGAATCCTGGCCCTTCGACGTTCCACTATCTCTGGAAGACTGAAGAATATCCCTTGGATTCAAGGAGTGCCTCCCCTGCTTGGCAGGCACCAATAACCTCAATCAACGGTTGCAAACTTCACTGCTCCCGCCGGAGTCCAAAGTCCCTGCGGCCCCAGAAGCAGATTTCCTGACCTCTCGATGGCCATTTTGAGTCCCCAGTGAAGCTGTGGCATCTGGACCCCACGAGTGACGAGGAACTGCATTACCTGGGAACCGTGCACTGATTTCGAGTGCAAACCCTAACCAACGTTCTACGAACTTGTGCTTTGGACCATTTGTGGCCCAAGTCCCCAGCCGGTCTGGTTCCAAAAATCCGTGGCCTACCCCGTCCTGAGTGACCGTGGGCTCCTGTGAAACTTGTCCTGTGGTGGCGTCTTCGTGATCCCTTGCCCGTTGGCTAGTGGGTCCCCCATAGACTTTCTCAACAATTCAAAGGGCTCTCTTGGTTGCTCCGTGTCTGCCCTCACTTACCTTCACTGGGTAAGACCATCAGACCTTGCTGGTCTGCATCACCGACTATCGTCAGTCCACACAAGACTTGCAGTTGCCAAAGCTTGTTGGCTCCAATCCAGTTGCCAACACTGTCATAGGCTGCAGACGTAGTGGGACACTCCGAATCCAGCTGCTGGTCATCGTCGATCCCTCCTGGACCTCGTGAGCGAAGAGAAAAAACACCATCGACGACCTGAAGCGACGCGACATCTGTGGTCATCCATCTTGCTGGCCACCGGTCACTGGCAAGTGACCTTGAACACTGTCCCTTAAATTTTCAGGTCCTCTTCATCTTCAATCCACCTTCGGATTCCAGCGGACACCTCTTCAGTCGTCTCAAGCAGCAAGTCTTCATTGGTCTCCATTGAAAACAGCATCGCGACCCGACCCCAAAAGACACCTATGCACCCGGCTTCCCTGGGTGAGGTAACTCATGCACTCCGGTGCACAAGTGTGTGTTGGCCCTCGAAATACTTACCTTGTAAGTGGCTTGCTTGTTGACTTGTTCGAAGTGCCCTACAACTTTAAAATACAAACCGCGACTTGCTCCATTATAACCTATAGGAAACCCGCGGCTGTGTTTAGACACTGTACGCGTCTCCCGTGGGCTTGTTACTTACCTGCTAACACTGCAGTAGTGAAGCCCCAGCGATTCCCAAGGCCCTAGGCTTCGTCATTTTGCAATTCGACTTTGTTAACCCATTTTTTTAGTATATGGTCTGGTACGCCCCTAGGGCTCCAGCCATATTTGTGCTTAATTTATTGAGAACTATTGACATTTGAATGTTTACCTGGCTCTAATTTCATAAAGAGATTAGTAGAGTGTGTCTAGAAATAAATACATATATATTTGATATATATACCTGTGTGGTGTCCTTTCATTTGGTAATTCAAGAGATTATAAGGTAAAACAAGCTGCTTTCCATTCCTCAGATACTTAGCCTGAAGGCTGCTCTCCACAGCTACCACTAGGATAGCTTTCTTTAAAAGGTTGTCTTAAACCTATCTACCATAAGAGTCGAATTGGACTGGTGCAAGGTGGCCACTATAACTAGTGACCAGCATATGCCAGGCCAACTTCTCACATCTGCTGACCTGGTTCTCTTGCTCTATAGTGGCTCTGCTTACCTTGTTCTCAGGCTCTAAAGCAGCTCTACTGATCTGGTTCTCTGGCTCTAAAGCAGCTCCGCTGACCTGTTTCTCTGGCTGTACAGCGGCTCTGCTGACCTGGTTCTCTGGCTCTAAAGCAGCTCTGCTGACCTGGTTCTCTGGCTGTAGAGCGGATCTGCTGACCTGGTTCTCTGGCTCTACAGCGAATCTGCTGACCTGGAAATCTAGCTCAAATGCAGCTCTGCTGACCTGGTTCTGTGGCTCTACAGCAGATCTGCTGACCTGTTGCTCTGGCTCTACAGCAGCTCTGCTGACCTGGTTCTCTGGCTCTATAGCAACTCTGCTTACCTGGTTCTCTGGCTCTACAGCAGCTCTGCTGACCTGGTTCTCTGGCTCTAACGCAGCTCTGCTGACCTGGTTTCTCTGGTTCTACAGCAACTTTGCTCACCTGGTTTTCTGGCTCTAGAGCAGCTCTGCTGACCTGGTTCTTAGGCTCTAGAGCAGCTCTGCTGACCTGGTTCTCTGGCTTTAAAGCAGCTCTGCTAACCTGGTTCTCTGGCTCTAGTGCAGCTTTGATGACGTGGTTCTCAGGCTGTACAACCGCTCTGGTCCTGGTTCTTTGGCTGTAGAGCAGCTCTTCTGACCTTGTTCTCTGGCTGTACAGCAGTTCTGCTGACCTGGTTCTCTGGCTCTATAGCGGTTCTGCTGACCTGGTTCTCAGGCTCTAGAGCAGCTCTGCTGACCTGGTTCTCTGGCTCAAAAGCAGCTCAGCTGACCTGGTTCTCTGGATGTACAGCGGCTCTGCTGACCTGGTTCTCTGGCTCTAAAGCAGCTCTGCTGACCTGGTTCTCTGGCTGTAGAGCGGATCTGCTGACCTGGTTCTATGGCTCTACAGCAGGTATGCTGACCTAGTTCTCTGGCTCTAGAGCAGCTCTACTGACCTGGTTCTCTTGCTCTACAAGTGCTTTGCTGACCTGGTTCTCTGGCACTACAGCAGTTCTGCTGACCTGGTTCTCTGGCTCTACAAAGGCTCTGCTGACATGTTTTTCTGGCTGTAAAGCAGCTTTGCTGGCCTGGTTCTGTGGCTCTAAAGGAGCTCTGCTGACCTGGTTTTCTGGCTCTAGAGCGGCTTTGCTGGCCTGGTTCTCTGACTCTACAGCAGCTCTCCTGATCTGGTTCTCTGGCTCTAGAGCGGCTCTGCTGACCTGGTTCTCTGGCTGTAGAGCGGATCTGCTGAACTGGTTCTATGGCTCTACTGCAGCTCTGCTGACCTAGTTCTCTGGCTCTAGAGCACCTCTACTAACCTGGTTCTCTGGCTCTACAAGGGCTTTACGGACCTGGCTCTCTGGCTCTAAGACAGTTCTGATGACCTGGTTCTCTGGCTCTACAACGGATCTGCTGAACTGTTTCTCTGACTGTAAAGCAGCTTTGCTGACCTGGTTCCCTGGCTCTACAACGGCTCTGCTGGCCTGGTTCTGTGGCTCTAAAGCAGCTCTGCTGACCTGGTTCTCTGGCTCTATAGCAGCTCTGCTGACCTGGTTCTTTGGCTCTACAGCAGCTCTGCTGACCTGGTTCTGTGGCTCTAATGCAGCTCTGCTGACCTGGTTTCCCTGGCTCTACAGCAGCTCTGCTGACCTGGTTCTCTTGCTCTAGAGCAGCTGTGCTGACCAGGTCCTTAGGCTCTAGAGCAGCTCTGCTGACCTGGTTCTCTGGCTTTAAAGCAGCTCTGCTGACCTGGTTCTCTGGCTCTAGAGCAGCTTTGCTGACCTGGTCCTCAGGCTGTACAACGGCTCTGCTGACCTGGTTCTTTGGCTTTAGAGCAGATCTGCTGACCTTTTTCTCTGGCTGTACAGCAGCTCTGCTGACCTGGTTCTCTGACTCTATAGCGGCTCTGTTGACCTGGTTCTTAGGCTCTAGAGCAGCTCTGTTGACCTGGTTCTCTGGCTCAAAAGCAGCTCAGCTGACCTGGTTCTCTGGTTGTACAGCTCCTCTGCTGACCTGGTTCTCTGGCTCTAAAGCAGCTCTGCTGACCTAGTTCTCTGGCTCTAGAGCAGCTCTACTGACCTGGTTCTCTTGCTCTACAAGGGCTTTGCTGACCTGGTTCTCTGGCACTACAGCAGTTCTGCTGACCTGGTTCTCTGGCTCTACAACGGCTCTGCTGACATGTTTTTCTGGCTGTAAAGCAGTTTTGCTGGCCTGGTTCTGTGGCTCTAAAGGAGCTCTGCTGACCTGGTTCTCTGGCTCTAGAGCGGCTTTGCTGGCCTGGTTCTCTGACTCTACAGCAGCTCTCCTGACCTGGTTCTCTGGCTCTAGAGCGGCTCTGCTGACCTGGTTCTCTGGCTTTAGAGCGGCTCTGCTGACCAGGTTCTCTGGCTCTACAGCAGCTCTGCTGACCTGGTTCTCTGGCTCTACAGCAGCTCTGTTGACCTGGTTCTCTAGCTCTAAAGCAGCTCTGCTGACCTGGTTCTCTGGCTCTGGAGCAGCATTGCTGACCTGGTTCTCAGGCTGTACAACGGCTCTGCTGACCTGGTTCTTTGGCTGTAGAGCAGCTCTGCTGACCTTTTTCTCTGGCTGTACAGCAGCTCTGCTGACCTGGTTCTCTGACTCTATAGCGGCTCTGTTGACCTGGTTCTTAGGCTCTAGAGCAGCTCTGTTGACCTGGTTCTCTGGCTCAAAAGCAGCTCAGCTGACCTGGTTCTCTGGTTGTACAGCGGCTCTGCTGACCTGGTTCTCTGGCTCTAAAGCAACTCTGCTGACCTGGTTTTCTGGCTGTAGAGCGGATCTGCTGACCGGGTTCTATTGCTCTACAGCAGCTCTGCTGACCTAGTTCCCAAGCTCTAGAGCAGCTCTACTGACCTGGTTCTCTTGCTCTACAAGGGCTTTGCTGACCTGGTTTTCTGGAACTACAGCAGTTCTGCTCACCTGGTTCTCTGGCTTTACAATGGCTCTGCTGACATGTTTTTCTGGCTGTAAAGCAGCTTTGCTGGCCTGGTTATGTGGCTCTAAAGGAGCTCTGCTGACCTGGTTCTCTGGCTCTAGAGAGGCTTTGCTGGCCTGGTTCTCTGACTCTACAGCAGCTCTCCTGACCTGGTTCTCTGGCTTTAGAGCGGCTCTGCTGACCTGGTTCTCTGGCTCTAGAGCGGCTCTGCTGACCAGGTTCTCTGGCTCTGGAGCAGCTCTGCTGACCTGCTTCTCAGGCTGTGCAACGGCTCTACTGACCTGGTTTTTTGGCTATAGAGCAGCTCTGCTGACCTTGTTCTCTGGCTGTACAGCAGCTCTGCTGACCTGGTTCTCTAGCTCTATAGCGGCTCTGCTGACCTGGTTCTCTGGCTCTACAGCGGCTCTGCTGACCTGGTTCTCTGGGTCTACAGTGGCTCTGCTGACCTGGTTCTCCGTCTCTACAGCGACTCTGCTGGCCTGGTTCTCTGGCTCTACAGCGATTCTGCTGACCTGGTTCTCTGGCTCTAAAGCAGCTCTGTTGACCTGGTTCTCTGGCTTTACAACAGATCTGCTGACCTGGTTCTCTGGCTCTATAGCGGTTCTGCTTACCTGGTTCTCAAGCTCTAAAGCAGCTCTACTGACCTGGTTCTCTGGCTCTAAAGCAGCTCCGTTGACCTGTTTCTCTGGATGTACAGCAGCTCTGCTGACCTGGTTCTCTGGCCCTAACGCAGCTCTGCTGACCTGGTTTCCCTGGCTGTACAGCGGCACTGCTGACCTGGTTCTCTGGCTCTAGAGCAGCTCTGCTGACCTAGTTCTCTGGCTCTAGAGCAGCTCTACTGACCTGGTTCTATGGCTCTACAGCAGCTCTACTGACCTAGTTCTCTGGCTCTAGAGCAGCTCTACTGACCTGGTTCTCTGACTCTAGAGCAGCTCTGCTGACCTGGTTCTCTGGCTCTAAAGCAGCTCTGATGACCTGGTTCTCTGGTTGTACAGCGGCTCTGCTGACCTGGTTCTCTGGCTCTAAAACAGCTCTGCTGACCTGGTTCTCTGGCTCTAGAGCGGCTCTGCTGACCTGGTTCTCTGGCTCTACAGCAGCTCTGTTGACCTAGTTCTCTGGCTCAAGAGCAGCTCTGCTGACCTGGTTCTCTGGTTCTACAGCAGCTCTGCTTACCTGGATCTCTGGCTCTAAAGCAGCTCTACTGACCTGGTTCTCTGGCTCTAGAGCAGCTCCGCTGACCTGGATCGCTGGCTCTAAAGCATCTCTGCTGACCTGGTTCTCTGGCTCTAGAGTAGCTTCACTGACCTGGTTCTCAGGCTGTACAATTGCTCTGCTGACCTGGTTCTCTGGCTCGAGAGCAGCTCTGCTTACCTTGTTCTCCAGCTGTAAAGCAGCTCTCTTGACCTGGTTCTCTCGCTCAAGAGTGGCTCTCCTGACCTGGTTCTCTGGCTCTACAGTAGCTCTGCTGACCTGGTTCTCTGGCTCTACAGCGACTCTGCTGACCTGGTTCTCTGGCTCTACAGCGAATCTGCTGACCTGGAAATCTAGCTCAAAAGCAGCTATGCTGACCTGGTTCTGTAGCTCTACAGCAGCTCTGCTGACCTGTTGCTCTGGCTCTACAGCAGCTCTGCTGGCCTGGTTCTCTGGCTCTATAGCAACTCTCCTGACCTGGTTCTCTGGCTCTACAGCAGCTCTGCTGACCTGGTTCTATTGCTCTAACGCAGCTCTGCTGACCTGGTGTCCCTGGCTCTACAGTAACTTTGCTCACCTGGTTTTCTGGCTCTAGAGCAGATCTGCTGACCTGGTTCTTAGGCTCTAGAGCAGCTCTGCTGACCTGGTTCTCTGGCTTTAAAGCAGCTCTGCTAACCTGGTTCTCTGGCTCTAGAGCAGCTTTGATGACCTGGTTCTCAGGCTGTACAACGGCTCTGCTGGCCTGGTTCTCTGGCTCTAAAGCAGCTCCGCTGACCTGGTTCTCTGGCAGTAGAGCGGATCTGCTGAACTGGTTCTATGGCTCTACTGCAGCTCTGCTGACCTAGTTCTCTGGCTCTAGAGCATCTCTACTGACCTGGTTCTCTGGCTCTACAAGGGCTTTGCGGACCTAGTTGTCTGGCACTATAGCAGTTCTGATGACCTGGTTCTCTGGCTCTACAACGGATCTGCTGAACTGTTTGTCTGACTGTAAAGCAGCTTTGCTGACCTGATTCTCTGGCTCTACAACGGCTCTGCTGGCCTGGTTCTGTTGCTCTAAAGCAGCTCTGCTGACCTGGTTCTCTGGCTCTATAGCAGCTCTGCTGACCTGGTTCTCTGGCTCTGGAGCAGCTCTGCTGACCTAGTTCTCTGGCTCTAGAGCAGCTCTACTGACCTGGTTCTATGGCTCTACAGCAGCTCTACTGACCTAGTTCTCTGGCTCAAGAGCAGCTCTACTGACCTGGTTCTCTGGCTCTACAAGGGCTTTGCTGACCTGGTTCTCTGGCTCTACAGCAGTTCTGCTGACCTGGTTCTCTGGCTCTACAACGGCTGTGCTGGCATGGTTCTGTGGTAAATAATTTTCCTTTACCAGGACTGAATTTGATACAGAAACATAATAAAATAGCTCAGTAAAATGAGAGGCAGAATCCGTGGTATTAGAGGTTCGGAATGGGCTTTATTCCAATAATCGATTATAATCGGATGCTCCAAGTTCCATCACCACGGGGGTTCAGGAAGTGAAGTACATACATTATTGACATGAAATGACTTTTATAGTACATACATTACAATGAAGCGAATGCAATAGGCGTAACAATTGATAAGGAAAATGACGAGTTGTCTGCGTAACCGAAAATGGGTGGAACAAGGAGTAAAAAGGAACATAATTGGTTATGATGTCACCTATAGGTGGATCTATAAGATAATACTTGGCATAGATGCGCGCGCAGCAGCATGACGTGTAATTGACGTGTAACTAGGGGGTGAAGGGGACTTGACATTTAGCTCTACATGTGGAGACAAGAAGTCTGGGGGGTCAAGTCAACCTAGTCCCAAATCATATCTAACATCCTATGTTTAAAGAACTATGTTATCCATAAAAGAAGGACTCTCGGACAGAATCTGTTCTATACTGACTGTGTGTGCGTGTACAAGCGTCTAAGTGTCTACACTAAATGCGAGGGGGTAGAAATATTCCATGGTAACAGGACTATGAATTACTTGCATGAGGGCAGAGAGGCCGGGCCTTTTGCTTGGTAACTGGAAGAATGTTTACTTAAACTACTAGGCAGGAATGCATCGGCTGAGGGGGAAGCAGATAATTCGAAGGTGAAATACAGTTCTTGGCAGAGAATAGGCTGATGTCAGGCTTCGTGAGCCGGGCAGAGAATGAGACAAAGTTCATGGTCACAGATGCAGGCTCGAACTGGAGCTTTCAGAGGCAGAAAGCAAGAAGAGTTTGATGACAGAATCTGGGCCTACTTGCCTGGACTGAAAAATGGCATAAGTGAACCATATAAAGCCGGTGGCCTTTCGTACTTAGGAATGGAATATCCGGCCTATTCATGGCGGATCTGACAGAGGACATGTTGACGGTGGACGCACATGTATTTGCGTCTTCATAACTGGAACTGGAGGGAACATACATGTACTTGTGACATGCACATAGAACCGTTGGGGTCCAAGATAGGGGACATAACTGACCAGAAAAATCCATATTTCCACATTCCCTCCTTGTCCCCTACTTGCCCGTTAAGAGATATCAATCTTCATCAATCCATTGATCTGTTAATATAACATCATTTGTTCTTCTTTCTTCTTCCGTGACGAATGAAATCTTGGTGGTGGAATACATGATGTGGCACACAGACCACAGATCGCTGGTCCACATTGTAGACATAGACAGCAACTGAATAGTATGAGAAGGCCAATACCTAGGAAGGATAGAACTCTCCATCCCCAGGCTGATATCACACTCCAAAACCAACTGGACCAAGTCCAAGTGCCTGGGTTCTGGTGTATCTGGTTTACAATCTTATGAAGGCGAGTTATGGCTGTATATACAGATGGCGAATTTTCTGGTATGAATACGCAGCAGCTTGATCCGATGACCCTACAAGCTCCGCCCCTATCAGCCAGGATGACGTCAAGGACAAGACGATTTTGAAGCACAACAATCCGCATAGCAGACTGCTCTTCTGTTAAATTGCCTAGGGCGGAAATAGTTTCATTCACTACTGCTTCAAGGGTTCTAGTTAATCTACGTATCAGTTTACTATTAGTAACAGTACCTATATAGGGAAAGATGCCTTTATTGAAATCTGTGTATTTTTCCCATGCTGTTTCAGTGTAATCGACAATTGGGAGATCTCTCCGTTCTCTGTTGTGTACTAAATGAATATTTCTGTAATAATCCGGAGGAGCTAGAAAAACAGGTGGCAAAAGGAATGCAATGTAGCAGGTACCATCCCAGTCTAGAGGCAGACGCATATATGCAGTCTGACCACATATAAAGTAGGAGTGGTGATAAGCTCTAAATGAAGATTTGCCTTTATCACTGAATTCTACTATAGTAGTGCATTTACTATGGCCCATATGTATGGAACCAACCTTTCTTACACATAATTCCCCTTTTGCTGGGAATACTGACATGGTGGGTAAGACTAGTTCAACTTCGGATATGACATTTAAAATCATGGGATTAGGTGTAAAATTACCTAATCCATATACTTCATTTTCTAGATTAGTTCCTGTTCTTTTGGGGCGACCCTCCTTGTCAGGGTAGCAGACCTTGAGTAAAACTAGGTTCAGATTTCCCCATACCCATTGATCTTGGTAAACAGCAGTGTCTGAATCTATGGAATTTATTAAACTAAACCATGCTCCACAGGAGCCGTTATGTGTAAATGGGTGTGGAAAGAATGGCAGGACTCCTTCATAATTCTGATAGGGAGGGAGCCGACCACACACCCAACAATTAGTGGCATTACTAGTCTGATGGGAATGATGTAACATACTAATGAAAGTGTTATTGCGCAGCGCAAGTCTATAAGACAATTCATGCGGAGGTAAGTCACTAAAAGAATGTTCAGCAGTAACATTATAAACATGTCTAGAAATAGGGTAATATATGTGCAACAATATGCTTGCAGTAATTATTAAAAGACTCAAGAAAAACAAAATTATTAATGTCACTATGCAATGGCTACGCAGTAATTTACAATACGCCTGTCGTTTCATCATTTTTCGCGACTGTCCATGATTCAGGTCTAGAGGATACATGTCAGAGACAGATTCAACCGCTTCACCTAGGAGAGGACTTAAACAATCAAACCGTCTGACGTTCTAGGCCTCAATTTAGCTTTATAGAGTTCATTTTCAGTTTTTTCAACCAAAGGAAGTTTTGAATCAGTCTGTGAGGGAGTGCAGGGCACAATGTCTATATCCGAGGATGGTCCACGAAATTTCTTGATATGACTTGAATGAATCCAGCCCTTGCGGCCCTCGATCTTCACGGCTGTCCTTGTGGTTAGCAGAACCAACTTGGGTGTCTTCCACCTGGGCTCCAGCTGAGTCTTTCGGTCGAAATTTCTCACAAATACAATATCACCCGGAACTACGTCATGGGGTTTCACCTCAGTGTTGTCGGGAAAGGCTGCAGCTACCTGTGAACGACAAGATTGTAGTGCAGACATCAAGGAAGCCAAGTAATCTGTCAGCATATTACAGTCAACATCAGTTATTTTGCGTGGAATAGGCGTCCCCCACATATTTGGTGGCCTGCCGAAGATCACCTCATACGGGGATAGCCCTGTTCGAGAGTGTGCTACCATTCTCATGTAAAAGAGTGCAACTGGTAATGCTACTACCCAGTCGACACCTTTCTCTCTGCATATTTTGGACAATCTGATTTTCAGTATCTGGTTATGTCTTTCTACGAGACCTGCTGCCTCGGGGTGTCGGACACAGTGGAATTTCCACTGATATCCTAACAGAAGTGAAACATGTTTCATTAATTCGGATGAGAACGGCTGGCCGTTATCTGAGTAGACAACACGTGGTAAACCGTATCGTGGGAAGAATTCTCGAACCAACTGTTTGGCAGTAGTCGGGGCAGTGTAATCTGAAACCGGGTATGCCTCCGTCCAACGAGACAGAGCGCAGACGACTACGAGAACATATTTGAATCCTCGACATCGTTCCATCTGGATATAATCCATCTGGAGCACTTCAAAAGGGTGATCAGGAGGATGAAATCCACCCTGTTCTACGGGAACGCTTTTTCCTGGGTTAAACTGACAACAGATCATACAGGTACGGACTTTTTGCTTTGCGGCTGCTCGTAAATGTTTATTGAACCAAATGTGTTGAATGCTGTCTAGCATAGCTTTTTCTCCGAGATGTGCTGGACTATGTGTAGTGTTAATTATAACTTGGACCATTGAATCAGGAAGGAACCACACAGACTTTTCCTTCATCATCCATCCCTGGTCCGTTTGGATCCCTCCTAATTCAGTCCATTTCTTTATTTCGTCTTGTGTAGCATGTGTCTGTATGTCAATTACGTCAAGAGTAGGATCTTTAACTGTCATACAATGTGTCGGCATCGGGACTATTGTCTTTGTCATGTCGGGGGTTTGAGTTTGAGCAGTCTGTTTAGCTGTTCTGTCGGCTAGATCATTGCCTTGGGAAATGATATCAGTAACCTTCGTATGAGCCTTACATTTCATAATTGATATTGCAGTGGGTCGATGTATTGCATCTAATAAAGCATGAATGAGGGGTCCGTGCTGAATGTGGGCACCGTGGGAAGTTAAATAACCTCTCTCTCGCCACAGCACGCCGAAGTCATGTACAACTCCGAATGCATAACGTGAATCAGTGTATATGTTGACTTTTTTATTCGTGGCTTGAATACAGGCTTGTGTCAGAGCGATGAATAAAAAAGTCAACATATACACTGATTCACGTTATGCATTCGGAGTTGTACATGACTTCGGCGTGCTGTGGCGAGAGAGAGGTTATTTAACTTCCCACGGTGCCCACATTCAGCACGGACCCCTCCCTATTCGGGCGCCATACATGTGGTGGGTCTCTGTATACCTCGGATCTTGCTCTCTCAGCTAGGCTCTGGTCGGGATACTTCGCACTTCTCACCGCCTCGTCTGGGTGTTGATCGCAGTCTCAGTCGCCCCCGCTTGACCGGAGGGAGATACAGGAAATCCTGCAGGTACGCGTTATTGTCCGTCCAGCTGTGGCAGGAGACCGGGCCTGCAACTCACCGCCGGCGCGTGAGATGAGAAAGTGTCCCTATTCGGGCGCCATACATGTGGTAAATAATTTTCCTTTACCAGGACTGAATTTGATACAGAAACATAATAAAATAGCTCAGTAAAATGAGAGGCAGAATCCGTGGTATTAGAGGTTCGGAATGGGCTTTATTCCAATAATCGATTATAATCGGATGCTCCAAGTTCCATCACCACGGGGGTTCAGGAAGTGAAGTACATACATTATTGACATGAAATGACTTTTATAGTACATACATTACAATGAAGCGAATGCAATAGGCGTAACAATTGATAAGGAAAATGACGAGTTGTCTGCGTAACCGAAAATGGGTGGAACAAGGAGTAAAAAGGAACATAATTGGTTATGATGTCACCTATAGGTGGATCTATAAGATAATACTTGGCATAGATGCGCGCGCAGCAGCATGACGTGTAATTGACGTGTAACTAGGGGGTGAAGGGGACTTGACATTTAGCTCTACATGTGGAGACAAGAAGTCTGGGGGGTCAAGTCAACCTAGTCCCAAATCATATCTAACATCCTATGTTTAAAGAACTATGTTATCCATAAAAGAAGGACTCTCGGACAGAATCTGTTCTATACTGACTGTGTGTGCGTGTACAAGCGTCTAAGTGTCTACACTAAATGCGAGGGGGTAGAAATATTCCATGGTAACAGGACTATGAATTACTTGCATGAGGGCAGAGAGGCCGGGCCTTTTGCTTGGTAACTGGAAGAATGTTTACTTAAACTACTAGGCAGGAATGCATCGGCTGAGGGGGAAGCAGATAATTCGAAGGTGAAATACAGTTCTTGGCAGAGAATAGGCTGATGTCAGGCTTCGTGAGCCGCGCAGAGAATGAGACAAAGTTCATGGTCACAGATGCAGGCTCGAACTGGAGCTTTCAGAGGCAGAAAGCAAGAAGAGTTTGATGACAGAATCTGGGCCTACTTGCCTGGATTGAAAAATGGCATAAGTGAACCATATAAAGCCGGTGGCCTTTCGTACTTAGGAATGGAATATCCGGCCTATTCATGGCGGATCTGACAGAGGACATGTTGACGGTGGACGCACATGTATTTGCGTCTTCATAACTGGAACTGGAGGGAACATACATGTACTTGTGACATGCACATAGAACCGTTGGGGTCCAAGATAGGGGACATAACTGACCAGAAAAATCCATATTTCCACAGTTCTGTGGCTCTAAAGGAGCTCTGGTGACCTGGTTCTCTGGCTCTAGAGCGCCTCTGCTGACCTGGTTCTCTGACTCTACATCAGCTCTGCTAACCTGGTTCTCTGACTCTAGAGCAGCTCTGCTGACCTGGTTCTCTGGCTCTAAAGCAGCTCTGCAGACCTGGTTCTCTGGTTGTACAGCGGCTCTCCTGACCTGGTTCTCTGGCTCTAAAACAGCTCTGCTGACCTGGTTCTCTGGCTCTAGAGCGGCTCTGCTGACCTGGTTCTCTGTCTCTACAGCAGCTCTGCTGACCTAGTTCTCTGGCTCAAGAGCAGCTCTGCTGACCTGGTTCTCTGGTTCTACAGCAGCTCTGCTTACCTGGATCTCTGGCTCTAAAGCAGCTCTACTGACCTGGTTCTCTGGCTAAAGAGCAGCTCTGCTGACCTGGATCACTTGCTCGAAAGCAGCTCTGCTGACCTGGTTCTCTGGCTCTAGAGTAGCTTCACTGACCTGGTTCTCAGGCTGTACAATGGCTCTGCTGACCTGGTTCTCTGGCTCGAGAGCAGCTCTGCTTACCTTGTTCTCCAGCTGTACAGCAGCTCTGTTGACCTGGTTCTCTGGCTCAAGAGTGGCTCTCCTGACCTGGTTCTCTGGCTCTACAGTGGCTCTGCTGACCTGGTTCTCTGGCTCTACAGCGACTCTGCTGACCTGGTTCTCTGGCTCTACAGCGAATCTGCTGACCTGGAAATCTAGCTCAAAAGCAGCTATGCTGACCTTGTTCTGTAGCTCTACAGCAGCTCTGCTGACCTGTTGCTCTGGCTCTACAGCAGCTCTGCTGGCCTGGTTCTCTGGCTCTATAGCAGCTCTGCTGACCTGGTTCTCTGGCTCTACAGCAGCTCTGCTGACCTGGTTCTATTGCTCTAACGCAGCTCTGCTGACCTGGTTTCCCTGGCTCTACAGCAACTGTGCTCCCCTGGTTTTCTGGCTCTAGAGCAGCTCTGCTGACCTGGTTCTAAGGCTCTAGACCAGCTCTGCTGACATGGTTCTCTGGCTTTAAAGCAGCTCTGCTAACCTGGTTCTCTGGCTCTAGAGCAGCTTTGATGACCTGGTTCTCAGGCTGTACAACGGCGTTGCTGGCCTGGTTCTTTGGCTGTAGAGCAGCTATTCTGACCTGGTTTTCTAGCTGTACAGCAGATCTGCTGACCTTGTTCTCTGGCTCTATAGCGGTTCTGCTGACCTGGTTCTCAGGCTCTAAAGCAGCTCCGCTGACCTGGTTCTCTGGCTCTAAAGCAGCTCTGCTGACCTGGTTCTCTGGCTGTACAGCGGCTCTGCTGACCTGGTTCTCTGGCTCTAAAGCAGCTCTGCTGACCTGGTACTCTTGCTGTAGAGCGGATATGCTGAACTGGTTCTATGGCTCTACTGCAGCTCTGCTGACCTAGTTCTCTGGCTCTAGAGCAGCTCTACTGACCTGGTTCTCTGGCTCTACAAGGGCTTTGCGGACCTGGTTCATTGGCTCTATAGCAGTTCTGATGACCTGTTTCTCTGGCTCTACAACAGATCTGCTGAACTGTTTCTCTGACTGTAAAGCAGCTGTGCTGACCTGGTTCTCTGGCTCTACAACGGCTCTGCTGGCCTGGTTCTGTGGCTCTAAAGCAGCTCTGCTGACCTGGTTCTCTGGCTCTATAGCAGCTCTGCTGACCTGGTTCTCTGTTTCTAACGCAGCTCTACTGACCTGGTTTCCCTGGCTCTACAGCAGCTTTGCTGACCTGGTTCTCTGGCTCTATAGCGGTTCTGCTGACCTGGTTCTCAGGCTCTAGAGCAGCTCTGCTGAACTGGTTCTATGGCTCTAAAGCAGCTCTGCTGACCTGGTTCTCTGGCCCTATAGCAGCTCTGCTGACCTGGTTCTCTGTTTCTGACGCAGCTCTGCTGACCTGGTTTCTCTGGCTCTACAGCAGCTCTCCTGACCTGGTTCTGTGGCTCTAACGCAGCTCTGCTGACCTGGTTTCCCTGGCTCTACAGCAGCTCTTCTGACCTGGTTATCTTGCTCTAGAGCAGCTCTGCTGATCTGGTTCTTAGGCTCTAGAGCAGCTCTGCTGACCTGGTTCTCTGGCTTTAAAGCAGCTCTGCTGACCTGGTTCTCTGGCTCTAGAGCAGTTTTGCTGACCTGGTCCTCAGGCTGTACAACGGCTCTGCTGACCTGGTTCTTTGGCTGTAGAGCAGCTCTGCTGACCTTTTTCTCTGGCTGTACAGCAGCTCTGCTGACCTGGTTCTCTGACTCTATAGCGGCTCTGCTAACCGGGTTCTCAGGCTCTAGAGCAGCTCTGCTGACCTAGTTCTCTGGCTCAAAAGCAGCTCAGCTGACCTAGTTCTCTGGCTCTAGAGCAGCTCTACTGACCTGGTTCTCTTGCTCTACAAGGGCTTTGCTGACCTGGTTCTCTGGCACTACAGCAGTTCTGCTAACCTGGTTCTCTGGCTCTACAACGGCTCTGCTGACATGTTTTTCTGGCTGTAAAGCAGCTTTGCTGGCCTGGTTCTGTGGCTCTAAAGGAGCTCTGCTGACCTGGTTCTCTGGCTCTAGAGCGGCTTTGCTGGCCTGGTTCTCAGGCTCTAGAGCAGCTCTGCTGACCTGGTTTTCTGGCTCTAAAGCAGCTCCTCTGACCTGGTTCTCTCATTGTACAGCGGCTCTGCTGACCTGGTTCTCTGGCTCTAAAGCAGCTCTGCTGACCTGGTTCTCTGGATGTAGAGCGGATCTGCTGAACTGGTTCTATGGCTCTACTGCAGCTCTGTTGACCTAGTTCTCTGGCTCTAGAGCGGCTCTACTGACCTGGTTCTCTGGCTCTACAGCAGCTCTGCTGACCTTGTTCTCTGGCTCTAGAGCAGCTCCACTGACCTGGTTCTTAGGCTCTAGAGCAGCTCTACTGACCTGGGTCTCTGGCTCTACAAGGGCTTTGCGGACCTGGTTCTCTGGCTCTAGAGCAGTTCTGATGACCTGTTTCTCTGGCTCTACAACGGATCTGCTGAACTGTTTCTCTGACTGTAAAGCAGCTTTGCTGACCTGGTTCTCTGGCTCTACAACGGCTCTGCTGGCCTGGTTCTGTGGCTCTAAAGCAGATCTGCTGACCTGGTTCTCTGGCCCTATAGCAGCTCTGCTGACCTGGTTCTCTGTTTCTAATGCAGCTCTGCTGACCTGGTTTCCCTGGCTCTACAGCAGCTCTGCTGACCTGGTTCTCTGGCTCTAGAGCAGCTCTGCTGACCTGGTTCTCTGGCTCTGGAGCAGGTCTGCTGACCTGGTTCTCAGGCTGTGCAACGGCTCTACTGACCTGGTTCTTTGGCTATAGAGCAGCTCTGCTGACCTTGTTCCCTGGCTGTTCAGCAGCTCTGCTGACCTGGTTCTCTGGGTCTACAGCGGCTCTGCTGACCTGGTTCTTTGTCTCTACAGCGACTCTGCTGGCCTGGTTCTCTGGCTCTATAGCGATTCTGCTGACCTGGTTCTCTGGCTCTAAAGCAGCTCTGTTGACCTGGTTCTCTGGCTTTACAGAAGATCTGCTGACCTGGTTCTCTTGCTCTATAGTGGCTCTGCTTACCTGGTTTTCAGGCTCTAAAGCAGCTCTACTGACCTGGATCTCTGGCTCTAAAGCAGCTCCGCTGACCTGTTTCTCTGGCTGTACAGCAGCTCTGCTGACCGGGTTCTCTGGCTCTAAAGCAGCTCTGCTGACCTGGTTCTCTAGCTGTAGAGCGGATCTGATGATCTGGTTCTATGGCTCTACATTAGCTCTGCTGACCTAGTTCTCTGGCTCTAGAGCTGCTCTACTGACCTGGTTCTCTGGCTTTACAAGGGCGTTGCTGACCTGGTTCTCTGGCTCTACAGCAGTTCTGCTGACCTGGTTCTCTGGCTCTACAACGGCTCTGCTGCCCTGGTTCTGTGGCTCTAAATGAGCTCTGGTGACCTGGTTCTCTGGCTCTAGAGCGGCTCTGCTGACCTGGTTCTCTGACTCTACAGCAGCTCTGCTGACCTGGTTCTCTGGCTCTACAGCGAATCTGCTGACCTGGAAATCAAGCTCAAAAGCAGCTCTGCTGACCTGGTTCTGTTGCTCTACAGCAGCTCTGCTGACCTGTTGCTCTGGGTCTACAGTAGCTCTGCTGACCTGGTTCTCTGGCTCTATAGCAACTATGCTGACCTGGTTCTCTGGCTCTACAGCAGCTCTGCTAACCTGGTTCTCTGGCTCTAACGCAGCTCTGCCGACCAGGTTTCCCTGACTCTACAGCAACTTTGCTGACCTGGTTTTCTGGCTCTAGAGCAGCTCTGCTGACGTGGTTCTCTGCCTCCACAGCGACTCTGCTGGCCTGGTTCTCTGGCTCTACAGCGATTCTGCTGACCTGGTTCTCTGGCTCTAAAGCAGCTCTGTTGACCTGGTTCTCTGGCTTTACAGAAGATCTGCTGACCTGGTTCTCTTGCTCTATAGTGGCTCTGCTTACCTGGTTCTCAGGCTCTAAAGCAGCTCTACTGACCTGGATCTCTGGCTCTAAAGCAGCTCCGCTGACCTGTTTCTCTGGCTGTACAGCAGCTCTGCTGACCAGGTTCTCTGGCTCTAAAGCAGCTCTGCTGACCTGGTTCTCTGGCTGTAGAGCGGATCTGCTGACCTGGTTCTATGGCTCTACATTAGCTCTGCTGACCTAGTTCTCTGGCTCTAGAGCTGCTCTACTGACCTGGTTCTCTGGCTTTACAAGGGCTTTGCTGACCTGGTTCTCTGGCTCTACAGCAGTTCTGCTGACCTGGTTCTCTTGCTCTACAACGGCTCTGCGGCCCTGGTTCTGTGGCTCTAAAGGAGCTCTGGTGACCTGGTTCTCTGGCTCTAGAGCGGCTCTGCTGACCTGGTTCTCTGACTCTACAGCAGCTCTGCTGACCTGGTTCTCTGGCTCTACAGCGAATCTGCTGACCTGGAAATCAAGCTCAAAAGCAGCTCTGCTGACCTGGTTCTGTTGCTCTACAGCAGCTCTGCTGACCTGTTGCTCTGGGTCTACAGTAGCTCTGCTGACCTGGTTCTCTGGCTCTATAGCAACTCTGCTGACCTGGTTCTCTGGCTCTACAGCAGCTCTGCTGACCTGGTTCTCTGGCTCTAACGCAGCTCTGCTGACCTGGTTTCCCTGGCTCTACAGCAACTTTGCTGACCTGGTTTTCTGGCTCTAGAGCAGCTCTGCTGACCTGGTTCTCTGCCTCTACAGCGACTCGGCTGGCCTGGTTCTCTGGCTCTACAGCGATTCTGCTGACCTGGTTCTCTGGCTCCAAAGCAGCTCTGTTGACCTGGTTCTCTGGCTTTACAGAAGATCTGCTGACCTGGTTCTCTTGCTCTATAGTGGCTCTGCTTACCTGGTTCTCAGGCTCTAAAGCAGCTCTACTGACCTGGATCTCTGGCTCTAAAGCAGCTCCGCTGACCTGTTTCTCTGGCTGTACAGCAGCTCTGCTGACCAGGTTCTCTGGCTCTAAAGCAGCTCTGCTGACCTGGTTCTCTGGCTGTAGAATGGATCTGCTGACCTGGTTCTATGGCTCTACATTAGCTCTGCTGACCTAGTTCTCTGGCTCTAGAGATGCTCTACTGACCTGGTTCTCTGGCTTTACAAGGGCTTTGCTGATCTGGTTCTCTGGCTCTACAGCAGTTTTGCTGACCTGGTTCTCTGGCTCTACAAAGGCTCTGCTGCCCTGGTTCTGTGGCTCTAAAGGAGCTCTGGTGACCTGGTTCTCTGGCTCTAGATCAGCTGCTGACCTGGTTCTCTGACTCTACAGCAGCTCTGCTGACCTGGTTCTCTGGCTCTACAGCGAATCTGCTGACCTGGAAATCTAGCTCAAAAGCAGCTCTGCTGACCTGGTTCTGTTGCTCTACAGCAGCTCTGCTGACCTGTTGCTCTGGCTCTACAGTAGCTCTGCTGACCTGGTTCTCTGGCTCTACAGCAGCTCTGCTGACCTGGTTCTCTGGCTCTAACGAAGCTCTGCTGACCTGGTTTCCCTGGCTCTACAGCAACTTTGCTGACCTGGTTTTCTGGCTCTAGAGCAGCTCTGCTGACCTGGTTCTTAGGCTCTAGAGCAGCTCTGCTGACCTGGTTCTCTGGCTTTAAAGCAGCTCTGCTAACCTGGTTCTCTGGCTCTAGAGCAGCTTTGATGACCTGGTTCTCAGGCTGTACAACGGCTCCGCTGGCCTGGTTCTTTGGCTGTAGAGCAGCTCTTCTGACCTTATTCTCTGGCTGTACAGCAGCTCTGCTGACCTGGTTCTCTGGCTCTATAGCGGTTCTGCTGACCTGGTTCTTAGGCTCTAGAGCATCTCTGCTGGCCTGGTTCTCTGGCTCTTAAGCGGCTCTGCTGACCTGGTTCTCTGGCTGTACAGCGGCTCTCCTGACCTGGTTCTCTGGCTCTACAGTGACTCTGCTGAACTGGTTCTCTGGCTCTACAGCGACTCTGCTTACCTGGTTCTCTGGCTCTACAGCGAATCTGCTGACCTGGAAATCTAGGTCAAAAGCAACTCTGCTGACCTGGTTCTCTGGCTCTACAGCAGCTCTGCTGACCTGGTTCTATGGCTCTAACGCAGCTCTGCTGACCTGGTTTCCCTGGTTCTACATCAACTTTGCTCACCTGGTTTTCTGGCTCTAGAGCAGCTCTGCTGACCTGGTTCTTAGGCTCTAGAGCAGCTCTGCTGCTTGGTTCTCTGGCTTTAAAGCAGCTCTGCTAACCTGGTTCTCTGGCTCTAGAGCAGCTTTGATGACCTGGTTCTAGGGCTATACAACGGCTCTGCTGGCCTGGTTCTTTGGCTGTAGAGCAGCTCTTCTGACCTTGTTCTCTGGCTGTACAGCAGCTCTGCTGACCTGGTTCTCTGGTTCTACAGCAGCTCTACTGACCTGGTTCTCTGGCTCTAGAGCAGCTCCGCTGACCTGGTTCTCTGGTTCTAAAGCAGCTCTCCTGACCTGGTTCTCTGGCTCTAGAGCAGCTTCACTGAACTGGTTCTTAGACTGTACAATGGCTCTGCTGACCTGGTTCTCTGGCTCTAAAGCAGCTCTGCTGACCTGGTTCTCTGGCTCTAGAGCGGCTCTGCTGACCTGGTTCTCTGGCTCTACAGCAGCTCTGCTGAACTAGTTCTCTGGCTCTAGAGCAGCTCTGCTGACCTGGTTCTCTGGCTCTACAGCAGCTCTACTGACCTGGTTCTCTGGCTCTAGAGCAGCTCCGCTGACCTGGTTCTCTGGATCTAAAGCAGCTCTGCTGACCTGGTTCTCTGGCTCTAGAGCAGCTTCACTGAACTGGTTCTTAGACTGTACAATGGCTCTGCTGACCTGGTTCTCTGGCTCGAGAGCAGCTCTGCTGACCTTGTTCTCCGGCTGTACAGCAGCTCTGCTGACCTGGTTCTCTGGCTGTAGAGCTGATCTGCTGACCTGGTTCTATGGCTCTACAGCAGCTCTACTGACCTAGTTCTCTGGCTCTAGAGCAGCTCTACTGACCTGGTTCTCTGGCTCTACAAGGGCTTTGCTGACCTGGTTCTCTGGCTCTACAGCAGTTCTGCTGACCTGGTTCTCTGGCTCTACAACGGCTGTGCTGGCATGGTTCTGTGGCTCTAAAGGAGCTCTGGTGACCTGGTTCTCTGGCTCTAGAGCGCCTCTGCTGACCTGGTTCTCTGACTCTACAGCAGCTCTGCTAACTTGGTTCTCTGGCTCGACAGAAGCTCTGCTGACCTGGTTCTCTAGCTCTAAAGCAGCTCTGCTGACCTGATTCTCTGGCTGTACAGTGGCTCTGCTGACCTGGTTCTCTGGCTCTAAAGCAGCTCTGCTGACCTGGTTCTCTGGCTCTAGAGCGGCTCTGCTGACCTGGTTATCTGGCTCTACAGCAGCTCTGCTGACCTAGTTCTCTGGCTCTAGAGCAGCTCTGCTGACCTGGTTCTCTGGTTCTACAGCAGCTCTGCTGACCTAGATCTCTGGCTCTAAAGCAGCTCTACTGACCTGGTTCTCTGGCTCTAGAACAGCTCCGCTGACCTGGATCTCTGACTCTAAAGCAGCTCTGCTGACCTGGTTCTCTGGCTGTACAGTGGCTCTGCTGACCTGGTTCTCTGGCTCTAAAGCAGCTCTGCTGACCTTGTTCTCTGGCTCTCCAGCAGCTCTGCTCTCCTGGTTCTCTGGCTCTAAAGCAGCTCTGCTGACCTGGTTCTCTGGCTCTAGAGCGGCTCTGCTGACCTGGTTCTCTGGCTCTACAGCAGCTGTGATGACCTGGTTCGCTGGCTCTACAACAGCTCTGCTGACCTGGTTCTATGGCTTTAGAGCAGCTCTGCTGACCTGGTTCTCTGGCTTTAAAGCAGCTCGGCTAACCTGGTTCTCTGGCTCTAGAGCAGTTTTGCTGACCTGGTCCTCAGGCTGTACAACGGCTCTGCTGACCTGGTTCTTTGGCTGTAGAGCAGCTCTGCTGACCTTTTTCTCTGGCTGTACAGCAGCTCTGCTGACCTGGTTCTCTGACTCTATAGCGGCTCTGCTGACCGGGTTCTCAGGCTCTAGAGCAGCTCTGCTGACCTAGTTCTCTGGCTCAAAAGCAGCTCAGCTGACCTAGTTCTCTGGCTCTAGAGCAGCTCTACTGACCTGGTTCTCTTGCTCTACAAGGGCTTTGCTGACCTGGTTCTCTGGCACTACAGCAGTTCTGCTAACCTGGTTCTCTGGCTCTACAATGGCTCTGCTGACATGTTTTTCTGGCTGTAAAGCAGCTTTGCTGGCCTGGTTCTGTGGCTCTAAAGGAGCTCCGCTGACCTGGTTCTCTGGCTCTAGAGCGGCTTTGCTGGCCTGGTTCTCAGGCTCTAGAGCAGCTCTGCTGACCTGGTTTTCTGGCTCTAAAGCAGCTCCTCTGACCTGGTTCTCTCATTGTACAGCGGCTCTGCTGACCTGGTTCTCTGGCTCTAAAGCAGCTCTGCTGACCTGGTTCTCTGGATGTAGAGCGGATCTGCTGAACTGGTTCTATGGCTCTACTGCAGCTCTGTTGACCTAGTTCTCTGGCTCTAGAGCAGCTCTACTGACCTGGGTCTCTGGCTCTACAAGGGCTTTGCAGACTTGGTTCTCTGGCTCTAGAGCAGTTCTGATGACCTGTTTCTCTGGCTCTACAACGGATCTGCTGAACTGTTTCTCTGACTGTAAAGCAGCTTTGCTGACCTGGTTCTCTGGCTCTACAACGGCTCTGCTGGCCTGGTTCTGTGGCTCTAAAGCAGATCTGCTGACCTGGTTCTCTGGCCCTATAGCAGCTCTGCTGACCTGGTTCTCTGTTTCTAATGCAGCTCTGCTGACCTGGTTTCCCTGGCTCTACAGCAGCTCTGCTGACCTGGTTCTCTGGCTCTAGAGCAGCTCTGCTGACCTGGTTCTCTGGCTCTGGAGCAGGTCTGCTGACCTGGTTCTCAGGCTGTGCAACGGCTCTACTGACCTGGTTCTTTGGCTATAGAGCAGCTCTGCTGACCTTGTTCCCTGGCTGTTCAGCAGCTCTGCTGACCTGGTTCTCTGGGTCTACAGCGGCTCTGCTGACCTGGTTCTTTGTCTCTACAGCGACTCTGCTGACCTGGTTCTCTTGCTCTATAGTGGCTCTGCTTACCTGGTTTTCAGGCTCTAAAGCAGCTCTACTGACCTGGATCTCTGGCTCTAAAGCAGCTCCGCTGACCTGTTTCTCTGGCTGTACAGCAGCTCTGCTGACCGGGTTCTCTGGCTCTAAAGCAGCTCTGCTGACCTGGTTCTCTAGCTGTAGAGCGGATCTGCTGACCTGGTTCTATGGCTCTACATTAGCTCTGCTGACCGAGTTCTCTGGCTCTAGAGCTGCTCTACTGACCTGGTTCTCTGGCTTTACAAGGGCGTTGCTGACCTGGTTCTCTGGCTCTACAGCAGTTCTGCTGACCTGGTTCTCTGGCTCTACAACGGCTCTGCTGCCCTGGTTCTGTGGCTCTAAATGAGCTCTGGTGACCTGGTTCTCTGGCTCTAGAGCGGCTCTGCTGACCTGGTTCTCTGACTCTACAGCAGCTCTGCTGACCTGGTTCTTTGGCTCTACAGCGAATCTGCTGACCTGGAAATCAAGCTCAAAAGCAGCTCTGCTGACCTGGTTCTGTTGCTCTACAGCAGCTCTGCTGACCTATTGCTCTGGGTCTACAGTAGCTCTGCTGACCTGGTTCTCTGCCTCTATAGCAACTATGCTGACCTGGTTCTCTGGCTCTACAGCAGCTCTGCTAACCTGGTTCTCTGGCTCTAACGCAGCTCTGCTGACCTGGTTTCCCTGGCTCTACAGCAACTTTGCTGACCTGGTTTTCTGGCTCTAGAGCAGCTCTGCTGACGTGGTTCTCTGCCTCTACAGCGACTCTGCTGGCCTGGTTCTCTGGCTCTACAGCGATTCTACTGACCTGGTTCTCTGGCTCTAAAGCAGCTCTGTTGACCTGGTTCTCTGGCTTTACAGAAGATCTGCTGACCTGGTTCTCTTGCTCTAAAGCAGCTCTGCTGACCTGGTTCTCTGGCTCTAGAGCGGCTCTGCTGACCTGGTTCTCTGGCTCTACAGCAGCTCTGCTGAACTAGTTCTCTGGCTCTAGAGCAGCTCTGCTGACCTGGTTCTCTGGTTCTACAGCAGCTCTGCTTACCTGGATCTCTGGCTCTAAAGCAGCTCTACTGACCTGGTTCTCTGGCTCTAGAGCAGCTCTGCTGACCTGGATCGCTGGCTCTAAAGCAGCTCTGCTGACCTGGTTCTCTGGCTTTAAAGCAGCTCTGCTAACCTGGTTCTCTGGCTCTAGAGCAGCTTTGATGACCTGGTTTTCAGGCTGTACAACAGTTCTGCTGGCCTGGTTCTTTGGCTGTAGAGCAGCTCTTCTGACCTTGTTCTCTGGCTGTACAGCAGCTCTGCTGACCTGGTTCTCTGGCTCTATAGCGTTTCTGCTGACCTGGTTCTCAGGCTCTAGAGCAGCTCTGCTGACCTGGTTCTCTGGCTCTTAAGCAGCTCCGCTGACCTTGTTCTCTGGCTGTACAGCGGCTCAGCTGACCTGGTTCTCTGGCTCTATAAGGGCCTCGCGGACCTTGTTCTCTGGCTCTATAGCAGTTCTGATGACCTGGTTCTCTGGCTCTACAACGGATCTGCTGAACTGTTTCTCTGACTGTAAACAAGCTTTGCTGACCTGGTTCTCTGGCTCTACAACGGCTCTGCTGGCCTGGTTCTGTGGCTCTAAAGCAGCTCTGCTGACCTGGTTCTCTGGCTCTATAGCAGCTCTGCTGACCTGGTTCTTTGGCTCTACAGCAGCTCTCCTGACCTGGTTCTGTGGCTCTAACACAGCTCTGCTGACCTGGTTTCCCTGGCTCTACAGCAGCTCTTCTGACCTGGTTCTCTTGCTCTAGAGCAGCTCTGCTGACCTGGTTCTTAGGCTCTAGAGCAGCTCTGCTGATCTGGTTCTCTGGCTTTAAAGCAGCTCTGCTGACCTGGTTCTCTGGCTCTAGAGCAGCTTTACTGACCTGGTCCTCAGGCTGTACAACGGCTCTGCTGACCTGGTTCTTTGGCTGTAGAGAAGCTCTGCTGACCTTTTTCTCTGGCTGTACAGCAGCTCTGCTGACCTGGTTCTCTGACTCTATAGCGGCTCTGCTGACCGGGTTCTCAGGCTCTAGAGCAGCTCTGCTGACCTAGTTCTCTGGCTCAAAAGCAGCTCAGCGGACCTAGTT
Organism: Triturus cristatus; assembly: GCF_964204655.1. Taxonomy (NCBI): domain Eukaryota; kingdom Metazoa; phylum Chordata; class Amphibia; order Caudata; family Salamandridae; genus Triturus; species Triturus cristatus. Next base: position 628,774,156 of record NC_140579.1, on the reverse strand, counting down.
CTCTGGCTCTAGAGCAGCTCTACTGACCTGGTTCTCTTGATCTACAAGGGCTTTGCTGATCTGGTTCTCTGGCACTACAGCAGTTCTGCTAACCTGGTTCTCTGGCTCTACAACGGCTCTGCTGACATGTTTTTCTGGCTGTAAAGCAGCTTTGCTGGCCTGGTTCTGTGGCTCTAAAGGAGCTCCGCTGACCTGGTTCTCTGGCTCTAGAGCGGTTTTGCTGGCCTGGTTCTCTGACTCTACAGCAGCTCTCCTGACCTGGTTCTCTGGCTCTAGAGCGGCTCTGCTGACCTGGTTCTCTGGCTCTAAAGCAGCTCTGCTGACCTGGTTCTCTGGCTCTAGATCGGCTCTGCTGACCAGGTTCTCTGGCTCTACAGCAGCTCTGCTGACCTGGTTCTCTGGCTCTACAGCAGCTCTGTTGACCTGGTTCTCAGGCTGTGCAACGGCTCTACTGACCTGGTTCTTTGGCTATAGAGCAGCTCTGCTGACCTTGTTCTCTAGCTGTACAGCAGTTCTGCTGACCTGGTTCCCTAGCTCTATTGCGGATCTGCTGACCTAGTTCTCTGGCTCTAGAGCAGCTCTACTGACCTGGTTCTCTGGCTCTACAAGGGCTTTGCGGACCTGGTTCTCTGGCTCTATAGCAGTTCTGATGACCTGGTTCTCTGGCTCTACAACAGATCTGCTGAACTGTTTCTCTGACTGTAAAGCAGCTTTGCTGACCTGGTTCTCTGGCTCTACAACGGCTCTGTTGGCCTGGTTCTGTGGCTCTAAAGCAGCTCTGCTGACCTGGTTCTCTGGCTCTATAGCAGCTCTGCTGACCTGGTTCTCTGGCTCTATAGCGGTTCTGCTGACCTGGTTCTCAGGCTCTAGAGCAGCTCTGCTGACCTGCTTCTCTGGCTCTTAAGCAGCTCCGCTGACCTTGTTCTCTAGCTGTACAGCGGCTCTGCTGACCTGGTTCTCTAGCTCTAAAGCAGCTCTGCTGACCTGGTTCTCTGGCTGTAGAGCGGATCTGCTGACCTGGTTCTCTGGCTCTAGAATAGCTTTCCAGACCTGGTTCTCAGGCAGTGCAACGGCTCCTCTGACCTGGTTCTTTGGCTATAGAGCAGCTCTGCTGACCTTGTTCTCTGGCTGTACAGCAGCTCTGCTGACCTGGTTCTCTACCTCTATAGCAGCACTGCTGACCTGGCTCTCTGGCTCTGCTGACCTGGTTCTCTGGGTCTACAGCGGCTCTGCTGACCTGGTTTTCTGTCTCTACAGCGACTCTGCTGGCATGGTTCTCTGGCTCTACAGCGATTCTGCTGACCTGGTTCTCTGGCTCTAAAGCAGCTCTGTTGACCTGGTTCTCTGGCTTTACAGAAGATCTGCTGACCTGGTTCTCTTGCTCTATAGTGGCTCTGCTTACCTGGTTCTCAGGCTCTAAAGCAGCTCTACTGACCTGGTTCTCTGGCTCTAAAGCAGCTCCACTGACCCGTTTCTCTGGCTGTACAGCGGCTCTGCTGACCTGGTTCTCTGGCTGTAGAGCGGATCTGCTGACCTGGTTCTATAGCTCTACATTAGTTCTGCTGACCTAGTTCTCTGGCTCTAGAGCAGCTCTACAGACCTGGTTCTCTGGCTCTACAAGGGCTTTGCTGACCTGGTTTTCTGGCTCTACAGCAGTTCTGCTGACCTGGTTCTCTGGCTCTACAACGGCTCTGCTGGCCTGGTTCTCTGGCTCTAATGGAGCTCTGGTGACCTGGTTCTCTGGCTCTAGAGCGGCTCTGCTGACCTGTTTCTCTGACTCTACAGCAGCTCTGCTGACCTGGTTCTGTCGCTCTACAGCAGATCTGCTGACCTGTTGCTCTGGCTCTACAGCAGCTCTGCTGACCTGGTTCTCTGGTTCTATAGCAACTCTGCTGACCTGGTTCTCTGGCTCTACAGCAGCTCTGCTGACCTGGTTCTCTGGCTCTAACGCAGCTCTGCTGACCTGGTTTCCCTGGCTCTACAGCAACTTTGCTCACCTGGTTTTCTGGCTCTAGAGCAGCTCTGCTGACCTGGTTTTTAGGCTCTAGAGCAGCTCTGCTGACCTGGTTCTCTGGCTTTAAAGCAGCTCTGCTAACCTGGTTCTCTGGCTCTAGAGCAGCTTTGATGACCTGGTTTTCAGGCTGTACAACAGTTCTGCTGGCCTGGTTCTTTGGCTGTAGAGCAGCTCTTCTGACCTTGTTCTCTGGCTGTACAGCAGCTCTGCTGACCTGGTTCTCTGGCTCTATAGCGTTTCTGCTGACCTGGTTCTCAGGCTCTAGAGCAGCTCTGCTGACCTGGTTCTCTGGCTCTTAAGCAGCTCCGCTGATCTTGTTCTCTGGCTGTACAGCGGCTCAGCTGACCTGGTTCTCTGGCTCTACAAGCGCTTCGCGGACCTTGTTCTCTGGCTCTATAGCAGTTCTGATGACCTGGTTCTCTGGCTCTACAACGGATCTGCTGAACTGTTTCTCTGACTGTAAAGAAGCTTTGCTGACCTGGTTCTCTGGCTGTACAACGCCTCTGCTGGCCTGGTTCTAAAGCGGAATCAACCACTTTCTTTCAATTCGTGAAAGCGGAATCAACCACTTTCTCTCAATTCGTGAAAGCGGAATCAACCACTTTCTTTCAATTCGTGAAAGCGGAATCAACCACTTTCTTTCAATTCATGAAAGCGGAATCAACCACTTTCTTTCAATTCGACTTGTTTCAAGACAGTGTTTCGAGACAAAACACTGGGAGGAAGCAGCACAAAGTAATAGGAGTAAAAATCAGAGAACACAGTTCACAAGAGTGCCAGATGGACCATTGAATTAGAATCTCTGGCTTTAAAGCAGCTCTGCTAACCTGGTTCTCTGGCTCTAGAACAGCTTTACTGACCTGGTTCTCTGGCTCTACAAGGGCTTTGCTGACATGGTTCTCTGGCTCTACAGCAGTTCTGCTGACCTGGTTCTCTGGCTCTACAACGGCTCTGCTGGCCTGGTTCTGTGGCTCTAAAGGAGCTCTGGTGACCTGGTTCTCTGGCTCTAGAGCGGCTCTGCTGACCTGGTTCTCTGACTCTACAGCAGGTCTGCTGACCTGGTTCTCTGGCTCTACAGCGAATCTGCTGACCTGGAAATCTAGCTCAAAAGCAGCTCTGCTGACCTGGTTCTGTCGCTCTACAGCAGATCTGCTGACCTGTTGCTCTGGCTCTACAGCAGCTCTGCTGACCTGGTTCTCTGGCTCTATAGCAACTCTGCTGACCTGATTCTCTGGCTCTACAGCAGCTCTGCTGACCTGGTTCTCTGGCTCTAACGCAGCTCTGCTGACCTGGTTTCCCTGGCTCTACAGCAACTTTGCTGACCTGGTTTTCTGGCTCTAGAGCAGCTCTGCTGACCTGGTTCTCAGGCTCTAGAGCAGCTCTGCTGACCTGGTTCTCTGGCTTTAAAGCAGCTCTGCTAACCTGGTTCTCTGGCTCTAGAGCAGCTTTGATGACCTGGTTCTCTGGCTCTACAAGGGCTTTGCAGACCTTGTTCTCTGGCTCTATAGCAGTTCTGATGACCTGGTTCTCTGGCTCTACAACGGATCTGCTGAACTGTTTCTCTGACTGTAAAGAAGCTTTGCTGACCTGGTTCTCTGGCTCTACAATGGCTCTGCTGGCCTGGTTCTGTGGCTCTAAAGCAGCTCTGCTGACCTGGTTCTCTGGCTCTATAGCAGCTCTGCTGACCTGGTTCTTTGGCTCTACAGCAGCTCTCCTGACCTGGTTCTCTGGCTCTAACGCAGCTCTGCTGACCTGGTTTCCCTGGCTCTACAGCAGCTCTTCTGACCTGGTTCTCTTGCTCTAGAGCAGCTCTGCTGACCTGGTTCTTAGGCTCTAGAGCAGCTCTGCTGACCTGGTTCTCTGGTTTTAAAGCAGCTCTGCTGACCTGGTTCTCTGGCTCTAGAGCAGCTTTGCTGATCTGGTCCTCAGGCTGTACAACGGCTCTGCTGACCTGGTTCTTTGGCTGTAGAGCAGTTCTGCTGACCTTTTTCTCTGGCTGTACAGCATCTCTGCTGATCTGGTTCTCTGATTCTATAGCGGCTCTGCTGACCGGGTTCTCAGGCTCTAGAGCAGCTCTGCTGACCTAGTTCTCTGGCTCAAAAGCAGCTCAGCTGACCTGGTTCTCTGGATGTACAGCGGCTCTGCTGACCTGGTTCTCTGGCTCTATAGCGGTTCTGCTGACCTGGTTCTCAGGGTCTAGAGCAGCTCTGCTGACCTGGTTCTCTGGCTCTAAAGCAGCTCCACTGACCTGGTTCTCTGGCTGTACAGCGGCTCTGCTGACCTGGTTCTCTGGCTCTAAAGCAGCTCTGCTGACCTGGTTCTCTGGCTCTAAAGCAGCTCCGCTGACCTGGTTCTCTGGCTGTACAGCGGCTCTGCTGACCTGGTTCTCTGGCTCTAAAGCAGCTCTGCTGACCTGGTTCTCTGGCTGTAGAGCGGATATGCTGAACTGGTTCTATGGCTCTACTACAACTCTGCTGACCTGGTTCTCTAGCTCTACAAGGGCTTTGCGGACCTGGTTCTCTGGCTCTATAGCAGTTCTGATGACCTGGCTCTCAGGCTCTAAAGCAGCTCTGCTGACCTGGTTCTCTGGCTCTAAAGCAGCTCTGCTGACCTGGTTCTCTGGCTGTACAGCGGCTCTGCTGACCTGGTTCTCTGGCTCTAAAGCAGCTCTGCTGACCTGGTACTCTTGCTGTAGAGCGGATATGCTGAACTGGTTCTATGGCTCTACTGCAGCTCTGCTGACCTAGTTCTCTGGCTCTAGAGCAGCTCTACTGACCTGGTTCTCTGGCTCTATAGCAGTTCTGATGACCTGTTTCTCTGGCTCTACAACGGATCTGCTGAACTGTTTCTCTGACTGTAAAGCAGCTTTGCTGACCTGGTTCTCTGGCTCTACAACGGCTCTGATGGCCTGGTTCTGTGGCTCTAAAGCAGCTCTGCTGACCTGGTTCTCTGGCTCTATAGCAGCTCTGCTGACCTGGTTCTCTGTTTCTAACGCAGCTCTGCTGACCTGGTTTCCCTGGCTCTACAGCAGCTCTGCTGACCTGGTTCTCTTGCTCTATAGCGGTTCTGCTGACCTGGTTCTCAGGCTCTAGAGCAGCTCTGCTGAACTGGTTCTATGGCTCTAAAGCAGCTCTGCTGACCTGGTTCTCTGGCCCTATAGCAGCTCTGCTGACCTGTGTTAGAAATGGGATTTCTGGTTGGCTAGGGCTTGCGCCAAAGCCAGACAGAAACCACCACTAGTCAGGGCTGGGGAGTTACACGCCAAAGATAACCCCTGCTCACCCCCTTGGTAGCTTGGCACGAGCAGTCAGGCTTATCCCGGAGGCGATGTGTAAAGCGCTTGCGCGCGCACCCAGCAACAACACCCAAGGCCCACCACAAAAGAAACTCCACACAATGTATTATATAAAAATAGCCTTTGTATTACCAAAACACATTAGATAAAAACACACACTTTACAATGTGCCAACAGGCACGGGCAGAGTTTACAAGGGATTATATGTACAGGGGACAGGGCCACATGGACCACTGTCAGGAATTAGCACTTTGTAGAAATAGCACTTAGAACGTAGGAATAATACTGTAGTACCAAATAGCAAATGTAGCACACAACCAGTAACTACTGGTAGCAGGTAAGTACCACCTACGCAACCCTAAACACCTTAGGAAAATGTCACGCAGGGAACTAGGACCTCACTAGCACCACCTGTACTAGGAGAAAACAACCACCTAAGTATCACAATACCTGTAGGGGTCTAAGCACATTACACATGATGCATCGCAACACATTCAGAGGTGCAGGAAAGGTAAACACATGATGCATAAAAACACATTCAGCGGTGTAGAACAAGGCACATGACGCATAAACACACATTCAGAGGTGCAGGAAAGGAAAAATAGCGCCAAAACTCACATTAGCCACCACCTGTGGCAGTCCCTAGGCCAGCTGGCCTTGTAGGGGGCGCTAGGACACACTATGTCAATGTCAGGGCCAGACTGCGCCGGCTGCGCAAGCCCAAGCGTGGAGGGCACAACCTACACGTTGCAGCTGCCCACGAAGTGCTGGGCAGCTGTGGAGGAATGCTGGGGCACCACTGTGCCTTCTCAAAACGAATCGGGCATGCCTCGGAGCCTCCCTGGGCTCTTCCAAAGAGAATGCCCCCAAGTGTTGGAGCGCACCAGCGCTCTAAACAAACAACGCCGTTGGAGCGCACCAGCGCTCGAAGGAAACAATGCGGGGTGTTGTAGCCTCACTCGGCTCTAAAATAGACAATGCCCACACAGCCAACGCGTGTACTTTGGAGCCCTCTAGGCTCTTCAGACCCGAAATGCGCCCCCTCGTTGGAGCCTCAACCGGCTCTGAAATAGACAATGCCCACACAGCCAACGTTGGAGCTGCCCGCTGCCTTCCGGGGCCGCTCTTCCTCACTGCTCCTCTATGCTGGAGCGCCCCTTGGGGCTCGGTAAATACTGCCCCCTCTCCCTCCTTCGAGGGAGCGTCCGGCGCTCTGCAACCACCCCGGCTGCCCCCACTCACCGGGACTCCGGCGTCTGCTCCGGACACTCCGGCGGTGGGGCTCTCTCCTCCGGTTGTGAGAGCGGGGTGGGCTCCCGCCTCTCTTTGGTGCTCTCTCGGGTCTCCCTCAGCTCACGGGAGGCCCGACTACGTCCGGGGGCGCGTCACAAGCCCCGCCCGCAACCAGGGGTTTCCTGACTCCTTCCGGGTCGCCGCAGGCAGCGCGGCGGCCCAGGGTTTCTCGGTTGTGGCACAGTGGCAACGAGGGGTAGGCTCCCTCTTCTCCAATCATACGAGCGGGGTGGGCACCCGCTCGAGGTCGCAACAATGGGGGGTGGGCACCCGCTCGCCAACAAAAATGCAACAACTCGAGGTGGGCACTCGACCTGGGCGGTCAATGTCCCTGGCAGGGTGGGCACCTGCCAGGGGGCCTCAGGATCAGTCCAGAACGGGGCAAATGCCGGGTGAGCACCGGCTTGCAGCAGAAAAACCGCTCCTGAGCGCTGAAGGAAAATAAAAGCGCTTCCAGGCGCTTAGGGATGCCAACAGACACCAAGTCCAGCAAAGTTCTCCCCTGCATGCAGCAGGGCAGGGGTGGGGAGCAAGGCTGGACCCAGAGCCAGCTCACTGGGCCTCCAGGCAGGGAGGTAGTCCAAGTGGCGGTCCTCTGGTCCAGCAGCAGCAGCAGCCCCCCTCAGGTTAGGATCAGCAAGAGAACACTTTTCATGGGGTCACAGCCCCTTCTTATACACAGAACACCTTTGTCTCAAGGTGCAGGGAAGGGGCGAACCAGTTACAACTGGTCCCTGAGCACTTTGTTTTGCTCAGCCCCTCTCCCTATTCAGAGTGCAGGCCAGGGTCATCAGTCGCACCACAGGGGGCGGAGCCAGCATTGTGTGGGGAAAACCCAGCCCTATTCAGGACCCAGGTGTACTCCTCCCACCCATCTAGCTGCTGATCTCCCCATTCACCACTGGGTGACTCCTCCTGACTCTGGGGATTCCCTAGCCCGTCACATGACCTCAGCCAGCCAATCACGCGACAGGCAGTCACTGCACATTCTACACTAATATGCCAACTCCTAGAAGTGGCACTTCCGCACATGACATAATCACGCATTATATATCATTGCGAAGCATTCGATCACACAAGTCCGCACATACCAAACTCGAGCCTGCACACCCCACGCATCAGGAACTACCAGGGACACATACTTTCCCCATGCATTCCTATGGTAGGGCAGGCCTATCTCACCACATGCACTCAGAGGGCGCACGCACTTTACTCTGGGACACAGGGAAAGTGCGCAGAAACCAAAAATCACTACCACAAGGTTACCAGTAAAAGCAAAAAGTTCAGGGGTGAACCTGCCAGAAGGGCCAAGTCCAACACAACCCCCTTCCAGCCAAAACGCAGGGCAGACCAATCACCACCGTGATGGACTTCCCTGCTTGGGGCGATAGAACACGGACGCGGGCCCGCAACTGCAGGGACACCCTCCGGTTCTACGCCACGGTGAACCCATGGAATTCCTTCTAAAACCACTGTCTGGACCAACTGGGCTACCCCACTGGTACTCCCAAGCTGTCCGCGGCCAAGACCAGGCCCTAGGCCACCAAGGTGCCACTGGTCCTTGCCTAATCACAGAGTGGGGGGTAGTAACCCCTGGCACATAGCGCCCATTCTCCACTCTTCCTGTCTGCAAGACAGGACTAGACTGCCACTGGTTCTCCAGCCTAGGGTCTACACCCTCAGGCAGACCAGGAGTCTCAGGGAAGGCTCTCCTCCCCTTACCTCTTCTCCTAGGGTTCCTCCTCCTCCGGCGAGGGGTACACCTAGAACGCCATTCCAACCCAGGGTTTAACCCCTTAGGTTGCACCGGGGTCAGAGGTGGGCTCTCCCACCCTCTGCACCCCCTTCCAGAGCCCTGCTCCCTACCAACTGGGGCGGTACCTCTGGAAGAAGAACCGGTCAGGACACTGGTTACAGTCGTCCTACCCTTCAGGTCAGGCTGACCCTGAACCTGGCCTTCCAACCTCCGGCCTAGAACCTTTGGTGGAATAATCGCCTGGCACTCCAGGACTTCTGGGGATTTACACTCCATCCCCCTGAGGCTGACACATGACCCATGTGTCGTGTGACTGTCTGTCTGGCGCAGATCTCCCGTCCCCTGTCCACCTGACAGTGCGCGAAGATCCCCCAGAACAGAAGTGGCGCCACCCGGGTCCCTCCAAGAAGATCTAGCCCAACTGGCTAGTCCCTGGTCCACTGGTGCATCCACTGGGAAACTCATCCCCCAATCACTCCTCACGCTGGACTCCTGTACCCTCCCTACCGGAGCTGTACTGCCAGACCCTAGAACCACAGGAGCTCTGTGTACAGGCGCTCCAGGTCCTCTACTCACCAGGAGATCTTCCTCAAATGGACTAACAGGACAGCCTAGTTCCCCAAGCTGGTGTTCCCTCAAGAAACCATCCAAGTCCTGAGGCAGGGCTTCGTGCGTCTGGGGACCCTCGGTCACCCACTTACTCCCGCTCCACTGAGCCAGGCCGTAAGCCCCTACACCCTCCTCGCTATCCTGGGACCTAGCTGGGCTACACTGAGCCTCTTCCACCACGCTGGGCTGGAAGATACCTGAACCACTACTTTTGGAGTCACTCCCTAATGACTCTAGAGAACCTCTAGCACTTTCCCAGCGCTCTGCTTCATCCGCAAGCTCAAATGGCGCAGACAATCCACACCCCAACAGGTGTTGGCACAACCCCGGCACACAACAACTGAGCAGGTGTTCTTTGAGAACCAGATTGAACAGTTTATCAAAATCTGGAACTTTTATCCAATCCAACAGTGCATCCTCACATTCACCTACAAACTCCTTCCTAGACTGGTGAGACAGTTTCCTACTGCCCCTGAATTTCAACCTTAACTCCTCCTCCTGGGAAACAGGTACCAGACTGGGGGAACTGGGACGTCCTGCACTGGACTGTATTTCGCTGCCACCACTGGACTCTACCCTCCCTGGGGAGCCCAGAAAATTAAAACTGCGCGCAGGGGATAGTCTACCCTCCAGAGCTGCTTTGCCTCTGGTGGAGGCCCTCTCAGCCTCCTCTATCCTCTCCTGCGCTAAGACCCTCTCAGTCTCTAGCTGTTGCTTCTTGACCTCCAGCTGCGCCATAGCCTGGGCATGCTCTAACCTGAGCTTTTCTAACGCCAGCTGATGTTCCCTTTCTTTCCTCCTATCTTCCCACTCCTCTGGGGACAGGGAAAGGGATGGTGTGCTGCCTCCTACACTGGACCCAGCAAGGGACTCCCTATCTATGGGGTCTCCACTATCTACTGGCGTCCCCGTCAGGTGGCTTTCTTCCTCCTCTTCTGAATCTTCAGGGCTCCCCACAGACCCACCACCCTCCTGGTGTGAGGCCCGGGCCCTTATCCTACTGCGCTCAAGACCCCATTGACCCTTTTGCCATAGGATCAGGCTGCTTCTAAATTCGGACTGAGTGTGTGACTCATCCATCCCTATGTCTCTCTCTTCACAGAACCTTACCAACTCCAACATACTGTACCCAAACAGATCACAGAAATCAAAAGCTGGCTCCATTTTGGCGGACGTTCTTGAGAAAAGATTACACAGGGAACCTAGGGGTCTGAGCTTAACAGGAGCACACAATTCACAAAAAGGGTTCAGCAAGCTCTCTATCCCAGAGAACTCACACTCACTTGCCTAGTGCCACACACCATTCATCCACACACAACCCTCCCCTCGGACTGGTAAGGCAGTTTCTACCACCCCTGATTCCTCAACCTGACCACACGTGACACAGGTACCAAACTCTGGGCGCAGGGCGGGGAACAAATGTACTGGACACTCTTATGCTGCCACCACTGGATCCCACCCTCTGGTGAATCCAGAAAACACAATGCACTTAAGAACAACCTTAGCACAATAATCCCTATACCATGTGATTATTTAAATGCAGAGTTTTGTGGTGCAGCCAGTCGCTGCTGCGGTACAGCGCAAACGCAAGTCCAAATCCCACCACTGATCACCAACGTTAGAAATGGGATTTCTGGTTGGCTAGGGCTTGCGCCAAAGCCAGACAGAAACCACCACCCTAGTCAGGGCTGGGGAGTTACACGCCAAAGATAACCCCTGCTCACCCCCATGGTAGCTTGGCACGAGCAGTCAGGCTTATCCCGGAGGCGATGTGTAAAGCGTTTGCGCGCGCACCCAGCAACAACACCCAAGGCCCACCACAAAAGAAACTCCACACAAGGTATTATATAAAAATAGCCTTTGTATTACCAAAACACATTAGATAAAAACACACACTTTACAATGTGCCAACAGGCACGGGCAGAGTTTACAAGGGATTATATGTACAGGGGACAGGGCCACATGGACCACTGTCAGGAATTAGCACTTTGTAGAAATAGCACTTAGAACGTAGGAATAATACTGTAGTACCAAATAGCAAATGTAGCACACAACCAGTAACTACTGGTAACAGGTAAGTACCACCTACGCAACCCTAAACACCTTAGGAAAATGTCACGCAGGGAACTAGGACCTCACTAGCACCACCTGTACTAGGAGAAAACAACCACCTAAGTATCACAATACCTGTAGGGGTCTAAGCACATTACACATGATGCATCGCTACACATTCAGAGGTGCAGGAAAGGTAAACACATGATGCATAAAAACACATTCAGCGGTGTAGAACAAGGCACATGACGCATAAACACACATTCAGAGGTGCAGGAAAGGAAAAATAGCGCCAAAATTCACATTAGCCACCACCTGTGGCAGTCCCTAGGCCAACTGGCCTTGTAGGGGGGGCTAGGACGCCCTATGTCAATGTCAGGGCCAGACTGCGCCGGCTGCGCAAGCCCAAGCGTGGAGGGCACATCCTACACGTTGCAGCTGCCCACGAAGTGCTGGGCAGCTGTGGAGGAATGCTGGGGCACCACTGTGCCTTCTCAAAACGAATCGGGCATGCCTCGGAGCCTCCCTGGGCTCTGCCAAAGAGAATGCCCCCAAGTGTTGGAGCGCACCAGCGCTCTAAACAAACAACGCCGTTGGAGCGCACCAGCGCTCGAAGGAAACAATGCGGGGTGTTGGAGCCTCACTCGGCTCTAAAATAGACAATGCCCACACAGCCAACGCGTGTACTTTGGAGCCCTCTAGGCTCTTCAGACCCGAAATGCGCCCCCTCGTTGGAGCCTCAACCGGCTCTGAAATAGACAATGCCCACACAGCCAACGTTGGAGCGGCCCGCTGCCTTCCGGGGCCGCTCTTCCTCACTGCTCCTCTATGCTGGAGCGCCCCTCGGGGCTTGGTAAATACTGCCCCCTCCCCCTCCTTCGAGGGAGCGTCCGGCGCTCTGCAACCACCCCAGCTGCCCCCACTCACCGGGACTCCGGCGTCTGCCCCGGACACTCCGGCGGCGGGGCTCTCTCCTCCGGTTGTGAGAGCAGGGTGGGCTCCCGCCTCTCTTTGATCCTCACTCGGGTCTCCCTCAGCTCACGGGAGGCCCAACTACGTCCGGGGGCGCGTCACAAGCCCCGCCCGCAACCAGGGTGTCTACGAAGGACTGCTGCCCTGATTAATCGCCCTGTTTTGGACCCTTGATGATTTTTTGGTAGAGCGAAACAATCGAGAGAGTCTTCTGGTGACGCCATCGATCATCAATATTCAGTTAAGTATAAGTGGAGCGTCTCCCAGTTTGAATTTGGTATCCTTCGGGATCATTTTGATTTGGTGCTTGCAAGTCCCAAAGCCAGAGGACTCATGTATTCACGAGACTATCGTATTCGATAATCCTTTGACGTTTGAAACTAGACTAGTGAGCGAAGATGCCTGGTTCTAGTGTATTTTGTAGATTGTTTTGTTTGGGTTGTGGAAGGGATTTCCAGTTAGAGGATTCATGTCCGGTTCCTCCAATTGGAACTCCTACTTATGAGCTTTATGTAAAACATGGCGTGGGCCCCATTGCATATAATGAAGTATGGATCCGTTACACCAGAAAGGACGGTGTTTTAAAATGGCCCCAAAATGGTAGTTTCGATACAGATATCTTAGATAATTTGGAAGTAAAATTGTTTAAAAAGAAAGCCCGGCCGGCGATGTTTGATTCTTTCCGCCTATGGCGAAAGGAAGCCAAACAGAAGTAAATTAAGCTAGCAAAAAAGAATAAGAAAGAAAGAGGTATGTCAGTGATGCAAGCAGCTGTGCAATTTAAAGATAATGAGGAGGAACAAATGAATGAGCAATTACATAGACAGCGCAAACTAGGGATTGATAAATGTTACCCTGTTTTGTCACCCCTTGTGCAAGATGAGACAAAAGAGAAAGAGAAAGATTCCCTAATGTCCCATTCGCTAAGTTCGCCACCCCCGTATGCGCAAAATGCTACCGCGCCTCCACAGCTTGTAAATGCGCAGCCTCCAGTAAATATGCCGCAAGCCTTCCCACAACCGCCAGCTCCTCCTCAGCTGGCTCCTACCCCTGCAGTGCAGCCCTCTCAAGGGCCGCCAGTTTTGTTACCTGTTACCCCCGCGCTTCCTGCGACTTTGCCTAGCACGCCAGCGGCTTCCCCTGGCGCTCCTTCTTACAGTACTCAGGTACCTGTATCTGAATCTGTTTTTCTTCCCTCTGTCTATCCCCCCGTTGTCGCTTCAACTTCTCCTTCAGCACGACAACGACTAGCTAATGTAGTGACTACTTTAATGTCGCCTCTCTTTGGGTCATCTAGTGCGACCCCTGGTTTACAACGTAAGCAATTGCACAGTCAGCTGCCTGATCCTGAAGAGAAAAAGGTATTAGATCATATGGCGCGTAGGTGGATTATTTTTTCTTCACTCTATGAGGTGGAGTCAGTTGTTGACGTTTTTCACCAATGGGATGCCCCGAAACAGAGGTATGTGTTCGAGAAAATGTGTGAAATCCTCTGTGAGGAATTGGATGATCATGGTAGAGATCCAAACCCGCAGGAGTTATGTCGAGTGAGATTCGATTTTGGAAAAGGTACGATTGTGGGCCCCGATGTAAATAAAGCAGTTGCGACCTTATTATCTTTGAGGAAGGATTTCCCTGTGGGGAAGAAGGTAAAAGCGCGCCAATATCTGATGCGTGAGGTTCCCCCAGTTTGGAGACCTGCTGATCCGAATGCTAATCCACCTGTCTTAGCACATTTGCAGTGTGTTTGGGTGCATGTCCCATGGAAGCGATCTGAGGTCTTAGCGCTTAAACAGACATTGCCTGACCCCCGTAAAAACCCTACAGGGTATTATAAGGAGTTATCCCAAACTGCAGAATCGTACGTCATGAATCTGGCTGACATAGATATGTTATTTGGGAATGTTGTTCCACAGCCTTTATGGGGATCCATCCGTAATACGGATCATGCTGCAGAACTAGGGGGTACATGGGCTAACATCGTTGCTGCAGACGCTAGACAAGTCGGTGGCGCAAAGCCTGACCCTTTAGTGGCAGAACTCCCTGGTCGAATTATTACATACATGAAGACCATAATGCCTGCGATGCGCGTAAATTGGGACAAACTATCTGCATGCAAGCAGAAGAAAGATGAGACAGTGTCTGATTTCTTCACCAGGTTTGAAGAAACGTTTATCGACCACAGTGGTCAAGACATGAGCACTGAAGGTGGCCAACGGTTATTTGTTGATAAATTTGTGCAGAATCTACTTCCCGAGTTGTGTAAGAAATTAAAAGATTCAGAAAGTTCTTGGGCTGTTTCCTCTTCAGCGCAAATACTGGCTACTGCACAGTATTATGAAAATAGAGATAAAGACGAAAAAGATAGAACGGATAAAAAAACGAAAGAACTGAAAACAAAGGTCCTTTTACAGCAGGCCTATCCGCCACGTGGAGGACAGAATAATTACAGGCAAACACAAGGTGTCTATCACCAGCCCCAACAGTTTCAGAATAATCAGCAAATGAATGGGTATTATCAACCATGTATCGCTATAGGTCCCAATCAATGTTCATATTGCAAAGAGGAAGGTCATTTCAAGTATAGTTGTCCTAAATTAATGCAGCGTAACAGTAATGCGTATGGCGCAAGAGGTAGAGGTGGTCAGCAAGCTCCTAGAGGTAGGGGGCGTGGAAATGCTCCCCAGAACGCGCGTCCTCTTCCGCCTCAAAATACCATAAATAGCTTTGATCAGCAAGCCAATGCATCTGGTAATACAGCTCAGTACTACAATAATGATTATTATGCAGAAGACGACAATGTAGAAGATAATGATTACTAGGACAGCCATAGACAGAGAGAGGGAGTTGTTTCAGTGCCAGTGGATCAGAGCGGACCTTATGTTAAAGTTACTACAGCAAATGTAACGGAGCCCTTTCTGCTAGACACTGGTGCTGCAAAGAGTTCAATTATGCATTCAAAACTCCCTGGCGCGCCTTTGTCTGGCGAAATGAATGTTTCAGTAGGTTTTTCTGGCGCCCCAGTTAGGAACCCGATTTCTAGTCCTATGTCTCTTTCTGTTGGATCTTGCGAGCTAAAAGCACCTCTCATCCTAACAACAGGTTGTGGTGAGAATTTGTTAGGATTAGATTTGCTAAAAAGATTGCATGCCACGCTGTATTGTTCTCCCTCAGGAGTACAACTTACATTAGGTAAGAAAGTGATTTCCCCAATGTATTTGTCTAAAAATGCAATGCCACCTGAATTGTCATCCCTTCCGGATGTCCTTTGGGCTACTGGTCCCAATGATGTGGGTCTCTTGGAAATACCGCCATATGTGGTAACTTTAAAGGCCAATGTCAGATTGCCACGTATTCCCCAGTACAAGATCTCCAATGAAGGTCAGAAAGCGTTGTTAGAAATTGTCAGCGATTTGATTAAAAAGGGTGTGATTGAAGAGACAAGAGGCAACGTTTGCAATAGTCCGGTTTTACCTGTCTTAAAACGAACGGACCCTTCACAGCCACCTGTTTACAGATTTGTGATTGATCTTAGAGAGGTTAATAAGATTGTTGTGCCACAGTTTCCAGTTGTCCCAGATATAACTGCCTTGTTAACCATGATTCCAGCCTCCGCTGCATGGTTCTAAGTGATCGATTTAAAGAATGCCTTCTTTAGCATCCCAATTGCAGAGGAGAGCAGAGACATTTTTGGCTTTAGTTTAGGAGGTCGCAGCTTCCGCTTTAAACGCGCTCCTCAGGGCTACTGTGAAAGCCCATCAATATACAGCCAAGCTTTGAAAGCGCAGCTTGATGCACTTGTTTTACCTAGTGGCGCTATCCTCATTCAGTACGTTGACGATTTACTGATCGCCGCGGATACTGAAAAGATTTGCAAAGAAGCTACATTGTCATTGTTGCGTCATTTGTCTGCCTTTCATCACAAAGTGTCTCTCTCAAAATTGCAATATTGTCGACAAGAAGTGACCTACTTAGGTCATCTCTTATCGAAGGAGGGAAGGAAACTGACCCCAGAAAGAATTCAAGCCATTGCACAGTTGAGTGTGCCAAGAACACAGAGAGAAGTGCGTGCTTTCTTGGGCATTACTTTATACTGTAGGCATTGGATTCCTAATTTTTCCTTGTTGGCAAAACCTTTGTTAGCATTAACATGCAAAGACACACCGAATCCTATCCCATGGTCTGAAGAGTGTCAGAAAGGTTTTTGGGAATTGCGTAATGCATTATGTTCAGCTCCTGTGTTGGGTACCCCTGACTACAGCAAGCCTTTTACATTGTATGTTCACGAGAAAGATGGTTGCGCGTTATCAGTGTTAACACAGCCTTTTGGCGACAGACCGCGTCCATGCGCATATTTTTCATCAACCTTGGACCCTGTAGCGAGGGCATTGCCAAGTTGTCTGAGAGCCACAGCTGCCGCAGCTATGTCTATTCGACAGTCTGCTGGCCTGGTAATGGAAAATACATTGATTGTTATGGTTCCACATGCTGTGGACACATTGTTAAACAGGACCAAGATGCAGCACTTAACTAGTGCGCGATTATCTGGATATGAGCTGACACTGTTAGCAAATCACATACACATAAAGAGATGCAACACGTTGAATCCAGCTACATTTTTGCCAATTCCAGCAGATCTAGATGAGATTGAGCAACATGATTGTCTGTTCAGAACAGAAGAAGAGACGAAAGGGAGAGTAGATCTCAAAGACACTCCCCTGACTGAGTGTGATGGTACCTTATGGGTGGATGGTTCGTGTTTCAAGCTCCCGAATGGTGATACGACTGCTGCATATGCTATCACTACTTTGCACACGATTGTGGAAACTGCACGTGTACCACAAAATTCGGCTCAAGCAGCAGAATTGATTGCCCTTACAAGAGCATGCGTGTTGTCTGAAGGAATGAAAGTGAACATATATACGGATAGCCAGTACGCCTTTGGCGTGGCCCACAGTTTTGGGCGATTATGGAAGGAACGTGGGTTCCTGACTTCGCATGGAGCTAAGATTCAGAATGGCAAGTTGGTGAATGATCTCCTTGAATCACTGACCCTACCGTTGCAAGTTGCGATTATGAAATGCAGTGCACACAAGAAAATCACTGATGATGTTGGTCGTGGTAATGCGTTTGCTGATGAAGTCGCGAAAGAAACAGCAAAAGATGTGAAGACTCGAATGTATGTTGCAGGACCTGCAAGATGGATTAGTGATGTTGAAATGTGTGAAAACACAATAGAAAGTGTAAAGTCCCTTCAAGCTGAAGCCACAGAGAAAGAGTTGAGCAAGTGGAGAGAAAGTATGGGTAAGTTGGATGAGAATGGTTGTTGGGTTGATTTGTCAGGACATAGGCGATGGTTGTTACCTGATGCATATGTGCTTCCAGTGGTTACTATGGCACATGGAATGGCACATATCAATATGAAAGGAATCTGTAAGTTATTGGCTCCAGTATGGCAGAATGCTGGAATTCCCAAGTGTGCAGAGAATGTGGTCAAGAATTGTATGGTATGTTTGAAGTAAAACCCTGGTAGGGGAACCCCAACTCCAGCTGGTCATTTTGCGCCTCCATCATATCCATTTGAAGTTTTGCAGCTAGATTTTATTCACATGGAAAGGTGCAACAACCTGAAATATGTATTGGTGGTTGTTTGCGCTTTTTCAAAATGGATAGAGGCCTATCCCTTAAAAGATAATACTGCTCTATCCACAGCCAAAGCCCTTGTGAAAGAATTTTTCCCTAGGTTTGGAATGCCAAGAATGGTGTGGAGTGATAATGGAAGTGAGTTTGTGGGTAAAGTGATGAAGAATGTGTGTGAGGGACTAGGTATAAAGCAAAAGTTCCACGCTGCAAATCACCCCCAATCAGCTGGATTAGTAGAGCGCTACAACGGCGCTCTAAAACTTAAATTGGCCAAAATCCAGGCGAGCACCGGTCTTAAATGGCCTGACGCTCTGCCTTTAGCACTCCTATCCACAAGAATGACCGTGCACTCACAAGTGGGACTTAGTCCTTATGAGGAAGTTTTTGGCGGCCTGGCCAATGTATGGGGTGTGCCAAGACCTACAAAATTCAGTGAAATCGAGCATCCAGTACTGCTTGATTACTTGTATGATTTGACGGTTAAACTGCGCGTTTTACACCAACAGGTGCATGATACTCTCCCCCCGGCCTCTGAGGCTCCAGGACACCCTATCGACCCTGGCACGTGGGTCTTGGTGAAAAATTTTCAGCGCAAGAGCAACGATGAGCCTCGTTGGATCGGCCCTCATCTCGTACTACTGTCTACAAGATCAGCTGTTCGAGTAAAGGGGATGAAGAACTGGATCCACGGCGCCCACGTGAAGAGGATCCCTTTGCCTCTGCCGTATGACCAGTGGGTCCAGGAGGGTATCGCTGACTCTGAAACAGACACTGTACCTCGTTTTGTGCCGTTCAGTGATGCACGCATAAAAGGCACAACTTCAGCACAGGAAAGTGACGATATTTTGCAAGAATCTGCGCCACCGTCAATTCGATTGGACACCACAGAGCCTGAACTCTTGTTTCAAGATCAGACAGTACCTGGCCGTTTTCATTATAATCGAAGACCAAGGCCTATGGACAAATAAATATTCTTTTTCTTTTACCTTTTTATTTTTTATAACCAGAGCTCTCCCATCTGAAGGACTTTCTTGATTTTTGTTTTTCGAACCACCATCCGGGTTCAGCCGCAGGGTCGCGGTGCCAAGACTTTGGGGTACAGGCCGAAGACGTTAGGTCAACGGTTCTGGTTGGTCTAGGGCGTTCCCTAGACTGACAGGCGTACTCCTTAGCAGAAGAAACTCACCCGCCGCGAGCGGCACGATTAGAGGATGGAGTTTTTTAAGATGGAGAGACCCGCTGAGGAAATGAACTTTAAAGCAAGAATATGTAAAATAATGAAAAGCAAACGTTTTGTGTTTTTATGCCTGTTTATACTATGTAGTATGGTAGTGTTTACTGTAGGATTTGTATTCTTCTCCTCTCAAGAGCCCATTGAACCCACTGTACAGCCTATACCTCCTCCTACTGTCTCCTCACACTCTTTTCACCCTCTGCCTGAACATGAACAAGCTAGACGGTCTGAATTTGTAAACAACTCGTTTATTCAGCTCCTGCACCAGCACCAACTAGTCATGAATACAACCAATTGCTGGGTGTGTGGTTTAATGCCACATACCATTAACAAGGGTATTCCTTATCTAGTGCTGCCGTTTAGTTACAATGGATCGTCATGGGCATTCCAGACCATGTTTCTCTTTGCTCTAGATGCGTACTCCCCGCGACAACAGCGTTCCATCAGACCTAGCACCAATAATAAAGCCTTAATGAAAGAAGTTGCCGATATGAGCAGAGATATCGATGCATACTCATCTATTCCCAAAGAAGAGTTGAGAGCTTATGTAGGGTGGAACACGACGGGGTATAGTATTAGTCTGGGTGAAAGACAGCGAAAAATCTCATCCCCAATCTGGGTCGTACCCCACATAGGTCGGTTCTGTTTACAAGGTAATGGTCAGAATCCGAGAGCTCAACTGGGGAGAAGTGACTGTACTGAAACGTACACTTTCCCATCACAGTTTTCCCCTGCGTTTTTGGCTGCCAAGGGTACATATTTTATCTGCAATGACCGAGCATATACATGGTTGCCCCCTGATTTCTCGGGCACATGTTATATTGCAAATCTGCTACCGCCAACATTTACTGCTGCCTCCGACTATCACAAGACCAGAGTTATGAGAGGCGTGATTAGTAAGGAGGATACTGCCGGTCAGGAAGCGGGAGATTTCTTTTTGGGTTTCCTGCCGTTTTGGGGACCTATGGTCAATAGTAGGAACCTGAGACAACTGACTCGTGTGGTTGAATCCACTGTTAATGTTACGGCTGGTGCCCTTGGTAATTTGACAGCTGAGCTTCAAGCGGATCGCCTTATGACTTTGCAGAACCGCATGGTTCTAGACGTCATACTTGCAGACCGCGGTGGGGTATGTAAGGTTATCCAATCCAGTTGTTGCATTTTCATACCAGACAATGCTCCAACAGTTTATCAAGCCATCTCCAAACTACATAAAATATCTGAGTCCATACACGTGAATAAAGGAGATTGGTCACTGGTGGGGTGGTTCTGGGAACTGATATCTGCCTGGGGTTGGAAAGTTCTGATGGTCATTGGAATGACCTTAGCCATCCTTTTCCTGTTCTGTCTGTGCATACAGTGTGCTCCTGCGATATGTGGCCTCTGTGCTACATTATGTGTAAGGAAACCTGTATCGAGGGACGAGCTAAGTAATAGAGTGATGCTACAGCAACATCTCCATGACTTCGTGAATATTGACCTAGACTCGGATTGAAATGAGCATAGTTATTGCCTATGTAAGGGCAAAAGGAGGGTCTGTCGTACTTTGCAATTTGGGACCGCGTAGGAGACAGGGCCCTACCCCTGTCTATCCCGGTATTAGCGAACCGCGAATGGTTAATGCGGTATGTACAAGTGCTTTGTGTAACATTTTAGCTATGAATGCACTGTGTATACGCTATTATACATCACTACGTGGGTTCCATCTTAGAGCGGTGGCCATCTTATGGTTGCCCTCACATAGGTTACATAGCATGGAGCAAATACGAGCCTTTTAAAGCACATGTGCTTTCCTTTAACTTCTTTGTGACCTGGGCAGCTTGGCTCCGCTGCCCCAGGTCAGTCCGGTCTCACGAGTTCCCCGTCCTCTGGCCACCTGTGATTAGCATCAGGGCTTGACACACCATAAAGCCTTTACATTAAACACGAGCCTCCAGCTAATCTCTTTCTCACCTGTCTGTTCCTGCGTTATGGCTTGTTTTCCAAACAGGAGATGCTCATGTTTATTGGGGCCTATCGATATCTGATGTGGGATCTGAGCCTTGCTGGGTAAATAATTGCGGGCTGGCTTAACTGGAATGTGGGATGGTCATTATGACTCTGCCTTTTCGTTTGTAATGTATACTTTATATGGCCATATCGTAAACCTAGGAATGTATGCCTGAAGCAGGATATTTTGTATTTAAGGAGAAGCCCGTTTCTGTGATTTTTAGCAGTCTCCTGAGAACATACACGCTGTTGTACTTCTAGGATACCTGTAATTGGTCTGCAGCCAATAAACTGATCTTTGACTTCACCCAGAAGACTCTGTGTTTCTGTAGGTCTGAAACAGGAAGAACCCCAAAGTCATAGGGTGTGTTCCCCTGCACCGCTGGGCTTAAAATACCCAGTACTTCAAGGGGTTTCCTGACTCCTTCCGGGCCGCCGCAGGCAGCGCGGCGGCCCAGGGTTTCTCGGTTGTGGCACGGTGGCAACGAGGGGTAGGCTCCCTCTTCTCCAATCATACGAGCGGGGTGGGCACCCGCTCGAGGTCGCAACAATGCGGGGTGGGCACCCGCTCGCCAACAAAAATGCAACAACTCGAGGTGGGCACTCGACCTGGGCGGTCAATGTCCCTGGCAGGGTGGGCACCTGCCAGGGGGCCTCAGGATCAGTCCAGAACGGGGCAAATGCTGGGTGGGCACCGGCTTGCAGCAAAAAAAACGCTCCTGAGCGCTGAAGGAAAATAAAAGCGCTTCCAGGCGCTTAGGGATGCCAACAGACACCAAGTCCAGCAAAGTTCTCCCCTGCATGCAGCAGGGCAGGGGTGGGGGGCAAGGCTGGACCCAGAGCCAGCTCACTGGGCCTCCAGGCAGGGAGGTAGTCCAAGTGGCGGTCCTCTGGTCCAGCAGCAGCAGCAGCCCCCCTCAGGTTAGGATCAGCAAGAGAACACTTTTCATGGGGTCACAGCCCCTTCTTATACACAGAACACCTTTGTCTCAAGGTGCAGGGAAGGGGCGAACCAGTTACAACTGGTCCCTGAGCACTTTGTTTTGCTCAGCCCCTCTCCCTATTCAGAGTGCAGGCCAGGGTCATCAGTCGCACCACAGGGGGCGGAGCCAGCATTGTGTGGGGAAAACCCAGCCCTATTCAGGACCCAGGTGTACTCCTCCCACCCATCTAGCTGCTGATCTCCCCATTCACCACTGGGTGACTCCTCCTGACTCTGGGGATTCCCTAGCCCGTCACATGACCTCAGCCAGCCAATCACACGACAGGCAGTCACTGCACATTCTACACTAATATGCCAACTCCTAGAAGTGGCACTTCCGCACATGACATAATCACGCATTATATATCATTGCGAAGCATTCGATCACACGAGTCCGCACATACCAAACTCGAGCCTGCACACCCCACGCATCAGGAACTACCAGGGACACATACTTTCCCCATGCATTCCTATGGGAGGGCAGGCCTATCTCACCACATGCACTCAGAGGGCGCACGCACTTTACTCTGGGACACAGGGAAAGTGCGCAGAAACCAAAAATCACTACCACAAGGTCACCAGTAAAAGCAAAAAGTTCAGGGGTGAACCTGCCAGAAGGGCCAAGTCCAACAACCTGGTTCTCTGTTTCTGACGCACCTCTGCTGACCTGGTTTCCCTGGCTCTACAGCAGCTCTGCTGACCTGGTTCTCTGGCTCTAGAGCAGCTCTGCTGACCTGGTTCTCTGGCTCTGGAGCAGCTCTGCTGACCTGGTTCTCAGGCTGTGCAACGTCTCTACTGACCTGGTTCTTTGGCTATAGAGCAGCTCTGCTGACCTTGTTCTCTGGCTGTACAGCAGCTCTGCTGACCTGGTTCTCTAGCTCTATAGCGGCTCTGCTGACCTGGTTCTCTGGCTCTACAGCGGCTCTGCTGACCTGGTTCTCTGGGTCTACAGCGGCTCTGCTGACCTGGTTCTCTGTCTCTACAGCGACTCTGCTGGCCTGGTGCTCTGGCTCTACAGCGATTCTGCTGACCTGGTTCTATGCTCTACAGCGACTCTGCTGACCTGGTTCTCTGGCTCTACAGCGAATCTGCTGACCTGGAAATCTAGCTCAAAAGCAGCTCTGCTGACCTAGTTCTGTGGCTCTACAGCAGCTCTGCTGACCTGTTGCTCTGGCTCTACAGCAGCTCTGCTGACCTGGTTCTCTGGCTCTATAGCAACTCTGCTGACCTGGTTCTCTGGCTCTACAGCAGCTCTACTGAGCAGCTTTGATGACCTGGTTCTCAGGCTGTACAACGGCTCTGCTGGCCTGGTTCTTTGGCTGTAGAGCGGTTCTGCTGACCTGGTTCTCATGCTCTAGAGCAGCTCTGCTGAACTGTTTCTATGGCTCTATTGCAGCTCTGCTGACCTGGTTCTCTGGCCCTATAGCAGCTCTGCTGACCTGGTTCTCTGTTTCTAACGCAGCTCTGCTGACCTGGTTTCCCTGGCTCTACAGCAGCTCTGCTGACCTGGTTCTCTGGCTCTAGAGCAGCTCTGCTGACCTGGTTCTCTGGCTTTAAAGCAGCTCTGCTAACCTGGTTCTCTTGCTCTAGAGCTGCTTTGATGACCTGGTTCTCAGGCTGTACAACGGCTCTGCTGGCCTTGTTCTTTGGCTGTCGAGCAGCTATTCTGACCTTGTTCTCTGGCTGTACAGCAGCTCTGCTGACCTGGTTCTCTGGCTTTATAGCGGTTCTGCTGACCTGGTTCTCAGGCTCTAGAGCAGCTCTGCTGACCTGGTTCTCTGGCTCTAAAGCAATTCTGCTGACCTGGTTCTCTGGCTGTACAGCGGCTCTGCTGACCTGGTTCTCTGGCTCTAAAGCAGCTCTGCTGACCTGGTACTCTTGCTGTAGAGCGTATATGCTGAACTGGTTCTATGGCTCTACTGCAGCTCTGCTGACCTAGTTCTCTGGCTCTAGAGCAGCTCTACTAACCTGGTTCTCTGGCTCTACAAGGGCTTTGCGGACCTGGTTCTCTGGCTCTATAGCAGTTCTGATGACCTGTTTCTCTGGCTCTACAATGGATCTGCTGAACTGTTTCTCTGACTAAAGCAGCATTGCTGACCTGGTTCTCCTGCTCTACAACAGCTCTGCTGGCCTGGTTCTGTGGCTCTAAAGCAGCTCTGCTGACCTGGTTCTCTGGCTCTATAGCAGCTCTGCTGACCTGGTTCTCTGTTTCTAGCGCAGCTCTGCTGACCTGGTTTCCCTGGCTCTACAGCAACTCTGCTGACCTGGTTCTCTGGCTCTATAGCGGTTCTGCTGACCTGGTTCTCAGGCTCTAGAGCAGCTCTGCTGATCTGATTCTCTGGCTCTAAAGCAGCTCCTTTGACCTGGTTCTCTCATTGTACAGCGGCCCTGCTGACCTGGTTCTCTGGCTCTAAAGCAGCTCTGCTGACCTGGTTCTCTGGCTGTAGAGCAGATCTGCTGAATCGGTTCTATGGCTCTACTGCAGCTCTGTTGACCTAGTTCTCTGGCTCTATAGCAGTTCTGATGACCTGTTTCTCTGGCTCTACAACGGATCCGCTGAACTGTTTCTCTGACTGTAAAGCAGCTTTGCTGACCTGGTTGTCTGGCTCTACAACGGCTCTGCTGGCCTGGTTCTGTGGCTCTAAAGCAGCTCTGCTGACCTGGTTCTCTGGCCCTATAGCAGCTCTGCTGACCTGGTTCTCTGTTTCTAACGCAGCTCTGCTGACCTGGTTTCCCTCGCTCTACAGCAGCTCTGCTGACCTGGTTCTCTGGCTCTAGAGCAGCTCTGCTGACCTGGTTCTCTGGCTCTGGAGCAGGTCTGCTGACCTGGTTCTCAGGCTTTGCAACGGCTCTATTGATCTGGTTCTTTGGCTATAGAGCAGCTCTGCTGACCTTGTTCTCTGGCTGTACAGCAGCTCTGCTGACCTGGTTCTCTAGCTCTAGAGCGGCTCTGCTGACCTGGTTCTCTGGCTCTACAGCGGCTCTGCTGACCTGGTTCTCTGGGTCTACAGCGGCTCTGCTGACCTGGTTCTCTGTCTCTACAGCGACTCTGCTGGCCTGGTTCTCTGGCTCTACAGCGATTCTGCTGACCTGGTTCTCTGGCTCTAAAGCAGCTCTGTTGACCTGGTTCTCTGGCTTTACAGAAGATCTGCTGACCTGGTTCTCTTGCTCTATAGTGGCTCTGCTTACCTGGTTCTCAGGCTCTAAAGCTGCTCTACTGACCTGGATCTCTGGCTCTAAAGCAGCTCCGCTGACCTGTTTCTCTGGCTGTACAGCAGCTCTGCTGACCAGGTTCTCTGGCTCTAAAGCAGCTCTGCTGACCTGGTTCTCTGGCTGTAGAGCGGATCTGCTGACCTGGTTCTATGGCTCTACATTAGCTCTGCTGACCTAGTTCTCTGGCTCTAGAGCTGCTCTACTGACCTGGTTCTCTGGCTCTACAGCAGTTCTGCTGACCTGGTTCTCTGGCTCTACAACGGCTCTGCTGCCCTGGTTCTGTGGCTCCAAAGGAGCTCTGGTGACCTGGTTCTCTGGCTCTAGAGTGGCTCTGCTGACCTGGTTCTCTGACTCTACAGCAGCTCTGCTGACCTGGTTCTCTGGCTCTACAGCGAATCTGCTGACCTGGAAATCTAGCTCAAAAGCAGCTC
Organism: Triturus cristatus; assembly: GCF_964204655.1. Taxonomy (NCBI): domain Eukaryota; kingdom Metazoa; phylum Chordata; class Amphibia; order Caudata; family Salamandridae; genus Triturus; species Triturus cristatus. The sequence continues at coordinate 628,748,673 of NC_140579.1, read as the reverse complement.
TGCTGACCTGGTTCTGTTGCTCTACATCAGCTCTGCTGACCTGTTGCTCTGGCTCTACAGCAGCTCTGCTGACCTGTTGCTCTGGCTCTACAGCAGCTCTGCTGACCTGGTTTCCCTCGCTCTACAGCAGCTCTGCTGACCTGGTTCTCTGGCTCTAGAGCAGCTCTGCTGACCTGGTTCTCTGGCTCTGGAGCAGGTCTGCTGACCTGGTTCTCAGGCTTTGCAACGGCTCTATTGATCTGGTTCTTTGGCTATAGAGCAGCTCTGCTGACCTTGTTCTCTGGCTGTACAGCAGCTCTGCTGACCTGGTTCTCTAGCTCTAGAGCGGCTCTGCTGACCTGGTTCTCTGGCTCTACAGCGGCTCTGCTGACCTGGTTCTCTGGGTCTACAGCGGCTCTGCTGACCTGGTTCTCTGTCTCTACAGCGACTCTGCTGGCCTGGTTCTCTGGCTCTACAGCGATTCTGCTGACCTGGTTCTCTGGCTCTAAAGCAGCTCTGTTGACCTGGTTCTCTGGCTTTACAGAAGATCTGCTGACCTGGTTCTCTTGCTCTATAGTGGCTCTGCTTACCTGGTTCTCAGGCTCTAAAGCTGCTCTACTGACCTGGATCTCTGGCTCTAAAGCAGCTCCGCTGACCTGTTTCTCTGGCTGTACAGCAGCTCTGCTGACCAGGTTCTCTGGCTCTAAAGCAGCTCTGCTGACCTGGTTCTCTGGCTGTAGAGCGGATCTGCTGACCTGGTTCTATGGCTCTACATTAGCTCTGCTGACCTAGTTCTCTGGCTCTAGAGCTGCTCTACTGACCTGGTTCTCTGGCTCTACAGCAGTTCTGCTGACCTGGTTCTCTGGCTCTACAACGGCTCTGCTGCCCTGGTTCTGTGGCTCCAAAGGAGCTCTGGTGACCTGGTTCTCTGGCTCTAGAGTGGCTCTGCTGACCTGGTTCTCTGACTCTACAGCAGCTCTGCTGACCTGGTTCTCTGGCTCTACAGCGAATCTGCTGACCTGGAAATCTAGCTCAAAAGCAGCTCTGCTGACCTGGTTCTGTTGCTCTACATCAGCTCTGCTGACCTGTTGCTCTGGCTCTACAGCAGCTCTGCTGACCTGTTGCTCTGGCTCTACAGCAGCTCTGCTGACCTGGTTCTCTGGCTCTATAGCAACTCTGCTGACCTGGTTCTCTGGCTCTACAGCAGCTCTGCTGACCTGGTTCTCTGGCTCTACAGCAACTTTGCTGACCTGGTTTTCTGGCTCTAGAGCAGCTCTGCTGCCTGGTTCTTAGGCTCTAGAGCAGCTCTGCTGACCTGGTTCTCTGGCTTTAAAGCAGCTCTGCTAACCTGGTTCTCTGGTTCTAGAGCAGCTTTGATGACCTGGTTCTCAGGCTGTACAACGGCTCTGCTGGCCTGGTTCTTTGGCTGTAGAGCAGCTCTTCTGACCTTGTTCTCTGGCTGTACAGCAGCTCTGCTGACCTGGTTCTCTGGCTCTATAGCGGTTCTGCTGACCTGGTTCTCAGGCTCTAGAACACCTCTGCTGACCTGGTTCTCTGGCTCTTAAGCAGCTCCGCTGACCTGGTTCTCTGGCTGTACAGCGGCTCTCCTGACCTGGTTCTCTGGCTCTACAGTGACTCTGCTGATCTGGTTCTCTGGCTCTACAGCGACTCTGCTTACCTGGTTCTCTGGCTCTACAGCGAATCTGCTGACCTGGAAATCTAGGTCAAAAGCAACTCTGCTGACTTGGTTCTCTGGCTCTACAGCAGCTCTGCTGACCTGGTTCTATGGCTCTAACGCAGCTCTGCTGACCTGGTTTCCCTGGCTCTACATCAACTTTGCTCACCTGGTTTTCTGGCTCTAGAGCAGCTCTGCTGACCTGGTTCTTAGGCTCTAGAGCAGCTCTGCTGCCTGGTTCTCTGGCTTTAAAGCAGCTCTGCTAACCTGGTTCTCTGGCTCCAGAGCAGCTTTGATGACCTGGTTCTCAGGCTATACAACGGCTCTGCTGGCCTGGTTCTTTGGCTGTAGAGCAGCTCTTCTGACCTTGTTCTCTGGCTGTACAGCAGCTCTGCTGACCTGGTTCTCTGGCAGTATAGCGGTTCTGCTGACCTGGTTCTCAGGCTCTAGAGCAGCTCTGCTGACCTGGTTCTCTGGCTCTAAAGCAGCTCTGCTGACCTGGTTCTCTGGCTGTAGAGCGGATCTGCTGAACTGGTTCTATGGCTCTACTGCAGCTCTGCTGACCTAGTTCTCTGGCTCTAGAGCAGCTCTTCTGACCTGGTTATCTGGCTCTACAGGGGATTTGCGGACCTGGTTCTCTGGCTCTATAGCAGTTCTGATGACCTGGTGCTCTGGCTCTACAACGGATCTGCTGAACTGTTTCTCTGACTGTAAAGCAGCTTTGCTGACCTGGTTCTCTGGCTCTACAACGGCTCTGCTGGCCTGGTTCTGTGGCTCTAAAGCAGCTCTGCTGACCTGGTTCTCTGGCTCTATAGCAGCTCTGCTGACCTCGTTCTCTGGCTCTAACGCAGCTCTGCTGACCTGGTTTCCCTGGCTCTACAGCAGCTCTGCTGACCTGGTACTCTGGCTCTAGAGCAGCTCTGCTGACCTGGTTCTCTGGCTCTAGAGCAGCTCTTCTGACCTGGTTCTTAGGCTCTGGAGCAGCTCTGCTGACCTGGTTCTCAGGCTGTGCAACGGCTCTACTGACCTGGTTCTTTGGCTATAGAGCAGCTCTGCTGACCTGTTCTCTGGCTGTAAACAGTATAATGCAACCTGCTTCTCTAGCTCTATAGCGGCTCTACTGACCTGGTTCTTTGGCTCTACAGCGGCTCTGCTGATTTGGTTCTCTGGGTCTACAGCGATTCTGCTGACCTGGTTCTCTGGCTCTAAAGCAGCTCTGTTGACCTGGTTCTCTGGCTTTACAGAAGATCTGCTGACCTGGTTCTCTTGCTCTATAGTTGCTCTGCTTACCTGGTTCTCAGGCTCTAAAGCAGCTCTACTGACCTGGTTCTCTGGCTCTAAAGCAGCTCGCCTGACCTGTTTCTCTGGCTGTACAGCAGCTCTGCTGACCTGGTTCTCTGGCAATAAAGCAGCTCTGCTGACCTGGTTCTCTGGCTGTAGAGCGGATCTGCTGACCTGGTTCTATGGCTCTACATTAGCTCTGCTGACCTAGTTCTCTGGCTCTAGAGCAGCTCTACTGACCTGGTTCTCTGGCTCTACAAGGGCTTTGCTGACCTGGTTCTCTGGCTCTACAGCTGTTCAGCTGACCTGGTTCTCTGGCTCTACAACGGCTCTGCTGGCCTGGTTCTGTGGCTCTAAAGCAGCTCTACTGACCTGGTTCTCTCCCTCTATAGCAGCTCTGCTGACCTGGTTCTTTGGCTCTACAGCAGCTCTCCTGACCTGGTTCTGTGGCTCTAACGCAGCTCTGCTGACCTGGTTTCCCTGGCTCTACAGCAGCTCTTCTGACCTGGTTGTCTTGCTCTAGAGCAGCTCTGCTGACCTGGTTCTTAGGGTCTAGAGCAGCTCTGCTGACCTGGTTCTCTGGCTTTAAAGCAGCTCTGCTGACCTGGTTCTCTGGTTCTAGAGCAGCTTTGCTGACCTGGTCCTCAGGCTGTACAACGGCTCTGCTGACCTGGTTCTTTGGCTGTAGAGCAGCTCTGCTGACCTTTTTCTCTGGCTGTACAGCAGCTCTGCTGACCTGGTTCTCTGGCTCTATAGCGGCTCTGTTGACCGGGTTCTCAGGCTCTAGAGCAGCTCTGCTGACCTAGTTCTCTGGCTCAAAAGCAGCTCAGCTGACCTGGTTCTCTGGATGTACAGCAGCTCTGCTGACCTGGTTCTCTGGCTCTAAAGCAGCTCTGCTGACCTAGTTCTCTGGCTCTAGAGCAGCTCTACTGACCTGGTTCTCTTGCTCTACAAGGGCTTTGCTGACCTGATTCTCTGGCACTACAGCAGTTCTGCTAACCTGGTTCTCTGGCTCTACAACGGCTCTGCTGACATGTTTTTCTGGCTGTAAAGCAGCTTTGCTGGCCTGGTTCAGTGGCTCTAAAGGCGCTCCGCTGACCTGGTTCTCTGGCTCTATAGCGGTTTTGCTGGCCTGGTTCTCTGACTCTACAGCAGCTCTCCTGACCTGGTTCTCTGGCTCTAGAGCGGCTCTGCTGACCTGGTTCTCTGGCTCTAAAGCAGCTCTGCTGACCTGCATCTCTGGCTCTAGATCGACTCTGCTGACCAGGTTCTCTGGCTCTACAGCAGCTCTGCTGACCTGGTTCTCTGGCTCTACAGCAGCTCTGTTGAACTGGTTCTCTAGTTCTAAAGCAGCTCTGCTGACCTGGTTCTCTGGCTCTGGAGCAGCTCTGCTGACCTGGTTCTCAGGCTGTGCAACGGCTCTACTGACCTGCATCTCTGGCTCTTGATCGGCTCTGCCGACCTTGTTCTCTGACTGTACAGCAGCTCTGCTGACCTGGTTCTCTGGCTCTATAGCGGTTCTGCTGACCTGGTTCTCAGGCTCTAGAACATCTCTGCTGACCTGGTTCTCTGGCTCTTAAGCAGCTCCGCTGACCTGGTTCTCTGGCTGTACAGCGGCTCTCCTGACCTGGTTCTCTGGCTCTACAGTGACTCTGCTGATCTGGTTCTCTGGCTCTACAGCGACTCTGCTTACCTGGTTCTCTGGCTCTACAATGAATCTGCTGACCTGGAAATCTAGGTCAAAAGCAACTCTGCTGACCTGGTTCTCTGGCTCTACAGCAGCTCTGCTGACCTGGTTCTACGGCTCTAACGCAGCTCTGCTGACCTAGTTTCACTGGCTCTACATCAACTTTGCTCACCTGGTTTTCTGGCTCTAGAGCAGCTCTGCTGACCTGGTTCTTAGGCTCTAGAGCAGCTCTGCTGCCTGGTTCTCTGGCTTTAAAGCAGCTCTGCTAACCTGGTTCTCTGGCTCTAGAGCAGCTTTGATGACCTGGTTCTCAGGCTATACAACGGCTCTGCTGGCCTGGTTCTTTGGCTGTAGAGCAGCTCTTCTGACCTTGTTCTCTGGCTGTACAGCAGCTCTGCTGACCTGGTTCTCTGGCTCTATAGCGGTTCTGCTGACCTGGTTCTCAGGCTCTAGAGCAGCTCTGCTGACCTGGTTCTCTGGCTCTAAAGCAGCTCTGCTGACCTGGTTCTCTGGCTGTACAGTGGCTCTGCTGACCTGGTTCTCTGGCTCTAGAGCAGCTCTTCTGACCTGGTTATCTGGCTCTACAGGGGATTTGCGGACCTGGTTCTCTGGCTCTATAGCAGTTCTGATGTCCTGGTTCTCTGGCTCTACAACGGATCTGCTGAACTGGTTCTCTGGCTCTAAAGCAGTTCTGCTGTCCTGGTTCTCTGGCTGTAGAGCGGATCTGCTGACCTGGTTCTATGGCTCTACATTAGCTCTACTGACCTAGTTCTCTGGCTCTAGAGCAGCTCTACTGACCTGGTTCTCTTGCTCCACAAGGGCTTTGCTGACCTGTTGCTCTGGCTCTACAACGGCTCTGCTGGCCTGGTTCTGTGGCTCTAATGGAGCTCTGCTGACCTGGTTGTCTGACTCTACAGCAGCTCTGCTGACCTGGTTCTCTGGCTCTACAGCGAATCTGCTGACCTGGAAATCTAGCTCAAATGCAGCTCTGCTGACCTGGTACTGTCGCTCTACAGCAGATCTGCTGACCTGTTGCTCTGGCTCTACAGCAGCTCTGCTGACCTGGTTCTCTGGCTCCACAGCAGCTCTGCTGACCTGGTTCTCTGGCTCTAACGCAGCTCTGCTTACCTGGTTTCCCTGGCTCTACAGCAACTTTGCTGACCTGGTTTTCTAGCTCTAGAGCAACTCTGCTGACCTGGTTCTTAGGCTCTAGAGCAGCTCTGCTGACCTGGTTCTCTGGCTTTAAAGCATGCTCTGCTAAACTGGTTCTCTGGCTCTAGAGCAGCTTTGATGACCTGGTTCTCAGGCTGCACAACGGTTCTGCTGGCCTGGTTCTTTGGCTGCAGAGCAGCTCTTCTGACCTTGTTCTCTGGCTGTACAGCAGCTCTGCTGACCTGGTTCTCTGGCTCTAAAGCGGTTCTGCTGACCTGGTTCTCAGGCTCTAGAGCAGCTCTGCTGACCTGGTTCTCTGGCTCTTAAGCAGCTCCGCTGACCTTGTTCTCAGGCTGTACAGCGGCTCTGCTGACCTGGTTCTCTGGCTCTAAATCAGTTCTGCTGACCTGGTTCTTTGGCTGTAGAGTGGATCTGCTGAACTGGTTCTATGGCTCTACTGCAGCTCTACTGACCTGGTTCTCTGGCTCTACAAGGGCTTTGCGGACCTTGTTCTCTGGCTCTATAGCAGTTCTGATGACCTGGTTCTCTGGCTCTACAACGGATCTGTTGAACTGTTTCTCTGACTGCAAAGAAGCTTTGCTGACCTGGTTCTCTGGCTCTACAACGGCTCTGATGGCCTGGTTCTGTGGCTCTAAAGCAGCTCTACTGACCTGGTTCTCTGGCTCTATAGCAGCTCTGCTGACCTGGTTCTTTGGCTCTACAGCAGCTCTCCTGACCTGATTCTGTGGCTCTAACGCAGCTCTGCTGACCTGGTTTCCCTGGCAGCTACAGCAACTCTTCTGACCTGGTTCTCTTGCTCTAGAGCAGCTCTTCTGACCTGGTTCTTAGGCTCTAGAGCAGCTCTGCTGACCTAGTTCTCTGGTTTTAAAGCAGCTCTGCTGACCAGGTTCTCCGGCTCTAGAGCAGCTTTGCTGGCCTGGTCCTCAGGCTGTACAACGGCTCTGCTGACCTGGTTCTTTGGCTGTAGAACAGCTCTGCTGACCTTTTTCTCTGGCTGTACAGCAGCTCTGCTGACCTGGTTCTCTGACTCTATAGCGGCTCTGCTGACCGGGTTCTCAGGCTCTAGAGCAGCTCTGCTGACCTAGTTCTCTGGCTCAAAAGCAGCTCAGCTGACCTGGTTCTCTGGATGTACAGCGGCTCTGCTGACCTGGTTCTCTGGCTCTAAATCAGCTCTGCTGACCTAGTTCTCTGGCTCTAGAGCAGCTCTACTGACCTGGTTCTCTTGCTCTACAAGGGCTTTGCTGACCTGTTTCTCTGGCACTACAGCAGTTCTGCTAACCTGGTTCTCTGGCTCTACAACGGCTCTGCTGATATGTTTTTCTGGCTGTAAAGCAGCTTTGCTGGCCTGGTTCTGTGGCTCTAAAGGAGCTCCGCTGACCTGGTTCTCTGGCTCTAGAGCAGCTTTGCTGGCCTGGTTCTCTGACTCTACAGCAGCTCTCCTGACCTGTTTCTCTGGCTGTACGGCGGCTCTGCTGACCTGGTTCTCTGGCAATAAAGCAGCTCTGCTGACCTGGTTCTCTGGCTGTAGAGCGGATCTGCTGACCTGGTTCTATGGCTCTACATTAGCTCTGCTGACCTAGTTCTCTGGCTCTATAGCAGTTCTGATGACCTGGTTCTCTGGCTCTACAACGGATCTGTTGAACTGTTTCTCTGACTGTAAAGAAGCTTTGCTGACCTGGTTCTCTCGCTCTACAAAGGCTCTGCTGGCCTGGTTCTGTGGCTCTAAAGCAGCTCTGCTGACCTGGTTCTCTGGCTCTATAGCAGCTCTGCTGACCTGGTTCTTTGGCTCTACAGCAGCTCTCCTGACCTGATTCTGTGGCTCTAACGCAGGTCTGCTGACCTGGTTTCCCTGGCTCTACAGCAACTCTTCTGACCTGGTTCTCTTGCTCTAGAGCAGCTCTGCTGACCTGGTTCTTAGGCTCTAGAGCAGCTCTGATGACCTGGTTCTCTGGTTTTAAAGCAGCTCTGCTGACCTGGTTCTCCGGCTCTAGAGCAGCTTTGCTGACATGGTCCTCAGGCTGTACAACGGCTCTGCTGACCTGGTTCTTTGGCTGTAGAACAGCTCTGCTGACCTTTTTCTCTGGCAATAAAGCAGCTCTGCTGACCTGGTTCTCTGGCTGTAGAGCGGATCTGCTGACCTGGTTCTATGGCTCTACATTAGCTCTGCTGACCTAGTTCTCTGGCTCTAGAGCAGCTCTACTGACCTGGTTCTCTTGCTCCACAAGGGCTTTGCTGACCTGTTGCTCTGGCTCTACAACGGCTCTGCTGGCCTGGTTCTGTGGCTCTAAAGGAGATCTGCTGACCTGGTTGTCTGACTCTACAGCAGCTCTGCTGACCTGGTTCTCTGGCTCTACAGCGAACCTGCTGACCTGGAAATCTAGCTCAAATGCAGCTCTGCTGACCTGGTACTGTCGCTCTACTGCAGATCTGCTGACCTGTTGCTCTGGCTCTACAGCAGCTCTGCTGACCTGGTTCTCTGGCTCTATAGCAACTCTGCTGACCTGGTTCTCTGGCTCCACAGCAGCTCTGCTGACCTGGTTCTCTGGCTCTAACGCAGCTCTGCTTACCTGGTTTCCCTGGCTCTACAGCAACTTTGCTGACCTGGTTTTCTGGCTCTAGAGCAACTCTGCTGACCTGGTTCTTAGGCTCTAGAGCAGCTCTGCTGACCTGGTTCTCTGGCTTTAAAGCATGCTCTGCTAAACTGGTTCTCTGGCTCTAGAGCAGCTTTGATGACCTGGTTCTCAGGCTGCACAACGGTTCTGCTGGCCTGGTTCTTTGGCTGTAGAGCAGCTCTTCTGACCTGGTTCTCTGGCTCTATAGCAGCTCTGCTGACCTGGTTCTTTGGCTCTACAGCAGCTCTCCTGACCTGATTCTGTGGCTCTAAAGCAGCTCTGCTGACCTGGTTCTCTGGCTCTATAGCAGCTCTGCTGACCTGGTTCTTTGGCTCTACAGCAGCTCTCCTGACCTGATTCTGTGGCTCTAACGCAGGTCTGCTGACCTGGTTTCCCTGGCTCTACAGCAACTCTTCTGACCTGGTTCTCTTGCTCTAGAGCAGCTCTGCTGACCTGGTTCTTAGGCTCTAGAGCAGCTCTGATGACCTGGTTCTCTGGTTTTAAAGCAGCTCTGCTGACCTGGTTCTCCGGCTCTAGAGCAGCTTTGCTGACATGGTCCTCAGGCTGTACAACGGCTCTGCTGACCTGGTTCTTTGGCTGTAGAACAGCTCTGCTGACCTTTTTCTCTGGCAATAAAGCAGCTCTGCTGACCTGGTTCTCTGGCTGTAGAGCGGATCTGCTGACCTGGTTCTATGGCTCTACATTAGCTCTGCTGACCTAGTTCTCTGGCTCTAGAGCAGCTCTACTGACCTGGTTCTCTTGCTCCACAAGGGCTTTGCTGACCTGTTGCTCTGGCTCTACAACGGCTCTGCTGGCCTGGTTCTGTGGCTCTAAAGGAGCTCTGCTGACCTGGTTGTCTGACTCTACAGCAGCTCTGCTGACCTGGTTCTCTGGCTCTAGAGCGAATCTGCTGACCTGGAAATCTAGCTCAAATGCAGCTCTGCTGACCTGGTACTGTCGCTCTACAGCAGATCTGCTGACCTGTTGCTCTGGCTCTACAGCAGCTCTGCTGACCTGGTTCTCTGGCTCTATAGCAACTCTGCTGACCTGGTTCTCTAGCTCCACAGCAGCTCTGCTGACCTGGTTCTCTGGCTCTAACGCAGCTCTGCTTACCTGGTTTCCCTGGCTCTACAGCAACTTTGCTGACCTGGTTTTCTGGCTCTAGAGCAACTCTGCTGACCTGGTTCTTATGCTCTAGAGCAGCTCTGCTGACCTGGTTCTCTGGCTTTAAAGCATGCTCTGCTAAACTGGTTCTCTGGCTCTAGAGCAGCTTTGATGACCTGGTTCTCAGGCTGCACAACGGTTCTGCTGGCCTGGTTCTTTGGCTGTAGAGCAGCTCTTCTGACCTTGTTCTCTGGCTGTACAGCAGCTCTGCTGACCTGGTTCTCTGGCTGTAGAGCGGATCTGCTGACCTGGTTCTATGGCTCTACATTAGCTCTGCTGACCTAGTTCTCTGGCTCTATAGCAGTTCTGATGACCTGGTTCTCTGGCTCTACAACGGATCTGTTGAAATGTTTCTCTGACTGTAAAGAAGCTTTGCTGACCTGGTTCTCTCCCTCTACAACGGCTCTGCTGGCCTGGTTCTGTGGCTCTAAAGCAGCTCTGCTGACCTGGTTCTCTGGCTCTATAGCAGCTCTGCTGACCTGGTTCTTTGGCTCTACAGCAGCTCTCCTGACCTGATTCTGTGGCTCTAACGCAGGTCTGCTGACCTGGTTTCCCTGGCTCTACAGCAACTCTTCTGACCTGGTTCTCTTGCTCTAGAGCAGCTCTGCTGACCTGGTTCTTAGGCTCTAGAGCAGCTCTGATGACCTGGTTCTCTGGTTTTAAAGCAGCTCTGCTGACCTGGTTCTCCGGCTCTAGAGCAGCTTTGCCGACATGGTCCTCAGGCTGTACAACGGCTCTGCTGACCTGGTTCTTTGGCTGTAGAACAGCTCTGCTGACCTTTTTCTCTGGCAATAAAGAAGCTCTGCTGACCTGGTTCTCTGGCTGTAGAGCGGATCTGCTGACCTGGTTCTATGGCTCTACATTAGCTCTGCTGACCTAGTTCTCTGGCTCTAGAGCAGCTCTACTGACCTGGTTCTCTTGCTCCACAAGGTCTTTGCTGACCTGTTGCTCTGGCACTACAGCAGTTCTGCTAACCTGGTTCTTTGGATCTACAACGGCTCTGCTGACATGTTTTTCTGGCTGTAAAGCATCTTTGCTGGCCTGGTTCTGTGGCTCTAAAGGAGCTCCGCTGACCTGGTTCTCTGGCTCTAGAGCAGCTTTGCTGGCCTGGTTCTCTGACTCTACAGCAGCTCTCCTGACCTGTTTCTCTGGCTGTACAGCAGCTCTGCTGACCTGGTTCTCTGGCAATAAAGCAGCTCTGCTGACCTGGTTCTCTGGCTGTAGAGCGGATCTGCTGACCTGGTTCTATGGCTCTACATTAGCTCTGCTGACCTAGTTCTCTGGCTCTAGAGCAGCTCTACTGACCTGGTTCTCTGGCTCTACAAGGGCTTTGCTGACCTGGTTCTCTGGCTCTACAGCAGTTCTGCTGACCTGGTTCTCTGGCTCTACAACGGCTCTGCTGGCTTGGTTCTGTGGCTCTAAAGTAGCTCTGGTGACCTGGTTCTCTGGCTCTAGAGCGGATCTGCTGAACTGGTTCTATGGCTCTACTGCAGCACTGCTGACCTAGTTCTCTGGCTCTAGAGGAGCTCTTCTGACCTGGTTCTCTGGCTCTACAAGGGCTTTGCAGACCTGGTTCTCTGGCTCTATAGCAGTTCTGATGACCTGGTTCTCTGGCTCTACAACGGATCTGCTGAACTGTTTCTCTGACTGTAAAGCAGCTTTGCTGACCTGGTTCTCTGGCTCTACAACGGCTCTGCTGGCCTGGTTCTGTGGCTCTAAAGCAGCTCTGCTGACCTGGTTCTCTGGCTCTATAGAACCTCTGCTGATCTGGTTCTCTGGCTCTAACGCAGCTCTGCTGACCTGGTTTCCCTGGCTCTACAGCAGCTCTGCTGACCTGGTTCTCTTGCTCTAGAGCAGCTCTGCTGACCTGGTTCTTAGGCTCTAGAGCAGCTCTGCTGACCTGGTTCTCTGGTTTCAAAGCAGCTCTGCTGACCTGTTTCTCCGGCTCTAGAGCAGATTTGCTGACCTGGTCCTCAGGCTGTACAACGGCTCTGCTGACCTGGTTCTTTGGCTGTAGAAGAGCTCTGCTGACCTTTTTCTCTGGCTGTACAGCAGCTCTGGTGACCTGGTTCTCTGGCTCTATAGCGGCTCTGCTGACCGGGTTCTCAGGCTCTAGAGCAGCTCTGCTGACCTAGTTCTCTGGCTCAAAAGCAGCTCAGCTGACCTGGTTCTCTGGATGTACAGCGGCTCTGCTGACCTGGTTCTCTGGCTCTAAATCAGCTCTGCTGACCTAGTTCTCTGGCTCTAAAGGAGCTCCGCTGACCTGGTTCTCTGGCTCTAGAGCAGCTTTGCTGGCCTGGTTCGCTGACTCTACAGCAGCTCTCCTGACCTGTTTCTCTGGCTGTACAGCGGCTCTGCTGACCTGGTTCTCTGGCTCTAAAGCAGTTCTGCTGACCTGGTTCTCTGGCTGTAGAGCGGATCTGCTGAACTGGTTCTATGGCTCTACTGCAGCTCTGCTGACCTAGTTCTCTGGCTCTAGAGCAGCTCTACTGACCTGGTTCTCTGGCTCTACAAGGGCTTTGCGGACCTTGTTCTCTGGCTCTATAGCAGTTCTGATGACCTGGTTCTCTGGCTCTACAACGGATCTGTTGAACTGTTTCTCTGACTGTAAAGAAGCTTTGCTGACATGGTCCTCAGGCTGTACAACGGCTCTGCTGACCTGGTTCTTTGGCTGTAGAACAGCTCTGCTGACCTTTTTCTCTGGCAATAAAGCTGACCTGGTTCTCTGGCTGTAGAGCGGATCTGCTGACCTGGTTCTATGGCTCTACATTAGCTCTGCTGACCTAGTTCTCTGGCTCTAGAGCAGCTCTACTGACCTGGTTCTCTTGCTCCACAAGGGCTTTGCTGACCTGTTGCTCTGGCACTACAGCAGTTCTGCTAACCTGGTTCTCTGGCTCTACAACGGCTCTGCTGACATGTTTTTCTGGCTGTAAAGCAGCTTTGCTGGCCTGGTTCTGTGGCTCTAAAGGAGCTCCGCTGACCTGGTTCTCTGGCTCTAGAGCAGCTTTGCTGGCCAGGTTCTCTGACTCTACAGCAGCTCTTCTGACCTGTTTCTCTGGCTGTACAGAAGCTCTGCTGACCTGGTTCTCTGGCAATAAAGCAGCTCTGCTGACCTGGTTCTCTGGCTGTAGAGCGGATCTGCTGACCTGGTTCTATGGCTCTACATTAGCACTGCTGACCTAGTTCTCTGGCTCTAGAGCAGCTCTACTGACCTGGTTCTCTGGCTCTACAAGGGCTTTGCTGACCTGGTTCTCTGGCTCTACAGCAGTTCTGCTGACCTGGTTCTCTGGCTCTACAACGGCTCTGCTGGCCTGGTTCTGTGGCTCTAAAGGAGCTCTGGTGACCTGGTTCTCTGGCTCTAGAGCGGATCTGCTGAACTGGTTCTATGGCTCTACTGCAGCACTGCTGACCTAGTTCTCTGGCTCTAGAGGAGCTCTTCTGACCTGGTTCTCTGGCTCTACAAGGGCTTTGCGGACCTGGTTCTCTGGCTCTATAGCAGTTCTGATGACCTGGTTCTCTGGCTCTACAACGGATCTGCTGAACTGTTTCTCTGACTGTAAAGCAGCTTTGCTGACCTGGTTCTCTGGCTCTACAATGGCTCTGCTGGCCTGGTTCTGTGGCTCTAAAGCAGCTCTGCTGACCTGGTTCTCTTGCTCTATAGAAGCTCTGCTGACCTGGTTCTCTGGCTCTAACGCAGCTCTGCTGACCTGGTTTCCCTGGCTCTACAGCAGCTCTGCTGACCTGGTTCTCTTGCTCTAGAGCAGCTCTGCTGACCTGGTTCTTAGGCTCTAGAGCAGCTCTGCTGACCTGGTTCTCTGGTTTTAAAGCTGCTCTGCTGACCTGTTTCTCCGGCTCTAGAGCAGATTTGCTGACCTGGTCCTCAGGCTGTACAACGGCTCTGCTGACCTGGTTCTTTGGCTGTAGAACAGCTCTGCTGACCTTTTTCTCTGGCTGTACAGCAGCTCTGCTGACCTGGTTCTCTGGCTCTATAGCGGCTCTGCTGACCGGGTTCTCAGGCTCTAGAGCAGCTCTGCTGACCTAGTTCTCTGGCTCAAAAGCAGCTCAGCTGACCTGGTTCTCTGAATGTACAGCGGCTCTGCTGACCTGGTTCTCTGGCTCTAAATCAGCTCTGCTGACCTAGTTCTCTGGCTCTAAAGGAGCTCCGCTGACCTGCTTCTCTGGCTCTAGAGCAGCTTTGCTGGCCTGCTTCTCTGACTCTACAGCAGCTCTCCTGACCTGTTTCTCTGGCTGTACAGCAGCTCTGCTGACCTGGTTCTCTGGCAATAAAGCTGCTCTGCTGACCTGGTTCTCTGGCTTTAGAGCGGATCTGCTGACCTGGTTCTATGGCTCTACATTAGCTCTGCTTACCTAGTTCTCTGGCTCTAGAGCAGCTCTACTGACCTGGTTCTATGGCTCTACAAGGGCTTTGCTGACCTGGCTCTCTGGCTCTACAAGGGCTTTGCTGACCTAAATCTCTGGCACAACAGCAGTTCTGCTAACCTGGTTCTCTGGCTCTACAATGGCTCTGCTGACATGTTTTTCTGGCTGTAAAGCAGCTTTGCTGGCCTGGTTCTGTGGCTCTAAAGGAGCTCCGCTGACCTGGTTCTCTGGCTCTAGAGCAGCTTTGCTGGCCTGGTTCTCTGACTCTACAGCAGCTCTCCTGACCTGTTTCTCTGGCTGTACAGCAGCTCTGCTGACCTGGTTCTCTGGCAATAAAGCAGCACTGCTGACCTGGTTCTCTGGCTTTAGAGCGGATCTGCTGACCTGGTTCTATGGCTCTACATTAGCTCTGCTGACCTAGTTCTCTGGCTCTAGAGCAGCTCTACTGACCTGGTTCTCTGGCTCTACAAGGGCTTTGCTGACCTGGTTCTCTGGCTCTACAGCAGTTCTGCTGACCTGGTTCTCTGGCTCTACAACGGCTCTGCTGGCCTGGTTCTGTGGCTCTAAAGGAGCTCTGGTGACCTGGTTCTCTGGCTCTAGAGCGGATCTGCTGAACTGGTTCTATGGCTCTACTGCAGCACTGCTGACCTAGTTCTCTGGCTCTAGAGGAGCTCTTCTGACCTGGTTCTCTGGCTCTACAAGGGCTTTGCGGACCTGGTTCTCTGGCTCTATAGCAGTTCTGATGACCTGGTTCTCTGGCTCTACAACGGATCTGCTGAACTGTTTCTCTGACTGTAAAGCAGCTTTGCTGACCTGGTTCTCTGGCTCTACAACGGCTCTGCTGGCCTGGTTGTGTGGCTCTAAAGCAGCTCTGCTGACCTGGTTCTCTTGCTCTATAGAAGCTCTGCTGACCTGGTTCTCTGGCTCTAACGCAGCTCTGCTGACCTGGTTTCCCTGGCTCTACAGCAGCTCTGCTGACCTGGTTCTCTTGCTCTAGAGCAGCTCTGCTGACCTGGTTCTTAGGCTCTTGAGCAGCTCAGCTGACATGGTTCTCTGGTTTTAAAGCAGCTCTGCTGACCTGTTTCTCCGGCTCTAGAGCAGATTTGCTGACCTGGTCCTCAGGCTGTACAACGGCTCTGCTGACCTGGTTCTTTGGCTGTAGAACAGCTCTGCTGACCTTTTTCTCTGGCTGTACAGCAGCTCTGCTGACCTGGTTCTCTGGCTCTATAGCGGCTCTGCTGACCGGGTTCTCAGGCTCTAGAGCAGCTCTGCTGACCTAGTTCTCTGGCTCAAAAGCAGCTCAGCTGACCTGGTTCTCTGGATGTACAGCGGCTCTGCTGGCCTGGTTCTGTGGCTCTAAAGGAGCTCTGGTGACCTGGTTCTCTGGCTCTAGAGCGGATCTGCTGAACTGGTTCTATGGCTCTACTGCAGCTCTGCTGACCTAGTTCTCTGGCTCTAGAGGAGCTCTTCTGACCTGGTTCTCTGGCTCTACAAGGGCTTTGCGGACCTGGTTCTCTGGCTCTATAGCAGTTCTGATGACCTGGTTCTCTGGCTCTACAACGGATCTGCTGAACTGTTTCTCTGACTGTAAAGCAGCTTTGCTGACCTGGTTCTCTGGCTCTACAACGGCTCTGCTGGCCTGGTTCTCTGGCTCTAAAGCAGCTCTGCTGACCTGGTTCTCTGGCTCTATAGAAGCTCTGCTGACCTGGTACTCTGGCTCTAGAGCAGTTCTGCTGACCTGGTTCTCTGGCTATAGAGCAGCTCTGCTGACCTTGTTCTCTAGCTGTACAGCAGCTCTGCTGACCTGGTTCTCTAGCTCTATAGCGGCTCTACTGACCTGGTTCTCTGGCTCTACAGCGGCTCTGCTGACCTGGTTCTCTGGGTCTACATGGCTCTGCTGACCTGGTTTTCTGTCTCTACAGCGACTCTGCTGGCCTGATTCTCTGTCTCTTCAGCGATTCTGCTGACCTAGTTCTCTGGCTCTAAAGCAGCTCTGTTGACCTGGTTCTCTGGCTTTACAGAAGATCTGCTGACCTGGTTCTCTTGCTCTATAGTGGCTCTGCTTACCTAGTTCTCAGGCTCTAAAGCAGCTCTACTGACCTGGTTCTCTGGCTCTAAAGCAGCTCCGCTGACCTGTTTCTCTGGCTGTCCAGCGGCTCTGCTGACCTGGTTCTCTGGCTCTAGAGCAGCTTTGCTGGCCTGGTTCTCTGACTCTACAGTAGCTCTCCTGACCTGTTTCTCTGGCTGTACAGCAGCTCTGCTGACCTGGTTCTCTGGCAATAAAGCAGCTCTGCTGACCTGGTTCTCTGGCTGTAGAGCGGATCTGCTGACCTGGTTCTATGGCTCTACATTAGCTCTGCTGACCTAGTTCTCTGGCTCTAGAGCAGCTCTACTGACCTGGTTCTCTGGCTCTACAAGGGCTTTGCTGACCTGGTTCTCTGGCTCTACAGCAGTTCTGCTGACCTGGTTCTCTGGCTCTACAACGGCTCTGCTGGCTTGGTTCTGTGGCTCTAAAGTAGCTCTGGTGACCTGGTTCTCTGGCTCTAGAGCGGATCTGCTGAACTGGTTCTATGGCTCTACTGCAGCACTGCTGACCTAGTTCTCTGGCTCTAGAGGAGCTCTTCTGACCTGGTTCTCTGGCTCTACAAGGGCTTTGCAGACCTGGTTCTCTGGCTCTATAGCAGTTCTGATGACCTGGTTCTCTGGCTCTACAACGGATCTGCTGAACTGTTTCTCTGACTGTAAAGCAGCTTTGCTGACCTGGTTCTCTGGCTCTACAACGGCTCTGCTGGCCTGGTTCTGTGGCTCTAAAGCAGCTCTGCTGACCTGGTTCTCTGGCTCTATAGAACCTCTGCTGATCTGGTTCTCTGGCTCTAACGCAGCTCTGCTGACCTGGTTTCCCTGGCTCTACAGCAGCTCTGCTGACCTGGTTCTCTTGCTCTAGAGCAGCTCTGCTGACCTGGTTCTTAGGCTCTAGAGCAGCTTTGCTGACCTGGTTCTCTGGTTTCAAAGCAGCTCTGCTGACCTGTTTCTCCGGCTCTAGAGCAGATTTGCTGACCTGGTCCTCAGGCTGTACAACGGCTCTGCTGACCTGGTTCTTTGGCTGTAGAAGAGCTCTGCTGACCTTTTTCTCTGGCTGTACAGCAGCTCTGGTGACCTGGTTCTCTGGCTCTATAGCGGCTCTGCTGACCGGGTTCTCAGGCTCTAGAGCAGCTCTGCTGACCTAGTTTTCTGGCTCAAAAGCAGCTCAGCTGACCTGGTTCTCTGGATGTACAGCGGCTCTGCTGACCTGGTTCTCTGGCTCTAAATCAGCTCTGCTGACCTAGTTCTCTGGCTCTAAAGGAGCTCCGCTGACCTGGTTCTCTGGCTCTAGAGCAGCTTTGCTGGCCTGGTTCTCTGACTCTACAGCAGCTCTCCTGACCTGTTTCTCTGGCTGTACAGCGGCTCTGCTGACCTGGTTCTCTGGCTCTCAAGCAGTTCTGCTGACCTGGTTCTCTGGCTGTAGAGCGGATCTGCTGAACTGGTTCTATGGCTCTACTGCAGCTCTGCTGACCTAGTTCTCTGGCTCTAGAGCAGCTCTACTGACCTGGTTCTCTGGCTCTACAAGGGCTTTGCGGACCTTGTTCTCTGGCTCTATAGCAGTTCTGATGACCTGGTTCTCTGGCTCTACAACGGATCTGTTGAACTGTTTCTCTGACTGTAAAGAAGCTTTGCTGACATGGTCCTCAGGCTGTACAACGGCTCTGCTGACCAGGTTCTTTGGCTGTAGAACAGCTCTGCTGACCTTTTTCTCTGGCAATAAAGCAGCTCTGCTGACCTGGTTCTCTGGCTGTAGAGTGGATCTGCTGACCTGGTTCTATGGCTCTACATTAGCTCTGCTGACCTAGTTCTCTGGCTCTAGAGCAGCTCTACTGACCTGGTTCTCTGGCTCTACAAGGGCTTTGCTGACCTGGTTCTCTGGCTCTACAGCAGTTCTGCTGACCTGGTTCTCTGGCTCTAAATCAGCTCTGCTGACCTAGTTCTCTGGCTCTAAAGGAGCTCCGCTGACCTGCTTCTCTGGCTCTAGAGCAGCTTTGCTGGCCTGCTTCTCTGACTCTACAGCAGCTCTCCTGACCTGTTTCTCTGGCTGTACAGCAGCTCTGCTGACCTGGTTCTCTGGCAATAAAGCTGCTCTGCTGACCTGGTTCTCTGGCTTTAGAGCGGATCTGCTGACCTGGTTCTATGGCTCTACATTAGCTCTGCTTACCTAGTTCTCTGGCTCTAGAGCAGCTCTACTGACCTGGTTCTATGGCTCTACAAGGGCTTTGCTGACCTGGCTCTCTGGCTCTACAAGGGCTTTGCTGACCTAAATCTCTGGCACAACAGCAGTTCTGCTAACCTGGTTCTCTGGCTCTACAATGGCTCTGCTGACATGTTTTTCTGGCTGTAAAGCAGCTTTGCTGGCCTGGTTCTGTGGCTCTAAAGGAGCTCCGCTGACCTGGTTCTCTGGCTCTAGAGCAGCTTTGCTGGCCTGGTTCTCTGACTCTACAGCAGCTCTCCTGACCTGTTTCTCTGGCTGTACAGCAGCTCTGCTGACCTGGTTCTCTGGCAATAAAGCAGCTCTGCTGACCTGGTTCTCTGGCTTTAGAGCGGATCTGCTGACCTGGTTCTATGGCTCTACATTAGCTCTGCTGACCTAGTTCTCTGGCTCTAGAGCAGCTCTACTGACCTGGTTCTCTGGCTCTACAAGGGCTTTGCTGACCTGGTTCTCTGGCTCTACAGCAGTTCTGCTGACCTGGTTCTCTGGCTCTACAACGGCTCTGCTGGCCTGGTTCTGTGGCTCTAAAGGAGCTCTGGTGACCTGGTTCTCTGGCTCTAGAGCGGATCTGCTGAACTGGTTCTATGGCTCTACTGCAGCACTGCTGACCTAGTTCTCTGGCTCTAGAGGAGCTCTTCTGACCTGGTTCTCTGGCTCTACAAGGGCTTTGCGGACCTGGTTCTCTGGCTCTATAGCAGTTCTGATGACCTGGTTCTCTGGCTCTACAACGGATCTGCTGAACTGTTTCTCTGACTGTAAAGCAGCTTTGCTGACCTGGTTCTCTGGCTCTACAACGGCTCTGCTGGCCTGGTTGTGTGGCTCTAAAGCAGCTCTGCTGACCTGGTTCTCTTGCTCTATAGAAGCTCTGCTGACCTGGTTCTCTGGCTCTAACGCAGCTCTGCTGACCTGGTTTCCCTGGCTCTACAGCAGCTCTGCTGACCTGGTTCTCTTGCTCTAGAGCAGCTCTGCTGACCTGGTTCTTAGGCTCTTGAGCAGCTCTGCTGACCTGGTTCTCTGGTTTTAAAGCAGCTCTGCTGACCTGTTTCTCCGGCTCTAGAGCAGATTTGCTGACCTGGTCCTCAGGCTGTACAACGGCTCTGCTGACCTGGTTCTTTGGCTGTAGAACAGCTCTGCTGACCTTTTTCTCTGGCTGTACAGCAGCTCTGCTGACCTGGTTCTCTGGCTCTATAGCGGCTCTGCTGACCGGGTTCTCAGGCTCTAGAGCAGCTCTGCTGACCTAGTTCTCTGGCTCAAAAGCAGCTCAGCTGACCTGGTTCTCTGGATGTACAGCGGCTCTGCTGGCCTGGTTCTGTGGCTCTAAAGGAGCTCTGGTGACCTGGTTCTCTGGCTCTAGAGCGGATCTGCTGAACTGGTTCTATGGCTCTACTGCAGCTCTGCTGACCTAGTTCTCTGGCTCTAGAGGAGCTCTTCTGACCTGGTTCTCTGGCTCTACAAGGGCTTTGCGGACCTGGTTCTCTGGCTCTATAGCAGTTCTGATGACCTGGTTCTCTGGCTCTACAACGGATCTGCTGAACTGTTTCTCTGACTGTAAAGCAGCTTTGCTGACCTGGTTCTCTGGCTCTACAACGGCTCTGCTGGCCTGGTTCTCTGGCTCTAAAGCAGCTCTGCTGACCTGGTTCTCTGGCTCTATAGAAGCTCTGCTGACCTGGTACTCTGGCTCTAGAGCAGTTCTGCTGACCTGGTTCTCTGGCTATAGAGCAGCTCTGCTGACCTTGTTCTCTAGCTGTACAGCAGCTCTGCTGACCTGGTTCTCTAGTTCTATAGCGGCTCTACTGACCTGGTTCTCTGGCTCTACAGCGGCTCTGCTGACCTGGTTCTCTGGGTCTACATGGCTCTGCTGACCTGGTTTTCTGTCTCTACAGCGACTCTGCTGGCCTGATTCTCTGTCTCTTCAGCGATTCTGCTGACCTAGTTCTCTGGCTCTAAAGCAGCTCTGTTGACCTGGTTCTCTGGCTTTACAGAAGATCTGCTGACCTGGTTCTCTTGCTCTATAGTGGCTCTGCTTACCTAGTTCTCAGGCTCTAAAGCAGCTCTACTGACCTGGTTCTCTGGCTCTAAAGCAGCTCCGCTGACCTGTTTCTCTGGCTGTCCAGCGGCTCTGCTGACCTGGTTCTCTGGCTCTAGAGCAGCTTTGCTGGCCTGGTTCTCTGACTCTACAGTAGCTCTCCTGACCTGTTTCTCTGGCTGTACAGCAGCTCTGCTGACCTGGTTCTCTGGCAATAAAGCAGCTCTGCTGACCTGGTTCTCTGGCTGTAGAGCGGATCTGCTGACCTGGTTCTATGGCTCTACATTAGCTCTGCTGACCTAGTTCTCTGGCTCTAGAGCAGCTCTACTGACCTGGTTCTCTGGCTCTACAAGGGCTTTGCTGACCTGGTTCTCTGGCTCTACAGCAGTTCTGCTGACCTGGTTCTCTGGCTCTACAACGGCTCTGCTGGCTTGGTTCTGTGGCTCTAAAGTAGCTCTGGTGACCTGGTTCTCTGGCTCTAGAGCGGATCTGCTGAACTGGTTCTATGGCTCTACTGCAGCACTGCTGACCTAGTTCTCTGGCTCTAGAGGAGCTCTTCTGACCTGGTTCTCTGGCTCTACAAGGGCTTTGCAGACCTGGTTCTCTGGCTCTATAGCAGTTCTGATGACCTGGTTCTCTGGCTCTACAACGGATCTGCTGAACTGTTTCTCTGACTGTAAAGCAGCTTTGCTGACCTGGTTCTCTGGCTCTACAATGGCTCTGCTGGCCTGGTTCTGTGGCTCTAAAGCAGCTCTGCTGACCTGGTTCTCTGGCTCTATAGAACCTCTGCTGATCTGGTTCTCTGGCTCTAACGCAGCTCTGCTGACCTGGTTTCCCTGGCTCTACAGCAGCTCTGCTGACCTGGTTCTCTTGCTCTAGAGCAGCTCTGCTGACCTGGTTCTTAGGCTCTAGAGCAGCTTTGCTGACCTGGTTCTCTGGTTTCAAAGCAGCTCTGCTGACCTGTTTCTCCGGCTCTAGAGCAGATTTGCTGACCTGGTCCTCAGGCTGTACAACGGCTCTGCTGACCTGGTTCTTTGGCTGTAGAAGAGCTCTGCTGACCTTTTTCTCTGGCTGTACAGCAGCTCTGGTGACCTGGTTCTCTGGCTCTATAGCGGCTCTGCTGACCGGGTTCTCAGGCTCTAGAGCAGCTCTGCTGACCTAGTTTTCTGGCTCAAAAGCAGCTCAGCTGACCTGGTTCTCTGGATGTACAGCGGCTCTGCTGACCTGGTTCTCTGGCTCTAAATCAGCTCTGCTGACCTAGTTCTCTGGCTCTAAAGGAGCTCCGCTGACCTGGTTCTCTGGCTCTAGAGCAGCTTTGCTGGCCTGGTTCTCTGACTCTACAGCAGCTCTCCTGACCTGTTTCTCTGGCTGTACAGCGGCTCTGCTGACCTGGTTCTCTGGCTCTCAAGCAGTTCTGCTGACCTGGTTCTCTGGCTGTAGAGCGGATCTGCTGAACTGGTTCTATGGCTCTACTGCAGCTCTGCTGACCTAGTTCTCTGGCTCTAGAGCAGCTCTACTGACCTGGTTCTCTGGCTCTACAAGGGCTTTGCGGACCTTGTTCTCTGGCTCTATAGCAGTTCTGATGACCTGGTTCTCTGGCTCTACAACGGATCTGTTGAACTGTTTCTCTGACTGTAAAGAAGCTTTGCTGACATGGTCCTCAGGCTGTACAACGGCTCTGCTGACCAGGTTCTTTGGCTGTAGAACAGCTCTGCTGACCTTTTTCTCTGGCAATAAAGCAGCTCTGCTGACCTGGTTCTCTGGCTGTAGAGTGGATCTGCTGACCTGGTTCTATGGCTCTACATTAGCTCTGCTGACCTAGTTCTCTGGCTCTAGAGCAGCTCTACTGACCTGGTTCTCTGGCTCTACAAGGGCTTTGCTGACCTGGTTCTCTGGCTCTACAGCAGTTCTGCTGACCTGGTTCTCTGGCTCTACAACGGCTCTGCTGGCCTGGTTCTGTGGCTCTAAAGGAGCTCTGGTGACCTGGTTCTCTGGCTCTAGAGCGGATCTGCTGAACTGGTTCTATGGCTCTACTGCAGCACTGCTGACCTAGTTCTCTGGCTCTAGAGGAGCTCTTCTGACCTGGTTCTCTGGCTCTACAAGGGCTTTGCGGACCTGGTTCTCTGGCTCTATAGCAGTTCTGATGACCTGGTTCTCTGGCTCTACAACGGATCTGCTGAACTGTTTCTCTGACTGTAAACCAGCTTTGCTGACCTGGTTCTCTGGCTCTACAATGGCTCTGCTGGCCTGGTTCTGTGGCTCTAAAGCAGCTCTGCTGACCTGGTTCTCTTGCTCTATAGAAGCTCTGCTGACCTGGTTCTCTGGCTCTAACGCAGCTCTGCTGACCTGGTTTCCCTGGCTCTACAGCAGCTCTGCTGACCTGGTTCTCTTGCTCTAGAGCAGCTCTGCTGACCTGGTTCTTAGGCTCTAGAGCAGCTCTGCTGACCTGGTTCTCTGGTTTTAAAGCTGCTCTGCTGACCTGTTTCTCCGGCTCTAGAGCAGATTTGCTGACCTGGTCCTCAGGCTGTACAACGGCTCTGCTGACCTGGTTCTTTGGCTGTAGAACAGCTCTGCTGATTTTTTTCTCTGGCTGTACAGCAGCTCTGCTGACCTGGTTCTCTGGCTCTATAGCGGCTCTGCTGACCGGGTTCTCAGGCTCTAGAGCAGCTCTGCTGACCTAGTTCTCTGGCTCAAAAGCAGCTCAGCTGACCTGGTTCTCTGGATGTACAGCGGCTCTGCTGACCTGGTTCTCTGGCTCTAAATCAGCTCTGCTGACCTAGTTCTCTGGCTCTAAAGGAGCTCCGCTGACCTGCTTCTCTGGCTCTAGAGCAGCTTTGCTGGCCTGCTTCTCTGACTCTACAGCAGCTCTCCTGACCTGTTTCTCTGGCTGTACAGCAGCTCTGCTGACCTGGTTCTCTGGCAATAAAGCTGCTCTGCTGACCTGGTTCTCTGGCTTTAGAGCGGATCTGCTGACCTGGTTCTATGGCTCTACATTAGCTCTGCTTACCTAGTTCTCTGGCTCTAGAGCAGCTCTACTGACCTGGTTCTATGGCTCTACAAGGGCTTTGCTGACCTGGCTCTCTGGCTCTACAAGGGCTTTGCTGACCTAAATCTCTGGCACAACAGCAGTTCTGCTAACCTGGTTCTCTGGCTCTACAATGGCTCTGCTGACATGTTTTTCTGGCTGTAAAGCAGCTTTGCTGGCCTGGTTCTGTGGCTCTAAAGGAGCTCCGCTGACCTGGTTCTCTGGCTCTAGAGCAGCTTTGCTGGCCTGGTTCTCTGACTCTACAGCAGCTCTCCTGACCTGTTTCTCTGGCTGTACAGCAGCTCTGCTGACCTGGTTCTCTGGCAATAAAGCAGCTCTGCTGACCTGGTTCTCTGGCTTTAGAGCGGATCTGCTGACCTGGTTCTATGGCTCTACATTAGCTCTGCTGACCTAGTTCTCTGGCTCTAGAGCAGCTCTACTGACCTGGTTCTCTGGCTCTACAAGGGCTTTGCTGACCTGGTTCTCTGGCTCTACAGCAGTTCTGCTGACCTGGTTCTCTGGCTCTACAACGGCTCTGCTGGCCTGGTTCTGTGGCTCTAAAGGAGCTCTGGTGACCTGGTTCTCTGGCTCTAGAGCGGATCTGCTGAACTGGTTCTATGGCTCTACTGCAGCACTGCTGACCTAGTTCTCTGGCTCTAGAGGAGCTCTTCTGACCTGGTTCTCTGGCTCTACAAGGGCTTTGCGGACCTGGTTCTCTGGCTCTATAGCAGTTCTGATGACCTGGTTCTCTGGCTCTACAACGGATCTGCTGAACTGTTTCTCTGACTGTAAAGCAGCTTTGCTGACCTGGTTCTCTGGCTCTACAACGGCTCTGCTGGCCTGGTTGTGTGGCTCTAAAGCAGCTCTGCTGACCTGGTTCTCTTGCTCTATAGAAGCTCTGCTGACCTGGTTCTCTGGCTCTAACGCAGCTCTGCTGACCTGGTTTCCCTGGCTCTACAGCAGCTCTGCTGACCTGGTTCTCTTGCTCTAGAGCAGCTCTGCTGACCTGGTTCTTAGGCTCTTGAGCAGCTCTGCTGACCTGGTTCTCTGGTTTTAAAGCAGCTCTGCTGACCTGTTTCTCCGGCTCTAGAGCAGATTTGCTGACCTGGTCCTCAGGCTGTACAACGGCTCTGCTGACCTGGTTCTTTGGCTGTAGAACAGCTCTGCTGACCTTTTTCTCTGGCTGTACAGCAGCTCTGCTGACCTGGTTCTCTGGCTCTATAGCGGCTCTGCTGACCGGGTTCTCAGGCTCTAGAGCAGCTCTGCTGACCTAGTTCTCTGGCTCAAAAGCAGCTCAGCTGACCTGGTTCTCTGGATGTACAGCGGCTCTGCTGGCCTGGTTCTGTGGCTCTAAAGGAGCTCTGGTGACCTGGTTCTCTGGCTCTAGAGCGGATCTGCTGAACTGGTTCTATGGCTCTACTGCAGCTCTGCTGACCTAGTTCTCTGGCTCTAGAGGAGCTCTTCTGACCTGGTTCTCTGGCTCTACAAGGGCTTTGCGGACCTGGTTCTCTGGCTCTATAGCAGTTCTGATGACCTGGTTCTCTGGCTCTACAACGGATCTGCTGAACTGTTTCTCTGACTGTAAAGCAGCTTTGCTGACCTGGTTCTCTGGCTCTACAACGGCTCTGCTGGCCTGGTTCTCTGGCTCTAAAGCAGCTCTGCTGACCTGGTTCTCTGGCTCTATAGAAGCTCTGCTGACCTGGTACTCTGGCTCTAGAGCAGTTCTGCTGACCTGGTTCTCTGGCTATAGAGCAGCTCTGCTGACCTTGTTCTCTAGCTGTACAGCAGCTCTGCTGACCTGGTTCTCTAGCTCTATAGCGGCTCTACTGACCTGGTTCTCTGGCTCTACAGCGGCTCTGCTGACCTGGTTCTCTGGGTCTACATGGCTCTGCTGACCTGGTTTTCTGTCTCTACAGCGACTCTGCTGGCCTGATTCTCTGTCTCTTCAGCGATTCTGCTGACCTAGTTCTCTGGCTCTAAAGCAGCTCTGTTGACCTGGTTCTCTGGCTTTACAGAAGATCTGCTGACCTGGTTCTCTTGCTCTATAGTGGCTCTGCTTACCTAGTTCTCAGGCTCTAAAGCAGCTCTACTGACCTGGTTCTCTGGCTCTAAAGCAGCTCCGCTGACCTGTTTCTCTGGCTGTCCAGCGGCTCTGCTGACCTGGTTCTCTGGCTCTAGAGCAGCTTTGCTGGCCTGGTTCTCTGACTCTACAGTAGCTCTCCTGACCTGTTTCTCTGGCTGTACAGCAGCTCTGCTGACCTGGTTCTCTGGCAATAAAGCAGCTCTGCTGACCTGGTTCTCTGGCTGTAGAGCGGATCTGCTGACCTGGTTCTATGGCTCTACATTAGCTCTGCTGACCTAGTTCTCTGGCTCTAGAGCAGCTCTACTGACCTGGTTCTCTGGCTCTACAAGGGCTTTGCTGACCTGGTTCTCTGGCTCTACAGCAGTTCTGCTGACCTGGTTCTCTGGCTCTACAACGGCTCTGCTGGCTTGGTTCTGTGGCTCTAAAGTAGCTCTGGTGACCTGGTTCTCTGGCTCTAGAGCGGATCTGCTGAACTGGTTCTATGGCTCTACTGCAGCACTGCTGACCTAGTTCTCTGGCTCTAGAGGAGCTCTTCTGACCTGGTTCTCTGGCTCTACAAGGGCTTTGCAGACCTGGTTCTCTGGCTCTATAGCAGTTCTGATGACCTGGTTCTCTGGCTCTACAACGGATCTGCTGAACTGTTTCTCTGACTGTAAAGCAGCTTTGCTGACCTGGTTCTCTGGCTCTACAACGGCTCTGCTGGCCTGGTTCTGTGGCTCTAAAGCAGCTCTGCTGACCTGGTTCTCTGGCTCTATAGAACCTCTGCTGATCTGGTTCTCTGGCTCTAACGCAGCTCTGCTGACCTGGTTTCCCTGGCTCTACAGCAGCTCTGCTGACCTGGTTCTCTTGCTCTAGAGCAGCTCTGCTGACCTGGTTCTTAGGCTCTAGAGCAGCTTTGCTGACCTGGTTCTCTGGTTTCAAAGCAGCTCTGCTGACCTGTTTCTCCGGCTCTAGAGCAGATTTGCTGACCTGGTCCTCAGGCTGTACAACGGCTCTGCTGACCTGGTTCTTTGGCTGTAGAAGAGCTCTGCTGACCTTTTTCTCTGGCTGTACAGCAGCTCTGGTGACCTGGTTCTCTGGCTCTATAGCGGCTCTGCTGACCGGGTTCTCAGGCTCTAGAGCAGCTCTGCTGACCTAGTTTTCTGGCTCAAAAGCAGCTCAGCTGACCTGGTTCTCTGGATGTACAGCGGCTCTGCTGACCTGGTTCTCTGGCTCTAAATCAGCTCTGCTGACCTAGTTCTCTGGCTCTAAAGGAGCTCCGCTGACCTGGTTCTCTGGCTCTAGAGCAGCTTTGCTGGCCTGGTTCTCTGACTCTACAGCAGCTCTCCTGACCTGTTTCTCTGGCTGTACAGCGGCTCTGCTGACCTGGTTCTCTGGCTCTCAAGCAGTTCTGCTGACCTGGTTCTCTGGCTGTAGAGCGGATCTGCTGAACTGGTTCTATGGCTCTACTGCAGCTCTGCTGACCTAGTTCTCTGGCTCTAGAGCAGCTCTACTGACCTGGTTCTCTGGCTCTACAAGGGCTTTGCGGACCTTGTTCTCTGGCTCTATAGCAGTTCTGATGACCTGGTTCTCTGGCTCTACAACGGATCTGTTGAACTGTTTCTCTGACTGTAAAGAAGCTTTGCTGACATGGTCCTCAGGCTGTACAACGGCTCTGCTGACCAGGTTCTTTGGCTGTAGAACAGCTCTGCTGACCTTTTTCTCTGGCAATAAAGCAGCTCTGCTGACCTGGTTCTCTGGCTGTAGAGTGGATCTGCTGACCTGGTTCTATGGCTCTACATTAGCTCTGCTGACCTAGTTCTCTGGCTCTAGAGCAGCTCTACTGACCTGGTTCTCTGGCTCTACAAGGGCTTTGCTGACCTGGTTCTCTGGCTCTACAGCAGTTCTGCTGACCTGGTTCTCTGGCTCTAAATCAGCTCTGCTGACCTAGTTCTCTGGCTCTAAAGGAGCTCCGCTGACCTGCTTCTCTGGCTCTAGAGCAGCTTTGCTGGCCTGCTTCTCTGACTCTACAGCAGCTCTCCTGACCTGTTTCTCTGGCTGTACAGCAGCTCTGCTGACCTGGTTCTCTGGCAATAAAGCTGCTCTGCTGACCTGGTTCTCTGGCTTTAGAGCGGATCTGCTGACCTGGTTCTATGGCTCTACATTAGCTCTGCTTACCTAGTTCTCTGGCTCTAGAGCAGCTCTACTGACCTGGTTCTATGGCTCTACAAGGGCTTTGCTGACCTGGCTCTCTGGCTCTACAAGGGCTTTGCTGACCTAAATCTCTGGCACAACAGCAGTTCTGCTAACCTGGTTCTCTGGCTCTACAATGGCTCTGCTGACATGTTTTTCTGGCTGTAAAGCAGCTTTGCTGGCCTGGTTCTGTGGCTCTAAAGGAGCTCCGCTGACCTGGTTCTCTGGCTCTAGAGCAGCTTTGCTGGCCTGGTTCTCTGACTCTACAGCAGCTCTCCTGACCTGTTTCTCTGGCTGTACAGCAGCTCTGCTGACCTGGTTCTCTGGCAATAAAGCAGCTCTGCTGACCTGGTTCTCTGGCTTTAGAGCGGATCTGCTGACCTGGTTCTATGGCTCTACATTAGCTCTGCTGACCTAGTTCTCTGGCTCTAGAGCAGCTCTACTGACCTGGTTCTCTGGCTCTACAAGGGCTTTGCTGACCTGGTTCTCTGGCTCTACAGCAGTTCTGCTGACCTGGTTCTCTGGCTCTACAACGGCTCTGCTGGCCTGGTTCTGTGGCTCTAAAGGAGCTCTGGTGACCTGGTTCTCTGGCTCTAGAGCGGATCTGCTGAACTGGTTCTATGGCTCTACTGCAGCACTGCTGACCTAGTTCTCTGGCTCTAGAGGAGCTCTTCTGACCTGGTTCTCTGGCTCTACAAGGGCTTTGCGGACCTGGTTCTCTGGCTCTATAGCAGTTCTGATGACCTGGTTCTCTGGCTCTACAACGGATCTGCTGAACTGTTTCTCTGACTGTAAAGCAGCTTTGCTGACCTGGTTCTCTGGCTCTACAACGGCTCTGCTGGCCTGGTTGTGTGGCTCTAAAGCAGCTCTGCTGACCTGGTTCTCTTGCTCTATAGAAGCTCTGCTGACCTGGTTCTCTGGCTCTAACGCAGCTCTGCTGACCTGGTTTCCCTGGCTCTACAGCAGCTCTGCTGACCTGGTTCTCTTGCTCTAGAGCAGCTCTGCTGACCTGGTTCTTAGGCTCTTGAGCAGCTCTGCTGACCTGGTTCTCTGGTTTTAAAGCAGCTCTGCTGACCTGTTTCTCCGGCTCTAGAGCAGATTTGCTGACCTGGTCCTCAGGCTGTACAACGGCTCTGCTGACCTGGTTCTTTGGCTGTAGAACAGCTCTGCTGACCTTTTTCTCTGGCTGTACAGCAGCTCTGCTGACCTGGTTCTCTGGCTCTATAGCGGCTCTGCTGACCGGGTTCTCAGGCTCTAGAGCAGCTCTGCTGACCTAGTTCTCTGGCTCAAAAGCAGCTCAGCTGACCTGGTTCTCTGGATGTACAGCGGCTCTGCTGGCCTGGTTCTGTGGCTCTAAAGGAGCTCTGGTGACCTGGTTCTCTGGCTCTAGAGCGGATCTGCTGAACTGGTTCTATGGCTCTACTGCAGCTCTGCTGACCTAGTTCTCTGGCTCTAGAGGAGCTCTTCTGACCTGGTTCTCTGGCTCTACAAGGGCTTTGCGGACCTGGTTCTCTGGCTCTATAGCAGTTCTGATGACCTGGTTCTCTGGCTCTACAACGGATCTGCTGAACTGTTTCTCTGACTGTAAAGCAGCTTTGCTGACCTGGTTCTCTGGCTCTACAACGGCTCTGCTGGCCTGGTTCTCTGGCTCTAAAGCAGCTCTGCTGACCTGGTTCTCTGGCTCTATAGAAGCTCTGCTGACCTGGTACTCTGGCTCTAGAGCAGTTCTGCTGACCTGGTTCTCTGGCTATAGAGCAGCTCTGCTGACCTTGTTCTCTAGCTGTACAGCAGCTCTGCTGACCTGGTTCTCTAGCTCTATAGCGGCTCTACTGACCTGGTTCTCTGGCTCTACAGCGGCTCTGCTGACCTGGTTCTCTGGGTCTACATGGCTCTGCTGACCTGGTTTTCTGTCTCTACAGCGACTCTGCTGGCCTGATTCTCTGTCTCTTCAGCGATTCTGCTGACCTAGTTCTCTGGCTCTAAAGCAGCTCTGTTGACCTGGTTCTCTGGCTTTACAGAAGATCTGCTGACCTGGTTCTCTTGCTCTATAGTGGCTCTGCTTACCTAGTTCTCAGGCTCTAAAGCAGCTCTACTGACCTGGTTCTCTGGCTCTAAAGCAGCTCCGCTGACCTGTTTCTCTGGCTGTCCAGCGGCTCT
This sequence comes from Triturus cristatus, assembly GCF_964204655.1. Taxonomy (NCBI): domain Eukaryota; kingdom Metazoa; phylum Chordata; class Amphibia; order Caudata; family Salamandridae; genus Triturus; species Triturus cristatus. Next base: position 628,718,962 of record NC_140579.1, on the reverse strand, counting down.
GCTGACCTGGTTCTCTGGCTCTAGAGCAGCTTTGCTGGCCTGGTTCTCTGACTCTACAGTAGCTCTCCTGACCTGTTTCTCTGGCTGTACAGCAGCTCTGCTGACCTGGTTCTCTGGCAATAAAGCAGCTCTGCTGACCTGGTTCTCTGGCTGTAGAGCGGATCTGCTGACCTGGTTCTATGGCTCTACATTAGCTCTGCTGACCTAGTTCTCTGGCTCTAGAGCAGCTCTACTGACCTGGTTCTCTGGCTCTACAAGGGCTTTGCTGACCTGGTTCTCTGGCTCTACAGCAGTTCTGCTGACCTGGTTCTCTGGCTCTACAACGGCTCTGCTGGCTTGGTTCTGTGGCTCTAAAGTAGCTCTGGTGACCTGGTTCTCTGGCTCTAGAGCGGATCTGCTGAACTGGTTCTATGGCTCTACTGCAGCACTGCTGACCTAGTTCTCTGGCTCTAGAGGAGCTCTTCTGACCTGGTTCTCTGGCTCTACAAGGGCTTTGCAGACCTGGTTCTCTGGCTCTATAGCAGTTCTGATGACCTGGTTCTCTGGCTCTACAACGGATCTGCTGAACTGTTTCTCTGACTGTAAAGCAGCTTTGCTGACCTGGTTCTCTGGCTCTACAACGGCTCTGCTGGCCTGGTTCTGTGGCTCTAAAGCAGCTCTGCTGACCTGGTTCTCTGGCTCTATAGAACCTCTGCTGATCTGGTTCTCTGGCTCTAACGCAGCTCTGCTGACCTGGTTTCCCTGGCTCTACAGCAGCTCTGCTGACCTGGTTCTCTTGCTCTAGAGCAGCTCTGCTGACCTGGTTCTTAGGCTCTAGAGCAGCTTTGCTGACCTGGTTCTCTGGTTTCAAAGCAGCTCTGCTGACCTGTTTCTCCGGCTCTAGAGCAGATTTGCTGACCTGGTCCTCAGGCTGTACAACGGCTCTGCTGACCTGGTTCTTTGGCTGTAGAAGAGCTCTGCTGACCTTTTTCTCTGGCTGTACAGCAGCTCTGGTGACCTGGTTCTCTGGCTCTATAGCGGCTCTGCTGACCGGGTTCTCAGGCTCTAGAGCAGCTCTGCTGACCTAGTTTTCTGGCTCAAAAGCAGCTCAGCTGACCTGGTTCTCTGGATGTACAGCGGCTCTGCTGACCTGGTTCTCTGGCTCTAAATCAGCTCTGCTGACCTAGTTCTCTGGCTCTAAAGGAGCTCCGCTGACCTGGTTCTCTGGCTCTAGAGCAGCTTTGCTGGCCTGGTTCTCTGACTCTACAGCAGCTCTCCTGACCTGTTTCTCTGTCTGTACAGCGGCTCTGCTGACCTGGTTCTCTGGCTCTCAAGCAGTTCTGCTGACCTGGTTCTCTGGCTGTAGAGCGGATCTGCTGAACTGGTTCTATGGCTCTACTGCAGCTCTGCTGACCTAGTTCTCTGGCTCTAGAGCAGCTCTACTGACCTGGTTCTCTGGCTCTACAAGGGCTTTGCGGACCTTGTTCTCTGGCTCTATAGCAGTTCTGATGACCTGGTTCTCTGGCTCTACAACGGATCTGTTGAACTGTTTCTCTGACTGTAAAGAAGCTTTGCTGACATGGTCCTCAGGCTGTACAACGGCTCTGCTGACCAGGTTCTTTGGCTGTAGAACAGCTCTGCTGACCTTTTTCTCTGGCAATAAAGCAGCTCTGCTGACCTGGTTCTCTGGCTGTAGAGTGGATCTGCTGACCTGGTTCTATGGCTCTACATTAGCTCTGCTGACCTAGTTCTCTGGCTCTAGAGCAGCTCTACTGACCTGGTTCTCTGGCTCTACAAGGGCTTTGCTGACCTGGTTCTCTGGCTCTACAGCAGTTCTGCTGACCTGGTTCTCTGGCTCTACAACGGCTCTGCTGGCCTGGTTCTGTGGCTCTAAAGGAGCTCTGGTGACCTGGTTCTCTGGCTCTAGAGCGGATCTGCTGAACTGGTTCTATGGCTCTACTGCAGCACTGCTGACCTAGTTCTCTGGCTCTAGAGGAGCTCTTCTGACCTGGTTCTCTGGCTCTACAAGGGCTTTGCGGACCTGGTTCTCTGGCTCTATAGCAGTTCTGATGACCTGGTTCTCTGGCTCTACAACGGATCTGCTGAACTGTTTCTCTGACTGTAAACCAGCTTTGCTGACCTGGTTCTCTGGCTCTACAATGGCTCTGCTGGCCTGGTTCTGTGGCTCTAAAGCAGCTCTGCTGACCTGGTTCTCTTGCTCTATAGAAGCTCTGCTGGCCTGGTTCTCTGGCTCTAACGCAGCTCTGCTGACCTGGTTTCCCTGGCTCTACAGCAGCTCTGCTGACCTGGTTCTCTTGCTCTAGAGCAGCTCTGCTGACCTGGTTCTTAGGCTCTAGAGCAGCTCTGCTGACCTGGTTCTCTGGTTTTAAAGCTGCTCTGCTGACCTGTTTCTCCGGCTCTAGAGCAGATTTGCTGACCTGGTCCTCAGGCTGTACAACGGCTCTGCTGACCTGGTTCTTTGGCTGTAGAACAGCTCTGCTGATTTTTTTCTCTGGCTGTACAGCAGCTCTGCTGACCTGGTTCTCTGGCTCTATAGCGGCTCTGCTGACCGGGTTCTCAGGCTCTAGAGCAGCTCTGCTGACCTAGTTCTCTGGCTCTACAGCAGTTCTGCTGACCTGGTTCTCTGGATGTACAGCGGCTCTGCTGACCTGGTTCTCTGGCTCTAAATCAGCTCTGCTGACCTAGTTCTCTGGCTCTAAAGGAGCTCCGCTGACCTGCTTCTCTGGCTCTAGAGCAGCTTTGCTGGCCTGCTTCTCTGACTCTACAGCAGCTCTCCTGACCTGTTTCTCTGGCTGTACAGCAGCTCTGCTGACCTGGTTCTCTGGCAATAAAGCTGCTCTGCTGACATGGTTCTCTGGCTTTAGAGCGGATCTGCTGACCTGGTTCTATGGCTCTACATTAGCTCTGCTGACCTAGTTCTCTGGCTCTAGAGCAGCTCTACTGACCTGGTTCTATGGCTCTACAAGGGCTTTGCTGACCTGGCTCTCTGGCTCTACAAGGGCTTTGCTGACCTAAATCTCTGGCACAACAACAGTTCTGCTAACCTGGTTCTCTGGCTCTACAACGGCTCTGCTGACATGTTTTTCTAGCTGTAAAGCAGCTTTGCTGGCCTGGTTCTGTGGCTCTAAAGGAGCTCCGCTGACCTGGTTCTCTGGCTCTAGAGCAGCTTTGCTGGCCTGGTTCTCTGACTCTACAGCAGCTGTCCTGACCTGTTTCTCTGGCTGTACAGCAGCTCTGCTGACCTGGTTCTCTGGCAATAAAGCAGCTCTGCTGACCTGGTTCTCTGGCTTTAGAGCGGATCTGCTGACCTGGTTCTATGGCTCTACATTAGCTCTGCTGACCTAGTTCTCTGGCTCTAGAGCAGCTCTACTGACCTGGTTCTCTGGCTCTACAAGGGCTTTGCTGACCTGGTTCTCTGGCTCTACAGCAGTTCTGCTGACCTGGTTCTCTGGCTCTACATCGGCTCTGCTGGCCTGGTTCTGTGGCTCTAAAGGAGCTCTGGTGACCTGGTTCTCTGGCTCTAGAGCGGATCTGCTGAACTGGTTCTATGGCTCTACTGCAGCACTGCTGACCTAGTTCTCTGGCTCTAGAGGAGCTCTTCTGACCTGGTTCTCTGGCTCTACAAGGGCTTTGCGGACCTGGTTCTCTGGCTCTATAGCAGTTCTGATGACCTGGTTCTCTGGCTCTACAACGGATCTGCTGAACTGTTTCTCTGACTGTAAAGCAGCTTTGCTGACCTGGTTCTCTGGCTCTACAACGGCTCTGCTGGCCTGGTTCTGTGGCTCTAAAGCAGCTCTGCTGACCTGGTTCTCTTGCTCTATAGAAGCTCTGCTGACCTGGTTCTCTGGCTCTCACGCAGCTCTGCTGACCTGGTTTCCCTGGCTCTACAGCAGCTCTGCTGACCTGGTTCTCTTGCTCTAGAGCAGCTCTGCTGACCTGGTTCTTAGGCTCTAGAGCAGCTCTGCTGACCTGGTTCTCTGGTTTTAAAGCAGCTCTGCTGACCTGTTTCTCCGGCTCTAGAGCAGATTTGCTGACCTGGTCCTCAGGCTGTACAACGGCTCTGCTGACCTGGTTCTTTGGCTCTAGAACAGCTCTGCTGACCTTTTTCTCTGGCTGTACAGCAGCTCTGCTGACCTGGTTCTCTGGCTCTATAGCGGCTCTGCTGACCGGGTTCTCAGGCTCTAGAGCAGCTCTGCTGACCTAGTTCTCTGGCTCAAAAGCAGCTCAGCTGACCTGGTTCTCTGGATGTACAGCGGCTCTGCTGGCCTGGTTCTGTGGCTCTAAAGGAGCTCTGGTGACCTGGTTCTCTGGCTCTAGAGCGGATCTGCTGAACTGGTTCTATGGCTCTACTGCAGCTCTGCTGACCTAGTTCTCTGGCTCTAGAGGAGCTCTTCTGACCTGGTTCTCTGGCTCTACAAGGGCTTTGCGGACCTGGTTCTCTGGCTCTATAGCAGTTCTGATGACCTGGTTCTCTGGCTCTACAACGGATCTGCTGAACTGTTTCTCTGACTGTAAAGCAGCTTTGCTGACCTGGTTCTCTGGCTCTACAACGGCTCTGCTGGCCTGGTTCTCTGGCTCTAAAGCAGCTCTGCTGACCTGGTTCTCTGGCTCTATAGAAGCTCTGCTGTCCTGGTACTCTGGCTCTAGAGCAGCTCTGCTGACCTGGTTCTCTGGCTATAGAGCAGCTCTGCTGACCTTGTTCTCTAGCTGTACAGCAGCTCTGCTGACCTGGTTCTCTAGCTCTATAGCGGCTCTACTGACCTGGTTCTCTGGCTCTACAGCGGCTCTGCTGACCTGGTTCTCTGGGTCTACAAGGCTCTGCTGACCTGGTTTTCTGTCTCTACAGCGACTCTGCTGGCCTGATTCTCTGTCTCTTCAGCGATTCTGCTGACCTAGTTCTCTGGCTCTAAAGCAGCTCTGTTGACCTGGTTCTCTGGCTTTACAGAAGATCTGCTGACCTGGTTCTCTTGCTCTATAGTGGCTCTGCTTACCTGGTTCTCAGGCTCTAAAGCAGCTCTACTGACCTGGTTCTCTGGCTCTAAAGCAGCTCCGCTGACCTGTTTCTCTGGCTGTCCAGCGGCTCTGCTGACCTGGTTCTCTGGCTCTAGAGCAGCTCTGATGACCTGGTTCTCTGGTTTTAAAGCAGCTCTGCTGACCTGGTTCTCCGGCTCTAGAGCAGCTTTGCTGACATGGTCCTCAGGCTGTACAACGGCTCTGCTGACCTGGTTCTTTGGCTGTAGAACAGCTCTGCTGACCTTTTTCTCTGGCAATAAAGCAGCTCTGCTGACCTGGTTCTCTGGCTGTAGAGCGGATCTGCTGACCTGGTTCTATGGCTCTACATTAGCTCTGCTGACCTAGTTCTCTGGCTCTAGAGCAGCTCTACTGACCTGGTTCTCTTGCTCCACAAGGGCTTTGCTGACCTGTTGCTCTGGCTCTACAACGGCTCTGCTGGCCTGGTTCTGTGGCTCTAAAGGAGCTCTGCTGACCTGGTTGTCTGACTCTACAGCAGCTCTGCTGACCTGGTTCTCTGGCTCTACAGCGAATCTGCTGACCTGGAAATCTAGCTCAAATGCAGCTCTGCTGACCTGGTACTGTCGCTCTACTGCAGATCTGCTGACCTGTTGCTCTGGCTCTACAGCAGCTCTGCTGACCTGGTTCTCTGGCTCTATAGCAACTCTGCTGACCTGGTTCTCTGGCTCCACAGCAGCTCTGCTGACCTGGTTCTCTGGCTCTAACGCAGCTCTGCTTACCTGGTTTCCCTGGCTCTACAGCAACTTTGCTGACCTGGTTTTCTGGCTCTAGAGCAACTCTGCTGACCTGGTTCTTAGGCTCTAGAGCAGCTCTGCTGACCTGGTTCTCTGGCTTTAAAGCATGCTCTGCTAAACTGGTTCTCTGGCTCTAGAGCAGCTTTGATGACCTGGTTCTCAGGCTGCACAACGGTTCTGCTGGCCTGGTTCTTTGGCTGTAGAGCAGCTCTTCTGACCTGGTTCTCTGGCTCTATAGCAGCTCTGCTGACCTGGTTCTTTGGCTCTACAGCAGCTCTCCTGACCTGATTCTGTGGCTCTAAAGCAGCTCTGCTGACCTGGTTCTCTGGCTCTATAGCAGCTCTGCTGACCTGGTTCTTTGGCTCTACAGCAGCTCTCCTGACCTGATTCTGTGGCTCTAACGCAGGTCTGCTGACCTGGTTTCCCTGGCTCTACAGCAACTCTTCTGACCTGGTTCTCTTGCTCTAGAGCAGCTCTGCTGACCTGGTTCTTAGGCTCTAGAGCAGCTCTGATGACCTGGTTCTCTGGTTTTAAAGCAGCTCTGCTGACCTGGTTCTCCGGCTCTAGAGCAGCTTTGCTGACATGGTCCTCAGGCTGTACAACGGCTCTGCTGACCTGGTTCTTTGGCTGTAGAACAGCTCTGCTGACCTTTTTCTCTGGCAATAAAGCAGCTCTGCTGACCTGGTTCTCTGGCTGTAGAGCGGATCTGCTGACCTGGTTCTATGGCTCTACATTAGCTCTGCTGACCTAGTTCTCTGGCTCTAGAGCAGCTCTACTGACCTGGTTCTCTTGCTCCACAAGGGCTTTGCTGACCTGTTGCTCTGGCTCTACAACGGCTCTGCTGGCCTGGTTCTGTGGCTCTAAAGGAGCTCTGCTGACCTGGTTGTCTGACTCTACAGCAGCTCTGCTGACCTGGTTCTCTGGCTCTACAGCGAATCTGCTGACCTGGAAATCTAGCTCAAATGCAGCTCTGCTGACCTGGTACTGTCGCTCTACAGCAGATCTGCTGACCTGTTGCTCTGGCTCTACAGCAGCTCTGCTGACCTGGTTCTCTGGCTCTATAGCAACTCTGCTAACCTGGTTCTCTGGCTCCACAGCAGCTCTGCTGACCTGGTTCTCTGGCTCTAACGCAGCTCTGCTTACCTGGTTTCCCTGGCTCTACAGCAACTTTGCTGACCTGGTTTTCTGGCTCTAGAGCAACTCTGCTGACCTGGTTCTTATGCTCTAGAGCAGCTCTGCTGACCTGGTTCTCTGGCTTTAAAGCATGCTCTGCTAAACTGGTTCTCTGGCTCTAGAGCAGCATGATGACCTGGTTCTCAGGCTGCACAACGGTTCTGCTGGCCTGGTTCTTTGGCTGTAGAGCAGCTCTTCTGACCTTGTTCTCTGGCTGTACAGCAGCTCTGCTGACCTGGTTCTCTGGCTGTAGAGCGGATCTGCTGACCTGGTTCTATGGCTCTACATTAGCTCTGCTGACCTAGTTCTCTGGCTCTATAGCAGTTCTGATGACCTGGTTCTCTGGCTCTACAACGGATCTGTTGAACTGTTTCTCTGACTGTAAAGAAGCTTTGCTGACCTGGTTCTATCGCTCTACAACGGCTCTGCTGGCCTGGTTCTGTGGCTCTAAAGCAGCTCTGCTGACCTGGTTCTCTGGCTCTATAGCAGCTCTGCTGACCTGGTTCTTTGGCTCTACAGCAGCTCTCCTGACCTGATTCTGTGGCTCTAACGCAGGTCTGCTGACCTGGTTTCCCTGGCTCTACAGCAACTCTTCTGACCTGGTTCTCTTGCTCTAGAGCAGCTCTGCTGACCTGGTTCTTAGGCTCTAGAGCAGCTCTGATGACCTGGTTCTCTGGTTTTAAAGCAGCTCTGCTGACCTGGTTCTCCGGCTCTAGAGCAGCTTTGCTGACATGGTCCTCAGGCTGTACAACGGCTCTGCTGACCTGGTTCTTTGGCTGTAGAACAGCTCTGCTGACCTTTTTCTCTGGCAATAAAGCAGCTCTGCTGACCTGGTTCTCTGGCTGTGGAGCGGATCTGCTGACCTGGTTCTATGGCTCTACATTAGCTCTGCTGACCTAGTTCTCTGGCTCTAGAGCAGCTCTACTGACCTGGTTCTCTTGCTCCACAAGGGCTTTGCTGACCTGTTGCTCTAGCACTACAGCAGTTCTGCTAACCTGGTTCTTTGGCTCTACAACGGCTCTGCTGACATGTTTTTCTGGCTGTAAAGCAGCTTTGCTGGCCTGGTTCTGTGGCTCTAAAGGAGCTCCGCTGACCTGGTTCTCTGGCTCTAGAGCAGCTTTGCTGGCCTGGTTCTCTGACTCTACAGCAGCTCTCCTGACCTGTTTCTCTGGCTGTACAGCAGCTCTGCTGACCTGGTTCTCTGGCAATAAAGCAGCTCTGCTGACCTGGTTCTCTGGCTGTAGAGCGGATCTGCTGACCTGGTTCTATGGCTCTACATTAGCTCTGCTGACCTATTTCTCTGGCTCTAGAGCAGCTCTACTGACCTGGTTCTCTGGCTCTACAAGGGCTTTGCTGACCTGGTTCTCTGGCTCTACAGCAGTTCTGCTGACCTGGTGGTTCTCTGGCTCTACAACGGCTCTGCTGGCTTGGTTCTGTGGCTCTAAAGGAGCTCTGGTGACCTGGTTCTCTGGCTCTAGAGCGGATCTGCTGAACTGGTTCTATGGCTCTACTGCAGCACTGCTGACCTAGTTCTCTGGCTCTAGAGGAGCTCTTCTGACCTGGTTCTCTGGCTCTACAAGGGCTTTGCAGACCTGGTTCTCTGGCTCTATAGCAGTTCTGATGACCTGGTTCTCTGGCTCTACAACGGCTCTGCTGGCCTGGTTCTGTGGCTCTAAAGCAGCTCTGCTGACCTGGTTCTCTGGCTCTATAGAACCTCTGCTGATCTGGTTCTCTGGCTCTAACGCAGCTCTGCTGACCTGGTTTCCCTGGCTCTACAGCAGCTCTGCTGACCTGGTTCTCTTGCTCTAGAGCAGCTCTGCTGACCTGGTTCTTAGGCTCTAGAGCAGCTCTGCTGACCTGGTTCTCTGGTTTCAAAGCAGCTCTGCTGACCTGTTTCTCCGGCTCTAGAGCAGATTTGCTGACCTGGTCCTCAGGCTGTACAACGGCTCTGCTGACCTGGTTCTTTGGCTGTAGAAGAGCTCTGCTGACCTTTTTCTCTGGCTGTACAGCAGCTCTGGTGACCTGGTTCTCTGGCTCTATAGCGGCTCTGCTGACCGGGTTCTCAGGCTCTAGAGCAGCTCTGCTGACCTAGTTCTCTGGCTTAAAAGCAGCTCAGCTGACCTGGTTCTCTGGATGTACAGCGGCTCTGCTGACCTGGTTCTCTGGCTCTAAATCAGCTCTCCTGACCTAGTTCTCTGGCTCTAAAGGAGCTCCGCTGACCTGGTTCTCTGGCTCTAGAGCAGCTTTGCTGGCCTGGTTCTCTGACTCTACAGCAGCTCTCCTGACCTGTTTCTCTGGCTGTACAGCGGCTCTGCTGACCTGGTTCTCTGGCTCTAAAGCAGTTCTGCTGACCTGGTTCTCTGGCTGTAGAGCGGATCTGCTGAACTGGTTCTATGGCTCTACTGCAGCTCTGCTGACCTAGTTCTCTGGCTCTAGAGCAGCTCTACTGACCTGGTTCTCTGGCTCTACAAGGGCTTTGCGGACCTTGTTCTCTGGCTCTATAGCAGTTCTGATGACCTGGTTCTCTGGCTCTACAACGGATCTGTTGAACTGTTTCTCTGACTGTAAAGAAGCTTTGCTGACATGGTCCTCAGGCTGTACAACGGCTCTGCTGACCTGGTTCTTTGGCTGTAGAACAGCTCTGCTGACCTTTTTCTCTGGCAATAAAGCAGCTCTGCTGACCTGGTTCTCCGGCTGTAGAGCGGATCTGCTGACCTGGTTCTATGGCTCTACATTAGCTCTGCTGACCTAGTTCTCTGGCTCTAGAGCAGCTCTACTGACCTGGTTCTCTTGCTCCACAAGGGCTTTGCTGACCTGTTGCTCTGGCACTATAGCAGTTCTGCTAACCTGGTTCTCTGGCTCTACAACGGCTCTGCTGACATGTTTTTCTGGCTGTAAAGCAGCTTTGCTGGCCTGGTTCTGTGGCTCTAAAGGAGCTCCGCTGACCTGGTTCTCTGGCTCTAGAGCAGCTTTGCTGGCCAGGTTCTCTGACTCTACAGCAGCTCTCCTGACCTGTTTCTCTGGCTGTACAGCAGCTCTGCTGACCTGGTTCTCTGGCAATAAAGCAGCTCTGCTGACCTGGTTCTCTGGCTGTAGAGCGGATCTGCTGACCTGGTTCTATGGCTCTACATTAGCACTGCTGACCTAGTTCTCTGGCTCTAGAGCAGCTCTACTGACCTGGTTCTCTGGCTCTACAAGGGCTTTGCTGACCTGGTTCTCTGGCTCTACAGCAGTTCTGCTGACCTGGTTCTCTGGCTCTACAACGGCTCTGCTGGCCTGGTTCTGTGGCTCTAAAGGAGCTCTGGTGACCTGGTTCTCTGGCTCTAGAGCGGATCTGCTGAACTGGTTCTATGGCTCTACTGCAGCACTGCTGACCTAGTTCTCTGGCTCTAGAGGAGCTCTTCTGACCTGGTTCTCTGGCTCTACAAGGGCTTTGCGGACCTGGTTCTCTGGCTCTATAGCAGTTCTGATGACCTGGTTCTCTGGCTCTACAACGGATCTGCTGAACTGTTTCTCTGACTGTAAAGCAGCTTTGCTGACCTGGTTCTCTGGCTCTACAATGGCTCTGCTGGCCTGGTTCTGTGGCTCTAAAGCAGCTCTGCTGACCTGGTTCTCTTGCTCTATAGAAGCTCTGCTGACCTGGTTCTCTGGCTCTAACGCAGCTCTGCTGACCTGGTTTCCCTGGCTCTACAGCAGCTCTGCTGACCTGGTTCTCTTGCTCTAGAGCAGCTCTGCTGACCTGGTTCTTAGGCTCTAGAGCAGCTCTGCTGACCTGGTTCTCTGGTTTTAAAGCTGCTCTGCTGACCTGTTTCTCCGGCTCTAGAGCAGATTTGCTGACCTGGTCCTCAGGCTGTACAACGGCTCTGCTGACCTGGTTCTTTGGCTGTAGAACAGCTCTGCTGACCTTTTTCTCTGGCTGTACAGCAGCTCTGCTGACCTGGTTCTCTGGCTCTATAGCGGCTCTGCTGACCGGGTTCTCAGGCTCTAGAGCAGCTCTGCTGACCTAGTTCTCTGGCTCAAAAGCAGCTCAGCTGACCTGGTTCTCTGGATGTACAGCGGCTCTGCTGACCTGGTTCTCTGGCTCTAAATCAGCTCTGCTGACCTAGTTCTCTGGCTCTAAAGGAGCTCCGCTGACCTGCTTCTCTGGCTCTAGAGCAGCTTTGCTGGCCTGCTTCTCTGACTCTACAGCAGCTCTCCTGACCTGTTTCTCTGGCTGTACAGCAGCTCTGCTGACCTGGTTCTCTGGCAATAAAGCTGCTCTGCTGACCTGGTTCTCTGGCTTTAGAGCGGATCTGCTGACCTGGTTCTATGGCTCTACATTAGCTCTGCTGACCTAGTTCTCTGGCTCTAGAGCAGCTCTACTGACCTGGTTCTATGGCTCTACAAGGGCTTTGCTGACCTGGCTCTCTGGCTCTACAAGGGCTTTGCTGACCTAAATCTCTGGCACAACAGCAGTTCTGCTAACCTGGTTCTCTGGCTCTACAACGGCTCTGCTGACATGTTTTTCTAGCTGTAAAGCAGCTTTGCTGGCCTGGTTCTGTGGCTCTAAAGGAGCTCCGCTGACCTGGTTCTCTGGCTCTAGAGCAGCTTTGCTGGCCTGGTTCTCTGCCTCTACAGCAGCTCTCCTGACCTGTTTCTCTGGCTGTACAGCAGCTCTGCTGACCTGGTTCTCTGGCAATAAAGCAGCTCTGCTGACCTGGTTCTCTGGCTTTAGAGCGGATCTGCTGACCTGGTTCTATGGCTCTACATTAGCTCTGCTGACCTAGTTCTCTGGCTCTAGAGCAGCTCTACTGACCTGGTTCTCTGGCTCTACAAGGGCTTTGCTGACCTGGTTCTCTGGCTCTACAGCAGTTCTGCTGACCTGGTTCTCTGGCTCTACAACGGCTCTGCTGGCCTGGTTCTGTGGCTCTAAAGGAGCTCTGGTGACCTGGTTCTCTGGCTCTAGAGCGGATCTGCTGAACTGGTTCTATGGCTCTACTGCAGCACTGCTGACCTAGTTCTCTGGCTCTAGAGGAGCTCTTCTGACCTGGTTCTCTGGCTCTACAAGGGCTTTGCGGACCTGGTTCTCTGGCTCTATAGCAGTTCTGATGACCTGGTTCTCTGGCTCTACAACGGATCTGCTGAACTGTTTCGCTGACTGTAAAGCAGCTTTGCTGACCTGGTTCTCTGGCTCTACAACGGCTCTGCTGGCCTGGTTCTGTGGCTCTAAAGCAGCTCTGCTGACCTGGTTCTCTTGCTCTATAGAAGCTCTGCTGACCTGGTTCTCTGGCTCTAACGCAGCTCTGCTGACCTGGTTTCCCTGGCTCTACAGCAGCTCTGCTGACCTGGTTCTCTTGCTCTAGAGCAGCTCTGCTGACCTGGTTCTTAGGCTCTAGAGCAGCTCTGCTGACCTGGTTCTCTGGTTTTAAAGCAGCTCTGCTGACCTGTTTCTCCGGCTCTAGAGCAGATTTGCTGACCTGGTCCTCAGGCTGTACAACGGCTCTGCTGACCTGGTTCTTTGGGTCTATAGCGGCTCTGCTGACCGGGTTCTCAGGCTCTAGAGCAGCTCTGCTGACCTAGTTCTCTGGCTCAAAAGCAGCTCAGCTGACCTGGTTCTCTGGATGTACAGCGGCTCTGCTGGCCTGGTTCTGTGGCTCTAAAGGAGCTCTGGTGACCTGGTTCTCTGGCTCTAGAGTGGATCTGCTGAACTGGTTCTATGGCTCTATAGCGGCTCTGCTGACCGGGTTCTCAGGCTCTAGAGCAGCTCTGCTGACCTAGTTCTCTGGCTCAAAAGCAGCTCAGCTGACCTGGTTCTCTGGATGTACAGCGGCTCTGCTGGCCTGGTTCTGTGGCTCTAAAGGAGCTCTGGTGACCTGGTTCTCTGGCTCTAGAGCGGATCTGCTGAAATGGTTCTATGGCTCTACTGCAGCTCTGCTGACCTAGTTCTCTGGCTCTAGAGGAGCTCTTCTGACCTGGTTCTCTGGCTCTACAAGGGCTTTGCGGACCTGGTTCTCTGGCTCTATAGCAGTTCTGATGACCTGGTTCTCTGGCTCTACAACGGATCTGCTGAACTGTTTCTCTTACTGTAAAGCAGCTTTGCTGACCTGGTTCTCTGGCTCTACAACGGCTCTGCTGGCCTGGTTCTCTGGCTCTAAAGCAGCTCTGCTGACCTGGTTCTCTGGCTCTATAGAAGCTCTGCTGACCTGGTACTCTGGCTCTAGAGCAGCTCTGCTGACCTGGTTCTCTGGCTATAGAGCAGCTCTGCTGACCTTGTTCTCTAGCTGTACAGCAGCTCTGCTGACCTGGTTCTCTAGCTCTATAGCGGCTCTACTGACCTGGTTCTCTGGCTCTACAGCGGCTCTGCTGACCTGGTTCTCTGGGTCTACACGGCTCTGCTGACCTGGTTTTCTGTCTCTACAGCGACTGCTGGCCTGATTCTCTGTCTCTTCAGCGATTCTGCTGACCTAGTTCTCTGGCTCTAAAGCAGCTCTGTTGACCTGGTTCTCTGGCTTTACAGAAGATCTGCTGACCTGGTTCTCTTGCTCTATAGTGGCTCTGCTTACCTGGTTCTCAGGCTCTAAAGCAGCTCTACTGACCTGGTTCTCTGGCTCTAAAGCAGCTCTGCTGACCTGGTTCTCTGGCTGTAGAGCGGATCTGCTGAGCTGGTTCTATGGCTCTACATTAGCTCTGCTGACCTAGTTCTCTGGCTCTAGAGCAGCTCTACTGACCTGGTTCTCTGGCTCTACAAGGGCTTTCCTGACCTGGTTCTCTGGCTCTACAGCAGTTCTGCTGACCTGGTTCTCTGGCTCTACAATGGCTCTGCTGGCCTGGTTCTGTGGCTCTAAAGGAGCTCTGCTGACCTGGTTCTCTGACTCTACAGCAGCTCTGCTGACCTGGTTCTCTGGCTCTACAGCGAATCTGCTGACCTGGAAATCTAGCTCAAATGCAGCTCTGCTGACCTGGTACTGTCGCTCTACAGCAGATCTGCTGACCTGTTGCTCTGGCTCTACAGCAGCTTTGCTGACCTGGTTCTCTGGCTCTATAGCAACTCAGCTGACCTGGTTCTCTGGCTCTACAGCAGCTCTGCTGACCTGGTTCTCTGGCTCTAACGCAGCTCTGCTTACCTGGTTTCCCTGGCTCTACAGCAACTTTGCTGACCTAGTTTTCTGGCTCTAGAGCAGCTCTGCTGACCTGGTTCTTAGGCTCTAGAGCAGCTCTGCTGACCTGGTTCTCTGGCTTTAAAGCATGCTCTGCTAAACTGGTTCTCTGGCTCTAGAGCAGCTTTGATGACCTGGTTCTCAGTCTGCACAACGGTTCTGCTGGCCTGGTTCTTTGGCTGTAGAGCAGCTCTTCTGACCTTGTTCTCTGGCTGTACAGCAGCTCTGCTGACCTGGTTCTCTGGCTCTAAAGCGGTTCTGCTGACCTGGTTCTCAGGCTCTAGAGCAGCTCTGCTGACCTGGTTCTCTGGCTCTTAAGCAGCTCCGCTGACCTTGTTCTCTGGCTGTACAGCGGCTCTGCTGACCTGGTTCTCTGGCTCTAAAGCAATTCTGCTGACCTGGTTCTCTGGCTGTAGAGCGGATCTGCTGAACTGGTTCTATGGCTCTACTGCAGCTCTGCTGACCTAGTTCTCTGGCTCAAGAGCAGCTCTACTGACCTGGTTCTCTGGCTCTACAAGGGCTTTGCGGACCTTGTTCTCTGGCTCTATAGCAGTTCTGATGACCTGGTTCTCTGGCTCTACAACGGATCTGTTGAACTGTTTCTCTGACTGTAAAGAAGCTTTGCTGACCTGGTTCTCTGGCTCTACAATGGCTCTGCTGGCCTGGTTCTGTGGCTCTAAAGCAGCTCTGCTGACCTGGTTCTCTGGCTCTATAGCAGCTCTGCTGACCTGGTTCTTTGGCTCTACAGCAGCTCTCCTGACCTGATTCTGTGGTTTTAAAGCAGTTCTTCTGACCTGGTTCTCTTGCTCTAGAGCAGCTCTGCTGACCTGGTTCTTAGGCTCTAGAGCAGCTCTGCTGACCTGGTTCTCTGGTTTTAAAGCAGCTCTGCTGACCTGGTTCTCCGGCTCTAGACCAGCTTTGCTGACCTGGTCCTCAGGCTGTACAATGGCTCTGCTGACCTGGTTCTTTGGCTGTAGAACAGCTCTGCTGACCTTTTTCTCTGGCTGTACAGCAGCTCTGCTGACCTGGTTCTCTGACTCTATAGCGGCTCTGCTGACCGGGTTCTCTGGCTCTAGAGCAGCTCTGCTGACCTGGTTCTCTGGCTCTACAAGGGCTTTGCTGACCTGGTTCTCTGGCTCTACAGCAGTTCTGCTGACCTGGTTCTCTGGCTCTACAACGGCTCTGCTGGCCTGGTTCTGTGGCTCTAAAGGAGCTCTGGTGACCTGGTTCTCTGGCTCTACAATGGATCTGCTGAACTGGTTCTATGGCTCTACTGCAGCACTACTGACCTAGTTCTCTGGCTCTAGAGGAGCTCTTCTGACCTGATTCTCTGGCTCTACAAGGGCTTTGCGGACCTGGTTCTCTGGCTCTATAGCAGTTCTGATGACCTGGTTCTCTGGCTCTACAACGGATCTGCTGAACTGTTTCTCTGACTGTAAAGCAGCTTTGCTGACCTGGTTCTCTGGCTCTACAACGGCTCTGCTGGCCTGGTTCTGTGGCTCTAAAGCAGCTCTGCTGACCTGGTTCTCTGGCTCTATAGAAGCTCTGCTGACCTGGTTCTCTGGCTCTAACGCAGCTCTGCTGACATGGTTTCCCTGGCTCTACAGCAGCTCTGCTGACCTGGTTCTCTTGCTCTAGAGCAGCTCTGCTGATCTGGTTCTTAGGCTCTAGAGCAGCTCTACTGACCTGGTTCTCTGGCTCTACAAGGGCTTTGCTGACCTGGTTCTCTGGCTCTACAAGGGCTTTGCTGACCTAGTTCTCTGGCACTACAGCAGTTCTGCTAACCTGGTTGTCTGGCTCTACAACGGCTCTGCTGACATGTTTTTCTGGCTGTAAAGCAGCTTTGCTGGCCTGGTTCTGTGGCTCTAAAGGAGCTCCGCTGACCTGGTTCTCTGGCTCTAGAGCAGCTTTGCTGGCCTGGTTCTCTGACTCTACAGCAGCTCTCCTGACCTGTTTCTCTGGCTGTACAGCGGCTCTGCTGACCTGGTTCTCTGGCAATAAAGCAGCTCTGCTGACCTGGTTCTCTGGCTTTAGAGCGGATCTGCTGACCTGGTTCTATGGCTTTACATTAGCTCTGCTGACCTAGTTCTCTGGCTCTAGAGCAGCTCTACTGACCTGGTTCTCTGGCTCTACAAGGGCTTTGCTGACCTGGTTCTCTGGCTCTACAGCAGTTCTGCTGACCTGGTTCTCTGGCTCTACAACGGCTCTGCTGGCCTGGTTCTGTGGCTCTAAAGGAGCTCTGGTGACCTGGTTCTCTGGCTCTAGAGCGGGTCTGCTGAACTGGTTCTATGGCTCTACTGCAGCTCTGCTGACCTAGTTCTCTGGCTCTAGAGGAGCTCTTCTGACCTGGTTCTCTGGCTCTACAAGGGCTTTGCGGACCTGGTTCTCTGGCTCTATAGCAGTTCTGATGACCTGGTTCTCTGGCTCTACAACGGATCTGCTGAACTGTTTCTCTGACTGTAAAGCAGCTTTGCTGACCTAGTTCTCTGGCTCTACAACGGCTCTGCTGGCCTGGTTCTGTGGCTCTAAAGCAGCTCTGCTGACCTGGTTCTCTGGCTCTATAGAAGCTCTGCTGACCTGGTTCTCTGGCTCTAACGCAGCTCTGCTGACCTGGTTTCCCTGGCTCTACAGCAGCTCTGCTGACCTGGTACTCTGGCTCTAGAGCAGCTCTGCTGACCTGGTTCTCTGGCTATAGAGCAGGTCTGCTGACCTTGTTCTCTAGCTGTACAGCAGCTCTGCTGACCTGGTTCTCTAGCTCTATAGCGGCTCTACTGACCTGGTTCGCTGGCTCTACAGCGGCTCTGCTGACCTGGTTCTCTGGGTCTACACGGCTCTGCTGACCTGGTTTTCTGTCTCTACAGCGACTCTGCTGGCCTGATTCTATGTCTCTTCAGCGATTCTGCTGACCTAGTTCTCTGGCTCTAAAGCAGCTCTGTTGACCTGGTTCTCTGGCTTTACAGAAGATCTGCTGACCTGGTTCTCTTGCTCTATACTGGCTCTGCTTACCTGGTTCTCATGCTCTAAAGCAGCTCTACTGACCTGGTTCTCTGGCTCTAAAGCAGCTCCGCTGACCTGTTTCTCTGGCTGTACAGCGGCTCTGCTGACCTGGTTCTCTGGCAATAAAGCAGCTCTGCTGACCTGGTTCTCTGGCTGTAGAGCAGATCTGCTGACCTGGTTCTATGGCTCTACATTAGCTCTGCTGACCTAGTTCTCTGGCTCTAGAGCAGCTCTACTGACCTGGTTCTCTGGCTCTACAAGGGCTTTGCTGCAGCTCTGCTGACCTAGTTCTCTGGCTCTAGAGGAGCTCTTCTGACCTGGTTCTCTGGCTCTACAACGGCTCTGCTGGCCTGGTTCTGTGGCTCTAAAGCAGCTCTGCTGACCTGGTTCTCTGGCTCTATAGAAGCTCTGCTGACCTGGTTCTCTGGCTCTAACGCAGCTCTGCTGACCTGGTTTCCCTGGCTCTACAGCAGCTCTGCTGACCTGGTACTCTGGCTCTAGAGCAGCTCTGCTGACCTGGTTCTCTGGCTATAGAGCAGCTCTGCTGACCTTGTTCTCTAGCTGTACAGCAGCTCTGCTGACCTGGTTCTCTAGCTCTATAGCGGCTCTACTGACCTGGTTCTCTGGCTCTACAGCGACTCTGCTGACCTGGTTCTCTGGGTCTACACGCTCTGCTGACCTGGTTTTCTGTCTCTACAGCGACTCTGCTGGCCTGATTCTCTGTCTCTTCAGCGATTCTGCTGACCTAGTTCTCTGGCTCTAAAGCAGCTCTGTTGACCTGGTTCTCTGGCTTTACAGAAGATCTGCTGACCTGGTTCTCTTGCTCTATAGTGGCTCTGCTTACCTGGTTCTCAGGCTCTAAAGCAGCTCTACTGACCTGGTTCTCTGGCTCTAAAGCAGCTCCGCTGACCTGTTTCTCTGGCTGTACAGCGGCTCTGGTGACCTGGTTCTCTGGCAATAAAGCAGCTCTGCTGACCTGGTTCTCTGGCTGTAGAGCGGATCTGCTGACCTGGTTCTATGGCTCTACATTAGCTCTGCTGACCTAGTTCTCTGGCTCTAGAGCAGCTCTACTGACCTGGTTCTCTGGCTCTACAAGGGCTTTGCTGACCTGGTTCTCTGGCTCTACAGCAGTTCTGCTGACCTGGTTCTCTGGCTCTACAACGGCTCTGCTGGCCTGGTTCTGTGGCTCTAAAGGAGCTATGCTGACCTGGTTCTCTGACTCTACAGCAGCTCTGCTGACCTGGTTCTCTGGCTCTACAGCGAATCTGCTGACCTGGAAATCTAGCTCAAATGCAGCTCTGCTGACCTGGTACTGTCGCTCTACAGCAGATCTGCTGACCTGTTGCTCTGGCTCTACAGCAGCTCTGCTGACCTGGTTCTCTGGCTCTATAGCAACTCTGCTGACCTGGTTCTCTGGCTCTACAGCAGCTCTGCTGACCTGGTTCTCTGGCTCTAACGCAGCTCTGCTTACCTGGTTTCCCTGGCTCTACAGCAACTTTGCTGACCTAGTTTTCTGGCTCTAGAGCAGCTCTGCTGACCTGGTTCTTAGGCTCTAGAGCAGCTCTGCTGACCTGGTTCTCTGGCTTTAAATCATGCTCTGCTAAACTGGTTCTCTGGCTCTAGAGCAGCTTTGATGACCTGGTTCTCAGTCTGCACAACGATTCTGCTGGCCTGGTTCTTTGGCTGTAGAGCAGCTCTTCTGACCTTGTTCTCTGGCTGTACAGCAGCTCTGCTGACCTGGTTCTCTGGCTCTAAAGCGGTTCTGCTGACCTGGTTCTCAGGCTCTAGAGCAGCTCTGCTGACCTGGTTCTCTGGCTCTTAAGCAGCTCCGCTGACCTTGTTCTCTGGCTGTACAGCGGCTCTGCTGACCTGGTTCTCTGGCTCTAAAGCAGTTCTGCTGACCTGGTTCTCTGGCTGTAGAGCGGATCTGCTGAACTGGTTCTATGGCTCTACTGCAGCTCTGCTGACCTAGTTCTCTGGCTCTAGAGCAGCTCTACTGACCTGGTTCTCTGGCTCTACAAGGGCTTTGCGGACCTTGTTCTCTGGCTCTATAGCAGTTCTGATGACCTGGTTCTCTGGCTCTACAACGGATCTGTTGAACTGTTTCTCTGACTGTAAAGCAGCTTTGCTGACCTGGTTCTCTGGCTCTACAACGGCTCTGCTGGCCTGGTTCTGTGGCTCTAAAGCAGCTCTGCTGACCTGGTTCTCTGGCTCTAACGCAGCTCTGCTGACCTGGTTTCCCTGGCTCTACAGCAGCTCTGCTGACCTGGTTCTCTTGCTCTAGAGCAGCTCTGCTGACCTAGTTCTCTGGCTCTAGAGCAGCTCTACTGACCTGGTTTTCTGGCTCTACAAGGACTTTGCGGACCTGGTTCTCTGGCTCTATAGAAGTTCTGATGACCTGGTTCTCTGGCTCTACAATGGATCTGCTGAACTGTTTCTCTGACTGTAAAGCAGCTCTGCTGACCTGGTTCTCTGGCTCTATAGCAGCTCTGCTGACCTGGTTCTTTGGCTCTACAGCAGCTCTGCTGACCTGGTTCTGTGGCTCTAACACAGCTCTGCTGACCTGGTTTCCCTGGCTCTACAGCAGCTCTGCTGACATGGTTCTCTTTCTCTAGAGCAGCTCTGCTGACCTGGTTCTTAGGCTCTAGAGCAGCTCTGCTGACCTGGATCTCTGGCTCTAGAGCAGCTTTGCTGAGCTGGTCCTCAGGCTGTACAACGGCTCTGCTGACCTGGTTCTTTGGCTGTAGAGCAGCTCTGCTGACCTTTTTCTCTGGCTCTAGAGCAGCTCTGCTGACCTGGTTCTCTGGCTCAAAAGCAGCTCAGCTGACCTGGTTATCTGGCTCTAGAGCAGCTTTGATGACCTGGTTCTCAGGCTGTACAACGGTTCTGCTGGCCTGGTTCTTTGGCTGTAGAGCAGCTCTTCTGACCTTGTTCTCTGGCTGTACAGCAGCTCTGCTGACCTGGTTCTCTGGCTCTATAGCAGTTCTGCTGACCTGGTTCTCAGGCTCTAGAGCAGCTCTGCTGACCTGGTTCTCTGGCTCTTAAGCAGCTCCGCTGACCTTGTTCTCTGGCTGTACAGCGGCTCTGCTGACCTGGTTCTCTGGCTCTAAAGCAGCTCTGCTGACCTGGTTCTCTGGCTGTAGAGCGGATCTGCTGAACTGGTTCTATGGCTCTACTGCAGCTCTGCTGACCTAGTTCTCTGGCTCTAGAGCAGCTCTACTGACCTGGTTCTCTGGCTCTACGAGGGCTTTGCGGACCTTGTTCTCTGGCTCTATAGCAGTTCTGATGACCTGGTTCTCTGGCTCTACAACGGATCTGCTGAACTGTTTCTCTGACTATAAAGAAGCTTTGCTGACCTGGTTCTCTCGCTCTACAACTGCTCTGCTGGCCTGGTTCTGTGGCTCTAAAGCAGCTCTGCTGACCTGGTTCTCTGGCTCTATAGCAGCTCTGCTGACCTGGTTCTTTGGCTCTACAGCAGCTATCCTGACCTGGTTCTGTGGCTCTAATGCAGCTCTGCTGACCTGGTTTCCCTGGCTCTACAGCAGCTCTTCTGACCTGGTTCTCTTGCTCTAGAGCAGCTCTGCTGACCTGGTTCTTAGGCTCTAGAGAAGCTCTGCTGACCTGGTTCTCTGGCTTTAAAGCAGCTCTGCTGACCTGGTTCTCTGGCTCTAGAGCAGCTTTGCTGACCTGGTCCTCAGGCTGTACAACGGCTCTGCTGACCTGGTTCTTTGGCTGTAGAGCAGCTCTACTGACCTGGTTCTCTGGCTCTACAAGGGCTTTGCTGACCTGGTTCTCTGGCTCTACAGCAGTTCTGCTGACCTGGTTCTCTGGCTCTACAACGGCTCCGCTTGCCTGGTTCTGTGGCTCTAAAGGAGCTCTGCTGACCTGGTTCTCTGACTCTACAGCAGCTCTGCTGACCTGGTTCTCTGGCTCTACAGCGAATCTGCTGACCTGGAAATCTAGCTCAAATGCAGCTCTGCTGACCTGGTACTGTCGCTCTACAGCAGATCTGCTGACCTGTTGCTCTGGCTCTACAGCAGCTCTGCTGACCTGGTTCTCTGGCTCTATAGCAACTCTGCTGACCTGGTTCTCTGGCTCCACAGCAGCTCTGCTGACCTGGTTCTCTGGCTCTAACGCAGCTCTGCTTACCTGGTTTCCCTGGCTCTACAGCAACTTTGCTGACCTGGTTTTCTGGCTCTAGAGCAGCTCTGCTGACCTGGTTCTTAGACTCTAGAGCAGCTCTGCTGACCTGGTTCTCTGGCTTTAAAGCATGCTCTGCTAAACTGGTTCTCTGGCTCTAGAGCAGCTTTGATGACCTGGTTCTCAGGCTGCACAACGGTTCTGCTGGCCTGGTTCTTTGGCTGTAGAGCAGCTCTTCTGACCTTGTTCTCTGGCTGTACAGCAGCTCTGCTGACCTGGTTCTCTGGCTCTAAAGCGGTTCTGCTGACCTGGTTCTCAGGCTCTAGAGCAGCTCTGCTGACCTGGTTCTCTGGCTCTTAAGCAGCTCCGCTGACCTTGTTCTCTGGCTGTACAGCGGCTCTGCTGACCAGGTTCTCTGGCTCTAAAGCAGTTCTGCTGACCTGGTTCTCTGGCTGTAGAGCGGATCTGCTGAAATGGTTCTATGGCTCTACTGCAGATCTGCTGACCTAGTTCTCTGGCTCTAGAGCAGCTCTACTGACCTGGTTCTCTGGCTCTACAAGGGCTTTGCGGACCTTGTTCTCTGGCTCTAAAACAGCTCTGCTGACCTGGTTCTCTGGCTCTACAACGGCTCTGCTGGCCTGGTTCTGTGGCTCTAAAGCAGCTCTGCTGACCTGGTTCTCTGGCTCTATAGCAGCTCTGCTGACCTGGTTCTTTGGCTCTACAGCAGCTCTCCTGGCCTGATTCTGTGGCTCTAACGCAGCTCTGCTGACCTGGTTTCTCTGGCTCTACAGCAGCTCTTCTGACCTGGTTCTCTTGCTCTAGAGCAGCTCTGCTGACCTGGTTCTTAGGCTCTAGAGCAGCTCTGCTGACCTGGTTCTCTGGTTTTAAAGCAGCTCTGCTGACCTGGTTCTCCGGCTCTAGACCAGCTTTGCTGACCTGGTCCTCAGGCTGTACAACGGCTCTGCTGACCTGGTTCTTTGGCTGTAGAACAGCTCTGCTGACCTTTTTCTCTGGCTGTACAGCAGCTCTGCTGACCTGGTTCTCTGACTCTATAGCGGCTCTGCTGACCGGGTTCTCAGGCTCTAGAGCAGCTCTGCTGACCTAGTTCTCTGGCTCAAAAGCAGCTCAGCTGACCTGGTTCTCTGGATGTACAGCGGCTCTGCTGACATGGTTCTCTGGCTCTAAAGCAGCTCTGCTGACCTAGTTCTCTGGCTCTAGAGCAGCTCTACTGACCTGGTTCTCTTGCTCTACAAGGGCTTTGCTGACCTGTTTCTCTGGCACTACAGCAGTTCTGCTAACCTGGTTCTCTGGCTCTACAACAGCTCTGCTGACATGTGTTTCTGGCTGTAAAGCAGCTTTGCTGGCCTGGTTCTGTGGCTCTAAAGGAGCTCCGCTGACCTGGTTCTCCGGCTCTAGAGCAGCTTTGCTGGCCTGGTTCTCTGGCTCTACAGCAGCTCTCCTGACCTGGTTCTCTGGCTCTAGAGCGGCTCTGCTGACTTGGTTCTCTGGCTCTAAAGCAGCTCTGCTGACCTGGTTCTCTGGCTCTAGATCGGCTCTGCTGACCAGGTTCTCTGGCTCTACAGCAGCTCTGCTGACCTGGTTCTCTGGCTCTACAGCAGCTCTGTTGACCTGGTTCTCTAGCTCTAAAGCAGCTCTGCTGACCTGGTTCTCTGGCTCTGGGGCAGCTCTGCTGACCTGGTTCTCAGGCTGTGCAACGGCTCTACTGACCTGGTTCTTTGGCTATAGAGCAGCTCTGCTGACCTTGTTATCTAGCTGTACAGCAGCTCTGCTGACCTGGTTCTCTAGCTCTATTGCGGCTCTGCTGACCTAGTTCTCTGGCTCTAGAGCAGCTCTACTGACCTGGTTTTCTGGCTCTACAAGGGCTTTGCGGACCTGGTTCTCTGGCTCTATAGCAGTTCTGATGACCTGGTTCTCTGGCTCTACAACGGATCTGCTGAACTGTTTCTCTGACTGTAAAGCAGCTTTGCTGACCTGGTTCTCTGGCTCTACAACGGCTCTGCTGGCCTGGTTCTGTGGCTCTAAAGCAGCTCTGCTGACCTGGTTCTCTGGCTCTATAGCAGCTCTGCTGACCTGGTTCTTTGGATCTACAGCAGCTCTGCTGACCTGGTTCTGTGGCTCTAACGCAGCTCTGCTGACCTGGTTTCCCTGGCTCTACAGCAGCTCTGCTGACATGGTTCTCTTGCTCTAGAGCAGCTCTGCTGACCTGGTTCTTAGGCTCTAGAGCAGCTCTGCTGACCTGGTTCTCTGGCTTTAAAGCAGCTCTGCTGACCTGGTTCACTGGCTCTAGAGCAGCTTTGCTGAGCTGGTCCTCAGGCTGTACAACGGCTCTGCTTACCTGGTTCTTTGGCTGTAGAGCAGCTCTTCTGACCTTGTTCTCTGGCTGTACAGCAGCTCTGCTGACCTGGTTCTCTAGCTCTATAGCGGCTCTACTGACCTGGTTCTCTGGCTCTACAGCGGCTCTGCTGACCTGGTTCTCTGGGTCTACACGGCTCTGCTGACCTGGTTTTCTGTCTCTACAGCGACTCTGCTGGCCTGATTCTCTGTCTCTTCAGCGATTCTGCTGACCTGGTTCTCTGGCTCTAAAGCAGCTCTGTTGACCTAGTTCTCTGGCTTTACAGAAGATCTGCTGACCTGGTTCTCTTGCTCTATAGTGGCTCTGCTTACCTGGTTCTCAGGCTCTAAAGCAGCTCTATTGACCTGGTTCTCTGGCTCTAAAGCAATTCCGCTGACCTGTTTCTCTGGCTGTACAGCGGCTCTGCAGACCTGGTTCTCTGGCAATAAAGCAGCTCTGCTGACCTGGTTCTCTGGCTGTAGAGCAGCTTTGCTGACCTGGTCCTCAGGCTGTACAACGGCTCTGCTGACCTGGTTCTCTGGCTCTACAACGGCTCTGCTGGCCTGGTTCAGTGGCTCTAAAGGAGCTCTGCTGACCTGGTTCTCTGACTCTACAGCAGCTCTGCTGACCTGGTTCTCTGGCTCTACAGCGAATCTGCTGACCTGGAAATCTAGCTCAAATGCAGCTCTGCTGACCTGGTACTGTCGCTCTACAGCAGATCTGCTGACCTGTTGCTCTGGCTCTACAGCAGCTCTGCTGACATGGTTCTCTGGCTCTATAGCAACTCTGCTGACCTGGTTCTCTGGCTCCACAGCAGCTCTGCTGACCTGGTTCTCTGGCTCTAACGCAGCTCTGCCTACCTGGTTTCCCTGGCTCTACAGCAACTTTGCTGACCTGGTTTTCTGGCTCTAGAGCAGATCTGCTGACCTGGTTCTTAGGCTCTAGAGCAACTCTGCTGACCTGGTTCTCTGGCTTTAAAGCATGCTCTGCTAAACTTGTTCTCTGGCTCTAGAGCAGCTTTGATGACCTGGTTCTCAGGCTGCACAACGGTTCTGCTGGCCTGGTTCTTTGGCTGTAGAGCAGCTCTTCTGACCTTGTTCTCTGGCTGTACAGCAGCTCTGCTGACCTGGTTCTCTGGCTCTAAAGCGGTTCTGCTGACCTGGTTCTCAGGCTCTAGAGCAGCTCTGCTGACCTGGTTCTCTGGCTTTTAAGCAGCTCCGCTGACCTTGTTCTCTGGCTGTACAGCGGCTCTGCTGACCTGGTTCTCTGGCTCTAAAGCAGTTCTGCTGACCTGGTTCTCTGGCTGTAGAGCGGATCTGCTGAACTGGTTCTATGGCTCTACTGCAGCTCTGCTGACCTAGTTCTCTGGCTCTAGAGCAGCTATACTGACCTGGTTCTCTGGCTCTGCAAGGGCTTTGCGGACCTTGTTCTCTGGCTCTATAGCAGTTCTGATGACCTGGTTCTCTGGCTCTACAACGGATCTGTTGAACTGTTTCTCTGACTGTAAAGAAGCTTTGCTGACCTGGTTCTCTGGCTCTACAACGGCTCTGCTGGCCTGGTTCTGTGGTTCTAAAGCAGCTCTGCTGACCTGGTTCTCTGGCTCTATAGCAGCTCTGCTGACCTGGTTCTTTGGCTCTAACGCAGCTCTGTTTACCTGGTATCCCTGGCTCTACAGCAACTTTGCTGACCTGGTTTTCTGGCTCTAGAGCAGCTCTGCTGACCTGGTTCTTCGGCTCTAGAGCAGCTCTGCTAACCTGGTTCTCTGGCTTTAAAGCAGCTCTGCTAACCTGGTTCTCTGGCTCTAGAGCAGCTTTGATGACCTGGTTCTCAGGCTGCACAACGGTTCTGCTGGCCTGGTTCTTTGGCTGTAGAGCAGCTCTTCTGACCTTGTTCTCTGGCTGTACAGCAGCTCTGCTGACCTGGTTCTCTGGCTCTAAAGCGGTTCTGCTGACCTGGTTCTCTGGCTCTTAAGCAGCTCCGTTGACCTTGTTCTCTGGCTGTACAGCGGCTCTGCTGACCTGGTTCTCTGGCTCTAAAGCAGTTCTGCTGACCTGGTTCTCTGGCTGTAGAGCGGATCTGCTGAACTGGTTCTATGGCTCTACTGCAGCTCTGCTGACCTAGTTCTCTGGCTCTAGAGCAGCTCTACTGACCTGGTTCTCTGGCTCTACAAGGGCTTTGCGGACCTTGTTCTCTGGCTCTATAGCAGTTCTGATGACCTGGTTCTCTGGCTCTACAACGGCTCTGCTGGCCTGGTTCTGTGGCTCTAAAGCAGCTCTGCTGACCTGGTTCTCTGGCTCTATAGCAGCTCTGCTGACCTGGTTCTTTGGCTCTACAGCAGCTCTCCTGACCTGATTCTGTGGCTCTAACGCAGGTCTGCTGACCTGGTTTCCCTGGCTCTACAGCAACTCTTCTGACCTGGTTCTCTTGCTCTAGAGCAGCTCTGCTGACCTGGTTCTTAGGCTCTAGAGCAGCTCTGCTGTCCTGGTTCTCTGGTTTTAAAGCAGCTCTGCTGACCTGGTTCTCCGGCTCTAGAGCAGCTTTGCTGACCTGGTCCTCAGGCTGTACAACGGCTCTGCTGACCTGGTTCTTTGGCTGTAGAACAGCTCTGCTGACCTTTTTCTCTGGCAATAAAGCAGCTCTGCTGACCTGGTTCTCTGGCTGTAGAGCGGATCTGCTGACCTGGTTCTATGGCTCTACATTAGCTCTGCTGACCTAGTTCTCTGGCTCTAGAGCAGGTCTACTGACCTGGTTCTCTTGCTCCACAAGGGCTTTGCTGACCTGTTTCTCTGGCACTACAGCAGTTCTGTTAACCTGGTTCTCTGGCTCTACAACGGCTCTGCTGACATGTTTTTCTGGCTGTAAAGCTGCTTTGCTGGCCTGGTTCTGTGGCTCTAAAGGAGCTCTGCTGACCTGGTTCTCTGGGTCTACACGGCTCTGCTGACCTGGTTTTCTGTCTCTACAGCGACTCTGCTGGCCTGATTCTCTGTCTCTTCAGCGATTCTGCTGACCTGGTTCTCTGGCTCTAAAGCAGCTCTGTTGACCTGGTTCTCTGGCTTTACAGAAGATCTGCTGACCTGGTTCTCTTGCTCTATAGTGGCTCTGCTTACCTGGTTCTCAGGCTCTAAAGCAGCTCTACTGACCTGGTTCTCTGGCTCTAAAGCAATTCCGCTGACCTGTTTCTCTGGCTGTACAGCGGCTCTGCTGACCTGGTTCTCTGGCAATAAAGCAGCTCTGCTGACCTGGTTCTCTGGCTGTAGAGCAGCTTTGCTGACCTGGTCCTCAGGCTGTACAACGGCTCTGCTGACCTGGTTCTCTGGCTCTACAACGGCTCTGCTGGCCTGGTTCTGTGGCTCTAAAGGAGCTCTGCTGACCTGGTTCTCTGACTCTACAGCAGCTCTGCTGACCTGGTTCTCTGGCTCTACAGCGAATCTGCTGACCTGGAAATCTAGCTCAAATGCAGCTCTGCTGACCTGGTACTGTCGCTCTACAGCAGATCTGCTGACCTGTTGCTCTGGCTCTACAGCAGCTCTGCTGACATGGTTCTCTGGCTCTATAGCAACTCTGCTGACCTGGTTCTCTGGCTCCACAGCAGCTCTGCTGACCTGGTTCTCTGGCTTTAACGCAGCTCTGCTTACCTGGTTTCCCTGGCTCTACAGCAACTTTGCTGACCTGGTTTTCTGGCTCTAGAGCAGCTCTGCTGACCTGGTTCTTAGGCTCTAGAGCAACTCTGCTGACCTGGTTCTCTGGCATTAAAGCATGCTCTGCTAAACTTGTTCTCTGGCTCTATAGCAGTTCTGATGACCTGGTTCTCTGGCTCTACAACGGCTCTGCTGGCCTGGTTCTGTGGCTCTAAAGCAGCTCTGCTGACCTGGTTCTCTGGCTCTATAGCAGCTCTGCTGACCTGGTTCTTTGGCTCTACAGCAGCTCTCCTGACCTGATTCTGTGGCTCTAACGCAGGTCTGCTGACCTGGTTTCCCTGGCTCTACAGCAACTCTTCTGACCTGGTTCTCTTGCTCTAGAGCAGCTCTGCTGACCTGGTTCTTAGGCTCTAGAGCAGCTCTGCTGTCCTGGTTCTCTGGTTTTAAAGCAGCTCTGCTGACCTGGTTCTCCGGCTCTAGAGCAGCTTTGCTGACCTGGTCCTCAGGCTGTACAACGGCTCTGCTGACCTGGTTCTTTGGCTGTAGAACAGCTCTGCTGACCTTTTTCTCTGGCAATAAAGCAGCTCTGCTGACCTGGTTCTCTGGCTGTAGAGCGGATCTGCTGACCTGGTTCTATGGCTCTACATTAGCTCTGCTGACCTAGTTCTCTGGCTCTAGAGCAGGTCTACTGACCTGGTTCTCTTGCTCCACAAGGGCTTTGCTGACCTGTTTCTCTGGCACTACAGCAGTTCTGTTAACCTGGTTCTCTGGCTCTACAACGGCTCTGCTGACATGTTTTTCTGGCTGTAAAGCTGCTTTGCTGGCCTGGTTCTGTGGCTCTAAAGGAGCTCTGCTGACCTGGTTCTCTGGGTCTACACGGCTCTGCTGACCTGGTTTTCTGTCTCTACAGCGACTCTGCTGGCCTGATTCTCTGTCTCTTCAGCGATTCTGCTGACCTGGTTCTCTGGCTCTAAAGCAGCTCTGTTGACCTGGTTCTCTGGCTTTACAGAAGATCTGCTGACCTGGTTCTCTTGCTCTATAGTGGCTCTGCTTACCTGGTTCTCAGGCTCTAAAGCAGCTCTACTGACCTGGTTCTCTGGCTCTAAAGCAATTCCGCTGACCTGTTTCTCTGGCTGTACAGCGGCTCTGCTGACCTGGTTCTCTGGCAATAAAGCAGCTCTGCTGACCTGGTTCTCTGGCTGTAGAGCAGCTTTGCTGACCTGGTCCTCAGGCTGTACAACGGCTCTGCTGACCTGGTTCTCTGGCTCTACAACGGCTCTGCTGGCCTGGTTCTGTGGCTCTAAAGGAGCTCTGCTGACCTGGTTCTCTGACTCTACAGCAGCTCTGCTGACCTGGTTCTCTGGCTCTACAGCGAATCTGCTGACCTGGAAATCTAGCTCAAATGCAGCTCTGCTGACCTGGTACTGTCGCTCTACAGCAGATCTGCTGACCTGTTGCTCTGGCTCTACAGCAGCTCTGCTGACATGGTTCTCTGGCTCTATAGCAACTCTGCTGACCTGGTTCTCTGGCTCCACAGCAGCTCTGCTGACCTGGTTCTCTGGCTCTAACGCAGCTCTGCTTACCTGGTTTCCCTGGCTCTACAGCAACTTTGCTGACCTGGTTTTCTGGCTCTAGAGCAGCTCTGCTGACCTGGTTCTTAGGCTCTAGAGCAACTCTGCTGACCTGGTTCTCTGGCTTTAAAGCATGCTCTGCTAAACTTGTTCTCTGGCTCTAGAGCAGCTTTGATGACCTGGTTCTCAGGCTGCACAACGGTTCTGCTGGCCTGGTTCTTTGGCTGTAGAGCAGCTCTTCTGGCCTTGTTCTCTGGCTGTACAGCAGCTCTGCTGACCTGGTTCTCTGGCTCTAAAGCGGTTCTGCTGACCTGGTTCTCAGGCTCTAGAGCAGCTCTGCTGACCTGGTTCTCTGGCTCTTAAGCAGCTCCACTGACCTTGTTCTCTGGCTGTACAGCGGCTCTGCTGACCTGGTTCTCTGGCTCTAAAGCAGTTCTGCTGACCTGGTTCTCTGGCTGTAGAGCGGATCTGCTGAACTGGTTCTATGGCTCTACTGCAGCTCTGCTGACCTAGTTCTCTGGCTCTAGAGCAGCTATACTGACCTGGTTCTCTGGCTCTGCAAGGGCTTTGCGGACCTTGTTCTCTGGCTCTATAGCAGTTCTGATGACCTGGTTCTCTGGCTCTACAACGGATCTGTTGAACTGTTTCTCTGACTGTAAAGAAGCTTTGCTGACCTGGTTCTCTGGCTCTACAACGGCTCTGCTGGCCTGGTTCTGTGGTTCTAAAGCAGCTCTGCTGACCTGGTTCTCTGGCTCTATAGCAGCTCTGCTGACCTGGTTCTTTGGCTCTAACGCAGCTCTGTTTACCTGGCATCCCTGGCTCTACAGCAACTTTGCTGACCTGGTTTTCTGGCTCTAGAGCAGCTCTGCTGACCTGGTTCTTAGGCTCTAGAGCAGCTCTGCTGACCTGGTTCTCTGGCTTTAAAGCAGCTCTGCTAACCTGGTTCTCTGGCTCTAGAGCAGCTTTGATGACCTGGTTCTCAGGCTGCACAACGGTTCTGCTGGCCTGGTTCTTTGGCTGTAGAGCAGCTCTTCTGGCCTTGTTCTCTGGCTGTACAGCAGCTCTGCTGACCTGGTTCTCTGGCTCTAAAGCGGTTCTGCTGACCTGGTTCTCAGGCTCTAGAGCAGCTCTGCTGACCTGGTTCTCTGGCTCTTAAGCAGCTCCGCTGACCTTGTTCTCTGGCTGTACAGCGGCTCTGCTGACCTGGTTCTCTGGCTCTAAAGCAGTTCTGCTGACCTGGTTCTCTGGCTGTAGAGCGGATCTGCTGAACTGGTTCTATGGCTCTACTGCAGCTCTGCTGACCTAGTTCTCTGGCTCTAGAGCAGCTATACTGACCTGGTTCTCTGGCTCTGCAAGGGCTTTGCGGACCTTGTTCTCTGGCTCTATAGCAGTTCTGATGACCTGGTTCTCTGGCTCTACAACGGATCTGTTGAACTGTTTCTCTGACTGTAAAGAAGCTTTGCTGACCTGGTTCTCTGGCTCTACAACGGCTCTGCTGGCCTGGTTCTGTGGTTCTAAAGCAGCTCTGCTGACCTGGTTCTCTGGCTCTATAGCAGCTCTGCTGACCTGGTTCTTTGGCTCTAACGCAGCTCTGTTTACCTGGCATCCCTGGCTCTACAGCAACTTTGCTGACCTGGTTTTCTGGCTCTAGAGCAGCTCTGCTGACCTGGTTCTTAGGCTCTAGAGCAGCTCTGCTGACCTGGTTCTCTGGCTTTAAAGCAGCTCTGCTAACCTGGTTCTCTGGCTCTAGAGCAGCTTTGATGACCTGGTTCTCAGGCTGCACAACGGTTCTGCTGGCCTGGTTCTTTGGCTGTAGAGCAGCTCTTCTGACCTTGTTCTCTGGCTGTACAGCAGCTCTGCTGACCTGGTTCTCTGGCTCTAAAGCGGTTCTGCTGACCTGGTTCTCTGGCTCTAAAGCAGTTCTGCTGACCTGGTTCTCTGGCTGTAGAGCGGATCTGCTGAACTGGTTCTATGGCTCTACTGCAGCTCTGCTGACCTAGTTCTCTGGCTCTAGAGCAGCTCTACTGAACTGGTTCTCTGGCTCTACAAGGGCTTTGCGGACCTTGTTCTCTGGCTCTATAGCAGTTCTGATGACCTGGTTCTCTGGATCTACAACGGATCTGCTGAACTGTTTCTCTGACTGTAAAGAAGCTTTGCTGACCTGGTTCTCTGGCTCTACAACGGCTCTGCTGGCCTGGTTCTGTGGCTCTAAAGCAGCTCTGCTGACCTGGTTCTCTGGCTCTATAGCAGCTCTGCTGACCTGGTTCTTTGGCTCTACAGCAGCTCTCCTGACCTGATTCTGTGGCTCTAACGCAGGTCTGCTGACCTGGTTTCCCTGGCTCTACAGCAACTCTTCTGACCTGGTTCTCTTGCTCTAGAGCAGCTCTGCTGACCTGGTTCTTAGGCTCTAGAGCAGCTCTGCTGTCCTGGTTCTCTGGTTTTAAAGCAGCTCTGCTGACCTGGTTCTCCGGCTCTAGAGCAGCTTTGCTGACCTGGTCCTCAGGCTGTACAACGGCTCTGCTGACCTGGTTCTTTGGCTGTAGAACAGCTCTGCTGACCTTTTTCTCTGGCAATAAAGCAGCTCTGCTGACCTGGTTCTCTGGCTGTAGAGCGGATCTGCTGACCTGGTTCTATGGCTCTACATGAGCTCTGCTGACCTAGTTCTCTGGCTCTAGAGCAGCTCTACTGACCTGGTTCTCTTGCTCCACAAGGGCTTTGCTGACCTGATTCTCTGGCACTACAGCAGTTCTGCTAACCTGGTTCTCTGGCTCTACAACGGCTCTTCTGACATGTTTTTCTGGCTGTAAAGCAGCTTTTCTGGCCTGGTTCTGTGGCTCTAAAGGAGCTCCGCTGACCTGGTTCTCTGGCTCTAGAGCAGCTTTGCTGGCCTGGTTCTCTGACTCTACAGCAGCTCTCCTGACCTGTTTCTCTGGCTGTACAGCAGCTCTGCTGACCTGGTTCTCTGGCAATAAAGCAGCTCTGCTGACCTGGTTCTCTGGCTGTAGAGCGGATCTGCTGACCTGGTTCTATGGCTCTACATTAGCTCTGCTGACCTAGTTCTCTGGCTCAAGAGCAGCTCTACTGACCTGGTTCTCTGGCTCTACAAGGGATTTGCTGACCTAGTTCTCTGGCTCTACAGCAGTTCTGCTGACCTGGTTCTCTGGCTCTACAACGGCTCTGCTGGCCTGGTTCTGTGGCTCTAAAGGAGCTCTGGTGACCTGGTTCTCTGACTCTAGAGCGGATCTGCTGAACTGGTTCTATGGCTCTACTGCAGCACTGCTGACCTAGTTCTCTGGCTCTAGAGGAGCTCTTCTGACCTGGTTCTCTGGCTCTACAAGGGCTTTGCGGACCTGGTTCTCTGGCTCTATAGCAGTTCTGATGACCTGGTTCTCTGGCTCTACAACGGATCTGCTGAACTGTTTCTCTGACTGTAAAGCAGCTTTGCTGACCTGGTTCTCTGGCTCTACAACGGCTCTGCTGGCCTGGTTCTGTGGCTCTAAAGCAGCTCTGCTGACCTGGTTCTCTGGCTCTATAGAAGCTCTGCTGACCTGGTTCTCTGGCTCTAGCGCAGCTCTGCTGACCTGGTTTCCCTGGCTCTACAGCAGCTCTGCTGACCTGGAGCAGTGTGCGACCAATTAGACTTAACTTTATTTCAGGCTCCCTTGAGCCGTTGGAGCCGACGGGCTCATGGTTACGCACCTGCGCGCTACGAGAGGTACTTGACCTGATAACGATTTTAGCAGCTTACACAGAAACCCTACACACTTTCCTACTCCCTGCTGACGAGAGGCAACTACCTCGAAACACGTGTCCAGGGATGGCTAACGCTCCTCATACTTGCATGCATTACACGGGCATAGGCGTACTCGCCGACGCTGACCTCAGGGACCATTTTTCATTGGGGTAACACGCTTGGTAGGTGGAGCAGTGTGCGACCAATTAGACTTAACTTTATTTCAGGCTCCCTTGAGCCGTTGGAGCCGACGGGCTCATGGTTACGCAACTGCGCGCTACGAGAGGTACTTGACCTGATAACGATTTTAGCAGCTTACACAGCAACCCTACACACTTTCCTACTCCCTGCTGATGAGAGGCAACTACCTCGAAACACGTGTCCAGGGATGGCTAATGCTACTCATACTTGTATGCATTACACGGGCATAGGCGTACTCGCCGACGCTGACCTCAGGGACCATTTTTCATAGGGGTAACACGCTTGGTAGGTGGAGCAGTGTGCGACCAATTAGACTTAACTTTATTTCAGGCTCCCTTGAGCCGTTGGAGCCGACGGGCTCATGGTTACGCACCTGCGCGCTACGAGAGGTACTTGACCTGATAACGATTTTAGCAGCTTACACAGCAACCCTACACACTTTCCTACTCCCTGCTGACGAGAGGCAACTACCTCGAAACACGTGTCCAGGGATGGCTAACGCTACTCATACTTGCATGCATTACACGGGCATAGGCGTACTCGCCGACGCTGACCTCAGGGACCATTTTTCATTGGGGTAACACGCTTGGTAGGTGGAGCAGTGTGCGACCAATTAGACTTAACTTTATTTCAGGCTCCCTTGAGCCGTTGGAGCCGACGGGCTCATGGTTACGCACCTGCGCGCTACGAGAGGTACTTGACCTGATAACGATTTTAGCAGCTTACACAGTAACCCTATACACTTTCCTACTCCCTGCTAACGAGAGGCAACTACCTCGAAACACGTGTCCAGGGATGGCTAACGCTACTCATAATTGCATGCATTACACGGGCATAGGCGTACTCGCCGACGCTGACCTCAGGGACCATTTTTCATTGGGGTAACACGCTTGGTAGGTGGAGCAGTGTGCAACCAATTAGAATTAACTTTATTTCAGGCTCTCTTGAGCCGTTGGAGCCGACGGGCTCATGGTTACGCACCTGCGCGCTACGAGAGGTACTTGACCTGATAACGATTTTAGCAGCTTACACAGCAACCCTACACACTTTCCTACTCCCTGCTGACGAGAGGCAACTACCTCGAAACACGTGTCCAGGGATGGCTAACGCTACTCATACTTGCATGCATTACACGGGCATAGGCGTACTCGCCGACGCTGACCTCAGGGACCATTTTTCATTGGGGTAACACGCTTGGTAGGTGGAGCAGTGTGCGACCAATTAGACTTAACTTTATTTCAGGCTCCCTTGAGCCGTTGGAGCCGACGGGCTCATGGTTACGCACCTGCGCGCTACGAGAGGTACTTGACCTGATAACGATTTTAGCAGCTTACACAGCAACCCTACACACTTTCCTACTCCCTGCTGACGAGAGGCAACTACCTCGAAACACGTGTCCAGGGATGGCTAACGCTACTCATACTTGCATGCATTACACGGGCATAGGCGTACTCGCCGACGCTGACCTCAGGGACCGTTTTTCATTGGGGTAACACGCTTGGTAGGTGGAGCAGTGTGCGACCAATTAGACGTAACTTTATTTCAGGCTCCCTTGAGCCGTTGGAGCCGACGGGCTCATGGTTACGCACCTGCGCGCTACGAGAGGTACTTGACCTGATAACGATTTTAGCAGCTTACACAGCAACCCTACACACTTTCCTACTCCCTGCTGACGAGAGGCAACTACCTCGAAACACGTGTCCAGGGATGGCTAACGCTACTCATACTTGCATGCATTACACGGGCATAGGCGTACTCGCCGACGCTGACCTCAGGGACCATTTTTCATTAGGGTAACACGCTTGGTAGGTGGAGCAGTGTGCGACCAATTAGACTTAACTTTATTTCAGGCTCCCTTGAGCCGTTGGAGCCGACGGGCTCATGGTTACGCACCTGCGCGCTACGAAAGGTACTTGACCTGATAACGATTTTAGCAGCTTACACAGCAACCCTACACACTTTCCTACTCCCTGCTGACGAGAGGCAACTACCTCGAAACACGTGTCCAGGGATGGCTAACGCTACTCATACTTGCATGCATTACACGGGCATAGGCGTACTCGCCGACGCTGACCTCAGGGACCATTTTTCATTGGGGTAACACGCTTGGTAGGTGGAGCAGTGTGCGACCAATTAGACTTAACTTTATTTCAGGCTCCCTTGAGCCGTTGGAGCCGACGGGCTCATGGTTACGCACCTGCGCGCTACGAGAGGTACTTGACCTGATAACGATTTTAGCAGCTTACACAGCAACCCTACACACTTTCCTACTCCCTGCTGACGAGAGGCAACTACCTCGAAACACGTGTCCAGGGATGGCTAACGCTACTCATACTTGCATGCATTACACGGGAATAGGCGTACTCGCCGACGCTGACCTCAGGGACCATTTTTCATTGGGGTAACACGCTTGGTAGGTGGAGCAGTGTGCGACCAATTAGACTTAACTTTATTTCAGGCTCCCTTGAGCCGTTGGAGCCGACGGGCTCATGGTTACGCACCTGCGCGCTACGAGAGGTACTTGACCTGATAACGATTTTAGCAGCTTACACAGTAACCCTACACACTTTCCTACTCCCTGCTAACGAGAGGCAACTACCTCGAAACACGTGTCCAGGGATGGCTAACGCTACTCATAATTGCATGCATTACACGGGCATAGGCGTACTCGCCGACGCTGACCTCAGGGACCATTTTTCATTGGGGTAACACGCTTGGTAGGTGGAGCAGTGTGCAACCAATTAGAATTAACTTTATTTCAGGCTCCCTTGAGCCGTTGGAGCCGACGGGCTCATGGTTACGCACCTGCGCGCTACGAGAGGTACTTGACCTGATAACGATTTTAGCAGCTTACACAGCAACCCTACACACTTTCCTACTCCCTGCTGACGAGAGGCAACTACCTCGAAACACGTGTCCAGGGATGGCTAACGCTACTCATACTTGCATGCATTACACGGGCATAGGCGTACTCGCCGACGCTGACCTCAGGGACCATTTTTCATTGGGGTAACACGCTTGGTAGGTGGAGCAGTGTGCGACCAATTAGACTTAACTTTATTTCAGGCTCCCTTGAGCCGTTGGAGCCGACGGGCTCATGGTTACGCACCTGCGCGCTACGAGAGGTACTTGACCTGATAACGATTTTAGCAGCTTACACAGCAACCCTACACACTTTCCTACTCCCTGCTGACGAGAGGCAACTACCTCGAAACACGTGTCCAGGGATGGCTAACGCTACTCATACTTGCATGCATTACACGGGCATAGGCGTACTCGCCGACGCTGACCTCAGGGACCATTTTTCATTGGGGTAACACGCTTGGTAGGTGGAGCAGTGTGCGACCAATTAGACTTAACTTTATTTCAGGCTCCCTTGAGCCGTTGGAGCCGACGGGCTCATGGTTACGCACCTGCGCGCTACGAGAGGTACTTGACCTGATAACGATTTTAGCAGCTTACACAGCAACCCTACACACTTTCCTACTCCCTGCTGACGAGAGGCAACTACCTCGAAACACGTGTCCAGGGATGGCTAACGCTACTCATACTTGCATGCATTACACAGGCATAGGCGTACTCGCCGACGCTGACCTCAGGGACCATTTTTCATTGGGGTAACACGCTTGGTAGGTGGAGCAGTGTGCGACCAATTAGACTTAACTTTATTTCAGGCTCCCTTGAGCCGTTGGAGCCGACGGGCTCATGGTTACGCGCCTGCGCGCTACGAGAGGTACTTGACCTGATAACGATTTTAGCAGCTTACACAGCAACCCTACACACTTTCCTTCTCCCTGCTGACGAGAGGCAACTACCTCGAAACACGTGTCCAGGGATGGCTAACGCTACTCATACTTGCATGCATTACACGGGCATAGGCGTACTCGCCGACGCTGACCTCAGGGACCATTTTTCATTGGGGTAACACGCTTGGTAGGTGGAGCAGTGTGCGACCAATTAGACTTAACTGCTGACCTGGTTCTCTTGCTCTAGAGCAGCTCTGCTGACCTGGTTCTAAGGCTCTAGAGCAGCTCTGCTGACCTCGTTCTCTGGTTTTAAAGCAGCTCTGCTGACCTGGTTCTCCGGCTCTAGAGCAGCTTTGCTGACCTGGTCCTCAGGCTGTACAACGGCTCTGCTGACCTGGTTCTTTGGCTGTAGAACAGCTCTGCTGACCTTTTTCTCTGGCTGTACAGCAGCTCTGCTGACCTGGTTCTCTGACTCTATAGCGGCTCCGCTGACCGGGTTCTCAGGCTCTAGAGCAGCTCTGCTGACCTAGTTCTCTGGCTCAAAAGCAGCTCAGCTGACCTGGTTCTCTGGATGTACAGCGGTTCTGCTGACCTGGTTCTCTGGCTCTAGAGCAGCTCTGCTGACCTGGTTCTCTGGCTCTTAAGCAGCTCCGCTGACCTTGTTCTCTGGCTGTACAGCGGCTCTGCTGACCTGGTTCTCTGGCTCTAAAGCAGTTCTGCTGACCTGGTTCTCTGGCTGTAGAGCGGATCTGCTGAACTGGTTCTATGGCTCTACTGCAGCTCTGCTGACCTAGTTCTCTGGCTCTAGAGCCGCTCTACTGACCTGGTTCTCTGGCTCTACAAGGGCTTTGCGGACCTTGTTCTCTGGCTCTATAGCAGTTCTGATGACCTGGTTCTCTGGCTCTACAACGGATCTGTTGAACTGTTTCTCTGACTGTAAAGAAGCTTTGCTGACCTGGTTCTCTGGCTCTACAACGGCTCTGCTGGCCTGGTTCTGTGGCTCTAAAGCAGCTCTGCTGACCTGGTTCTCTGGCTCTATAGCAGCTCTGCTGACCTGGTTCTTTGGCTCTACAGCAGCTTTCCTGACCTGATTCTGTGGCTCTACAGCAGCTCTTCTGACCTGGTTCTCTTGCTCTAGAGCAGCTCTGCTGACCTGGTTCTTAGGCTCTAGAGCAGCTTTGCTGACCTGGTTCTCTGGTTTTAAAGCAGCTCTGCTGACCTGGTTCTCCGGCTCTAGACCAGCTTTGCTGACCTGGTCCTCAGGCTGTACAATGGCTCTGCTGACCTGGTTCTTTGGCTGTAGAACAGCTCTGCTGACCTTTTTCTTTGGCTGTACAGCAGCTCTGCTGACATGGTTCTCTGACTCTATAGCGGCTCTGCTGACCGAGTTCTCAGGCTCTAGAGCAGCTCTGCTGACCTAGTTCTCTGGCTCAAAAGCAGCTCAGCTGACCTGGTTCTCTGGATGTACAGCGGCTCTGCTGACCTGGTTCTCTGGCTCTAAAGCAGCTCTGCTGACCTAGTTCTCTGGCTCTAGAGCAGCTCTACTGACCTGGTTCTCTTGCTCTACAAGGGCTTTGCTGACCTGTTTCTCTGGCACTACAGCAGTTCTGCTAACCTGGTTCTCTGGCTCTACAACGGCTCTGCTGACATGTTTTTCTGGCTGTAAAGCAGCTTTGCTGGCCTGGTTCTGTGGCTCTAAAGGAGCTCTGCTGACCTGGTTCTCTGGCTCTAGAGCAGCTTTGCTGGCCTGGTTCTCTGGCTCTACAGCAGCTCTAATGACCTGGTTCTCTGGCTCTAGAGCGGCTCTGCTGACCTGGTTCTCTGGCTCTAAAGCAGCTCTGCTGACCTGGTTCTCTGGCTCTAGATCTGCTCTGCTGACCAGGTTCTCTGGCTCTACAGCAGCTCTGCTGACCTGGTTCTCTGGCTCTACAGCAGCTCTGTTGACCTGGTTCTCTAGTTCTAAAGCAGCTCTGTTGACCTGGTTCTCTGGCTCTGGGGCAGCTCTGCTGACCTGGTTCTCAGGCTGTACAACGGCTCTACTGACCTGGTTCTTTGGCTATAGAGCAGCTCTGCTGACCTTGTTCTCCAGCTGTACAGCAGCTCTGCTGACCTGGTTCTCTAGCTCTATTGCGGCTCTGCTGACCTAGTTCTCTGGCTCTAGAGCAGCTCTACTGACCTGGTTTTCTGGCTCTACAAGGGCTTTGCGGACCTGGTTCTCTGGCTCTATAGAAGTTCTGATGACCTGGTTCTCTGGCTCTACAACGGATCTGCTGAACTGTTTCTCTCACTGTAAAGCAGCTCTGCTGACCTGGTTCTCTGGCTCTATAGCAGCTCTGCTGACCTGGTTCTTTGGCTCTACAGCAGCTCTGCTGACCTGGTTCTGTGGCTCTAACACAGCTCTGCTGACCTGGTTTCCCTGGCTCTACAGCAGCTCTGCTGACATGGTTCTCTTGCTCTAGAGCAGCTCTGCTGACCTGGTTCTTAGGCTCTAGAGCAGCTCTGCTGACCTGGTTCTCTGGCTTTAAAGCAGCTCTGCTGACCTGGTTCTCTGGCTCTAGAGCAGCTTTGCTGAGCTGGTCCTCAGGCTGTACAACGGCTCTGCTGACCTGGCTCTTTGGCTGTAGAGCAGCTCTGCTGACCTTTTTCTCTGGCTCTAGAGCAGCTCTGCTGACCTGGTTCTCTGGCTCAAAAGCAGCTCAGCTGACCTGGTTATCTGGCTCTAGAGCAGCTTTGATGACCTGGTTCTCAGGCTGTACAACGGTTCTGCTGGCCTGGTTCTTTGGCTGTAGAGCAGCTCTTCTGACCTTGTTCTCTGGCTGTGCAGCAGCTCTGCTGACCTGGTTCTCTGGCTCTATAGCAGTTCTGCTGACCTGGTTCTCAGGCTCTAGAGCAGCTCTGCTGACCTGGTTCTCTGGCTCTTAAGCAGCTCCGCTGACCTTGTTCTCTGGCTGTACAGCGGCTCTGCTGACCTGGTTCTCTGGCTCTAAAGCAGCTCTGCTGACCTGGTTCTCTGGCTGTAGAGCGGATCTGCTGAACTGGTTCTATGGCTCTACTGCAGCTCTGCTGACCTAGTTCTCTGGCTCTAGAGCAGCTCTACTGACCTGGTTCTCTGGCTCTACGAGGGCTTTGCGGACCTTGTTCTCTGGCTCTATAGCAGTTCTGATGACCTGGTTCTCTGGCTCTACAACGGATCTGCTGAACTGTTTCTCTGACTGTAAAGAAGCTTTGCTGACCTGGTTCTCTGGCTCTACAACTGCTCTGCTGGCCTGGTTCTGTGGCTTTAAAGCAGCTCTGCTGACCTGGTTCTCTGGCTCTATAGCAGCTCTGCTGACCTGGTTCTTTGGCTCTACAGCAGCTCTCCTGACCTGGTTCTGTGGCTCTAACGCAGCTCTGCTGACCTGGTTTCCCTGGCTCTACAGCAGCTCTTCTGACCTGGTTCTCTTGCTCTAGAGCAGCTCTACAGACCTGGTTCTTAGGCTCTAGAGAAGCTCTGCTGACCTGGTTCTCTGGCTTTAAAGCAGCTCTGCTGACCTGGTTCTCTGGCTCTAGAGCAGCTTTGCTGACCTGGTCCTCAGGCTGTACAACGGCTCTGCTGACCTGGTTCTTTGGCTGTAGAGCAGCTCTACTGACCTGGTTCTCTGGCTCTACAAGGGCTTTGCTGACCTGGTTCTCTGGCTCTACAGCAGTTCTGCTGACCTGGTTCTCTGGCTCTACAACGGCTCTGCTGGCCTGGTTCTGTGGCTCTAAAGGAGCTCTGCTGACCTGGTTCTCTGACTCTACAGCAGCTCTGCTGACCTGGCTCTCTGGCTCTACAGCGAATCTGCTGACCTGGAAATCTAGCTCAAATGCAGCTCTGCTGACCTGGTACTGTCGCTCTACAGCAGATCTGCTGACCTGTTGCTCTGGCTCTACAGCAGCTCTGCTGACCTGGTTCTCTGGCTCTATAGCAACTCTGCTGACCTGGTTCTCTGGCTCCACAGCAGCTCTGCTGACCTGGTTCTCTGGCTCTAACACAGCTCTGCTTACCTGGTTTCCCTGGCTCTACAGCAACTTTGCTGACCTGGTTTTCTGGCTCTAGAGCAGCTCTGCTGACCTGGTTCTTAGGCTCTAGAGCAGCTCTGCTGACCTGGTTCTCTGGCTTTAAAGCATGCTCTGCTAAACTGGTTCTCTGGCTCTAGAGCAGCTTTGATGACCTGGTTCTCAGGCTGCACAATGGTTCTGCTGGCCTGGTTCTTTGGCTGTAGAGCAGCTCTTCTGACCTTGTTCTCTGGCTGTACAGCAGCTCTGCTGACCTGGTTCTCTGGCTCTAAAGCGGTTCTGCTGACCTGGTTCTCAGGCTCTAGAGCAGCTCTGCTGACCTGGTTCTCTGGCTCTTAAGCAGCTCCGCTGACCTTGTTCTCTGGCTGTACAGCGGCTCTGCTGACCTGGTTCTCTGGCTCTAAAGCAGTTCTGCTGACCTGGTTCTCTGGCTGTAGAGCGGATCTGCTGAACTGGTTCTATGGCTCTACTGCAGCTCTGCTGACCTAGTTCTCTGGCTCTAGAGCAGCTCTACTGACCTGGTTCTCTGGCTCTACAAGGGCTTTGCGGACCTTGTTCTCTGGCTCTATAGCAGTTCTGATGACCTGGTTCTCTGGCTCTACAAGGGATCTGTTGAACTGTTTCTCTGACTGTAAAGAAGCTTTGCTGACCTGCTTCTCTGGCTCTACAACGGCTCTGCTGACCTGGTTCTGTGGCTCTAAAGCAGCTCTGCTGACCTGGTTCTCTGGCTCTATAGCAGCTCTGCTGACCTGGTTCTTTGGCTCTACAGCAGCTCTCCTGGCCTGATTCTGTGGCTCTAACGCAGCTCTGCTGACCTGGTTTCTCTGGCTCTACAGCAGCTCTTCTGACCTGGTTCTCTTGCTCTAGAGCAGCTCTGCTGACCTGGTTCTTAGGCTCTAGAGCAGCTCTGCTGACCTGGTTCTCTGGTTTTAAAGCAGCTCTGCTGACCTGGTTCTCCAGCTCTAGACCAGCTTTGCTGACCTGGTCCTCAGGCTGTACAACGGCTCTGCTGACCTGGTTCTTTGGCTGTAGAACAGCTCTGCTGACCTTTTTCTCTGGCTGTACAGCAGCTCTGCTGACCTGGTTCTCTGGCTCAAAAGCAGCTCTGCTGACCTGGTTCTCTGGCTCTAGATCGGCTCTGCTGACCAGGT
This sequence comes from Triturus cristatus, assembly GCF_964204655.1. NCBI lineage: Eukaryota > Metazoa > Chordata > Amphibia > Caudata > Salamandridae > Triturus > Triturus cristatus. The sequence goes on along the minus strand of NC_140579.1, from coordinate 628,677,320 downwards.
TCTCTGGCTCTACAGCAGCTCTGCTGACCTGGTTCTCTAGTTCTAAAGCAGCTCTGTTGACCTGGTTCTCTGGCTCTGGGGCAGCTCTGCTGACCTGGTTCTCAGGCTGTGCAACGGCTCTACTGACCTGGTTCTTTGGCTATAGAGCAGCTCTGCTGACCTTGTTCTCCAGCTGTACAGCAGCTCTGCTGACCTGGTTCTCTAGCTCTATTGCGGCTCTGCTGACCTAGTTCTCTGGCTCTAGAGCAGCTCTACTGACCTGGTTCTCTGGCTCTACAACGGATCTGCTGAACTGTTTCTCTGACTGTAAAGCAGCTCTGCTGACCTGGTTCTCTGGCTCTATAGCAGCTCTGCTGACCTGGTTCTTTGGCTCTACAGCAGCTCTGCTGACCTGGTTCTGTGGCTCTAACACAGCTCTGCTGACCTGGTTTCCCTGGCTCTACAGCAGCTCTGCTGACATGGTTCTCTTGCTCTAGAGCAGCTCTGCTGACATGGTTCTTAGGCTCTAGAGCAGCTCTGCTGACCTGGTTCTCTGGCTTTAAAGCAGCTCTGCTGACCTGGTTCTCTGGCTCTAGAGCAGCTTTGCTGAGCTGGTCCTCAGGCTGTACAACGGCTCTGCTGACCTGGTTCTTTGGCTGTAGAGCAGCTATGCTGACCTTTTTCTCTGGCTCTAGAGCAGCTCTGCTGACCTGGTTCTCTGGCTCAAAAGCAGCTCAGCTGACCTGGTTATCTGGCTCTAGAGCAGCTTTGATGACCTGGTTCTCAGGCTGTACAACGGTTCCGCTGGCCTGGTTCTTTGGCTGTAGAGCAGCTCTTCTGACCTTGTTCTCTGGCTGTACAGCAGCTCTGCTGACCTGGTTCTCTGGCTCTATAGCAGTTCTGCTGACCTGGTTCTCAGGCTCTAGAGCAGCTCTGCTGACCTGGTTCTCTGGCTCTTAAGCAGCTCCGCTGACCTTGTTCTCTGGCTGTACAGCGGCTCTGCTGACCTGGTTCTCTGGCTCTAAAGCAGCTCTGCTGACCTGGTTCTCTGGCTGTAAAGCGGATCTGCTGAACTGGTTCTATGGCTCTACTGCAGCTCTGCTGACCTAGTTCTCTGGCTCTAGAGCAGCTCTACTGACCTGGTTCTCTGGCTCTACGAGGGCTTTGTGGACCTTGTTCTCTGGCTCTATAGCAGTTCTGATTACCTGGTTCTCTGGCTCTACAACGGATCTGCTGAACTGTTTCTCTGACTGTAAAGAAGCTTTGCTGACCTGGTTCTCTGGCTCTACAACTGCTCTGCTGGCCTGGTTCTGTGGCTCTAAAGGAGCTCTGCTGACCTGGTTCTCTGGCTCTATAGCAGCTCTGCTGACCTCGTTCTTTGGCTCTACAGCAGCTCTCCTGACCTGGTTCTGTGACTCTAACGCAGCTCTGCTGACCTGGTTTCCCTGGCTCTACAGCAGCTCTTCTGACCTGGTTCTCTTGCTCTAGAGCAGCTCTGCTGACCTGGTTCTTAGGCTCTAGAGAAGCTCTGCTGACCTGGTTCTCTGGCTTTAAAGCAGCTCTGCTGACCTGGTTCTCTGGCTCTAGAGCAGCTTTGCTGACCTGGTCCTCAGGCTGTACAACGGCTCTGCTGACCTGGTTCTTTGGCTGTAGAGCAGCTCTACTGACCTGGTTCTCTGGCTCTACAAGGGCTTTGCTGACCTGGTTCTCTGGCTCTACAGCAGTTCTGCTGACCTGGTTCTCTGGCTCTACAACGGCTCTGCTGGCCTGGTTCTGTGGCTCTAAAGGAGCTCTGCTGACCTGGTTCTCTGACTCTACAGCAGCTCTGCTGACCTGGTTCTCTGGCTCTACAGCGAATCTGCTGACCTGGAAATCTAGCTCAAATGCAGCTCTGCTGACCTGGTACTGTCGCTCTACAGCAGATCTGCTGACCTGTTGCTCTGGCTCTACAGCAGCTCTGCTGACCTGGTTCTCTGGCTCTATAGCAACTCTGCTGACCTGGTTCTCTGGCTCCACAGCAGCTCTGCTGACCTGGTTCTCTGGCTCTAACGCAGCTCTGCTTACCTGGTTTCCCTGGCTCTACAGCAACTTTGCTGACCTGGTTTTCTGGCTCTAGAGCAGCTCTGCTGACCTGGTTCTTAGGCTCTAGAGCAGCTCTGCTGACCTGGTTCTCTGGCTTTAAAGCATGCTCTGCTAAACTGGTTCTCTGGCTCTAGAGCAGCTTTGATGACCTGGTTCTCAGGCTGCACAACGGTTCTGCTGGCCTGGTTCTTTGGCTGTAGAGCAGCTCTTCTGACCTTGTTCTCTGGCTGTACAGCAGCTCTGCTGACCTGGTTCTCTGGCTCTAAAGCGGTTCTGCTGACCTGGTTCTCAGGCTCTAGAGCAGCTCTGCTGACCTGGTTCTCTGGCTCTTAAGCAGCTCCGCTGACCTTGTTATCTGGCTGTACAGCGGCTCTGCTGACCTGGTTCTCTGGCTCTAAAGCAGTTCTGCTGACCTGGTTCTCTGGCTCTAGAGCAGCTCTACTGACCTGGTTCTCTGGCTCTACAAGGGCTTTGCGGACCTTGTTCTCTGGCTCTATAGCAGTTCTGATGACCTGGTTCTCTGGCTCTACAACGGATCTGTTGAACTGTTTCTCTGACTGTAAAGAAGCTTTGCTGACCTGCTTCTCTGGCTCTACAACGGCTCTGCTGGCCTGGTTCTGTGGCTCTAAAGCAGCTCTGCTGACCTGGTTCTCTGGCTCTATAGCAGCTCTGCTGACATGGTTCTTTGGCTCTACAGCAGCTCTCCTGGCCTGATTCTGTGGCTCTAACGCAGCTCTGCTGACCTGGTTTCTCTGGCTCTACAGCAGCTCTTCTGACCTGGTTCTCTTGCTCTAGAGCAGCTCTGCTGACCTGGTTCTTAGGCTCTAGAGCAGCTCTGCTGACCTGGTTCTCTGGTTTTAAAGCAGCTCTGCTGACCTGGTTCTCCAGCTCTAGACCAGCTTTGCTGACCTGGTCCTCAGGCTGTACAACGTCTCTGCTGACCTGGTTCTTTGGCTGTAGAACAGCTCTGCTGACCTTTTTCTCTGGCTGTACAGCAGCTCTGCTGACCTGGTTCTCTGGCTCTAAAGCAGTTCTGCTGACCTGGTTCTCTGGCTGTAGAGCGGATCTGCTGAACTGGTTCTATGGCTCTACTGCAGCTCTGCTGACCTAGTTCTCTGGCTCTAGAGCAGCTCTACTGAGCTGGTTCTCTGGCTCTACAAGTGCTTTGCGGACCTTGTTCTCTGGCTCTATAGCAGTTCTGATGACCTGGTTCTCTGGCTCTACAACGGATCTGTTGAACTGTTTCTCTGACTGTAAAGAAGCTTTGCTGACCTGGTTCTCTGGCTCTACAACGGCTCTGCTGGCCTGGTTCTGTGGCTCTAAAGCAGCTCTGCTGACCTGGTTCTCTGGCTCTATAGCAGCTCTGCTGACCTGGTTCTTTGGCTCTACAGCAGCTTTCCTGACCTGATTCTGTGGCTCTAACGCAGCTCTGCTGACCTGGTTTCCCTGGCTCTACAGCAGCTCTTCTGACCTGGTTCTCTTGCTCTAGAGCAGCTCTGCTGACCTGGTTCTTAGGCTCTAGAGCAGCTCTGCTGACCTGGTTCTCTGATTTTAAAGCTGCTCTGCTGACCCGATTCTCCGGCTCTAGACCAGCTTTGCTGACCTGGTCCTCAGGCTGTACAATGGCTCTGCTGACCTGGTTCTTTGGCTGTAGAACAGCTCTGCTGACCTTTTTCTTTGGCTGTACAGCAGCTCTGCTGACCTGGTTCTCTGACTCTATAGCGGCTCTGCTGACCGGGTTCTCAGGCTCTAGAGCAGCTCTGCTGACCTAGTTCTCTGGCTCAAAAGCAGCTCAGCTGACCTGGTTCTCTGGATGTACAGCGGCTCTGCTGACCTGGTTCTCTGGCTCTAAAGCAGCTCTGCTGACCTAGTTCTCTGGCTCTAGAGCAACTCTACTGACCTGGTTATCTTGCTCTACAAGGGCTTTGCTGACCTGTTTCTCTGGCACTACAGCAGTTCTGCTAATCTGGTTCTCTGGCTCTACAACGGCTCTGCTGACATGTTTTTCCGGCTGTAAAGCAGCTTTGCTGGCCTGGTTCTGTGGCTCTAAAGGAGCTCTGCTGACCTGGTTCTCTGGCTCTAGAGCAGCTTTGCTGGCCTGGTTCTCTGGCTCTACAGCAGCTCTCCTGACCTGGTTCTCTGGCTCTAGAGCGGCTCTGCTGACCTGGTTCTCTGGCTCTAAAGCAGCTCTGCTGACCTGGTTCTCTGGCTCTAGATCGGCTCTGCTGACCAGGTTCTCTGGCTCTACAGTAGCTCTGCTGACCTGGTTCTCTGGCTTTACAGCAGTTCTGTTGACCTGGTTCTCTAGTTCTAAAGCAGCTCTGCTGACCTGGTTCTCTGGCTCTGGGGCAGCTCTGCTGACCTGGTTCTCAGGCTGTGCAACGGCTCTACTGACCTGGTTCTTTGGCTATAGAGCAGCTCTGCTGACCTTGTTCTCCAGCTTTACAGCAGCTCTGCTGACCTGGTTCTCTAGCTCTATTGCGGCTCTGCTGACCTAGTTCTCAGGCTCTAGAGCAGCTCTACTGACCTGGTTTTCTGGCTCTACAAGGGCTTTGCGGACCTGGTTCTCTGGGTCTATAGAAGTTCTGATGACCTGGTTCTCTGGCTCTACAACGGATCTGCTAAACTGTTTCTCTGACTGTAAAGCAGCTCTGCTGACCTGGTTCTCTGGCTCTATAGCAGCTCTGCTGACCTGGTTCTTTGGCTCTACAGCAGCTCTGCTGACCTGGTTCTGTGGCTCTAACACAGCTCTGCTGACCTGGTTTCCCTGGCTCTACAGCAGCTCTGCTGACATGGTTCTCTTGCTCTAGAGCAGCTCTGCTGACCTGGTTCTTAGGCTCTAGAGCAGCTCTGCTGACCTGGTTCTCTGGCTTTAAAGCAGCTCTGCTGACCTGGTTCTCTGGCTCTAGAGCAGCTTTGCTGAGCTGGTCCTCAGGCTGTACAACGGCTCTGCTGACCTGGTTCTTTGGCTGTATAGCAGCTCTTCTGACCTTGTTCTCTGGCTGTACAGCAGCTCTGCTGACCTAGTTCTCTAGCTCTATAGCGGCTCTACTGACCTGGTTCTCTGGCTCTACAGCGGCTCTGCTGACCTGGTTGTCTGGTTTTAAAGCAGCTCTGCTGACCTGGTTCTCCGGCTCTAGAGCAGCTTTGCTGACCTGGTCCTCAGGCTGTACAACGGCTCTGCTGACCTGGTTGTTTGGCTGTAGAACAGCTCTGCTGACCTTTTTCTCTGGCTGTACAGCACCTCTGCTGACCTGGTTCTCTGACTCTATAGCGGCTCTGCTGACCGGGTTCTCAGGCTCAAAAGCAGCTCAGCTGACCTGGTTCTCTGGATGTACAGCGGCTCTGCTGACCTGGTTCTCTGGCTCTAAATCAGCTCTGCTGACCTAGTTCTCTGGCTCTAGAGCAGCTCTACTGACCTGGTTCTCTTGCTCTACAAGGGCTTTGCTGACCTGTTTCTCTGGCACTACAGCAGTTCTGCTAACCTGGTTCTCTGGCTCTACAACGGCTCTGCTGACATGTTTTTCTGGCTGTAAAGCAGCTTTGCTGGCCTGGTTCTGTGGCTCTAAAGGAGCTCCGCTGACCTGGTTCTCTGGCTCTAGAGCAGCTTTGCTGGCCTGGTTCTCTGACTCTACAGCAGCTCTCCTGACCTGTTTCTCTGGCTGTACAGCAGCTCTGCTGACCTGGTTCTCTGGCAATAATGCAGCTCTGCTGACCTGGTTCTCTGGCTTTAGAGCGGATCTGCTGACCTGGTTCTATGGCTCTACATTAGCTCTGCTGACCTGGTTCTCTGGCTCTACAGCAGTTCTGCTGACCTAGTTCTCCGGCTCTACAACGGCTCTGCTGGCCTGGTTCTGTGGCTCTAAAGGAGCTCTGGTGACCTGGTTCTCTGGCTCTAGAGCGGATCTGCTGAACTGGTTCTATGGCTCTATTGCAGCTCTGCTGACCTAGTTCTCTGGCTCTAGAGGAGCTCTTCTGACCTGGTTCTCTGGCTCTACAAGGGCTTTGCGGACCTGGTTCTCTGGCTCTATAGCAGTTCTGATGACCTGGTTCTCTGGCTCTACAACGGATCTGCTGAACTGTTTCTCTGACTGTAAAGCAGCTTTGCTGACCTGGTTCTCTGGCTCTACAACGGCTCTGCTGGCCTGGTTCTGTGGCTCTAAATCAGCTCTGCTGACCTGGTTCTCTGGCTCTATAGAAGCTCTGCTGACCTGGTTCTCTGGCTCTAACGCAGCTCTGCTGACCTGGTTTCCCTGGCTCTGCAGCAGCTCTGCTGACCTGGTACTCTGGCTCTAGAGCAGCTCTGCTGACCTGGTTCTCTGGCTATAGAGCAGCTCTGCTGACCTTGTTCTCTAGCTGTACAGCAGCTCTGCTGACCTGGTTCTCTAGCTCTATAGCGGCTCTACTGACCTGGTTCTCTGGCTCTACAGCGGCTCAGCTGACCTGGTTCTCTGGGTCTACACGGCTCTGCTGACCTGGTTTTCTGTCTCTACAGCGACTCTGCTGGCCTGATTCTCTGTCTCTTCAGCGATTCTGCTGGCCTGGTTCTCTGGCTCTAAAGCAGCTCTGTTGACCTGGTTCTCTGGCTTTACAGAAGATCTGCTGACCTGGTTCTCTTGCTCTATAGCGGCTCTGCTTACCTGGTTCTCAGGCTCTAAAGCAGCTCTACTGACCTGGTTCTCTGGCTCTAAAGCAGCTCCGCTGACCTGTTTCTCTGGCTGTACAGCGGCTCTGCTGACCTGGTTCTCTGGCGGTAGAGCGGATCTGCTGACCTGGTTCTATGGCTCTACATTAGCTCTGCTGACCTAGTTCTCTGGCTCTAGAGCAGCTCTACTGACCTGGTTCTCCGGCTCTACAAGGGCTTTGCTGACCTGGTTCTCTGGCTCTACAGCAGTTCTGCTGACCTGGTTCTCTGGCTCTACAACGGCTCTGCTGGCCTGGTTCTGTGGCTCTAAAGAAGCTCTGCTGACCTGGTTCTCTGACTCTACAGCAGCTCTGCTGACCTGGTTCTCTGGCTCTACAGCGAATCTGCTGACCTGGAAATCTAGATCAAATGCAGCTCTGCTGACCTGGTACTGTCGCTCTACAGCAGATCTGCTGACCTGTTGCTCTGGCTCTACAGCAGCTCTGCTGACCTGGTTCTCTGGCTCTATAGCAACTCTGCTGACCTGGTTCTCTGGCTCTACAGCAGCTCTGCTGACCTGGTTCTCTGGCTCTAATGCAGCTCTGCTTACCTGGTTTCCCTGGCTCTACAGCAACTTTGCTGACCTGGTTTTCAGGCTCTAGAGCAGCTCTGCTGACCTGGTTCTTAGGCTCTAGAGCAGCTCTGCTGACCTGGTTCTCTGGCTTTTAAAGCATGCTCTGCTAAACTGGTTCTCTGGCTCTAGAGCAGCTTTGATGACCTGGTTCTCAGTGTGCACAACGGTTCTGCTGGCCTGGTTCTTTGGCTGTAGAGCAGCTCTTCTGACCTTGTTCTCCGGCTGTACAGCAGCTCTGCTGACCTGGTTCTCTGGCTCTAAAGCGGTTCTGCTGACCTGGTTCTCAGGCTCTAGAGCAGCTCTGCTGACCTGGTTCTCTGGCTCTTAAGCAGCTCCGCTGACCTTGTTCTCTGGCTGTACAGCGGCTCTGCTGACCTGGTTCTCTGGCTCTAAAGCAGTTCTGCTGACCTGGTTCTCTGGCTGTAGAGCGGATCTGCTAAACTGGTTCTATGGCTCTACTGCAGCTCTGCTGACCTAGTTCACTGGCTCTAGAGCAGCTCTACTGACCTGGTTCTCTGGCTCTACAAGGGCTTTGCGGACCTTGTTCTCTGGCTCTATAGAAGTTCTGATTACCTGGTTCTCTGGCTCTACAACGGATCTGTTGAACTGTTTCTCTGACTGTAAAGAAGCTTTGCTGACCTGGTTCTCTGGCTCTATAGCAGCTCTGCTGACCTGGTTCTTTGGCTCTACAGCAGCTCTCCTGACCTGATTCTGTGGCTCTAGAGCAGCTCTGCTGACCTGGTTCTTAGGCTCTGGAGCAGCTCTGCTGACCTGGTTCTCTGGTTTTAAAGCAGCTCTGCTGACCTGGTTCTCCGGCTCTAGACCAGCTTTGCTAGCCTGGTCCTCAGGCTGTACAACGGCTCTGTTGACCTGGTTCTTTGGCTGTAGAACAGATCTGCTGACCTTTTTCTCTGGCTGTACAGCAGGTCTGCTGACCTGGTTCTCTGCCTCTATAGGGGCTCTGCTGACCGGGTTCTCAGGCTCTACAGCAGCTCTGCTGACCTAGTTCTCTGGCTCAAAAGCAGCTCAGCTGACCTGGTTCTCTGGATGTACAGCGGCTCTGCTGACCTGGTTCTCTGGCTCTAAAGCAGCTCTGCTGGCCTAGTTCTCCGGCTCTAGAGCAGCTCTACTGACCTGGTTCTCTTGCTCTACAAGGGCTTTGCTGACCTGTTTCTCTGGCACTACAGCAGTTCTGCTAACCTGGTTCTCTGGCTCTACAACGGCTCTGCTGACATGTTTTTCTGGCTGTAAAGCAGCTTTGCTGGCCTGGTTCTGTGGCTCTAAAGGAGCTCTGCTGACCTGGTTCTCTGGCTCTAGAGCAGCTTTGCTGGCCTGGTTCTCTGGCTCTACAGCAGCTTTCCTGACCTGGTTCTCTGGCTCTAGAGCGGCTCTGCTGACCTGGTTCTCTGGCTCTAAAGCAGCTCTGCTGACCTGGTTCTCTGGCTCTAGATCGGCTCTGCTGACCAGGTTCTGTGGCTCTACAGCAGCTCTGCTGACCTGGTTCTCTGGCTCTACAGCAGCTCTGTTGACCTGGTTCTCTAGTTCTAAAGCAGCTCTGCTGACCTGGTTCTCTGGCTCTGGGGCAGCTCTGCTGACCTGGTTCTCAGGCTGTGCAACGGCTCTACTGACCTGGTTCTTTGGCTATAGAGCAGCTCTGCTGACCTTGTTCTCTAGCTGTACAGCAGCTCCGCTGACCTGGTTCTCTAGCTCTATTGCGGCTCTGCTGACCTAGTTCTCTGGCTCTAGAGCAGCTCTACTGACCTGGTTTTCTGGCTCTACAAGGGCTTTGCGGACCTGGTTCTCTGGCTCTATAGAAGTTCTGATGACCTGGTTCTCTGGCTCTACAACGGATCTGCTGAACTGTTTCTCTGACTGTAAAGCAGCTCTGCTGACCTGGTTCTCTGGCTCTATAGCAGCTCTGCTGACCTGGTTCTATTTGGCTCTACAGCAGCTCTCCTGACCTGGTTCTGTGGTTCTAACGCAGCTCTGCTGACCTGGTTTCCCTGGCTCTACAGCAGCTCTTCTGACCTGGTTCTCTTGCTCTAGAGTAGCTCTGCTGACCTGGTTCTTAGGCTCTAGAGAAGCTCTGCTGACCTGGTTCTCTGGCTTTAAATCAGCTCTGCTGACCTGGTTCTCTGGCTCTAGAGCAGCTTTGCTGACCTGGTCCTCAGGCTGTATAACGGATCTGCTAACCTGGTTCTTTGGCTGTAGAGCAGCTCTACTTACCTGGTTCTCTGGCTCTACAAGGGCTTTGCTGACCTGGTTCTCTGGCTCTACAGCAGTTCTGCTGACCTGGTTCTCTGGCTCTACAACGGCTCTGCTGGCCTGGTTCTGTGGCTCTAAAGGAGCTCTGCTGACCTGGTTCTCTGACTCTACAGCAGCTCTGCTGACCTGGAAATCTAGCTCAAATTCAGCTCTGCTGACCTGGTACTGTCGCTCTACAGAAGATATGCTGACCTGTTGCTCTGGCTCTACAGCAGCTCTGCTGACCTGGTTCTCTGGCTCTATAGCAACTCTGCTGACCTGGTTCTCTGGCTCCACAGCAGCTCTGCTGACCTGGTTCTCTGGCTCTAACGCAGCTCTGCTTACCTGGTTTCCCTGGCTCTACAGCAACTTTGCTGACCTGGTTTTCTGGCTCTAGAGCAGCTCTGCTGACCTGGTTCTTAGGCTCTAGAGCAGCTCTGCTGACCTGGTTCTCTGGCTTTAAAGCATGCTCTGCTAAACTGGTTCTCTGGCTCTAGAGCAGCTTTGATGACCTGGTTCTCAGGCTGCACAACGGTTCTGCTGGCCTGGTTCTTTGGCTGTAGAGCAGCTCTTCTGACCTTGTTCTCTGGCTGTACAGCAGCTCTGCTGACCTGGTTCTCTGGCTCTAAAGAGGTTCTGCTGACCTGGTTCTCAGGCTCTAGAGCAGCTCTGCTGACCTGGTTCTCTGGCTCTTAAGCAGCTCCGCTGACCTTGTTCTCTGGCTGTACAGCGGCTCTGCTGACCTGGTTCTCTGGCTCTAAAGCAGTTCTGCTGACCTGGTTCTCTGGCTGTAGAGCAGATCTGCTGAACTGGTTCTATGGCTCTACTGCAGCTCTGCTGACCTAGTTCTCTGGCTCTAGAGCAGCTCTACTGACCTGGTTCTCTGGCTCTACAAGGGCTTTGCGGACCTTGTTCTCTGGCTCTATAGCAGTTCTGATGACCTGGTTCTCTGGCTCTACAACGGATCTGTTGAACTGTTTCTCTGACTGTAAAGAAGCTTTGCTGACCTGGTTCTCTGGCTCTACAACGGCTCTGCTGGCCTGGTTCTGTGGCTCTAAAGCAGCTCTGCTGACCTGGTTCTTTGGCTCTACGGCAGCTCTCCTGACCTCGGTACTTTGGCTCTAACGCAGCTCTGTTTACCTGGTATCCCTGGCTCTACAGCAACTCTTCTGACCTGGTTCTCTTGCTCTAGAGCAGCTCTGCTGACCTGGTTCTTAGGCTCTAGAGCAGCTCTGCTGACCTGGCTCTCTGGTTTTAAAGCAGCTCTGCTGACCTGGTTCTCCGGCTCTAGAGCAGCTTTGCTGACCTGGTCCTCAGGCTGTACAACAGCTCTGCTGACCTGGTTCTTTGGCTGTAGAACAGCTCTGCTGACCTTTTTCTCTGGCAATAAAGCAGCTCTGCTGACCTGGTTCTCTGGCTGTAGAGCGGATCTGCTGACCTGGTTCTATGGCTCTACATTAGCTCTGCTGACCTAGTTTTCTGGCTCTAGAGCAGCTCTACTGACCTGGTTCTCTTGCTCCACAAGGGCTTTGCTGACCTGTTTCTCTGGCACTACAGCAGTTCTGCTAACCTGGTTCTCTGGCTCTACAACGGCTCTGCTGACATGTTTTTCTGGCTGTAAAGCAGCTTTGCTAGCCTGGTTCTGTGGCTCTAAAGGAGCTCCGCTGACCTGGTTCTCTGGCTCTAGAGCAGCTTTGCTGGCCTGGTTCTCTGACTCTACAGCAGCTCTCCTGACCTGTTTCTCTGGCTGTACAGCAGCTCTGCTGACCTGGTTCTTAGGCTCTAGAGAAGCTCTGCTGACCTGGTTCTCTGGCTTTAAAGCAGCTCTGCTGACCTGATTCTCTGGCTCTAGAGCAGCTTTGCTGACCTGGTCCTCAGGCTGTACAACGGCTCTGCTGACCTGGTTCTTTGGCTGTAGAGCAACTCTACTGACCTGGTTCTCTGGCTCTACAAGGGCTTTGCTGACCTGGTTCTCTGGCTCTACAGCAGTTCTGCTGACCTGGTTCTCTGGCTCTACAACGGCTCTGCTGGCCTGGTTCTGTGGCTCTAAAGGAGCTCTGCTGACCTGGTTCTCTAACTCTACAGCAGCTCTGCTGACCTGGTTCTCTGGCTCTACAGCGAATCTGCTGACCTGGAAATCTAGCTCAAATTCAGCTCTGCTGACCTGGTACTGTCGCTCTACAGCAGATCTGCTGACCTGTTGCTCTGGCTCTACAGCAGCTCTGCTGACCTGGTTCTCTGGCTCTATAGCAACTCTGCTGACCTGGTTCTCTGGCTTCACAGCAGCTCTGTTGACCTGGTTCTCTGGCTCTAACGCAGCTCTGCTTACCTGGTTTCCCTGGCTCTACAGCAACTTTGCTGACCTGGTTTTCTGGCTCTAGAGCAGCTCTGATGACCTGGTTCGTAGGCTCTAGAGCAGCTCTGCTGACCTGGTTCTCTGGCTTTAAAGCATGCTCTGCAAAACTGGTTCTCTGGCTCTAGAGCAGCTTTGATGACCTGGTTCTCAGGCTGTACAACGGTTCTGCTGGCCTGATTCTTTGGCTGTAGAGCAGCTCTTCTGACCTTGTTCTCTGGCTGTACAGCAGCTCTGCTGACCAGGTTCTCTGGCTCTAAAGCGGTTCTGCTGACCTGGTTCTCAGGCTCTAGAGCAGCTCTGCTGACCTGGTTCTCTGGCTCTTAAGCAGCTCCGCTGACCTTGTTCTCTGGCTGTACAGCGGCTCTGCTGACGTGGTTCTCTGGCTCTAAAGCAGTTCTGCTGACCTGGTTCTCTGGCTGTAGAGCAGCTCTACTGACCTGGTTCTCTGGCTCTACAAGGGCTTTGCGGACCTTGTTCTCTGGCTCTATAGCAGTTCTGATGACCTGGTTCTCTGGCTCTACAACGGATCTGTTGAACTGTTTCTCTGACTGTAAAGAAGCTTTGCTGACCTGGTTCTCTGGCTCTACAACGGCTCTGCTGGCCTGGTTCTGTGGCTCTAAAGCAGCTCTGCTGACCTGGTTCTTTGGCTCTACAGCAGCTCTCCTGACCTCGTTCTTTGGCTCTAACGCAGCTCTGTTTACCTGGTATCCCTGGCTCTACAGCAACTCTTCTGACCTGGTTCTCTTGCTCTAGAGCAGCTCTGCTGACCTGGTTCTTAGGCTCTAGAGCAGCTCTGCTGACCTGGTTCTCTGGTTTTAAAGCAGCTCTGCTGACCTGGTTCTCCGGCTCTAGAGCAGCTTTGCTGACCTGGTCCTCAGGCTGTACAACAGCTCTGCTGACCTGGTTTTTTGGCTGTAGAACAGCTCTGCTGACCTTTTTCTCTGGCAATAAAGCAGCTCTGCTGACCTGGTTCTCTGGCTGTAGAGCGGATCTGCTGACCTGGTTCTATGGCTCTACATTAGCTCTGCTGACCTAGTTCTCTGGCTCTAGAGCAGCTCTACTGACCTGGTTCTTGCTCCACAAGGGCTTTGCTGACCTGTTTCTCTGGCACTACAGCAGTTCTGCTAACCTGGTTCTCTGGCTCTACAACGGCTCTGCTGACATGTTTTTCTGGCTGTAAAGCAGCTTTGCTAGCCTGGTTCTGTGGCTCTAAAGGAGCTCCGCTGACCTGGTTCTCTGGCTCTAGAGCAGCTTTGCTGGCCTGGTTCTCTGACTCTACAGCAGCTCTCCTGACCTGTTTCTCTGGCTGTACAGCAGCTCTGCTGACCTGGTTCTCTGGCAATAAAGCAGCTCTGCTGACTTGGTTCTCTTGCTGTAGAGCGGATCTGCTGACCTGGTTCTATGGCTCTACATTAGCTCTGCTGACCTAGTTCTCTGGCTCTAGAGCAGCTCTACTGACCTGGTTCTCTGGCTCTACAAGGGCTTTGCTGACCTGGTTCTCTGGCTCTACAGCAGTTCTGCTGACCTGGTTCTCTGGCTCTACAACGTCTCTGCTGGCCTGGTTCTGTGGCTCTAAAGAAGCTCTGGTGACCTGGTTCTCTGGCTCTAGAGCGGATCTGCTGAACTGGTTCTATGGCTCTACTGCAGCACTGCTGACCTAGTTCTCTGGCTCTAGAGGTGCTCTTCTGACCTGGTTCTCTGGCTCTACAAGGGCTTTGCGGACCTGGTTCTCTGGCTCTATAGCAGTTCTGATGACCTGGTTCTCTGGCTCTACAACGGATCTGCTGAACTGTTTCTCTGACTGTAAAGCAGCTTTGCTGACCTGGTTCTCTGGCTCTACAACGGCTCTGCTGGCCTGGTTCTGTGGCTCTATAGCAGCTCTGCTGACCTGGTTCTCTGGCTCTATAGAAGCTCTGCTGACCTGGTTCTCTGGCTCTAACGCAGCTCTGCTGACCTGGTTTCCCTGGCTCTACAGCAGCTCTGCTGACCTGGTTCTCTTGCTCTAGAGCAGCTCTGCTGACCTGGTTCTTAGGCTCTAGAGCAGCTCTGCTGACCTGGTTCTCTGGTTTTAAAGCAGCTCTGCTGACCTGGTTCTCCGGCTCTAGAGCAGCTTTGCTGACCTGGTCCTCAGGCTGTACAACGGCTCTGCTGACCTGGTTGTTTGGCTGTAGAACAGCTCTGCTGACCTTTTTCTCTGGCTGTACAGCAGCTCTGCTGACCTGGTTCTCTGACTCTATAGCGGCTCTGCTGACCGGGTTCTCAGGCTCTAGAGCAGCTCTGCTGACCTAGTTCTCTGGCTCAAAAGCAGCTCAGCTGACCTGGTTCTCTGGATGTACAGCGGCTCTGCTGACCTGGTTCTCTGGCTCTAAATCAGCTCTGCTGACCTAGTTCTCTGGCTCTAGAGCAGCTCTACTGACCTGGTTCTCTTGCTCTACAAGGGCTTTGCTGACCTGTTTCTCTGGCACTACAGCAGTTCTGCTAACCTGGTTCTCTGGCTCTACAACGGCTCTGCTGACATGTTTTTCTGGCTGTAAAGCAGCTTTGCTGGCCTGGTTCTGTGGCTCTAAAGGAGCTCCGCTGACCTGGTTCTCTGGCTCTGGAGCAGCTTTGCTGGCCTGGTTCTCTGACTCTACAGCAGCTCTCCTGACCTGTTTCTCTGGCTGTACAGCAGCTCTGCTGACCTGGTTCTCTGGCAATAATGCAGCTCTGCTGACCTGGTTCTCTGGCTTTAGAGCGGATCTGCTGACCTGGTTCTATGGCTCTACATTAGCTCTGCTGACCTAGTTCTCTGGCTCTAGAGCAGCTCTACTGACCTGGTTCTCTGGCTCTACAAGGGCTTTGCTGACCTGGTTCTCTGGCTCTACAGCAGTTCTGCTGACCTGGTTCTCTGGCTCTACAACGGCTCTGCTGGCCTGGTTCTGTGGCTCTAAAGGAGCTCTGGTGACCTGGTTCTCTGGCTCTAGAGCGGATCTGCTGAACTGGTTCTATGGCTCTACTGCAGCTCTGCTGACCTAGTTCTCTGGCTCTAGAGGAGCTCTTCTGACCTGGTTCTCTGGCTCTACAAGGGCTTTGCGGACCTGGTTCTCTGGCTCTATAGCAGTTCTGATGACCTGGTTCTCTGGCTCTACAACGGATCTGCTGAACTGTTTCTCTGACTGTAAAGCAGCTTTGCTGACCTGGTTCTCTGGCTCTACAACGGCTCTGCTGGCCTGGTTCTGTGGCTCTAAAGCAGCTCTGCTGACCTGGTTCTCTGGCTCTATAGAAGCTCTGCTGACCTGGTTCTCTGGCTCTAACGCAGCTCTGCTGACCTGGTTTCCCTGGCTCTGCAGCAGCTCTGCTGACCTGGTACTCTGGCTCTAGAGCAGCTCTGCTGACCTGGTTCTCTGGCTATAGAGCAGCTCTGCTGACCTTGTTCTCTAGCTGTACAGCAGCTCTGCTGACCTGGTTCTCTAGCTCTATAGCGGCTCTACTGACCTGGTTCTCTGGCTCTACAGCGGCTCAGCTGACCTGGTTCTCTGGGTCTACACGGCTCTGCTGACCTGGTTTTCTGTCTCTACAGCGACTCTGCTGGCCTGATTCTCTGTCTCTTCAGCGATTCTGCTGGCCTGGTTCTCTGGCTCTAAAGCAGCTCTGTTGACCTGGTTCTCTGGCTTTACAGAAGATCTGCTGACCTGGTTCTCTTGCTCTATAGTGGCTCTGCTTACCTGGTTCTCAGGCTCTAAAGCAGCTCTACTGACCTGGTTCTCTGGCTCTAAAGCAGCTCCGCTGACCTGTTTCTCTGGCTGTACAGCGGCTCTGCTGACCTGGTTCTCTGGCTGTAGAGCGGATCTGCTGACCTGGTTCTATGGCTCTACATTAGCTCTGCTGACCTAGTTCTCTGGCTCTAGAGCAGCTCTACTGACCTGGTTCTCTGGCTCTACAAGGGCTTTGCTGACCTGGTTCTCTGGCTCTACAGCAGTTCTGCTGACCTGGTTCTCTGGCTCTACAACGGCTCTGCTGGCCTGGTTCTGTGGCTCTAAAGGAGCTCTGCTGACCTGGTTATCTGACTCTACAGCAGCTCTGCTGACCTGGTTCTCTGGCTCTACAGCGAATCTGCTGACCTGGAAATCTAGATCAAATGCAGCTCTGCTGACCTGGTACTGTCGCTCTACAGCAGATCTGCTGACCTGTTGCTCTGGCTCTACAGCAGCTCTGCTGACCTGGTTCTCTGGCTCTATAGCAACTCTGCTGACCTGGTTCTCTGGCTCTACAGCAGCTCTGCTGACCTGGTTCTCTGGCTCTAACGCAGCTCTGCTTACCTGGTTTCCCTGGCTCTACAGCAACTTTGCTGACCTGGTTTTCTGGCTCTAGAGCAGCTCTGCTGACCTGGTTCTTAGGCTCTAGAGCAGCTCTGCTGACCTGGTTCTCTGGCTTTTAAAGCATGCTCTGCTAAACTGGTTCTCTGGCTCTAGAGCAGCTTTGATGACCTGGTTCTCAGTGTGCACAACGGTTCTGCTGGCCTGGTTCTTTGGCTGTAGAGCAGCTCTTCTGACCTTGTTCTCCGGCTGTACAGCAGCTCTGCTGACCTGGTTCTCTGGCTCTAAAGCGGTTCTGCTGACCTGGTTCTCAGGCTCTAGAGCAGCTCTGCTGACCTGGTTCTCTGGCTCTTAAGCAGCTCCGCTGACCTTGTTCTCTGGCTGTACAGCGGCTCTGCTGACCTGGTTCTCTGGCTCTAAAGCAGTTCTGCTGACCTGGTTCTCTGGCTGTAGAGCGGATCTGCTAAACTGGTTCTATGGCTCTACTGCAGCTCTGCTGACCTAGTTCTCTGGCTCTAGAGCAGCTCTACTGACCTGGTTCTCTGGCTCTAAAGCGGTTCTGCTGACCTGGTTCTCAGGCTCTAGAGCAGCTCTGCTGACCTGGTTCTCTGGCTCTTAAGCAGCTCCGCTGACCTTGTTCTCTGGCTGTACAGCGGCTCTGCTGACCTGGTTCTCTGGCTCTAAAGCAGTTCTGCTGACCTGGTTCTCTGGCTGTAGAGCGGATCTGCTAAACTGGTTCTATGGCTCTACTGCAGCTCTGCTGACCTAGTTCTCTGGCTCTATAGCAGTTCTGATGACCTGGTTCTCTGGCTCTACAACGGATCTGTTGAACTGTTTCTCTGACTGTAAAGAAGCTTTGCTGACCTGGTTCTCTGGCTCTACAACGGCTCTGCTGGCCTGGTTCTGTGGCTCTAAAGCAGCTCTGCTGACCTGGTTCTCTGGCTCTATAGCAGCTCTGCTGACCTGGTTCTTTGGCTCTACAGCAGCTCTCCTGACCTGATTCTGTGGCTCTAGAGCAGCTCTGCTGACCTGGTTCTTAGGCTCTGGAGCAGCTCTGCTGACCTGGTTCTCTGGTTTTAAAGCAGCTCTGCTGACCTGGTTCTCCGGCTCTAGACCAGCTTTGCTAGCCTGGTCCTCAGGCTGTACAACGGCTCTGCTGACCTGGTTCTTTGGCTGTAGAACAGATCTGCTGACCTTTTTCTCTGGCTGTACAGCAGCTCTGCTGACCTGGTTCTCTGACTCTATAGGGGCTCTGCTGACCGGGTTCTCAGGCTCTAGAGCAGCTCTGCTGACCTAGTTCTCTGGCTCAAAAGCAGCTCAGCTGACCTGGTTCTCTGGATGTACAGCGGCTCTGCTGACCTGGTTCTCTGGCTCTAAAGCAGCTCTGCTGGCCTAGTTCTTCGGCTCTAGAGCAGCTCTACTGACCTGGTTCTCTTGCTCTACAAGGGCTTTGCTGACCTGTTTCTCTGGCACTACAGCAGTTCTGCTAACCTGGTTCTCTGGCTCTACAACGGCGCTGCTGACATGTTTTTCTGGCTGTAAAGCAGCTTTGCTGGCCTGGTTCTGTGGCTCTAAAGGAGCTCTGCTGACCTGGTTCTCTGGCTCTAGAGCAGCTTTGCTGGCCTGGTTCTCTGGCTCTACAGCAGCTCTCCTGACCTGGTTCTCTGGCTCTAGAGTGGCTCTGCTGACCTGGTTCTCTGGCTCTAAAGCAGCTCTGCTGACCTGGTTCTCTGGCTCTAGATCGGCTCTGCTGACCAGGTTCTCTGGCTCTACAGCAGCTCTGTTGACCTGGTTCTCTAGTTCTAAAGCAGCTCTGCTGACCTGGTTCTCTGGCTCTGGGGCAGCTCTGCTGACCTGGTTCTCAGGCTGTGCAACGGCTCTACTGACCTGGTTCTTTGGCTATAGAGCAGCTCTGCTGACCTTGTTCTCTAGCTGTACAGCAGCTCCGCTGACCTGGTTCTCTAGCTCTATTGCGGCTCTGCTGACCTAGTTCTCTGGCTCTAGAGCAGCTCTACTGACCTGGTTTTCTGGCTCTACAAGGGCTCTGCTGACCTGGTTCTCTGGCTCTATAGCAGCTCTGCTGACCTGGTTCTTTCGCTCTACAGCAGCTCTCCTGACCTGGTTCTGTGGCTCTAACGCAGCTCTGCTGACCTGGTTTCCCTGGCTCTACAGCAGCTCTTCTGACCTGGTTCTCTTGCTCTAGAGCAGCTCTGCTGACCTGGTTCTTAGGCTCTAGAGAAGCTCTGCTGACCTGGTTCTCTGGCTTTAAAGCAGCTCTGCTGACCTGGTTCTCTGGCTCTAGAGCAGCTTTGCTGACCTGGTCCTCAGGCTGTACAACGGCTCTGCTGACCTGGTTCTTTGGCTGTAGAGCAGCTCTACTGACCTGGTTCTCTGGCTCTACAAGGGCTTTGCTGACCTGGTTCTCTGGCTCTACAGCAGTTCTGCTGACCTGGTTCTCTGGCTCTACAACGGCTCTGCTGGCCTGGTTCTGTGGCTCTAAAGGAGCTCTGCTGACCTGGTTCTCTGACTCTACAGCAGCTCTGCTGACCTGGTTCTCTGGCTCTACAGCGAATCTGCTGACCTGGAAATCTCGTCCAATTCAGCTCTGCTGACCTGGAACTGTCGCTCTACAGCAGATCTGCTGACCTGTTGCTCTGGCTCTACAGCAGCTCTGCTGACCTGGTTCTCTGGCTCTATAGCAACTCTGCTGACCTGGTTCTCTGGCTTCACAGCAGCTCTGCTGACCTGGTTCTCTGGCTCTAACGCAGCTCTGCTTACCTGGTTTCCCTGTCTCTACAGCAACTTTGCTGACCTGGTTTTCTGGCTCTAGAGCAGCTCTGCTGACCTGGTTCTTAGGCTCTAGAGCAGCTCTGCTGACCTGGTTCTCTGGCTTTAAAGCATGCTCTGCTAAACTGGTTCTCTGGCTCTAGAGCAGCTTTGATGACCTGGTTCTCAGGCTGCACAACGGTTCTGCTGGCCTGGTTCTTTGGCTGTAGAGCAGCTCTTCTGACCTTGTTCTCTGGCTGTACAGCAGCTCTGCTGACCTGGTTCTCTGGCTCTAAAGCGGTTCTGCTGACCTGGTTCTCAGGCTCTAGAGCAGCTCTGCTGACCTGGTTCTCTGGCTCTTAAGCAGCTCCGCTGACCTTGTTCTCTGGCTGTACAGCGGCTCTGCTGACCTGGTTCTCTGGCTCTAAAGCAGTTCTGCTGACCTGGTTCTCTGGCTGTAGAGCGGATCTGCTGAACTGGTTCTATGGCTCTACTGCAGCTCTGCTGACCTAGTTCTCTGGCTCTAGAGCAGCTCTACTGACCTGGTTCTCTGGCTCTACAAGGGCTTTGCGGACCTTGTTCTCTGGCTCTATAGCAGTTCTGATGACCTGGTTCTCTGGCTCTACAACGGATCTGCTAAACTGTTTCTCTGACTGTAAAGCAGCTCTGCTGACCTGGTTCTCTGGCTCTATAGCAGCTCTGCTGACCTGGTTCTTTGGCTTTAAATCAGCTCTGCTGACCTGGTTCTCTGGCTCTAGAGCAGCTTTGCTGACCTGGTCCTCAGGCTGTATAACGGATCTGCTGACCTGGTTCTTTGGCTGTAGAGCAGCTCTACTTACCAGGTTCTCTGGCTCTACAAGGGCTTTGCTGACCTGGTTCTCTGGCTCTACAGCAGTTCTGCTGACCTGGTTCTCTGGCTCTACAACGGCTCTGCTGGCCTGGTTCTGTGGCTCTAAAGGAGCTCTGCTGACCTGGTTCTCTGACTCTACAGCAGCTCTGCTGACCTGGAAATCTAGCTCAAATTCAGCTCTGCTGACCTGGTACTGTCGCTCTACAGAAGATATGCTGACCTGTTGCTCTGGCTCTACAGCAGCTCTGCTGACCTGGTTCTCTGGCTCTATAGCAACTCTGCTGACCTGGTTCTGTGGCTCTAAAGCAGCTCTGCTGACCTGGTTCTTTGGCTCTACGGCAGCTCTCCTGACCTCGTTCTTTGGCTCTAACGCAGCTCTGATTACCTGGTATCCCTGGCTCTACAGCAACTCTTCTGACCTGGTTCTCTTGCTCTAGAGCAGCTCTGCTGACCTAGTTCTTAGGCTCTAGAGCAGCTCTGCTGACCTGGTTCTCTGGTTTTAAAGCAGCTCTGCTGACCTGGTTCTCCGGCTCTAGAGCAGCTTTGCTGACCTGGTCCTCAGGCTGTACAACAGCTCTGCTGACCTGGTTCTTTGGCTGTAGAACAGCTCTGCTGACCTTTTTCTCTGGCAATAAAGCAGCTCTGCTGACCTGGTTCTCTGGCTGTAGAGCGGATCTGCTGACCTGGTTCTATGGCTCTACATTAGCTCTGCTGACCTAGTTCTCTGGCTCTAGAGCAGCTCTACTGACCTGGTTCTCTTGCTCCACAAGGGCTTTGCTGACCTGTTTCTCTGGCACTACAGCAGTTCTGCTGACCTGGTTCTCTGGCTCTACAACGGCTCTGCTGACATGTTTTTCTCCTGTAAAGCAGCTTTGCTAGCCTGGTTCTGTGGCTCTAAAGGAGCTCCGCTGACCTGGTTCTCTGGCTCTAGAGCAGCTTTGCTGGCCTGGTTCTCTGACTCTACAGCAGCTCTCCTGACCTGTTTCTCTGGCTGTACAGCAGCTCTGCTGACCTGGTTCTCTGACAATAAAGCAGCTCTGCTGACCTGGTTTTCTGGCTGTAGAGCGGATCTGCTGACCTGGTTCTATGGCTCTACATTAGCTCTGCTGACCTAGTTCTCTGGCTCTAGAGCAGCTCTACTGACCTGGTTCTCTGGCTCTACAAGGGCTTTGCTGACCTGGTTCTCTGGCTCTACAGCAGTTCTGCTGACCTGGTTCTCTGGCTCTACAACGTCTCTGCTGGCCTGGTTCTGTGGCTCTAAAGGAGCTCTGGTGACCTGGTTCTCTGGCTCTAGAGCGTATCTGCTGAACTGGTTCTATGGCTCTACTGCAGCACTGCTGACCTAGTTCTCTGGCTCTAGAGGTGCTCTTCTGACCTGGTTCTCTGGCTCTACAAGGGCTTTGCGGACCTGGTTCTCTGGCTCTATAGCAGTTCTGATAACCTGGTTCTCTGGCTCTACAACGGATCTGCTGAACTGTTTCTCTGACTGTAAAGCAGCTTTGCTGACCTGGTTCTCTGGCTCTACAACGGCTCTGCTGGCCTGGTTCTGTGGCTCTATAGCAGCTCTGCTGACCTGGTTCTCTGGCTCTATAGAAGCTCTGCTGACCTGGTTCTCTGGCTCTAACGCAGCTCTGCTGACCTGGTTTCCCTGGCTCTACAGCAGCTCTGCTGACCTGGTTCTCTTGCTCTAGAGCAGCTCTGCTGACCAGGTTCTTAGGCTCTAGAGCAGCTCTGCTGAACGGGTTCTCTGGTTTTAAAGCAGCTCTGCTGACCTGGTTCTCCGGCTCTAGAGCAGCTTTGCTGACCTGGTCCTCAGGCTGTACAACGGCTCTGCTGACCTGGTTGTTTGGCTGTAGAACAGCTCTGCTGAACTTTTTCTCTGGCTGTACAGCAGCTCTGCTGACCTGGTTCTCTGACTCTATAGCGGCTCTGCTGACCTGGTTATCAGGCTCTAGAGCAGCTCTGCTGACCTAGTTCTCTGGCTCAAAAGCAGCTCAGCTGACCTGGTTCTCTGGATGTACAGCGGCTCTGCTGACCTGGTTCTCTGGCTCTAAATCAGCTCTGCTGACCTAGTTCTCTGGCTCTAGAGCAGCTCTACTGACCTGGTTCTCTTGCTCTACAAGGGCTTTGCTGACCTGTTTCTCTGGCACTACAGCAGTTCTGCTAACCTGGTTCTCTGGCTCTACAACGGCTCTGCTGACATGTTTTTCTGGCTGTAAAGCAGCTTTGCTGGCCTGGTTCTGTGGCTCTAAAGGAGCTCCGCTGACCTGGTTCTCTGGCTCTGGAGCAGCTTTGCTGGCCTGGTTCTCTGACTCTACAGCAGCTCTCCTGACCTGTTTCTCTGGCTGTACAGCAGCTCTGCTGACCTGGTTCTCTGGCAATAATGCAGCTCTGCTGACCTGGTTCTCTGGCTTTAGAGCGGATCTGCTGACCTGGTTCTATGGCTCTACATTAGCTCTGCTGACCTAGTTCTCTGGCTCTAGAGCAGCTCTACTGACCTGGTTCTCTGGCTCTACAAGGGCTTTGCTGACCTGGTTCTCTGGCTCTACAGCAGTTCTGCTGACCTGGTTCTCTGGCTCTACAACGGCTCTGCTGGCCTGGTTCTGTGGCTCTAAAGGAGCTCTGGTGACCTGGTTCTCTGGCTCTAGAGCGGATCTGCTGAACTGGTTCTATGGCTCTACTGCAGCTCTGCTGACCTAGTTCTCTGGCTCTAGAGGAGCTCTTCTGACCTGGTTCTCTGGCTCTACAAGGGCTTTGCGGACCTGGTTCTCTGGCTCTATAGCAGTTCTGATGACCTGGTTCTCTGGCTCTACAACGGATCTGCTGAACTGTTTCTCTGACTGTAAAGCAGCTTTGCTGACCTGGTTCTCTGGCTCTACAATGGCTCTGCTGGCCTGGTTCTGTGGCTCTAAAGCAGCTCTGCTGACCTGGTTCTCTGGCTCTATAGAAGCTCTGCTGACCTGGTTCTCTGGCTCTAACGCAGCTCTGCTGACCTGGTTTCCCTGGCTCTACAGCAGCTCTGCTGACCTGGTACTCTGGCTCTAGAACATCTCTGCTGACCTGGTTCTCTGGCTATAGAGCAGCTCTGCTGACCTTGTTCTCTAGCTGTACAGCAGCTCTGCTGACCTGGTTCTCTAGCTCTATAGCGGCTCTACTGACCTGGTTCTCTGGCTCTACAGCGGATCAGCTGACCTGGTTCTCTGGGTCTACACGGCTCTGCTGACCTGGTTTTCTGTCTCTACAGCGACTCTGCTGGCCTGATTCTCTGTCTCTTCAGCGATTCTGCTGACCTGGTTCTCTGGCTCTAAAGCAGCTCTGTTGACCTGGTTCTCTGGCTTTACAGAAGATCTGCTGACCTGGTTCTCTTGCTCTATAGTGGCTCTGCTTACCTGGTTCTCAGGCTCTAAAGCAGCTCTACTGACCTGGTTCTCTGGCTCTAAAGCAGCTCCGCTGACCTGTTTCTCTGGCTGTACAGCGGCTCTGCTGACCTGGTTCTCTGGCAATAAAGTAGCTCTGCTGACCTGGTTCTCTGGCTGTAGAGCGGATCTGCTGACCTGGTTCTATGGCTCTACATTAACTCTGCTGACCTAGTTCTCTGGCTCTAGAGCAGCTCTACTGACCTGGTTCTCTGGCCCTACAAGGGCTTTGCTGACCTGGTTCTCTGGCTCTACAGCAGTTCTGCTGACCTGGTTCTCTGGCTCTACAACGGCTCTGCTGGCCTGGTTCTGTGGCTCTAAAGGAGCTCTGCTGACCTGGTTCTCTGACTCTACAGCAGCTCTGCTGACCTGGTTCTCTGGCTCTACAGCGAATCTGCTGACCTGGAAATCTAGATCAAATGCAGCTCTGCTGACCTGGTACTGTCGCTCTACAGCGGATCTGCTGACCTGTTGCTCTGGCTCTACAGCAGCTCTGCTGACCTGGTTCTCTGGCTCTATAGCAACTCTGCTGACCTGGTTCTCTGGCTCTACAGCAGCTCTGCTGACCTGGTTCTCTGGCTCTAACGCAGCTCTGCTTACCTGGTTTCCCTGGCTCTACAGCAACTTTGCTGACCTGGTTTTCTGGCTCTAGAGCAGCTCTGCTGACCTGGTTCTTAGGCTCTAGAGCAGCTCTGCTGACCTGGTTCTCTGGCTTATAAAGCATGCTCTGCTAAACTGGTTCTCTGGCTCTAGAGCAGCTTTGATGACCTGGTTCTCAGTCTGCACAACGGTTCTGCTGGCCTGGTTCTTTGGCTGTAGAGCAGCTCTTCTGACCTTGTTCTCCGGCTGTACAGCAGCTCTGCTGACCTGGTTCTCTGGCTCTAAAGCGGTTCTGCTGACCTGGTTCTCAGGCTCTAGAGCAGCTCTGCTGACCTGGTTCTCTGGCTCTTAAGCAGCTCCGCTGACCTTGTTCTCTGGCTGTAAAGCGGCTCTGCTGACCTGGTTCTCTGGCTCTAAAGCAGTTCTGCTGACCTGGTTCTCTGGCTGTAGAGCGGATCTGCTAAACTGGTTCTATGGCTCTACTGCAGCTCTGCTGACCTAGTTCTCTGGCTCTAGAGCAGCTCTACTGACCTGGTTCTCTGGCTCTACAAGGGCTTTGCGGACCTTGTTCTCTGGCTCTATAGCAGTTCTGATGACCTGGTTCTCTGGCTCTACAACGGATCTGTTGAACTGTTTCTCTGACTGTAATGAAGCTTTGCTGACCTGGTTCTCTGGCTCTACAACGGCTCTGCTGGCCTGGTTCTGTGGCTCTAAAGCAGCTCTGCTGACCTGGTTCTCTGGCTCTATAGCAGCTCTGCTGACCTGGTTCTTTGGCTCTACAGCAGCTCTCCTGACCTGATTCTGTGGCTCTAGAGCAGCTCTGCTGACCTGGTTCTTAGGCTCTAGAGCAGCTCTGCTGACCTGGTTCTCTGGTTTTAAAGCAGCTCTGCTGACCTGGTTCTCCGGCTCTAGACCAGCTTTGCTAGCCTGGTCCTCAGGCTGTACAACGGCTCTGCTGACCTGGTTCTTTGGCTGTAGAACAGCTCTGCTGACCTTTTTCTCTGGCTGTACAGCAGCTCTGCTGACCTGGTTCTCTGACTCTATAGGGGCTCTGCTGACCGGGTTCTCAGGCTCTAGAGCAGCTCTGCTGACCTAGTTCTCTGGCTCAAAAGCAGCTCAGCTGACCTGGTTCTCTGGATGTACAGCGGCTCTGCTGACCTGGTTCTCTGGCTCTAAAGCAGCTCTGCTGACCTAGTTCTCTGGCTCTACAGCAGCTCTACTGACCTGGTTCTCTTGCTCTACAAGGGCTTTGCTGACCTGTTTCTCTGGCACTACAGCAATTCTGCTAACCTGGTTCTCTGGCTCTACAACGGCTCTGCTGACATGTTTTTCTGGCTGTAAAGCAGCTTTGCTGGCCTGGTTCTGTGGCTCTAAAGGAGCTCTGCTGACCTGGTTCTCTGGCTCTAGAGCAGCTTTGCTGGCCTGGTTCTCTGGCTCTACAGCAGCTCTCCTGACCTGGTTCTCTGGCTCTAGAGCGGCTCTGCTGACCTGGTTCTCTGGCACTAAAGCAGCTCTGCTGACCTGGTTCTATGGCTCTATAGCAGCTCTGCTGACCTGGTTCTTTGGCTCTACAGCAGCTCTCCTGACCTGATTCAGTGGCTCTAACGCAGCTCGGCTGACCTGGTTTCCCTGGCTCTACAGCAGCTCTTCTGACCTCGTTCTCTTGCTCTAGAGCAGCTCTGCTGACCTGGTTCTTAGGCTCTAGAGCAGCTCTGCTGACCTGGTTCTCTGGTTTTAAAGCAGCTCTGCTGACCTGGTTCTCCGGCTCTAGACCAGCTTTGCTGACCTGGTCCTCAGGCTGTACAACGGCTCTGCTGACCTGGTTCTTTGGTTGTAGAACAGCTCTGCTGACCTTTTTCTCTGGCTGTACAGCAGCTCTGCTGACCTGCTTCTCTGACTCTATAGCGGCTCTGCTGACCGGGTTCTCAGGCTCTAGAGCAGCTCTGCTGACCTAGTTCTCTGGCTCAAAAGCAGCTCAGCTGACCTGGTTCTCTGGATGTACAGCGGCTCTGCTGACCTGGTTCTCTGGCTCTAAAGCAGCTCTGCTGACCTAGTTCTCTGGCTCTAGAGCAGCTCTACTGACCGGGTTCTCTTGCTCTACAAGGGCTTTGCTGACCTGTTTCTCTGGCACTACAGCAGTTCTGCTAACCTGGTTCTCTGGCTCTACAACGGCTCTGCTGACATGTTTTTCTGGCTGTAAAGCAGCTTTGCTGGCATGGTTCTGTGGCTCTAAAGGAGCTCCACTGACCTGGTTCTCTGGCTCTAGAGCAGCTTTGCTGGCCTGGTTCTCTGGCTCTACAGCAGCTCTCCTGACCTGGTTCTCTGGCTCTAGAGCGGCTCTGCTGACCTGGTTCTCTGGCTCTAAAGCAGCTCTGCTGACCTGGTTCTCTGGCTCTAGATCGGCTCTGCTGACCAGGTTCTCTGGCTCTACAGCAGCTCTGCTGACCTGGTTCTCTGGCTCTACAGCAGCTCTGTTGACCTGGTTCTCTAGTTCTAAAGCAGCTCTGCTGACCTGGTTCTCTGGCTCTGGGGCAGCTCTGCTGACCTGGTTCTCAGGCTGTGCAACGGCTCTACTGACCTGATTCTTTGGCTATAGAGCAGCTCTACTGACCTTGTTCTCTAGCTGTACAGCAGCTCCGCTGACCTGGTTCTCTAGCTCTATTGTGGCTCTGCTGACCTAGTTCTCTGGCTCTAGAGCAGCTCTACTGACCTGGTTTTCTGGCTCTACAAGGGCTTTTCGGACCTGGTTCTCTGGCTCTATAGAAGTTCTGATGACCTGGTTCTCTGGCTCTACAACGGATCTGCTGAACTGTTTCTCTGACTGTAAAGCAGCTCTGCTGACCTGGTTCTCTGGCTCTATAGCAGCTCTGCTAACCTGGTTCTTTGGCTCTACAGCAGCTCTGCTGACCTGGTTCTGTGGCTCTAACTCAGCTCTGCTGACCTGGTTTCCCTGGCTCTACAGCAGCTCTGCTGACATGGTTCTCTTGCTCTAGAGCAGCTCTGCTGACCTGGTTCTTAGGCTCTAGAGCAGCTCTGCTGACCTGGTTCTCTGGCTTTAAAGCAGCTCTGCTGACCTGGTTCTCTGGCTCTAGAGCAGCTTTGCTGAGCTGGTCCTCCGGCTGTACAACGGCTCTGCTGACCTGGTTCTTTGGCTGTAGAGCAGCTCTGCTGACCTTTTTCTCTGGCTCTAGAGCAGCTCTGCTGACCTGGTTTTCTGGCTTAAAAGCAGCTCTGCTGACCTAGTTATCTGGCTCTAGAGCAGCTTTGATGACCTGGTTCTCAGGCTGTACAACGGTTCTGCTGGCCTGGTTCTTTGGCTGTAGAGCAGCTCTTCTGACCCTGTTCTCTGGCTGTACAGCAGCTCGTCTGACCTGGTTCTCTGGCTCGATAGCGGTTCTGCTGACCTGGTTCTCAGGCTCTAGAGCAGCTCTGCTGACCTGGTTCTCTGGCTCTTAAGCAGCTCCGCTGACCTTGTTCTCTGGCTGTACAGCGGCTCTGCTGACCTGGTTCTCTGGCTCCAAAGCAGCTCTGCTGACCTGGTTCTCTGGCTGTAGAGCGGATCTGCTGAACTGGTTCTATGGCTCTACTGCAGCTCTGCTGACCTAGTTCTCTGTCTCTAGAGCAGCTCTACTGACCTGGTTCTCTGGCTCTACGAGGGCTTTGCGGACCTTGTTCTCTGGCTCTTTAGCAGTTCTGATGACCTAGTTCTCTGGCTCTACAACGAATCTGCTGAACTGTTTCTCTGACTGTAAAGAAGCTTTGCTGACCTGGTTCTCTGGCTCTACAACTGCTCTGCTGGCCTTGTTCTGTGGCTCTAAAGCAGCTCTGCTGACCTGGTTCTCTGGCTCTATAGCAGCTCTGCTGACCTGGTTCTTTGGCTCTACAGCAGCTCTCCTGACCTGGTTCTGTGGCTCTAACGCAGCTCTGCTGACCTGGTTTCCCTGGCTCTACAGCAGCTCTTCTGACCTGGTTCTCTTGCTCTAGAGCAGCTCTGCTGACCTGGTTCTTAGGCTCTAGAGAAGCTCTGCTGACCTGGTTCTCTGGCTGTAAAGCAGCTCTGCTGACCTGGTTCTCTGGCTCTAGAGCAGCTTTGCTGACCTGGTCCTCAGTCTGTACAACGGCTCTGCTGACCTGGTTCTTTGGCTGTAGAGCAGCTCTACTGACCTGGTTCTCTGGCTCTACAAGGGCTTTGCTGACCTGGTTCTCTGGCTCTACAGCACTTCTGCTGACCTGGTTCTCTGGCTCTACAACGGCTCTGCTGGCCTGGTTCTGTGGCTCTATAGCAGCTCTGCTGACCTGGTTCTCTGACTCTACAGCAGCTCTGCTGACCTGGTTCTCTGGCTCTACAGCGAATCTGCTGACCTGGAAATCTAGCTCAAATGCAGCTCTGCTGACCTGGTACTGTCGCTCTACAGCAGATCTGCTGACCTGTTGCTCTGGCTCTACAGCAGCTCTGCTGACCTGGTTCTCTGGCTCTATAGCAACTCTGCTGACCTTGTTCTCTGGCTCTACAGCAGCTCTGCTGACCTGGTTCTCTGGCTCTAACGCAGCTCTGCTTACCTGGTTTCCCTGGCTCTACATCAACTTTGCTGACCTGGTTTTCTGGCTCTAGAGCAGCTCTGCTGACCTGGTTCTTAGGCTCTAGAGCAGCTCTGCTGACCTGGTTCTCTGGCTTTAAAGCATGCTCTGCTAAACTGGTTCTCTGGCTCTAGAGCAGCTTTGATGACCTGGTTCTCAGGCTGCACAACGGTTCTGCTGGCCTGGTTCTTTGGCTGTAGAGCAGCTCTTCTGACCTTGTTCTCTGGCTGTACAGCAGCTCTGCTGACCTGGTTCTCTGGCTCTAGATCGGCTCTGCTGACCAGGTTCTCTGGCTCTACAGCAGCTCTGCTGACCTGGTTCTCTGGCTCTACAGCAGCTCTGTTGACCTGGTTCTCTAGTTCTAAAGCAGCTCTGCTGACCTGGTTCTCTGGCTCTGGGGCAGCTCTGCTGACCTGGTTCTCAGGCTGTGCAACGGCTCTACTGACCTGGTTCTTTGGCTATAGAGCAGCTCTGCTGACCTTGTTCTCTAGCTGTACAGCAGCTCCGCTGACCTGGTTCTCTAGCTCTATTGCGGCTCTGCTGACCTAGTTCTCTGGCTCTAGAGCAGCTCTACTGACCTGGTTTTCTGGCTCTACAAGGGCTTTGCGGACCTGGTTCTCTGGCTCTATAGAAGTTCTGATGACCTGGTTCTCTGGCTCTACAACGGATCTGCTGAACTGTTTCTCTGACTGTAAAGCAGCTCTGCTGACCTGGTTCTCTGGCTCTATAGCAGCTCTGCTAACCTGGTTCTTTGGCTCTACAGCAGCTCTGCTGACCTGGTTCTGTGGCTCTAACTCAGCTCTGCTGACCTGGTTTCCCTGGCTCTACAGCAGCTCTGCTGACATGGTTCTCTTGCTCTAGAGCAGCTCTGCTGACCTGGTTCTTAGGCTCTAGAGCAGCTCTGCTGACCTGGTTCTCTGGCTTTAAAGCAGCTCTGCTGACCTGGTTCTCTGGCTCTAGAGCAGCTTTGCTGAGCTGGTCCTCCGGCTGTACAACGGCTCTGCTGACCTGGTTCTTTGGCTGTAGAGCAGCTCTGCTGACCTTTTTCTCTGGCTCTAGAGCAGCTCTGCTGACCTGGTTTTCTGTCTTAAAAGCAGCTCTGCTGACCTAGTTATCTGGCTCTAGAGCAGCTTTGATGACCTGGTTCTCAGGCTGTACAACGGTTCTGCTGGCCTGGTTCTTTGGCTGTAGAGCAGCTCTTCTGACCCTGTTCTCTGGCTGTACAGCAGCTCGTCTGACCTGGTTCTCTGGCTCGATAGCGGTTCTGCTGACCTGGTTCTCAGGCTCTAGAGCAGCTCTGCTGACCTGGTTCTCTGGCTCTTAAGCAGCTCCGCTGACCTTGTTCTCTGGCTGTACAGCGGCTCTGCTGACCTGGTTCTCTGGCTCCAAAGCAGCTCTGCTGACCTGGTTCTCTGGCTGTAGAGCGGATCTGCTGGACTGGTTCTATGGCTCTACTGCAGCTCTGCTGACCTAGTTCTCTGTCTCTAGAGCAGCTCTACTGACCTGGTTCTCTGGCTCTACGAGGGCTTTGCGGACCTTGTTCTCTGGCTCTTTAGCAGTTCTGATGACCTAGTTCTCTGGCTCTACAACGAATCTGCTGAACTGTTTCTCTGACTGTAAAGAAGCTTTGCTGACCTGGTTCTCTGGCTCTACAACTGCTCTGCTGGCCTTGTTCTGTGGCTCTAAAGCAGCTCTGCTGACCTGGTTCTCTGGCTCTATAGCAGCTCTGCTGACCTGGTTCTTTGGCTCTACAGCAGCTCTCCTGACCTGGTTCTGTGGCTCTAACGCAGCTCTGCTGACCTGGTTTTCCTGGCTCTACAGCAGCTCTTCTGACCTGGTTCTCTTGCTCTAGAGCAGCTCTGCTGACCTGGTTCTTAGGCTCTAGAGAAGCTCTGCTGACCTGGTTCTCTGGCTGTAAAGCAGCTCTGCTGACCTGGTTCTCTGGCTCTAGAGCAGCTTTGCTGACCTGGTCCTCAGTCTGTACAACGGCTCTGCTGACCTGGTTCTTTGGCTGTAGAGCAGCTCTACTGACCTGGTTCTCTGGCTCTACAAGGGCTTTGCTGACCTGGTTCTCTGGCTCTACAGCACTTCTGCTGACCTGGTTCTCTGGCTCTACAACGGCTCTGCTGGCCTGGTTCTGTGGCTCTATAGCAGCTCTGCTGACCTGGTTCTCTGACTCTACAGCAGCTCTGCTGACCTGGTTCTCTGGCTCTACAGCGAATCTGCTGACCTGGAAATCTAGCTCAAATGCAGCTCTGCTGACCTGGTACTGTCGCTCTACAGCAGATCTGCTGACCTGTTGCTCTGGCTCTACAGCAGCTCTGCTGACCTGGTTCTCTGGCTCTATAGCAACTCTGCTGACCTTGTTCTCTGGCTCTACAGCAGCTCTGCTGACCTGGTTCTCTGGCTCTAACGCAGCTCTGCTTACCTGGTTTCCCTGGCTCTACAGCAACTTTGCTGACCTGGTTTTCTGGCTCTAGAGCAGCTCTGCTGACCTGGTTCTTAGGCTCTAGAGCAGCTCTGCTGACCTGGTTCTCTGGCTTTAAAGCATGCTCTGCTAAACTGGTTCTCTGGCTCTAGAGCAGCTTTGATGACCTGGTTCTCAGGCTGCACAACGGTTCTGCTGGCCTGGTTCTTTGGCTGTAGAGCAGCTCTTCTGACCTTGTTCTCTGGCTGTACAGCAGCTCTGCTGACCTGGTTCTCTGGCTCTAAAGCGGTTCTGCTGACCTGGTTCTCAGGCTCTAGAGCAGCTCTGCTGACCTGGTTCTCTGGCTCTTAAGCAGCTCCGCTGACCTTGTTCTCTGGCTGTACAGCGGCTCTGCTGACCTGGTTCTCTGGCTCTAAAGCAGTTCTGCTGACCTGGTTGTCTGGCTGTAGAGCGGATCTGCTGAACTGGTTCTATGGCTCTACTGCAGCTCTGCTGACCTAGTTCTCTGGCTCTAGAGCAGCTCTACTGACCTGGTTCTCTGGCTCTACAAGGGCTTTGCGGACCTTGTTCTCTGGCTCAATAGCAGTTCTGATGACCTGATTCTCTGGCTCTACAACGGATCTGTTGAACTGTTTCTCTGACTGTAAAGAAGCTTTGCTGACCTGCTTCGCTGGCTCTACAACGGCTCTGCTGGCCTGGTTCTGTGGCTCTAAAGCAGCTCTGCTGACCTGGTTCTCTGGCTCTATAGCAGCTCTGCTGACCTGGTTCTTTGGCTCTACAGCAGCTCTCCTGACCTGATTCAGTGGCTCTAACGCAGCTCTGCTGACCTGGTTTCCCTGGCTCTACAGCAGCTCTTCTGACCTCGTTCTCTTGCTCTAGAGCAGCTCTGCTGACCTGGTTCTTAGGCTCTAGAGCAGCTCTGCTGACCTGGTTCTCTGGTTTTAAAGCAGCTCTGCTGACCTGGTTCTCCGGCTCTAGACCAGCTTTGCTGACCTGGTCCTCAGGCTGTACAACGGCTCTGCTGACCTGGTTCTTTGGTTGTAGAACAGCTCTGCTGACCTTTTTCTCTGGCTGTACAGCAGCTCTGCTGACCTGGTTCTCTGACTCTATAGCGGCTCTGCTGACCGGGTTCTCAGGCTCTAGAGCAGCTCTGCTGACCTAGTTCTCTGGCTCAAAAGCAGCTCAGCTGACCTGGTTCTCTGGATGTACAGCGGCTCTGCTGACCTGGTTCTCTGGCTCTAAAGCAGCTCTGCTGACCTAGTTCTCTGGCTCTAGAGCAGCTCTACTGACCGGGTTCTCTTGCTCTACAAGGGCTTTGCTGACGTGTTTCTCTGGCACTACAGCAGTTCTGCTAACCTGGTTCTCTGGCTCTACAACGGCTCTGCTGACATGTTTTTCTGGCTGTAAAGCAGCTTTGCTGGCATGGTTCTGTGGCTCTGAAGGAGCTCCGCTGACCTGGTTCTCTGGCTCTAGAGCAGCTTTGCTGGCCTGGTTCTCTGGCTCTACAGCAGCTCTCCTGACCTGGTTCTCTGGCTCTGGAGCGGCTCTGCTGACCTGGTTCTCTGGCTCTAAAGCAGCTCTGCTGACCTGGTTCTCTGGCTCTAGATCGGCTCTGCTGACCAGGTTCTCTGGCTCTACAGCAGCTCTGCTGACCTAGTTCTCTGGCTCTACAGCAGCTCTGTTGACCTGGTTCTCTAGTTCTAAAGCAGCTCTGCTGACCTGGTTCTCTGGCTCTGGGGCAGCTCTGCTGACCTGGTTCTCAGGCTGTGCAACGGCTCTACTGACCTGGTTCTTTGGCTATAGAGCAGCTCTGCTGACCTTGTTCTCTAGCTGTACAGCAGCTCTGCTGACCTGGTTCTCTAGCTCTATTGCGGCTCTGCTGACCTAGTTCTCTGGCTCTAGAGCAGCTCTACTGACCTGGTTTTCTGGCTCTACAAGGGCTTTGCGGACCTGGTTCTCTGGCTCTATAGCAGTTCTGATGACCTGGTTCTCTGGCTCTACAACGGATCTGCTGAACTGTTTCTCTGACTGTAAAGCAGCTTTGCTGACCTGGTTCTCTGGCTCTACAACGGCTCTGCTGGCCTGGTTCTGTGGCTCTAAAGCAGCTCTGCTGACCTGGTTCTCTGGCTCTATAGCAGCTCTGCTGACCTGGTTCTTTGGCTCTACAGCAGCTCTGCTGACCTGGTTCTGTGGCTCTAACGCAGCTCTGCTGACCTGGTTTCCCTGGCTCTACAGCAGCTCTGCTGACATGGTTCTCTTTCTCTAGAACAGCTCTGCTGAACTGGTTCTTAGGCTCTAGAGCAGCTCTGCTGACCTGGCTCTCTGGCTTTAAAGCAGCTCTGCTGACCTGGTTCTCTGGCTCTAGAGCAGCTTTGCTGAGCTGGTCCTCAGGCTGTACAACGGCTCTGCTGACCTGGTTCTTTGGCTGTAGAGCAGCTCTGCTGACCTTTTTCTCTGGCTCTAGAGCAGCTCAGCTGACCTGGTTATCTGGCTCTAGAGCAGCTTTGATGGCCTGGTTCTCAGGCTGTACAACGGTTTTGCTGGCCTGGTTCTTTGGCTGTAGAGCAGCTCTTCTGACCTTGTTCTCTGGCTGTACAGCAGCTCTGCTGACCTGGTTCTCTGGCTCTAAAACGGTTCTGCTGACCTGGTTCTCAGGCTCTAGAGCAGCTCTGCTGACCTGGTTCTCTTGCTCTTAAGCAGCTCCGCTGACCTTGTTCTCTGGCTGTACAGCGGCTCTGCTGACCTGGTTCTCTGGCTCTAAAGCAGCTCTGCTGACCTGGTTCTCTGGCTGTAGAGCGGATCTGCTGAACTGGTTCTATGGCTCTACTGCAGCTCTGCTGACCTAGTTCTCTGGCTCTAGAGCAGCTCTACTGACCTGGTTCTCTGGCTCTACGTGGGCTTTGCGGACCTTGTTCTCTGGCTCTATAGCAGTTCTGATGACCTGGTTCTCTGGCTCTACAACAGATCTGCTGAACTGTTTCTCTGACTGTAAAGAAGCTTTGCTGACCTGGTTCTCTGGCTCTACAACTGCTCTGCTGGCCTGGTTCTTTGGCTCTAAAGCAGCTCTGCTGACCTGGTTCTCTGGCTCTATAGCAGCTCTGCTGACCTGGTTCTTTGGCTCTACAGCAGCTCTCCTGACCTGGTTCTGTGACTCTAACGCAGCTCTGCTGACCTGGTTTCCCAGCCACTACAGCAGCTCTTCTGACCTGGTTCTCTTGCTCTAGAGCAGCTCTGCTGACCTGGTTCTTAGGCTCTAGAGAAGCTCTGCTGACCTGGTTCTCTGGCTTTAAAGCAGCTCTGCTGACCTGGTTCTCTGGCTCTAGAGCAGCTTTGCTGACCTGGTCCTCAGGCTCTACAACGGCTCTGCTGACCTGGTTCTTTGGCTGTAGAGCAGCTCTGCTGACCTCTTTCTCTGGCTGTACAGCAGCTCTGCTGACCTGGTTCTCTGACTCTATAGCGGCTCTGCTGACCGGGTTCTCAGGCTCTAGAGCAGCTCTGCTGACCTAGTTCTCTGGCTCAAAAGCAGCTCAGCTGACCTGGTTCTCTGGATGTACAGCGGCTCTGCCGACGAGGTTCTCTGGCTCTAAAGCAGCTCTGCTGACCTAGTTCTCTGGCTCTAGAGCAGCTCTACTGACCTGGTTCTCTTGCTCTACAAGGGCTTTGCTGACCTGGTTCTCTGGCACTACAACAGTTCTGCTAACCTGGTTCTCTGGCTCTACAACGGCTCTGCTGACATGTTTTTCTGGCTGTAA
This sequence comes from Triturus cristatus, assembly GCF_964204655.1. Classification (NCBI taxonomy): domain Eukaryota; kingdom Metazoa; phylum Chordata; class Amphibia; order Caudata; family Salamandridae; genus Triturus; species Triturus cristatus. The sequence continues at coordinate 628,642,716 of NC_140579.1, read as the reverse complement.
AGCAGCTTTGCTGGCCTGGTTCTGTGGCTCTGAAGGAGCATCGCTGACCTGGTTCTCTGGCTCTAGAGCGGCTTTGCTGGCCTGGTTTTCTGACTCTACAGCAGCTCTCCTGACCTGGTTCTCTGGCTCTAGAGCAGCTCTGCTGACCTGGTTCTCTGGCTCTAAAGAAGCTCTGCTGACCTGGTTCTCTGGCTCTAGATCGGCTCTGCTGACCAGGTTCTCTGGCTCTACAGCAGCTCTGCTGACCTGGTTCTCTGGCTCTACAGCAGCTCTGTTGACCTGGTTCTCTAGTTCTAAAGCAGCTCTGCTGACCTGGTTCTCTGGCTCTGGGGCAGCTCTGCTGACCTGGTTCTCAGGCTGTGCAACGGCTCTACTGACCTGGTTCTTTAGCTATAGAGCAGCTCTGCTGACCTTGTTCTCTAGCTGTACAGCAGCTCTGCTGACCTGGTTCTCTAGCTCTATTGCGGCTCTGCTGACCTAGTTCTCTGGCTCTAGAGCAGCTCTACTGACCTGGTTCTCTGGCTCTACAAGGGCTTTGCGGACCTTGTTCTCTGGCTCTATAGCAGTTCTGATGACCTGGTTCTCTGGCTCTACAACGGATCTGCTGAACTGTTTCTCTGACTGTAAAGCAGCTTTGCTGACCTGGTTCTCTGGCTCTACAACGGCTCTGCTGGCCTGGTTCTGCGGCTCTAAAGCAGCTCTGCTGACCTGGTTCACTGGCTCTATAGCAGCTCTGCTGACCTGGTTCTTTGGCTCTACAGCAGCTCTGCTGACCTGGTTCTGTGGCTCTAACGCAGCTCTGCTGACCTGGTTTCCCTGGCTCTACAGCAGCTCTGCTGACATGATTCTCTTGCTCTAGAGCAGCTCTGCTGACCTGGTTCTTAGGCTCTAGAGCAGATCTGCTGACCTAGTTCTCTGCCTTTAAAGCAGCTCTGCTGACCTGGTTCTCTGGCTCTAGAGCAGCTTTACTGACCTGGTTCTCTGGCTCTACAAGGGCTCTGCTGGCCTGGTTCTGTGGCTCTAAAGCAGCTCTGCTGACCTGGTTCTCTGGCTCTGTAGCAGCTCTGCTGACATGGTTCTCTTGCTCTAGAGCAGCTCTGCTGACCTGGTTCTTAGGCTCTAGAGCAGCTCTGCTGACCTGGTTCTCTGGCTTTAAAGCAGCTCTGCTGACCTGGTTCTCTGGCTCTAGAGAAGCTTTACTGACCTGGTTCTCTGGCTCTACAAGTGCTTTGCTGACCTGGTTCTCTGGCTCTACAGCAGTTCTGCTGACCTGGTTCTCTGGCTCTACAACGGCTCTGCTGGCCTGGTTTTGTGGCTCTAAAAGAGCTCTGGTGACCTGGTTCTCGGCTCTGCTGACCTGGTTCTCTGACTCTACAGCAGCTCTGCTGACCTGGTTCTCTGGCTCTACAGCGAATCTGCTGACCTGGAAATCTAGCTCAAAAGCAGCTCTGCTGACCTGGTTCTGTCGCTCTACAGCAGATCTGCTGACCTGTTGCTCTGGCTCTACAGCAGCTCTGCTGACCTGGTTCTCTGGCTCTATAGCAACTCTGCTGACCTGGTTCTCTGGCTCTACAGCAGCTCTGCTGACCTGGTTCTCTGGCTCTAACGCAGCTCTGCTGACCTGGTTTCCCTGGCTCTATAGCAACTTTGCTGACCTGGTTTTCTGGCTCTAGAGCAGCTCTGCTGACCTGGTTCTTAGGCTCTAGAGCAGCTCTGCTGACCTGGTTCTCTGGTTTTAAAGCAGCTCTGCTAACCTGGTTCTCTGGCTCTAGAGCAGCTTTGATGACCTGGTTCTCAGGCTGTACAACGGTTCTGCTGGCCTGGTTCTTTGGCTGTAGAGCAGCTCTTCTGACCTTGTTCTCTGGCTGTACAGTGTGAGAAGTTGGCCTGGCATATGCTGGTCACTAGTTATAGTGGCCACCTTGCACCAGTCCAATTCGACTCTTGGTAGATAGGTTTAAAGACAACCTTTTAAAGAAAGCTATCCTAGTGGTAGCTGTGGAGAGCAGCCTTCAGGATAAGTCTCTGAGGAATGTAAAGCAGCTTGTTTTACCTTATAATCTCTTGAATTACCAAATGAAAAGACACCACACAGGTATATATATCAAATATATATGTATTTATTTCTAAATATACTCTACTAATCTCTTTATGAGATTAGAGCCAGGTAAACATTCAAAAGATCAACAGTTCTCAATAAATTAAGCACAAATATGGCTGTAGCCCTAGGGGCGTACAAGACCATATACTAAAATAATGGGTTAACAAACTCGACTTGCAAAATGAAGAGGCCTAGGGCCTTGGGAATCGCTGGGGCTTCACTTCTGCAGTGTTAGCAGGTAAGTAACCAGCCCACAGGAGACTCGTGCAGTGTCTAAACACACATGCGGGTTTTCAATGCGTTTCAATGGCAAATGTTGCGGTTTGTAAATTACAGTTTTAGGGCACTTCGCAAAAGTCAACAGGCAAGCAACTTACAGGGTAAGTATTTCGAGAGCCAACACACACTTGGGCACTGGAGTGCACGAGTTACCTCACCCAGGGAAGCCGGGTGCATAGGTGTCCTTTGGTGTCGGGTCGCGATGCTGTTTCCAATGGAGATCACTGGATACTTGCTGCTTGTGACGACTGGAGAGGTGTCCGTTCGAATCCGACAATGGATTGGAGTTGAAGAAGATCTAGAAATTGAGGGGACAGAGTTCAGAGTCACTTGCCAGTGACCGGTGGCCAGCAAGATGGATGACCACAGCTGTCGCGTCACTTCAGGTCGGTGATGGTGTTTTGTCTCTTCGCTCACGAGGTCCAGGAAGGCTCGACGATGACCAGCAGCTGGATTTGGGAGGTCCCACAAAGTCTGCAGCTGTCGACGGTGTCGGCACCCGGATTGGAGCCAACAAGCCTTGGGAGCCGCAAGTCTTGTGTGGAGTGAAGATTGGCAATGGTGCAGACCAGCAAGGTCTGATGGACTTACCCAGTGAGGGTAAGTGAGGGCAGGCCCAGAGCAACCAGGCGAGCTGTTGGAATTGATGTGGAAGTCTTCAGGTGAGTTACTAGCCAATGGGCAACAACCGCAAAGACGCCTTTACAGGAAAAGTTTAACAACAGCCCACGGTCACTCGGGACGGGGTAGGCCGCTGAAATTCGGTACTACACTTGCAAGGGACTTGGACAACAAGTGGTCCAAAGCACAACTTCGTTGGACGTAGTTTAGGGCTTGAACTCGAAATCAGTGCACGGTTCCCTGGTATTGCTGTTCCTCGTCACTGGTGGGGTCCAGATGCCACAGCTTCACAGGGGACTCAAAATGGCCGTCGAGAGGTCAGGAAATCCACTTCAGGGGATGCAGGGACTTCGGGCTCCGGCGGGAGCGGTAAAGTTTGCAACCGTTGTAGAGAGTTTTGGTGCCTGCCAAGCAGGAGAGTCACTCCTTGACTCCATGGGGGAGATTCTTCAGTCTTCCAGAGATAGTGGAACGTCGAAGGGCCAGGATTCTTCTTAGTTGAGCATCGTCCAGGTGTAATCTAAAATGCATTGGCAATGTGTGGTATCTTATAGTGAAAAGATGGGAGGGACTAGCTCTAGGACCACTCCTCTAGGAGGGTCAGGGTAGTGGGTGGTTAAACCCACTTCCCTTTGTCCAGTTTTGCGCCAGAGCAGGGGCAGGTAGCCCCTGAACCGGTTTGAGCTGGCATATGCACAAAGGAGCCTACTGCTCCCCCAGTGCAGGACTTCAAAGCACTCTAAGAGTTTACTCACCCAGCTCCAATACACTAAATCCTGTCTGGGATGTGGTGACACCTCCCTGTGACAGGAAACCCTTGGTTGGGCTCCCTCCACTGCGAGTTTCGGTCAGCAGCAGGAGGGCAGCCCGGTGTCTGTGCTGGTGGCATCCATTTTGTGATGCCAGGGCTCGGAAAGATTTCTACTGTGTAGTACAGTGGGTACATGTCGCCCCTCTAGAAGGGTGGGATCCTACTCCCACACCAGTTACTGGTGTGAGGGTAGGATTCCAAGTTGTTTGACACCAAACACGACATGTTTTGTTGCAGTCATTCCAAAGTTAGCATTTACCGCGAGGTTATAATGCACTTAAGAGTATATGGTTTAACCGCATCCACAAACAGCAGCAGAGAATAGACTCTGCCAGATGCAGAGGGGTCCTGCTCAGGCAGAAGCACCCCCTCACATAGTAAACCATGCACCCTGCCCTTGGGATTGATAGGGCCTTCCGTAGGGGTGACTGATAGGTTTATCTGTGTGTGTATGGTGAGAAATAGGAACCTATACCTCAGTGAGGAGTGCTAACACTACCTCACACAGGATGCAGTAGCAGGCCTGTGGTGTCAGATTGTGAGTGCTTCCCAGGGGTGGCATAATACATGCTGCAGCCCCTGGTAGGCCTGTGAAGTACCAATGCCCTAGGTACCTAAGGTACCATATACTAGGGGCTTATAAGGTACCACAGTATCCAATCACTAGTGCATCTAATATGCACACCAAGTTGTTTAGAGAGATCAGTTAGACTGGGGCCCTGATTAGCAGGGACCCAGCCAGACTATAGCCAGAAACCAGTGTATACATCAGAAAAAAAGTGGGGGCAACACAAGTGTAGCTCCTACTCTCCTACATACAGCAGCTCTGCTGACCTGGTTCTCTGGCTCTATAGCGGTTCCGCTGACCTAGTTCTCAGGCTCTAGAGCAGCTCTGCTGACCTGGTTCTCTGGCTCTTAAGCAGCTCCGCTGACCTTGTTCTCTGGCTGTACAGCGGCTCTGCTGACCTGGTTCTCTGGCTCTAAAGCAGCTCTGCTGACCTGGTTCTCTGGCTGTAGAGCGGATCTGCTGAACTGGTTCTATGGCTCTACTGCAGCTCTGCTGACCTAGTTCTCTGGCTCTAGAGCATCTCTACTGACCTGGTTCTCTGGCTCTACAAGGGCTTTGCGGACCTTGTTCTCTGGCTCTATAGCAGTTCTGATGACCTGGTTCTCTGGCTCTACAACGGCTCTGCTGGCCTGGTTCTGTGGCTCTAAAGCAGCTCTGCTGACCTGGTTCTCTGGCTCTATAGCAGCTCTGCTGACCTGGTTCTTTGGCTCTACAGCAGCTCTCCTGACCTGGTTCTGTGGCTCTAACGCAGCTCTGCTGACCTGGTTTCCCTGGATCTACAGCAGCTCTTCTGACCTGGTTCTCTTGCTCTAGAGCAGCTCTGCTGACCTGGTTCTTAGGCTCTAGAGCAGCTCTGCTGACCTGGTTCTCTGGCTTTAAAGCAGCTCTGCTGACCTGGTTCTCTGGCTCTAGAGCAGCTTTGCTGACCTGGTCCTCAGGCTGTACAACGGCTCTGCTGACCTGCTATTTTGGCTGTAGAGCAGCTCTGCTGACCTTTTTCTCTGGCTGTACAGCAGCTCTGCTGACCTGGTTCTCTGACTCTATAGCGGCTCTGCTGACCGTGTTCTCAGGCTCTAGAGCAGCTCTGCTGACCTAGTTCTCTGGCTCAAAAGCAGCTCAGCTGACCTGGTTCTCTGGATGTACAGCGGCTCTGCTGACCTGGTTCTCTGGCTCTAAAGCAGCTCTGCTGATCTAGTTCTCAGGCTCTAGAGCAGCTCTGCTGACCTGGTTCTCTGGCTCTTAAGCAGCTCCGCTGACCTTGTTCTCTGGCTGTACAGCGGCTCTGCTGACCTGGTTCTCTGGCTCTAAAGCAGCTCTGCTGACCTGGTTCTCTGGCTGTAGAGCGGATTTGCTGAACTGGTTCTATGGCTCTACTGCAGCTCTGCTGACCTAGTTCTCTGGCTCTAGAGCATCTCTACTGACCTGGTTCTCTGGCTCCACAAGGGCTTTGCGGACCTTGTTCTCTGGCTCTATAGCAGTTCTGATGACCTGGTTCTCTGGCTCTACAACGGATCTCCTGAACTGTTTCTCTGACTGTAAAGAAGCTTTGCTGTTGACCTGGTTCTCTGGCTCTACAACGGGTCTGCTGGCCTGGTTCTGTGGCTCTAAAGCAGCTCTGCTGACCTGGTTCTCTGGCTCTATAGCAGCTCTGCTGACCTGGTTCTTTGGCTCTACAGCAGCTCTCCTGACCTGGTTCTGTGGCTCTAACGCAGCTCTGCTGACCTGGTTTCCCTGGCTCTACAGCAGCTCTTCTGACCTGGTTCTCTTGCTCTAGAGCAGCTCTGCTGACCTGGTTCTTAGGCTCTAGAGCAGCTCTGCTGACCTGGTTCTCTGGCTTTAAAGCAGCTCTGCTGACCTGGTTCTCTGGCTCTAGAGCAGGTTTGCTGACCTGGTCCTCAGGCTGTACAACGGCTCTGCTGATCTGCTTCTTTGGCTGTAGAGCAGCTCTGCTGACCTTTTTCTCTGGCTGTACAGCAGCTCTGCTGACCTGGTTCTCTGACTCTATAGCGGCTCTGCTGACCGTGTTCTCAGGCTCTAGAGCAGCTCTGCTGACCTAGTTCTCTGGCTCAAAAGCAGCTCAGCTGACCTGGTTCTCTGGATGTACAGCGGCTCTGCTGACCTGGTTCTCTGGCTCTAAAGCAGCTCTGCTGATCTAGTTCTCTGGCTCTAGAGCAGCTCTACTGACCTGGTTCTCTTGCTCTACAAGGGCTTTGCTGACCTGGTTCTCTGGCACTACAGCAGTTCTGCTGACATGTTTTTCTGGCTGTAAAGCAGCTTTGCTGGCCTGGTTCTGTGGCTCTAAAGGAGCTCCGCTGACCTGGTTCTCTGGCTCTAGAGCGGCTTTGCTGGCCTGGTTCTCTGACTCTTCAGCAGCTCTCCTGACCTGGTTCTCTGGCTCTAGAGAGGCTCTGCTGACCTGGTTCTCTGGCTCTAAAGCAGCTCTACTGACCTGGTTCTCTGGCTCTAGATCGTCTCTGCTGACCAGGTTCTCTGGCTCTACAGCAGCTCTGATGACCTGGTTCTCTGGCTCTACAGCAGCTCTGTTGACCTGGTTCTCTAGTTCTGAAGCAGCTATGCTGACCTGGTTCTCTGGCTCCGGAGCAGCTCTGCTGACCTGGTTCTCAGGCTGTGCAACGGCTCTACTGACCTGGTTCTTTGGCTATAGAGCAGCTCTGCTGACCTTGTTCTCTAGCTGTACAGCAGCTCTGCTGACCTGGTTCTCTAGCTCTATTGCGGCTCTGCTGACCTAGTTCTCTGGCTCTAGAGCAGCTCTACTGACCTTGTTCTCTGGCTCTACAAGGGCTTTGCGGACCTGGTTCTCTGGCTCTATAGCAGTTCTGATGACCTGGTTCTCTGGCTCTACAACGGATCTGCTGAACTGTTTCTCTGACTGTAAAGAGGCTTAGCTGACCTGGTTCTCTGGCTCTACAACGGCTCTGCTGGCTTGGTTCTGTGGCTCTAAAGCAGCTCTGCTGACCTGGTTCTCTGGCTCTATAGCAGCTCTGCTGACCTGGTTCTTTGGCTCTACAGCAGCTCTCCTGACCTGGTTCTGTGGATCTAACGCAGCTCTGCTGACCTGGTTTCCCTGGCTCTACAGCAGCTCTTCTGACCTGGTTCTCTTGCTCTAGAGCAGCTCTGCTGACCTGGTTCTCTGGCTCTAGAGCAGCTTTGCTGGCCTGGTCCTCAGGCTGTACAACGGCTCTGCTGACCTGGTTCTTTGGCTGTAGAGCAGCTCTGCTGACCTTTTTCTCTGGCTGTACAGCAGCTCTGCTGACCTGGTTCTCTGACTCTATAGCGGCTCTGCTGACCTAGTTCTCCGGCTCTAGAGCAGCTCTACTGACCTGGTTCTCTTGCTCTACAAGGGCTTTGCTGACCTGGTTCTCTGGCACTACAGCAGTTCTGCTAACCTGGTTCTCTGGCTCTACAACGGCTCTGCTGACATGTTTTTCTGGCTGTAAAGCAGCTTTGCTAGCCTGGTTCTGTGGCTCTAAAGGAGCTCTGCTGACCTGGTTCTCTGGCTCTAGAGCGGCTTTGCTGGCCTGGTTCTCTGACTCTACAGCAGCTCTCCTGACCTGGTTCTCTGGCTCTAGAGCGGCTCTGCTGACCTGGTTCTCTGGCTCTAAAGCAGCTCTGCTGACCTGGTTTTCTGGCTCTAGATCGGCTCCGCTGACCAGGTTCTCTGGCTCTACAGCAGCTCTGCTGACCTGGTTCTCTGGCTCTACAGCAGCTCTGTTGACCTGGTTCTCTAGTTCTAAAGCAGCTCTGCTGACCTGGTTCTCTGGCTCTGGGGCAGCTCTGCTGACCTGGATCTCAGGCTGTGCAACGGCTCTACTGACCTGGTTCTTTGGCTCTACAAGGGCTTTGCTGACCTGGTTCTCTGGCACTACAGCTGTTCTGCTAACCTGGTTCTCTGGCTCTACAACGGCTCTGCTGACATGTTTTTCTGGCTGTAAAGCAGCTTTGCTAGCCTGGTTCTGTGGCTCTAAAGGAGCTCCGCTGACCTGGTTCTCTGGCTCTAGAGCGGCTTTGCTGGCCTGGTTCTCTGACTCTACAGCAGCTCTCCTGACCTGGTTCTCTGGCTCTAGATCGTCTCTGCTGACCAGGTTCTCTGGCTCTACAGCAGCTCTGATGACCTGGTTTTCTGGCTCTACAGCAGCTCTGTTGACCTGGTTCTCTAGTTCTAAAGCAGCTATGCTGACCTGGTTCTCTGTCTCTGGAGCAGCTCTGCTGACCTGGTTCTCAGGCTGTGCAACGGCTCTACTGACCTGGTTCTTTGGCTATAGAGCAGCTCTGCTGACCTTGTTCTCTAGCTGTACAGCAGCTCTGCTGACCTGGTTCTCTAGCTCTATTGCGGCTCTGCTGACCTAGTTCTCTGGCTCTAGAGCAGCTCTACTGACCTTGTTCTCTGGCTCTACAAGGGCTTTGCGGACCTGGTTCTACGGCTCTATAGCAGTTCTGATGACCTGGTTCTCTGGCTCTACAACGGATCTGCTGAACTGTTTCTCTGACTGTAAAGAGGCTTAGCTGACCTGGTTCTCTGGCTCTACAACGGCTCTGCTGGCTTGGTTCTGTGGCTCTAAAGCAGCTCTGCTGACCTGGTTCTCTGGCTCTATAGCAGCTCTGCTGACCTGGTTCTTTGGCTCTACAGCAGCTCTCCTGACCTGGTTCTGTGGATCTAACGCAGCTCTGCTGACCTGGTTTCCCTGGCTCTACAGCAGCTCTTCTGACCTGGTTCTCTTGCTCTAGAGCAGCTCTGCTGACCTGGTTCTCTGGCTCTAGAGCAGCTTTGCTGGCCTGGCCCTCAGGTTGTACAACGGCTCTGCTGACCTGGTTCTTTGGCTGTAGAGCAGCTCTGCTGACCTTTTTCTCTGGCTGTACAGCAGCTCTGCTGACCTGGTTCTCTGACTCTATAGCGGCTCTGCTGACCTAGTTCTCCGGCTCTAGAGCAGCTCTACTGACCTGGTTCTCTTGCTCTACAAGGGCTTTGCTGACCTGGTTCTCTGGCACTACAGCAGTTCTGCTAACCTGGTTCTCTGGCTCTACAACGGCTCTGCTGACAAGTTTTTCTGGCTGTAAAGCAGCTTTGCTAGCCTGGTTCTGTGGCTCTAAAGGAGCTCTGCTGACCTGGTTCTCTGGCTCTAGAGCGGCTTTGCTGGCCTGGTTCTCTGACTCTACAGCAGCTCTCCTGACCTGGTTCTGTGGCTCTAGAGCGGCTCTGCTGACCTGGTTCTCTGGCTCTAAAGCAGCTCTGCTGACCTGGTTCTCTGGCTCTAGATCGGCTCCGCTGACCAGGTTCTCTGGCTCTACAGCAGCTCTGCTGACCTGGTTCTCTGGCTCTACAGCAGCTCTGTTGACCTGGTTCTCTAGTTCTAAAGCAGCTCTGCTGACCTGGTTCTCTGGCTCTGGGGCAGCTCTGCTGACCTGGTTCTCAGGCTGTGCAACAGCTCTACTGACCTGGTTCTTTGGCTCTACAAGGGCATTGCTGACCTGGTTCTCTGGCACTACAGCAGTTCTGCTAACCTGGTTCTCTGGCTCTACAACGGCTCTGCTGACATGTTTTTCTGGCTGTAAAGCAGCTTTGCTAGCCTGGTTCTGTGGCTCTAAAGGAGCTCCGCTGACCTGGTTCTCTGGCTCTAGAGCGGCTTTGCTGGCCTGGTTCTCTGACTCTACAGCAGCTCTCCTGACCTGGTTCTCTGGCTCTAGAGCGGCTCTGCTGACCTGGTTCTCTGGCTCTAAAGCAGCTCCGCTGACCAGGTTCTCTGGCCCTACAGCAGCTCTGCTGACCTGATTCTCTGGCTCTACAGCAGCTCTGTTGACCTGGTTCTCTAGTTCTAAAGCAGCTCTGCTGACCTGGTTCTCTGGCTCTGGGGCAGCTCTGCTGACCTGGTTCTCAGGCTGTGCAACGGCTCTACTGACCTGGTTCTTTGGCTCTACAAGGGCTTTGCTGACCTGGTTCTCTGGCACTACAGCAGTTCTGCTAACCTGGTTCTCTGGCTCTACAACGGCTCTGCTGACATGTTTTTCTGGCTGTAAAGCAGCTTTGCTAGCCTGGTTCTGTGGCTCTAAAGGAGCTCCGCTGACCTGGTTCTCTGGCTCTAGAGCGGCTTTGCTGGCCTGGTTCTCTGACTCTACAGCAGCTCTCCTGACCTGGTTCTCTGGCTCTAGATCGTCTCTGCTGACCAGGTTCTCTGGCTCTACAGCAGCTCTGATGACCTGGTTCTCTGGCTCTACAGCAGCTCTGTTGACCTGGTTCTCTAGTTCTAAAGCAGCTATGCTGACCTGGTTCCCTGGCTCTGGAGCAGCTCTGCTGACCTTGTTCTCTAGCTGTACAGCAGCTCTGCTGACCTGGTTCTCTAGCTCTATTGCGGCTCTGCTGACCTAGTTCTCTGGCTCTAGAGCAGCTCTACTGACCTTGTTCTCTGGCTCTACAAGGGCTTTGCGGACCTGGTTCTACGGCTCTATAGCAGTTCTGATGACCTGGTTCTCTGGCTCTACAACGGATCTGCTGAACTGTTTCTCTGACTGTAAAGAGGCTTAGCTGACCTGGTTCTCTGGCTCTACAACGGCTCTGCTGGCTTGGTTCTGTGGCTCTAAAGCAGCTCTGCTGACCTGGTTCTCTGGCTCTATAGCAGCTCTGCTGACCTGGTTCTTTGGCTCTACAGCAGCTCTCCTGAACTGGTTCTGTGGATCTAACGCAGCTCTGCTGACCTGGTTTCCCTGGCTCTACAGCAGCTCTTCTGACCTGGTTCTCTTGCTCTAGAGCAGCTCTGCTGACCTGGTTCTCTGGCTCTAGAGCAGCTTTGCTGGCCTGGTCCTCAGGCTGTACAACGGCTCTGCTGACCTGGTTCTTTGGCTGTAGAGCAGCTCTGCTGACCTTTTTCTCTGGCTGTACAGCAGCTCTGTTGACCTGGTTCTCTGACTCTATAGCGGCTCTGCTGACCTAGTTCTCCGGCTCTAGAGCAGCTCTACTGACCTGGTTCTCTTGCTCTACAAGGGCTTTGCTGACCTGGTTCTCAGGCACTACAGCAGTTCTGCTAACCTGGTTCTCTGGCTCTACAACGGCTCTGCTGACATGTTTTTCTGGCTGTAAAGCAGCTTTGCTAGCCTGGTTCTGTGGCTCTAAAGGAGCTCTGCTGACCTGGTTCTCTGGCTCTAGAGCGGCTTTGCTGGCCTGGTTCTCTGACTCTACAGCAGCTCTCCTGACCTGGTTCTGTGGCTCTAGAGCGGCTCTGCTGGCCTGGTTCTCTGGCTCTAAAGCAGCTCTGCTGACCTGGTTCTCTGGCTCTAGATCGGCTCTGCTGACCAGGTTCTCTGGCTCTACAGCAGCTCTGCTGACCTGGTTCTCTGGCTCTACAGCAGCTCTGTTGACCTGGTTCTCTAGTTCTAAAGCAGCTCTGCTGACCTGGTTCTCTGGCTCTGGGGCAGCTCTGCTGACCTGGTTCTCAGGCTGTGCAACGGCTCTACTGACCTGGTTCTTTGGCTCTACAAGGGCTTTGCTGACCTGGTTCTCTGGCACTACAGCAGTTCTGCTAACCTGGTTCTCTGGCTCTACAACGGCTCTGCTGACATGTTTTTCTGGCTGTAAAGCAGCTTTGCTAGCCTGGTTCTGTGGCTCTAAAGGAGCTCCGCTGACCTGGTTCTCTGGCTCTAGAGCGGCTTTGCTGGCCTGGTTCTCTGACTCTACAGCAGCTCTCCTGACCTGGTTCTCTGGCTCTAGAGCGGCTCTGCTGACCTGGTTCTCTGGCTCTAAAGCAGCTCTGCTGACCTTGTTCTCTAGCTGTACAGCAGCTCTGCTGACCTGGTTCTCTAGCTCTATTGCGGCTCTGCTGACCTAGTTCTCTGGCTCTAGAGCAGCTCTACTGACCTGGTTCTCTGGCTCTACAAGGGCTTTGCGGACCTGGTTCTCTGGCTCTATGGCAGTTCTGATGACCTGGTTCTCTGGCTCTACAACGGATCTGCTGAACTGTTTCTCTGACTGTAAAGCAGCTTTGCTGACCTGGTTTTCTGGCTCTACAACGGCTCTGCTGGCCTGGTTCTGTGGCTCTAAAGCAGCTCTGCTGACCTGGTTCTCTGGCTCTATAGCAGCTCTGCTGACCTGGTTCTTTGGCTCTACAGCAGCTCTGCTGACCTGGTTCTGTGGCTCTAACGCAGCTCTGCTGACCTGGTTTCCCTGGCTCTACAGCGGCTCTGCTGACCTGGTTCTCTTGCTCTAGAGCAGCTCTGCTGACCTGGTTCTTAGGCTCTAGAGCAGCTCTGCTGACCTGGTTCTCTGGCTTTAAAGCACCTCTGCTGACCTGGTTCTCTGGCTCTAGAGCAGCTTTGCTGAGTTGGTCCTCAGGCTGTACAACGGCTCTGCTGACCTGGTTCTTTGGCTGTAGAGGAGCTCTGCTGACCTTTTTCTCTGGCTGTACAGCAGCTCTGCTGACCTGGTTCTCTGACTCCATAGCGGCTCTGCTGACCTGGTTCTCAGGCTCTAGAGCAGCTCTGCTGACCTGGTTCTCTGGCTCAAAAGCAGCTCAGCTGAACTGGTTCTCTGGCTCTAGAGCAGCTTTGATGACCTGGTTCTCAGGCTGTACAACGGTTCTGCTGGCCTGGGTCTTTGGCTGTAGAGCAGCTCTTCTGACCTTGTTCTCTGGCTGTACAGCAGCTCTGCTGACCGGGTTCTCAGGCTCTAGGGCAGCTCTGCTGACCTAGTTCTCTGGCTCAAAAGCAGCTCAGCTGACCTGGTTCTCTGGATGTACAGCGGCTCTGCTGATCTGGTTCTCTGGCTCTAAAGCAGCTCTGCTGACCTAGTTCTCTGGCTCTAGAGCAGCTCTACTGACCTGGTTCTCTTGCTCTACAAGGGCTTTGCTGACCTGGTTCTCTGGCACTACAGCAGTTCTGCTAACCTGGTTCTCTGGCTCTACAACGGCTCTGCTGACATGTTTTTCTGGCTGTAAAGCAGCTTTGCTAGCCTGGTTCTGTGGCTCTAAAGGAGCTCCGCTGACCTGGTTCTCTGGCTCTAGAGCGGCTTTGCTGGCCTGGTTCTCTGACTCTACAGCAGCTCTCTTGACCTGGTTCTCTGGCTCTATAGCGGCTCTGCTGACCTGGTTCTCTGGCTCTAAAGCAGCTCTGCTGACCTGATTCTCTGGCTCTACATCGGCTCTGCTGACCAGGTTCTCTGGCTCTACAGCAGCTCTGCTGACCTGGTTCTCTGGCTCTACAGCAGCTCTGTTGACCTGGTTCTCTAGTTCTAAAGCAGCTCTGCTGACCTGGTTCTCTGGCTCTAGGGCAGCTCTGCTGACCTGGTTCTCAGGCTGTGCAACTGCTCTACTGACCTGGTTCTTTGGTTATAGAGCAGCTCTGCTGACCTTGTTCTCTAGCTGTACAGCAGGTCTGCTGACCTGGTTCTCTAGCTCTATTGTGGCTCTGCTGACCTAGTTCTCTGGCTCTATAGCAGTTCTGATGACCTGGTTCTCTGGCTCTACAACGGATCTGCTGAACTGTTTCTCTGACTGTAAAGCAGCTTTGCTGACCTGGTTCTCTGGCTCTACAACGGCTCTGCTGGCCTGGTTCTGTGGCTCTAAAGCAGCTCTGCTGGCCTGGTTCTGTGGCTCTAAAGCAGCTCTGCTGGCCTGGTTCTCTGGCTGTAGAGCGGATCTGCTGAACTGGTACTATGGCTCTACTGCAGCTCTGCTGACCTAGTTCTCTGGCTCTAAAGCAGCTCTACTGACCTGGTTCTCTGGCTCTACAAGGGCTTTGCGGACCTTGTTCTCTGGCTCTATAGCAGTTCTGATGACCTGGTTCTCTGGCTCTACAGCGGATCTGCTGGACTGTTTCTCTGACTGTAAAGAAGCTTTGCTGACCTGGTTCTCTGGCTCTACAACGGCTCTGCTGGCCTGGTTCTGTGGCTCTAAAGCAGCTCTGCTGACCTGGTTCTCTGGCTCTATAGCAGTTCTGATGACCTGGTTCTCTGGCTCTACAACGGATCTGCTGAACTGTTTCTCTGACTGTAAAGCAGCTTTGCTGACCTGGTTCTCTGGCTCAACAACGGCTCTGCTGGCCTGGTTCTGTGGCTCTAAAGCAGCTCTGCTGACCTGGTTCTCTGGCTGTAGAGCGGATCTGCTGAACTGGTTCTATGGCTCTACTGCAGCTCTGCTGACCTAGTTCTCTGGCTCTAGAGCAGCTCTACTGACCTGGTTCTCTGGCTCTACAAGGGCTTTGCAGACCTTGTTCTCTGGCTCTATAGCAGTTCTGATGACTCGGTTCTCTGGCTCTACAACGGATCTGCTGGACTGTTTCTCTGACTGTAAAGAAGCTTTGCTGACCTGGTTCTCTGGCTCTACAACGGCTCTGCTGGCCTGGTTCTGTGGCTTTAAAGCAGCTCTGCTGACCTGGTTCTCTGGCTCTATGGCAGCTCTGCTGACCTGGTTCTTTGGCTCTACAGCAGCTCTCCTGACCTGGTTCTGTGGCTCTAACGCAGCTCTGCTGACCTGGTTTCCCTGGCTCTACAGCAGCTCTTCTGACCTGGTTCTCTTGCTCTAGAGCAGCTCTGCTGACCTGGTTCTTAGGCTCTAGAGCAGCTCTGCTGACCTGGTTCTCTGGCTTTAAAGCAGCTCTGCTGACCTGGTTCTCTGGCTCTACAGCAGCTCTGATGACCTGGTTCTCTGGCTCTACAGCAGCTCTGTTGACCTGGTTCTCTAGTTCTAAAGCAGCTCTGCTGACCTGGTTCTCTGGCTCTAGGGCAGCTCTGCTGACCTGGTTCTCAGGCTGTGCAACGGCTCTACTGACCTGGTTCTTTGGTTATAGAACAGCTCTGCTGACCTTGTTCTCTAGCTGTACAGCAGGTCTGCTGACCTGGTTCTCTAGCTCTATTGCGGCTCTGCTGACCTAGTTCTCTGGCTCTAGAGCAGCTCTACTGACCTGGTTCTCTGGCTCTACAAGGGCTTTGCGGACCTGGTTCTCTGGCTCTATAGCAGTTCTGATGACCTGGTTCTCTGGCTCTACAACGGA
Source organism: Triturus cristatus (assembly GCF_964204655.1). Lineage (NCBI taxonomy): Eukaryota > Metazoa > Chordata > Amphibia > Caudata > Salamandridae > Triturus > Triturus cristatus. Next base: position 628,627,344 of record NC_140579.1, on the reverse strand, counting down.
TCTGCTGAACTGTTTCTCTGACTGTAAAGCAGCTTTGCTGACCTGGTTCTCTGGCTCAACAACGGCTCTGCTGGCCTGGTTCTGTGGCTCTAAAGCAGCTCTGCTGACCTGGTTCTCTGGCTGTAGAGCGGATCTGCTGAACTGGTTCTATGGCTCTACTGCAGCTCTGCTGACCTAGTTCTCTGGCTCTAGAGCAGCTCTACTGACCTGGTTCTCTGGCTCTACAAGGGCTTTGCGGACCTTGTTCTCTGGCTCTATAGCAGTTCTGATGACTCGGTTCTCTGGCTCTACAACGGATCTGCTGGACTGTTTCTCTGACTGTAAAGAAGCTTTGCTGACCTGGTTCTCTGGCTCTACAACAGCTCTGCTGGCCTGGTTCTGTGGCTCTAAAGCAGCTCTGCTGACCTGGTTCTCTGGCTCTATGGCAGCTCTGCTGACCTGGTTCTTTGGCTCTACAGCAGCTCTCCTGACCTGGTTCTGTGGCTCTAACGCAGCTCTGCTGACCTGGTTTCCCTGGCTCTACAGCAGCTCTTCTGACCTGGTTCTCTTGCTCTAGAGCAGCTCTGCTGACCTGGTTCTTAGGCTCTAGAGCAGCTCTGCTGACCTGGTTCTCTGGCTTTAAAGCAGCTCTGCTAACCTGGTTCTCTGGCTCTAGAGCAGCTTTGCTGACCTGGTCCTCAGGCTGTACAACGGCTCTGCTGACCTGGTTCTTTGGCTGTAGAGCAGCTCTGCTGACCTTTTTCTCTGGCTGTACAGCAGCTCTGCTGACCTGGTTCTCTGACTCTATAGCGGCTCTGCTGACCGGGTTCTCAGGCTCTAGAGCAGCTCTGCTGACCTAGTTCTCTGGCTCAAAAGCAGCTCAGCTGACCTGGTTCTCTGGATGTACAGCGGCTCTGCTGACCTGGTTTTCTGGCTCTAAAGCAGCTCTGCTGACCTAGTTCTCTGGCTCTAGAGCAGCTCTACTGACCTGGTTCTTAGGCTCTAGAGCAGCTCTGCTGACCTGGTTCTCTGGCTTTAAAGCAGCTCTGCTAACCTGGTTCTCTGGCTCTAGAGCAGCTTTGCTGACCTGGTCCTCAGGCTGTACAACGGCTCTGCTGACCTGGTTCTTTGGCTGTAGAGCAGCTCTGCTGACCTTTTTCTCTGGCTGTACAGCAGCTCTGCTGACCTGGTTCTCTGACTCTATAGCGGCTCTGCTGACCGGGTTCTCAGGCTCTAGAGCAGCTCTGCTGACCTAGTTCTCTGGCTCAAAAGCAGCTCAGCTGACCTGGTTCTCTGGATGTACAGCGGCTCTGCTGACCTGGTTTTCTGGCTCTAAAGCAGCTCTGCTGACCTAGTTCTCTGGCTCTAGAGCAGCTCTACTGACCTGGTTCTCTTGCTCTACAAGGGCTTTGCTGACCTGGTTCTCTGGCACTACAGCAGTTCTGCTAACCTGGTTCTCTGGCTCTACAACGGCTCTGCTGACATGTTTTTCTGGCTGTAAAGCAGCTTTGCTGGCCTGGTTCTGTGGCTCTAAAGGAGCTCCGCTGACCTGGTTCTCTGGCTCTAGAGCGGCTTTGCTGGCCTGGTTCTCTGACTCTACAGCAGCTCTCCTGACCTGGTTCTCTGGCTCTAGAGCGGCTCTGCTGACCTGGTTCTCTGGCTCTAAAGCAGCTCTGCTGACCTGGTTCTCTGGCTCTAGATCGGCTCTGCTGACCAGGTTCTCTGGCTCTACAGCAGCTCTGCTGACCTGGTTCTCTGGCTCTACAGCAGCTCTGTTGACCTGGTTCTCTAGTTCTAAAGCAGCTCTGCTGACCTGGTTCTCTGGCTCTGGAGCAGCTCTGCTGACCTGGTTCTCAGGCTGTGTAACGGCTCTACTGACCTGGTTCTTTGGCTATAGAGCAGCTCTGCTGACCTTGTTCTCTAGCTGTACAGCAGCTTTGCTGACCTTGTTCTCTATCTCTATTGCGGCTCTGCTGACCTAGTTCTCTGGCTCTAGAGCAACTCTGCTGACCTGGTTTTCTGGCTCTACAGCAGCTCTGCTGACCTGGTTCTCTGGCTCTAATGCAGCTCTGCTGACCTGGTTTCCCTGGCTCTACAGCAACTTTGCTGACCTGGTTTTCTGGCTCTAGAGCAGCTCTGCTGACCTGGTTCCTAGGCTCTAGAGCAGCTCTGCTGACCTGGTTCTCTGGCTTTAAAGCAGCTCTGCTGACCTGGTTCTCTGGCTCTAGAGCAGCTTTGATGACCTGATTCTCAGGCTGTACAACGGTTCTGCAGGCCTGGTTCTTTGGCTGTAGAGCAGCTCTTCTGACCTTGTTCTCTAGCTGTACAGCAGCTTTGCTGACCTGGTTCTCTATCTCTATTGCGGCTCTGCTGACCTAGTTCTCTGGCTCTAGAGCAGCTCTACTGACCTGGTTCTCTGGCTCTACAAGGGCTTTGCGGACCTGGTTCTCTGGCTCTATAGCAGTTCTGATGACCTGGTTCTCTGGCTCTACAACGGCTCTGCTGGCCTGGTTCTGTGGCTCTAAAAGAGCTCTGGTGACCTGGTTCTCAGGCTCTAGAGCGGCTCTGCTGACCTGGTTCTCTGACTCTACAGCAGCTCTGCTGACCTGGTTCTCTGGCTCTACAGCGAATCTGCTGACCTGGAAATCTAGCTCAAAAGCAGCTCTGCTGACCTGGTTCTGTCGCTCTACAGCAGATCTGCTGTCCTGTTGCTCTGGCTCTACAGCAGCTCTGCTGACCTGGTTCCTAGGCTCTAGAGCAGCTCTGCTGACCTGGTTCTCTGGCTTTAAAGCAGCTCTGCTAACCTGGTTCTCTGGCTCTAGAGCAGCTTTGATGACCTGATTCTCAGGCTGTACAACGGTTCTGCAGGCCTGGTTCTTTGGCTGTAGAGCAGCTCTTCTGACCTTGTTCTCTGGCTGTACAGCAGCTCTGCTGACCTGGTTCTCTGGCTCTATAGCGGTTCTGCTGACCTGGTTCTCAGGCTCTAGAGCAGCTCTGCTGACCTGGTTCTCTGGCTCTTAAGCAGCTCCGCTGACCTTGTTCTCTGGCTGTACAGCGGCTCTGCTGACCTGGTTCTCTGGCTCTAAAGCAGCAGCTCTGCTGACCTGGTTCTCTGGCTGTAGAGCGGATCTGCTGAACTGGTTCTATGGCTCTACTGCAGCTCTGCTGACCTAGTTTTCTGGCTCTAGAGCAGCTCTACTGACCTGGTTCTCTGGCTCTACAAGGGCTTTGCGGACCTTGTTCTCTGGCTCTATAGCAGTTCTGATGACCTGGTTCTCTGGCTCTACAACGGATCTCCTGAACTGTTTCTCTGACTGTATAGAAACTTTGCTGACCTGGTTCTCTGGCTCTACAACGGCTCTGCTGGCCTGGTCCTGTGGCTCTAAAGCAGCTCTGCCGACCTGGGTCTCTTGTTCTACAGCAGCTCTCCTGACCTGGTTCTGTGGCTCTAATGCAGCTCTGCTGACCTGGTTTCCCTGGCTCTACAGCAGCTCTTCTGACCTGGTTCTCTTGCTCTGCAAGGGCTTTGCGGACCTTGTTCTCTGGCTTTAAAGCAGCTCTGCTGACCTGGTTCTCTGGCTCTAGAGCAGCTTTGCTGACCTGGTCCTCAGGCTGTACAACAGCTCTGCTGACCTGGTTCTTTGGCTGTAGAGCAGCTCTGCTGACCTTTTTCTCTGGCTGTACAGCAGCTCTGCTGACCTGGTTCTCTGACTCTATAGCGGCTCTGCTGACCGGGTTCTCAGGCTCTAGAGCAGCTCTGCTGACCTAGTTCTCTGGCTCAAATGCAGCTCAGCTGACCTGGTTCTCTGGATGTACAGCGGCTCTGCTGACCTGGTTCTCTGGCTCTAAAGCAGCTCTGTTGACCTAGTTCTCTGGCTCTAGAGCAGCTCTACTGACCTGGTTCTCTTGCTCTACAAGGGCTTTGCTGACCTGGTTCTCTGGCACTACAGCAGTTCTGCTAACCTGGTTCTCTGGTTCTACAAAGGCTCTGCTGACATGTTTTTCTGGCTGTAAAGCAGCTTTGCTGGCCTGGTTCTGTGGCTCTAAAGGAGCTCCGCTGACCTGGTTCTCTGGCTCTAGAACGGCTTTTCTGGCCTGGTTCTCTGGCTCTAGAGCGGCTCTGCTGACCTGTCTCTGGCTCTAAAGCAGCTCTGCTGCCCTGGTTCTCTGGCTCTAGATCGGCTCTGCTGACCAGGTTCTCTGGCTCTACAGCAGCTCTGCTGACCTGGTTCTCTGGCTCTACAGCAGCTCTGTTGACCTGGTTCTTTAGTTCTAAAGCAGCTCTGCTGACCTGGTTCTCTGGCTCTGGAGCAGCTCTGCTGACCTGGTTCTCAGGCTGTGCAACGGCTCGACTGACCTGGATCTTTGGCTATAGAGCAGCTCTGCTGACCTTGTTCTCTAGCTGTACAGCAGCTCTGCTGACCTGGTTCTCTAGCTCTATTGCGGCTCTGCTGACCTAGTTCTCTGGCTCTAGAGCAGCTCTACTGACCTGGTTCTGTGGCTCTACAAGGGCTTTGCGGACCTGGTTCTCTGGCTATATAGCAGTTCTGATGACCTGGTTCTCTGGCTCTACAACGGCTCTGCTGGCCTGGTTCTGTGGCTCTAAAAGAGCTCTGGGGACCTGGTTCTCTGGCTCTAGAGCAGCTCTGCTGACCTGGTTCTCTGACTCTACAGCAGCTCTGCTGACCTGCTTCTCTGGCTCTACAGCGAATCTGCTGACCTGGAAATCTAGCTCAAAAGCAGCTCTGCTGACCTGGTTCTGTCGCTCTACAGCAGATTTGCTGTCCTGTTGCTCTGGCTCTACAGCAGCTCTGCTGACCTGGTTCTCTGGCTCTATAGCAACTCTGCTGACCTGGTTTTCTGGCTCTACAGCAGCTCTGCTGACCTGGTTCTCTGGCTCTAACGCAGCTCTACTGACCTGGTTTCCCTGGCTCTACAGCAACTTTGCTGACCTGGTTTTCTGGCTCTAGAGCAGCTCTGCTGACCTGGTTCCTAGGCTCTAGAGCAGCTCTGCTGACCTGGTTCTCTGGCTTTAAAGCAGCTCTGCTAACCTGGTTCTCTGGCTCTAGAGCAGCTTTGATGACCTGGTTCTCAGGCTGTACAACGGTTCTGCTGGCCTGGTTCTTTGGCTGTAGAGCAGCTCTTCTGACCTTGTTCTCTGGCTGTACAGCAGCTCTGCTGACCTGGTTCTCAGGCTCTAGAGCAGCTCTGCTGACCTGGTTCTCTGGCTCTTAAGCAGCTCCGCTGACCTTGTTCTCTGGCTGTACAGCGGCTCTGCTGACCTGATTCTCTGGCTCTAAAGCAGCTCTGCTGACCTGGTTCTCTGGCTGTAGAGCGGATCTGCTGAACTGGTTCTATGGCTCTACTGCAGCTCTGCTGACCTGGTTCTCTAGCTCTATTGCGGCTCTGCTGACCTGGTTCTCTGGCTCTATAGCAGTTCTGATGACCTGGTTCTCTGGCTCTACAACAGATCTCCTGAACTGTTTCTCTGACTGTAAAGAAGCTTTGCTGACCTGGTTCTCTGGCTCTACAACGGCTCTGCTGGCCTGGTCCTGTGGCTCTAAAGCACCTCTGCCGACCTGGGTCTCTGGCTCTACAGCAGCTCTTCTGACCTGGTTCTCTTGCTCTACAAGGGCTTTGCGGACCTTGTTCTTTGGCTTTAAAGCAGCTCTGCTGACCTGGTTCTCTGGCTCTAGAGCAGCTTTACTGACCTGGTCCTCAGGCTGTACAACAGCTCTGCTGACCTGGTTCTTTGGCTGTAGAGCAGCTCTGCTGACCTTTTTCTCTGGCTGTACAGCAGCTCTGCTGACCTGGTTCTCTGACTCCATAGCGGCTCTGCTGACCGGGTTCTCAGGCTCTAGAGCAGCTCTGCTGACCTAGTTCTCTGGCTCAAATGCAGCTCAGCTGACCTGGTTCTCTAGATGTACAGCGGCTCTGCTGACCTGGTTCTCTGGCTCTAAAGCAGCTCTGCTGACCTAGTTCTCTGGCTGTAGAGCAGCTCTACTGACCTGGTTCTCTTGCTCTACAAGGGCTTTGCTGACCTGGTTCTCTGGCACTACAGCAGTTCTGCTAACCTGGTTCTCTGGCTCTACAACGGCTCTGCTGACATGTTTTTCTGGCTGTAAAGCAGCTTTGCTGGCCTGGTTCTGTGGCTTTAAAGGAGCTCCGCTGACCTGGTTCTCTGGCTCTAGAGCGGCTTTGCTGGCCTGATTCTCTGACTCTGCAGCAGCTCTCCTGACCTGGTTCTCTGGCTCTAGAGCGGCTCTGCTGACCTGGTTCTCTGGCTCTAACGCAGCTCTGCTGACCTGGTTCTCTGGCTCTAGATCGGCTCTGCTGACCAGGTTCTCTGGCTCTACAGCAGCTCTGCTGACCTGGTTCTCTGGCTCTACAGCAGCTCTGTTGACCTGGTTCTCTAGTTCTATTGCGGCTCTGCTGACCTAGTTCTCTGGCTCTAGAGCAGCTCTACTGACCTGGTTCTTTGGCTATAGAGCAGCTCTGCTGACCTTGTTCTCTAGCTGTACAGCAGCTCTGCTGACCTGGTTCTCTAGCTCTATTGCGGCTCTGCTGACCTAGTTCTCTGGCTCTAGAGCAGCTCTACTGACCTGGTTCTCTGGCTCTACAAGGGCTTTGCGGACCTGGTTCTCTGGCTCTATAGCAGTTCTGATGACCTGGTTCTCTAGCTCTTCAACGGATCTGCTGAACTGTTTCTCTGACTGTAAAGCAGCTTTGCTGACCTGGTTCTCTGGCTCTACAACGGCTCTGCTGGCCTGGTTCTGTGGCTCTAAAGCAGCTCTGCTGACCTGGTTCTCTGGCTCTATAGCAGCTCTGCTGACCTGGTTCTTTGGCTCTACAGCAGCTCTGCTGACCTGGTTCTGTAGCTCTAACGCAGCTCTGCTGACCTGGTTTCCCTGGCTCTACAGCAGCTCTGCTGACATGGTTCTCTTGCTCTAGAGCAGCTCTACTGACCTGGTTCTTAGGCTCTAGAGCAGCTCTGCTGACCTGGTTCTCTGGCTTTAAAGCACCTCTGCTGACCTGGTTCTCTGGCTCTAGAGCAGCTTTGCTGAGCTGGTCCTCAGGCTGTACAACAGCTCTGCTGACCTGGTTCTTTGGCTGTAGAGCAGCTCTGCTGACCTTTTTCTCTGGCTGTACAGCAGCTCTGCTGACCTGGTTCTCTGACTCCATTGCGGCTCTATTGACCTGGTTCTCAGGCTCTAGAGCAGCTCTGCTGACCTGGTTCTCTGGCTCAAACGCAGCTCAGCTGACCTGGTTCTCTGGGTGTACAGCGGCTCTGCTGACCTGGTTCTCTGGCTCTAAAGAAGCTCTGCTGACCTGGTTCTCCGGCTGTAGAGCGGATCTGCTGACCTGGTTCTGTGGCTCCACAGCAGCTCTGTTGACCTGGTTCTCTAGTTCTAAAGCAGCTCTGCTGACCTGGTTCTCTGGCTCTGGAGCAGCTCTGCTGACCTGGTTCTCAGGCTGTGCAACGGCTCTACTGACCTGGTTCTTTGGCTCTACAGCAGCTCTGTTGACCTGGTTCTCTAGTTCTATTGCGGCTCTGCTGACCTAGTTCTCTGGCTCTAGAGCAGCTCTACTGACCTGGTTCTTTGGCTATAGAGCAGCTCTGCTGACCTTGTTCTCTAGCTGTACAGCAGCTCTGCTGACCTGGTTCTCTAGCTCTATTGCGGCTCTGCTGACCTAGTTCTCTGGCTCTAGAGCAGCTCTACTGACCTGGTTCTCTGGCTCTACAAGGGCTTTGCGGACCTGGTTCTCTGGCTCTATAGCAGTTCTGATGACCTGGTTCTCTAGCTCTTCAACGGATCTGCTGAACTGTTTCTCTGACTGTAAAGCAGCTTTGCTGACCTGGTTCTCTGGCTCTACAACGGCTCTGCTGGCCTGGTTCTGTGGCTCTAAAGCAGCTCTGCTGACCTGGTTCTCTGGCTCTATAGCAGCTCTGCTGACCTGGTTCTTTGGCTCTACAGCAGCTCTGCTGACCTGGTTCTGTAGCTCTAACGCAGCTCTGCTGACCTGGTTTCCCTGGCTCTACAGCAGCTCTGCTGACATGGTTCTCTTGCTCTAGAGCAGCTCTACTGACCTGGTTCTTAGGCTCTAGAGCAGCTCTGCTGACCTGGTTCTCTGGCTTTAAAGCAGCTCTGCTGACCTGGTTCTCTGGCTCTAGAGCAGCTTTGCTGAGCTGGTCCTCAGGCTGTACAACGGCTCTGCTGACCTGGTTCTTTGGCTGTAGAGCAGCTCTGCTGACCTTTTTCTCTGGCTGTACAGCAGCTCTGCTGACCTGGTTCTCTGACTCCATTGCGGCTCTGCTGACCTGGTTCTCAGGCTCTAGAGCAGCTCTGCTGACCTGGTTCTCTGGCTCAAACGCAGCTCAGCTGACCTGGTTCTCTGGGTGTACAGCGGCTCTGCTGACCTGGTTCTCTGGCTCTAAAGAAGCTCTGCTGACCTGGTTCTCCGGCTGTAGAGCGGATCTGCTGACCTGGTTCTGTGGCTCCACAGCAGCTCTGTTGACCTGGTTCTCTAGTTCTAAAGCAGCTCTGCTGACCTGGTTCTCTTGCTCTGGAGCAGCTCTGCTGACCTGGTTCTCAGGCTGTGCAACGGCTCTACTGACCTGGTTCTTTGGCTATAGAGCAGCTCTGCTGACCTTGTTCTCTGGCTGTACAGCAGCTTTGCTGACCTGGTTCTCTAGCTCTATTGCGGCTCTGCTGACCTAGTTCTCTGGCTCTAGAGCAGCTCTACTGACCTGGTTCTCTGGCTCTACAAGGGCTTTGAGGACCTGGTTCTCTGGCTCTATAGCAGTTCTGATGACCTGGTTCTCTGGCTCTACAACGGATCTGCTGAACTGTTTCTCTGACTGTAAAGCAGCTTTGCTGACCTCGTTCTCTGGCACTACAACGGCTCTGCTGGCCTGGTTCTGTGGCTTTAAAGCAGCTCTGCTGACCTGGTTCTCTGGCTCTATAGCAGCTCTGCTGACCTGGTTCTTTGGCTCTACAGCAGCTCTGCTGACCTGGTTCTGTGGCTCTAACGCAGCTCTGCTGACCTGGTTTCCCTGGCTCTACAGCAGCTCTGCTGACATGGTTCTCTTGCTCTAGAGCAGCTCTGCTGACCTGGTTCTTAGGCTCTAGAGCAGCTCTGCTGACCTGGTTCTCTGGCTTTAAAGAAGCTCTGCTGACCTGGTTCTCTGGCTCTAGAGCAGCTTTGCTGAGCTGATCCTCAGGCTGTACAACGGCTCTGCTGACCTGGTTCTTTGGCTGTAGAGCAGCTCTGCTGACCTTTTTCTCTGGCTGTACAGCAGCTCTGCTGACCTGGTTCTCTGACTCCATTGCGGCTCTGCTGACCTGGTTCTCAGGCTCTAGAGCAGCTCTGCTGACCTGGTTCTCTGGCTCAAAAGCAGCTCAGCTGACCTCGTTCTCTGGGTGTACAGTAGCTCTGCTGACCTGGTTCTCTGGCTCTAAAGCAGCTCTGCTGACCTGGTTCTCTGGCTGTAGAGCGGATCTGCTGACCTGGTTCTATGGCTCCACAGCAGCTCTGCTGACCTAGTTCTCTGGCTCTAGAGCAGCACTTCTGACCTGGTTCTCTTGCTCTACAAGGGATTTGCTGACCTGGTTCTCTGGCACTACAGCAGTTCTGCTGACCTGGTGCAGGAAGGTGGAATCTGACTGTATGGGTACCCCCACTTTTTTTCCTGGTGTTTGAATGGTTTTTGACTAGTCTGACTGGGATCCTGCTATCCAGGACCCCAGCGTATCTGCTTACTCCCTTAAATGATTGGTGTGCATATTAGATGCACTAGTGATTGGATACTGTGGTACCTTATGAGCCCCTAGTATATGGTACCTTAGGTACCTAGGGCATTGGTACTTCACAGGCCTACCAGGGGCTGCAGCATGTATTATGCCAACCCTGGGAAGCACTCACAATCTGACACCACAGGCCTGCTACTGCAGCCTGTGTGAGGTAGTATTAGCACTCCTCACTGAGGTATAGGTTCCTATATCTCAACATACACACACATATAAACCTATCAGTCACCCCTCTAGCAGGCCCTAAACAATCCTAAGGGCAGGGTGCTTGGTTTACTATGTGAGGGGGTGCTTCTGCCTGAGCAGGACCCCTCTACAGCTAGCAGAGTCTATTCTCTACTGCTGTTTGTGGATGCGGTTAAACCATATACTCTTAAGTGCATTATAACCTCGCGGTAAATGCTAACTTGGAATGACAGCATCAAAACATGTCGTGTTTGGTGTCAAACAACTTGGAATCCTACCCCCACACCAGTAACTGGTGTGGGAGTAGGATCCCACCCTTCTAGAGGGGACGACATGTACCCACAGTACTACACAGTAGAAATCTTTCAGATCCCTGGCATCACAAAATGGATGCCACCAGCACAGACACCGGGCTGCCCTCCTGCTGCTGACCGAAACTCGCAGTGGAGGGAGCCCAACAAAGGGTTTCCTGTCACAGGGAGGTGTCACCACCTCTCAGACAGGATTTAGTGTATTGGAGCTGGGTGTGTGCACTCTTAGAGTGCTTTGAAGTCCTGCACTGGGGGAGCAGTAGGCTCCTCTGTGCATATGCCAGCTCAAACCGGTTCAGGGGCTACCTGCCCCTGCTCTGGCGCGAAACTGGACAAAGGGAAGTGGGTGTAACCACCCACTACCCTGACCCTCCTAGAGGAGTGGTCATAGAGCTAGTCCCTCCCCTCTTTTCACTATAAGATACCACACATTGCCAATGCAATTTAGATTACACCTGGACGACGCTCTATGAAGAAGAATCCTGGCCCTTCAACTTTCTACTATCTCTAGAAGACCGAAGGATCTACCTTGGAGTCAAGGAGTGACTCCCCTGCTTGGCAGGCACCAAAACTACTGAACTACGGTTGCAAACTTTACCGCTCCCGCCGGAGCCCGAAGTCCCTGCGTCCTCTGAAGTGGATTTCCTGACCTCTTGATGGCTATTTTGAGTCCCCAGCAAAGCTGTGGCATCTGGACCCCACGAGTGATGAGGAACAGCAATACCAGGGAACAGTGCACTGATTTCGAGTGCAAGCCCTAAACTACGTCCAACGAAGTTGTGCTTTGGACCACTTGTTGTCCAAGACCCGAGCAGGTCTAGTACCGAAGATCAGCGGCCTACCTTGTCCTAAGTGACCGTGGGCTGTTGGTGAACTTTTCTTGCAAAGGTGTCTTTGCGGTTGCTTGCCCATTGGCTAGTGACTCTTCAGAAGACTTCCACATCACCCTCAAGGGCTCTCCTGGTTGCTCTGGGCCTGCCCTCACTTACTCTTGGTGGGTAAGTCCATCAGACCTTGCTGGTCTGCTCCATCGACAATCGTCCATCCACGCAAGAATTGCAGTTGCCAAGGCTTGTTGGCTTCAAACCGAGTGCCGACACTGTCAACAGCTGCAGACGTTGTGGGACCCCCCGAATCCAGCTGCTGGTTATCGTCGAGTCTTCCTGGACCTCGTGAGCGAAGAGACAAAACACCATCACTGACCTGAAGCGACGCGACAGCTGTGGTCATCCATCTTGCTGGCCACCGGTCACTGGCAAGTGACTCTGAACTCTGTCCCCTCAATTTCTAGGTCGTCTGCAACTCCAATCCATCGTCGGATTCGAACGGACACCTCTCCAGTCGTCACAAGCAGCAAGTGTCCAGTGATCTCCATTGGAAACGACATCGCGACCCGGCACCAAAGGACACCTATGCACCCGGCTTCCCTGGGTGAGGTAACTCGTGCACTCCGGTGCCCAAGTGTGTGTTGGCCCTCGAAATACTTACCCTGTAAGTTGCTTGCCTGTTGACTTTTGCGAAGTGCCCTAGACCTGTAAAATACAAACCGCGACATTTGCCATTGAAACGCATTGAAAACCCGCGTGTGTGTTTAGACACTGCACGCGTCTCCTGTGGGCTGATTACTTACCTGCTAACACTGCAGTAGTGAAGCCCCAGCGATTCCCAAGGCTCTAGGCCTCTTCATTTTGCAAGTCGAGTTTGTTAACCCATTATTTTAGTATATGGTCTGGTACGCCCCTAGGGCTACAGCCATATTTGTGCTTACTTTATTGAGAACTGTTGATCTTTTGAATGTTTACCTGGCTCTAATCTCATAAAGAGATTAGTAGAGTATATTTAGAAATAAATACATATATATTTGATATATATACCTGTGTGGTGTCTTTTCATTTGGTAATTCAAGAGATTATAAGGTAAAACAAGCTGCTTTCCATTCCTCAGAGACTTAGCCTGAAGGCTGCTCTCCACAGCTACCACTAGGATAGCTTTCTTTAAAAGGTTGTCTTTAAACCTATCTACCAGGAGTCGAATTGGACTGGTGCAAGGTGGCCACTTTAACTAGTGACCAGCAATTGCCAGGCCAACTTCTCACATTGGTGGGCAGCGTGTGTGATTCTAGCTTGCCATTGTTTTACCAGAAAATCTCTATTTGAATTACTAACTGAAAACCACTTAAGGTACTCAAGGTACATATAAAGTCAAGCTAGTATCAATAAGTTCTACTGAACTTAGAGCTGTTTGTGAAGGGACAAGCACACCCTTGCTACAGCTCAAGCTAGGTCCAGTAGGCCTCAACTAGTGTAGGTAGTACAACACTGCACAACACTAGTATGTCTCACGATGGTGGAGCCAGTGGGTCCACCCCATCTCAGTACAAAGATATAGCCTACACTGAACTGAAGGCCTTATGCTTTGAAAGACATCTGAGGGTGGGCAGGAGTCCCTCGTCACAACACCTGATAGATCTGTTAGTAGCAGATGACCTGAGACAAGCTCTAGGAGCTAGTAGGTCTGCATCAGGGGGCGGTTCAAACATAGTCTCTGGGTCTGATGATGACAATCAAGATGACCTGGACTCTGTGGGTGAAGGGACAGACCCAGAAGGGTCTGAAGAGAATAGAGGAAATCTCCCTAAGAGAGCTGACAGAGTGGGAGACAGGCCTAGGTCCCTCTCAAGGGACTCTGAAAGGTCATATCACTCTGGAAGAGAATCTATTCCACAGAGGAATTCCAACTTTCCCAGGGAGTCCTCCTCTGAAAGAAGGTTCAAGATGCTCCAGTATGAGGAAGCTAGGCTTGCCCTCAGAACCAAGCAATTGGCCTTAGATAGGGATGCCTTCGAGCTCCAAAGAGCTTCTAAGAAGGAGGGGTTAGATACACCTGGTGGCAGCAACAGTGTCCCTAGAGGCAGAGATTACATGCCAGATCATAGGAACCTGTCCAAGGTTGTTCCTCCCTACCAGAGTGGGGATGATATCCACAAATGGATAACTGCTATGGTGAGGGCCTGTAAAGTTCAACAGGTCCCCCAGAAACAGTGGGCAGCAATCTTGTGGCTCTCCTTTTCAGATAAAGGTAGAGACAAGCTCCTCACTGTTAGAGAAGAGGATGCTAATGATTATGAATCCCTGAAGAGTGCATTAATAGATGGGTTTGGCTTAACCACTGAACAGTACAGGTTCAAGTTCAGAGACACCCAGAAAGCACAGGCTCAGGATTGGGTGGACTTTGTAGATTGTGCTACCAAGGCTCTGGAGGGTTGGATAGTTGGCAGTAGAGTCACTGACTTTAAAGGATTGTATAATTTGATTATGAGAGAGCAGATCCTTAATAATTGTCAAAACCAACTCTTACACCAGTACCTGGTGGACTCTGATCTGACCTCTCCCCAAGAATTGGGAAATAAGGCAGACAAATGGGTCAGAACCAGGGTTAGGCCCAAGAACCAAGGTGGTGACCAGAAGAACGATTCTATTAAGCCCAAAGAGAAAGGTGGGGATGATAAAACAGAAAAGTCCTCTGAAGGGCCCCAAAAACCCAGTTCTGGGGTGGGTCCCAAAATCCTTCCTCTTCCAATAAGAAACCATATTGCCATGTGTGCAAGCAACCTGGACACTGGAAAACTGACTCCAGCTGTCCAAAGAATGGCAATAAAGAAAATGTTCCTCCCTCTGCAGCTCCAACACCTCCTGTTACTACCAGTAGTAATCCCCCAGGTGGTGGGAGTGCACCCAAAAAAATAGTTGGGCTTTCTTGGGGAACTCAGGTGGACTCTGGCCTAACCAGGTCCCCTACACAAGCAACTCTAGTCTGTGATGGTTGCATGGGGTATGCCAACTTTACCATGAGTCCCAATATCTTGGGCAGGTACAGACAAGAGCCCATGATCAATGGTCAGAAGGCTGTGGCCTACAGGGACACAGGGGCTAGTGTCACCATGGTGACAAAGAGACTAGTGCCCCTAGAACAGCTTTTACCTGAGTTTAGCTACCAGGTGACCAATATTGATGGAATTAGGACAGACCAGCCCATGGCAGTGGTAAATCTCAGCTGGGGAGGGGTCACTGGCCCAAAGAGAGTGGCAGTGTCCCCAACCTTGCCTGTGGATTGTCTACTGGGGAATGATCTGGAAATCTCAGCCTGGGCTGAGGTAGATCACAATGCCCATTTAAGAATGTTAGGCATCCCTGAGAGAGTGGATGAGACCCTGAGGGCCTCACCTCCACCCCAGGAGAAAATAAGGGGAGTGAAGCCTGAAACTATGGATCACTCCACACCAACAGAGAGCATAGGGGGTGAGGAACAGTCCTCCCCCCACCAGACTAAAGGTAAGGGTCAAGTTTCTAAGGGAACTGATCCTGCCCCTTGCAAAGTAACTGCCCCAGAAGTGGTCAGGCCTGTCCTGGCCACAACTCTGATGGCAGGGGATCCTTCCAAGGTGGCACCCAGTCTGGAGCAGGTATCCTGCCCCTCTCTACCCTGCCTCAGTTAGCCCAGGGCTGCAGAGGTCAGGGAGGTCCGTGGACCCTTAACGGGCCCCTGTCAAGAGGAACCCCCTCATCAGCAGATTAGGGACACCCAGCAGAGTAGTTCTAGCCAGGTGAATATTCCTCTACAAACGGAGGGATCCCCCTTACCCCTAGGTACAGGTATCCCCCAGATGGACTTTGTTGGGCACAGGGAAACCTGGGGCATAGTTGCCCCAAACCTTCCAATGCCCTCCACTACTCCAACCAGAGGGACCCAACCCCCAGCTGTAGGCAACCAGAGGTTGACCCTTAGGGCCAGATATGACACAGTCATGGACAGAAAGGTTTCCATGGTGACCAGTGTGCTGAGGAAGTTGAGACCACCCCAAATAGGGCCTCACTTCCACACTCAGACACCCCACCAGCCTACTTCTGTACCAGAAAACAATACAGGTAATTTCCCTAGACTTTGGAGAAACTCCAAAACCCCTTGGGGTAGGATTTCCCAAGTGGACCATGAGACAGGGAGCAACCATGCTAGTGCAGGTTCTTCCTTATATGGCCACTCAGGAAATAAAGGCTTAACTGGGCAAGGTTAGCCTTATCTCCTTTCTCCCTTGGAGTCAAGGAGTGACTCCCCTGCTTGTCAGGCACCAAAACTACTGAACTACGGTTGCAAACTTTACCGCTCCCGCCGGAGCCCGAAGTCCCTGCATCCCCAGAAGCGGATTTCCTGACCTCTCAACGGCCATTTTGAGTCCCCAGCGAAGCTGTGGCATCTGGACCCCACGAGTGATGAGGAACAGCAATACCAAGGAACCGTGCACTGATTTCGAGTGCAAGCCCTCAACTACGTCCAATGAAGTTGTGCTTTGGACCACTTGTTGTCCAAGACCCGAGCAGGTCTAGTACCGAAGATCAGCGGCCTACCTCGTCTCGAGTGACCGTGGGCTGTTGGTGAACTTTTCCTGCAAAGGTGTCTTCGCGGTTGCTTGCCCGTTGGCTAGTGACTCTCCAGAAGACTTCCACATCACCTTCAAGGGCTCGCCTGGTTGCTCTGGGCCTGCCCTCACTTACCCTTGCTGGGTAAGTCCATCAGACCTTGCTGGTTTGCTCCATCGACAATCTTCCATCCACACGAGAATTGCAGTTGCCAAGGCTTGTTGGCTCCAAACCGAGTGCCGATACCGTCAACAGCTGCAGACCTCGTGGGACCCCCTGAATCCAGCTGCTGGTCATCGTCGAGCCTTCCTGGACCTCGTGAGCGAAGAGACAAAACACCATCACTGACCTGAAGCGACGCGACAGCTGTGGTCATCCATCTTGCTAGCCACCGGTCACTGGCAAGTGACTCTGAACTCTGTCCCCTCAATTTCTAGGTCTTCTGCAACTCCAATCCATCGTCGGATTCGAACGGACACCTCTCCAGTCGTCACAAGCAGCAAGTGTCCAGTGATCTCCATTGGAAACAGCATCGCGACCCGACACCAAAGGACACCTATGCACCCAGCTTCCCTGGGTGAGGTAACTCGTGCACTCCGGTGCCCAAGTGTGTGTTGGCCCTCGAAATACTTACCCTGTAAGTTGCTTGCCTGTTGACTTTTGCGAAGTGCCCTAGAACTGTAAAATACAAACCGCGACATTTGCCATTGAAACGCATTGAAAACCCGCGTGTGTGTTTAGACACTGCACGCGTCTCCTGTGGGCTGATTACTTACCTGCTAACACTGCAGTAGTGAAGCCCCAGCGATTCCCAAGGCCCTAGGCCTCTTCATTTTGCAAGTCGAGTTTGTTAACCCATTATTTTAGTAGATGGTCTGGTACGCCCCTAGGGCTACAGCCAAATTTGTGCTTGATTTATTGAGAACTGTTGATCTTTTGAATGTTTACCTGGCTCTAATCTCATAAAGAGATTAGTAGAGTATATTTAGAAATAAATACATATATATTTGATATATATACCTGTGTGGTGTCTTTTCATTTGGTAATTCAAGAGATTATAAGGTAAAACAAGCTGCTTTCCATTCCTCAGAGACTTAGCCTGAAGGCTGCTCTCCACAGCTACCACTAGGATAGCTTTCTTTAAAAGGTTGTCTTTAAACCTATCTACCAAGAGTCGAATTGGACTGGTGCAAGGTGGCCACTATAACTAGTGACCAGCATATGCCAGGCCAACTTCTCACACCTGGTTCTCCGGCTCTACAACGGCTCTGTTGACATGTTTTTCTGGCTGTAAAGCAGCTTTGATGGCCTGGTTCTGTGGCTCTAAAGGAGCTCTGCTGACCTGGTTCTCTGGCTCTTGAGCGGCTTTGCTGACCTGGTTCTCTGACTCTACAGCAGCTCTCCTGACCTGGTTCTCTGGCTCTAGAGCGGCTCTGCTGACCTGGTTCTCTGGCTCTAAAGCAGCTCTGCTGACCTGCTTCTCTGGCTCTAGAGCGGCTCTGCTGACCAGCTTCTCTGCCTCTACAGCAGCTCTGCTGACCTGGTTCTCTGGCTCTACAGCAGCTCTGTTGACCTGGTTCTCTAGCTCTAAAGCAGCTCTGCTGACCTGGTTCTCTGGCTCTGGAGCAGCTCTGCTGACCTGGTGTGAGAAGTTGGCCTGGCATATGCTGGTCACTAGTTATAGTGGCCACCTTGCACCAGTCCAATTCGACTCTTATGGTAGATAGGTTTAAGACAACCTTTTAAAGAAAGCTATCCTAGTGGTAGCTGTGGAGAGCAGCCTTCAGGCTATTTCTCTGAGGAATGTAAAGCAGCTTGTTTTACCTTATAATCTCTTGAATTACCAAAGAAAAAAGACACCACACAGGTATATATATCAAATATATATGTATTTATTTCTAGATACACTCGAGTAATCTCTTTATGAGATTAGAACCCAGATACACATTCAAATGTCAACAGTTCTCAATAAATTAAGCACAAAAATGGCTGTAGCCCTAGGGGCGTACCAGACCATATACTAAGAAAATGGTTTAACAAAGTCTTCTTGCAAAATGACAAAGCCTAGGGCCTTGGGAATCACTGGGGCTTCACTGCTGCAGTGTTAGCAGGTAAGTAACAAGCCCACGGGAGACGCGTGCAGTGTCTAAACACAGCCGCGGGTTTCCTATAGGTTACAATGGAGCAAGTCGCGGTTTGTATTTTAAAGTTTTAGGGCACTTCGAAGAAGTCAACAAGCAAGCCACTTACAGGGTAAGTATTTCGAGGGCCAACACACACTTGGGCACTGGAGTGCACGAGTTACCTCACCCAGGGAAGCCGGGTGCATAGGTGTCTTTTGGTGTCGGATCGCGATGCTGTTTTCAAAGGAGACCAATGAAGACTTGCTGCTTGAAATGACTGAAGAGGTGTCTGCTGGAATCCGAAGGTGGATTGAAGATGAAGAGGACCTGAAAATTGAGGGGACAGTGTTCAAAGTCACTTGCCAGTGACCGCTGGCCAGCAGGATGGATGACCACTGATGTTGCGTCGTTTCAGGTCATCGTTGGTGATTTGTCTCTTCGCTCACGAGGTCCAGGAGGGATCGACGATGACCAGCAGCTGGATTCGGAGTGTACCACAACGTCTGCAGCTGATGACAGAGACGTCAATCGGATTGGTGCCAACAAGCCTTGGCAACTGCAAGTCTTGTGTGGACTGAAGATAGTCAGTGATGCAGACCAGCAAGGTCTGATGGACTTACCCAGCAAGGGTAAGTGAGGGCAGGCCCGGCGCAACCAGGAGAGCCCTTGAAGTTGGTTAGAAAGTCTTCGGGTGAGTCACTAGCCAACGGGCAAGTAACCGTGAAGACGCCTTTGCAGGAAGAGTTTCACAGGAGCCCACGGTCACTCGGGACGGGGTAGGCCGCTGATTTTCAGAACCAGACCTGCTAGGGACTTGGACTACAGATGGCCCAAAGCACAAGTTCGTAGAACGTTGTTTAGTGTTTGCACTTGAAATCAGTGCACGGTTCCCTGGTATTGCTGTTCCTCATCACTCGAGGGGTCCAGATGCCACAGCTTCGCTGGGGACTCAAAATGGCTGTCGAGAGGTCAGGAAATCTGCTTCAGGGGATGCAGGGACTTCGGACTCTCTCGGGAGCGGTGAAGTTTGCAACCGTCGATTGAAGTTACAGGTGCCTGCCAAGCAGGGAAGTCACTCCTTGACTCCAAGGGAGATTTTTCAGTCTTCCAGAGATAGTGGAACGTCGAAGGGCCAGGATTCTTCTTTGTAGAGCGTCGTTCAGGGTAATCTGAATTGCATTGGCAATGCTTGGTATCTTATAGAGAAGATAGGGGAGGGACTAGCTCTATGACCACTCCTCTAGGAGGGTCAGGGTAGTTACACCCACTTCCCTTTGTCCAGTTTCGTGCCAGAGCAGGGGCAGGTAGCCCCTGAACGGGTTTGAGCTGGCATATGCACAGAGGAGCCTACTGCAGGACTTCAAAGCACTCTAAGAGTGCACCCACCCCCCCAGCAACAATACACTAAATCCTGTCTGGGAGGTGGTGACACCTCCCTCTGACAGGATGCCTTTTGTTGGGCTTCCTCCACTGCGAGTTTCGGTCAGCAGCAGGAGGGCATCCCAGTGTCTGTGCTGGTGGCATCCATTTTGTGATGCCAGGGCTCTAGAAGATTTCTACCGTTTAGTACAGTGGGTACATGTCATCCCCTCTAGAAGGGTGGGATCATACTCCCACACCAGTTACTGGTGTGGGGGTATGATTCCAGGTTGTTTGACACCAAACCCGACATGTTTTGATGCAGTCATTCCAAAGTTAGCATTTACCGCGAGGTTATAATGCACTTAAGAGTATATGGTTTACCCGTATCCACAAACAGCAGCAGAGAATAGACTCTGCCAGCTGCAGAGGAGTCCTGCTCATGCAGAAGCACCCCCTCACATAGTAAACCAAGCACCCTGCTCTCAGGATTGTTATGGCCTGCAATAGGGGTGGCTGATAGGTTTATATGTGTGTGTATGGTGAGATATAGGAACCTATACCTCAGTGAGGAGTGCTAACACTACCTCACACAGGCTGCAGTAGCAGGCCTGTGGTGTTAGATTGTGAATGCTTCCCAGGGGTGGCATAATACATGCCGCAGCCCCTGGTAGGCCTGTGAAGTACCAATGCCCTAGGTACCTAAGTTGCCATATACTAGGGGCTCATAAGGTACCACAGTATCCAATCACTAGTGCATCTAATATGCACACCAAGTTGTTTAGAGAGATCAGTGAGACTGGGGCCCTGATTAGAAGGGACCCAGCCAGACTATAGCCAGAAACCAGTGTATACATCAGAAAAAAAGTGGGGGCAACATACGTGCAGATCCTGCTCTCCTACACCTGGTTCTCAGGCTGTGCAACGGCTCTACTGACCTGGTTCTTTGGCTATAGAACAGCTCTGCTGACCTTGTTCTCTGGCTGTACAGCAGCACTGCTGACCTGGTTCTCTAGCTCTATTGCGGCTCTGCTGACCTGGTTCTCTGGCTCTACAGTGGCTCAGCTGACCTGGTTCTCTGGGTCTACAGCGGCTCTGCTGACCTGGTTCTCTGTCTCTACAGCGACTCTGCTGGCCTGGTTCTCTGGCTCTACAGCGATTCTGCTGACCTGGTTCTCTGGCTCTAAAGCAGCTCTGTTGACCTGGTTCTCTGGCTTTACAGCAGATCTGCTGACCTGGTTCTCTGGCTCTATAGTGGCTCTGCTTACCTGGTTCTCAGGCTCTAAAGCAGCTCTACTGACCTGGTTCTCTGGCTCTAAAGCAGCTCCGCTGACCTGTTTCTCTGGCTGTACAGCTTCTCTGCTGACCTGGTTCTCTGGCTCTAAAGCCGCTCTGCTGACCTGGTTCTCTGGCTGTAGAGCGGATCTGCTGACCTGGTTGTATGTCTCTACATTAGCTCTGCTGACCTAGTTCTCTTGCTCTAAAGCAGCTCTACTGACCTGGTTCTCTGGCTCTACAAGGGCTTTGCTGACCTGGTTCTCTGGCTGTAAAGCAGCTCTGCTGACCTGGTTCTCTGGCTGTATGGCGGATATGCTGACCTGGTTCTATGGCTCTACATTACCTCTGCTGAACTAGTTCTCTGGCTCTAGAGCAGCTCTACTAACCTGGTTCTCTGGCTCTACAAGGGCTTTGCTGACCTGGTTCTCTGGCTCTACAGCAGTTCTGCTGACCTGGTTCTCTGGCTCTACAACGGCTCTGCTGGCCTGGTTCTCTGGCTTTAAAGCAGCTCTGCTGACCTGGTTCTCTGGCTCTACAAGGGCTTTGCTGACCTGGTTCTCTGGCTCTACAGCAGTTCTGCTGACCTGGTTCTCTGGCTCTACAACGGCTCTGCTGGCCTGGTTCTCTGGCTCTAGAGCAGCTTTGCTGACCTGGTTCTCAGGCTGTACAACGGCTCTGCTGACCTGGTTCTTTGGCTGTAGAGCAGCTCTGCTGACCTTTTTCTCTGGCTGTACAGCAGCTCTGCTGACCTGGTTCTCTGACTCTATAGCGGCTCTGTTGACCTGGTTCTCAGGCTCTAGAGCAGCTCTGCTGACCTGGTTATCTGGCTCAAAAGCAGCTCAGCTGACCTGGTTCTCTGGATGTACAGCGGCTCTGCTGACCTGGTTCTCTGGCTCTAAAGAAGCTCAGCTGACCTGGTTCTCTGGCTCTAGAGAAGCTCTACTGACCTGGTTCTCTGGCTCTACAAGGGCTTTGCTGACCTGGTTCTCTGGTACTACAGCAGTTCTGCTGACCTGGTTCTCTGGCTCTACAACGGCTCTGCTGACATGTTTTTCTGGCTGTAAAGCAGCTTTGCTGACCTGGTTCTCCAGCTCTATAGCGGCTCTGCTGACCTGGTTCACTGGCTCTACAGCGGTTCTGCTGGCCTGGTTCTCTGGCTCTACAGCGATTCTGCTGACCTGGTTCTCTGGCTCTACAGCGGTTCTACTAACCTGGTTCTCTGGCTCTACAAGGGCTTTGCTGACCTGGTTCTCTGGCTCTACAGCAGTTCTGCTGACCTGGTTCTCTGGCTCTACAACGGCTCTGCTGGCCTGGTTCTCTGGCTTTAAAGCAGCTCTGCTGACCTGGTTCTCTGGCTCTAGAGCAGCTTTGCTGACCTGGTTCTCAGGCTGTACAACGGCTCTGCTGACCTGGTTCTTTGGCTGTAGAGCAGCTCTGCTGACCTTTTTCTCTGGATGTACAGCAGCTCTGCTGACCTGGTTCTCTGACTCTATAGCGGCTCTGTTGACCTGGTTCTCAGGCTCTAGAGCAGCTCTGCTGACCTGGTTCTCTGGCTCAAAAGCAGCTCAGCTGACCTGCATCTCTGGATGTACAGCGGCTCTGCTGACCTGGTTCTCTGTCTCTGCATCTCAGCTGACCTGGTTCTCTGGCTCTAGAGAAGCTCTACTGACCTGGTTCTCTGGCTCTACAAGGGCTTTGCTGACCTGGTTCTCTGGCACTACAGCAGTTCTGCTGACCTGGTTCTCTGGCTCTACAACGGCTCTGCTGACATGTTTTTCTGGCTGTAAAGCAGCTTTGCTGACCTGGTTCTCTGGCTCTACAACGGCTCTGCTGGCCTGGTTCTGTGGCTCTAAAGGAGCTCTGCTGACCTGGTTCTCTGGCTCTAGAGCGGCTTTGCTGACCTGGTTCTCTGACTCTACAGCAGCTCTGCTGACCTGGTTCTCTGGCTCTAGAGCAGCTCTGCTGACCTGGTTCTCTGGCTCTAAAGCAGCTCTGCTGATCTGGTTCTCTGGCTCTAGAGCAGCTCTGCTGACCAGGTTCTCTGGCTCTACAGCAGCTCTGCTGACCTGGTTCTCTGTCTCTACAGCAGCTCTGTTGACCTGGTTCTCTGGCTCTAAAGCAGCTCTGCTGACCTGGTTCTCTGGCTCTGGAGCAGCTCTGCTGACCTGGTTCTCAGGCTGTGCAACGGCTCTACTGACCTGGTTCTTTGGCTATAGAGCAGCTCTGCTGACCTTGTTCTCTGGCTGTACAGCAGCTCTGATGACCTGGTTCTCCAGCTCTAGAGCGGCTCTGCTGACCTGGTTCTCTGGCTCTACAGCGGTTCTGATGGCCTGGTTCTCTGGCTCTACAGCGATTCTGCTGACCTGGTTCTCTGGCTCTAAAGCAGCTCTGTTGACCTGGTTCTCGGGCTTTCAAGAAGATCTGCTGACCTGGTTCTCTTGCTCTATAGTGGCTCTGCTTACCTGGTTCTCAGGCTCTAAAGCAGCTCTACTGACCTGTTTCTCTGTCTCTAAAGCAGCTCCGATTACCTGTTTCTCTGGCTCTAGAGAAGCTCTACTGACCTGGTTCTCTGGCTCTACAAGGGCTTTGCTGACCTGGTTCTCTGGCACTACAGCAGTTCTGCTGACCTGGTTCTCTGGCTCTACAACGGCTCTGCTGACATGTTTTTCTGGCTGTAAAGCAGCTTTGCTGACCTGGTTCTCTGGCTCTACAACGGCTCTGCTGGCCTGGTTCTGTGGCTCTAAAGGAGCTCTGCTGACCTGGTTCTCTGGCTCTAGAGCGGCTTTGCTGACCTGGTTCTCTGACTCTACAGCAGCTCTGCTGACCTGGTTCTCTGGCTCTAGAGCAGCTCTGCTGACCTGGTTCTCTGGCTCTAAAGCAGCTCTGCTGATCTGGTTCTCTGGCTCTAGAGCAGCTCTGCTGACCAGGTTCTCTGGCTCTACAGCAGCTCTGCTGACCTGGTTCTCTGTCTCTACAGCAGCTCTGTTGACCTGGTTCTCTGGCTCTAAAGCAGCTCTGCTGACCTGGTTCTCTGGCTCTGGAGCAGCTCTGCTGACCTGTTTCTCAGGCTGTGCAACGGCTCTACTGACCTGGTTCTTTGGCTATAGAGCAGCTCTGCTGACCTTGTTCTCTGGCTGTACAGCAGCTCTGATGACCTGGTTCTCCAGCTCTAGAGCGGCTCTGCTGACCTGGTTCTCTGGCTCTACAGCGGTTCTGATGGCCTGGTTCTCTGGCTCTACAGCGATTCTGCTGACCTGGTTCTCTGGCTCTAAAGCAGCTCTGTTGACCTGGTTCTCGGGCTTTCAAGAAGATCTGCTGACCTGGTTCTCTTGCTCTATAGTGGCTCTGCTTACCTGGTTCTCTGGCTCTACAAGGGCTTTGCTGACCTGGTTCTCTGGCTCTAAAGCAGCTCTGCTGACCTGGTTCTCTGGCTGTATGGCGGATATGCTGACCTGGTTCTATGGCTCTACATTACCTCTGCTGAACTAGTTCTCTGGCTCTAGAGCAGCTCTACTAACCTGGTTCTCTGGCTCTACAAGGGCTTTGCTGACCTGGTTCTCTGGCTCTACAGCAGTTCTGCTGACCTGGTTCTCTGGCTCTACAACGGCTCTGCTGGCCTGGTTCTCTGGCTTTAAAGCAGCTCTGCTGACCTGGTTCTCTGGCTCTACAAGGGCTTTGCTGACCTGGTTCTCTGGCTCTACAGCAGTTCTGCTGACCTGGTTCTCTGGCTCTACAACGGCTCTGCTGGCCTGGTTCTCTGGCTCTAGAGCAGCTTTGCTGACCTGGTTCTCAGGCTGTACAACGGCTCTGCTGACCTGGTTCTTTGGCTGTAGAGCAGCTCTGCTGACCTTTTTCTCTGGCTGTACAGCAGCTCTGCTGACCTGGTTCTCTGACTCTATAGCGGCTCTGTTGACCTGGTTCTCAGGCTCTAGAGCAGCTCTGCTGACCTGGTTATCTGGCTCAAAAGCAGCTCAGCTGACTTGGTTCTCTGGATGTACAGCGGCTATGCTGACTTGGTTCTCTGGCTCTAAAGCAGCTCAGCTGACCTGGTTCTCTGGCTCTAGAGAAGCTCTACTGACCTGGTTCTCTGGCTCTACAAGGGCTTTGCTGACCTGGTTCTCTGGCACTACAGCAGTTCTGCTGACCTGGTTCTCTGGCTCTACAACGGCTCTGCTGACATGTTTTTCTGGCTGTAAAGCAGCTTTGCTGACCTGGTTCTCCAGCTCTATAGCGGCTCTGCTGACCTGGTTCACTGGCTCTACAGCGGTTCTGCTGGCCTGGTTCTCTGGCTCTACAGCGATTCTGCTGACCTGGTTCTCTGGCTCTACAGCGGTTCTACTAACCTGGTTCTCTGGCTCTACAAGGGCTTTGCTGACCTGGTTCTCTGGCTCTACAGCAGTTCTGCTGACCTGGTTCTCTGGCTCTACAACGGCTCTGCTGGCCTGGTTCTCTGGCTTTAAAGCAGCTCTGCTGACCTGGTTCTCTGGCTCTAGAGCAGCTTTGCTGACCTGGTTCTCAGGCTGTACAACGGCTCTGCTGACCTGGTTCTTTGGCTGTAGAGCAGCTCTGCTGACCTTTTTCTCTGGATGTACAGCAGCTCTGCTGACCTGGTTCTCTGACTCTATAGCGGCTCTGTTGACCTGGTTCTCAGGCTCTAGAGCAGCTCTGCTGACCTGGTTCTCTGGCTCAAAAGCAGCTCAGCTGACCTGCATCTCTGGATGTACAGCGGCTCTGCTGACCTGGTTCTCTGGCTCTAAAGCAGCTCAGCTGACCTGGTTCTCTGGCTCTAGAGAAGCTCTACTGACCTGGTTCTCTGGCTCTACAAGGGCTTTGCTGACCTGGTTCTCTGGCACTACAGTAGTTCTGCTGACCTGGTTCTCTGGCTCTACAACGGCTCTGCTGACATGTTTTTCTGGCTGTAAAGCAGCTTTGCTGACCTGGTTCTCTGGCTCTACAACGGCTCTGCTGGCCTGGTTCTGTGGCTCTAAAGGAGCTCTGCTGACCTGGTTCTCTGGCTCTAGAGCGGCTTTGCTGACCTGGTTCTCTGACTCTACAGCAGCTCTGCTGACCTGGTTCTCTGGCTCTAGAGCAGCTCTGCTGACCTGGTTCTCTGGCTCTCAAGCAGCTCTGCTGATCTGGTTCTCTGGCTCTAGAGCAGCTCTGCTGACCAGGTTCTCTGGCTCTACAGCAGCTCTGCTGACCTGGTTCTCTGTCTCTACAGCAGCTCTGTTGACCTGGTTCTCTGGCTCTAAAGCAGCTCTGCTGACCTGGTTCTCTGGCTCTGGAGCAGCTCTGCTGACCTGGTTCTCAGGCTGTGCAACGGCTCTACTGACCTGGTTCTTTGGCTATAGAGCAGCTCTGCTGACCTTGTTCTCTGGCTGTACAGCAGCTCTGATGACCTGGTTCTCCACCTCTAGAGCGGCTCTGCTGACCTGGTTCTCTGGCTCTACAGCGGTTCTGATGGCCTGGTTCTCTGGCTCTACAGCGATTCTGCTGACCTGGTTCTCTGGCTCTAAAGCAGCTCTGTTGACCTGGTTCTCGGGCTTTCAAGAAGATCTGCTGACCTGGTTCTCTTGCTCTATAGTGGCTCTGCTTACCTGGTTCTCAGGCTCTAAAGCAGCTCTACTGACCTGTTTCTCTGTCTCTAAAGCAGCTCCGATTACCTGTTTCTCTGGCTGTACAGTGGCTCTGCTGACCTGGTTCTCTGGCTCTAAAGCAGCTCTGCTGGCCTTGTTCTCTGGCTGTAGAGTGGATCTGCTGACCTAGTTCTATGGCTCTACATTAGCTCTGCTGACCTATTTCTCTGGATCTAGAGCAGCTCTACTGACCTGGTTCTCTGGCTCTACAAGGGTTTTGCTGACCTGGTTCTCTGGCTCTACAGCAGTTCTGCTAACCTGGTTCTCTGGCTCTACAACGGCTCAGCTGGCCTGGTTCTCTGGCTCTAAAGGAGCTCTGGTGACCTGGTTGTCTGGCTCTAGAGCGGCTCTGCTGACGTGGTTCTCTGGCTCTACAGCAGCTCTGCTGACCTGGTTCTCCGGCTCTAACGCATCTCTGCTGACCTGGTTTCCCTGGCTCTACAGCAACTTTGCTGACCTGGTTTTCTGGCTCTAGAGCAGCTCTGCTGACATGGTTCTTAGGCTCTAGAGCAGCTCTGCTGACCTGGTTCTCTGGCTTTAAAGCAGCTCTGCTAACCTGGTTCTCTAGTTCTGGAGCAGCTTTGATGACCTGGTTCTCAGGCTGTACAACGGCTCTGCTGGCCTGGTTCTTTGGCTGTAGAG
Source organism: Triturus cristatus (assembly GCF_964204655.1). Lineage (NCBI taxonomy): Eukaryota > Metazoa > Chordata > Amphibia > Caudata > Salamandridae > Triturus > Triturus cristatus. Next base: position 628,600,607 of record NC_140579.1, on the reverse strand, counting down.
CAGCTCTTCTGACCTTGTTCTCTGGCTGTACAGCAGCTCTGCTGACCTGGTTCTCTGGCTCTATAGCGGTTCTGCTGACCTGGTTCTCTGGCTGTCCAGCGGCTCTGCTGACCTAGTTCTCTGGCTCTAAAGCAGCTCTGCTGACCTGGTTCTCTGGCTGTAGAGCGGATCTGCTGAACTGGTTCTATGGCTCTACTGCAGCTCTGCGGACCTAGTTCTCTGGCTCTAGAGCATCTCTACTGACCTGGTGCTCTGGCTCTACAAGGGCTTTGCGGACCTGGTTCTCTGGCTCTATAGCAGTTCTGATATCCTGGTTCTCTGGCTCTACAACGGATCTGCTGAACTGTTTCTCTGACTGTAAAGAAGCTTTGCTGACCTGGTTCTCTGGCTCTACAACGGCTCTGATGTCCTGGTTCTGTGGCTCTAAAGCAGCTCAGCTGCCCTGGTTCTCTGGCTCTATAGCAGCTCTGCTAACCTGGTTCTTTGGTTCTACAGCAGCTCTGCTGACCTGGTTCTGTGGCTCTAACGCAGCTCTGCTGACCTGGTTTCCCTGGCTCTACAGCAGCTCTGCTGACCTGGTTCTCTTGCTCTAGAGCAGCTCTGCTGACCTGGTTCTTAGGCTCTAGAGCAGCTCTGCTGACCTGGTTCTCTGGCTCTAGAGCAGCTTTGCTGACCTGGTCCTCAGGCTGTACAACGACTCTGCTGACCTGGTTATTTGGCTGTAGAGCAGCTCTGCTCACCTTTTTCTCTGGCTGTTCAGCAGCTCTGCTGACCTGGTTCTCTGACTCTATAGCGGCTCTGCTGACCTGGTTCTCAGGCTGTGCAACAGCTCTACTGACCTGGTTCTTTGGCTATAGAGCAACTCTGCTGACCTTGTTCTCTGGCTGTACAGCAGCTCTGATGACCTGGTTCTCCAGCTCTATAGCGGCTCTGCTGACCTAGTTCACTGGCTCTACAGCGGTTCTGCTGGCCTGGTTCTCTGGCTCTACAGCGATTCTGCTGACCTGGTTCTCTGGCTCTACAGCGGATCTACTGACCTGGTTCTCTGGCTCTACAAGGGCTTTGCTGGCCTGGTTCTCTGGCTCTACAGCAGTTCTGCTGACCTGGTTCTCTGGCTCTACAACGGCTCTGCTGGCCTGGTTCTCTGGCTTTAAAGCAGCTCTGCTGACCTGGTTCTCTGGCTCTAGAGCAGCTTTGCTGACCTGGTTCTCAGGCTGTACAACGGCTCTGCTGACCTGGTTCTTTGGCTGTAGAGCAGCTCTGCTGACCTGGTTCTCTGACTCTATAGCGGCTCTGTTGACCTGGTTCTCAGGCTCTAGAGCAGCTCTGCTGACCTGGTTCTCTGGCTCAAAAGCAGCTCAGCTGACCTGGTTCTCTGGATGTACAGCGGCTCTGCTGACCTGGTTCTCAGGCTCTAAAGCAGCTCAGCTGACCTGGTTCTCTGGCTCTAGAAAAGCTCTACTGTCCTGGTTCTCTAGCTCTACAAGGGCTTTGCTGACCTGGTTCTCTGGCACTACAGCAGTTCTGCTGACCTGGTTCTCTGGCTCTACAACGGCTCTGCTGCCATGTTTTTCTGGCTGTAAAGCAGCTTTGCTGACCTGGTTCTCTGGCTCTACAACGGCTCTGCTGGCCTGGTTCTGTGGCTCTAAAGGAGCTCTGCTGACCTGGTTCTCTGGCTCTAGAGCGGCTTTGCTGACCTGGTTCTCTGCCTCTACAGCAGCTCTGCTGACCTGGTTCTCTGGCTCTAGAGCAGCTCTGCTGACCTGGTTCTCTGGCTCTAAAGCAGCTCTGCTGATCTGGTTCTCTGGCTCTAGAGCAGCTCTGCTGACCAGGTTCTCTGGCTCTACAGAAGCTCTGCTGACTGGTTCTCTGGCTCTACAGCAGCTCTGTTGACCTGGTTCTCTGGCTCTAAAGCAGCTCTGCTGACCTGGTTCTCTGGCTCTGGAGCAGCTCTGCTGACCTGGTTCTCAGGCTGTGCAACGGCTCCACTGACCTGGTTCTTTGGCTATAGAGCAGCTCTGCTGACCTTGTTCTCTGGCTGTACAGCAGCTCTGATGAACTGGTTCTCCAGCTCTATAGCGGCTCTGCTGACCTGGTTCACTGGCTCTACAGCGGTTCTGCTGGCCTGGTTCTCTGGCTCTACAGCGATTCTGCTGACCTGGTTCTCTGGCTCTACAGCGGTACTACTGACCTGGTTCTCTAGCTCTACAAGGGCTTTGCTGACCTGGTTCTCTGGCTCTACAGCAGTTCTGCTGACCTGGTTCTCTGGCTCTACAACGGCTCTGCTGGCCTGGTTCTCTGGCTTTAAAGCAGCTCTGCTGACCTGGTTCTCTGGCTCTAGAGCAGCTTTGCTGACCTGGTTCTCAGGCTGTACAACGGCTCTGCTGACCTGGTTCTTTGGCTGTAGAGCAGCGCTGCTGACCTTTTTCTCTGGATGTACAGCAGCTCTGCTGACCTGGTTCTCTGACTCTATAGCGGCTCTGCTGACCTGGTTCTCAGGCTCTAGAGCAGCTCTGCTGACCTGGTTCTCTGGCTCAAAAGCAGCTCAGCTGACCTGGTTCTCTGGATGTACAGCGGCTCTGCTGACCTGGTTCTCTGGCTCTAAAGCAGCTCAGCTGACCTGGTTCTCTGGCTCTAGAGAAGCTCTACTGACCTGGTTGTCTGGCTCTACAAGGGCTTTGCTGACCTGGTTCTCTGGCACTACAGCAGTTCTGCTGACCTGGTTCTCTGCCTCTACAACGGCTCTGCTGACATGTTTTTCTGGCTGTAAAGCAGCTTTGCTAACCTGGTTCTCTGGCTCTACAACGGCTCTGCTGGCCTGGTTCTGTGGCTCTAAAGGAGCTCTGCTGACCTGGTTCTCTAGCTCTAGAGCATCTTTGCTGACCTGGTTCTCTGACTCTACAGCAGCTCTGCTGACCTAGTTCTCTGGCTCTAGAGCAGCTCTGCAGACCTGGTTCTCTGGCTCTACAGCAGCTCTGTTGGCCTGGTTCTCTGGCTCTAAAGCAGCTCTGCTGACCTGGTTCTCAGGCTGTGCAACGGCTCTACTGACCTGGTTCTTTGGCTATAGAGCAGCTCTGCTGACCTTGTTCTCTGGCTGTACAGCAGCTCTGATGATCTGGTTCTCCAGCTCTATAGCGGCTCTGCTGACCTGGTTCTCTGGCTCTACAGCGGTTCTGATGGCCTGGTTCTCTGGCTCTACAGCGATTCTGCTGACCTGGTTCTCTGGCTCTAAAGCAGCTCTGTTGACCTGGTTCTCGGGCTTTCAAGAAGATCTGCTGACCTGGTTCTCTTGCTCTATAGTGGCTCTGCTTACCTGGTTCTCAGGCTCTAAAGCAGCTCTACTGACCTGTTTCTCTGTCTCTAAAGCAGCTCCGATGACCTGTTTCTCTGGCTGTACAGTGGCTCTGCTGACCTGGTTCTCTGGCTCTAAAGCAGCTCTGCTGACCTTGTTCTCTGGCTGTAGAGTGGATCTGCTGACCTGGTTCTGTGGCTCTACATTAGCTCTGCTGACCAATTTCTCTGGTTCTAGAGCAGCTCTACTGACCTGGTTCTCTGGCTCTACAAGGGTTTTGCTGATCTGGTTCTCTGGCTCTACAGCAGTTCTGCTAACCTGGTTCTCTGGCTCTACAACGGCTCAGCTGGCCTGGTTCTGTGGCTCTAAAGGAGCTCTGGTGACCTGGTTCTCTGGCTCTAGAGCGGCTCTGCTGACGTGGTTCTCTGGCTCTACAGCAGCTCTGCTGACCTGGTTCTCTGGCTCTATAGCATCTCTGCTGACCTGGTTCTCTGGCTCTACAGCAGCTCTGCTGACCTGGTTCTCTGGCTCTAACGCATCTCTTCTGACCTGGTTTTCCTGGCTCTACAGCAACTTTGCTGACCTGGTTTTCTGGCTCTAGAGCAGCTCTGCTGACATGGTTCTTAGGCTCTAGAGCAGCTCTTCTGACCTTGTTCTCTGGCTGTACAGCCGCTCTGCTGACCTGGTTCTCTGGCTCTATAGCGGTTCTGCTGACCTGGTTCTCTGGCTGTCCAGCGGCTCTGCTGACCTGGTTCTCTGGCTCTAAAGCAGCTCTGCTCACCTAGTTCTCTGGCTCTAGAGCATCTCTGCTGACCTGGTTCTCTGGCTCTAAAGCAGCTCTGCTGATCTGGTTCTCTGGCTCTAGAGCTGCTCTGCTGATCTGGTTCTCTGGCTCTAGAGCAGCTCTGCTGACCAGGTTCTCTGGCTCTACAGCAGCTCTGCTGACCTGGTTCTTTGGCTCTAAAGCAGCTCTGCTGACCTGGTTCTCTGGCTCTGGAGCAGCTCTGCTGACCTGGTTCTCAGGCTGTGCAACGGCTCTACTGACCTGGTTCTTTGGCTATAGAGCAGCTCTGCTGACCTTGTTCTCTGGCTGTACAGCAGCTCTGATGACCTGGTTCTCCAGCTCTATAGCGGCTCTGCTGACCTGGTTCTCTGGCTCTACAGCGGTTCTGATGGCCTGGTTCTCTTGCTCTACAGCGATTCTGCTGACCTGGTTCTCTGGCTCTAAAGCAGCTCTGTTGACCTGGTTCTCGGGCTTTCAAGAATATCTGCTGACCTGGTTCTCTTGCTCTATAGTGGCTCTGCTTACCTGGTTCTCAGGCTCTAAAGCAGCTCTACTGACCTGTTTCTCTGTCTCTAAAGCAGCTCCGATGACCTGTTTCTCTGGCTGTACAGTGGCTCTGCTGACCTGGTTCTCTGGCTCTAAAGCAGCTCTGCTGACCTTGTTCTCTGGCTGTAGAGTGGATCTGCTGACCTGGTTCTGTGGCTCTATATTAGCTCTGCTGACCTATTTCTCTGGTTCTAGAGCAGCTCTACTGACATGGTTCTCTGGCTCTACAAGGGTTTTGCTGACCTGGTTCTCTGGCTCTACAGCAGTTCTGCTAACCTGGTTCTCTGGCTCTACAACGGCTCAGCTGGCCTGGTTCAGTGGCTCTAAAGGAGCTCTAGTGACCTGGTTCTCTGGCTCTAGAGCGGCTCTGCTGACGTGGTTCTCTGGCTCTACAGCAGCTCTGCTGACCTGGTTCTCTGGCTCTATAGCATCTCTGCTGACCTGGTTCTCTGGCTCTACAGCAGCTCTGCTGACCTGGTTCTCTGGCTCTAACGCATCTCTGCTGACCTGGTTTCCCTGGCTCTACAGCAACTTTGCTGACCTGGTTTTCTGGCTCTAGAGCAGCTCTGCTGACATGGTTCTTAGGCTCTAGAGCAGCTCTGCTGACCTGGTTCTCTGGCTTTAAAGCAGCTCTGCTAACCTGGTTCTCTGGTTCTGGAGCAGCTTTGATGACCTGGTTCTCAGGCTGTACAACGGCTCTGCTGGCCTGGTTCTTTGGGTGTAGAGCAGCTCTTCTGACCTTGTTCTCTGGCTGTACAGCAGCTCTGCTGACCTGGTTCTCTGGCTCTATAGCGGTTCTGCTGACCTGGTTCTCTGGCTGTCCAGCGGCTCTGCTGACCTGGTTCTCTGGCTCTAAAGCAGCTCTGCTGACCTGGTTCTCTGGCTGTAGAGCGGATCTGCTGAACTGGTTCTATGGCTCTACTGCAGCTCTGCGGACCTAGTTCTCTGGCTCTAGAGCATCTCTACTGACCTGGTTCTCTGGCTCTACAAGGGCTTTGCGGACCTGGTTCTCTGGCTCTATAGCAGTTCTGATGTCCTGGTTCTCTGGCTCTACAACGGATCTGCTGAACTTTTTCTCTGACTGTAAAGAAGCTTTGCTGACCTGGTTCTCTGGCTCTACAACGGCTCTGATGTCCTGGTTCTGTGGCTCTAAAGCAGCTCAGCTGCCCTGGTTCTCTGGCTCTATAGCAGCTCTACTAACCTGGTTCTTTGGCTCTACAGCAGCTCTGCTGACCTGGTTCTATGGCTCTACAGCAGCTCTGCTGACCTAGTTCTCTGGCTCTAGAGCAGCTCTACTGACCTGGTTCTCTTGCTCTACAAGGGCTTTGCTGACCTGGTTCTCTGGCACTACAGCAGTTCTGCTGACCTGGTTCTCTGGCTCTTCAACGGCTCTGCTGACATGTTTTTCTGGCTGTAAAGCAGCTTTGCTGGCCTGGTTCAGTGGCTCTAAAGGAGCTCTGCTGACCTGGCTTTCTGGCTCTCGAGCGGCTTTGCTGGCCTGGTTCTCTGACTCTACAGCAGCTCTCCTGACCTGGATCTCTGGCTCTAGAGCGGCTCTGCTGACCTGGTTCTCTGGCTCTAAAGCAGCTCTGCTGACCTGGTTCTTTGGCTCTAGAGCGGCTCTGCTGACCAGGTTCTCTGGCTCTAGAGCAGCTCTGCTGACCTGGTTCTCTGGCTTTAAAGCAGCTCTGCTAACCTGGTTCTCTGGTTCTGGAGCAGCTTTGATGACCTGGTTCTCAGGCTGTACAACGGCTCTGCTGGCCTGGTTCTTTGGGTGTAGAGCAGCTCTTCTGACCTTGTTCTCTGGCTGTACAGCAGCTCTGCTGACCTGGTTCTCTGGCTCTATAGCGGTTCTGCTGACCTGGTTCTCTGGCTGTCCAGCGGCTCTGCTGACCTGGTTCTCTGGCTCTAAAGTACCTCTGCTGACCTGGTTCTCTGGCTGTAGAGCGGATCTGCTGAACTGGTTCTATGGCTCTACTGCAGCTCTGCGGACCTAGTTCTCTGGCTCTAGAGCATCTCTACTGACCTGGTTCTCTGGCTCTACAAGGGCTTTGCGGACCTGGTTCTCTGGCTCTATAGCAGTTCTGATGTCCTGGTTCTCTGGCTCTACAACGGATCTGCTGAACTTTTTCTCTGACTGTAAAGAAGCTTTGCTGACCTGGTTCTCTGGCTCTACAACGGCTCTGATGTCCTGGTTCTGTGGCTCTAAAGCAGCTCAGCTGCCCTGGTTCTCTGGCTCTATAGCAGCTCTACTAACCTGGTTCTTTGGCTCTACAGCAGCTCTGCTGACCTGGTTCTTTGGCTCTAAAGCAGCTCTGCTGACCTGGTTCTCTGGCTCTGGAGCAGCTCTGTTGACCTGGTTCTCAGGCTGTGCAACGGCTCTACTGACCTGGTTCTTTGGCTATAGAGCAGCTCTGCTGACCTGGTTCTCTGGCTCTAAAGCAGCTCTGCTGACCTAGTTCTCTGGCTCTAGAGCATCTCTGCTGACCTGGTTCTCTGGCTCTAAAGCAGCTCTGCTGATCTGGTTCTCTGGCTCTAGATCAGCTCTGCTGACCAGGTTCTCTGGCTCTACAGCAGCTCTGCTGACCTGGTTCTCTGGCTCTACAGCAGCTCTGTTGGCCTGGTTCTTTGGCTCTAAAGCAGCTCTGCTGACCTGGTTCTCTGGCTCTGGAGCAGCTCTGCTGACCTGGTTCTCAGGCTGTGCAACGGCTCTGATGACCTGGTTCTCCAGCTCTATAGCGGCTCTGCTGACCTGGTTCTCTGGCTCTACAGCGGTTCTGATGGCCTGGTTCTCTGGCTCTACAGCGATTCTGCTGACCTGGTTCTCTGGCTCTAAAGCAGCTCTGTTGACCTGGTTCTCGGGCTTTCAAGAAGATCTGCTGACCTGGTTCTCTTGCTCTATAGTGGCTCTGCTTACCTGGTTCTCAGGCTCTAAAGCAGCTCTACTGACCTGATTCTCTGTCTCTAAAGCAGCTCCGATGACCTGTTTCTCTGGCTGTACAGTGGCTCTGCTGACCTGGTTCTCTGGCTCTAAAGCAGCTCTGCTGACCTTGTTCTCTGGCTGTAGAGTGGATCTGCTGACCTGGTTCTGTGGCTCTACATTAGCTCTGCTGACCTATTTCTCTGGTTCTAGAGCAGCTCTACTGACATGGTTCTCTGGCTCTACAAGGGTTTTGCTGACCTGGTTCTCTGGCTCTACAGCAGCTCTGCTAACCTGGTTCTCTGGCTCTACAACGGCTCAGCTGGCCTGGTTCAGTGGCTCTAAAGGAGCTCTGGTGACCTGGTTCTCTGGCTCTAGAGCGGCTCTGCTGACGTGGTTCTCTGGCTCTACAGCAGCTCTGCTGACCTGGTTCTCTGGCTCTATAGCATCTCTGCTGACCTGGTTCTCTGGCTCTACAGCAGCTCTGCTGACCTGGTTCTCTGGCTCTAACGCATCTCTGCTGACCTGGTTTCCCTGGCTCTACAGCAACTTTGCTGACCTGGCTTTTTTGGCTCTAGAGCAGTTCTGCTGACCTGGTTCTCTGGCTTTAAAGCAGCTCTGCTAACCTGGTTCTCTGGTTCTGGAGCAGCTTTGATGACCTGGTTCTCAGGCTGTACAACGGCTCTGCTGGCCTGGTTCTTTGGGTGTAGAGCAGCTCTTCTGACCTTGTTCTCTGGCTGTACAGCAGCTCTGCTGACCTGGTTTTCTTGCTCTATAGCGGTTCTCCTGACCTGGTTCTCTGGCTGTCCAGCGGCTCTGCTGACCTGGTTCTCTGGCTCTAAAGCAGCTCTGCTGACCTGGTTCTCTAGCTGTAGAGCGGATCTGCTGAACTGGTTCTATGGCTCTACTGCAGCTCTGCGGACCTAGTTCTCTGGTTTTAGAGCATCTTTACTGACCTGGTTCTCTGGCTCTACAAGGGCTTTGCGGACCTGGTTCTCTGGCTCTATAGCAGTTCTGATGTCCTGGTTCTCTGGCTCTACAACGGATCTGCTGAACTTTTTCTCTGACTGTAAAGAAGCTTTGCTGACCTGGTTCTCTGGCTCTACAACAACTCTGATGTCCTGGTTCTGTGGCTCTAAAGCAGCTCAGCTGCCCTGGTTCTCTGGCTCTATAGCAGCTCTACTAACCTGGTTCTTTGGCTCTACAGCAGCTCTGCTGACCTGGTTCTATGGCTCTACAGCAGCTCTGCTGACCTAGTTCTCTGGCTCTAGAGCAGCTCTACTGACCTGGTTCTCTTGCTCTACAAGGGCTTTGCTGACCTGGTTCTCTGGCACTACAGCAGTTCTGCTGACCTGGTTCTCTGGCTCTTCAACGGCTCTGCTGACATGTTTTTCTGACTGTAATGCAGCTTTGCTGGCCTGGTTCAGTGGCTCTAAAGGAGCTCTGCTGACCTGGCTTTCTGGCTCTCGAGCGGCTTTGCTGGCCTGGTTCTCTGGCTCTAAAGCAGCTCTGCTGACCTGGTTCTCTGGCTCTAGAGCGGCTCTGCTGACCTGGTTCTCTGGCTCTAAAGCAGCTCTGCTGACCTGGTTCTCTGGCTCTAGAGCGGCTCTGCTGACCAGGTTCTCTGGCTCTACAACAGCTCTGCTGACCTGGTTCTCTGGCTCTACAGCAGCTCTGCTGACTTGGTTCTCAGGCTGTGCAACGGCTCTACTGACCTGGTTCTTTGGCTATAGAGCAGCTCTGCTGACCTTGTTCTCTGGCTGTACAGCAGCTCTGCTGACCTGGTTCTCCAGCTCTATAGCGGCTCTGCTGACCTGGTTCTCTGGCTCTACAGCGGTTTTGTGACCTAATTCTCTGGGTCTACAGCGGCTCTGCTGACCTGGTTCTCTGTCTCTACAGCGACTCTGCTGGCCTGGTTCTCTGGCTCTACAGCAACTCTGCTGACCTGGTTCTCTGGCTCTAAAGCAGCTCTGTTGACCTGGTTCTCTGGCTTTCAAGAAGATCTGCTGACCTGGTTCTCTTGCTCTATAGTGGCTCTGCTTACCTGGTTCTCAGGCTCTAAAGCAGCTCTACTGACCTGTTTCTCTGGCTCTAAAGCAGCTCCGATGACCTGTTTCTCTGGCTGTACAGCGGCTCTTCTGACCTGGTTCTCTGGCTGTAAAGCAGCTCTGCTGACCTTGTTCTCTGGCTGTAGAGCGGATCTGCTGACCTGGTTCTATGGCTCTACATTAGCTCTGCTGACCTAGTTCTCTGGCTCTAGAGCAGCTCTACTGACCTGGTTCTCTGCCTCTACAAGGGTTTTGCTGACCTGGTTCTCTGGCTCTACAGCAGTTCTGCTGACCTGGTTCTCTGGCTCTACAACAGCTCAGCTGGCCTGGTTCTGTGGCTCTAAAGGAGCTCTGGTGACCTGGTTCTCTGGCTCTATAGCAGCTCTGCTAACCTGGTTCTTTGGCTCTACAGCAGCTCTGCAGACCTGGTTCTGTGGCTCTAACGCAGCTCTGCTGACCTGGTTTCCCTGGCTCTACAGCAGCTCTGCTGACCTGGTTCTCTTGCTCTAGAGCAGCTCTGCTGAGCTGGTTCTTAGGCTCTAGAGCAGCTCTGCTGACCTGGTTCTTTGGCTCTAGAGCAGCTTTGCTGACCTGGTCCTCAGGCTGTACAACGACTCTGCTGACCTGGTTATTTGGCTGTAGAGCAGCTCTGCTCACCTTTTTCTCTGGCTGTTCAGCAGCTCTGCTGACCTGGTTCTCTGACTCTATAGCGGCTCTGCTGACCTGGTTCTCAGGCTCTAGAGCAGCTCTGCTGACCTGGTTCTCTGGCTCAAAAGCAGCTCTGCTGACCTGGTTCTCTGGTTGTACAGCGGCTCTGCTGACCTGGTTCTCTGGCTCTAAAGCAGCTCTGCTGACCTGGTTCTCTGGATGTAGAGCGGATCTGCTGACCTGGTTCTATGGCTCGACAGCAGCTCTACTGACCTGGTTCTCTTCCTCTACAAGGGCTTTGCTGACCTGGTTCTCTGGCTCTACAACTGCTCTGCTGACATGTTTTTCTGGCTGTAAAGCAGATTTGCTGGCCTGGTTCTGTGGCTCTAAAGGAGCTCTGCTGACCTGGTTCTCAGGCTGTACAACGGCTCTGCTGACCTGGTTCTTTGGCTGTAGAGCAGCTCTGCTGACCTTTTTCTCTGGCTGTACAGCAGCTCTGCTGACCTGGTTCTCTGACTCTATAGCGGCTCTGTTGACCTGGTTCTCAGGCTCTAGAGCAGCTCTGCTGACCTGGTTCTCTGGCTCAAAAGCAGTTCAGCTGACCTGGTTCTCTGGATGTACAGCGGCTCTGCTGACCTGGTTCTCTGGCTCTAAAGCAGCTCAGCTGACCTGGTTCTCTGGCTCTAGAGAAGCTCTACTGACCTGGTTCTCTGGCTCTACAAGGGCTTTGCTGACCTGGTTCTCTGGCACTACAGCAGTTCTGCTGACCTGGTTCTCTGGCTCTACAACGGCTCTGCTGACATGTTTTTCTGGCTGTAAAGCAGCTTTGCTGACCTGGTTCTCTGGCTCTACAACGGCTCTGCTGTCCTGGTTCTGTGGCTCTAAAGGAGCTCTGCTGACCTGGTTCTCTGGCTCTAGAGCGGTTTTGCTGACCTGGTTCTCTGACTCTACAGCAGCTCTGCTGACCTGGTTCTCTGGCTCTAGAGCAGCTCTGCTGACCTGGTTCTCTGGCTCTAAAGCAGCTCTGCTGACCAGGTTCTCTGGCTCTACAGCAGCTCTGCTGACCTGGTTCTCTGGCTCTACAGCAGCTCTGTTGACCTGGTTCTCTGGCTCTAAAGCAGCTCTGCTGACCTGGTTCTCTGGCTCTGGAGCAGCTCTGCTGACCTGGTTCTCAGGCTGTGCAACGGCTCTACTGACCTGGTTCTTTGGCTATAGAGCAGCTCTGCTGACCTTGTTCTCTGGCTGTACAGCAGCTCTGATGACCTGGTTCTCCAGCTCTATAGCGGCTCTGCTGACCTGGTTCACTGGCTCTACAGCGGTTCTGCTGGCCTGGTTCTCTGGCTCTACAGCGATTCTGCTGACCTGGTTCTCTGGCTCTACAGCGGTTCTACTAACCTGGTTCTCTGGCTCTACAAGGGCTTTGCTGACCTGGTTCTCTGGCTCTACAGCAGTTCTGCTGACCTGGTTCTCTGGCTCTACAACGGCTCTGCTGGCCTGGTTCTCTGGCTTTAAAGCAGCTCTGCTGACCTGGTTCTCTGGCTCTAGAGCAGCTTTGCTGACCTGGTTCTCAGGCTGTACAACGGCTCTGCTGACCTGGTTCTTTGCCTGTAGAGCAGCTCTGCTGACCTTTTTCTCTGGATGTACAGCAGCTCTGCTGACCTGCTTCTCTGACTCTATAGCGGCTCTGTTGACCTGGTTCTCAGGCTCTAGAGCAGCTCTGCTGACCTGGTTCTCTGGCTCAAAAGCAGCTCAGCTGACCTGGTTCACTGGATGTACAGCGGCTCTGCTGACCTGGTTCTCTGGCTCTAAAGCAGCTCAGCTGACCTGGTTCTCTGGCTCTACAAGGGCTTTGCTGACCTGGTTCTCTGGCACTACAGCAGTTCTGCTGACCAGGTTCTCTGGCTCTACAACGGCTCTGCTGACATGTTTTTCTGGCTGTAAAGCAGCTTTGCTGACCTGGTTCTCTGGCTCTACAACGGCTCTGCTGGCCTGGTTCTGTGGCTCTAAAGGAGCTCTGCTGACCTGGTTCTCTGGCTCTAGAGCGGCTTTGCTGACCTGGTTCTCTGACTCTACAGCAGCTCTGCTGACCTGGTTCTCTGGCTCTAGAGCAGCTCTGCTGACCTGGTTCTCTGGCTCTAAAGCAGCTCTGCTGATCTGGTTCTCTGGCTCTAGAGCAGCTCTGCTGACCAGGTTCTCTGGCTCTACAGCAGCTCTGCTGACCTGGTTCTCTGTCTCTACAGCAGCTCTGTTGACCTGGTTCTCTGGCTCTAAAGCAGCTCTGCTGACCTGGTTCTCTGGCTCTGGAGCAGCTCTGCTGACCTGGTTCTCAGGCTGTGCAACGGCTCTACTGACCTGGTTCTTTGGCTATAGAGCAGCTCTGCTGACCTTGTTCTCTGGCTGTACAGCAGCTCTGATGACCTGGTTCTCCAGCTCTATAGCGGCTCTGCTGACCTGGTTCTCTGGCTCTACAGCGGTTCTGATGGCCTGGTTCTCTGGCTCTACAGCGATTCTGCTGACCTGGTTCTCTGGCTCTAAAGCATCTCTGTTGACCTGGTTCTCGGGCTTTCAAGAAGATCTGCTGACCTGGTTCTCTTGCTCTATAGTGGCTCTGCTTACCTGGTTCTCAGGCTCTAAAGCAGCTCTACTGACCTGTTTCTCTGTCCCTAAAGCAGCTCCGATTACCTGTTTCTCTGGCTGTACAGTGGCTCTGCTGACCTGGTTCTCTGGCTCTAAAGCAGCTCTGCTGACCTAGTTCTCTGGCTGTAGAGTGGATCTGCTGACCTGGTTCTATGGCTCTACAGCAGTTCTGCTGACCTGGTTCTCTGGCTCTACAACAGCTCAGCTGGCCTGGTTCTGTGGCTCTAAAGGAGCTCTGGTGACCTGGTTCTCTGGCTCTATAGCAGCTCTGCTAACCTGGTTCTTTGGCTCTACAGCAGCTCTGCAGACCTGGTTCTGTGGCTCTAACGCAGCTCTGCTGACCTGGTTTCCCTGGCTCTACAGCAGCTCTGCTGACCTGGTTCTCTTGCTCTAGAGCAGCTCTGCTGAGCTAGTTCTTAGGCTATAGAGCAGCTCTGCTGACCTGGTTCTTTGGCTCTAGAGCAGCTTTGCTGACCTGGTCCTCAGGCTGTACAACGACTCTGCTGACCTGGTTATTTGGCTGTAGAGCAGCTCTGCTCACCTTTTTCTCTGGCTGTTCAGCAGCTCTGCTGACCTGGTTCTCTGACTCTATAGCGGCTCTGCTGACCTGGTTCTCAGGCTCTAGAGCAGCTCTGCTGACCTGGTTCTCTGGCTCAAAAGCAGCTCTGCTGACCTGGTTCTCTGGTTGTACAGCGGCTCTGCTGACCTGGTTCTCTGGCTCTAAAGCAGCTCTGCTGACCTGGTTCTCTGGATGTAGAGCGGATCTGCTGACCTGGTTCTATGGCTCGACAGCGGCTCTACTGACCTGGTTCTCTTCCTCTACAAGGGCTTTGCTGACCTGGTTCTCTGGCTCTACAACTGCTCTGCTGACATGTTTTTCTGGCTGTAAAGCAGATTTGCTGGCCTGGTTCTGTGGCTCTAAAGGAGCTCTGCTGACCTGGTTCTCAGGCTGTACAACGGCTCTGCTGACCTGGTTCTTTGGCTGTAGAGCAGCTCTGCTGACCTTTTTCTCTGGCTGTACAGCAGCTCTGCTGACCTGGTTCTCTGACTCTATAGCGGCTCTGTTGACCTGGTTCTCAGGCTCTAGAGCAGCTCTGCTGACCTGGTTCTCTGGCTCAAAAGCAGTTCAGCTGACCTGGTTCTCTGGATGTACAGCGGCTCTGCTGACCTGGTTCTCTGGCTCTAAAGCAGCTCACCTGACCTGGTTCTCTGGCTCTAAAGCAGCTCACCTGACCTGGTTCTCTGGCTCTACAGAAGCTCTACTGACCTGGTTCTCTGGCTCTACAAGGGCTTTGCTGACCTGGTTCTCTGGCACTACAGCAGTTCTGCTGACCTGGTTCTCTGGCTCTACAACGGCTCTGCTGACATGTTTTTCTGGCTGTAAAGCAGCTTTGCTGACCTGGTTCTCTGGCTCTACAACGGCTCTGCTGGCCTGGTTCTGTGGCTCTAAAGGAGCTCTGCTGACCTGGTTCTCTGGCTCTAGAGCGGTTTTGCTGACCTGGTTCTCTGACTCTACAGCAGCTCTGCTGACCTGGTTCTCTGGCTCTAGAGCAGCTCTGCTGACCTGGTTCTCTGGCTCTAAAGCAGCTCTGCTGACCAGGTTCTCTGGCTCTACAGCAGCTCTGCTGACCTGGTTCTCTGGCTCTACAGCAGCTCTGTTGACCTGGTTCTCTGGCTCTAAAGCAGCTCTGCTGACCTGGTTCTCTGGCTCTGGAGCAGCTCTGCTGACCTGGTTCTCAGGCTGTGCAACGGATCTACTGACCTGGTTCTTTGGCTATAGAGCAGCTCTGCTGAGCTTGTTCTCTGGCTGTACAGCAGCTCTGATGACCTGGTTCTCCAGCTCTATAGCGGCTCTGCTGACCTGGTTCACTGGCTCTACAGCGGTTCTGCTGGCCTGGTTCTCTGGCTCTACAGCGATTCTGCTGACCTGGTTCTCTGGCTCTACAGCGGTTCTACTAACCTGGTTCTCTGGCTCTACAAGGGCTTTGCTGACCTGGTTCTCTGGCTCTACAGCAGTTCTGCTGACCTGGTTCTCTGGCTCTACAACGGCTCTGCTGGCCTGGTTCTCTGGCTTTAAAGCAGCTCTGCTGACCTGGTTCTCTGGCTCTAGAGCAGCTTTGCTGACCTGGTTCTCAGGCTGTACAACGGCTCTGCTGACCTGGTTCTTTGGCTGTAGAGCAGCTCTGCTGACCTTTTTCTCTGGATGTACAGCAGCTCTGCTGACCTGCTTCTCTGACTCTATAGCGGCTCTGTTGACCTGGTTCTCAGGCTCTAGAGCAGCTCTGCTGACCTGGTTCTCTGGCTCAAAAGCAGCTCAGCTGACCTGGTTCACTGGATGTACAGCGGCTCTGCTGACCTGGTTCTCTGGCTCTAAAGCAGCTCAGCTGACCTGGTTCTCTGGCTCTAGAGAAGCTCTACTGACCTGGTTCTCTGGCTCTACAAGGGCTTTGCTGACCTGGTTCTCTGGCACTACAGCAGTTCTGCTGACCTGGTTCTCTGGCTCTACAACGGCTCTGCTGACATGTTTTTCTGGCTGTAAAGCAGCTTTGCTGACCTGGTTCTCTGGCTCTACAACGGCTCTGCTGGCCTGGTTCTGTGGCTCTAAAGGAGCTCTGCTGACAAGGTTCTCTGGCTCTAGAGCGGCTTTGCTGACCTGGTTCTCTGACTATACAGCAGCTCTGCTGACCTGGTTCTCTGGCTCTAGAGCAGCTCTGCTGACCTGGTTCTCTGGCTCTAAAGCAGCTCTGCTGATCTGGTTCTCTGGCTCTAGAGCAGCTCTGCTGACCAGGTTCTCTGGCTCTACAGCAGCTCTGCTGACCTGGTTCTCTGTCTCTACAGCAGCTCTGTTGACCTGGTTCTCTGGCTCTAAGGCAGCTCTGCTGACCTGGTTCTCTGGCTCTGGAGCAGCTCTGCTGACCTGGTTCTCAGGCTGTGCAACGGCTCTACTGACCTGGTTCTTTGGCTATAGAGCAGCTCTGCTGACCTTGTTCTCTGGCTGTACAGCAGCTCTGATGACCTGGTTCTCCAGCTCTATAGCGGCTCTGCTGACCTGGTTCTCTGGCTCTACAGCGGTTCTGATGGCCTGGTTCTCTGGCTCTACAGCGATTCTGCTGACCTGGTTCTCTGGCTCTAAAGCATCTCTGTTGACCTGGTTCTCGGGCTTTCAAGAAGATCTGCTGACCTGGTTCTCTTGCTCTATAGTGGCTCTGCTTACCTGGTTCTCAGGCTCTAAAGCAGCTCTACTGACCTGTTTCTCTGTCTCTAAAGCAGCTCCGATTACCTGTTTCTCTGGCTGTACAGTGGCTCTGCTGACCTGGTTCTCTGGCTCTAAAGCAGCTCTGCTGACCTTGTTCTCTGGCTGTAGAGTGGATCTGCTGACCTGGTTCTATGGCTCTACATTAGCTCTGCTGACCTATTTCTCTGGTTCTAGAGCAGCTCTACTGACCTGGTTCTCTGGCTCTACAAGGGTTTTGCTGACCTGGTTCTCTAGCTCTACAGCAGTTCTGCTAACCTGGTTCTCTGGCTCTACAACGGCTCAGCTGGTCTGGTTCTCTGGCTCTAAAGGAGCTCTGGTGACCTGGTTCTCTGGCTCTAGAGCGGCTCTGCTGACGTGGTTCTCTGGCTCTACAGCAGCTCTGCTGACCTGGTTCTCTGGCTCTATAGCATCTCTGCTGACCTGGTTCTCTGGCTCTACAGCAGCTCTGCTGACCTGGTTCTCTGGCTCTAACGCATCTCTGCTGACCTGGTTTCCCTGGCTCTACAGCAACTTTGCTGACCTGGTTTTCTGGCTCTAGAGCAGCTCTGCTGACATGGTTCTTAGGCTCTAGAGCAGCTCTGCTGACCTGGTTCTCTGGCTTTAAAGCAGCTCTGCTAACCTGGTTCTCTAGTTCTGGAGCAGCTTTCATGACCTGGTTCTCAGGCTGTACAACGGCTCTGCTGGCCTGGTTCTTTGGCTGTAGAGCAGCTCTTCTGACCTTGTTCTCTGGCTGTACAGCAGCTCTGCTGACCTGTTTCTCTGGCTCTATAGCGGTTCTGCTGACCTGGTTCTCTGGCTGTCCAGCGGCTCTGCTGACATGGTTCTCTGGCTCTAAAGCAGCTCTGCTGACCTGGTTCTCTGGCTGTAGAGCGGATCTGCTGAACTGGTTCTATGGCTCTACTGCAGCTCTGCGGACCTAGTTCTCTGGCTCTAGAGCATCTCTACTGACCTGGTGCTCTGGCTCTACAAGGGCTTTGCGGACCTGGTTCTCTGGCTCTATAGCAGTTCTGATATCCTGGTTCTCTGGCTCTACAACGGATCTGCTGAACTGTTTCTCTGACTGTAAAGAAGCTTTGCTGACCTGGTTCTCTGGCTCTACAACGGCTCTGATGTCCTGGTTCTGTGGCTCTAAAGCAGCTCAGCTGCCCTGGTTCTCTGGCTCTATAGCAGCTCTGCTAACCTGGTTCTTTGGCTCTACAGCAGCTCTGCTGACCTGGTTCTGTGGCTCTAACGCAGCTCTGCTGACCTGGTTTCCCTGGCTCTACAGCAGCTCTG
Organism: Triturus cristatus; assembly: GCF_964204655.1. Classification (NCBI taxonomy): domain Eukaryota; kingdom Metazoa; phylum Chordata; class Amphibia; order Caudata; family Salamandridae; genus Triturus; species Triturus cristatus. The sequence continues at coordinate 628,583,201 of NC_140579.1, read as the reverse complement.
CTGACCTGGTTCTCTTGCTCTAGAGCAGCTCTGCTGACCTGGTTCTTAGGCTCTAGAGCAGCTCTGCTGACCTGGTTCTCTGGCTCTAGAGCAGCTTTGCTGACCTGGTCCTCTGGCTGTTCAGCAGCTCTGCTGACCTGGTTATCTGACTCTATAGCGGCTCTGCTGACCTGGTTCTCAGGCTGTGCAACAGCTCTACTGACCTGGTTCTTTGGCTATAGAGCAACTCTGCTGACCTTGTTCTCTGGCTGTACAGCAGCTCTGATGACCTGGTTCTCCAGCTCTATAGCGGCTCTGCTGACCTAGTTCACTGGCTCTACAGCGGCTCTGCTGACCTAGTTCACTGGCTCTACAGCGATTCTGCTGACCTGGTTCTCTGGCTCTACAGCGGTTCTACTGACCTGGTTCTCTGGCTCTACAAGGGCTTTGCTGGCCTGGTTCTCTGGCTCTACAGCAGTTCTGCTGACCTGGTTCTCTGGCTCTACAACGGCTCTGCTGGCCTGGTTCTCTGGCTTTAAAGCAGCTCTGCTGACCTGGTTCTCTGGCTCTAGAGCAGCTTTGCTGACCTGGTTCTCAGGCTGTACAACGGCTCTGCTGACCTGGTTCTTTGGCTGTAGAGCAGCTCTGCTGACCTGGTTCTCTGACTCTATAGCGGCTCTGTTGACCTGGTTCTCAGGCTCTAGAGCAGCTCCGCTGACCTGGTTCTCTGGCTCAAAAGCAGCTCAGCTGACCTGGTTCTCTGGATGTACAGCGGCTCTGCTGACCTGGTTCTCTGGCTCTAAAGCAGCTCAGCTGACCTGGTTCTCTGGCTCTAGAAAAGCTCTACTGACCTGGTTCTCTGGCTCTACAAGGGCTTTGCTGACCTGGTTCTCTGGCACTACAGCAGTTCTGCTGACCTGGTTCTCTGGCTCTACAACGGCTCTGCTGACATGTTTTTCTGGCTGTAAAGCAGCTTTGCTGACCTGGTTCTCTGGCTCTACAACGGCTCTGCTGGCCTGGTTCTGTGGCTCTAAAGGAGCTCTGCTGACCTGGTTCTCTGGCTCTAGAGCGGCTTTGCTGACCTGGTTCTCTGCCTCTACAGCAGCTCTGCTGACCTTGTTCTCTGGCTCTAGAGCAGCTCTGCTGACCTGGTTCTCTGGCTCTAAAGCAGCTCTGCTGATCTGGTTCTCTGGCTCTAGAGCAGCTCTGCTGACCAGGTTCTCTGGCTCTACAGCAGCTCTGCTGACCTGGTTCTCTGGCTGTACAGCAGCTCTGTTGACCTGGTTCTCTGGCTCTAAAGCAGCTCTGCTGACCTGGTTCTCTGGCTCTGGAGCAGCTCTGCTGACCTGGTTCTCAGGCTGTGCAACGGCTCTACTGACCTGGTTTTTTGGCTATAGAGCAGCTCTGCTGACCTTGTTCTCTGGCTGTACAGCAGCTCTGATGACCTGGTTCTCCAGCTCTATAGCGGCTCTGCTGACCTGGTTCACTGGCTCTACATCGGTTCTGCTGGCCTGGTTCTCTGGCTCTACAGCGATTCTGCTGACCTGGTTCTCTGGCTCTACAGCGGTTCTACTGACCTGGTTCTCAGGCTCTACAAGGGCTTTGCTGACCTGGTTCTCTGGCTCTACAGCAGTTCTGCTGACCTGGTTCTCTTGCTCTACAACGGCTCTGCTGGCCTGGTTCTCTGGCTTTAAAGCAGCTCTGCTGACCTGGTTCTCTGGCTCTAGAGCAGCTTTGCTGACCTGGTTCACAGGCTGTACAACGGCTCTGCTGACCTGGTTCTTTGGCTGTAGAGCAGCTCTGCTGACCTTTTTCTCTGGATGTACAGCAGCTCTGCTGACCTGGTTCTCTGACTCTATAGCGGCTCTGTTGACCTGGTTCTCAGGCTCTAGAGCAGCTCTGCTGACCTGGTTCTCTGGCTCAAAAGCAGCTCAGCTGACCTGGTTCTCTGGATGTACAGCGGCTCTGCTGACCTGGTTCTCTGTCTCTAAAGCAGCTCAGCTGACCTGGTTCTTTGGCTCTAGAGAAGCTCTACTGACCTGGTTCTCTGGCTCTACAAGGGCTTTGCTGACCTGGTTCTCTGGCACTACAGCAGTTCTGCTGACCTGATTCTCTGGCTCTACAACGGCTCTGCTGACATGTTTTTCTGGCTGTAAAGCAGCTTTGCTGACCTGGTTCTCTGGCTCTACAACGGCTCTGCTGGCCTGGTTCTGTGGCTCTAAAGGAGCTCTGCTGACCTGGTTCTCTAGCTCTAGAGCGGCTTTGCTGACCTGGTTCTCTGACTCTACAGCAGCTCTGCTGACCTAGTTCTCTGGCTCTAGAGCAGCTCTGCAGACCTGGTTCTCTGGCTCTACAGCAGCTCTGTTGGCCTGGTTCTCTGGCTCTAAAGCAGCTCTGCTGACCTGGTTCTCTGGCTCTGGAGCAGCTCTGCTGACCTGGTTCTCAGGCAGTGCAACGGCTCTACTGACCTGGTTCTTTGGCTATAGAGCAGCTCTGCTGACCTTGTTCTCTGGCTGTACAGCAGCTCTGATGACCTGGTTATCCAGCTCTATAGCGGCTCTGCTGACCTGGTTCTCTGGCTCTACAGCGGTTCTGATGGCCTGGTTCTCTGGCTCTACAGCGATTCTGCTGACCTGGTTCTCTGGCTCTAAAGCAGCTCTGTTGACCTGGTTCTCGGGCTTTCAAGAATATCTGCTGACCTGGTTCTCTTGCTCTATAGTGGCTCTGCTTACCTGGTTCTCAGGCTCTAAAGCAGCTCTACTGACCTGTTTCTCTGTCTCTAAAGCAGCTCCGATGACCTGTTTCTCTGGCTGTACAGTGGCTCTGCTGACCTGGTTCTCTGGCTCTAAAGCAGCTCTGCTGACCTTGTTCTCTGGTTCTAGAGCAGCTCTACTGACCTGTTTCTCTGGCTCTACAAGGGTTTTGCTGACCTGGTTCTCTGGCTCTACAGCAGTTCTGCTAACCTGGTTCTCTGGCTCTACAACGGCTCAGCTGGCCTGGTTCTGTGGCTCTAAAGGTGCTCTGGTGACCTGGTTCTCTGGCTCTAGAGCGGCTCTGCTGACGTGGTTCTCTGGCTCTACAGCAGCTCTGCTGACCTGGTTCTCTGGCTCTATAGCATCTCTGCTGACCTGGTTCTCTGGCTCTACAGCAGCTCTGCTGACCTGGTTCTCTGGCTCTAGAGCAGCTCTGCTGATCAGGTTCTCTGGCTCTACAGCAGCTCTGCTGACCTGGTTCTCTGGCTCTAACGCATCTCTTCTGACCTGGTTTCCCTGGCTCTACAGCAACTTTGCTGACCTGGTTTTCTGGCTCTAGAGCAGCTCTGCTGACCTGGTTCTCTGGCTCTAGAGCGGCTCTGCTGACCAGGTTCTCTGGCTCTAGAGCAGCTCTGCTGACCTGGTTCTCTGGCTCTAGAGCGGCTCTGCTGACCAGGTTCTCTGGCTCTACAACAGCTCTGCTGACCTGGTTCTCTGGCTCTACAGCAGCTCTGTTGACCTGGTTCTCTAGCTCTAAAGCAGCTCTGCTGACCTGGTTCTCTGGCTCTGGAGCAGCTCTGCTAACCTGGTTCTCTGGCTCTGGAGCAGCTCTGCTGACCTGGTTCTCAGGCGGTGCAACGGCTCTACTGACCTGGTTCTTTGACTATAGAGCAGCTCTGCTGAGCTTGTTCTCTGGCTGTACAGCAGCTCTGCTGACCTGGTTCTCCAGCTCTATAGCGGCTCTGCTGACCTGGTTCTCTGGCTCTACAGCGGTTCTGCTGACCTGGTTCTCTGGGTCTACAGCGGCTCTGCAGACCTGGTTCTCTGTCTCTACAGCGACTCTGCTGGCCTGGATCTCTGGCTCTACAGCGATTCTGCTGACCTGGTTCTCTGGCTCTAAAGCAGCTCTGTTGACCTGGTTCACTGGCTTTCAAGAAGATCTGCTGACCTGGTTCTCTTGCTCTATAGTGGCTCTGCTTACCTGGTTCTCAGGCTCTAAAGCAGCTCTGTTGACCTGTTTCTCTGGCTTTCAAGAAGATCTGCTGACCTGGTTCTCTTGCTCTATAGTGGCTCTGCTTACCTGGTTCTCAGGCTTTAAAGCAACTCTACTGACCTGTTTCTCTGGCTCTAAAGCAGCTCCGATGACCTGTTTCTCTGGCTGTACAGCGGATCTGCTGACCTGGTTCTCTGGCTCTAAAGCAGCTCTGCTGACCTTGTTCTCTGGCTGTAGAGCGGATCTGCTGACCTGGTTCTATGGCTCTACACTAGCTCTGCTGACCTGGTTCTCTGGCTCTACAAGGGTTTTGCTGACCTGGTTCTCTGGCTCTACAGCAGTTCTGCTGACCTGGTTCTCTGGCTCTACAACGGCTCAGCTGGCCTGGTTCTGTTGCTCTAAGGGAGCTCTGGTGACCTGGTTCTCTGGCTCTAGAGCGGCTCTGCTGACGTGGTTCTCTGACTCTACAGCAGCTCTGCTGACCTGGTTCTCTGGCTCTACAGCGAATCGGCTGACCTGGAAATCTAGCTCGAAAGCAGCTCTGCTGACCTGGTTCTGTGGCTCTACAGCAGCTCTGCTGACCTGTTGCTCTGGCTCTACAGCAGCTCTGCTGACCTGGTTCCCTGGCTCTATAGCATCTCTGCTGACCTGGTTCTCTGGCTCTACTGCAGCTCTGCTGACCTGGTTCTCCGGCTCTAACGCATCTCTGCTGACCTGGTTTCCCTGGCTCTACAGCAACTTTGCTGACCTGGTTGTCTGGCTCTAGAGCAGCTCTGCTGACATGGTTCTTAGGCTCTAGAGCAGCTCTGCTGACCTGGTTCTCTGGCTTTAAAGCAGCTCTGCTAACTTGGTTCTCTGGTTCTAGAGCAGCTTTGATGATCTGGTTCTCAGGCTGTACAACAGCTCTGCTGGCCTGGTTCTTTGGCATTAGAGCAGCTCTTCTGACCTTGTTCTCTGGCTGTACAGCAGCTCTGCTGACCTAGTTCTCTGGCTCTAGAGCAGCTCTACTGACCTGGTTCTCTAGCTCTACAAGGGCTTTGCGGACCTGGTTCTCTGGCTCTATAGCAGTTCTGATGTCCTGGTTCTTTGGCTCTACAACGGATCTGCTGAACTGTTTCTCTGACTGTAAAGAAGCTTTGCTGACCTGGTTCTCTGGCTCTACAACGGCTCTGCTGTCCTGGTTCTGTGGCTCTAAAGCAGCTCAGCTGCCCTGGTTCTCTGGCTCTATAGCAGCTCTGCTAACCTGTTTCTTTGGCTCTACAGCAGCTCTGCTGACCTGGTTCTGTGGCTCTAACGCAGCTCTGCTTACCTGGTTTCCCTGGCTCTACAGCAGCTCTGATGACCTGGTTCTCTTGCTCTAGAGCAGCTCTGCTGACCTGGTTCTTAGGCTCTAGAGCAGCTCTGCTGACCTGGTTCTCTGGCTCTAGAGCAGCTTTACTGACCTGGTCCTCAGGCTGTACAACGACTCTGCTGACCTGGTTATTTGGCTGTAGAGCAGCTCTGCTCACCTTTTTCTCTGGCTGTTCAGCAGCTCTGCTGACCTGGTTCTCTGACTCTATAGCGGCTCTGCTGACCTGGTTCTCAGGCTCTAGAGCAGCTCTGCTGACCTGGTTCTCTGGCTCAAAAGCAGCTCTGCTGACCTGGTTCTCTGGTTGTACAGCGGCTCTGCTGACCTGGTTCTCTGGCTCTAAAGCAGCTCAGCTGACCTGGTTCTCTGGATGTAGAGCGGATCTGCTGACCTAGTTCTATGGCTCGACAGCAGCTCTGCTGACCTAGTTCTCTGGCTCTAGAGCAGCTTTACTGACCTGGTTCTCTTGCTCTACAAGGGCTTTGCTGACCTGGTTCTCTGGCTCTACAACTGCTCTGCTGACATGTTTTTCTGGCTGTAAAGTAGATTTGCTGGCCTGGTTCTGTGGCTCTAAAGGAGCTCTGCTGGCCTGGTTCTCTGACTCTACAGCAGCTCTCCTGACCTGGATCTCTGGCTCTAGAGCGGCTCTGCTGACCTGGTTCTCTGGCTCTAAAGCAGCTCTGCTGACCTGGTTCTCTGGCTCTAGAGCGGTTCTGCTGACCAGGTTCTCTGGCTCTACAACAGATCTGCTGACCTGGTTCTCTGGCTCTACAGCAGCTCTGTTGACCTGGTTCTCTAGCTCTAAAGCAGCTCTGTTGACCTGGTTTTCTAGCTCTGGAGCAGCTCTGCTGACCTGGTTCTCTGGCTCTGGAGCAGCTCTGCTGACCTGGTTCTCAGGCTGTGCAACGGCTCTACTGACCTGGTTCTTTGGCTATAGAGCAGCTCTGCTGAGCTTGTTCTCTGGCTGTACAGCAGCTCTGCTGACCTGGTTCTCCAGCTCTATAGCGGCTCTGCTGACCTGGTTCTCTGGCTCTACAGCGGTTCTGCTGACCTGGTTCTCTGGGTCTACAGCTGCTCTGCAGACCTGGTTCTCTGTCTCTACAGCGACTCTGCTGGCCTGGTTCTCTGGCTCTACAGCAATTCTGCTGACCTGGTTCTCTGGCTGTAAAGCAGCTCTGTTGACCTGGTTCACTGGCTTTCAAGAAGATCTGCTGACCTGGTTCTCTTGCTCTATAGTGGCTCTGCTTACCTGGTTCTCAGGCTCTAAAGCAGCTCTGTTGACCTGGTTCTCTGGCTTTCAAGAAGATCTGCTGACCTGGTTCTCTTGCTCTATAGTGGCTCTGCTTACCTGGTTCTCAGGTTCTAAAGCAACTCTACTGACCTGTTTCTCTGGCTCTAAAGCAGCTCCGATGACCTGTTTCTCTGGCTGTACAGCGGGTCTGCTGACCTGGTTCTCTGGCTCTAAAGCAGCTCTGCTGACCTTGTTCTCTGGCTGTAGAGCGGATCTGCTGACCTGGTTCTATGGCTCTACATTAGCTCTGCTGACCTAGTTCTCTGGCTCTAGAGCAGCTCTACTGACCTGGTTCTCTGGCTCTACAAGGGTTTTGCTGACCTGGTTCTCTGGCTCTACAGCAGTTCTGCTGACCTGGTTCTCTGGCTCTACAACGGCTCAGCTGGCCTGGTTCTGTGGCTCTAAAGGAGCTCTGGTGACCTGGTTCTCTGGCTCTAGAGCGGCTCTGCTGACGTGGTTCTCTGACTCTACAGCAGTTCTGCTGACCTGGTTCTCTGGCTCTACAGCAAATCTGCTGACCTGGAAATCTAGCTCAAAAGCAGCTCTGCTGACCTGGTTCTGTGGCTCTACAGCAGCTCTGCTGACCTGTTGCTCTGGCTCTACAGCAGCTCTGCTGACCTGTTTCTCTGGCTCTATAGCATCTCTGCTGACCTGGTTCTCTGGCTCTACAGCAGCTCTGCTGACCTGGTTTTCCGGCTCTAACGCATCTCTGCTGACCTGGTTTCCCTGGCTCTACAGCAACTTTGCTGACCTGGTTTTCTGGCTCTAGAGCAGCTCTGCTGACCTGGTTCTCTGGCTTTAAAGCAGCTCTGCTAACCTGGTTCTCTGGTTCTAGAGCAGCTTTGATGATCTGGTTCTCTGGCTTTAAAGCAGCTCTGCTAACCTGGTTCTCTGGTTCTAGAGCAGCTTTGATGATCTGGTTCTCAGGCTGTACAACGGCTCTGCTGGCATGGTTCTTTGGCTGTAGAGCAGCTCTTCTGACCTTGTTCTCTGGCTGTACAGCAGCTCTGCTGACCTGGTTCTCTGGCTCTATAGCGGTTCTGCTGACCTGGTTCTCTGGCTGTCCAGCAGCTCTGCTGACCTGGTTCTCTGGCTCTAAAGCAGCTCTGCTGACCTGGTTCTCTGGCTGTAGAGCGGATCTGCTGAACTGGTTCTATGGCTCTACTGCAGCTCTGCGGACCTAGTTCTCTGGCTCTAGAGCAGCTCTACTTACCTGGTTCTCTGGCTCTACAAGGGCTTTGCGGACCTGGTTCTCTGGCTCTATAGCAGTTCTGATGTCCTGGTTCTCTGGCTCTACAACGGATCTGCTGAACTGTTTCTCTGACTGTAAAGAAGCTTTGCTGACCTGGTTCTCTGGCTCTACAACGGCTCTGCTGTCCTGATTCTGTGGCTCTAAAGCAGCTCAGCTGCCCTGGTTCTCTGGCTTTATAGCAGCTCTGCTAACCTGGTTCTTTGGCTCTACAGCAGCTCTGCTGACCTGGTTCTGTGGCTCTAACGCAGCTCTGCTGACCTGGTTTCCCTGGCTCTACAGCAGCTCTGCTGACCTGGTTCTCTTGCTCTAGAGCAGCTCTGCTGACCTGGTTCTTAGGCTCTAGAGCAGCTCTGCTGACCTGGTTCTCTGGCTCTAGAGCAGCTTTGCTGACCTGGTCCTCAGGCTGTACAACGACTCTGCTGACCTGGTTATTTGGCTGTAGAGCAGCTCTGCTCACCTTTTTCTCTGGCTGTTTAGCAGCTCTGCTGACCTAGTTCTCTGACTCTATAGCGGCTCTGCTGACCTGGTTCTCAGGCTCTAGAGCAGCTCTGCTGACCTGGTTCTCTGGCTCAAAAGCAGCTCTGCTGACCTGGTTCTCTGGTTGTACAGCGGCTCTGCTGACCTGGTTCTCTGGCTCTAAAGCAGCTCTGCTGACCTGGTTCTCTGGATGTAGAGCAGATCTGCTGACCTGGTTCTATGGATCTACAGCAGCTCTGCTGACCTAGTTCTCTAGCTCTAGAGCAGCTCTACTGACCTGGTTCTCTTGCTCTACAAGGGCTTTGCTGACCTGGTTCTCTGGCACTACAGCTGTTCTGCTGACCTGGTTCTCTGGCTCTACAACTGCTCTGCTGACATGTTTTTCTGGCTGTAAAGCAGATTTGCTGGCCTGGTTCTGTGGCTCTAAAGGAGCTCTGCTGACCTGGTTCTCTGGCTCTCGAGCGGCTTTGCTGGCCTGGTTCTCTGACTCTACAGCAGCTCTCCTGACCTGGATCTCTGGCTCTAGAGCGGCTCTGCTGACCTTTTTCTCTGGCTCTAAAGCAGCTCTGCTGACCTGGTTCTCTGGCTCTAGAGCAGCTCTGCTGACCAGGTTCTCTGGCTCTACAACAGCTCTGCTGACCTGGTTCTCTGGCTCTACAGCAGCTCTGTTGACCTGGTTCTCTAGCTCTAAAGCAGCTCTGCTGACCTGGTTCTCTGGCTCTGGAGCAGCTCTGCTGACCTGGTTCTCAGGCTGTGCAACGGCTCTACTGACCTGGTTCTTTGGCTATAGAGCAGCTCTGCTGAGCTTGTTCTTTGGATGTACAGCAGCTCTGCTGACCTGGTTCTCCAGCTCTATAGCGGCTCTGCTGACTTGGTTCTCTGGCTCTACAGCGGTTCTGCTGACCTGGTTCTCTGGCTCTATAGAGGTTCTGCTGACCTGGTTCTCTGGCTGTCCAGCGGCTGTGCTGACCTGGTTCTCTGGCTCTAAAGCAGCTCTGCTGACCTGGTTCTCTGGCTGTAGAGCGGATCTGCTGAACTGGTTCTATGGCTCTACTGCAGCTCTGCTGGCCTAGTTCTTTGGCTCTAGAGCAGCTCTACTGACCTGGTTCTCTGGCTCTACAAGGGCTTTGCGGACCTGGTTCTCTGGCTCTATAGCAGTTCTGATGTCCTGGTTCTCTGGCTCTACAACGGATCTGCTGAACTGTTTCTCTGACTGTAAAGAAGCTTTGCTGACCTGGTTCTCTGGCTCTACAACAGCTCTGCTGTCCTGGTTCTGTGGCTCTAAAGCAGCTCAGCTGCCCTGGTTCTCTGGCTCTATAGCAGCTCTGCTAACCTGGTTCTTTGGCTCTACAGCAGCTCTGCTGACCTGGTTCTGTGGCTCTAACGCAGCTCTGCTGACCTGGTTTCCCTGGCTCTACAGCAGCTCTGCTGACCTGGTTCTCTTGCTCTAGAGCAGCTCTGCTGACCTGGTTCTTAGGCTCTAGAGCAGCTCTGCTGACCTGGTTCTCTGGCTCTACAGCAGCTTTGCTGACCTGGTCCTCAGGCTGTACAACGACTCTGGTGACCTGGTTATTTGGCTGTAGAGCAGCTCTGCTCACCTTTTTCTCTGGCTGTTCAGCAGCTCTGCTGACCTGGTTCTCTGGCTCTACAGCGATTCTGCTGACCTGGTTCTCTGGCTCTAAAGCAGCTCTGTTGACCTGGTTCTCTGGCTTTCAAGAAGATCTGCTCACCTGGTTCTCTTGCTCTATAGTGGCTCTGCTTACCTGATTCTCAGGCTCTGAAGCAGCTCTACTGACCTGTTTCTCTGGCTCTAAAGCAGCTCCGATGACCCGTTTCTCTGTCTGTACAGCGGCTCTGCTGACCTGGTTCTCTGGCTCTAAAGCAGCTCTGCTGACCTTGTTCTCTGGCTGTAGAGCGGATCTGCTGACCTGGTTCTATGGCTCTACATTAGCTCTGCTGACCTAGATCTCTGGCTCTAGAGCAGCTCTACTGACCTGGTTCTGTGGCTCTAACGCAGCTCTGCTGACCTGGTTTCCCTGGCTCTACAGCAGCTCTTCTGACCTGGTTCTCTTGCTCTAGAGCAGCTCTGCTGACCTGGTTCTTAGGCTCTAGAGCAGCTCTGCTGACCTGGTTCTCTGGCTCTAGAGCAGCTTTGCTGACCTGGTCCTCTGGCTGTTCAGCAGCTCTGCTGACCTGGTTATCTGACTCTATAGCGGCTCTGCTGACCTGGTTCTCAGGCTGTGCAACAGCTCTACTGACCTGGTTCTTTGGCTATAGAGCAACTCTGCTGACCTTGTTCTCTGGCTGTACAGCAGCTCTGATGACCTGGTTCTCCAGCTCTATAGCGGCTCTGCTGACCTAGTTCACTGGCTCTACAGCGGCTCTGCTGACCTAGTTCACTGGCTCTACAGCGATTCTGCTGACCTGGTTCTCTGGCTCTACAGCGGTTCTACTGACCTGGTTCTCTGGCTCTACAAGGGCTTTGCTGGCCTGGTTCTCTGGCTCTACAGCAGTTCTGCTGACCTGGTTCTCTGGCTCTACAACGGCTCTGCTGGCCTGGTTCTCTGGCTTTAAAGCAGCTCTGCTGACCTGGTTCTCTGGCTCTAGAGCAGCTTTGCTGACCTGGTTCTCAGGCTGTACAACGGCTCTGCTGACCTGGTTCTTTGGCTGTAGAGCAGCTCTGCTGACCTGGTTCTCTGACTCTATAGCGGCTCTGTTGACCTGGTTCTCAGGCTCTAGAGCAGCTCTGCTGACCTGGTTCTCTGGCTCAAAAGCAGCTCAGCTGACCTGGTTCTCTGGATGTACAGCGGCTCTGCTGACCTGGTTCTCTGGCTCTAAAGCAGCTCAGCTGACTTGGTTCTCTGGCTCTAGAAAAGCTCTACTGACCTGGTTCTCTGGCTCTACAAGGGCTTTGCTGACCTGGTTCTCTGGCACTACAGCAGTTCTGCTGACCTGGTTCTCTGGCTCTACAACGGCTCTGCTGACATGTTTTTCTGGCTGTAAAGCAGCTTTGCTGACCTGGTTCTCTGGCTCTACAACGGCTCTGCTGGCCTGGTTCTGTGGCTCTAAAGGAGCTCTGCTGACCTGGTTCTCTGGCTCTAGAGCGGCTTTGCTGACCTGGTTCTCTGCCTCTACAGCAGCTCTGCTGACCTTGTTCTCTGGCTCTAGAGCAGCTCTGCTGACCTGGTTCTCTGGCTCTAAAGCAGCTCTGCTGATCTGGTTCTCTGGCTCTAGAGCAGCTCTGCTGACCAGGTTCTCTGGCTCTACAGCAGCTCTGCTGACCTGGTTCTCTGGCTGTACAGCAGCTCTGTTGACCTGGTTCTCTGGCTCTAAAGCAGCTCTGCTGACCTGGTTCTCTAGCTCTGGAGCAGCTCTGCTGACCTGGTTCTCAGGCTGTGCAACGGCTCTACTGACCTGGTTTTTTGGCTATAGAGCAGCTCTGCTGACCTTGTTCTCTGGCTGTACAGCAGCTCTGATGACCTGGTTCTCCAGCTCTATAGCGGCTCTGCTGACCTGGTTCACTGGCTCTACATCGGTTCTGCTGGCCTGGTTCTCTGGCTCTACAGCGATTCTGCTGACCTGGTTCTCTGGCTCTACAGCGGTTCTACTGACCTGGTTCTCAGGCTCTACAAGGGCTTTGCTGACCTGGTTCTCTGGCTCTACAGCAGTTCTGCTGACCTGGTTCTCTTGCTCTACAACGGCTCTGCTGGCCTGGTTCTCTGGCTTTAAAGCAGCTCTGCTGACCTGGTTCTCTGGCTCTAGAGCAGCTTTGCTGACCTGGTTCTCAGGCTGTACAACGGCTCTGCTGACCTGGTTCTTTGGCTGTAGAGCAGCTCTGCTGACCTTTTTCTCTGGATGTACAGCTCCTCTGCTGACCTGGTTCTCTGACTCTATAGCGGCTCTGTTGACCTGGTTCTCAGGCTCTAGAGCAGCTCTGCTGACCTGGTTCTCTGGCTCAAAAGCAGCTCAGCTGACCTGGTTCTCTGGATGTACAGCGGCTCTGCTGACCTGGTTCTCTGTCTCTAAAGCAGCACAGCTGACCTGGTTCTTTGGCTCTAGAGAAGCTCTACTGACCTGGTTCTCTGGCTCTACAAGGGCTTTGCTGACCTGGTTCTCTGGCACTACAGCAGTTCTGCTGACCTGATTCTCTGGCTCTACAACTGCTCTGCTGACATGTTTTTCTGGCTGTAAAGCAGCTTTGCTGACCTGGTTCTCTGGCTCTACAACGGCTCTGCTGGCCTGGTTCTGTGGCTCTAAAGGAGCTCTGCTGACCTGGTTCTCTAGCTCTAGAGCGGCTTTGCTGACCTGGTTCTCTGACTCTACAGCAGCTCTGCTGACCTAGTTCTCTGGCTCTAGAGCAGCTCTGCAGACCTGGTTCTCTGGCTCTACAGCAGCTCTGTTGGCCTGGTTCTCTGGCTCTAAAGCAGCTCTGCTGACCTGGTTCTCTGGCTCTGGAGCAGCTCTGCTGACCTGGTTCTCAGGCAGTGCAACGGCTCTACTGACCTGGTTCTTTGGCTATAGAGCAGCTCTGCTGACCTTGTTCTCTGGCTGTACAGCAGCTCTGATGACCTGGTTATCCAGCTCTATAGCGGCTCTGCTGACCTGGTTCTCTGGCTCTACAGCGGTTCTGATGGCCTGGTTCTCTGGCTCTACAGCGATTCTGCTGACCTGGTTCTCTGGCTCTAAAGCAGCTCTGTTGACCTGGTTCTCGGGCTTTCAAGAATATCTGCTGACCTGGTTCTCTTGCTCTATAGTGGCTCTGCTTACCTGGTTCTCAGGCTCTAAAGCAGCTCTACTGACCTGTTTCTCTGTCTCTAAAGCAGCTCCGATGACCTGTTTCTCTGGCTGTACAGTGGCTCTGCTGACCTGGTTCTCTGGCTCTAAAGCAGCTCTGCTGACCTTGTTCTCTGGCTGTAGAGTGGATCTGCTGACCTGGTTCTGTGGCTCTACATTAGCTCTGCTGACCTATTTCTCTGGATCTAGAGCAGCTCTACTGACCTGGTTCTCTGGCTCTACAAGGGTTTTGCTGACCTGGTTCTCTGGCTCTACAGCAGTTCTGCTAACCTGGTTCTCTGGCTCTACAACGGCTCAGCTGGCCTGGTTCTGTGGCTCTAAAGGTGCTCTGGTGACCTGGTTCTCTGGCTCTAGAGCGGCTCTGCTGACGTGGTTCTCTGGCTCTACAGCAGCTCTGCTGACCTGGTTCTCTGGCTCTATAGCATCTCTGCTGACCTGGTTCTCTGGCTCTACAGCAGCTCTGCTGACCTGGTTCTCTGGCTCTAGAGCAGCTCTGCTGACCTGGTTCTCTGGCTCTAACGCATCTCTTCTGACCTGGTTTCCCTGGCTCTACAGCAACTTTGCTGACCTGGTTTTCTGGCTCTAGAGCAGCTCTGCTGACCTGGTTCTCTGGCTCTAGAGCGGCTCTGCTGACCAGGTTCTCTGGCTCTAGAGCAGCTCTGCTGACCTGGTTCTCTGGCTCTAGAGCGGCTCTGCTGACCAGGTTCTCTGGCTCTACAACAGCTCTGCTGACCTGGTTCTCTGGCTCTACAGCAGCTCTGTTGACCTGGTTCTCTAGCTCTAAAGCAGCTCTGCTGACCTGGTTCTCTGGCTCTGGAGCAGCTCTGCTAACATGGTTCTCTGGCTCTGGAGCAGCTCTGCTGACCTGGTTCTCAGGCGGTGCAACGGCTCTACTGACCTGGTTCTTTGGCTATAGAGCAGCTCTGCTGAGCTTGTTCTCTGGCTGTACAGCAGCTCTGCTGACCTGGTTCTCTGGCTGTACAGCAGCTCTGCTGACCTGGTTCTCCAGCTCTATAGCGGCTCTGCTGACCTGGTTCTCTGGCTCTACAGCGGTTCTGCTGACCTGGTTCTCTGGGTCTACAGCGGCTCTGCAGACCTGGTTCTCTGTCTCTACAGCGACTCTGCTGGCCTGGATCTCTGGCTCTACAGCGATTCTGCTGACCTGGTTCTCTGGCTCTAAAGCAGCTCTGTTGACCTGGTTCACTGGCTTTCAAGAAGGTCTGCTGACCTGGTTCTCTTGCTCTATAGTGGCTCTGCTTACCTGGTTCTCAGGCTCTAAAGCAGCTCTGTTGACCTGTTTCTCTGGCTTTCAAGAAGATCTGCTGACCTGGTTCTCTTGCTCTATAGTGGCTCTGCTTACCTGGTTCTCAGGCTTTAAAGCAACTCTACTGACCTGTTTCTCTGGCTCTAAAGCAGCTCCGATGACCTGTTTCTCTGGCTGTACAGCGGATCTGCTGACCTGGTTCTCTGGCTCTAAAGCAGCTCTGCTGACCTTGTTCTCTGGCTGTAGAGCGGATCTGCTGACCTGGTTCTATGGCTCTACACTAGCTCTGCTGACCTAGTTCTCTGGCTCTAGAGCAGCTCTATTGACCTGGTTCTCTGGCTCTACAAGGGTTTTGCTGACCTGGTTCTCTGGCTCTACAGCAGTTCTGCTGACCTGGTTCTCTGGCTCTACAACGGCTCAGCTGGCCTGGTTCTGTTGCTCTAAGGGAGCTCTGGTGACCTGGTTCTCTGGCTCTAGAGCGGCTCTGCTGACGTGGTTCTCTGACTCTACAGCAGCTCTGCTGACCTGGTTCTCTGGCTCTACAGCGAATCGGCTGACCTGGAAATCTAGCTCGAAAGCAGCTCTGCTGACCTGGTTCTGTGGCTCTACAGCAGCTCTGCTGACCTGTTGCTCTGGCTCTACAGCAGCTCTGCTGACCTGGTTCCCTGGCTCTATAGCATCTCTGCTGACCTGGTTCTCTGGCTCTGGAGCAGCTCTGCTAACCTGGTTCTCTGGCTCTGGAGCAGCTCTGCTGACCTGGTTCTCAGGCGGTGCAACGGCTCTACTGACCTGGTTCTTTGGCTATAGAGCAGCTCTGCTGAGCTTGTTCTCTGGCTGTACAGCAGCTCTGCTGACCTGGTTCTCCAGCTCTATAGCGGCTCTGCTGACCTGGTTCTCTGGCTCTACAGCGGTTCTGCTGACCTGGTTCTCTGGGTCTACAGCGGCTCTGCAGACCTGGTTCTCTGTCTCTACAGCGACTCTGCTGGCCTGGATCTCTGGCTCTACAGCGATTCTGCTGACCTGGTTCTCTGGCTCTAAAGCAGCTCTGTTGACCTGGTTCACTGGCTTTCAAGAAGATCTGCTGACCTGGTTCTCTTGCTCTATAGTGGCTCTGCTTACCTGGTTCTCAGGCTCTAAAGCAGCTCTGTTGACCTGTTTCTCTGGCTTTCAAGAAGATCTGCTGACCTGGTTCTCTTGCTCTATAGTGGCTCTGCTTACCTGGTTCTCAGGCTTTAAAGCAACTCTACTGACCTGTTTCTCTGGCTCTAAAGCAGCTCCGATGACCTGTTTCTCTGGCTGTACAGCGGATCTGCTGACCTGGTTCTCTGGCTCTAAAGCAGCTCTGCTGACCTTGTTCTCTGGCTGTAGAGCGGATCTGCTGACCTGGTTCTATGGCTCTACACTAGCTCTGCTGACCTAGTTCTCTGGCTCTAGAGCAGCTCTATTGACCTGGTTCTCTGGCTCTACAAGGGTTTTGCTGACCTGGTTCTCTGGCTCTACAGCAGTTCTGCTGACCTGGTTCTCTGGCTCTACAACGGCTCAGCTGGCCTGGTTCTGTTGCTCTAAGGGAGCTCTGGTGACCTGGTTCTCTGGCTCTAGAGCGGCTCTGCTGACGTGGTTCTCTGACTCTACAGCAGCTCTGCTGACCTGGTTCTCTGGCTCTACAGCGAATCGGCTGACCTGGAAATCTAGCTCGAAAGCAGCTCTGCTGACCTGGTTCTGTGGCTCTACAGCAGCTCTGCTGACCTGTTGCTCTGGCTCTACAGCAGCTCTGCTGACCTGGTTCCCTGGCTCTATAGCATCTCTGCTGACCTGGTTCTCTGGCTCTACTGCAGCTCTGCTGACCTGGTTCTCCGGCTCTAACGCATCTCTGCTGACCTGGTTTCCCTGGCTCTACAGCAACTTTGCTGACCTGGTTGTCTGGCTCTAGAGCAGCTCTGCTGACATGGTTCTTAGGCTCTAGAGCAGCTCTGCTGACCTGGTTCTCTGGCTTTAAAGCAGCTCTGCTAACTTGGTTCTCTGGTTCTAGAGCAGCTTTGATGATCTGGTTCTCAGGCTGTACAACAGCTCTGCTGGCCTGGTTCTTTGGCATTAGAGCAGCTCTTCTGACCTTGTTCTCTGGCTGTACAGCAGCTCTGCTGACCTAGTTCTCTGGCTCTAGAGCAGCTCTACTGACCTGGTTCTCTAGCTCTACAAGGGCTTTGCGGACCTGGTTCTCTGGCTCTATAGCAGTTCTGATGTCCTGGTTCTCTGGCTCTACAACGGATCTGCTGAACTGTTTCTCTGACTGTAAAGAAGCTTTGCTGACCTGGTTCTCTGGCTCTACAACGGCTCTGCTGTCCTGGTTCTGTGGCTCTAAAGCAGCTCAGCTGCCCTGGTTCTCTGGCTCTATAGCAGCTCTGCTAACCTGTTTCTTTGGCTCTACAGCAGCTCTGCTGACCTGGTTCTGTGGCTCTAACGCAGCTCTGCTTACCTGGTTTCCCTGGCTCTACAGCAGCTCTGATGACCTGGTTCTCTTGCTCTAGAGCAGCTCTGCTGACCTGGTTCTTAGGCTCTAGAGCAGCTCTGCTGACCTGGTTCTCTGGCTCTAGAGCAGCTTTACTGACCTGGTCCTCAGGCTGTACAACGACTCTGCTGACCTGGTTATTTGGCTGTAGAGCAGCTCTGCTCACCTTTTTCTCTGGCTGTTCAGCAGCTCTGCTGACCTGGTTCTCTGACTCTATAGCGGCTCTGCTGACCTGGTTCTCAGGCTCTAGAGCAGCTCTGCTGACCTGGTTCTCTGGCTCAAAAGCAGCTCTGCTGACCTGGTTCTCTGGTTGTACAGCGGCTCTGCTGACCTGGTTCTCTGGCTCTAAAGCAGCTCAGCTGACCTGGTTCTCTGGATGTAGAGCGGATCTGCTGACCTAGTTCTATGGCTCGACAGCAGCTCTGCTGACCTAGTTCTCTGGCTCTAGAGCAGCTCTACTGACCTGGTTCTCTTGCTCTACAAGGGCTTTGCTGACCTGGTTCTCTGGCTCTACAACTGCTCTGCTGACATGTTTTTCTGGCTGTAAAGTAGATTTGCTGGCCTGGTTCTGTGGCTCTAAAGGAGCTCTGCTGGCCTGGTTCTCTGACTCTACAGCAGCTCTCCTGACCTGGATCTCTGGCTCTAGAGCGGCTCTGCTGACCTGGTTCTCTGGCTCTAAAGCAGCTCTGCTGACCTGGTTCTCTGGCTCTAGAGCGGCTCTGCTGACCAGGTTCTCTGGCTCTACAACAGATCTGCTGACCTGGTTCTCTGGCTCTACAGCAGCTCTGTTGACCTGGTTCTCTAGCTCTAAAGCAGCTCTGTTGACCTGGTTTTCTGGCTCTGGAGCAGCTCTGCTGACCTGGTTCTCTGGCTCTGGAGCAGCTCTGCTGACCTGGTTCTCAGGCTGTGCAACGGCTCTACTGACCTGGTTCTTTGGCTATAGAGCAGCTCTGCTGAGCTTGTTCTCTGGCTGTACAGCAGCTCTGCTGACCTGGTTCTCCAGCTCTATAGCGGCTCTGCTGACCTGGTTCTCTGGCTCTACAGCGGTTCTGCTGACCTGGTTCTCTGGGTCTACAGCTGCTCTGCAGACCTGGTTCTCTGTCTCTACAGCGACTCTGCTGGCCTGGTTCTCTGGCTCTACAGCAATTCTGCTGACCTGGTTCTCTGGCTCTAAAGCAGCTCTGTTGACCTGGTTCACTGGCTTTCAAGAAGATCTGCTGACCTGGTTCTCTTGCTCTATAGTGGCTCTGCTTACCTGGTTCTCAGGCTCTAAAGCAGCTCTGTTGACCTGGTTCTCTGGCTTTCAAGAAGATCTGCTGACCTGGTTCTCTTGCTCTATAGTGGCTCTGCTTACCTGGTTCTCAGGTTCTAAAGCAACTCTACTGACCTGTTTCTCTGGCTCTAAAGCAGCTCCGATGACCTGTTTCTCTGGCTGTACAGCGGGTCTGCTGACCTGGTTCTCTGGCTCTAAAGCAGCTCTGCTGACCTTGTTCTCTGGCTGTAGAGCGGATCTGCTGACCTGGTTCTATGGCTCTACATTAGCTCTGCTGACCTAGTTCTCTGGCTCTAGAGCAGCTCTACTGACCTGGTTCTCTGGCTCTACAAGGGTTTTGCTGACCTGGTTCTCTGGCTCTACAGCAGTTCTGCTGACCTGGTTCTCTGGCTCTACAATGGCTCAGCTGGCCTGGTTCTGTGGCTCTAAAGGAGCTCTGGTGACCTGGTTCTCTGGCTCTAGAGCGGCTCTGCTGACGTGGTTCTCTGACTCTACAGCAGTTCTGCTGACCTGGTTCTCTGGCTCTACAGCAAATCTGCTGACCTGGAAATCTAGCTCGAAAGCAGCTCTGCTGACCTGGTTCTGTGGCTCTACAGCAGCTCTGCTGACCTGTTGCTCTGGCTCTACAGCAGCTCTGCTGACCTGTTTCTCTGGCTCTATAGCATCTCTGCTGACCTGGTTCTCTGGCTCTACAGCAGCTCTGCTGACCTGGTTTTCCGGCTCTAACGCATCTCTGCTGACCTGGTTTCCCTGGCTCTACAGCAACTTTGCTGACCTGGTTTTCTGGCTCTAGAGCAGCTCTGCTGACCTGGTTCTCTGGCTTTAAAGCAGCTCTGCTAACCTGGTTCTCTGGTTCTAGAGCAGCTTTGATGATCTGGTTCTCTGGCTTTAAAGCAGCTCTGCTAACCTGGTTCTCTGGTTCTAGAGCAGCTTTGATGATCTGGTTCTCAGGCTGTACAACGGCTCTGCTGGCATGGTTCTTTGGCTGTAGAGCAGCTCTTCTGACCTTGTTCTCTGGCTGTACAGCAGCTCTGCTGACCTGGTTCTCTGGCTCTATAGCGGTTCTGCTGACCTGGTTCTCTGGCTGTCCAGCAGCTCTGCTGACCTGGTTCTCTGGCTCTAAAGCAGCTCTGCTGACCTGGTTCTCTGGCTGTAGAGCGGATCTGCTGAACTGGTTCTATGGCTCTACTGCAGCTCTGCGGACCTAGTTCTCTGGCTCTAGAGCAGCTCTACTTACCTGGTTCTCTGGCTCTACAAGGGCTTTGCGGACCTGGTTCTCTGGCTCTATAGCAGTTCTGATGTCCTGGTTCTCTGGCTCTACAATGGATCTGCTGAACTGTTTCTCTGACTGTAAAGAAGCTTTGCTGACCTGGTTCTCTGGCTCTACAACGGCTCTGCTGTCCTGATTCTGTGGCTCTAAAGCAGCTCAGCTGCCCTGGTTCTCTGGCTTTATAGCAGCTCTGCTAACCTGGTTCTTTAGCTCTACAGCAGCTCTGCTGACCTGGTTCTGTGGCTCTAACGCAGCTCTGCTGACCTGGTTTCCCTGGCTCTACAGCAGCTCTGCTGACCTGGTTCTCTTGCTCTAGAGCAGCTCTGCTGACCTGGTTCTTAGGCTCTAGAGCAGCTCTGCTGACCTGGTTCTCTGGCTCTAGAGCAGCTTTGCTGACCTGGTCCTCAGGCTGTACAACGACTCTGCTGACCTGGTTATTTGGCTGTAGAGCAGCTCTGCTCACCTTTTTCTCTGGCTGTTTAGCAGCTCTGCTGACCTAGTTCTCTGACTCTATAGCGGCTCTGCTGACCTGGTTCTCAGGCTCTAGAGCAGCTCTGCTGACCTGGTTCTCTGGCTCAAAAGCAGCTCTGCTGACCTGGTTCTCTGGTTGTACAGCGGCTCTGCTGACCTGGTTCTCTGGCTCTAAAGCAGCTCTGCTGACCTGGTTCTCTGGATGTAGAGCAGATCTGCTGACCTGGTTCTATGGATCTACAGCAGCTCTGCTGACCTAGTTCTCTGGCTCTAGAGCAGCTCTACTGACCTGGTTCTCTTGCTCTACAAGGGCTTTGCTGACCTGGTTCTCTGGCACTACAGCTGTTCTGCTGACCTGGTTCTCTGGCTCTACAACTGCTCTGCTGACATGTTTTTCTGGCTGTAAAGCAGATTTGCTGGCCTGGTTCTGTGGCTCTAAAGGAGCTCTGCTGACCTGGTTCTCTGGCTCTCGAGCGGCTTTGCTGGCCTGGTTCTCTGACTCTACAGCAGCTCTCCTGACCTGGATCTCTGGCTCTAGAGCGGCTCTGCTGACCTTTTTCTCTGGCTCTAAAGCAGCTCTGCTGACCTGGTTCTCTGGCTCTAGAGCGGCTCTGCTGACCAGGTTCTCTAGCTCTACAACAGCTCTGCTGACCTGGTTCTCTGGCTCTACAGCAGCTCTGTTGACCTGGTTCTCTAGCTCTAAAGCAGCTCTGCTGACCTGGTTCTCTGGCTCTGGAGCAGCTCTGCTGACCTGGTTCTCAGGCTGTGCAACGGCTCTACTGACCTGGTTCTTTGGCTATAGAGCAGCTCTGCTGAGCTTGTTCTTTGGATGTACAGCAGCTCTGCTGACCTGGTTCTCCAGCTCTATAGCGGCTCTGCTGACTTGGTTCTCTGGCTCTACAGCGGTTCTGCTGACCTGGTTCTCTGGCTCTATAGAGGTTCTGCTGACCTGGTTCTCTGGCTGTCCAGCGGCTGTGCTGACCTGGTTCTCTGGCTCTAAAGCAGCTCTGCTGACCTGGTTCTCTGGCTGTAGAGCGGATCTGCTGAACTGGTTCTATGGCTCTACTGCAGCTCTGCTGACCTAGTTCTTTGGCTCTAGAGCAGCTCTACTGACCTGGTTCTCTGGCTCTACAAGGGCTTTGCGGACCTGGTTCTCTGGCTCTATAGCAGTTCTGATGTCCTGGTTCTCTGGCTCTACAACGGATCTGCTGAACTGTTTCTCTGACTGTAAAGAAGCTTTGCTGACCTGGTTCTGTGGCTCTACAACAGCTCTGCTGTCCTGGTTCTGTGGCTCTAAAGCAGCTCAGCTGCCCTGGTTCTCTGGCTCTATAGCAGCTCTGCTAACCTGGTTCTTTGGCTCTACAGCAGCTCTGCTGACCTGGTTCTGTGGCTCTAACGCAGCTCTGCTGACCTGGTTTCCCTGGCTCTACAGCAGCTCTGCTGACCTGGTTCTCTTGCTCTAGAGCAGCTCTGCTGACCTGGTTCTTAGGCTCTAGAGCAGCTCTGCTGACCTGGTTCTCTGGCTCTACAGCAGCTTTGCTGACCTGGTCCTCAGGCTGTGCAACGACTCTGGTGACCTGGTTATTTGGCTGTAGAGCAGCTCTGCTCACCTTTTTCTCTGGCTGTTCAGCAGCTCTGCTGACCTGGTTCTCTGGCTCTACAGCGATTCTGCTGACCTGGTTCTCTGGCTCTAAAGCAGCTCTGTTGACCTGGTTCTCTGGCTTTCAAGAAGATCTGCTCACCTGGTTCTCTTGCTCTATAGTGGCTCTGCTTACCTGATTCTCAGGCTCTGAAGCAGCTCTACTGACCTGTTTCTCTGGCTCTAAAGCAGCTCCGATGACCCGTTTCTCTGTCTGTACAGCGGCTCTGCTGACCTGGTTCTCTGGCTCTAAAGCAGCTCTGCTGAACTTGTTCTCTGGCTGTAGAGCGGATCTGCTGACCTGGTTCTAAGGCTCTACATTAGCTCTGCTGACCTAGATCTCTGGCTCTAGAGCAGCTCTACTGACCTGATTCTCTGGCTCTACAAGGGTTTTGCTGACCTGGTTCTCTGGCTCTACAGCAGTTCTGCTGATCTGGTTCTTTGGCTCTACAACGGCTCAGCTGGCCTGGTTCTGTGGCTCTAAAGGAGCTCTGGTGATCTGGTTCTCTGGCTCTAGAGCGGCTCTGCTGACGTGGTTCTCTGACTCTACAGCAGCTCTGCTGACCTGGTTCTCTGGCTCTACAGCGAATCTGCTGACCTGGAAATCTAGCTCGAAAGCAGCTCTGCTGACCTCGTTCTGTGGCTCTTCAGCAACTCTGCTGACATGTTTTTCTGGCTGTAAAGCAGATTTGCTGGCCTGGTTCTGTGGCTCTAAAGGAGCTCTGCTGACCTGGTTCTCTGGCTCTCGAGCGGCTTTGCTGGCCTGGTTCTCTGACTCTACAGCAGGTCTCCTGACCTGGATCTCTGGCTCTAGAGCGGCTCTGCTGACCTGGTTCTCTGGCTCTAAAGCAGCTCTGCTGACTTGGTTCTCTGGCTCTAAAGCGGCTCTGCTGACCAGGTTCTCTGGCTCTACAACAGCTCTGCTGACCTGGTTCTCTGGCTCTACAGCAGCTCTGTTGACCTGGTTCTCTAGCTCTAAAGCAGCTCTGCTGACCTAGTTCTCTGGCTCTAGAGCAGCTCTACTGACCTGGTTCTCTTGCTCTACAAGGGCTTTGCTGACCTGGTTCTCTGGCACTACAGCAGTTCTGCTGACCTGGTTCTCTGGCTCTTCAACGGCTCTGCTGACATGTTTTTCTGGCTGTAAAGCAGCTTTGCTGGCCTGGTTCTGTGGCTCTAAAGGAGCTCTGCTGACCTGGCTTTCTGGCTCTCGAGCGGCTTTGCTGGCCTGGTTCTCTGACTCTACAGCAGCTCTCCTGACCTGGATCTCTGGCTCTAGAGCGGCTCTGCTGACCTGGTTCTCTTGCTCAAAAGCAGCTCTGCTGACCTGATTCTCTGGCTCTAGAGCGGCTATGCTTACCAGGTTCTCTGGCTCTACAACAGCTCTGCTGACCTGGTTCTCTGGCTCTACAGCAGCTCTGCTGACTTGGTTCTCAGGCTGTGCAACGGCTCTACTGACCTGGTTCTTTGGCTATAGAGCAGCTCTGCTGACCTTGTTCTCTGGCTGTACAGCAGCTCTGCTGACCTGGTTCTCCAGTTCTATAGCGGCTCTGCTGACCTGGTTCTCTGGCTCTACAGCGGTTTTGCTGACCTGGTTCTCTGGGTCTACAGCGGCTCTGCTGACCTGGTTCTCTGTCTCTACAGCGACTCTGCTGGCCTGGTTCTCTGGCTCTACAGCAATTCTGCTGACCTGGTTCTCTGGCTCTAAAGCAGCTCTGTTGACCTGGTTCTCTGGCTCTATAGTGGCTCTCCTTACCTGGTTCTCAGGCTCTAAAGCAGCTCTACTGACCTGTTTCTCTGGCTCTAAAGCAGCTCCGATGACCTGTTTCTCTTGCTGTACAGCGGCTCTGCTGACCTGGTTCTCTGGCTCTAAAGCAGATCTGCTGACCTTGTTCTCTGGCTGTAGAGCGGATCTGCTGACCTGGTTCTATGGCTCTACATTAGCTCTGCTGACCTAGTTCTCTGGCTCTAGAGCAGCTCTACTGACCTGGTTCTCTGGCTCTACAAGGGTTTTGCTGACCTGGTTCTCTGGCTCTACAGCAGTTCTGCTGACCTGGTTCTCTGGCTCTACAATGGCTCAGCTGGCCTGGTTCTGTGGCTCTAAAGGAGCTCTGGTGACCTGGTTCTCTGGCTCTAGAGCGGCTTTGCTGACGTGGTTCTCTGACTCTACAGCAGCTCTGCTGACCTGGTTCTCTGGCTCTACAGCGAATCTGCTGACCTGGTTTCCCTGGCTCTACAGCAACTTTGCTGACCTGGTTTTCTGGCTCTAGAGCAGCTCTGCCGACATGGTTCTTAGGCTCTAGAGCAGCTCTGCTGACCTGGTTCTCTGGCTTTAAAGCAGCTCTGCTAACCTGGTTCTCTGGTTCTAGAGCAGCTTTGATGACCTGGTTCTCAGGCTGTACAACGGCTCTGCTGGCCTGGTTCTTTGGCTGTAGAGCAGCTCTTCTGACCTTGTTCTCTGGCTGTACAGCAGCTCTGCTGACCTGGTTCTCTGGCTCTATAGCGGTTCTGCTGACCTGGTTCTCTGGCTGTCCAGCGGCTCTGCTGACCTGGTTCTCTGGCTCTAAAGCAGCTCTGCTGACCTGGTTCTCTGGCTGTAGAGCGGATCTGCTGAACTGGTTCTATGGCTCTACTGCAGCTCTGCAGACCTAGTTCTCTGGCTCTAGAGCAGCTCTACTGACCTGGTTCTCTGGCTCTACAAGGGCTTTGCGGACCTGGTTCTCTGGCTCTATAGCAGTTCTGATGTCCTGGTTCTCTGGCTATACAACGTATCTGCTGAACTGTTTCTCTGACTGTAAAGAAGCTTTGCTGACCTGGTTCTCTGGCTCTACAACGGCTCTGCTGTCCTGGTTCTGTAGCTCTAAAGCAGCTCAACTGCCCTGGTTCTCTGGCTCTATAGCAGCTAAGCTAACCTGGTTCTTTGGCTCTACAGCAGCTCTGCTGACCTGGTTCTGTGGCTCTAACGCAGCTCTGCTGACCTGGTTTCCCTGGCTCTACAGCAGCTCTGCTGACCTGGTTCTTTTGCTCCAGAGCAGCTCTGCTGACCTGGTTCTTAGGCTCTAGAGCAGCTCTGCTGACCTGGTTCTCTGGCTCTAGAGCAGCTTTGCTGACCTGGTCCTCAGGCTGTACAACGACTCTGCTGACCTGGTTATTTGGCTGTGGAGCAGCTGTGCTCCCCTTTTTCTCTGGCTGTTCAGCAGCTCTGCTGACCTGGTTCTCTGACTCTATAGCGGCTCTGCTGACCTGGTTCTCAGGCTCTAGAGCAGCTCTGCTGACCTGGTTCTCTGGCTCAAAAGCAGCTCTGCTGACCTGGTTCTCTGCTTGTACAGCGGCTCTGCTGACCTGGTTCTCTGGCTCTAAAGCAGGTCTGGTGACCTGGTTCTCTGGATTTAGAGTGGATCTGCAGACCTGGTTCAATGGCTCGACAGCAGCTCTACTGACCTGGTTCTCTTCCTCTACAAGGGCTTTGCTGACCTGGTTCTCTGGCTCTACAACTGCTCTGCTGACATGTTTTTCTGGCTGTAAAGCAGATTTGCTGGCCTGGTTCTGTGGCTCTAAAGGAGCTCTGCTGACCTGGTTCTCTGGCTCTCGAGCGGCTTTGCTGGCCTGGTTCTCTGACTCTACAGCAGCTCTCCTGACCTGGATCTCTGGCTCTAGAGCGGCTCTGCTGACCTGGTTCTCTGGCTCTACAGCAGCTCTGCTGACCTGGTTCTCTGGCTCTAGAGCGGCTCTGCTGACCAGGTTCTCTGGCTCTACAACAGCTCTGCTGACCTGGTTCTCTGGCTCTACAGCAGCTCTGTTGACCTGGTTCTCTAGCTCTAAAGCAGCTCTGCTGACCTGGTTCTCTGGCTCTGGAGCAGCTCTGCTAACCTGGTTCTCTGGCTCTGGAGCAGCTCTGCTGACCTGGTTCTCAGGCGGTGCAACGGCTCTACTGACCTGGTTCTTTGGCTATAGAGCAGCTCTGCTGAGCTTGTTCTCTGGCTTGCAGCAGCTCTGCTGACCTGGTTCTCCAGCTCTATAGCGGCTCTGCTGACCTGGTTCTCTGGCTCTACAGCGGTTCTGCTGACCTGGTTCTCTGGGTCTACAGCGGCTCTGCAGACCTGGTTCTCTGTCTCTACAGCGACTCTGCTGGCCTGGATCTCTGGCTCTACAGCGATTCTGCTGACCTGGTTCTCTGGCTCTAAAGCAGCTCTGTTGACCTGGTTCACTGGCTTTCAAGAAGATCTGCTGACCTGGTTCTCTTGCTCTATAGTGGCTCTGCTTACCTGGTTCTCAGGCTCTAAAGCAGCTCTGTTGACCTGTTTCTCTGGCTTTCAAGAAGATCTGCTGACCTGGTTCTCTTGCTCTATAGTGGCTCTGCTTACCTGGTTCTCAGGCTCTAAAGCAACTCTACTGACCTGTTTCTCTGGCTCTAAAGCAGCTCCGATGACCTGTTTCTCTGGCTGTACAACGGATCTGCTGACCTGGTTCTCTGGCTCTAAAGCAGCTCTGCTGACCTTGTTCTCTGGCTGTAGAGCGGATCTGCTGACCTGGTTCTATGGCTCTACATTAGCTCTGCTGACCTAGTTCTCTGGCTCTAGAGCAGCTCTATTGACCTGGTTCTCTGGCTCTACAAGGGTTTTGCTGACCTGGTTCTCTGGCTCTACAGCAGTTCTGCTGACCTGGTTCTCTGGCTCTACAACGGCTCAGCTGGCCTGGTTCTGTTGCTCTAAAGGAGCTCTGGTGACCTGGTTCTCTGGCTCTAGAGCGGCTCTGCTGACATGGTTCTCTGACTCTACAGCAGCTCTGCTGACCTGGTTCTCTGGCTCTACAGCGAATCGGCTGACCTGGAAATCTAGCTCGAAAGCAGCTCTGCTGACCT
The DNA here is from genome assembly GCF_964204655.1 of Triturus cristatus. Lineage (NCBI taxonomy): Eukaryota > Metazoa > Chordata > Amphibia > Caudata > Salamandridae > Triturus > Triturus cristatus. Next base: position 628,556,813 of record NC_140579.1, on the reverse strand, counting down.
GGTTCTGTGGCTCTACAGCAGCTCTGCTGACCTGTTGCTCTGGCTCTACAGCAGCTCTGCTGACCTGGTTCTCTGGCTCTATAGCATCTCTGCTGACCTGGTTCTCTGGCTCTACAGCAGCTCTGCTGACCTGGTTCTCCGGCTCTAACGCATCTCTGCTGACCTGGTTTCCCTGGCTCTACAGCAACTTTGCTGACCTGGTTGTCTGGCTCTAGAGCAGCTCTGCTGACATGGTTCTTAGGCTCTAGAGCAGCTCTGCTGACCTGGTTCTCTGGCTTTAAAGCAGCTCTGCTAACTTGGTTCTCTGGTTGTAGAGCAGCTTTGATGATCTGGTTCTCAGGCTGTACAACAGCTCTGCTGGCCTGGTTCTTTGGCATTAGAGCAGCTCTTCTGACCTTGTTCTCTGGCTGTACAGCAGCTCTGCTGACCTAGTTCTCTGGCTCTAGAGCAGCTCTACTGACCTGGTTCTCTAGCTCTACAAGGGCTTTGCGGACCTGGTTCTCTGGCTCTATAGCAGTTCTGATGTCCTGGTTCTCTGGCTCTACAACGGATCTGCTGAACTGTTTCTCTGACTGTAAAGAAGCTTTGCTGACCTGGTTCTCTGGCTCTACAACGGCTCTGCTGTCCTGGTTCTGTGGCTCTAAAGCAGCTCAGCTGCCCTGGTTCTCTGGCTCTATAGCAGCTCTGCTAACCTGTTTCTTTGGCTCTACAGCAGCTCTGCTGACCTGGTTCTGTGGCTCTAACGCAGCTCTGCTTACCTGGTTTCCCTGGCTCTACAGCAGCTCTGATGACCTGGTTCAATTGCTCTAGAGCAGCTCTGCTGACCTGGCTCTTAGGCTCTAGAGCAGCTCTGCTGACCTGGTTCTCTGGCTCTAGAGCAGCTTTACTGACCTGGTCCTCAGGCTGTACAACGACTCTGCTGACCTGGTTATTTGGCTGTAGAGCAGCTCTGCTCACCTTTTTCTCTGGCTGTTCAGCAGCTCTGCTGACCTGGTTCTCTGACTCTATAGCGGCTCTGCTGACCTGGTTCTCAGGCTCTAGAGCAGCTCTGCTGACCTGGTTCTCTGGCTCAAAAGCAGCTCTGCTGACCTGGTTCTCTGGTTGTACAGCGGCTCTGCTGACCTGGTTCTCTGGCTCTAAAGCAGCTCAGCTGACCTGGTTCTCTGGATGTAGAGCGGATCTGCTGACCTAGTTCTATGGCTCGACAGCAGCTCTGCTGACCTAGTTCTCTGGCTCTAGAGCAGCTCTACTGACCTGGTTCTCTTGCTCTACAAGGGCTTTGCTGACCTGGTTCTCTGGCTCTACAACTGCTCTGCTGACATGTTTTTCTAGCTGTAAAGCAGATTTGCTGGCCTGGTTCTGTGGCTCTAAAGGAGCTCTGCTGGCCTGGTTCTCTGACTCTACAGCAGCTCTCCTGACCTGGATCTCTGGCTCTAGAGCGGCTCTGCTGACCTGGTTCTCTGGCTCTAAAGCAGCTCTGCTGACCTGGTTCTCTGGCTCTAGAGCGGCTCTGCTGACCAGGTTCTCTGGCTCTACAACAGCTCTGCTGACCTGGTTCTCTGGCTCTACAGCAGCTCTGTTGACCTGGTTCTCTAGCTCTAAAGCAGCTCTGTTGACCTGGTTTTCTGGCTCTGGAGCAGCTCTGCTGACCTGGTTCTCTGGCTCTGGAGCAGCTCTGCTGACCTGGTTCTCAGGCTGTGCAACGGCTCTACTGACCTGGTTCTTTGGCTATAGAGCAGCTCTGCTGAGCTTGTTCTCTGGCTGTACAGCAGCTCTGCTGACCTGGTTCTCCAGCTCTATAGCGGCTCTGCTGCCCTGGTTCTCTGGCTCTACAGCGGTTCTGCTGACCTGGTTCTCTGGGTCTACAGCTGCTCTGCAGACCTGGTTCTCTGTCTCTACAGCGACTCTGCTGGCCTGGTTCTCTGGCTCTACAGCGATTCTGCATACCTGGTTCTCTGGCTCTAAAGCAGCTCTGTTGACCTGGTTCACTGGCTTTCAAGAAGATCTGCTGACCTGGTTCTCTTGCTCTATAGTGGCTCTGCTTACCTGGTTCTCAGGCTCTAAAGCAGCTCTGTTGACCTGGTTCTCTGGCTTTCAAGAAGATCTGCTGACCTGGTTCTCTTGCTCTTTAGTGGCTCTGCTTACCTGGTTCTCAGGTTCTAAAGCAACTCTACTGACCTGTTTCTCTGGCTCTAAAGCAGCTCCGATGACCTGTTTCTCTGGCTGTACAGCGGGTCTGCTGACCTGGTTCTCTGGCTCTAAAGCAGCTCTGCTGACCTTGTTCTCTGGCTGTAGAGCGGATCTGCTGACCTGGTTCTATGGCTCTACATTAGCTCTGCTGACCTAGTTCTCTGGCTCTAGAGCAGCTCTACTGACCTGGTTCTCTGGCTCTACAAGGGTTTTGCTGACCTGGTTCTCTGGCTCTACAGCAGTTCTGCTGACCTGGTTCTCTGGCTCTACAACGGCTCAGCTGGCCTGGTTCTGTGGCTCTAAAGGAGCTCTGGTGACCTGGTTCTCTGGCTCTAGAGCGGCTCTGCTGACGTGGTTCTCTGACTCTACAGCAGCTCTGCTGACCTGGTTCTCTGGCTCTACAGCAAATCTGCTGACCTGGAAATCTAGCTCGAAAGCAGCTCTGCTGACCTGGTTCTGTGGCTCTACAGCAGCTCTGCTGACCTGTTGCTCTGGCTCTACAGCAGCTCTGCTGACCTGTTTCTCTGGCTCTATAGCATCTCTGCTGACCTGGTTCTCTGGCTCTACAGCAGCTCTGCTGACCTGGTTCTCCGGCTCTAACGCATCTCTGCTGACCTGGTTTCCCTGGCTCTACAGCAACTTTGCTGACCTGGTTTTCTGACTCTAGAGCAGCTCTGCTGACATGGTTCTTAGGCTCTAGAGCAGTTCTGCTGACCTGGTTCTCTGGCTTTAAAGCAGCTCTGCTAACCTGGTTCTCTGGTTCTAGAGCAGCTTTGATGATCTGGTTCTCAGGCTGTACAACGGCTCTGCTGGCATGGTTCTTTGGCTGTAGAGCAGCTCTTCTGACCTGGTTCTCTGGCTCTACAGCGAATCTGCTGACCTGGAAATCTAGCTCGAAAGCAGCTCTGCTGACCTGGTTCTGTGGCTCTACAGCAACTCTGCTGACATGTTTTTCTGGCTGTAAAGCAGATTTGCTGGCCTGGTTCTGTGGCTCTAAAGGAGCTCTGCTGACCTGGTTCTCTGGCTCTCGAGCGGCTTTGCTGGCCTGGTTCTCTGACTCTACAGCAGGTCTCCTGACCTGGATCTCTGGCTCTAGAGCGGCACTGCTGACCTGGTTCTCTGGCTCTAAAGCAGCTCTGCTGACCTGGTTCTCTGGCTCTAGAGCGGCTCTGCTGACCAGGTTCTCTGGCTCTACAACAGCTCTGCTGACCTGGTACTCTGGCTCTACAGCAGCTCTGTTGACCTGGTTCTCTAGCTCTAAAGCAGCTCTGCTGACCTAGTTCTCTGGCTCTAGAGCAGCTCTACTGACCTGGTTCTCTTGCTCTACAAGGGCTTTGCTGACCTGGTTCTCTGGCACTACAGCAGTTCTGCTGACCTGGTTCTCTGGCTCTTCAACGGCTCTGCTGACATGTTTTTCTGGCTGTAAAGCAGCTTTGCTGGCCTGGTTCTGTGGCTCTAAAGGAGCTCTGCTGACCTGGCTTTCTGGCTCTCGAGCGGCTTTGCTGGCCTGGTTCTCTGACTCTACAGCAGCTCTCCTGACCTGGATCTCTGGCTCTAGAGCGGCTCTGCTGACCTGGTTCTCTGGCTCAAAAGCAGCTCTGCTGACCTGGTTCTCTGGCTCTAGAGCGGCTATGCTTACCAGGTTCTCTGGCTCTACAACAGCTCTGCTGACCTGGTTCTCTGGCTCTACAGCAGCTCTGCTGACTTGGTTCTCAGGCTGTGCAATGGCTCTACTGACCTGGTTCTTTGGCTATAGAGCAGCTCTGCTGACCTTGTTCTCTGGCTGTACAGCAGCTCTGCTGACCTGGTTCTCCAGTTCTATAGCGGCTCTGCTGACCTGGTTCGCTGGCTCTACAGCGGTTTTGCTGACCTGGTTCTCTGGGTCTACAGCGGCTCTGCTGACCTGGTTCTCTGTCTCTACAGCGACTCTGCTGGCCTGGTTCTCTGGCTCTACAGCAGTTCTGCTGACCTGGTTCTCTGGCTCTAAAGCAGCTCTGTTGACCTGGTTCTCTGGATTTCAAGAAGATCTGCTGACCTGGTTCTCTTGCTCTATAGTGGCTCTCCTTACCTGGTTCTCAGGCTCTAAAGCAGCTCTACTGACCTGTTTCTCTGGCTCTAAAGCAGCTCCGATGACCTGTTTCTCTTGCTGTACAGCGGCTCTGCTGACCTGGTTCTCTGGCTCTAAAGCAGATCTGCTGACCTTGTTCTCTGGCTGTAGAGCGGATCTGCTGACCTGGTTCTATGGCTCTACATTAGCTCTGCTGAACTAGTTCTCTGGCTCTAGAGCAGCTCTACGGACCTGGTTCTCTGGCTCTACAAGGGTTTTGCTGACCTGGTTCTCTGGCTCTACAGCAGTTCTGCTGACCTGGTTCTCTGGCTCTAAAATGGCTCAGCTGGCCTGGTTCTGTGGCTCTAAAGGAGCTCTGGTGACCTGGTTCTCTGGCTCTAGAGCGGCTTTGCTGACGTGGTTCTCTGACTCTACAGCAGCTCTGCTGACCTGGTTCTCTGGCTCTACAGCGAATCTGCTGACCTGGAAATCTAGCTCGAAAGCAGCTCTGCTGACCTGGTTCTGTGGCTCTACAGAAGCTCTGCTGACCTGTTGCTCTGGCTCTACAGCAGCTCTGCTGACCTGGTTCTCTGGCTCTATAGCATCTCTGCTGACCTGGTTCTCTGGCTCTACAGCAGCTCTGCTGACCTGGTTCTCTGGCTCTAACGCATCTCTGCTGACCTGGTTTCCCTGGCTCTACAGCAACTTTGCTGACCTGGTTTTCTGGCTCTAGAGCAGCTCTGCCGACATGGTTCTTAGGCTCTAGAGCAGCTCTGCTGACCTGGTTCTCTGGCTTTAAAGCAGCTCTGCTAACCTGGTTCTCTGGTTCTAGAGCAGCTTTGATGACCTGGTTCTCAGGCTGTACAACGGCTCTGCTGGCCTGGTTCTTTGGCTGTAGAGCAGCTCTTCTGACCTTGCTCTCTGGCTGTACAGCAGCTCTGCTGACCTGGTTCTCTGGCTCTATAGCGGTTCTGCTGACCTGGTTCTCTCGCTGTCCAGCGGCTCTGCTGACCTGGTTCTCTGGCTCTAAAGCAGCTCTGCTGACCTGGTTCTCTGGCTGTAGAGCGGATCTGCTGAACTGGTTCTATGGCTCTACTGCAGCTCTGCAGACCTAGTTCTCTAGCTCTAGAGCAGCTCTACTGACCTGGTTCTCTGGCTCTACAAGGGCTTTGCGGACCTGGTTCTCTGGCTCTATAGCAGTTCTGATGTCCTGGTTCTCTGGCTCTACAACGGATCTGCTGAACTGTTTCTCTGACTGTAAAGAAGCTTTGCTGACCTGGTTCTCTGGCTCTACAACGGCTCTGCTGTCCTGGTTCTGTAGCTCTAAAGCAGCTCAACTGCCCTGGTTCTCTGGCTCTATAGCAGCTAAGCTAACCTGGTTCTTTGGCTCTACAGCAGCTCTGCTGACCTGGTTCTGTGGCTCTAACGCAGCTCTGCTGACCTGGTTTCCCTGGCTCTACAGCAGCTCTGCTGACCTGGTTCTTTTGCTCCAGAGCAGCTCTGCTGACCTGGTTCTTAGGCTCTAGAGCAGCTCTGCTGACCTGGTTCTCTGGCTCTAGAGCAGCTTTGCTGACCTGGTCCTCAGGCTGTACAACGACTCTGCTGACCTGGTTATTTGGCTGTAGAGCAGCTGTGCTCCCCTTTTTCTCTGGCTGTTCAGCAGCTCTGCTGACCTGGTTCTCTGACTCTATAGCGGCTCTGCTGACCTGGTTCTCAGGCTCTAGAGCAGCTCTGCTGACCTGGTTCTCTGGCTCAAAAGCAGCTCTGCTGACCTGGTTCTCTGCTTGTACAGCGGCTCTGCTGACCTGGTTCTCTGGCTCTAAAGCAGGTCTGGTGACCTGGTTCTCTGGATGTAGAGCGGATCTGCAGACCTGGTTCAATGGCTCGACAGCAGCTCTACTGACCTGGTTCTCTTCCTCTACAAGGGCTTTGCTGACCTGGTTCTCTGGCTCTACAACTGCTCTGCTGACATGTTTTTCTGGCTGTAAAGCAGATTTGCTGGCCTGGTTCTGTGGCTCTAAAGGAGCTCTGCTGACCTGGTTCTCTGGCTCTCGAGCGGCTTTGCTGGCCTGGTTCTCTGACTCTACAGCAGCTCTCCTGACCTGGATCTCTGGCTCTAGAGCGGCTCTGCTGACCTGGTTCTCTGGCTCTAAAGCAGCTCTGCTGACCTGGTTCTCTGGCTCTAGAGCGGCTCTGCTGACCAGGTTCTCTGGCTCTACAACAGCTCTGCTGACCTGGTTCTCTGGCTCTACAGCAGCTCTGTTGACCTGGTTCTCTAGCTCTAAAGCAGCTCTGCTGACCTGGTTCTCTGGCTCTGGAGCAGCTCTGCTAACCTGGTTCTCTGGCTCTGGAGCAGCTCTGCTGACCTGGTTCTCAGGCGGTGCAACGGCTCTACTGACCTGGTTCTTTGGCTATAGAGCAGCTCTGCTGAGCTTGTTCTCTGGCTGTACAGCAGCTCTGCTGACCTGGTTCTCCACCTCTATAGCGGCTCTGCTGACCTGGTTCTCTGGCTCTACAGCGGTTCTGCTGACCTGGTTCTCTGGGTCTACAGCGGCTCTGCAGACCTGGTTCTCTGTCTCTACAGCGACTCTGCTGGCCTGGATCTCTGGCTCTACAGCGATTCTGCTGACCTGGTTCTCTGGCTCTAAAGCAGCTCTGTTGACCTGGTTCACTGGCTTTCAAGAAGATCTGCTGACCTGGTTCTCTTGCTCTATAGTGGCTCTGCTTACCTGGTTCTCAGGCTCTAAAGCAGCTCTGTTGACCTGTTTCTCTTGCTTTCAAGAAGATCTGCTGACCTGGTTCTCTTGCTCTATAGTGGCTCTGCTTACCTGGTTCTCAGGCTCTAAAGCAACTCTACTGACCTGTTTCTCTGGCTCTAAAGCAGCTCCGATGACCTGTTTCTCTGGCTGTACAGCAGATCTGCTGACCTGGTTCTCTGGCTCTAAAGCAGCTCTGCTGACCTTGTTCTCTGGCTGTAGAGCAGATCTGCTGACCTGGTTCTATGGCTCTACATTAGCTCTGCTGACCTAGTTCTCTGGCTCTAGAGCAGCTCTATTGACCTGGTTCTCTGGCTCTACAAGGGTTTTGCTGACCTGGTTCTCTGGCTCTACAGCAGTTCTGCTGACCGGGTTCTCTGGCTCTACAACGGCTCAGCTGGCCTGGTTCTGTTGCTCTAAAGGAGCTCTGGTGACCTGGTTCTCTGGCTCTAGAGCGGCTCTGCTGACGTGGTTCTCTGACTCTACAGCAGCTCTGCTGACCTGGTTCTCTGGCTCTACAGCGAATCGGCTGACCTGGAAATCTAGCTCGAAAGCAGCTCTGCTGACCTGGTTCTGTGGCTCTACAGCAGCTCTGCTGACCTACTGCTCTGGCTCTACAGCAGCTCTGCTGACCTGGTTCTCTGGCTCTATAGCATCTCTGCTGACCTGGTTCTCTGGCTCTACAGCAGCTCTGCTGACCTGGTTCTCCGGCTCTAACGCATCTCTGCTGACCTGGTTTCCCTGGCTCTACAGCAACTTTGCTGACCTGGTTGTCTGGCTCTAGAGCAGCTCTGCTGACATGGTTCTTAGGCTCTAGAGCAGCTCTGCTGACCTGGTTCTCTGGCTCAAAAGCAGCTCTGCTGACCTGGTTCTCTGCTTGTACAGCGGCTCTGCTGACCTGGTTCTCTGGCTCTAAAGCAGGTCTGGTGACCTGGTTCTCTGGATGTAGAGCGGATCTGCAGACCTGGTTCAATGGCTCCACAGCAGCTCTACTGACCTGGTTCTCTTCCTCTACAAGGGCTTTGCTGACCTGGTTCTCTGGCTCTACAACTGCTCTGCTGACATGTTTTTCTGGCTGTAAAGCAGATTTGCTGGCCTGGTTCTGTGGCTCTAAAGGAGCTCTGCTGACCTGGTTCTCTGGCTCTCGAGCGGCTTTGCTGGCCTGGTTCTCTGACTCTACAGCAGCTCTCCTGACCTGGATCTCTGGCTCTAGAGCGGCTCTGCTGACCTGGTTCTCTGGCTCTAAAGCAGCTCTGCTGACCTGGTTCTCTGGCTCTAGAGCAACTCTGCTGACCAGGTTCTCTGGCTCTACAACAGCTCTGCTGACCTGGTTCTCTGGCTCTACAGCAGCTCTGTTGACCTGGTTCTCTAGCTCTAAAGCAGCTCTGCTGACCTGGTTCTCTGGCTCTCGAGCAGCTCTGCTAACCTGGTTCTCTGGCTCTGGAGCAGCTCTGCTGACCTGGTTCTCAGGCGGTGCAACGGCTCTACTGACCTGGTTCTTTGGCTATAGAGCAGCTCTGCTGAGCTTGTTCTCTGGCTGTACAGCAGCTCTGCTGACCTGGTTCTCCACCTCTATAGCGGCTCTGCTGACCTGGTTCTCTGGCTCTACAGCGGTTCTGCTGACCTGGTTCTCTGGGTCTACAGCGGCTCTGCAGACCTGGTTCTCTGTCTCTACAGCGACTCTGCTGGCCTGGATCTCTGGCTCTACAGCGATTCTGCTGACCTGGTTCTCTGGCTCTAAAGCAGCTCTGTTGACCTGGTTCACTGGCTTTCAAGAAGATCTGCTGACCTGGTTCTCTTGCTCTATAGTGGCTCTGCTTACCTGGTTCTCAGGCTCTAAAGCAGCTCTGTTGACCTGTTTCTCTGGCTTTCAAGAAGATCTGCTGACCTGGTTCTCTTGCTCTATAGTGGCTCTGCTTACCTGGTTCTCAGGCTCTAAAGCAACTCTACTGACCTGTTTCTCTGGCTCTAAAGCAGCTCCGATGACCTGTTTCTCTGGCTGTACAGCGGATCTGCTGACCTGGTTCTCTGGCTCTAAAGCAGCTCTGCTGACCTTGTTCTCTGGCTGTAGAGCAGATCTGCTGACCTGGTTCTATGGCTCTACATTAGCTCTGCTGACCTAGTTCTCTGGCTCTAGAGCAGCTCTATTGACCTGGTTCTCTGGCTCTACAAGGGTTTTGCTGACCTGGTTCTCTGGCTCTACAGCAGTTCTGCTGACCTGGTTCTCTGGCTCTACAACGGCTCAGCTGGCCTGGTTCTGTTGCTCTAAAGGAGCTCTGGTGACCTGGTTCTCTGGCTCTAGAGCGGCTCTGCTGACGTGGTTCTCTGACTCTACAGCAGCTCTGCTGACCTGGTTCTCTGGCTCTACAGCGAATCGGCTGACCTAGAAATCTAGCTCGAAAGCAGCTCTGCTGACCTGGTTCTGTGGCTCTACAGCAGCTCTGCTGACCTGTTGCTCTGGCTCTACAGCAGCTCTGCTGACCTGGTTCTCTGGCTCTATAGCATCTCTGCTGACCTGGTTCTCTGGCTCTACAGCAGCTCTGCTGACCTGGTTCTCCGGCTCTAACGCATCTCTGCTGACCTGGTTTCCCTGGCTCTACAGCAACTTTGCTGACCTGGTTGTCTGGCTCTAGAGCAGCTCTGCTGACATGGTTCTTAGGCTCTAGAGCAGCTCTGCTGACCTGGTTCTCTGGCTCAAAAGCAGCTCTGCTGACCTGGTTCTCTGCTTGTACAGCGGCTCTGCTGACCTGGTTCTCTGGCTCTAAAGCAGGTCTGGTGACCTGGTTCTCTGGATGTAGAGCGGATCTGCAGACCTGGTTCAATGGCTCGACAGCAGCTCTACTGACCTGGTTCTCTTCCTCTACTAGGGCTTTGCTGACCTGGTTCTCTGGCTCTACAACTGCTCTGCTGACATGTTTTTCTGGCTGTAAAGCAGATTTGCTGGCCTGGTTCTGTGGCTCTAAAGGAGCTCTGCTGACCTGGTTCTCTGGCTCTCGAGCGGCTTTGCTGGCCTGGTTCTCTGACTCTACAGCAGCTCTCCTGACCTGGATCTCTGGCTCTAGAGCGGCTCTGCTGACCTGGTTATCTGGCTCTAAAGCAGCTCTGCTGACCTGGTTCTCTGGCTCTAGAGCGGCTCTGCTGACCAGGTTCTCTGGCTCTACAACAGCTCTGCTGACCTGGTTCTCTGGCTCTACAGCAGCTCTGTTGACCTGGTTCTCTAGCTCTAAAGCAGCTCTGCTGACCTGGTTCTCTGGCTCTGGAGCAGCTCTGCTAACCTGGTTCTCTGGCTCTGGAGCAGCTCTGCTGACCTGGTTCTCAGGCGGTGCAACGGCTCTACTGACCTGGTTCTTTGGCTATAGAGCAGCTCTGCTGAGCTTGTTCTCTGGCTGTACAGCAGCTCTGCTGACCTGGTTCTCCACCTCTATAGCGGCTCTGCTGACCTGGTTCTCTGGCTCTACAGCGGTTCTGCTGACCTGGTTCTCTGGGTCTACAGCGGCTCTGCAGACCTGGTTCTCTGTCTCTACAGCGACTCTGCTGGCCTGGATCTCTGGCTCTACAGCGATTCTGCTGACCTGGTTCTCTGGCTCTAAAGCAGCTCTGTTGACCTGGTTCACTGGCTTTCAAGAAGATCTGCTGACCTGGTTCTCTTGCTCTATAGTGGCTCTGCTTACCTGGTTCTCAGGCTCTAAAGCAGCTCTGTTGACCTGTTTCTCTGGCTTTCAAGAAGATCTGCTGACCTGGTTCTCTTGCTCTATAGTGGCTCTGCTTACCTGGTTCTCAGGCTCTAAAGCAACTCTACTGACCTGTTTCTCTGGCTCTAAAGCAGCTCCGATGACCTGTTTCTCTGGCTGTACAGCGGATCTGCTGACCTGGTTCTCTGGCTCTAAAGCAGCTCTGCTGACCTTGTTCTCTGGCTGTAGAGCGGATCTGCTGACCTGGTTCTATGGCTCTACATTAGCTCTGCTGACCTAGTTCTCTGGCTCTAGAGCAGCTCTATTGACCTGGTTCTCTGGCTCTACAAGGGTTTTGCTGACCTGGTTCTCTGGCTCTACAGCAGTTCTGCTGACCTGGTTCTCTGGCTCTACAACGGCTCAGCTGGCCTGGTTCTGTTGCTCTAAAGGAGCTCTGGTGACCTGGTTCTCTGGCTCTAGAGCGGCTCTGCTGACGTGGTTCTCTGACTCTACAGCAGCTCTGCTGACCTGGTTCTCTGGCTCTACAGCGAATCGGCTGACCTGGAAATCTAGCTCGAAAGCAGCTCTGCTGACCTGGTTCTGTGGCTCTACAGCAGCTCTGCTGACCTGTTGCTCTGGCTCTACAGCAGCTCTGCTGACCTGGTTCTCTGGCTCTATAGCATCTCTGCTGACCTGGTTCTCTGGCTCTACAGCAGCTCTGCTGACCTGGTTCTCCGGCTCTAACGCATCTCTGCTGACCTGGTTTCCCTGGCTCTACAGCAACGTTGCTGACCTGGTTGTCTGGCTCTAGAGCAGCTCTGCTGACATGGTTCTTAGGCTCTAGAGCAGCTCTGCTGACCTGGTTCTCTGGCTTTAAAGCAGCTCTGCTAACTTGGTTCTCTGGTTCTAGAGCAGCTTTGATGATCTGGTTCTCAGGCTGTACAACAGCTCTGCTGGCCTGGTTCTTTGGCATTAGAGCAGCTCTTCTGACCTTGTTCTCTGGCTGTACAGCAGCTCTGCTGACCTAGTTCTCTGGCTCTAGAGCAGCTCTACTGACCTGGTTCTCTAGCTCTACAAGGGCTTTGCGGACCTGGTTCTCTGGCTCTATAGCAGTTCTGATGTCCTGGTTCTCTGGCTCTACAACGGATCTGCTGAACTGTTTCTCTGACTGTAAAGAAGCTTTGCTGACCTGGTTCTCTGGCTCTACAACGGCTCTGCTGTCCTGGTTCTGTGGCTCTAAAGCAGCTCAGCTGCCCTGGTTCTCTGGCTCTATAGCAGCTCTGCTAACCTGTTTCTTTGGCTCTACAGCAGCTCTGCTGACCTGGTTCTGTGGCTCTAACGCAGCTCTGCTTACCTGGTTTCCCTGGCTCTACAGCAGCTCTGATGACCTGGTTCAATTGCTCTAGAGCAGCTCTGCTGACCTGGTTCTTAGGCTCTAGAGCAGCTCTGCTGACCTGGTTCTCTGGCTCTAGAGCAGCTTTACTGACCTGGTCCTCAGGCTGTACAACGACTCTGCTGACCTGGTTATTTGGCTGTAGAGCAGCTCTGCTCACCTTTTTCTCTGGCTGTTCAGCAGCTCTGCTGACCTGGTTCTCTGACTCTATAGCGGCTCTGCTGACCTGGTTCTCAGGCTCTAGAGCAGCTCTGCTGACCTGGTTCTCTGGCTCAAAAGCAGCTCTGCTGACCTGGTTCTCTGGTTGTACAGCGGCTCTGCTGACCTGGTTCTCTGGCTCTAAAGCAGCTCAGCTGACCTGGTTCTCTGGATGTAGAGCGGATCTGCTGACCTAGTTCTATGGCTCTAGAGCAGCTCTGCTGACCTAGTTCTCTGGCTCTAGAGCAGCTCTACTGACCTGGTTCTCTTGCTCTACAAGGGCTTTGCTGACCTGGTTCTCTGGCTCTACAACTGCTCTGCTGACATGTTTTTCTGGCTGTAAAGCAGATTTGCTGGCCTGGTTCTGTGGCTCTAAAGGAGCTCTGTTGGCCTGGTTCTCTGACTCTACAGCAGCTCTCCTGACCTGGATCTCTGGCTCTAGAGCGGCTCTGCTGACCTGGTTCTCTGGCTCTAAAGCAGCTCTGCTGACCTGGTTCTCTGGCTCTAGAGCGGCTCTGCTGACCTGGTTCTCTAGCTCTAAAGCAGCTCTGTTGACCTGGTTTTCTAGCTCTAAAGCAGCTCTGTTGACCTGGTTTTCTGGCTCTGGAGCAGCTCTGCTGACCTGGTTCTCTGGCTCTGGAGCAGCTCTGCTGACCTGGTTCTCAGGCTGTGCAACGGCTCTACTGACCTGGTTCTTTGGCTATAGAGCAGCTCTGCTGAGCTTGTTCTCTGGCTGTACAGCAGCTCTGCTGACCTGGTTCTCCAGCTCTATAGCGGCTCTGCTGACCTGGTTCTCTGGCTCTACAGCGGTTCTGCTGACCTGGTTCTCTGGGTCTACAGCTGCTCTGCAGACCTGGTTCTCTGTCTCTACAGCGACTCTGATGGCCTGGTTCTCTGGCTCTACAGCGATTCTGCTGACCTGGTTCTCTGGCTCTAAAGCAGCTCTGTTGACCTGGTTCACTGGCTTTCAAGAAGATCTGCTGACCTGGTTCTCTTGCTCTATAGTGGCTCTGCTTACCTGGTTCTCAGGCTCTAAAGCAGCTCTGTTGACCTGGTTCTCTGGCTTTCAAGAAGATCTGCTGACCTGGTTCTCTTGCTCTTTAGTGGCTCTGCTTACCTGGTTCTCAGGTTCTAAAGCAACTCTACTGACCTGTTTCTCTGGCTCTAAAGCAGCTACGATGACCTGTTTCTCTGGCTGTACAGCGGGTCTGCTGACCTGGTTCTCTGGCTCTAAAGCAGCTCTGCTGACCTTGTTCTCTGGCTGTAGAGCGGATCTGCTGACCTGGTTCTATGGCTCTACATTAGCTCTGCTGACCTAGTTCTCTGGCTCTAGAGCAGCTCTACTGACCTGGTTCTCTGGCTCTACAAGGGTTTTGCTGACCTGGTTCTCTGGCTCTACAGCAGTTCTGCTGACCTGGTTCTCTGGCTCTACAACGGCTCAGCTGGCCTGGTTCTGTGGCTCTAAAGGAGCTCTGGTGACCTGGTTCTCTGGCTCTAGAGCGGCTCTGCTGACGTGGTTCTCTGACTCTACAGCAGCTCTGCTGACCTGGTTCTCTGGCTCTACAGCAAATCTGCTGACCTGGAAATCTAGCTCGAAAGCAGCTCTGCTGACCTGGTTCTGTGGCTCTACAGCAGCTCTGCTGACCTGTTGCTCTGGCTCTACAGCAGCTCTGCTGACCTGTTTCTCTGGCTCTATAGCATCTCTGCTGACCTGGTTCTCTGGCTCTACAGCAGCTCTGCTGACCTGGTTCTCCGGCTCTAACGCATCTCTGCTGACCTGTTTTCCCTGGCTCTACAGCAACTTTGCTGACCTGGTTTTCTGGCTCTAGAGCAGCTCTGCTGACATGGTTCTTAGGCTCTAGAGCAGCTCTGCTGACCTGGTTCTCTGGCTTTAAAGCAGCTCTGCTAACCTGGTTCTCTGGTTCTAGAGCAGCTTTGATGATCTGGTTCTCATGCTGTACAACGGCTCTGCTGGCATGGTTCTTTGGCTGTAGAGCAGCTCTTCTGACCTTGTTCTCTGGCTGTACAGCAGCTCTGCTGACCTGGTTCTCTAGCTCTATAGCGGTTCTGCTGACCTGGTTCTCTGGCTGTCCAGCAGCTCTGCTGACCTGGTTCTCTGGCTCTAAAGCAGCTCTGCTGACCTGGTTCTCTGGCTGTAGAGCGGATCTGCTGAACTGGTTCTATGGCTCTACTGCAGCTCTGCGGACCTAGTTCTGTGGCTCTAGAGCAGCTCTACTTACCTGGTTCTCTGGCTCTACAAGGGCTTTGCGGACCTGGTTCTCTGGCTCTATAGCAGTTCTGATGTCCTGGTTCTCTGGCTCTACAACGGATCTGCTGAACTGTTTCTCTGACTGTAAAGAAGCTTTGCTGACCTGGTTCTCTGGCTCTACAACGGCTCTGCTGTCCTGATTCTGTGGCTCTAAAGCAGCTCAGCTGCCCTGGTTCTCTGGCTCTATAGCAGCTCTGCTAACCTGGTTCTTTGGCTCTACAGCAGCTCTGCTGACCTGGTTCTGTGGCTCTAACGCAGCTCTGCTGACCTGGTTTCCCTGGCTCTACAGCAGCTCTGCTGACCTGGTTCTCTTGCTCTAGAGCAGCTCTGCTGACCTGGTTCTTAGGCTCTAGAGCAGCTCTGCTGACCTGGTTCTCTGGCTCTAGAGCAGTTTTGCTGACCTGGTCCTCAGGCTGTACAACGACTCTGCTGACCTGGTTATTTGGCTGTAGAGCAGCTCTGCTCACCTTTTTCTCTGGCTGTTCAGCAGCTCTGCTGACCTAGTTCTCTGACTCTATAGCGGCTCTGCTGACCTGGTTCTCAGGCTCTAGAGCAGCTCTGCTGACCTGGTTCTCTGGCTCAAAAGCAGCTCTGCTGACCTGGTTCTCTGGTTGTACAGCGGCTCTGCTGACCTGGTTCTCTGGCTCTAAAGCAGCTCTGCTGACCTGGTTCTCTGGATGTAGAGCAGATCTGCTGACCTGGTTCTATGGATCTACAGCAGCTCTGCTGACCTAGTTCTCTGGCTCTAGAGCAGCTCTACTGACCTGGTTCTCTTGCTCTACAAGGGCTTTGCTGACCTGGTTCTCTGGCACTACAGCTGTTCTGCTGACCTGGTTCTCTGGCTCTACAACTGCTCTGCTGACATGTTTTTCTGGCTGTAAAGCAGATTTGCTGGCCTGGTTCTGTGGCTCTAAAGGAGCTCTGCTGACCTGGTTCTCTGGCTCTCGAGCGGCTTTGCTGGCCTGGTTCTCTGACTCTACAGCAGCTCTCCTGACCTGGATCTCTGGCTCTAGAGCGGCTCTGCTGACCTGGTTATCTGGCTCTAAAGCAGCTCTGCTGACCTGGTTCTCTGGCTCTAGAGCGGCTCTGCTGACCAGGTTCTCTGGCTCTACAACAGCTCTGCTGACCTGGTTCTCTGGCTCTACAGCAGCTCTGTTGACCTGGTTCTCTAGCTCTAAAGCAGCTCTGCTGACCTGGTTCTCTGGCTCTGGAGCAGCTCTGCTAACCTGGTTCTCTGGCTCTGGAGCAGCTCTGCTGACCTGGTTCTCAGGCGGTGCAACGGCTCTACTGACCTGGTTCTTTGGCTATAGAGCAGCTCTGCTGAGCTTGTTCTCTGGCTGTACAGCAGCTCTGCTGACCTGGTTCTCCACCTCTATAGCGGCTCTGCTGACCTGGTTCTCTGGCTCTACAGCGGTTCTGCTGACCTGGTTCTCTGGGTCTACAGCGGCTCTGCAGACCTGGTTCTCTGTCTCTACAGCGACTCTGCTGGCCTGGATCTCTGGCTCTACAGCGATTCTGCTGACCTGGTTCTCTGGCTCTAAAGCAGCTCTGTTGACCTGGTTCACTGGCTTTCAAGAAGATCTGCTGACCTGGTTCTCTTGCTCTATAGTGGCTCTGCTTACCTGGTTCTCAGGCTCTAAAGCAGCTCTGTTGACCTGTTTCTCTGGCTTTCAAGAAGATCTGCTGACCTGGTTCTCTTGCTCTATAGTGGCTCTGCTTACCTGGTTCTCAGGCTCTAAAGCAACTCTACTGACCTGTTTCTCTGGCTCTAAAGCAGCTCCGATGACCTGTTTCTCTGGCTGTACAGCGGATCTGCTGACCTGGTTCTCTGGCTCTAAAGCAGCTCTGCTGACCTTGTTCTCTGGCTGTAGAGCGGATCTGCTGACCTGGTTCTATGGCTCTACATTAGCTCTGCTGACCTAGTTCTCTGGCTCTAGAGCAGCTCTATTGACCTGGTTCTCTGGCTCTACAAGGGTTTTGCTGACCTGGTTCTCTGGCTCTACAGCAGTTCTGCTGACCTGGTTCTCTGGCTCTACAACGGCTCAGCTGGCCTGGTTCTGTTGCTCTAAAGGAGCTCTGGTGACCTGGTTCTCTGGCTCTAGAGCGGCTCTGCTGACGTGGTTCTCTGACTCTACAGCAGCTCTGCTGACCTGGTTCTCTGGCTCTACAGCGAATCGGCTAACCTGGAAATCTAGCTCGAAAGCAGCTCTGCTGACCTGGTTCTGTGGCTCTACAGCAGCTCTGCTGACCTGTTGCTCTGGCTCTACAGCAGCTCTGCTGACCTGGTTCTCTGGCTCTATAGCATCTCTGCTGACCTGGTTCTCTGGCTCTACAGCAGATCTGCTGACCTGGTTCTCCGGCTCTAACGCATCTCTGCTGACCTGGTTTCCCTGGCTCTACAGCAACGTTGCTGACCTGGTTGTCTGGCTCTAGAGCAGCTCTGCTGACATGGTTCTTAGGCTCTAGAGCAGCTCTGCTGACCTGGTTCTCTGGCTTTAAAGCAGCTCTGCTAACTTGGTTCTCTGGTTCTAGAGCAGCTTTGATGATCTGGTTCTCAGGCTGTACAACAGCTCTGCTGGCCTGGTTCTTTGGCATTAGAGCAGCTCTTCTGACCTTGTTCTCTGGCTGTACAGCAGCTCTGCTGACCTAGTTCTCTGGCTCTAGAGCAGCTCTACTGACCTGGTTCTCTAGCTCTACAAGGGCTTTGCGGACCTGGTTCTCTGGCTCTATAGCAGTTCTGATGTCCTGGTTCTCTGGCTCTACAACGGATCTGCTGAACTGTTTCTCTGACTGTAAAGAAGCTTTGCTGACCTGGTTCTCTGGCTCTACAACGGCTCTGCTGTCCTGGTTCTGTGGCTCTAAAGCAGCTCAGCTGCCCTGGTTCTCTGGCTCTATAGCAGCTCTGCTAACCTGTTTCTTTGGCTCTACAGCAGCTCTGCTGACCTGGTTCTGTGGCTCTAACGCAGCTCTGCTTACCTGGTTTCCCTGGCTCTACAGCAGCTCTGATGACCTGGTTCAATTGCTCTAGAGCAGCTCTGCTGACCTGGTTCTTAGGCTCTAGAGCAGCTCTGCTGACCTGGTTCTCTGGCTCTAGAGCAGCTTTACTGACCTGGTCCTCAGGCTGTACAACGACTCTGCTGACCTGGTTATTTGGCTGTAGAGCAGCTCTGCTCACCTTTTTCTCTGGCTGTTCAGCAGCTCTGCTGACCTGGTTCTCTGACTCTATAGCGGCTCTGCTGACCTGGTTCTCAGGCTCTAGAGCAGCTCTGCTGACCTGGTTCTCTGGCTCAAAAGCAGCTCTGCTGACCTGGTTCTCTGGTTGTACAGCGGCTCTGCTGACCTGGTTCTCTGGCTCTAAAGCAGCTCAGCTGACCTGGTTCTCTGGATGTAGAGCGGATCTGCTGACCTAGTTCTATGGCTCTAGAGCAGCTCTGCTGACCTAGTTCTCTGGCTCTAGAGCAGCTCTACTGACCTGGTTCTCTTGCTCTACAAGGGCTTTGCTGACCTGGTTCTCTGGCTCTACAACTGCTCTGCTGACATGTTTTTCTGGCTGTAAAGCAGATTTGCTGGCCTGGTTCTGTGGCTCTAAAGGAGCTCTGTTGGCCTGGTTCTCTGACTCTACAGCAGCTCTCCTGACCTGGATCTCTGGCTCTAGAGCGGCTCTGCTGACCTGGTTCTCTGGCTCTAAAGCAGCTCTGCTGACCTGGTTCTCTGGCTCTAGAGCGGCTCTGCTGACCTGGTTCTCTAGCTCTAAAGCAGCTCTGTTGACCTGGTTTTCTAGCTCTAAAGCAGCTCTGTTGACCTGGTTTTCTGGCTCTGGAGCAGCTCTGCTGACCTGGTTCTCTGGCTCTGGAGCAGCTCTGCTGACCTGGTTCTCAGGCTGTGCAACGGCTCTACTGACCTGGTTCTTTGGCTATAGAGCAGCTCTGCTGAGCTTGTTCTCTGGCTGTACAGCAGCTCTGCTGACCTGGTTCTCCAGCTCTATAGCGGCTCTGCTGACCTGGTTCTCTGGCTCTACAGCGGTTCTGCTGACCTGGTTCTCTGGGTCTACAGCTGCTCTGCAGACCTGGTTCTCTGTCTCTACAGCGACTCTGATGGCCTGGTTCTCTGGCTCTACAGCGATTCTGCTGACCTGGTTCTCTGGCTCTAAAGCAGCTCTGTTGACCTGGTTCACTGGCTTTCAAGAAGATCTGCTGACCTGGTTCTCTTGCTCTATAGTGGCTCTGCTTACCTGGTTCTCAGGCTCTAAAGCAGCTCTGTTGACCTGGTTCTCTGGCTTTCAAGAAGATCTGCTGACCTGGTTCTCTTGCTCTTTAGTGGCTCTGCTTACCTGGTTCTCAGGTTCTAAAGCAACTCTACTGACCTGTTTCTCTGGCTCTAAAGCAGCTACGATGACCTGTTTCTCTGGCTGTACAGCGGGTCTGCTGACCTGGTTCTCTGGCTCTAAAGCAGCTCTGCTGACCTTGTTCTCTGGCTGTAGAGCGGATCTGCTGACCTGGTTCTATGGCTCTACATTAGCTCTGCTGACCTAGTTCTCTGGCTCTAGAGCAGCTCTACTGACCTGGTTCTCTGGCTCTACAAGGGTTTTGCTGACCTGGTTCTCTGGCTCTACAGCAGTTCTGCTGACCTGGTTCTCTGGCTCTACAACGGCTCAGCTGGCCTGGTTCTGTGGCTCTAAAGGAGCTCTGGTGACCTGGTTCTCTGGCTCTAGAGCGGCTCTGCTGACGTGGTTCTCTGACTCTACAGCAGCTCTGCTGACCTGGTTCTCTGGCTCTACAGCAAATCTGCTGACCTGGAAATCTAGCTCGAAAGCAGCTCTGCTGACCTGGTTCTGTGGCTCTACAGCAGCTCTGCTGACCTGTTGCTCTGGCTCTACAGCAGCTCTGCTGACCTGTTTCTCTGGCTCTATAGCATCTCTGCTGACCTGGTTCTCTGGCTCTACAGCAGCTCTGCTGACCTGGTTCTCCGGCTCTAACGCATCTCTGCTGACCTGGTTTCCCTGGCTCTACAGCAACTTTGCTGACCTGGTTTTCTGGCTCTAGAGCAGCTCTGCTGACATGGTTCTTAGGCTCTAGAGCAGCTCTGCTGACCTGGTTCTCTGGCTTTAAAGCAGCTCTGCTAACCTGGTTCTCTGGTTCTAGAGCAGCTTTGATGATCTGGTTCTCATGCTGTACAACGGCTCTGCTGGCATGGTTCTTTGGCTGTAGAGCAGCTCTTCTGACCTTGTTCTCTGGCTGTACAGCAGCTCTGCTGACCTGGTTCTCTAGCTCTATAGCGGTTCTGCTGACCTGGTTCTCTGGCTGTCCAGCAGCTCTGCTGACCTGGTTCTCTGGCTCTAAAGCAGCTCTGCTGACCTGGTTCTCTGGCTGTAGAGCGGATCTGCTGAACTGGTTCTATGGCTCTACTGCAGCTCTGCGGACCTAGTTCTGTGGCTCTAGAGCAGCTCTACTTACCTGGTTCTCTGGCTCTACAAGGGCTTTGCGGACCTGGTTCTCTGGCTCTATAGCAGTTCTGATGTCCTGGTTCTCTGGCTCTACAACGGATCTGCTGAACTGTTTCTCTGACTGTAAAGAAGCTTTGCTGACCTGGTTCTCTGGCTCTACAACGGCTCTGCTGTCCTGATTCTGTGGCTCTAAAGCAGCTCAGCTGCCCTGGTTCTCTGGCTCTATAGCAGCTCTGCTAACCTGGTTCTTTGGCTCTACAGCAGCTCTGCTGACCTGGTTCTGTGGCTCTAACGCAGCTCTGCTGACCTGGTTTCCCTGGCTCCACAGCAGCTCTGCTGACCTGGTTCTCTTGCTCTAGAGCAGCTCTGCTGACCTGGTTCTTAGGCTCTAGAGCAGCTCTGCTGACCTGGTTCTCTGGCTCTAGAGCAGCTTTGCTGACCTGGTCCTCAGGCTGTACAACGACTCTGCTGACCTGGTTATTTGGCTGTAGAGCAGCTCTGCTCACCTTTTTCTCTGGCTGTTCAGCAGCTCTGCTGACCTAGTTCTCTGACTCTATAGCGGCTCTGCTGACCTGGTTCTCAGGCTCTAGAGCAGCTCTGCTGACCTGGTTCTCTGGCTCAAAAGCAGCTCTGCTGACCTGGTTCTCTGGTTGTACAGCGGCTCTGCTGACCTGGTTCTCTGGCTCTAAAGCATCTCTGCTGACCTGGTTCTCTGGATGTAGAGCAGATCTGCTGACCTGGTTCTATGGATCTACAGCAGCTCTGCTGACCTAGTTCTCTGGCTCTAGAGCAGCTCTACTGACCTGGTTCTCTTGCTCTACAAGGGCTTTGCTGACCTGGTTCTCTGGCACTACAGCTGTTCTGCTGACCTGGTTCTCTGGCTCTACAACTGCTCTGCTGACATGTTTTTCTGGCTGTAAAGCAGATTTGCTAGCCTGGTTCTGTGGCTCTAAAGGAGCTCTGCTGACCTGGTTCTCTGGCTCTCGAGCGGCTTTGCTGGCCTGGTTCTCTGACTCTACAGCAGCTTTCCTGACCTGGATCTCTGGCTCTAGAGCGGCTCTGCTGACCTGGTTCTCTGGCTCTACAGCAGCTCTGCTGACCTGGTTCTCTGGCTCTAGAGCGGCTCTGCTGACCAGGTTCTCTGGCTCAACAACAGCTCTGCTGACCTGGTTCTCTGGCTCTACAGCAGCTCTGTTGACCTGGTTCTCTAGCTCTAAAGCAGCTCTGCTGACCTGGTTCTCTGGCTCTGGAGCAGCTCTGCTGACCTGGTTCTCAGGCTGTGCAACGGCTCTAATGACCTGGTTCTTTGGCTATAGAGCAGCTCTGCTGAGCTTGTTCTTTGGATGTACAGCAGCTCTGCTGACCTGGTTCTCCAGCTCTATAGCGGCTCTGCTGACTTGGTTCTCAGGCTCTACAGCGGTTCTGCTGACCTGGTTCTCTGGCTCTATAGAGGTTCTGCTGACCTGGTTCTCTGGCTGTCCAGCGGCTCTGCTGACCTGGTTCTCTGGCTCTAAAGCAGCTCTGCTGACCTGGTTCTCTGGCTGTAGAGCGGATCTGCTGAACTGGTTCTATGGCTCTACTGCAGCTCTGCGGACCTAGTTCTTTGGCTCTAGAGCAGCTCTACTGACCTGGTTCTCTGGCTCTACAAGGGCATTGCGGACCTGGTTCTCTGGCTCTATAGCAGTTCTGATGTCCTGGTTCTCTGGCTCTACAACGGATCTGCTGAACTGTTTCTCTGACTGTAAAGAAGCTTTGCTGACCTGGTTCTCTGGCTCTACAACAGCTCTGCTGTCCTGGTTCTGTGGCTCTAAAGCAGCTCAGCTGCCCTGGTTGTCTGGCTCTATAGCAGCTCTGCTAACCTGGTTCTTTGGCTCTACAGCAGCTCTGCTGACCTGGCTCTGTGGCTCTAACGCAGCTCTGCTGACCTGGTTTCCCTGGCTCTACAGCAGCTCTGCTGACCTGGTTCTCTTGCTCTAGAGCAGCTCTGATGACCTGGTTCTTAGGCTCTAGAGCAGCTCTGCTGACCTGGTTCTCTGGCTCTACAGCAGCTTTGCTGACCTGGTCCTCAGGCTGTACAACGACTCTGGTGACCTGGTTATTTGGCTGTAGAGCAGCTCTACTCACCTTTTTCTCTGGCTGTTCAGCAGCTCTGCTGACCTGGTTCTCTGGCTCTACAGCGATTCTGCTGACCTGGTTCTCTGGCTCTAAAGCAGCTCTGTTGACCTGGTTCTCTGGCTTTCAAGAAGATCTGCTCACCTGGTTCTCTTGCTCTATAGTGGCTCTGCTTACCTGGTTCTCAGGCTCTGAAGCAGCTCTACTGACCTGTTTCTCTGGCTCTAAAGCAGCTCCGATGACCCGTTTCTCTGTCTGTACAGCGGCTCTGCTGACCTGTTTCTCTGGCTCTAAAGCAGCTCTGCTGACCTTGTTCTCTGGCTGTAGAGCGGATCTGCTGACCTGGTTCTATGGCTCTACATTAGCTCTGCTGACCTAGATCTCTGGCTCTAGAGCAGCTCTACTGACCTGATTCTCTGGCTCTACAAGGGTTTTGCTGACCTGGTTCTCTGGCTCTACAGCAGTTCTGCTGATCTGGTTCTCTGGCTCTACAACGGCTCAGCTGGCCTGGTTCTGTGGCTCTAAAGGAGCTCTGGTGATCTGGTTCTCTGGCTCTAGAGCGGCTCTGCTGACGTGGTTCTCTGACTCTACAGCAGCTCTGCTGACCTGGTTCTCTGGCTCTACAGCGAATCTGCTGACCTGGAAATCTAGCTCGAAAGCAGCTCTGCTGACCTGGTTCTGTGGCTCTACAGCAACTCTGCTGACATGTTTTTCTGGCTGTAAAGCAGATTTGCTGGCCTGGTTCTGTGGCTCTAAAGGAGCTCTGCTGACCTGGTTCTCTGGCTCTCGAGCGGCTTTGCTGGCCTGGTTCTCTGACTCTACAGCAGGTCTCCTGACCTGGATCTCTGGCTCTAGAGCGGCTCTGCTGACCTGGTTCTCTGGCTCTAAAGCAGCTCTGCTGACCTGGTTCTCTGGCTCTAGAGCGGCTCTGCTGACCAGGTTCTCTGGCTCTACAACAGCTCTGCTGACCTGGTTCTTTGGCTCTACAGCAGCTCTGTTGACCTGGTTCTCTAGCTCTAAAGCAGCTCTGCTGTCCTGGTTCTCTGGCTCTGGAGCAGCTCTGCTGACCTGGTTCTCTGGCTCTGGAGCAGCTCTGCTGACCTGGTTCTCAGGCTGTGCAACGGCTCTACTGACCTGGTTCTTTGGCTATAGAGCAGCTCTGCTGAGCTTGTTCTCTGGCTGTACAGCAGCTCTGCTGACCTGGTTCTGCACCTGTATAGCGGCTCTGCTGACTTGGTTCTCTGGCTCTAGAGCAGCTCTACTGACCTGGTTCTCTTGCTCTAGAAGGGCTTTGCTGACCTGGTTCTCTGGCACTACAGCAGTTCTGCTGACCTGGTTCTCTGGCTCTACAACGGCTCTGCTGACATGTTTTTCTGGCTGTAAAGCAGCTTTGCAGGCCTGGTTCTGTGGCTCTGACGTAGCTCTGCTGACCTGGTTCTCTGGCTCTCGAGCGGCTTTGCTGGCCTGGTTCTCTGACTCTACAGCAGCTCTCCTGACCTGGATCTCTGGCTCTAGAGCGGCTCTGCTGACGTGGTTCTCTGGCTCTAAAGCAGCTCTGCTGACCTGGTTCTCTGGCTCTAGAGCGGCTCTGCTGACCAGGTTCTCTGGCTCTGCAACAGCTCTGCTGACCTGGTTCTCTGGATCTACAGCAGCTCTGTTGACCTGGTTCTCTAGCTCTAAAGCAGCTCTGCTGACCTGGTTGTCTGGCTCTGGAGCAGCTCTGCTGACCTGGTTCTCAGGCTGTGCAACGGCTCTACTGACCTGGTTCTTTGGCTATAGAGCAGCTCTGCTGACCTTGTTCTCTGGCTGTACAGCAGCTCTCCTGACCTGGTTCTCTAGCTCTATAGCGCCTCTGCTGACCTGGTTCTCTGGCTCTACAGCGGCTCTGCTGATCTGGTTCTCTGGGTCTACTGCGGCTCTGCTGACCTGGTTCTCTGTCTCACCAGCGACTCTGCTGGCCTGGTTCTCTGGCTCTACAGCGATTCTGCTGACCTGGTTTTCTGTCTCTAGAGCACCTCTGTTGACCTGGTTCTCTGGCTTTACAGCAGATCTGCTGACCTGGTTCTCTGGCTGTAGAGTGGATCTGCTGACCTGGTTCTATGGCTCTACATTAGCTCTGCTGACCTAGTTCTCTGGCTCTAGAGCAGCTCTACTGACCTGGTTCATTGGCTCTACAAGGGCTTTGCTGACCTGGTTCTCTGGTTCTAAAGCAGCTCTTCTGACCTGGTTCTCTGGCTGTAGAGCGGATCTACTGACCTGGTTCTATGGCTCTACATTAGCTCTGCTGACCTAGTTCTCTGGCTGTAGAGCAGCTCTACTGACCTGGTTCTCTGGTTCTACAAGGTCTTTGCTGGCCTGGTTCTCTGGCTCTACAGCAGTTCTGCTGACCTGGTTCTCTGGCTCTACAACGGCTCTGCTGGCCTGCTTCTCTGGCTTTAAAGCAGCTCTGCTGACCTGGTTCTCTGGCTCTAGAGCAGCTTTGCTGACCTGGTTCTCAGGCTGTACAACGGCTCTGCTGACCTGGTTCTTTGGCTGTAGAGCAGCTCTGCTGACCTTTTTCTCTAGCTGTTCAGCAGCTCTGCTGGCCTGGTTCTCTGGCTCTACAGCGAATCTGCTGACCTGGTTCTCTGGCTCTAAAGCAGCTCTGTTGACCAGGTTCTCTGGCTTTCAAAAAGATTTGCTCACCTGGTTCTCTTGCTCTATAGTGGCTCTGCTTACCTGGTTCTCAGGCTCTAAAGCAGCTCTACTGACCTGTTTCTCTGGCTCTAAAGCAGCTCCGATGACCTGTTTCTCTGGCTGTACAGCGGCTCTGCTGACCTCGTTCTTTGGATAAAGAGCAGTTCTGCTGACCTTGTTCTCTGGCTGTACAGCAGCTCTGCTGACCTGGTTCTATAGCGGCTCTGCTGACCTGGTTCTCTGGCTCTACAGCGGCTCTGCTGACCTGGTTCTCTGGGTCATCAGAGGCTCTGCTGACCTAGTTCTCTTTCTCTAGAGCAGCTCTTCTGACCTTGTTCTCTGACTGTACAGCAGCTCTGCTGACCTGGTTCTCTAGCTCTATAGCACCTCTCTGACCTGGTTCTCTGACTCTACAGCGGCTCTGCTGACCTGGTTCTTCGGGTCTACAGCGGCTCTGCTGACCTGGTTCTCTGTCTCTACAGCAACGCTGCTGGCCTGGAACTCTGGCTCTACAGCGATTCTGCTGACCTGGTTCTCTGGCTCTAAAGCAGCTCTGTTGACCTGGTTCTCTGGCTTTACAGCAGATCTGCTGACCTGGTTCTCTGGCTCAAAAGCTACTCCGCTGACCTGTTTCTCTGGCTGTACAGCGACTCTGGTGACCTGGTTCTCTGGCTCTAAAGCAGCTCCGCTGACCTGGTTCTCTGGCTGTAGAGCCGATCTGCTGACCTGGTTCTATGGCTCTACATTATCTCTGCTGACCTAGTTCTCTGGCTCTAGAGCAGCTCTACTGACCTGGTTCTCTGGCTCTACAAGGGCTTTGCTGACCTGGTTCTCTGGCTCTAAAGCAGCTCTGCTGACCTGGTTCTCTGGCTGTAGAGCGGATCTGCTGACCTGGTTCAGTGGCTCTACATTAGCTCTGCTGACCTAGTTCTCTGGCTCTAGAGCAGGTCTACTGACCTGGTTCTCTTGCTCTACAAGGTCTTTGCTGACCTGGTTCTCTGGCTCTACAGCAGTTCTGCTGACCTGGTTCTCTGGCTCTACATCGGCTCTGCTGGCCTGGTTCTCTGGCTTTAAAGCAGCTCTGCTGACCTGGTTCTCTGGCTCTACAACGGTTCTGCTGGCCTGGTTCTCTGGCTTTAAAGCAGTTCTGCTGACCTGGTTCTCTGGCTCTACAACGGCTCTGCTGGCCTGGTTCTCTGGCTTTAAAGCAGCTCTGCTGACCTGGTTCTATGGCTCTACAACGGCTCTACTGACCTGGTTCTCTGGCGCTACAAGGGTTTTGCTGACCTGGCTCTCTGGCTCTACAGCAGTTCTGCTGACCTGGTTCTCTGGCTCTACAACAGCTCAGCTGGCCTGGTTCTGTGGCTCTAAAGGAGCTCTGGTGACCTGGTTCTCTGGCTCTAGAGCGGCTCTGCTGACGTGGTTCTCTGACTCTACAGCAGCTCTGCTGACCTGGTTTTCTGGCTCTACAGCGAATCTGCTGACCTGGAAATCTAGCTCGAAAGCAGCTCTGCTGACCTGGTTCTGTGGCTCTACAGCAGCTCTGCTGACCTGTTGCTCTGGCTCTACAGCAGCTCTGCTGACCTTTTTCTCTGGCTCTATAGCATCTCTGCTGACCTGGTTCTCTGGCTCTACAGCAGCTCTGCTGACCTGGTTCTCTGGCTCTAACGCATCTCTGCTGACCTGGTTTCCCTGGATCTACAGCAACTTTGCTGACCTGGTTTTCTGGCTCTAGAGCAGCTCTGCTGACATGGTTCTTAGGCTCTAGAGCAGCTCTGCTGACCTGGTTCTCTGGCTTTAAAGCAGCTCTGCTAACCTGGTTCTCTGGTTCTAGAGCAGCTTTGATGACCTGGTTCTCAGGCTGTACAACGGCTCTGCTGGCCTGGTTCTTTGGCTGTAGAGCAGCTCTTCTGACCTTGTTCTCTGGCTGTACAGCAGCTCTGCTGACCTGGTTCTCTGGCTCTAAAGCAGCTCTGCTGACCTGGTTCTCTGGCTGTAGAGCGGATCTGCTGAACTGGTTCTATGGCTCTACTGCAGCTCTGCTGACCTAGTTCTCTGGCTCTAGAGCAGGTCTACTGACCTGGTTCTCTGGCTCTACAAGGTCTTTGCTGACCTGGTTCTCTGGCTCTACAGCAGTTCTGCTGACCTGGTTCTCTGGCTCTACAACGGCTCTGCTGGCCTGGTTCTCTGGCTTTAAAGCAGCTCTGCTGACCTGGTTCTCTGGCTCTACAACGGCTCTGCTGGCCTAGTTCTCTGGCTTTAAAGCAGTTCTGCTGACCTGGTTCTCTGGCTCTACAACGGCTCTGCTGGCCTGGTTCTCTGGCTTTAAAGCAGGTCTGCTGACCTGGTTCTCTGGCTCTACAACGGCTCTACTGACCTGGTTCTCTGGCTCTACAAGGGTTTTGCTGACCTGGTTCTCTGGCTCTACAGCAGTTCTGCTGACCTGGTTCTCTGGCTCTACAACGGCTCAGCTGGCCTGGTTCTGTGGCTCTAAAGGAGCTCTGGTGACCTGGTTCTCTGGCTCTAGAGCGGCTCTGCTGACGTGGTTCTCTGACTCTACAGCAGCTCTGCTGACCTGGTTCTCTGGCTCTACAGCGAATCTGCTGACCTGGAAATCTAGCTCGAAAGCAGCTCTGCTGACCTGGTTCTGTGGCTCTACAGCAGCTCTGCTGACCTGTTGCTCTGGCTCTACAGCAGCTCTGCTGACCTTTTTCTCTGGCTCTATAGCATCTCTGCTGACCTGGTTCTCTGGCTCTACAGCAGCTCTGCTGACCTGGTTCTCTGGCTCTAACGCATCTCTGCTGACCTGGTTTCCCTGGATCTACAGCAACTTTGCTGACCTGGTTTTCTGGCTCTAGAGCAGCTCTGCTGACATGGTTCTTAGGCTCTAGAGCAGCTCTGCTGACCTGGTTTCTCTGGCTTTAAAGCAGCTCTGCTAACCTGGTTATCTGGTTCTAGAGCAGCTTTGATGACCTGGTTCTCAGGCTGTACAACGGCTCTGCTGGCCTGGTTCTTTGGCTGTAGAGCAGCTCTTCTGACCTTGTTCTCTGGCTGTACAGCAGCTCTGCTGACCTGGTTCTCTGGCTCTATTGCGGTTCTGCTGACCTGGTTTCTTTGGCTGTCCAGCGGCTCTGCTGACCTGGTTCTCTGGCTCTAAAGCAGCTCTGCTGACCTGGTTCTCTGGCTGTAGAGCGGATCTGCTGAACTGGTTCTATGGCTCTACTGCAGCTCTGCGGACCTAGTTCTCTGGCTCTAGAGCAGCTCTACTGACCTGGTTCTCTGGCTCTACAAGGGCTTTGCGGACCTGGTTCTCTGGCTCTATAGCAGTTCTGATGTCCTGGTTCTCTGGCTCTACAACGGATCTGCTGAACTGTTTCTCTAACTGTAAAGAAGCTTTGCTGTACTGGTTCTCTGGCTCTACAACGGCGCTGCTGTCCTGGTTCTGTGGCTCTAAAGCAGCTCAGCTGCCCTGGTTCTCTGGCTCTATAGCAGCTCTGCTAACCTGGTTCTTTGGCTCTACAGCAGCTCTGCTGACCTGGTTCTGTGGCTCTAACGCAGCTCTGCTGACCTGGTTTCCCTGGCTCTACAGCAGCTCTGCTGACCTGGTTCTCTTGCTCTAGAGCAGCTCTGCTGACCTGGTTCTTAGGCTCTAGAGCAGCTCTGCTGACCTGGTTCTCTGGCTCTAGAGCAGCTTTGCTGACCTGGTCCTCAGGCTGTACAACGACTCTGCTGACCTGGTTATTTGGCTGTAGAGCAGTTCTGCTCACCTTTTTCTCTGGCTGTTCAGCAGCTCTGCTGACCTAGTTCTCTGACTCTATAGCGGCTCTGCTGACCTGGTTCTCAGGCTCTAGAGCAGCTCTGCTGACCTGGTTCTCTGGCTCAAAAGCAGCTCTGCTGACCTGGTTCTCTGGTTGTACAGCGGCTCTGCTGACCTGGTTCTCTGGCTCTAAAGCAGCTCTGCTGACCTGGTTCTCTGGATGTAGAGCAGATCTGCTGACCTGGTTCTATGGATCTACAGCAGCTCTGCTGACCTAGTTCTCTGGCTCTAGAGCAGCTCTGCTCTCCTTGTTTTCTGGCTCTACAGTGGCGCTGTTGACCTGGTTCTCTGGCTCTAAAGCAGCTCTGCTGACCTGGTTCTCTGGCTCTAGAGCGGCTCTGCTGATTTGGTCCACTGGCTCTATAGCAGCTCTGCTGAACTATTTCTCTGGCTCTAGAGCAGCTCCTCTGACCTGGTTCTCTGGCTCTACAGCAACTCTGCTGGCCTGGTTCTCTGGCTCTACAGCAACTTTGCTGACCTAGTTCTCTGGCTCTAGAGCGGCTCTGCTGATTTGGTTCACTGGCTCTATAGCAGCTCTGCTGAACTATTTCTCTGGCTCTAGAGCAGCTCTACTGACCTGGTTCTTTTGCTCTACAAGGGCTTTGCTTGCCTGGTTCTCTGACTCTACAGCAGCTCTCCTGACCTGGATCTCTGGCTCTAGAGCGGCTCTGCTGACCTGGTTCTCTGGCTCTAAAGCAGCTCTGCTGACCTGGTTCTCTGGCTCTAGAGCGGCTCTGCTGACCAGGTTCTTTGGCTCTGCAACAGCTCTGCTGACATGGTTCTCTGGCTCTACAGCAGCTCTGTTCACCTGGTTCTCTAGCTCTAAAGCAGCTCTGCTGACCTGGTTCTCTGGCTCTAACGCATCTCTGCTGACCTGGTTTCCCTGGATCTACAGCAACTTTGCTGACCTGGTTTTCTGGCTCTAGAGCAGCTCTGCTGACATGGTTCTTAGGCTCTAGAGCAGCTCTGCTGACCTGGTTCTCTGGCTTTAAAGCAGCTCTGCTAACCTGGTTATCTGGTTCTAGAGCAGCTTTGATGACCTGGTTCTCAGGCTGTACAACGGCTCTGCTGGCCTGGTTCTTTGGCTGTAGAGCAGCTCTTCTGACCTTGTTCTCTGGCTGTACAGCAGCTCTGCTGACCTGGTTCTCTGGCTCTATTGCGGTTCTGCTGACCTGGTTTCTTTGGCTGTCCAGCGGCTCTGCTGACCTGGTTCTCTGGCTCTAAAGCAGCTCTGCTGACCTGGTTCTCTGGCTGTAGAGCGGATCTGCTGAACTGGTTCTATGGCTCTACTGCAGCTCTGCGGACCTAGTTCTCTGGCTCTAGAGCAGCTCTACTGACCTGGTTCTCTGGCTCTACAAGGGCTTTGCGGACCTGGTTCTCTGGCTCTATAGCAGTTCTGATGTCCTGGTTCTCTGGCTCTACAACGGATCTGCTGAACTGTTTCTCTAACTGTAAAGAAGCTTTGCTGTACTGGTTCTCTGGCTCTACAACGGCGCTGCTGTCCTGGTTCTGTGGCTCTAAAGCAGCTCAGCTGCCCTGGTTCTCTGGCTCTATAGCAGCTCTGCTAACCTGGTTCTTTGGCTCTACAGCAGCTCTGCTGACCTGGTTCTGTGGCTCTAACGCAGCTCTGCTGACCTGGTTTCCCTGGCTCTACAGCAGCTCTGCTGACCTGGTTCTCTTGCTCTAGAGCAGCTCTGCTGACCTGGTTCTTAGGCTCTAGAGCAGCTCTGCTGACCTGGTTCTCTGGCTCTAGAGCAGCTTTGCTGACCTGGTCCTCAGGCTGTACAACGACTCTGCTGACCTGGTTATTTGGCTGTAGAGCAGCTCTGCTCACCTTTTTCTCTGGCTGTTCAGCAGCTCTGCTGACCTAGTTCTCTGACTCTATAGCGGCTCTGCTGACCTGGTTCTCAGGCTCTAGAGCAGCTCTGCTGACCTGGTTCTCTGGCTCAAAAGCAGCTCTGCTGACCTGGTTCTCTGGTTGTACAGCGGCTCTGCTGACCTGGTTCTCTGGCTCTAAAGCAGCTCTGCTGACCTGGTTCTCTGGATGTAGAGCAGATCTGCTGACCTGGTTCTATGGATCTACAGCAGCTCTGCTGACCTAGTTCTCTGGCTCTAGAGCAGCTCTGCTCTCCTTGTTTTCTGGCTCTACAGTGGCGCTGTTGACCTGGTTCTCTGGCTCTAAAGCAGCTCTGCTGACCTGGTTCTCTGGCTCTAGAGCGGCTCTGCTGATTTGGTCCACTGGCTCTATAGCAGCTCTGCTGAACTATTTCTCTGGCTCTAGAGCAGCTCCTCTGACCTGGTTCTCTGGCTCTACAGCAACTCTGCTGGCCTGGTTCTCTGGCTCTACAGCAACTTTGCTGACCTAGTTCTCTGGCTCTAGAGCGGCTCTGCTGATTTGGTTAGCTGGCTCTATAGCAGCTCTGCTGAACTATTTCTCTGGCTCTAGAGCAGCTCTACTGACCTGGTTCTTTTGCTCTACAAGGGCTTTGCTTGCCTGGTTCTCTGACTCTACAGCAGCTCTCCTGACCTGGATCTCTGGCTCTAGAGCGGCTCTGCTGACCTGGTTCTCTGGCTCTAAAGCAGCTCTGCTGACCTGGTTCTCTGGCTCTAGAGCGGCTCTGCTGACCAGGTTCTTTGGCTCTGCAACAGCTCTGCTGACATGGTTCTCTGGCTCTACAGCAGCTCTGTTCACCTGGTTCTCTAGCTCTAAAGCAGCTCTGCTGACCTGGTTCTCTGGCTCTGGAGCAGCTCTGCTGAACTGGTTCTCAGGCTGTGCAACGGCTCTACTGACCTGGTTCTTTGGCTATAGAGCAGCTCTGCTGACCTTGTTCCCTGGCTGTACAGCAGCTCTGCTGACCTGGTTCTCTAGCTCTATAGCGCCTCTGCTGACCTGGTTCTCTGGCTCTACAGCGGCTCTGTTGACCTGGTTCTCTGGCTCTACAACGGCTCTGCTGACCTGGTTCTCTGTCTCACCAGCGACTCTGCTGGCCTGGTTCTCTGGCTCTACAGCGATTCTGCTGACCTGGTTCTCTGGCTCTAAAGCAGCTCTGTTGACCTGGTTCTCTGGCTTTACAGCAGATCTGCTGACCTGGTTCTCTGGCTGTAGAGCGGATCAGCTGACCTGGTTCTATGGCTCTACATTAGCTCTGCTGACCTAGTTCTCTGGCTCTAGAGCAGCTCTACTGACCTGGTTCATTGGCTCTACAAGGGCTTTGCTGACCTGGTTCTCTGGTTCTAAAGCAGCTCTTCTGACCTTGTTCTCTGCCTGTAGAGCGGATCTGCTGACCTGGTTCTATGGCTCTACATTAGCTCTGCTGACCTAGTTCTCTGGCTCTAGAGCAGCTCTACTGACGTGGTTCTCTGGCTCTACAAGGTCTTTGCTGACCTGGTTCTCTGGTTCTAAAGCAGCTTTTCTGACCTGGTTCTCTGGCTGTAGAGCGGATCTGCTGACCTGGTTCTATGGCTCTACATTAGCTCTGCTGACCTAGTTCTCTGGCTCTAGAGCAGCTCTACTGACCTGGTTCTCTGGCTCTACAAGGTCTTTGCTGACCTGGTTCTCTGGCTCTACAGCAGTTCTGCTGACCTGGTTCTCTGGCTCTACAACGGCCCTGCTGGCCTGGTTCTCTGGCTTTAAAGCAGCTCTGCTGACCTGGTTCTCTGGCTCTAGAGCAGCTTTGCTGACCTGGTTATCAGGCTGTTCAACGGCTCTGCTGACCTTGTTCTTTGGCTGTAGAGCAGCTCTGCTGACCTTTTTCTCTGGCTGTACAGCAGCTCTGCTGACCTGGTTCTCTGGCTCTATAGCTGCTCTGCTCACCTGGTTCTCAGACTCTAGAGCAGCTCTTCTGACCTGGTTCTCTGGCTCAAAAGCAGCTCAGCTGACCTGGTTCTCTGGATGTACAGCGGCTCTGCTGACCTGGTTCTCTGGCTCTAAAGCAGCTCTGCTGGCCTGGTTCTCTGGCTGTAGAGCGGATCTGCTGACCTGGTTCTATGGCTCGACAGCAGCTCTGCTGACCTAGTTCTCTGGCTCTAGAGCAGCTCTACTGACCTGGTTCTCTGGCTCTACAAGGGCTTTGCAGACCTGGTTCTCTGGCACTACAGCAGTTCTGCTGACCTGGTTCTCTGCCTCTACAACGGCTCTGCTGACATGTTTTTCTGGCTGTAAAGCAGCTTTGCTGACCTGGTTCTCTGGCTCCACAATAGCTCTGCTGGCCTGGTTCTGTGGCTCTAAAGGAGCTCTGCTGACCTGGTTCTCGGGCTCTAGAGCAGCTTTGTTGACCTGGTTCTCTGACTCTACAGCAGCTCTGCTGACCTGGTTCTCTGGCTCTAGAGCGGCTCTGCTGACCTGGTTCTCTGGCTCTAAAGCAGCTCTGCTGACCAGGTTCTCTGGCCCTAGAGTGGCTCTGCTGACCAGGTTCTCTCGCTCTACAGCAGCTCTGCTGACCTGGTTCTCTGGCTCTACAGCAGCTCTGCTGACCTGGTTCTCTGGTTCTGGAGCAGCACTGCTGACCTGGTTCTCAGGCTGTGCAATGGCTCTACTGACCTGGTTCTTTGGCTAAGAGCATCTCTGCTGACCTTGTCCTCTGGCTGTACAGCAGCTATGCTGACCTGGTTCTCTAGCTCTATAGCAGCTCTGCTGATCTGGTTGTCTGGCTCTACAGCGGCTCTGCTGACCTGGTTCTCTGGGTCTACAGAGTCTCTGCTGACCTGGTTCTCTCTCTATACAGCGACTCTGCTGGCCTGGTTTTCTGGCTCTGCAGCGATTCTGCTGACCTGGTTCTCTGGCTCTAAAGCAGCTCTGTTGACCTGGTTCTCTGGCTTTATAGCGGCTCTGCTCACCTAGCTCTCAGGCTCTAAAGCAATGGCTCTACTGACCTGGTTCTTTGGCTAAGAGCATCTCTGCTGACCTTGTCCTCTGGCTGTACAGCAGCTATGCTGACCTGGTTCTCTAGCTCTATAGCAGCTCTGCTGATCTGGTTGTCTGGCTCTACAGCGGCTCTGCTGACCTGGTTCTCTGGGTCTACAGAGTCTCTGCTGACCTGGTTCTCTCTCTATACAGCGACTCTGCTGGCCTGGTTCTCTGGCTCTGCAGCGATTCTACTGACCTGGTTCTCTGGCTCTAAAGCAGCTCCGCTGACCTGTTTCTCTGGATGTACAGCAACTCTGCTGACCTGGTTCTCTGGCTCTAAAGCAGCCCTGCTGACCTGGTTCTCTGGCTGTAGAGCGGATCTGCTGACCTGGTTCTATGGCTCTACAGCAGATCTACTGACCTGGTTCTCTGGCTCTACAAGGGCTTTGCTGACCTGGTTCTCTGGCACTACAGCAGTTCCGCTGACCTGGTTCTCTGCCTCTACAACGGCTCTGCTGACATGTTTTTCTGGCTGTAAAGCAGCTTTGCTGACCTGTTTCTCTGGCTCCACAACAGCTCTGCTGGCCTGGTTCTGTGGCTCTAAAGGAGCTCTGCTGACCTGGTTCTCTGGCTCTAGAGCGGCTTTGCTGACCTGGTTCTCTGACTCTACAACAGCTCTGCTGACCTGGTTCTCTGGCTCTAGAGCGGTTCTGCTGACCTGGTTCTCTGGCTCTAAAGCAGCTCTGTTGACCTGGTTCTCTAGCTCTAAAGCAGCTCTGCTGACCCGGTTCTCTGGCTCTGGAGCAGCTCTGCTGACCTGGTTCTCAGGCTGTGCAACGGCTCTACTGACCTGGTTCTTTGGCTAAGAGCATCTCTGCTGACCTTGCTCTCTGGCTGTACAGCAGCTATGCTGACCTGGGTCTCTAGCTCTATAGCGGCTCTGCTGACCTGGTTGTCTGGCTCTACAATGGCTCTGCTGGCCTGGTTCTCTGGCTTTAAAGCAGCTCTGCTGACCTGGTTCTCTGGCTCTAGAGCAGCTTTGCTGACCTGGTTCTCAGGCTGTACAATGGCTCTGCTGACCTGGTTCTTTGGCTGTAGAGCAGCTCTGTTGACCTTTTTCTCTGGCTGTACAGCAGCTCTGCTGACCTGGTTCTCTTGCTCTATAGCTGCTCTGCTGACCTGTTTCTCTGGCTCTATAGCTGCTCTGCTCACCTGGTTCTCAGGCTCTAGAGCAGCTCTTCTGACCTGGCTCTCTGGCTCAAAAGCAGCTTAGCTGACCTGGTTCTCTGGATGTACAGCGGCTCTGCTGACCTGGTTCTCTGGCTCTAAAGCAGCTCTGCTGACCTGGTTCTCTGGCTGTAGAGCGGATCTGCTGACCTGGTTCTATGGCTCTACAGCAGCTCTGCTGACCTAGTTCTCTGGTTCTAGAGCAGCTCTACTGACCTGGTTCTCTGGCTCTCCACAAGGGCTTTGATGACCTGGTTCTCTGGCACTACAGCAGTTCTGCTGACATGTTTTTCTGGCTGTAAAGCAGCTTTGCTGACCTGGTTCTCTGGCTCCACAACAGCTCTGCTGGCCTGGTTCTGTGGCTCTAAAGGAGCTCTGCTGACCTGGTTCTCTGGCTCTAGAACGGCTTTGCTGACCTCGTTCTCTGACTCTACAGCAGCTCTGCTGACCTGGTTCTCTGGCTGTAGAGCGGCTCTGCTGACCTGGTTCTCTGGTTCTAAAGCAGCTCTGCTGACCAGGTTCTCTGGCTCTAGAGTGCCTCTGCTGACCAGGTTCTCTGGCTCTACAGCAGCTCTGCTGATCTGGTTCTCTGGCTCTACAGCAGCTCTGTTGACCTGGTTCTCTAGCTCTAAAGCAGCTCTGCTGACCTGGTTCTCAGGCTGTGCAACGGCTCTACTGACCTGGTTCTTTGGCTAAGAGCATCTCTGCTGACCTTGCTCTCTGGCTGCACAGCAGCTATGCTGACCTGGGTCTCTAGCTCTATAGCGGCTCTGCTGACCTGGTTGTCTGGCTCTACAGCAGCTCTGCTGACCTGGTTCTCTGGGTCTACAGAGTCTCTGCCGACCTGGTTCTCTGTCTCTACAGTGACTCTGCTGGCCTGGTTCTCTGGCTCTACAGCGATTCTGCTGACCTGGTTCTCTGCCTCTAAAGCAGCTCCGCTGACCTGTTTCTCTGGCTGTACAGAGGCTCTGCTGACCTGGTTCTCTGGCTCTAAAGCAGCTCTGCTGACCTTGTTCTATGGCTGTAGAGCGGATCTGCTGACCTGGATCTATAGCTCTACATTAGCTCTGCTGACCTAGGTCTCTGGCTATAGAGCAGCTCTACTGACCTGGTTCTCTGGCTCTACAAGGGCTTTGCTGCCCTAGTTCCCTGGTTCTACAGCAGTTCTGCTGACCTGGTTCTCTGGCTCTACAACGGCTCTGCTGGCCTGGTTCTGTGGCTCTAAAGGAGCTCTGGTGACCTGGTTCTCTGGCTCTAGAGCACCTCTGCTGACCTGGTTCTCTGACTCTACAGCAGCTCTTCTGACCTGGTTCTCTGGCTCTAGAGTGGCTCTGCTGACCTGGTTCGCTGGCACTAAAGCAGCTCTACTGACCTGTTTCTCTAGCTGTACAGCGGCTCTGCTGACCTGGTTCTCTGGCTCTAGAGCAGCTCTGCTGACCTGGTTCTCTGGCTTTAAAGCAGCTCTGCTGACCTGGTTCTCTGGCTCTAGAGCAGCTTTGCTGACATGGTTCTCAGGCTGTACAACGGCTCTGCTGACCTGGTTCTTTGGCTGTAGAGCAGCTCTGCTGACCTTTTTCTCTGGCTGTACAGCAGCTCTGCTGACCTGGTTCTTTGGCTCTATAGCGGCTCTGCTGTCCTGGTTCTCAGGCTCTAGAGCAGCTCTTCTGACCTGGTTCTCTGGCTCTAAAGCAGCTCAGCTGACCTGGTTCTCTGGATGTACAGCGGCTCTGCTGACCTGGTTCTCTGGCTCTAAAGCATCTCTGCTGACCTGATTTCCTGGTTGTAGAGCGGATCTGCTGACCTGGTTCTATGGCTCTAGAGCAGCTCTACTGACCTGGTTCTCTGGCTCTACAAGGGCTTTGCTGACCTGGTTCTCTGGAACTACAGCAGTTCTGCTGACCTGGTTCTCTGGCTCTACAGCGGCTCTGCTGACATGTTTTTCTGGCTGTAAAGCAGCTTTGCTGACCTGGTTCTCTGGCTCTACAACGGCTCTGCTGGCCTGGTTCTGTGGCTCTAAAGGAGCTCTGCTGACCTGGTTCTCTGGCTCTAGAGCGGCTCTGCTGAAATGGATCTCTGACTCTACAGCAGCTCTGCTGACCTGGTTCTCTGGCTCTAGGGTGGCTCGGCTGACCTGGTTATCTGGCTCTAAAGCAGCTCTGCTGACCTGGTTCTCTGGCTCTAGACCGGCTCTGCTGACAAGGTTCTCTTTCTCTACAGCAGCTCTACTGACCTGGTTCTCAGGCTATGCAACGGCTCTACTGACCTGGTTCTTTGGCTATAGAGCAGTTCTGCTGATCTTGTTCTCTGGCTCTACAACGGCTCTGCTGAACTGGTTCTCTGGGTCATCAGCGGCTCTGCTGACCTAGTTCTCTGGCTATAGAGCAGCTCTTCTGACCTTGTTCTCTGGCTGTACAGCAGCTCTGCTGACCTGGTTCTCTGGCTCTATAGCGGTTCTGCTGACCTGGTTCTCAGGCTCTAGAGCAGCTCTGTTGACCTAGTTCTCTGGCTCTAAAGCAGCTCCACTGACCTGGTTCTCTGGCTGTACAGCGGCTCTGCGAACCTGGTTCTCTGG
The DNA here is from genome assembly GCF_964204655.1 of Triturus cristatus. Taxonomy (NCBI): domain Eukaryota; kingdom Metazoa; phylum Chordata; class Amphibia; order Caudata; family Salamandridae; genus Triturus; species Triturus cristatus. Next base: position 628,519,596 of record NC_140579.1, on the reverse strand, counting down.
CTCTAAAGCAGCTCTGCTGACGTTGTTCTCTGGCTGTAGAGCAGCTCTACTGACCTGGTTCTCTGGCTCTACAAGGGCTTGGCTGACCTGGTTCTCTGGCTCTACAGCAGTTCTGCTGACCTTCTTCTCTGGCTCTACAACGGCTCTGCTGGCCTGGTTCTGTGGCTCTAAAGGAGCTCTGGTGACCTGGTTCTCTGGCTCTAGAGCAGCTCTGCTGACCTGTTTCTCTGGCTGTACAGCGGCTCTGCTGACCTGGTTCTCTGGCTCTACATTAGCTCTGCTGACCTAGTTTTCTGGCTCTAGAGCAGCTCTACTGACCTGGTTCACTGGCTTTCCAAGGGCTTTACTGACCTGGTTCTCTGGATCTACAGCAGTTCTGCTGACCTGGTTCTCTGGCTCTACAACAGCTCTGCTGGCCTGGTTCTGTGGCTCTAAAGGAGCTCTGGTGACCTGGTTCTCTGGCTCTAGAGCTGCTCTGCTGACATGGTTCTCTGACTCTACAGCAGCTCTGCTGACCTGGTTCTCGGGCTCTAGAGCAGCTCTGCTGACCTGGTTCTCTGGCTCTAATTCAGCTCTGCTGACCTGTTTCTCTGGCTGTACAGCGGCTCTGCTGACCTGGTTCTCTGGCTCTAGAGTAGCTCTGCTGACCTGGTTCTTAGGCTCTAGAGCAGCTCTGCTGACCAGGTTGTCTGGCTTTAAAGCAGCTCTGATGACCTGGTTCTCTGGCTCTAGAGCAGCTTTGCTGACCTGGTTCTCAGGTTGTACAACGGCTCTGCTGACCCAGTTCTTTGGCTGTAGAGCAGCTCTGCTGACCTTTTTCTCTGGCTGTACAGCAGCTCTGCTGACCTGGTTCTTTGTCTCTATAGCGGCTCTGCTGTCCTGGTTCTCAGGCTCTAGAGCAGCTCTGCTGACCTGGATCTCTGACTCTAAAGCAGCTCAGCTGACCTGGTTCTATGGCTCTACAGCAGCTCTGCAGACCTAGTTCTCTGGCTCTAGAGCAGCTCTACTGACCTGGTTCTCTGGCTCTACAAGGGCTTTGCTGACCTGGTTCTCTGGCACTACAGCAGTTCTGCTGACCTGGTTCTCTGGCTGTACAACGGCTCTGCTGACATGTTTTTCTGGCTGTAAAGCAGCTTTGCTGATCTGGTTCTCTGGCTCTACAACGGCTCTGCTGGCCTGGTTCTGTGGCTCTAAAGGAGCTCTGCTGACCTGGATCTCTTGCTCTAGAGCGGCTCTGCTGACCTGGTTCTCTGACTCTACAGCAGCTCTGCTGACCTGGGTCTCTGGCTCTAGAGCGGCTCTGCTGACCTGGTTCTCTGGCTCTAAAGCAGCTCTGTTGACCTGGTTCTCTGGCTCTAGAGCGGCTCTGCTGACCAGGTTCTCTGGCTCTACAGCAGCTCTGCTGACCTGGTTCTCTGGCTCTACAGCAGCTCTGTTGACCTGGTTCTCAGGCTATGCAACGGCTCTACTGACCTGCTTCTTTGGCTATAGAGCAGTTATGCTGACCTTGTTCTCTGGCTGTACAGCAGCTCTGCTGACCTGGTTCTCTAGCTCTTTAGCGGCTCTGCTGACCTGGTTCTCTGGCTCTACAGAGGCTCTGCTGACCTGGTTCTCTGGGTCATCAGCGGCTCTGCTGACCTAGTTCTCTGGCTCTAGAGCAGCTCTTCTGACCTTGTTCTCTGGCTGTACAGCAGCTCTGCTGACTTGGTTCTCAGGCTCCAGAGCAGCTCTGCTGACCTGGTTCTCTGGCTCTAAAGCAGTGCCAGTGACCTGGTTCTCTGGCTGTACAGCGGCTCTTCTGACCTGGTTCTCTGGCTCTCAAGCAGCTCTGCTGACCTGGTTCTCTGGCTGTAGAGCGGATCTGCTGAACTGGTTCTATGGCTCTACAGCAGCTCTGCTGACCTAGTTCTCTGGCTCTAGAGCAGCTCTACTGACCTGGTTTTCTGGCTCTACAACTGATCTGCTTAACTATTTCTCTGCCTCTAGAGCAGCTTTGCTGACCTTGTTCTCAGGCTGTACAACAGCTCTGCTGGCCTGGTTCTTTGGCTGTAGAGCAGCTCTTCTGACGTTGTTCTATGGCTGTACAGCAGGTCTGCTGACTTGGTTCTCTGGCTCTAATGCGGATCTGCTGACCTGGTTCTCAGGCTCTAGAGCAGCTCTGCTGACCTGGTTCTCTGGCTCTAAAGCAGCTCCGCTGACCTGGTTCTCTGGCTGTACATCGGCTCTACTGACCTGGTTCTCTGGCTCTAAAGCAGCTCTGCTGACCTGGTTCTCTGGCTCTAGAGCAGATCATCTGAACTGGTTCTATGGCTCTACAGCAGCTCTGCTGACATAGTTCTCTGGCTCTAGAGCAACTCTACTGACCTGGTTCACTGGCTCTACAAGGGCTTTGCTGACCTGGTTCTCTGGCTCTACAACGGCTCTGCTGGCCTGGTTCTGTGGCTCTAAAGGAGCTCTGCTGACCTGGTTCTCTGGCTCTAGAGCGGCTCTGCTGACGTGGTTCTCTGACTCTACAGCAGCTCTGCTGACCTGGTTCTCTGGCTCTACAATGGCTCTGCTGGCCTGGTTCTGTGGCTCTAAAGGAGCTCTGGTGACCTGGTTCTCTGGCTCTAGAGCAGCTCTTCTGACCTTGTTCTCTGGCTGTACAGCAGCTCTGCTGACCTGGTTCTCTGGCTCTATAGCGGTTCTGCTGACCTGGTTCTCAGGCTCCAGAGCAGCACTGCTGACCTAGTTCTCTGGCTCTAAAGCAGCTCCACCGACCTGGTTCTCTGGCTGTACAGCGGCTCTGCTGACCTGGTTCTCTGGCTCTAAAGCAGCACTGCTGACGTTGTTCTCTGGCTGTAGAGCAGCTCTACTGACCTTGTTCTCTGGCTCTACAAGGGCTTGGCTGACCTGGTTCTCTGGCTCTGCAGCAGTTCGGCTGACCTGCTTCTCTGGCTCTACAACGGCTCTGCTGGCCTGGTTCTGTGGCTCTAAAGGAGCTCTGGTGACCTGGTTCTCTGGCTCTAGAGCAGCTCTGCTGACCTGGTTCTCTGGCTCTAGAGCGGCTCTGCTGACCTGGTTCTCTGGCTCTAAAGCAGCACTGCTGACCTGGTTCTTAGGCTCTAGAGCAGCTCTGCTGACCTGGTTCTCTGGCTTTAAAGCAGCTCTGCTGACCTGGTTCTCTGGCTCTAGAGCAGCTTTGCTGACCTGGTTCTCAGGTTGTACAACGGCTCTGCTGACCCGGTTCTTTGGCTCTAAAGCAGCTCCACCGACCTGGTTCTCTGGCTGTACAGCGGATCTGCTGAACTGGTTCTATGGCTCTACAGCAGCTCTGCTGACCTAGTTCTCTGGCTCTAGAGCAGCTCTACTGACCTGGTTTTCTGGCTCTACAACTGATCTGCTTAACTGTTTCTCTGCCTCTAGAGCAGCTTTGCTGACCTTGTTCTCAGGAAGTACAACAGGTCTGCTGACTTGGTTCTCTGGCTCTAAAGCGGACCTGCTGACCTGGTTCTCAGGCTCTAGAGCAGCTCTGCTGACCTGGTTCTCTGGCTCTAAAGCAGCTCCGCTGACCTGGTTCTCTGGCTGTACATCGGCTCTACTGACCTGGTTCTCTGGCTCTAAAGCAGCTCTGCTGACCTGGTTCTCTGGCTGTAGAGCAGATCATCTGAACTGGTTCTATGGCTCTACAGCAGCTCTGCTGACCTAGTTCTCTGGCTCTAGAGCAACTCTACTGACCTGGTTCACTGGCTCTACAAGGGCTTTGCTGACCTGGTTCTCTGGCTCTACAGCAGTTCTGCTGACCTGGTTCTCTGGCTCTACAACGGCTCTGCTGGCCTGGTTCTGTGGCTCTAAAGGAGCTCTGCTGACCTGGTTCTCTGGCTCTAGAGCGGCTCTACTGACGTGGTTCTCTGACTCTACAGCAGCTCTGCTGACCTGGTTCTCTGGCTCTACAATGGCTCTGCTGGCCTGGTTCTGTGGCTCTAAAGGAGCTCTGGTGACCTGGTTCTCTGGCTCTAGAGCAGCTCTTCTGACCTTGTTCTCTGGCTGTACAGCAGCTCTGCTGACCTGGTTCTCTGGCTCTATAGCGGTTCTGCTGACCTGGTTCTCAGGCTCTAGAGCAGCGCTGCTGACCTAGTTCTCTGGCTCTAAAGCAGCTCCACCGACCTGGTTCTCTGGCTGTACAGCGGCTCTGCTGACCTGGTTCTCTGGCTCTAAAGCAGCACTGCTGACGTTGTTCTCTGGCTGTAGAGCAGCTCTACTGACCTTGTTCTCTGGCTCTACAAGGGCTTGGCTGACCTGGTTCTCTGGCTCTGCAGCAGTTCTGCTGACCTGCTTCCCTGGCTCTACAACGGCTCTGCTGGCCTGGTTCTGTGGCTCTAAAGGAGCTCTGGTGACCTGGTTCTCTGGCTCTAGAGCAGCTCTGCTGACCTGGTTCTCTGACTCTACAGCAGCTCTGCTGACCTGGTTCTCTGGCTCTAGGGCGGCTCTGCTGACCTGGTTCTCTGGCTCTAAAGCAGCTCTGCTGACCTGTTTCTCTGGCTGTACAGCGGCTCTGCTGACCTGGTTCTCTGGCTCTACATTAGCTCTGCTGACCTAGTTTTCTGGCTCTAGAGCAGCTCTACTGACCTGGTTCACTGGCTTTCCAAGGGCTTTACTGACCTGGTTCTCTGGCTCTACTGCAGTTCTGCTGACCTGGTTCTCTGGCTCTACAACGGCTCTGCTGGCCTGGTTCTGTGGCTCTAAAGGAGCTCTGGTGACCTGGTTCTCTGGCTCTAGAGCGGCTCTGCTGACATGGTTCTCTGACTCTCCAGCAGCTGTGCTGACCTGGTTCTCGGGCTCTTGAGCGGCACTGCTGACCTGGTTCTCTGGCTCTAAAGCAGCTCTGCTGACCTGTTTCTCTGGCTGTACAGCGGCTCTGCTGACCTCGTTCTCTGGCTCTAGAGCGGCTCTGCTGACCTGGTTCTTAGGCTCTAGAGCAGCTCTGCTGACCTGGTTCTCTGGCTTTAAAGCAGCTCTGCTGACCTGGTTCTCTGGCTCTAGAGCAGCTTTGCTGACCTGGTTCTCAGGTTGTACAACGGCTCTGCTGACCCGGTTCTTTGGCTGTAGAGCAGCTCTGCTGACCTTTTTCTCTGGCTGTACAGCAGCTCTGCTGACCTGGTTCTTTGTCTCTATAGCGGCTCTGCTGTCCTGGTTCTCAGGCTCTAGAGCAGCTCTGCTGACCTGGATCTCTGACTCTAAAGCAGCTCAGCTGACCTGGTTCTCTGGATGTACAGCGGGTCTGCTGACCTGATTCTCTGGCTGTAGAGCAGATCTGCTGACCTGGTTCTATGGCTCTACAGCAGCTCTGCAGACCTAGTTCTCTGGCTCTAGAGCAGCTCTACTGACCTGGTTCTCTGGCTCTACAAGGGCTTTGTTGACCTGGTTCCCTGGCACTACAGCAGTTCTGCTGACCTGGTTCTCTGGCTGTACAACAGCTCTGCTGACATGTTTTTCTGGCTGTAAAGCAGCTTTGCTGATCTGGTTCTCTGGCTCTACAACGGCTCTGCTGGCCTGGTTCTGTGGCTCTAAAGGAGCTCTGCTGACCTGGTTCTCTTGCTCTAGCGCGGCTCTGCTGACCTGGTTCTCTGACTCTACAGCAGCTCTGCTGACCTGGTTCTCTGGCTGTAGAGCGGATCTGCTGAACTGGTTCTATGGCTCTACAGCAGCTCTGCTGACCTAGTTCTCTGGCTCTAGAGCAGCTCTTCTGACCTGGTTCTCTGGCTCTACAACGGATCTGCTGAACTGTTTCTCTGCCTCTAGAGCAGCTTTGCTGACCTGGTTCTCAGGCTGTACAACGGCTCTGCTGGCCTGGTTCTTTGGCTGTAGAGCAGCTCTTCTGACGTTGTTTTATGGCTGTACAGCAGGTCTGCTGACTTGGTTCTCTGGCTCTAAAGCGGACCTGCTGACCTGGTTCTCAGGCTCTAAAGCAGCTCCGCTGACCTGGTTCTCTGGCTGTACATCGGCTCTACTGACCTGGTTCTCTGGCTCTAAAGCAGCTCTGCTGACCTGGTTCTCTGGCTGTAGAGCAGATCATCTGAACTGGTTCTATGGCTCTACAGCAGCTCTGCTGACCTAGTTCTCTGGCTCTAGAGCAGCTCTACTGACCTGGTTCACTGGCTCTACAAGGGCTTTGCTGACCTGGTTCTCTGGCTCTACAGCAGTTCTGCTGACCTGGTTCTCTGGCTCTACAACGGCTCAGCTGGCCTGGTTCTTTGGCTCTAAAGGAGCTCTGGTGACCTGGTTCTCTGGCTCTATAGCGGTTCTGCTGACCTGGTTCTCAGGCTCTAGAGCAGCTCTGCTGACCTAGTTCTCTGGCTCTAAAGCAGCTCCACCGACCTGGTTCTCTGGCTGTACAGCGGCTCTGCTGACCTGGTTCTCTGGCTCTAAAGCAGCACTGCTGACGTTGTTCTCTGGCTATAGAGCAGCCCTACTGACCTGGTTCTCTGGCTCTACAATTGCTTGGCTGACCTGGTTCTCTGGCTCTTCAGCAGTTCTGCTGACCTGCTTCTCTGGCTCTACAACGGCTCTGCTGGCCTGGTTCTGTGGCTCTAAAGGAGCTCTGGTGACCTGGTTCTTTGGCTCTAGAGCAGCTCTGCTTACCTGGTTCTCTGACTCTACAGCAGCTCTGCTGACCTGGTTCTCTGGCTCTAAAGCGGCTCTGCTGTCCTGTTTCTCTGGCTGTACAGCGGCTCTGCTGACCTGGTTCTCTGGCTCTACATTAGCTCTGCTGACCTAGGGAGAGAACCAGGTCAGCAAAGCTGCTCTAGAGCCTGAGAACCAGGTCAGCAGAGCTGCTTTAGAGCCAGAACACAAGGTCAGCAGAGCTGCTCTACAGCCAAGAACCAGGTCAGCAGAGCTAGTGTAGAGCCATAGAACCAGGTCAGCAGATCCGCTCTACAGCCAGAGAACCAGGTCAGCAGAGCTGCTTTATTGCCAGAGAACCAGGTCAGCAGAGCTGCTGTACAGCCAGAGAAACAGGTCATCAAAGCTGCTGTAGAGCCAGAGAACCTGGTCAGCAGAGCCGCTCTAGAGCAGAGAACCAGGTCAGCAGAGCTGCTTTAGAGCCAGAGAACCAGGTCAGCAGAGCCGCTGTACAGCCAGAGAACCAGGTCAGCAGAGCTGCTTTAAAGCCAGAGAACCAGGTCAGCAGAGCTGCTCTAGAGCCTAAGAACCAGGTCAGCAGAGCCGCTGTACAGCCAGATAACCAGCTCAGCAGAGCTGCTGTAGAGTCAGAGAACCAGGTCAGCAGAGCCGCTCTAGAGCAAGAGAACCAGGTCAGCAGAGCTCTTTTAGAGCCACAGAACCAGGCCAGCAAAGCCGTTGTAGGGCCAGAGAACCAGGTCAGCAAAGCTGCTTTACAGCCAGAAAAACATGTCAGCAGAGCTGTTTTACAGCCAGAGAACCAGGTCAGCAGAACTGCTGTAGTGCCAGAGAACCAGGTCAGCAAAGCCCTTGTAGAGCCAGAGAACCAGGTCAGTAGAGCTGCTCTAGAGCCATAGAACCAGGTCAGCAGATCTGCTCTACAGCCAGAGAATCAGGTTAGCAGACCAGCAGACCCGCTGTACATCCAGAGAACCAGGTCAGCTGAGCTGCTTTAGAGTCAGAGATCCAGGTCAGCAGAGCAGCTCTAGAGCCTGAGAACCAGGACAGCAGAGCCACTATAGAGACAAAGAACCAGGTCAGCAGAGTTGCTGTACAGCCAGAGAACCAGGTCAGCAGAGCTGCTCTAGAGCCTAAGAACCAGGTCAGCAGAGATGCTCTAGAGCCACAGAACCAGGTCAGCAGAGCCGCTGTACAGCCAGAGAAACAGGTCAGCAGAGCTGCTTTAGAGCCAGAGAACCAGGTCAGCAGAGCTGCTCTAGAGCCCGAGAACCAGGTCAGCAGAGCTGCTGTAGAGTCAGAGAACCACGTCAGCAGAGCCGCTCTAGAGCCAGAGAACCAGGTCACCAGAGCTCCTTTAGAGCCACAGAACCAGGCCAGCAGAGCCGTTGTAGAGCCACAGAACCAGGTCAGCAGAACTGCTGTAGAGCCAGAGAACCAGGTCAGTACAGCCCTTGTAGAGCCAGTGAACCAGGTCAGTAGAGCTGCTCTAGAGCCAGAAAACTAGGTCAGCAGAGCTAATGTAGAGCCAGAGAACCAGGTCAGCGGAGCCGCTGTACAGCCAGAGAAACAGGTCAGCAGCGCTGCTTTAGAGCCAGAGAACCAGGTCAGCAGAGCTGCTCTAGAGCCTGAGAACCAGGTCTGCAGAGCCGCTATAGAGTCAGAGAACCAGGTCAGCAGAGCTGCTCTACAGCCAAAGAACCAGGTCAGCAGAGCCATTGTACAGCCTGAGGACCAGGTCAGCAAAGCTGCTCTAGAGCCAGAGAACCAGGTCAGCGGAGCTGCTTTAAAGCCAGAGAACCAGATCAGCAGAGCTGCTCTAGAGCCTAAGAACCAGGTCAGCAGAGCTGCTATAGAGCAAGAGAACCAGGTCAGCAGAGCTGCTGTAGAGCCACAGAACCAGGTCAGCAGAGCTGCTATAGAGCCAGAGAACCAGGTCAGCAGAGCTGCTTTAGAGCCACAGAACGAGGCCAGCAGAGCGGTTGTAGAGCAAGAGAACCAGGTCAACAAAGCTGCTTTACAGTCAGAGAAACAGTTCATCAGAACTGCTATAGAGCCAGAGAACTAGGTCCGCAAAGCCCTTGTAGAGCCAGAGAAGCAGGTCAGTAGAGCTGCTCTAGAGCCAGAGAACTAGGTCAGCAGAGCCGCAATAGAGCTAGAGAACCAGGTCAGCAGATCTGCTGTACAGCTCGAGAACAAGGTCAGCAGAGCTGCTCTATAGCCAAAGAACCAGGTCAGTAGAGCCGTTGCTCAGCCTGAGAACCAGGTCAGCAGAGCTGCTACAGAGCCAGAGAACCTGGTCAGAAGAGCTGCTTTAGAGCTAAAGAACCAGGTCAACAAAGCTGCTGTAGAGCCAGATAACCAGGTCGGCAGAGCTGCTGTAGAGCCAGAGAACCTGGTCAGCAGAGCCGCTCTAGAGCCAGAGAACAAGGTCAGCAGAGCTGCTTTAGAGCCAGAGAACCAGGTCAGCAGAGCAGCTCTAGAGCCAGAGAACCAGGTCAGGAGAGCTGCTGTAGAGTCAGAGAACCAGGCCAGCAAAGCCGCTCTAGAGCCAGAGATCCAGGTCAGCAGAGCTCCTTTAGAGCCACAGAACCAGGCCAGCAAAGCAGCTTTACAGCCAGAAACACATGTCAGCAGAGCCGTTGTAGAGCCAGAGAACCAGGTCAGCAGAACTGCTGTAGTGCCAGAGAACCAGGTCAGCAAAGCCCTTGAAGAGCAAGAGAACCAGGTCAGTAGAGCTGCTCTAGAGCCAGAGAACTAGGTCAGCAGAGCTGCTGTAGAGCCATAGAACCAGGTCAGCAGATCTGCTCTACAGCCAAAGAACCAGGTCAGCAGAGCGGTTTAGAGCCAGAGAACCAGGTCAGCAAAGCTGCTGTACATCCAGAGAAACAGGTCAGCTGAGCTGCTTTTGAGCCAGAGAACCAGGTCAGCAGAGCTGCTCTAGAGCCTGAGAACCAGGTCAGCAGAGCCGCTATAGAGTCAGAGAACCAGGTCTGCAGAGCTGCTATACAGCCAGAGAAAAAGGTCAGCAGAGCTGCTCTACAGCCACAGAACCAGGTCAGCAGAGCCATTGTACAGCCTGAGGACCAGGTCAGCAAAGCTGCTATAGAGCCAGAGAACATGGTCAGCAGAGCTGCTTTAAAGCCAGAGAACCAGGTCAGCAGAGCTCCTCTAGAGCATAAGAGCCAGGTCAGCAGAGCTGCTCTAGAGCATAAGAACCAGGTCAGCAGAGCTGCTCTAGAGCAAGAGAACCAGGTCAGCAGATTTGCTGTGGAGCCAGGGAAACCAGGTCAGCAGAGCTGCGTTAGAGCAACAGAACCAGGTCAGCAGAGCTGCTGTAGAGCCAAAGAACCTGGTCAGCAGAGCCGCTCTAGAGCCAGAGAACAAGGTCAGCAGAGCTGCTTTAGAGCCAGAGAACCAGGTCAGCAGAGCCGCTCTAGAGCCAGAGAACCAGGTCAAGAGAGCTGTTGTAGAGTCAGAGAACCAGGCCAGCAAAGCCACTCTAGAGCCAGAGAACCAGGTCAGCAGAGCTCCTTTAGAGCCACAGAACCAGGCCAGCAAAGCTGCTTTACAGCCAGAAAAACATGTCAGCAGAGCCGTTGTAGAGCCAGAGAACCAGGTCAGCAGAACTGCTGTAGTGCCAGAGAACCAGGTCAGCAAAGCCCTTGAAGAGCAAGAGAACCAGGTCAGTAGAGCTGCTCTAGAGCCAGAGAACTAGGTCAGCAGAGCTGCTGTAGAGCCATAGAACCAGGTCAGCAGATCCGCTCTACAGCCAGAGAACCAGGTCAGCAGAGCTGTTTAGAGCCAGAGAACCAGGTCAGCATAGCTGCTGTACATCCAGAGAAACAGGTCAGCTGAGCTGCTTTTGAGCCAGAGAACCAGGTCAGCAGAGCTGCTCTAGAGCCTGAGAACCAGGTCAGCAGAGCCGCTATAGAGTCAGAGAGCCAGGTCTGCAGAGCTGCTATACAGCCAGCGAGAAAGGTCAGCAGAGCTGCTCTACAGCCACAGAACCAGGTCAGCAGAGCCGTTGTACAGCCTGAGGACCAGGTCAGCAAAGCTGCTTTAAAGCCAGAGAACCAGGTCAGCAGAGCTGCTCTAGAGCATAAGAGCCAGGTCAGCAGAGCTGCTCTAGAGCATAAGAACCAGGTCAGCAGAGCTGCTCTAGAGCAAGAGAACCAGGTCAGCAGATTTGCTGTGGATCCAGGGAAACCAGGTCAGCAGAGCTGCGTTAGAGCCACAGAACCAGGTCAGCAGAGCTGCTGTAGAGCCAAAGAACCAGGTGAGCAGAGCTGCTATAGAGCCAGAGAACCAGGTCAGCAGAGCTGCTTTAGAGCTACAGAACCAGGCCAGCAGAGCCATTGTAGCACCAGAGAACCAGGTCAGCAAAGCTTCTTTACAGTCAGAGAAACAGTTCAGCAGATCCATTGTAGAGCCAGAGAAACAGGTCATCAGAACTGCTATAGAGCCAGAGAACCAGGTCTGCAAAGCCCTTGTAGAGCCAGAGAACCAGGTCAGTAGAGCTGCTCTAGAGCCAGAGAACTAGGTCAGCAGAGCTGCAGTAGAGCCATAGAACCAGTTCAGCAGATCCGCTCTACAGCCAGAGAACCAGGTCAGCAGAGCTGCTTTAGAGCCAGAGAACCATGTCAGCAGAGAAGTTGTAGAGCCAGAGAACCAGGTCAGCAGAACTGCTGTAGTGCCAGAGAACCAGGTCAGCAAAGCCCTTGAAGAGCCAGATAACCAGGTCAGCAGAGCTGCTGTAGAGCCAGTGAACCTGGTCAGCAGAGCCGCTCTAGAGCCAGAGAACAAGGTTAGCAGAGCTGCTTTAGAGCCAGAGAACCAGGTCAGGAGAGCTGCTGAAGAGTCAGAGAACCAGGTCAGCAAAGCCACTCTAGAGCCAGAGAACCAGGTCAGCAGAGCTCCTTTAGAGCCACAGAACCAGGCCAGCAAAGCTGCTTTACAGCCAGAGAAACATGTCAGCAGAGCCGTTGTAGAACCAGAGAACCAGGTCAGCAGAACTGCTGTAGTGCCAGAGAACCAGGTCAGCAAAGCCCTTGAAGAGCAAGAGAACCAGGTCAGTAGAGCTGCTCTAGAGACAGAGAACTAGGTCAGCAGAGCTGCTGTAGAGCCATACAACCAGGTCAGCAGATCCGCTCTACAGCCGGAGAACCAGGTCAGCAGAGCTGTTTAGAGCCAGAGAACCAGGTCAGCAGAGCTGCTGTACATCCAGTGAAACAGGTCCGCTGAGCTGCTTTTGAGCCAGAGAACCAGGTCAGCAGAGCTGCTCTAGAGCCTGAGAACCAGGTCAGCAGAGCCGCTATAGAGTCAGAGAACCATGTCAGCAGAGCTGCTGTACAGCCAGAGAAAAAGGTCAGCAGAGCTGCTCTACAGCCAAAGACCAAGGTCAGCAGAGCCGTTGTACAGCCTGAGGACCAGGTCAGCAGAGCTGCTCTAGAGCCTAAGAACCAGGTCAGCAGAGCTGCTCTAGAGCAAGAGAACCAGGTCAGCAGATGTGCTGTGGAGTCAGAGAACCAGGTCAGCAGAGCTGCTGTACAGCCAGAGAAAAAGGTCAGCAGAGCTGCTCTACAGCCAAAGACCAAGGTCAGCAGAGCCGTTGTACAGCCTGAGGACCAGGTCAGCAGAGATGCTGTAGAGTCAAAGAACCAGGTGAGCAGAGCTGCTATAGAGCCAGAGAACCAGGTCAGCAGAGCTGCTTTAGAGCCACAGAACCAGGCCAGCAGAGCCGTTGTAGAGCCAGAGAACCAGGTCAGCAAAGCTTCTTTACAGTCAGAGAAACAGTTCAGGAGATCTGTTGTAGAGCCAGAGAAACAGGTCATCAGAACTACTATAGAGCCAGAGAACCAGGTCCACAAAGCCCTTGTAGAGCCAGAGAACCAGGTCAGTAGAGCTGCTCTAGAGCCAGAGAACCAGGTCAGCAGAGCCTTTGTAGAGCCAGAGAACCAGGTCAGCAGAACTGCTGTAGTGCCAGAGAACCAGGTCAGCAAAGCCCTTGAAGAGCAAGAGAACCAGGCCAGTAGAGCTGCTCTAGAGCCAGAGAACCAGGTCAGCAGAGCTGCTCTAGAGCAAGAGAACCAGGTCAGCCAATTTGCTGTGGAGCCAGAGAAAAAGGTCAGCAGAGCTGATCTAGAGCCAAAGAACCGGGTCAGCAGAGCTGCTCTAGAGCCTAAGAACCAGGTCAGCAGAGCTGCTCTAGAGCCAGAGAACCAGGTCAGCAGAGCCGCTGTGCAGCCAGAGAAACAGGTCAGCAGAGCTGCTTTAGAGCCAGAGAACCAGGTCAGCAGAGCCGCTCTAGAGCCCGAGAACCAGGTCAGCAGAGCTGCTGTACAGCCAGAGAACAAGGTCAGCAGAGCTGCTCTACAGCCAAAGAACCAGGTCAGCAGAGCCGCTGTACAGCCAGAGAACCAGGTCAGCAGAGCCACTCTAGAGCCAGAGAACCAGGTCACCAGAGCTCCTTTAGAGCCACAGAACCAGGCCAGCAGAGCCGTTGTAGAGCCAGAGAACCAGGTCAGCAGAACTGCTGTAGAGCCTGAGAACCAGGTCAGCAGAGCCGCTGTACAGCCAGAGAAAAAGGTCAGCAGAGCTGCTCTACAGCCAAAGAACCAGGTCAGCAGAGCCGTTGTACAGCCTGAGGACCAGGTCAGCAAAGCTGCTCTAGAGCCAGAGAACCAGGTCAGCAGAGCTGCTTTAAAGCCAGAGAACCAGGTCAGCAGAGCTGCTCTAGAGCCTAAGAACCAGGTCAGCAGAGCTGCTCTAGAGCAAGAGAACCAGGTCAGCAGATTTGCTGTGGAGCCAGGGAAACCAGGTCAGCAGAGCTGCGTTAGAGCCACAGAACCAGTTCAGCAGAGCTGCTGTAGAGCCAAAGAACCAGGTGAGCAGAGCTGTTATAGAGCCAGGGAACCAGGTCAGCAGAGCTGCTTTAGAGCCATAGAACCAGGCCAGCAGAGCCGTTGTAGCGCCAGAGAACCAGGTCAGCAAAGCTTCTTTACAGTCAGAGAAACAGTTCAGCAGATCCATTGTAGAGCCAGAGAAACAGGTCATCAGAACTGCTATAGAGCCAGAGAACCAGGTCCGCAAAGCCCCTGGAGAGCCAGAGAACCAGGTCAGTAGAGCTGCTCTAGAGCCAGAGAACTAGGTCAGCAGAGCTGCAGTAGAGCCATAGAACCAGTTCAGCAGATCCGCTCTACAGCCAGAGAACCAGGTCAGCAGAGCTGCTTTAGAGCAAGAGAACCATGTCAGCAGAGCCGTTGTAGAGCCAGTGAACCTGGTCAGCAGAGCCGCTCTAGAGCCAGAGAACAAGGTTAGCAGAGCTGCTTTAGAGCCAGAGAACCAGGTCAGCAGAGCCGCTCTAGAGCCAGAGAACCAGGTCAGGAGAGCTGCTGAAGAGTCAGAGAACCAGGTCAGCAAAGCCACTCTAGAGCCAGAGAACCAGGTCTGCAGAACTCCTTTAGAGCCACAGAACCAGGCCATCAAAGCTGCTTTACAGCCAGAAAAACATGTCAGCAGAGCCGTTGTAGAGCCAGAGAACCAGGTCAGCAGAACTGCTGTAGTGCCAGAGAACCAGGTCAGCAAAGCCCTTGAAGAGCAAGAGAACCAGGTCAGTAGAGCTGCTCTAGAGCCAGAGAACTAGGTCAGCAGAGCTGCTGTAGAGCCATACAACCAGGTCAGCAGATCCGCTCTACAGCCGGAGAAGCAGGTCAGCAGAGCTGTTTAGAGCCAGAGAACCAGGTCAGCAGAGCTGCAGTACATCCAGTGAAACAGGTCAGCTGAGCTGCTTTTGAGCCAGAGAACCAGGTCAGCAGAGCTGCTCTAGAGCCTGAGAACCAGGTCAGCAGAGCCGCTATAGAGTCAGAGAACCAGGTCAGCAGAGCTGCTGTACAGCCAGAGAAAAAGGTCAGCAGAGCTGCTCTACAGCCAAAGACCAAGGTCAGCAGCGCCGTTGTACAGCCTGAGGACCAGGTCAGCAGAGCTGCTCTAGAGCCTAAGAACCAGGTCAGCAGAGCTGCTCTAGAGCAAGAGAACCAGGTCAGCATATTTGCTGTGGAGTCAGAGAACCAGGTCAGCAGAGCTGCTGTACAGCCAGAGAAAAAGGTCAGCAGAGCTGCTCTACAGCCAAAGACCAAGGTCAGCAGAGCCGTTGTACAGCCTGAGGACCAGGTCAGCAGAGCTGCTGTAGAGCCAAAGAACCAGGTGAGCAGAGCTGCTATAGAGCCAGAGAACCAGGTCAGCAGAGCTGCTTTAGAGCCACAGAACCAGGCCAGCAGAGCCGTTGTAGAGCCAGAGAACCAGGTCAGCAAAGCTGCTGTAGAGCCAGAGAACCAGGTCAGCAGAGCTGCTCTAGAGCCTGAGAACCAGGTCAACAGAGCCACTGTAGAGCCAGAGAACCAAGTCAGCCGAGCTGCTTTAGAGCAACAGAACCAGGCCAGCAGAGCCGTTGTGGAGCCAGAAAACCAGGTCAGCAAAGCTGCTTTACAGCCAGAGAAACAGGTCATCACAACTGCTATAGAGCCAGAGAACCAGGTCCACAAAGCCCTTGTAGAGCCAGAGAACCAGGTCAGTAGAGCTGCTCTAGAGCCAGAGATCTAGGTCAGCAGAGCTGCAGTAGAGCCATAGAACCAGTTCAGCAGATCCGCTCTACAGCCAGAGAACCAGGTCAGCAGAGCTGCTTTAGAGCCAGAGAACCATGTCAGCAGAGCCGTTGTAGAGCCAGAGAACCAGGTCAGCAGAACTGCTGTAGTGCCAGAGAACCAGGTCAGCAAAGCCCTTGAAGAGCAAGAGAACCAGGCCAGTAGAGCTGCTCTAGAGCCAGAGAACCAGGTCAGCAGAGCTGCTCTAGAGCAAGAGAACCAGGTCAGCCAATTTGCTGTGGAGCCAGAGAAAAAGGTCAGCAGAGCTGATCTACAGCCAAAGAACCGGGTCAGCAGAGCCGTTGTACAACCTGAGAACCAGGTCAGCAAAGCTGCTCAAGAGCCAGAGAACCAGGTCAGCAGAGCTGCTTTAAAACCAGAGAACCAGGTCAACAGAGCTGCTCTAGAGCCTAAGAACCAGGTCAGCAGAGCCGCTGTACAGCCAGAGAAACAGGTCAGCAGAGCTGCTTTAGAGCCAGAGAACCAGGTCAGCAGAGCCGCTCTAGAGCCCGAGAACCAGGTCAGCAAAGCTGCTTTAGAGTCAGAGAACCACGTCAGCAGAGCCGCTCTAGAGCCAGAGAACCAGGTCACCAGAGCTCCTTTAGAGCCACAGAACCAGGCCAGCAGAGCCGTTGTAGAGCCAGAGAACCAGGTCAGCAGAACTGCTGTAGAGCCAGAGAACCAGGTCAGCAAAGCCCTTGTAGAGCCACTGAACCAGGTCAGTAGAGCTGCTCTAGAGCCAGAAAACTAGGTCAGCAGAGCTAATGTTGAGCCAGAGAACCAGGTCAGCAGAGCCGCTGTACAGCCAGAGAAACAGGTCAGCAGAGCTGCTTTCGAGTCAGAGAACCAGGTCAGCAGAGCCGCTCTAGAGCCAAAGAACCAGGTCAGCAGAGCTGCTGTAGAGTCAGAGAAACAGGTCAGCAGAGCCGCTCTAGAGCCAGAGAACCAGGAGACCAGAGCTCCTTTAGAGCTACAGAACCAGGCCAGCAGAGCCATTGTAGAGCCAGAGAAGCAGGTCAGCAGAACTGCTGTAGAGCCAGAGAACCAGGTCAGCAAAGCCCTTGTTGAGCCAGAGAACCAGGTCAGTAGAGCTGCTCTACAGCCAGAGAACCACGTCAGCAGAGCTGCTCTAGAGACAGAGAACCAGGTCAGCAGTGCCGCTGTACAGCCAGATAAACAGGTCAGCAGAGCTGCTTTAGAGTCAGAGAACCAGGTCAGCAGAGCCGCTCTAGAGCTAGAGAACCAGGTCAGCAGAGCTGCTGTAGAGTCAGAGAACCACATCAGCAGTGCTGCGCTAGAGCCAGAGAACCAGGTCACCAGAGCTCCTTTAGAGCCACAGAACCAGGCCAGCAGAGCCGTTGTAAAGCCAGAGAACCTGGTCAGCAGAGCTGCTGTAGAGTCAGAGAACCACGTCAGCAGAGCCGCTCTAGAGCCAGAGAACCAGGTCACCAGAGCTCCTTTAGAGCCACAGAACCAGGCCAGCAGAGCCATTGTAGAGCCAGAGAACCAGGTCAGCAGAACTGCTGTAGAGCCAGAGAACCAGGTCAGTAGAGCCGATGTACAGCCAGAGAACCAGGTCAGCGGAGCTGCTTTAGAGCCAGAAAACCAGGTCAGCAGAGCTGCTCTGGAGCCTAAGAACCAGGTCAGCAGATCCGCTTTAGAGCCAGAGAACCAGGTCATCAGACCTGCTGTACAGCCAGAGAACAACGTCAGAAGAGCTGCTCTACAGCCAAAGAACCAGGCCAGCAGATCCGTTGTAGAGCCAGAGAACCAGGTCAGTAGAGCTGCTCTAGAGCCAGAGAACTAGGTCAGCAGAGCTGCTGTAGAGCCATAGAACCAGTTCAGCTGATCCGCTCTACAGCCAGAGAACCAGGTCAGCAGAGCTGTTTTAGAGCCAGAGAACCAGGTCAGCAGAGCCGCTGTAGAGCCAGAGAACCAGGTCAGTGGAGCTGCTTTAGAGGCAGAGAACCAGGTCAGCAGAGCTGCTCTAGAGCCTGAGAACCAGGTCAGCAGAGCTGCTGTACAGCCAGAGAACAAGGGCAGCAGAGCCGCTCTAGAGCCTGAGAAACAGGTCAGCAGAGCTGCTTTAGAGCCAGAGAACCAGGTCAACAGCACCGCTGTAGAGCCAGAGCACAAGGAGAGCAGAGCTGCTGTAGAGCCAGAGAACCAGGTGGGCAGAGCTGCTGTAGAGCCAGAGAACCAGGTCAGCAGAACGGCTGTAGAGCCAGAGAACTAGGTCAGCAGAGCTGCTTTAGAGCCAGAGGACCAGCCTAGCAGAGCTGCTCTAGAGCCTAAGAACCAGGTCAGCAGAGCTGCTCTAGAGCCACAGAACCAGGTCAGCAGAGCTGCTTTAGAGCCAGAGAACCAGGTCAGCAGAGCTGCTTTAGAGCCAGAGAAGCAGGTAAACAGAGCCGCTGTAGAGCCAGATAACCAGGAGAGCAGAGCTGCTTTAGAGCCAGAGAACCAGGTCAGCAGAGCTGCTTTAGAACCAGAGAACCAGGTCAGCAGAGCTGCTGTAGAGCCAGAGAACAAGTTCAACAGAGCCGTTGTAGAGCCAGAGAACCAGGTTAGCAGAGCTGCTCTAGAGCCAGAGAACTAGGTCAACAGAGCCACTGTAGAGCCAGAGAACAAGGTCAGCAGAGCTGCTTTAGAGCAACAGAACCAGGCCAGCAGAGCCATTGTGGAGCCAGAAAACCAGGTCAGCAAAGCTGCTTTACAGCCAGGGAAACAGGTCAGCAGAGCCATTGTAGAGCATGAGAACCAGGTAAGCAGAGCTGGTCTAGAGCCAGAGAACTAGGTCAGCAGTGCTGCTGTAGAGCAATAGAACCAGGTCAGTAGAGGTG
This sequence comes from Triturus cristatus, assembly GCF_964204655.1. Classification (NCBI taxonomy): domain Eukaryota; kingdom Metazoa; phylum Chordata; class Amphibia; order Caudata; family Salamandridae; genus Triturus; species Triturus cristatus. The sequence goes on along the minus strand of NC_140579.1, from coordinate 628,501,490 downwards.
CTCTACAGCCAGAGAACCAGGTCAGCATAGCTGCTTTAGAGCCAGAGAACCAGGTCAGCAGACCTGCTTTAGAGCCAGAGAACCAGGTCAGCAGAGCCGTTACAGAGCCAGAGAACCAGGTCAGCAGAGCTGCTGTACAGCCAGAGAACAAGGTCAGCAGAGCTGCTCTACAGCCAAAGAACCAGGTCAGCAAAGCCATTGAACAGCCTGAGAACCAGGTCAGCAACGCTGTTCTAGAGCCAGAGAACCAGGTCAGCAGAGCTGCTTTAAAGCCAGAGAATCATGTTAGCAGAGCTGCTCTAGAGCCTAAGAACCAAGTCAGCAGAGCTGCTAATGAGCCAGAGAACCAGGTCAGCAGAGCTGCTTTAGAACCAGAGAACCAGATCAGCAGAGCTGCTGTAGAGCCAGAGAACCAGTTCAACAGAGCCATTGTAGAGCCAGAGAAAAAGGGCAGCAGGGCCGCTCTAGAGCCTGAGAAACAGGTCAGCAGAGCTGCTTTAGAGCCGGAGAACCAGGTCAACAGCACCGCTGTAGAGCCAGAGCACAAGGAGAGCAGAGCTGCTGTAGAGCCAGAGAACCAGGTGGGCAGAGCTGCTGTAGAGCCAGAGAACCAGTTCAGCAGAACGGCTGTAGAGCCAGAGAACTAGGTCAGCAGAACTGCTTTAGAGCCAGAGGACCAGCCTAGCAGAGCTGCTCTAGAGCCTAAGAACCAGGTCAGCACTGCTCTTCTAAAGCCAAAGAACCAGTTCAGCAGAGCTGCTTTAGAGCCAGAGAACCAGGTCAGCAGAGCTGCTTTAGAGCCAGAGAAGCAGGTAAACAGAGCCACTGTAGAGCCAGATAACCAGGAGAGCGGAGCTGCTTTAGAGCCAGAGAACCAGGTCAGCAGAGCTGCTTTAGAACCAGAGAACCAGGTCAGCAGAGCTGCTGTAGAGCCAGAGAACCAGTTCAACAGAGCCGTTGTAGAGCCAGAGAACCAGGTTAGCAGACCTGCTCTAGAGCCAGAGAACTAGGTCAACGGAGCCACTGAAGAGCCAGAGAACAAGGTCAGCAGAGCTGCTTTAGAGCAACAGAACCAGGCCAGCAGAGCCTTTGTGGAGCCAGAAAACCAGGTCAGCAAAGCTGCTTTACAGCCAGGGAAACAGGTCAGCAGAGCCATTGTAGAGCATGAGAACCAGGTAAGCAGAGCTGCTCTAGAGCCAGAGAACAAGGTCAGCAGAGCTGCTGTAGAGCCATAGAACCAGGTCAGTATAGGTGATCTACAGCCAGAGAACCAGGTCAGCAGACCTGCTTTAGAGCTAGAGAACCAGGTCAGCAGACCTGCTTTTGAGCCAGAGAACCAGGTCAGCAGAGCCGCTACAGAGCCAGAGAACCAGGTCAGCAGAGCTGCTGTACAGCCAGAGAACAAGGTCAGCAGAGCTGCTCTACAGCCAAAGAACCAGGTCAGCAGAGCCATTGAACAGCCTGAGAACCAGGTCAGCAACGCTGTTCTAGAGCCAGAGAACCAGGTCAGCAGAGCTGCTTTAAAGCCAGAGAATCATGTTAGCAGAGCTGCTCTAGAGCCTAAGAACCAGGTCAGCAGAGCTGCTCTTGAGCCAGAGAACCAGGTCAGCAGAGCTGCTTTAGAACCAGAGAACCAGGTCAGCAGAACTGCTGTAGAGGCAGAGAACCAGTTCAACAGAGCCGTTGTAGAGCCAGAGAACCAGGTCAGCAGAGCCGCTCTAGAGCCTGAGAAACAGGTCAGCAGAGCTGCTTTAGAGCCAGAGAACCAGGTCAGCAGAGCTGCTTTAGAGCCAGAGAAGCAGGTCAACAGAGCCGCTGTAGAGCCAGATAACCAGGAGAGCAGAGCTGCTGTAGAGCCAGAGAACAAGTTCAGCAGAGCCGCTCTAGAGCCAGCGAACCAGGTCAGCAGAGCTGCTTTAGAGCCAGAACACCAGGTTAGCAGAGCTGCTCTAGAGCCTAAGAACCAGGTCAGCAGAGCTGCTCTAGAGCCAGAGAACCAGGTTAGTAGAGGTGCTCTACAGCCAGATAACCAGGTCAGCAGAGATGCTTTAGAGCCAGAGAACCAGTTCAACAGACCTGCTTTAGAGCCAGAGAACCAGGTCAGCAGAGCCGCTACAGAGCCAGAGAACCAGGTCAGCAGAGCTGCTGTACAGCCAGAGAACAAGGTCAGCAGAGCTGCTCTACAGCCAAAGAACCAGGTCAGCAGAGCCATTGAACAGCCTGAGAACCAGGTCAGCAACGCTGTTCTAGAGCCAGAGAACCAGGTCAGCAGAGCTGCTTTAAAGCCAGAGAATCAGGTTAGCAGAGCTGCTCTAGAGCCTAAGAACCAGGTCAGCAGAGCTGCTGTAGAGCCAGAGAACCGGTTCAACAGAGCCGTTGTAGAGCCAGAGAACCAGGTCATCAGAGCCGCTCTAGAGCCAGAGATCCAGGTCAGCAGAGCTGCTTTAGAGCCAGAGAACCAGGCCAACAGCGCCGCTGTAGAGCCAGAGCACAAGGAGAGCAGAGCTGCTGTAGAGCCAGAGAACCAGGTGGGCAGAGCCGCTGTAGAGCCAGAGAACCAGGTCAGCAGAGCTGGTGTAGAGCCAGAGAACTAGGTCAGCAGAGATGCTATAGAGCCAGAGGACCAGGTCAGCAGAGCTGCTCTAGAGCCAGAGAACCAGGTCAGCAGAGCTGCTTTAGAGCCAGAGAACCAGGTCAGCAGAGCTGCTTTAGAGCCAGAGAAGCAGGTCAACAGAGCCGCTGTAGAGCCAGATAACCAGGAGAGCAGAGCTGCTGTAGAGCCAGAGAACAAGTTCAGCAGAGCCGCTCTAGAGCCAGAGAACCAGGTCAGCAGAGCTGCTTTAGAGCCAGAGAACCAGGTCAGCAGAGCTGCTTTAGAGCCAGAAAACCAGGTTAGCAGAGCTGCTCTAGAGCCTAAGAACCAGGTCAGCAGAGCTGCTCTAGAGCCAGAGAACCAGGTCAGCAGAGCTGCTCTACAGCCAGAGAACCAGGTCAGCAGAGCTGCTTTAGAGCCAGAGATTCAGGTCAGCAGAGCCAGAGAACCAGTTCAACACGGCCAATGTAGAGCCAGAGAACCAGGTCAGCAGAGCTGCTCTAGAGCCAGAGAACTAGGTCAGCAGAGCTGCTATAGAGCCAGTGAACCAGGTCAGAGGAGTAGCTCTAGAGCCAGAGAACCAGGTCAGCAGAGCTGCTTTAGAGCCAGAGAACCAGGTCAGCAGAGATGCCCTAGAGCCTAAGAACTAGGTCAGCAGAGCTGCTCTAGAGCCAGAGAACAAGTTCAGCAGAGCCGCTCTAGAGCCGGATAACCAGGTCAGCGGAGCTGCTTTAGAGCCAGAGAACCAGGTCAGCAGAGCTGCTCTTGAGCTTGAGAACCAGGTCAGCGAGCTGCTCTAGAGCCAGAGAACCAGGTCAGCAGAGCTGCTAGAGAGCCAGAGAACCAGGTCAGCAGAGCTGCTTTAGAGCCAGAGAACCAGGTCAACAGCGCCACTGTAGAGTCAGAGAACAAGGAGAGCAGAGCTGCTATAGAGCCAGTGAACCAGGTCAGCAGAGCCGCTCTAGAGCCAGAGAACCAGGTCAGCAGAGCTGCTTTAGAGCCAGAGAACCAGGTCAACAGCGCCGCTGTAGAGCCAGAGAGCAAGGAGAGCAGAGCTGCTGTAGAGCCAGACAACCAGGTGGGCAGAGCTGCTTTAGAGCCAGAGATTCAGGTCAGCAGAGCTACTGTAGAGCCAGAGAACCAGTTCAACAGAGCTGTTGTAGAGCCAGAGAACCAGGTCAGCAGAGCTGCTCTAGAGCCAGAGAAATAGGTCAGCAGAGCCGCTCTAGAGCCAGAGAACCAGGTCAGCAGAGCTGCTTTAGAGCCTGTGAACCAGGTCAGCAGAGCCGCTCTAGAGCCAGAGAACAAGGAGAGCAGAGCTGCTCTACAGCCAGAGAACCAGGTCAGCAGAGCTGCTTTAGAGCCAGAGATTTAGGTCAGCAGAGCTACTGTAGAGCCGGAGAACCAGTTCAACAGAGCCGTTGTAGAGCCAGAGAACCAGGTCAGCAGATCTGCTCTAGAGCCAGAGAATTAGGTCAGCAGAGCCGCTCTAGAGCCAGAGAACCAGGTCAGCAGAGCTGCTTTAGAGCCAGTGAACCAGGTCAGCAGAGCCGCTCTAGAGCCAGAGAACAAGGAGATTAGAGCTGCTAGAGAGCCAGTGAACCAGGTCAGCAGAGCAGCTCTAGAGCCAGAGAACCAGGTCAGAGGAGCTGCTCTAGAGCCAGAGAAATAGTTCAGCAGAGCTGCTATAGAGCCAGTGAACCAAATCAGCAGAGCCGCTCTAGAGCCAGAGAACTAGGTCAGCAAAGTTGCTGTAGAGCCAGAGAACCAGGCCAGCAGAGTTGCTGTAGAGCCAGAGAACCAGGTCAGAGGAGCTGCTCTAGAGCCAGAGAAATAGTTCAGCAGAGCTGCTATAGAGCCAGTGGACCAAATCAGCAGAGCCGCTCTAGAGCCAGAGAACCAGGTCAGCAGAGCTGCTTTAGAGCCAGAGAACCAGGTTAAAAGCGCCACTGTAGAGCCAGAAAACAAGGAGAGCAGAGCTGCTGTAGAGCCAGAGAACCAGGTGGGCAGAGCTGCTGTAGAACCAGATAACCAGGTCAGCAGAGCTGCTGTAGATCCAGAGAACCAGGTCAGCAGAGCTGCTGTAGATCCAGAGAACCAGGTCAGCAGAGCTGCTGTAAAGATAGATAACCAGGTCAGCAGAGCTGCTTTAGAGCCAGAGAACTAGGACAGCAAAGTTGCTGTAGAGCCAGAGAACCAGGCCAGCAGAGTTGCTGTAGAGCCAGAGAACCAGGTCAGCGGAGCTGCTTTAGAGCCAGAGAACCAGGTCAGCAGAGCTGCTCTAGAGCTTGAGAACCAGGTCAGCAGAGCTGCTCTAGAGCCAGAGAACCAGGTCAGCAGAGCTGCTATAGAGCCAGAGAACCAGGTCAGCAGAGCTGCTTGAGAGCCAGAGAACCAGGTCAACAGCGCCACTGTAGAGCCAGAGAACAAGGAGAGCAGAGCTGCTATAGAGCCAGTGAACCAGGTCAGCAGAGCCGCTCTAGAGCCAGAGAACCAGGTCAACAGCGCCGCTGTAGAGCCAGAGAACAAGGAGAGCAGAGCTGCTGTAGAGCCAGAGAACCAGGTGGGCGGAGCTGCTGTAGAGCCAGAGAACCAGGTCAGCAGAGCTGCTGTAGAGCCAGAGAACCAGGTCAGCAGAGCTGCAGTAAAGATAGATAACCAGGTCAGCAGAGCTGCTTTAGAGCCAGAGAACTAGGTCAGCAGAGTTGCTGTAGAGCCAGAGAACCAGGCCAGCAGAGTTGCTGTAGAGCCAGAGAACTAGGTCAGCAGAGCTGCTGTAGAGCCAGAGAACCAGGTCAGCAGAGCTGCTATAGAGCCAGTGAACCAGGTCAGCAGAGCCGCTCTAGAGCCAGAGAACCAGGTCAGCAGCGCCACTGTAGAGCCAGAGAACAAGGAGAGCAGAGCTGCTGTAGAGCCAGAGAACCAGGTGGGCAGAGCTGCTGTAGAGCCAGAGAACCAGGTCAGCAGAGCTGCTGTAGAGCCAGAGAACCAGGTCAGCAGAGCTGCTGTAAAGATAGATAACCAGGTCAGCAGAGCTGCTTTGGAGCCAGAGAACTAGGTCAGCAAAGTTGCTGTAGAGCCAGAGAACCAGGCCAGCAGAGTTGCTTTAGAGCCAGAGAACCAGGTCAGCAGAGCTGCTCTAGAGCTTGAGAACCAGGTCAGCAGAGCTGCTATAGAGCCAAAGAACCAGGTCAGCAGAGCCGTTGTACAGCCTGAGAACCAGGTCAGCAAAGCTGCTCTAGAGCCAGAGAACCAGGTCAGCAGAGCTGCTTGAGAGCCAGAGAACCAGGACAACAGAGCCACTGTGGAGTCAGAGAACCAGGTCAGCAGAGCTGCTTTAGAGCCAGAGAACAAGGTCAGCATAGCTGTTGTAGAGCCAGAGTACCAGGTCAGCAAAGCTGCTTCAGAGCCAGAGAACCAGGTCAGCAGAGCTGTTGTAGAGTCAGAGAACTAGGTCAGCGGAGCTGCTGTAGAGCCGTAGAACCAGGTCAGCAGATCCGCTCTACAGTCAGAGAACCAGGTCAGCAGAGCTGCTTTAGAGCCAGAGAACCAGGTGAACAGAGCCACTATAGAGCCAGAGAACCAGGTCAGCAGAGCTGCTTTAGAGCAACAGAACCAGGCCAGCAGAGACGTTGTAGAGCCAGCGAACCAGGTCAGCAGAGCTGCTCTACAGCCAGAGAACTAGGTCAGCAGAGCTACTGTGGAGCCATAGAACCAGGTCAGCAGAGGTGCTCTACAGCCAGAGAACCAGGTCAGCAGAGCTGCTGTACAGCCAGAGAACAAGGTCAACTGAGCTGCTCTACAGCCAAAGAACCAGGTCAGCAGAGACATTGAACAGCCTGAGAACCAGGTCAGCAAAGCTGCCTTAAAGCCAGAGAATCAGGTTAGCAGAGCTGCTCTAGAGCCTAAGAACCAGGACAGCAGATCTGCTCTAGAGCCAGAGAACCAGGTCAGCAGAGCTGCTGTAGAGCCAGAGAACCAGGTCAGCAGAGCTGCTGTAGGGCCAGAGAACCAGGTCAGCAGAGCTGCTCTAGAGCCTGAGAACCAGGTCAACAGAGCCACTGTAGAGCCAGAGAACCAGGTCAGCAGAGCTGCTTTAGAGCAACAGAACCAGGCCAGCAGAGCCGTTGTGGAGCCAGAAAACCAGGTCAGCAAAGCTGCTTTGCAGCCAGAGTAACAGGTCAGCAGAAACATTGTAGAGCCAGCGAACCAGGTCAGCAGAGCTGCTCTAGAGCCAGAAAACTAGGTCAGCAGAGCTACTGTAGAGCCATAGAGCCAGGTCAGCAGAGGTGCTCTACAGCCAGAGAACCAGGTCAGCAGAGCTGCTTTAGAGCCAGAGAACCAGGTCAGCATAGCTGCTGTACAGCCAGAGAACCAGGTCAGCAGAGCTGCTTTAGAGCCAGAGAACCAGGTCATCAGAGCCGCTATAGAGCCAGAGAACCAGGTCAGCAGAGCTGCTGTAGAGCCAGAGAACCAGGTCAGCAGAGCTGCTGTAGAGCCAGACGACCAGGCCAGCAGAGCTGCTGTAGAGCCAGAGAACCAGGTCAGCAGAGCTGCTCTAGAGCCTGAGAACCAGGTCAACAGAGCCACTGTAGAGACAGAGAACCAGGTCAGCAGAGCTGCTTTAGAGCAACAGAACCAGGCCAGCTGAGCCATTGTGGAGCCAGAAAACCAGGTCAGCAAAGCTGCTTTGCAGCCAGAGTAACAGGTCAGCAGAGAAGTTGTAGAGCCAGCGAACAAGGTCAGCAGAGCTGCTCTAGAGCCAGAAAACTAGGTCAGCAGAGCTACTGTAGAGCCATAGAGCCAGGTCAGCAGAGGTGCTCTACAGCCATAGAACCAGGTCAGCAGAGCTGCTTTAGAGCTAGAGAACCATGTCAGCAGAGCTGCTGTACAGCCAGAGAACCAGGTCAGCAGAGCTGCTTTAGAGCCAGAGAACCAGGTCTGCAGAGCCGCTATAGAGCCAGAGAACCAAGTCAGCAGAGCTGCTGTACAGCCAGAAAACCAGGTCAGCAGAGCTGCTTTAGAGCCAGAGAACCAGGTCTGCAGAGCCGCTATAGAGCCAGAGAACCAAGTCAGCAGAGCTGCTGTACAGCCAGAGAACAAGGTCAGCAGAGCTGCTTTACAGCCAAAGAACCAGGTCAGCAGAGACATTGAACAGCCTGAGAACCAGGTCAGCAACGCTGCTCTATAGCCAGAGAACCAGATCAGCAGAGCTGCTTTAAAGCCTGAGAATCAAGTTGGCAGAGCTTCTCTAGTGCCTAAGAACCAGGACAGCAGATCTGCTCTAGAGCCAGAGAACCAGGTCAGCAGAGCTGCTGTAGAGCCAGATAACCAGGTCAGCAGAGCTGCTGTAGAGCCAGAGACCCAGGTCAACAGAGGTGCTATAGAGCCAGAGAACCAGGTCAGCAGAGCTGCTTTAGAGCCAGAGAACCAGGTGGCCAGAGCTGCTGTAGAGCCAGCGAACCATGAGAGCAGAGCTGCTGTATAGCCAGAGAACCAGATGGGCAGAGCTGCTGTAGAGCCAGAGAACCAGGTGGGCAGAGCCGCTGTAGAGCCAGCGAACCATGAGAGCAGAGCTGCTGTAGAGCCAGAGAACCAGGTCAGCAGAGCTGCTGTAGAGCCAGAGAACTAGGTCAGAAGAGCTGCTGTAGAGCCAGAGAACCAGGTCAGCAGAGCAGCCGTAAAGCAGGATAACCAGGTCAGCAGAGCTGCTTTAGAGCCAGAGAACTGGGTCAGCAAAGTCGTTGTAGAGCCAGAGAACCAGGCCAACAGAGTTGCTGTAGAGCCAGAGACCAGGTCAGTGGAGCTGCTTTAGAGCCTGAGAACCAGGCCAGCAGAGCTGCTCTGGAGCCTGAGAACCAGGTCAGCAGAGCCGCTATAGAGCCAGAGAACCTGGTCAGCAGATCTGCTGTACAGCCAGAGAACAAGGTCAGCAGAGCTGCTCTACAGCCTTAGAACCAGGTCAGCAGAGCTGTTGTACAGCCTGAGAACCTGGTCAGCAAAGCTGCTCAAGAGCCAGAGAACCAGGTCAGTAGAGCTGCTTAAGAGCCAGAGAACCAGGTCAACAGAGCTGCTCTACAGCCAGAGTACCAGGTCAGCAGAGCTGCTCTACAGCCAGAGAACCAGGTCAGCAGAGCTGCTGTAGAGCCAGAGAACCAGTTCAACAGAGCTGTTGTAGAGCCAGAGAACCAGGTCAGCACAGCTGCTCTAGAGCCAGAGAACCAGGTCAGCAGAGCTGCTTTACAGCCAGAGAAACAGGTCAGCAGAGCCGTTGTAGAGCCAGAGAACCAGGTCAGCAGAGCTGCTCTAGAGCCAGAGAACTAGGTCAGTAGAGCTGCTGTAGAGCCATAGAACCAGGTCAGTAAAGGTGCTCTACAGCCAGAGAACCAGGTCAGCAGAGCTGCTCAGAGAATCAGGTCAGCAGACCTGCTTTAGAGCCAGAAGACCAGGTCAGCAGAGCCGCTACAGAGCCAGAGAACCAGGTCAGCAGAGCTGTTGTACAGCCACAGAACAAGGTCAGCAGAGCTGCTCTACAGCCAAAGAACCAGGTCAGCAGAGCCATTGAACAGCCGGAGAACCAGGTCAGCAACGCTACTCTAGAGCCAGAGAACCAGGGCAGCAAAGCTGCTTTAAAGCCAGAGAATCAGGTTAGCAGAGCTGCTCTAGAGCCTAAGAACCAGGTCAGCAGAGCTGCTCTAGAGCCAGAGAACCAGGTCAGCAGAGCTGCTGTAGAGCAAAGAAAACCAGGACAGCAGAGCTGCGTTAGAGTCAGAGAACCAGGTCAGCAGAGCTGCGTTAGAGCCAGAGAACCAGGTCAGCAGAGCTGCTGTAGAGCCAGAGAACTAGGTCAGCAGAGCTGCTCTAGAGCCAGAGAACCAGGTCAGCAGAGCTACTGTAGAGCCATAGAGCCAGGTCAGCAGAGCTGCTTTAGAGCAACAGAACCAGGCCAGCAGAGCCGTTGTGCAGCCAGAAAACCAGGTCAGCAAAGCTGCTTTACAGCCAGAGTAACAGGTCATCAGAGACGTTGTAGAGCCAGCGAACCAGGTCAGCAGAGCTGCTCTACAGCCAGAGAACTAGGTCAGCAGAGCTACTGTAGAGCCATAGAACCAGGTCGGCAGAGGTGCTCTACAGCCAGAGAACCAGGGCAGCATAGCCGCTATAGAGCCAGAGAACCAGGTCAGCAGAGCTGCTCTACAGCCAAAGAACCAGGTCAGCGGAGACATTGAACAGCCTGAGAACCAGGTCAGCAACGCTGCTCTAGAGCCAGAGAACCAGATCAGCAGAGCTGCTTTAGAGCCAGAGAACCAGGTCAGCATAGCTGCTGTACAGCCAGAGAACCAGGTCAGCATAGCTGCTGTACAGCCAGAGAACCATGTCAGCAGAGCTGCTTTAGAGCCAGAAAACCAGGTCAGCAGAGCCGCTATAGAGCCAGAGAACCAGGTCAGCAGAGCTATTGTAGAGCCAGAGAACCAGGTCAGCAGAGCTACTGTAGAGCCAGAGAACCAGGTCAGCAGAGCTGCTGTAGAGCCAGAGAACCAGGTCAGCAGAGCTGCTCTAGAGCCTGAGAACCAGGTCATAAGAGACACTGTAGAGCCAGAGAACCAGGTCAGCAGAGCTGCTGTACAGCAAGAGAACCAGGTCAGCAGAGCTGCTTTAGAGCCAGAGAACTAGGTCAGCAGAGCCGTTATAGAGCCAGAGAACAAGGTCAGAAGAGCTGCTGTACAGCCAGAGAACAAGGTCAGCAGAGACATTGAACAGCCTGAGAACCAGGTCAGCAATGCTGCTCTAGAGCCAGAGAACCAGGTCAGCAGAGCTGCTTTAAAGCTAGAGTATCAGGTTGGCAGAGCTGCTCTAGTGCCTAAGAACCAGGACAGCAGATCTGCTCTAGAGCCAGAGAACCAGGTCAGCAGAGCTGCTGTAGAGCCAGATAACCAGGTCAGCAGACTGCTGTAGAGCCTGAGACCCAGGTCAGCAGAGGTGCTATAGAGCCAGAGAACCAGGTCAGCAGAGCTGCTTTAGAGCCAGAGAACCAAGTGGGTAGAGCTGCTGTAGAGCCAGCGAACCATGAGAGCAGAGCTGCTGTAGAGCCAGAGAACCAGATGGGCAGAGCTGCTGTAGAGCCAGAGAACCAGGTGGGCAGAGCCGCTGTAGAGCCAGCGAACCATGAGTGCAGAGTTGCTGTAGAGCCAGAGACCAGGTCAGCGGAGCTGCTTTAGAGCCTGAGAACCAGGTCAGCAGAGCTGCTCTGGAGCCTGAGAACCAGGTCAGCAGAGCCACTATAGAGCCAGAGAACCTGATCAGCAGATCTGCTGTACAGCCAGAGAACAAGGTCAGCAGAGCTGCTCTACAGCCTAAGAACCAGGTCAGCAGAGCCGTTGTACAGCATGAGAACCTGGTCAGCAAAGCTGCTCAAGAGCCAGAGAATCAAGTCAGTAGAGCTGCTTTAGAGCCAGAGAACCAGGACAACAGAGCTGCTCTACAGCCAGAGAACCAGGTCAGCAGAGCTGCTTTAGAGCCAGAGATTCAGGTCAGCAGAGCTGCTGTAGAGCCGGAGAACCAGTTCAACAGAGCCGTTGTAGAGCCAGAGAACCAGGTCAGCACAGCTGCTCTAGAGCCAGAGAACCAGGTCAGCAGAGCTGCTTTACAGGCAGAGAAACAGGTCAGCAGAGCCGTTGTAGAGCCAGAGATCCAGGTCAGCAGAGCTGCTCTAGAGCCAGAGAACCAGGTCAGCAGAGCCGCTACAGAGCCAGAGAACCAGGTCAGCAGAGCTGTTGTACAGCCACAGAACAAGGTCAGCAGAGCTGCTCTACAGCCAAAGAACCAGGTCAGCAGAGCCATTGAACAGCCGGAGAACCAGGTCAGCAACGCTACTCTAGAGCCAGAGAACCAGGGCAGCAGAGCTGCTTTAAAGCCAGAGAATCAGGTTAGCAGAGCTGGTCTAGAGCCTAAGAACCAGGTCAGCAGAGCTGCTCTAGAGCCAGAGAACCAGGTCAGCAGAGCTGCAGTAGAGCCAGGGAAACCAGGACAGCAGAGCTGCGTTAGAGCCAGAGAACCAGGTCAGCAGAGCTGCGTTATAGCCAGAGAACCAGGTCAGCAGAGCTGCTGTAGAGCCAGAGAACTAGGTCAGCAGAGCTGCTCTAGAGCCAGAGAACTAGGTCAGCAGAGCTACTGTAGAGCCATAGAGCCAGGTCAGCAGAGGTGCTTTAGAGCCAGAGAACCAGGTCAGCATAGCCGCTGTACAGCCAGAGAACCAGGTCAGCAGAGCTGCTTTAGAGCCAGAGAACCAGGTCAGCAGAGCTGCTGTAGAGCCAGAGAACCAGGTCAGCAGAGCTGCTCTAGAGCCTGAGAACCAGGTCAACAGAGCCACTGTAGAGCCAGAGAACCAAGTCAGCAGAGCTGCTTTAGAGCAACAGAACCAAGCCAGCAGAGCCGTTGTGGAGCCAGAAAACCAGGTCAGCAAAGCTGCTTTGCAGCCAGAGTAACAGGTCAGCAGAGACGTTGTAGAGCCAGCGAACCAGGTCTGCAGAGCTGCTCTAGAGCCAGAGAACTAGGTCAGGATAGCTACTGTAGAGCCATAGAGCCAGGTCAGCAGAGGTGCTCTACAGCCAGAGAACCAGGTCAGCAGAGCTGCTGTACAGCCAGAGAAGCAGGTCAGCAGAGCTGCTTTAGAGCCAGAGAACCAGGTCAGCAGAGCCGCTATAGAGCCAGAGAACCAGGTCAGCAGAGCTGCTGTACAGCCAGAGAACAAGGTCAGCAGAGCTGCTCTACAGCCAAAGAACCAGGTCAGCAGAGACATTGAACAGCCTGAGAACCAGGTCAGCAACGCTGCTCTACAGCCAGAGAACCAGGTCAGCAGAGCTGCTTTAAAGCCAGAGAATCAGGTTGGCAGAGCAGCTCTAGTGCCTAAGACTCAGGACAGCAGGTCTGCTCTAGAGCCAGAGAACCAGGTCAGCAGAGCTGCTGTACAGCCAGAGAACCAGGTCAGCAGAGCTGCTGTAGAGCCAGAGACCCAGGTCAGCAGAGGTGCTATAGAGCCAGAGAACCAGGTCAGCAGAGCTGCTTTAGAGCCAGAGAACCAGGTGGGCAGAGCTGCTGTAGAGCCAGCGAACCATGAGAGCAGAGCTGCTGTAGAGCCAGAGAACCAGATGGGCAGAGCTGCTGTAGAGCCAGAGAACCAGGTGGGCAGAGCTGCTGTAGAGCCAGCGAACCATGAGAGCAGAGCTGCTGTAGAGCCAGAGAACCAGGCCAGCAGAGCTGCTGTAGAGCCAGAGAACTAGGTCAGCAGAGCTGCTGTAGAGCCAGAGAACCAGGTCAGCAGAGCAGCTGTAAAGCAGGATAACCAGGTCAGCAGAGCTGCTTTAGAGCCAGAGAACCAGGTCAGCAAAGACGTTGTAGAGCCAGACTACAAGGCCAACAGAGTTGCTGTAGAGCCAGAGACCAGGTCAGCGGAGCTGCTTTAGAGCCTGAGAACCAGGTCAGCAGAGCGGCTATAGAGCCAAAGAACCTGGTCAGCAGATCTGCTGTACAGCCAGAGAACAAGGTCAGCAGAGCTGCTCTACAGCCTAAGAACCAGGTCAGCAGAGCCGTTGTACAGCCTGAGAACCTGGTCAGCAAAGCTGCTCTACAACCAGAGAACCAGGTCAGCAGAGCTGCTTTAGAGCCAGAGATTCAGGTCAGCAGAGCTGCTGTAGAGCCAGAGAACCAGTTCAACAGAGTCGTTGTAGAACCAGAGAACCAGGTCAGCACAGATGCTCTAGAGCCAGAGAACCAGGTCAGCAGAGCTGCTTTACAGCCAGAGAAACAGGTTGGCAGAGCAGCTCTAGTGCCTAAGACTCAGGACAGCAGGTCTGCTCTAGAGCCAGAGAACCAGGTCAGCAGAGCTGCTGTAGAGCCAGAGAACCAGATCAGCAGAGCTGCTTTAGAGCCAGAGAACCAGGTCAGCATAGCTGCTGTACAGCCAGAGAACCAGGTCAGCATAGCTGCTGTACAGCCAGAGAACCATGTCAGCAGAGCTGCTTTAGAGCCAGAGAACCAGGTCAGCAGAGCTACTGTAGAGCCAGAGAACCAGGTCAGCAGAGCTACTGTAGAGCCAGAGAACCAGGTCAGCAGAGCTTCTGTAGAGCCAGAGAACCAGGTCGGCAGAGCTGCTGTAGAGCCAGAGAACCAGGTCATCAGAGCTGCTCTAGAGCCTGAGAACCAGGTAATAAGAGACACTGTAGAGCCAGAGAACCAGGTCAGCAGAGCTGCTGTACAGCAAGAGAACCAGGTCAGCAGAGCTGATTTAGAGCCAGAGAACTAGGTCAGCAGAGCCGCTATAGAGCCAGAGAACGAGGTCAGAAGAGCTGCTGTACAGCCAGAGAACAAGGTCAGCAGAGACATTGAACAGCCTGAGAACCAGGTCAGCAACGCTGCTCTAGAGCCAGAGAAGCAGGTCAGCAGAGCTGCTTTAGAGCAACAGAACCAGGCCAGCAGAGCCGTTGTGGAGCCAGAAAACCAGGTCAGCAAAGCTGCTTTGCAGCCAGAGTAACAGGTCAGCAGAGACGTTGTAGAGCCAGCGAACCAGGTCAGCAGAGATGCTCTAGAGCCAGAGAACTAGGTCAGCAGAGATACTGTAGAGCCATTAAGCCCGGTCAGCAGAGGTGCTCTACAGCCAGAGAACAAGGTCAGCAAAGCTGCTTTAGAGCCAGAGAACCAGGTCAGCAGAGCTGCTGTACAGCAAGAGAACCAGGTCAGCAGAGCTGCTTTAGAGCCAGAGAACTAGGTCAGCAGAGCCGCTATAGAGCCAGAGAACGAGGTCAGAAGAGCTGCTGTACAGCCAGAGAACAAGGTCAGCAGAGACATTGAACAGCCTGAGAACCAGGTCAGCAACGCTGCTCTAGAGCCAGAGAACCAGGTCAGCAGAGCTGCTTTAAAGCTAGAGTATCAGGTTGGCAGAGCTGCTCTAGTGCCTAAGAACCAGGACAGCAGATCTGCTCTAGAGCCAGAGAACCAGGTCAGCAGAGCCAGATAATCAGGTCAGCAGACTGCTGTAGAGCCTGAGACCCAGGTCAGCAGAGGTGCTATAGAGCCAGAGAACCAGGTCAGCAGAGCTGCTTTAGAGCCAGAGAACCAAGTGGGCAGAGCTGCTGTAGAGCCAGCGAACCATGAGAGCAGAGCTGCTGTAGAGCCAGAGAACCAGATGGGCAGAGCTGCTGTAGAGCAAGAGAACCAGGTGGGCAGAGCCGCTGTAGAGCCAGCGAACCATGAGTGCAGAGTTGCTGTAGAGCCAGAGACCAGGTCAGCGGAGCTGCTTTAGAGCCTGAGAACCAGGTCAGCAGAGCTGCTCTGGAGCCTGAGAACCAGGTCAGCAGAGCCACTATAGAGCCAGAGAACCTGGTCAGCAGATCTGCTGTACAGCCAGAGAACAAGGTCAGCAGAGCTGCTCTACAGCCTAAGAACCAGGTCAGCAGAGCCGTTGTACAGCATGAGAACCTGGTCAGCAAAGCTGCTCAAGAGCCAGAGAATCAGGTCAGTAGAGCTGCTTTAGAGCCAGAGAACCAGGACAACAGAGCTGCTCTACAGCCAGAGAACCAGGTCAGCAGAGCTGCTTTAGAGCCAGAGAGTCAGGTCAGCAGAGCTGCTGTAGAGCCGGAGAACCAGTTCAACAGAGCCGTTGTAGAGCCAGAGAACCAGGTCAGCACAGCTGCTCTAGAGCCAGAGAACCAGGTCAGCAGAGCTGCTTTACAGCCAGAGAAACAGGTCAGCAGAGCCGTTGTAGAGCCAGAGATCCAGGTCAGCAGAGCTGCTCTAGAGCCAGAGAACCAGGTCAGCAGAGCCGCTACAGAGCCAGAGAACCAGGTCAGCAGAGCTGTTGTACAGCCACAGAACCAGGTCAGCAGAGCTGCTCTACAGCCAAAGAACCAGGTCAGCAGAGCCATTGAACTGCCGGAGAACCAGGTCAGCAACGCTATTCTAGAGCCAGAGAACCAGGGCAGCAGAGCTGCTTTAAAGCCAGAGAATCAGGTTAGCAGAGCTGGTCTAGAGCCTAAGAACCAGGTCAGCAGAGCTGCGTTAGAGCCAGAGAACCAGGTCAGCAGAGCTGCGTTATAGCCAGAGAACCAGGTCAGCAGAGCTGCTGTAGAGCCAGAGAACTAGGTCAGCAGAGCTGCTCTAGAGCCAGAGAACTAGGTCAGCAGAGCTACTGTAGAGCCATAGAGCCAGGTCAGCAGAGGTGCTTTAGAGCCAGAGAACCAGGTCAGCATAGCTGCTGTACAGCCAGAGAACCAGGTCAGCAGAGCTGCTTTAGAGCCAGAGAACCAGGTCAGCAGAGCCGCTATAGAGCCAGAGAACAAGGTCAGCAGAGCTGCTGAAGAGCCAGAGAACCAGGTCAGCAGAGCTGCTGTAGAGCCAGAGAACCAGGTCAGCAGAGCTGCTGTAGAGCCAGAGAACCAGGTCAGCAGAGCTGCTCTAGAGCCTGAGAACCAGGTCAACAGAGCCACTGTAGAGCCAGAGAACCAAGTCAGCAGAGCTGCTTTAGAGCAACAGAACCAGGCCAGCAGAGCCGTTGTGGAGCCAGAAAACCAGGTCAGCAAAGCTGCTTTGCAGCTAGAGTAACAGGTCAGCAGAGACGTTGTAGAGCCAGTGAACCAGGTCTGCAGAGCTGCTCTAGAGCCAGAGAACTAGGTCAGCATAGCTACTGTAGAGCCATAGAGCCAGGTCAGCAGAGGTGCTCTACAGCCAGAGAACCAGGTCAGCAGAGCTGCTGTACAGCCAGAGAAGCAGGTCAGCAGAGCTGCTTTAGAGCCAGAGAACCAGGTCAGCAGAGCCGCTATAGAGCCAGAGAACCAGGTCAGCAGAGCTGCTGTACAGCCAGAGAACAAGGTCAGCAGAGCTGCTCTACAGCCAAAGAATCAGGTCAGCAGAGACATTGAACAGCCTGAGAACCAGGTCAGCAACGCTGCTCTAGAGCCAGAGAACCAGGTCAGCAGAGCTGCTTTAAAGCCAGAGAATCAGGTTGGCAGAGCAGCTCTAGTGCCTAAGACTCAGGACAGCAGGTCTGCTGTAGAGCCAGAGAACCAGGTCAGCAGAGCTGCTTTAGAGCCAGAGAACCAGGTGGGCAGAGCTGCTGTAGAGCCAGCGAACCATGAGAGCAGAGCTGCTGTAGAGCCAGAGAACCAGATGGGCAGAGCTGCTGTAGAGCTAGAGAACCAGGTGGGCAGAGCTGCTTTAGAGCAATAGAACCAGGCCAGCAGAGCCGTTGTGCAGCCAGAAAACCAGGTCAGCAAAGCTGCTTTACAGCCAGAGTAACAGGTCATCAGAGACGTTGTAGAGCCAGCGAACCAGGTCAGCAGAGCTGCTCTACAGCCAGAGAACTAGGTCAGCAGAGCTACTGTAGAGCCATAGAACCAGGTCGGCAGAGGTGCTCTACAGCCAGAGAACCAGGGCAGCATATCCGCTGTAGAGCCAGAGAACCAGGTGGGCAGAGCTGCTGTAGAGCCAGCGAACCATGAGAGCAGAGCTGCTGTAGAGCCAGAGAACCAGGTCAGCAGAGCTGCTGTAGAGCCAGAGAACTAGGTCAGTAGAGCTGCTGAAGAGCCAGAGAACCAGCTCAGCAGAGCAGCTGTAAAGCAGGATAACCAGGTCAGCAGAGCTGCTTCAGAGCCAGAGAACCAGGTCAGCAGAGCTGCTCTGGAGCCTGAGAACCAGGTCAGCAGAGCCGCTATAGAGCCAGAGAACCTGGTCAGCAGATCTGCTGTACAGCCAGAGAACAAGGTCAGCAGAGCTGCTCTACAGCCTAAGAACCAGGTCAGCAGAGCCGTTGTACAGCCTGAGAACCTGGTCAGCAAAGCTGCTCAAGAGCCAGAGAACCAGGTCAGTAGAGCTGCTTTGGAGCCAGAGAACCAGGTCAACAGAGCTGCTCTACAGCCAGAGAACCAGGTCAGCAGAGCTGCTTTAGAGCCAGAGATTCAGGTCAGCAGAGCTGCTGTAGAGCCAGAGAACCAGTTCAACAGAGTCGTTGTAGAGCCAGAGAACCAGGTCAGCACAGATGCTCTAGAGCCAGAGAACCAGGTCAGCAGAGCTGCTTTACAGCCAGAGAAACAGGTTGGCAGAGCAGCTCTAGTGCCTAAGACTCAGGACAGCAGGTCTGCTCTAGAGCCAGAGAACCAGGTCAGCAGAGCTGCTGTAGAGCCAGAGAACCAGGTCAGCAGAGCTGCTGTAGAGCCAGAGACCCAGGTCAGCTGAGGTGCTATAGAGCCAGAGAACCAGGTCAGTAGAGCTGCTTTAGAGCCAGAGAACCAGGTCAACAGAGCTGCTCTACAGCCAGAAAACCAGGTCAGCAGAGCTGCTTTAGAGCCAGAGATTCAGGTCAGCAGAGCTGCTGTAGAGCCAGAGAACCAGTTCAACAGAGTCGTTGTAGAGCCAGAGAACCAGGTCAGCACAGATGCTCTAGAGCCAGAGAACCAGGTCAGCAGAGCTGCTTTACAGCCAGAGAAACAGGTCAGCAGAGCCATTGTAGAGCCAGAGAACCAGGTCAGCAGAGCTGCTCTAGAGCCAGAGAACTAGGTCAGTAGAGCTGCTGTAGAGCCATAGAACCAGGTCAGTGGAGGTGCTCTACAGCCAGAGAACTAGGTCAGCAGACCTGCTATTGAGCCAGAGAACCAGGTAAGCAGAGCCGCTACAGAGCCAGAGAACCAGGTCAGCAGAGCTGTTGTACAGCCACAGAACAAGGTCAGCAGAGCTGCTCTACAGCCAAAGAACCAGGTCAGTTGAGCCATTGAACAGCCGGAGAACCAGGTCAGCAACGCTACTCTAGAGCCAGAGAACCAGGGCAGCAGAGCTGCTTTAAAGCCAGAGAATCAGGTTAGCAGAGCTGCTCTAGAGCCTTAGAACCAGGTCAGCAGAGCTGCTCTAGAGCCAGAGAACCAGGTCAGCAGAGCTGCTGTAGAGCCAGGGAAACCAGGACAGCAGAGCTGTGTTAGAGCCAGAGAACCAGGTCAGCAGAGCTGTGTTAGAGCCAGAGAACCAGGTCAGCAGAGCTGCTGTAGAGCCAGAGAACCAGGTCAGCAGAGCTGCTGTAGAGCCAGAAACCCAGGTCAGCAGAGGTGCAATAGAGCCAGAGAACCAGGTCAGCAGAGCTGCTTTAGAACCAGAGAACCAGGTCAAAAGAGCCTCTGTAGAGCCAGAGTCACATGAGAGCAGAGCTGCTGTAGAGCCAGAGAACAAGGTGGGCAGAGCTGTTGTAGAGCCAGAGAACCAGGTCAGTAGAACAGCTGTAGAGCCAGAGAACCAGGTCAGCAGAGCTGCTGTAAAGCCGGATAACCAGGTCAGCAGAGCTGCTTTAGAGCCAGAGAACCAGGTCAGCAAAGTCACTGTAGAACCAGAGAACCAGCCCAGCAGAGTTGCTGTAGAGCCAGAGAACCAGATCAGCGGAGCTGCTTTAGAGCCAGAGAACCAGGTCATCAGAGCTTCTCTTGAGCCTGAGACCCAGGTCAGCAGAGCCGCTATAGAGCCAGAGAACCAGGTCAGCAGAGCTGATGTACAGCCAGAGAACAAGGTCAGCAGAGCTGCTCTACAGCCAAAGAACCAGGTCAGTAGAGCCGTTGTACAGCCTGAGAACCAGGTCAGCAAAGCTGCTGTAGAGCCAGAGAACCAGGTCAGCAGAGCTGCTTTAGAGCAACAGAACCAGGCCAGCAGAGCCGTTGTGCAGCCAGAAAACCAGGTCAGCAAAGCTGCTTTACAGCCAGAGTAACAGGTCATCAGAGACGTTGTAGAGCCAGCGAACCAGGTCAGCAGAGCTGCTCTACAGCCAGAGACCTAGGTCAGCAGAGCTGCTCTACAGCCAGAGAACTAGGTCAGCAGAGCTACTGTAGAGCCATAGAACCAGGTCAGCAGAGCTGCTCTACAACCAAAGAACCAGGTCAGCGCAGACATTGAACAGCCTGAGAACCAGGTCAGCAACGCTGCTCTAGAGCCAGAGAACCAGATCAGCAGAGCTGCTTTAGAGCCAGAGAACCAGGTCAGCATAGCTGCTGTACAGTCAGAGAACCAGGTCAGCATAGCTGCTGTACAGCCAGAGAACCATGTCAGCAGAGCTGCTTTAGAGCCAGAGAACCAGGTCAGCAGAGCCGCTATAGAGCCAGAGAACCAGGTCAGCAGAGCTACTGTAGAGCCAGAGAACCAGGTCAGCAGAGCTGCTGTAGAGCCAGAGAACCAGGTCAGCAGAGCTGCTCTAGAGCCTGAGAACCAGGTCATAAGAGACACTGTAGAGCCAGAGAACCAGGTCAGCAGAGCTGCTTTAGAGCAACAGAACCAGGCCAGCAGAGCCGTTGTGGAGCCAGAAAACCAGGTCAGCAAAGCTGCTTTGCAGCCAGAGTAACAGGTCAGCAGAGACGTTGTAGAGCCAGCGAACCAGGTCAGCAGAGATGCTCTAGAGCCAGAGAACTAGGTCAGCAGAGCTACTGTAGAGCCATTAGGCCAGGTCAGCAGAGGTGCTCTACAGCCAGAGAACAAGGTCAGCAAAGCTGCTTTAGAGCCAGAGAACCAGGTCAGCAGAGCTGCTGTACAGCAAGAGAACCAGGTCAGCAGAGCTGCTTTAGAGCCAGAGAACTAGGTCAGCAGAGCCGCTATAGAGCCAGAGAACGAGGTCAGAAGAGCTGCTGTACAGCCAGAGAACAAGGTCAGCAGAGACATTGAACAGCCTGAGAACCAGGTCAGCAACGCTGCTCTAGAGCCAGAGAACCAGGTCAGCAGAGCTGCTTTAAAGCCAGAGAATCAGGTTGGCAGAGCTGCTCTAGTGCCTAAGAACCAGGACAGCAGATCTGCTCTAGAGCCAGAGAACCAGGTCAGCAGAGCTGCTGTAGAGCCAGATAACCAGGTCAGCAGAGCTGCTGTAGAGCCTGAGACCCAGGTCAGCAGAGGTGCTATAGAGCCAGAAAACCAGGTCAGCAGAGCTGCTTTAGAGCCAGAGAACCAAGTGGGCAGAGCTGCTGTAGAGCCAGCGAACCATGAGAGCAGAGCTGCTGTAAAGCCAGAGAACCAGATGGGCAGAGCTGCTGTAGAGCCAGAGAACCAGGTGGGCAGAGCCGCTGTAGAGCCAGCGAACCATGAGAGCAGAGTTGCTGTAGAGCCAGAGACCAGGTCAGCGGAGCTGCTCTAGAGCCAGAGAACCAGGTCAGCAAAGCTGCTTTACAGCCAGAGAAACAGGTCAGCAGAGCCGTTGTAGAGCCAGAGATCCAGGTCAGCAGAGCTGCTCTAGAGCCAGAGAACCAGGTCAGCAGAGCCGCTACAGAGCCAGAGAACCAGGTCAGCAGAGCTGTTGTACAGCCACAGAACAAGGTCAGCAGAGCTGCTCTACAGCCAAAGAACCAGGTCAGCAGAGCCATTGAACAGCCGGAGAACCAGGTCAGCAACGCTACTCTAGAGCCAGAGAACCAGGGCAGCAGAGCTGCTTTAAAGCCAGAGAATCAGGTTAGCAGAGCTGGTCTAGAGCTTAAGAACCAGGCCAGCAGAGCTGCTCTAGAGCCAGAGAACCAGGTCAGCAGAGCTGCAGTAGAGCCAGGGAAACCAGGACAGCAGAGCTGCGTTAGAGCCAGAGAACCAGGTCAGCAGAGCCGCTACAGAGCCAGAGAACCAGGTCAGCAGAGCTGTTGTACAGCCACAGAACAAGGTCAGCAGAGCTGCTCTACAGCCAAAGAACCAGGTCAGTTGAGCCATTGAACAGCCGGAGAACCAGGTCAGCAACGCTACTCTAGAGCCAGAGAACCAGGGCAGCAGAGCTGCTTTAAAGCCAGAGAATCAGGTTAGCAGAGCTGCTCTAGAGCCTTAGAACCAGGTCAGCAGAGCTGCTCTAGAGCCAGAGAACCAGGTCAGCAGAGCTGCTGTAGAGCCAGGGAAACCAGGACAGCAGAGCTGTGTTAGAGCCAGAGAACCAGGTCAGCAGAGCTGTGTTAGAGCCAGAGAACCAGGTCAGCAGAGCTGCTGTAGAGCCAGAGAACCAGGTCAGCAGAGCTGCTGTAGAGCCAGAAACCCAGGTCAGCAGAGGTGCAATAGAGCCAGAGAACCAGGTCAGCAGAGCTGCTTTAGAACCAGAGAACCAGGTCAAAAGAGCCTCTGTAGAGCCAGAGTCACATGAGAGCAGAGCTGCTGTAGAGCCAGAGAACAAGGTGGGCAGAGCTGTTGTAGAGCCAGAGAACCAGGTCAGTAGAACAGCTGTAGAGCCAGAGAACCAGGTCAGCAGAGCTGCTGTAAAGCCGGATAACCAGGTCAGCAGAGCTGCTTTAGAGCCAGAGAACCAGGTCAGCAAAGTCACTGTAGAACCAGAGAACCAGCCCAGCAGAGTTGCTGTAGAGCCAGAGAACCAGATCAGCGGAGCTGCTTTAGAGCCAGAGAACCAGGTCATCAGAGCTTCTCTTGAGCCTGAGACCCAGGTCAGCAGAGCCGCTATAGAGCCAGAGAACCAGGTCAGCAGAGCTGATGTACAGCCAGAGAACAAGGTCAGCAGAGCTGCTCTACAGCCAAAGAACCAGGTCAGTAGAGCCGTTGTACAGCCTGAGAACCAGGTCAGCAAAGCTGCTGTAGAGCCAGAGAACCAGGTCAGCAGAGCTGCTTTAGAGCAACAGAACCAGGCCAGCAGAGCCGTTGTGCAGCCAGAAAACCAGGTCAGCAAAGCTGCTTTACAGCCAGAGTAACAGGTCATCAGAGACGTTGTAGAGCCAGAGATCCAGGTCAGCAGAGCTGCTCTAGAGCCAGAGAACCAGGTCAGCAGAGCCGCTACAGAGCCAGAGAACCAGGTCAGCAGAGCTGTTGTACAGCCACAGAACAAGGTCAGCAGATCTGCTCTAGAGCCAGAGAACCAGGTCAGCAGAGCTGCTGTAGAGCCAGATAACCAGGTCAGCAGAGCTGCTGTAGAGCCTGAGACCCAGGTCAGCAGAGGTGCTATAGAGCCAGAAAACCAGGTCAGCAGAGCTGCTTTAGAGCCAGAGAACCAAGTGGGCAGAGCTGCTGTAGAGCCAGCGAACCATGAGAGCAGAGCTGCTGTAGAGCCAGAGAACCAGATGGGCAGAGCTGCTGTAGAGCCAGAGAACCAGGTGGGCAGAGCCGCTGTAGAGCCAGCGAACCATGAGAGCAGAGTTGCTGTAGAGCCAGAGACCAGGTCAGCGGAGCTGCTCTAGAGCCAGAGAACCAGGTCAGCAAAGCTGCTTTACAGCCAGAGAAACAGGTCAGCAGAGCCGTTGTAGAGCCAGAGATCCAGGTCAGCAGAGCTGCTCTAGAGCCAGAGAACCAGGTCAGCAGAGCCGCTACAGAGCCAGAGAACCAGGTCAGCAGAGCTGTTGTACAGCCACAGAACAAGGTCAGCAGAGCTGCTCTACAGCCAAAGAACCAGGTCAGCAGAGCCATTGAACAGCCGGAGAACCAGGTCAGCAACGCTACTCTAGAGCCAGAGAACCAGGGCAGCAGAGCTGCTTTAAAGCCAGAGAATCAGGTTAGCAGAGCTGGTCTAGAGCTTAAGAACCAGGCCAGCAGAGCTGCTCTAGAGCCAGAGAACCAGGTCAGCAGAGCTGCAGTAGAGCCAGGGAAACCAGGACAGCAGAGCTGCGTTAGAGCCAGAGAACCAGGTCAGCAGAGCTGCGTTAGAGCCAGAGAACCAGGTCAGCAGAGCTGCTGTAGAGCCAGAGAACTAGGTCAGCAGAGCTGCTCTAAAGCCAGAGAACTAGGTCAGCAGAGCTACTGTAGAGCCATAGAGCCAGGTCAGCAGAGGTGCTTTAGAGCCAGAGAACCAGGTCAGCATAGCTGCTGTACAGCCAGAGAACCAGGTCAGCAGAGCTGCTTTAGAGCCAGAGAACCAGGTCAGCAGAGCCGCTATAGAGCCAGAGAAAAAGGTCAGCAGAGCTGCTGAAGAGCCAGAGAACCAGGTCAGCAGAGCTGCTGTAGAGCCAGAGAACCAGGTCAGCAGAGCTGCTGTAGAGCCAGAGAACCAGGTCAGCAGAGCTGCTCTAGAGCCTGAGAACCAGGTCAACAGAGCCACTGTAGAGCCAGAGAACCAAGTCAGCAGAGCTGCTTTAGAGCAACAGAACCAGGCCAGCAGAGCCGTTGTGGAGCCAGAAAACCAGGTCAGCAAAGCTGCTTTGCGGCCAGAGTAACAGGTCAGCAGAGACGTTGTAGAGCCAGCGAACCAGGTCTGCAGAGCTGCTCTAGAGCCAGAGAACTAGGTCAGCAGAGCTACTGTAGAGCCATAGATCCAGGTCAGCAGAGGTGCTCTACAGCCAGAGAACCAGGTTAGCAGAGCTGCTGTACAGCCAGAGAAGCAGGTCAGCAGAGCTGCTTTAGAGCCAGAGAACCAGGTCAGCAGAGCCGCTATAGAGCCAGAGAGCCAGGTCAGCAGAGCTGCTGTACAGCCAGAGAACATGGTCAGCAGAGCTGCTCTACAGCCAAAGAACCAGGTCAGCAGAGACATTGAACAGCCTGAGAACCAGGTCAGCAACGCTGCTCTAGAGCCAGAGAACCAGGTCAGCAGAGCTGCTTTAAAGCCAGAGAATCAGGTTGGCAGAGCAGCTCTAGTGCCTAAGACTCAGGACAGCAGGTCTGCTCTAGAGCCAGAGAACCAGGTCAGCAGAGCTGCTGTAGAGCCAGAGAACCAGGTCAGCATAGCTGCTGTAGAGCCAGAGACCCAGGTCAGCAGAGGTGCTATAGAGCCAGAGAACCAGGTCAGCAGAGCTGCTGTAGAGCCAGAGAACCAGGTGGGCAGAGCTGCTGTAGAGCCAGCGAACCATGAGAGCAGAGCTGCTGTAGAGCCAGAGAACCAGGTCAGCAGAGCTGCTGTAGAGCCAGAGAACTAGGTCAGTAGAGCTGCTGTAGAGCCAGAGAACCAGGTCAGCAGAGCAGCTGTAAAGCAGGATAACCAGGTCAGCAGAGCTGCTTTAGAGCCAGAGAACCAGGTCAGCAAAGTCGTTGTAGAGCCAGACTACCAGGCCAACAGAGTTGCTGTAGAGCCAGAGACCAGGTCAGCGGAGCTGCTTTAGAGCCTGAGAACCAGGTCAGCAGAGCTGCTCTGGAGCCTGAGAACCAGGTCAGCAGAGCCGCTATAGAGCCAGAGAACCTGGTCAGCAGATCTGCTGTACAGCCAGAGAACAAGGTCAGCAGAGCTGCTCTACAGCCTAAGAACCAGGTCAGCAGAGCCGTTGTACAGCCTGAGAACCTGGTCAGCAAAGCTGCTCAAGAGCCAGAGAACCAGGTCAGTAGAGCTGCTTTAGAGCCAGAGAACCAGGTCAACAGAGCTGCTCTACAGCCAGAGAACCAGGTCAGCAGAGCTGCTTTAGAGCCAGAGATTCAGGGCAGCAGAGCTGCTGTAGAGCCAGAGAACCAGTTCAACAGAGTCGTTGTAGAGCCAGAGAACCAGGTCAGCACAGATGCTCTAGAGCCAGAGAACCAGGTCAGCAGAGCTGCTTTACAGCCAGAGAAACAGGTCAGCAGAGCCGTTGTAGAGCCAGAGAACCAGGTCAGCAGAGCTGCTCTAGAGCCAGAGAACTAGGTCAGTAGAGCTGCTGTAGAGCCATAGAACCAGGTCAGTAGAGGTGCTCTACAGCCAGAGAACCAGGTCAGCAGAGCTGCTCAGAGAATCAGGTCAGCAGACCTGCTATAGAGCCAGAGAACCAGGTCAGCAGAGCCGCTACAGAGCCAGAGAACCAGGTCAGAAGAGCTGTTGTACAGCCACAGAACAAGGTCAGCAGAGCTGCTCTACAGCCAAAGAACAAGGTCAGTAGAGCCATTGAACAGCCGGAGAACCAGGTCAGCAACGCTACTCTAGAGCCAGAGAACCAGGGCAGCAGAGCTGCTTTAAAGCCAGAGAATCAGGTTAGCAGAGCTGCTCTAGAGCCTAAGAACCAGGTCAGCAGAGCTGCTCTAGAGCCAGAGAACCAGGTCAGCAGAGCTGCTGTAGAGCCAGGGAAACCAGGACAGCAGAGCTGCGTTAGAGCCAGAGAACCAGGTCAGCAGAGCTGCATTAGAGCCAGAGAACCAGGTCAGCAGAGCTGCTGTAGAGCCAGAGAACCAGGTCAGCAGAGCTGCTGTAGAGCCAGAAACCCAGGTCAGCAGAGGTGCAATAGAGCCAGAGAACCAGGTCAGCAGAGCTGCTTTAGAACCAGAGAACCAGGTCAAAAGAGCCTCTGTAGAGCCAGAGACACTTGAGAGCAGAGCTGCTGTAGAGCCAGAGAACAAGGTGGGCAGAGCTGCTGTAGAGCCAGAGAACCAGGTCAGTAGAACAGCTGTAGAGCCAGAGAACCAGGTCAGCAGAGCTGCTGTAAAGCCGGATAACCAGGTCAGCAGAGCTGCTTTAGAGCCAGAGAACCAGGTCAGCAAAGTCACTGTAGAACCAGAGAACCAGGCCAGCAGAGTTGCTGTAGAGCCAGAGAACCAGATCAGTGGAGCTGCTTTAGAGCCAGAGAACCAGGTCATCAGA
This sequence comes from Triturus cristatus, assembly GCF_964204655.1. Taxonomy (NCBI): domain Eukaryota; kingdom Metazoa; phylum Chordata; class Amphibia; order Caudata; family Salamandridae; genus Triturus; species Triturus cristatus. The sequence continues at coordinate 628,475,463 of NC_140579.1, read as the reverse complement.
GCTGCTCTTGAGCCTGAGACCCAGGTCAGCAGAGCCGCTATAGAGCCAGAGAACCAGGTCAGCAGAGCTGATGTACAGCCAGAGAACAAGGTCAGCAGAGCTGCTCTACAGCCCAAGAACCAGGTCAGTAGAGCCGTTGTACAGCCTGAGAACCAGGTCAGCAAAGCTGCTGTAGAGCCAGAGAACCAGGTCAGCAGAGCTGCTTTAGAGCCAGAGAACCAGGTCAGCAGAGCTGCTCTACAGCCAGAGAACCAGGTCAGCAGAGCTGCTTTAGAGCCAGAGATTCAGGTCAGCAGAGCCAGAGAACCAGTTCAACACAGCCGTTGTAGAGCCAGAGAACCAGTTCAGCAGAGCTGCTCTAGAGCCAGAGAACTAGGTCAGCAGAGTTGCTATAGAGCCAGTGAACCAGGTCAGAGGAGCAGCTCTAGAGCCAGAGAACCAGGTCAGCAGAGCTGCTTTAGAGCCAGAGAACCAGGTCAACAGTGCCGCTGTAGTGCCAGAGGACAAGGAGAGCAGAGCCGCTATAGAGCCAGTGAACCAGGTCAGCAGAGCCGCTCTTGAGCCGGAGAACCAGGTCAGCAGAGCTGCTTTAGAGCCAGAGAACCAGGTCAGCAGAGCTGCTTTAGAGCCAGAGAACCAGGTCAGCAAAGCTGCTGTAGAGCCAGAGAACCAGATCAGCAGAGCTGCTGTAAAGCCAGATAACCAGGTCAGCAGAGCTGCTTTAGAGCCAGAGAACTAGGTCAGAAAAGTTGCTGTAGAGCCAGAGAACCAGGCCATCAGAGTTGCTGTAGAATGAGAGAACCCGGTCAGCAGAGCTGCTTTAGAGCCAGAGAAACAGGTCAGCAGAGCTGCTCTAGAGCCTGAGAACCAGGCCGGCAGAGCTGCTATACAGCCAGAGAAACAGGTCAGCAGAGCCGTTGTAGAGCCAGAGATCCAGGTCAGCAGAGCTGCTTTAGAGCCAGAGAACCAGGTCTGCAGAGCTGCTCTAGAGCCAGAGAACTAGGTCAGCAGAGCTACTGTAGAGCCATAGAGCCAGGTCAGCAGAGGTGCTCTACCGCCAGAGAACCAGGTCAGCAGAGCTGCTGTACAGCCAGAGAAGCAGGTCAGCAGAGCTGCTTTAGAGCCAGAGAACCAGGTCAGCAGAGCCGCTATAGAGCCAGAGAACCAGGTCAGCAGAGCTGCTGTACAGCCAGAGAACAAGGTCAGCAGAGCTGCTCTACAGCCAAAGAACCAGGTCAGCAGAGACATTGAACAGCCTGAGAACCAGGTCATCAACGCTGCTCTAGAGCCAGAGAACCAGGTCAGCAGAGCTGCTTTAAAGCCAGAGAATCAGGTTGGCAGAGCAGCTCTAGTGCCTAAGACTCAGGACAGCAGGTCTGCTCTAGAGCCAGAGACCCAGGTCAGCAGAGCTGCTGTAGAGCCAGAGAACCAGGTCAGCAGAGCTGCTGTAGAGCCAGAGACCCAGGTCAGCAAAGTCGTTGTAGAGCCAGACTACAAGGCCAACAGAGTTGCTGTAGAGCCAGAGACCAGGTCAGCGGAGCTGCTTTAGAGCCTGAGAACCAGGTCAGCAGAGCTGCTCTGGAGCCTGAGAACCAGGTCAGCAGAGCCGCTATAGAGCCAGAGAACCTGGTCAGCAGATCTGCTGTACAGCCAGAGAACAAGGTCAGCAGAGCTGCTCTACAGCCTAAGAACCAGGTCAGCAGAGCCGTTGTACAGCCTGAGAACCTGGTCAGCAAAGCTGCTCAAGAGCCAGAGAACCAGGTCAGTAGAGCTGCTTTAGAGCCAGAGAACCAGGTCAACAGAGCTGCTCTACAGCCAGAGAACCAGGTCAGCAGAGCTGCTTTAGAGCCAGAGATTCAGGTCAGCAGAGCTGCTGTAGAGCCAGAGAACCAGTTCAACAGAGTCGTTGTAGAGCCAGAGAACCAGGTCAGCACAGATGCTCTAGAGCCAGAGAACCAAGTCAGCAGAGCTGCTTTACAGCCAGAGAAACAGGTCAGCAGAGCCGTTGTAGAGCCAGAGAACCAGGTCAGCAGAGCTGCTCTAGAGCCAGAGAACTAGGTCAGTAGAGCTGCTGTAGAGCCATAGAACCAGGTCAGTAGAGGTGCTCTACAGCCAGAGAACCAGGTCAGCAGAGCTGCTCAGAGAATCAGGTCAGCAGACCTGCTATAGAGCCAGAGAACCAGGTCAGCAGAGCCGCTACAGAGCCAGAGAACCAGGTCAGAAGAGCTGTTGTACAGCCACAGAACAAGGTCAGCAGAGCTGCTCTACAGCCAAAGAACAAGGTCAGTAGAGCCATTGAACAGCCGGAGAACCAGGTCAGCAACGCTCCTCTAGAGCCAGAGAACCAGGGCAGCAGAGCTGCTTTAAAGCCAGAGAATCAGGTTGGCAGAGCAGCTCTAGTGCCTAAGACTCAGGACAGCAGGTCTGCTGTAGAGCCAGAGAACCAGGTCAGCAGAGCTGCTTTAGAGCCAGAGAACCAGGTGGGCAGAGCTGCGTTAGAGCCAGAGAACCAGGTCAGCAGAGCTGCTGTAGAGCCAGAGAACCAGGTCAGCAGAGCTGCTGTAGAGCCAGAAACCCAGGTCAGCAGTGGTGCAATAGAGCCAGAGAACCAGGTCAGCAGAGCTGCTTTAGAACCAGAGAACCAGGTCAAAAGAGCCTCTGTAGAGCCAGAGACACTTGAGAGCAGAGCTGCTGTAGAGCCAGAGAACAAGGTGGGCAGAACTGCTGTAGAGCCAGAGAACCAGGTCAGTAGAACAGCTGTAGAGCCAGAGAACCAGGTCAGCAGAGCTGCTGTAAAGCCGGATAACCAGGTCAGCAGAGCTGCTTTAGAGCCAGAGAACCAGGCCAGCAAAGTCACTGTAGAACCAGAGAACCAGGCCAGCAGAGTTGCTGTAGAGCCAGAGAACCAGATCAGTGGAGCTGCTTTAGAGCCAGAGAACCAGGTCATCAGAGCTGCTCTTGAGCCTGAGACCCAGGTCAGCAGAGCCGCTATAGAGCCAGAGAACCAGGTCAGCAGAGCTGATGTACAGCCAGAGAACAAGGTCAGCAGAGCTGCTCTACAGCCCAAGAACCAGGTCAGTAGAGCCGTTGTACAGCCTGAGAACCAGGTCAGCAAAGCTGCTGTAGAGCCAGAGAACCAGGTCAGCAGAGCTGCTTTAGAGCCAGAGAACCAGGTCAGCAGAGCTGCTCTACAGCCAGAGAACCAGGTCAGCAGAGCTGCTTTAGAGCCAGAGATTCAGGTCAGCAGAGCCAGAGAACCAGTTCAGCAGAGCTGCTCTAGAGCCAGAGAACTAGGTCAGCAGAGTTGCTATAGAGCCAGTGAACCAGGTCAGAGGAGTAGCTCTAGAGCCAGAGAACCCGGTCAGCAGAGCTGCTTTAGAGCCAGAGAACCAGGTCAACAGTGCCGCTGTAGTGCCAGAGGACAAGGAGAGCAGAGCCGCTATAGAGCCAGTGAACCAGGTCAGCAGAGCCGCTCTTGAGCCGGAGAACCAGGTCAGCAGAGCTGCTTTAGAGCCAGAGAACCAGGTCAGCAGAGCTGCTTTAGAGCCAGAGAACCAGGTCAGCAAAGCTGCTGTAGAGCCAGAGAACCAGATCAGCAGAGCTGCTGTAAAGCCAGATAACCAGGTCAGCAGAGCTGCTTTAGAGCCAGAGAACTAGGTCAGAAAAGTTGCTGTAGAGCCAGAGAACCAGGCCAGCAGAGTTGCTGTAGAATGAGAGAACCCGGTCAGCAGAGCTGCTTTAGAGCCAGAGAAACAGGTCAGCAGAGCTGCTCTAGAGCCTGAGAACCAGGCCGGCAGAGCTGCTATACAGCCAGAGAAACAGGTCAGCAGAGCCGTTGTAGAGCCAGAGATCCAGGTCAGCAGAGCTGCTTTAGAGCCAGAGAACCAGGTCTGCAGAGCTGCTCTAGAGCCAGAGAACTAGGTCAGCAGAGCTACTGTAGAGCCATAGAGCCAGGTCAGCAGAGGTGCTCTACCGCCAGAGAACCAGGTCAGCAGAGCTGCTGTACAGCCAGAGAAGCAGGTCAGCAGAGCTGCTTTAGAGCCAGAGAACCAGGTCAGCAGAGCCGCTATAGAGCCAGAGAACCAGGTCAGCAGAGCTGCTGTACAGCCAGAGAACAAGGTCAGCAGAGCTGCTCTACAGCCAAAGAACCAGGTCAGCAGAGACATTGAACAGCCTGAGAACCAGGTCATCAACGCTGCTCTAGAGCCAGAGAACCAGGTCAGCAGAGCTGCTTTAAAGCCAGAGAATCAGGTTGGCAGAGCAGCTCTAGTGCCTAAGACTCAGGACAGCAGGTCTGCTCTAGAGCCAGAGACCCAGGTCAGCAGAGCTGCTGTAGAGCCAGAGAACCAGGTCAGCAGAGCTGCTGTAGAGCCAGAGACCCAGGTCAGCAGAGGTGCTATAGACCCAGAGAACCAGGTCAGCAGAGCTGCTTTAGAGCCAGAGAACCAGGTGGGCAGAGCTGCTGTAGAGCCAGCGAACCATGAGAGCAGAGCTGCTGTAGAGCCAGAGAACCAGATGGGCAGAGCTGCTGTTGAGCCAGAGAACCAGGTGGGCAGAGCTGCTGTAGAGCCAGCGAACCATGAGAGCAGAGCTGCTGTAGAGCCAGAGAACCAGGCCAGCAGAGCTGCTGTAGAGCCAGAGAACTAGGTCATCAGAGATGCTGTAGAGCCAGAGAACCAGGTCAGCAGAGCAGCTGTAAAGCAGGATAACCAGGTCAGCAAGCTGCTTTAGAGCCAGAGAACCAGGTCAGCAAAGTCGTTGTAGAGCCAGACTACCAGGCCAACAAAGTTGCTGTAGTGCCAGAGACCAGGTCAGCGGAGCTGCTTTAGAGCCTGAGACCCAGGTCAGCAGAGCCGCTATAGAGCCAGAGAACCAGGTCAGCAGAGCTGATGTACAGCCAGAGAACAAGGTCAGCAGAGCTGCTCTACAGCCCAAGAACCAGGTCAGTAGAGCCGTTGTACAGCCTGAGAACCAGGTCAGCAAAGCTGCTGTAGAGCCAGAGAACCAGGTCAGCAGAGCTGCTTTAGAGCCAGAGAACCAGGTCAGCAGAGCTGCTCTACAGCCAGAGAACCAGGTCAGCAGAGCTGCTTTAGAGCCAGAGATTCAGGTCAGCAGAGCCAGAGAACCAGTTCAACACAGCCGTTGTAGAGCCAGAGAACCAGTTCAGCAGAGCTGCTCTAGAGCCAGAGAACTAGGTCAGCAGAGTTGCTATAGAGCCAGTGAACCAGGTCAGAGGAGTAGCTCTAGAGCCAGAGAACCAGGTCAGCAGAGCTGCTTTAGAGCCAGAGAACCAGGTCAACAGTGCCGCTGTAGTGCCAGAGGACAAGGAGAGCAGAGCCGCTATAGAGCCAGTGAACCAGGTCAGCAGAGCCGCTCTTGAGCCGGAGAACCAGGTCAGCAGAGCTGCTTTAGAGCCAGAGAACCAGGTCAGCAGAGCTGCTTTAGAGCCAGAGAACCAGGTCAGCAAAGCTGCTGTAGAGCCAGAGAACCAGATCAGCAGAGCTGCTGTAAAGCCAGATAACCAGGTCAGCAGAGCTGCTTTAGAGCCAGAGAACTAGGTCAGAAAAGTTGCTGTAGAGCCAGAGAACCAGGCCAGCAGAGTTGCTGTAGAATGAGAGAACCCGGTCAGCAGAGCTGCTTTAGAGCCAGAGAAACAGGTCAGCAGAGCTGCTCTAGAGCCTGAGAACCAGGCCGGCAAAGCTGCTATACAGCCAGAGAAACAGGTCAGCAGAGCCGTTGTAGAGCCAGAGATCCAGGTCAGCAGAGCTGCTTTAGAGCCAGAGAACCAGGTCTGCAGAGCTGCTCTAGAGCCAGAGAACTAGGTCAGCAGAGCTACTGTAGAGCCATAGAGCCAGGTCAGCAGAGGTGCTCTACCGCCAGAGAACCAGGTCAGCAGAGCTGCTGTACAGCCAGAGAAGCAGGTCAGCAGAGCTGCTTTAGAGCCAGAGAACCAGGTCAGCAGAGCCGCTATAGAGCCAGAGAACCAGGTCAGCAGAGCTGCTGTACAGCCAGAGAACAAGGTCAGCAGAGCTGCTCTACAGCCAAAGAACCAGGTCAGCAGAGACATTGAACAGCCTGAGAACCAGGTCATCAACGCTGCTCTAGAGCCAGAGAACCAGGTCAGCAGAGCTGCTTTAAAGCCAGAGAATCAGGTTGGCAGAGCAGCTCTAGTGCCTAAGACTCAGGACAGCAGGTCTGCTCTAGAGCCAGAGACCCAGGTCAGCAGAGCTGCTGTAGAGCCAGAGAACCAGGTCAGCAGAGCTGCTGTAGAGCCAGAGACCCAGGTCAGCAGAGGTGCTATAGACCCAGAGAACCAGGTCAGCAGAGCTGCTTTAGAGCCAGAGAACCAGGTGGGCAGAGCTGCTGTAGAGCCAGCGAACCATGAGAGCAGAGCTGCTGTAGAGCCAGAGAACCAGATGGGCAGAGCTGCTGTAGAGCCAGAGAACCAGGTGGGCAGAGCTGCTGTAGAGCCAGCGAACCATGAGAGCAGAGCTGCTGTAGAGCCAGAGAACCAGGCCAGCAGAGCTGCTGTAGAGCCAGAGAACTAGGTCATCAGAGATGCTGTAGAGCCAGAGAACCAGGTCAGCAGAGCAGCTGTAAAGCAGGATAACCAGGTCAGCAAGCTGCTTTAGAGCCAGAGAACCAGGTCAGCAAAGTCGTTGTAGAGCCAGACTACCAGGCCAACAAAGTTGCTGTAGAGCCAGAGACCAGGTCAGCGGAGCTGCTTTAGAGCCTGAGAACCAGGTCAGCAGAGCTGCTCTGGAGCCTGAGAACCAGGTCAGCAGAGCCGCTATAGAGCCAGAGAACCTGGTCAGCAGATCTGCTGTACAGCCAGAGAACACGGTCAGCAGAGCTGCTCTACAGCCTAAGAACCAGGTCAGCAGAGCCGTTGTACAGCCTGAGAACCTGGTCAGCAAAGCTGCTCAAGAGCCAGAGAACCAGGTCAGTAGAGCTGCTTTAGAGCCAGAGAACCAGGTCAACAGAGCTGCTCTACAGCCAGAGAACCAGGTCAGCAGAGCTGCTTTAGAGCCAGAGATTCAGGTCAGCAGAGCTGCTGTAGAGCCAGAGAACCAGCTAAACAGAGTCGTTGTAGAGCCAGAGAACCAGGTCAGCACAGATGCTCTAGAGCCAGAGAACCAGGTCAGCAGAGCTGCTTTACAGCCAGAGAAACAGGTCAGCAGAGCCATTGTAGAGCCAGAGAACCAGGTCAGCAGAGCTGCTCTAGAGCCAGAGAACTAGGTCAGTAGAGCTGCTGTAGAGCCATAGAACCAGGTCAGTAGAGGTGCTCTACAGCCAGAGAACCAGGTCAGCAGAGCTGCTCTGAGAATCAGGTCAGCAGACCTGCTGTAGAGCCAGAGAACCAGGTCAGCAGAGCCGCTACAGAGCCAGAGAAACAGGTCAGCAGAGCCGTTGTAGAGCCAGAGAACCAGGTCAGCAGAGCTGCTCTAGAGCCAGAGAACCAGGGCAGCAGAGCTGCTTTAAAGCCAGAGAATCAGGTTAGCAGAGCTGCTCTAGAGCCTTAGAACCAGGTCAGCAGATCTGCTCTAGAGCCAGAGAACCAGGTCAGCAGAGCTGCTGTAGAGCCAGGAAAACCAGGACAGCAGAGCTGCGTTAGAGCCAGAGAACCAGGTCAGCAGAGCTGCATTAGAGCCAGAGAACCAGGTCAGCAGAGCTGCTGTAGAGCCAGAGAACCAGGTCAGCAGAGCTGCTGTAGAGCCAGAAACCCAGGTCAGCAGAGGTGCAATAGAGCCAGAGAACCAGGTCAGCAGAGCTGCTTTAGAACCAGAGAACCAGGTCAAAAGAGCCTCTGTAGAGCCAGAGACACATGAGAGTAGAGCTGCTGTAGAGCCAGAGAACAAGGTGGGCAGAGCTGCTGTAGAGCCAGAGAACCAGGTCAGTAGAACAGCTGTAGAGCCAGAGAACCAGGTCAGCAGAGCTGCTGTAAAGCCGGATAACCAGGTCAGCAGAGCTGCTTTAGAGCCAGAGAACCAGGTCAGCAAAGTCACTGTAGAACCAGAGAACCAGGCCAGCAGAGTTGCTGTAGAGCCAGAGAACCAGATCAGCGGAGCTGCTTTAGAGCCAGAGAACCAGGTCATCAGAGCTGCTCTTGAGCCTGAGACCCAGGTCAGCAGAGCCGCTATAGAGCCAGAGAACCAGGTCAGCAGAGCTGATGTACAACCAGAGAACAAGGTCATCAGAGCTGCTCTACAGCCAAAGAAACAGGTCAGTAGAGCCGTTGTACAGCCTGAGAACCAGGTCAGCAAAGCTGCTGTAGAGCCAGAGAACCAGGTCAGCAGAGCTGCTTTAGAGCTAGAGAACCAGGTCAGCAGAGCTGCTTTAGAGCCAGAGAACCAGGTCAGCAAAGCTGCTGTAGAGCCAGAGAACCAGATCAGCAGAGCTGCTGTAAAGCCAGATAACCAGGTCAGCAGAGCTGCTTTAGAGCCAGAGAACTAGGTCAGAAAAGTTGCTGTAGAGCCAGAGAACCAGGCCAGCAGAGTTGCTGTAGAATGAGAGAACCCGGTCAGCAGAGCTGCTTTAGAGCCAGAGAAACAGGTCAGCAGAGCTGCTCTAGAGCCTGAGAACCAGGCCGGCAGAGCTGCTATACAGCCAGAGAAACAGGTCAGCAGAGCCGTTGTAGAGCCAGAGATCCAGGTCAGCAGAGCTGCTCTAGAGCCAGAGAACCAGGTCTGCAGAGCTGCTCTAGAGCCAGAGAACTAGGTCAGCAGAGCTACTGTAGAGCCATAGAGCCAGGTCAGCAGAGGTGCTCTACAGCCAGAGAACCAGGTCAGCAGAGCTGCTGTACAGCCAGAGAAGCAGGTCAGCAGAGCTGCTTTAGAGCCAGAGAACCAGGTCAGCAGAGCCGCTATAGAGCCAGAGAACCAGGTCAGCAGAGCTGCTGTACAGCCAGAGAACAAGGTCAGCAGAGCTGCTCTACAGCCAAAGAACCAGGTCAGCAGAGACATTGAACAGCCTGAGAACCAGGTCATCAACGCTGCTCTAGAGCCAGAGAACCAGGTCAGCAGAGCTGCTTTAAAGCCAGAGAATCAGGTTGGCAGAGCAGCTCTAGTGCCTAAGACTCAGGACAGCAGGTCTGCTCTAGAGCCAGAGACCCAGGTCAGCAGAGCTGCTGTAGAGCCAGAGAACCAGGTCAGCAGAGCTGCTGTAGAGCCAGAGACCCAGGTCAGCAGAGGTGCTATAGACCCAGAGAACCAGGTCAGCAGAGCTGCTTTAGAGCCAGAGAACCAGGTGGGCAGAGCTGCTGTAGAGCCAGCGAACCATGAGAGCAGAGCTGCTGTAGAGCCAGAGAACCAGATGGGCAGAGCTGCTGTAGAGCCAGAGAACCAGGTGGGCAGAGCTGCTGTAGAGCCAGCGAACCATGAGAGCAGAGCTGCTGTAGAGCCAGAGAACCAGGCCAGCAGAGCTGCTGTAGAGCCAGAGAACTAGGTCATCAGAGATGCTGTAGAGCCAGAGAACCAGGTCAGCAGAGCAGCTGTAAAGCAGGATAACCAGGTCAGCAAGCTGCTTTAGAGCCAGAGAACCAGGTCAGCAAAGTCGTTGTAGAGCCAGACTACCAGGCCAACAAAGTTGCTGTAGAGCCAGAGACCAGGTCAGCGGAGCTGCTTTAGAGCCTGAGAACCAGGTCAGCAGAGCTGCTCTGGAGCCTGAGAACCAGGTCAGCAGAGCCGCTATAGAGCCAGAGAACCTGGTCAGCAGATCTGCTGTACAGCCAGAGAACAAGGTCAGCAGAGCTGCTCTACAGCCTAAGAACCAGGTCAGCAGAGCCGTTGTACAGCCTGAGAACCTGGTCAGCAAAGCTGCTCAAGAGCCAGAGAACCAGGTCAGTAGAGCTGCTTTAGAGCCAGAGAACCAGGTCAACAGAGCTGCTCTACAGCCAGAGAACCAGGTCAGCAGAGCTGCTTTAGAGCCAGAGATTCAGGTCAGCAGAGCTGCTGTAGAGCCAGAGAACCAGTTAAACAGAGTCGTTGTAGAGCCAGAGAACCAGGTCAGCACGGATGCTCTAGAGCCAGAGAACCAGGTCAGCAGAGCTGCTTTACAGCCAGAGAAACAGGTCAGCAGAGCCGTTGTAGAGCCAGAGAACCAGGTCAGCAGAGCTGCTCTAGAGCCAGAGAACTAGGTCAGTAGAGCTGCTGCAGAGCCATAGAACCAGGTCAGTAGAGGTGCTCTACAGCCAGAGAACCAGGTCAGCAGAGCTGCTCTGAGAATCAGGTCAGCAGACCTGCTGTAGAGCCAGAGAACCAGGTCAGCAGAGCCGCTACAGAGCCAGAGAAACAGGTCAGCAGAGCCGTTGTAGAGCCAGAGAACCAGGTCAGCAGAGCTGCTCTAGAGCCAGAGAACCAGGGCAGCAGAGCTGCTTTAAAGCCAGAGAATCAGGTTAGCAGAGCTGCTCTAGAGCCTTAGAACCAGGTCAGCAGAGCTGCTCTAGAGCCAGAGAACCAGGTCAGCAGAGCTGCTGTAGAGCCAGGGAAACCAGGACAGCAGAGCTGCGTTAGAGCCAGAGAACCAGGTCAGCAGAGCTGCGTTAGAGCCAGAGAACCAGGTCAGCAGAGCTGCTGTAGAGCCAGAGAACCAGGTCAGCAGAGCTGCTGTAGAGCCAGAAACCCAGGTCAGCAGAGGTGCAATAGAGCCAGAGAACCAGGTCAGTAGAGCTGCTTTAGAACCAGAGAACCAGGTCAAAAGATCCTCTGTAGAGCCAGAGACACATGAGAGCAGAGCTGCTGTAGAGCAAGAGAACAAGGTGGGCAGAGCTGCTGTAGAGCCAGAGAACCAGGTCAGTAGAACAGCTGTAGAGCCAGAGAACCAGGTCAGCAGAGCTGCTGTAAAGCCGGATAACCAGGTCAGCAGAGCTGCTTTAGAGCCAGAGAACCAGGTCAGCAAAGTCACTGTAGAACCAGAGAACCAGGCCAGCAGAGTTGCTGTAGAGCCAGAGAACCAGATCAGCGGAGCTGCTTTAGAGCCAGAGAACCAGGTCATCAGAGCTGCTCTTGAGCCTGAGACCCAGGTCAGCAGAGCCGCTATAGAGCCAGAGAACCAGGTCAGCAGAGCTGATGTACAATCAGAGAACAAGGTCATCAGAGCTGCTCTACAGCCAAAGAACCAGGTCAGTAGAGCCGTTGTACAGCCTGAGAACCAGGTCAGCAAAGCTGCTGTAGAGCCAGAGAACCAGGTCAGCAGAGCTGCTTTAGAGCAACAGAACCAGGCCAGCAGAGCCGTTGTGCAGCCAGAAAACCAGGTCAGCAAAGCTGCTTTACAGCCAGAGTAACAGGTCATCAGAGACGTTGTAGAGCCAGCGAACCAGGTCAGCAGAGCTGCTCTACAGCCAGAGAACTAGGTCAGCAGAGCTACTGTAGAGCCATAGAACCAGGTCGGCAAAGGTGCTCTACAGCCAGAGAACCAGGGCAGCATAGCAGCTATAGAGCCAGAGAACCAGGTCAGCAGAGCTGCTCTACAGCCAAAGAACCAGGTCAGCAGAGCTGCTTTAGAGCCAGAGAACCAGGTCAGCATAGCTGCTGTACAGCCAGAGAACCAGGTCAGCATAGCTGCTGTACAGCCAGAGAACCAGATCAGCAGAGCTGCTTTAGAGCCAGAGAACCAGGTCAGCATAGCTGCTGTACAGCCAGAGAACCAGGTCAGCATAGCTGCTGTACAGCCAGAGAACCATGTCCGCAGAGCTGCTTTAGAGCCAGAGAACCAGGTCAGCAGAGCCGCTATAGAGCCAGAGAACCAGGTCAGCAGAGCTACTGTAGAGCCAGAGAACCAGGTCAGCAGAGCTGCTTTAGAGCCAGAGAACCAGGTCAGCAGAGCTGCTCTAGAGCCTGAGAACCAGGTCATAAGAGAAACTGTAGAGCCAGAGAACCAGATCAGCAGAGCTGCTTTAGAGCAACAGAACCAGGCCAGCAGAGCCGTTGTGGAGCCAGAAAACCAAGTCAGCAAAGCTGCTTTGCAGCCAGAGTAACAGGTCAGCAGAGACGTTGTAGAGCCAGCGAACCAGGTCAGCAGAGATGCTCTAGAGCCAGAGAACTAGGTCAGCAGAGCTACTGTAGAGCCATTAAGCCAGGTCAGCAGAGGTGCTCTACAGCCATAGAACAAGGTCAGCAAAGCTGCTTTAGAGCCAGAGAACCAGGTCAGCAGAGCTGCTGTACAGCAAGAGATCCAGGTCAGCAGAGCTGCTTTAGAGCCAGAGAACTAGGTCTGCAGAGCCGCTATAGAGCCAGAGAACGAGGTCAGAAGAGCTGCTGTACAGCCAGAGAACCAGATCAGCAGAGCTGCTGTAAAGCCAGATAACCAGGTCAGCAGAGCTGCTTTAGAGCCAGAGAACTAGGTCAGAAAAGTTGCTGTAGAGCCAGAGAACCAGGCCAGCAGAGTTGCTGTAGAATGAGAGAACCCGGTCAGCAGAGCTGCTTTAGAGCCAGAGAAACAGGTCAGCAGAGCTGCTCTAGAGCCTGAGAACCAGGCCGGCAGAGCTGCTATACAGCCAGAGAAACAGGTCAGCAGAGCCGTTGTAGAGCCAGAGATCCAGGTCAGCAGAGCTGCTTTAGAGCCAGAGAACCAGGTCTGCAGAGCTGCTCTAGAGCCAGAGAACTAGGTCAGCAGAGCTACTGTAGAGCCATAGAGCCAGGTCAGCAGAGGTGCTCTACCGCCAGAGAACCAGGTCAGCAGAGCTGCTGTACAGCCAGAGAAGCAGGTCAGCAGAGCTGCTTTAGAGCCAGAGAACCAGGTCAGCAGAGCCGCTATAGAGCCAGAGAACCAGGTCAGCAGAGCTGCTGTACAGCCAGAGAACAAGGTCAGCAGAGCTGCTCTACAGCCAAAGAACCAGGTCAGCAGAGACATTGAACAGCCTGAGAACCAGGTCATCAACGCTGCTCTAGAGCCAGAGAACCAGGTCAGCAGAGCTGCTTTAAAGCCAGAGAATCAGGTTGGCAGAGCAGCTCTAGTGCCTAAGACTCAGGACAGCAGGTCTGCTCTAGAGCCAGAGACCCAGGTCAGCAGAGCTGCTGTAGAGCCAGAGAACCAGGTCAGCAGAGCTGCTGTAGAGCCAGAGACCCAGGTCAGCAGAGGTGCTATAGACCCAGAGAACCAGGTCAGCAGAGCTGCTTTAGAGCCAGAGAACCAGGTGGGCAGAGCTGCTGTAGAGCCAGCGAACCATGAGAGCAGAGCTGCTGTAGAGCCAGAGAACCAGATGGGCAGAGCTGCTGTTGAGCCAGAGAACCAGGTGGGCAGAGCTGCTGTAGAGCCAGCGAACCATGAGAGCAGAGCTGCTGTAGAGCCAGAGAACCAGGCCAGCAGAGCTGCTGTAGAGCCAGAGAACTAGGTCATCAGAGATGCTGTAGAGCCAGAGAACCAGGTCAGCAGAGCAGCTGTAAAGCAGGATAACCAGGTCAGCAAGCTGCTTTAGAGCCAGAGAACCAGGTCAGCAAAGTCGTTGTAGAGCCAGACTACCAGGCCAACAAAGTTGCTGTAGTGCCAGAGACCAGGTCAGCGGAGCTGCTTTAGAGCCTGAGACCCAGGTCAGCAGAGCCGCTATAGAGCCAGAGAACCAGGTCAGCAGAGCTGATGTACAGCCAGAGAACAAGGTCAGCAGAGCTGCTCTACAGCCCAAGAACCAGGTCAGTAGAGCCGTTGTACAGCCTGAGAACCAGGTCAGCAAAGCTGCTGTAGAGCCAGAGAACCAGGTCAGCAGAGCTGCTTTAGAGCCAGAGAACCAGGTCAGCAGAGCTGCTCTACAGCCAGAGAACCAGGTCAGCAGAGCTGCTTTAGAGCCAGAGATTCAGGTCAGCAGAGCCAGAGAACCAGTTCAACACAGCCGTTGTAGAGCCAGAGAACCAGTTCAGCAGAGCTGCTCTAGAGCCAGAGAACTAGGTCAGCAGAGTTGCTATAGAGCCAGTGAACCAGGTCAGAGGAGTAGCTCTAGAGCCAGAGAACCAGGTCAGCAGAGCTGCTTTAGAGCCAGAGAACCAGGTCAACAGTGCCGCTGTAGTGCCAGAGGACAAGGAGAGCAGAGCCGCTATAGAGCCAGTGAACCAGGTCAGCAGAGCCGCTCTTGAGCCGGAGAACCAGGTCAGCAGAGCTGCTTTAGAGCCAGAGAACCAGGTCAGCAGAGCTGCTTTAGAGCCAGAGAACCAGGTCAGCAAAGCTGCTGTAGAGCCAGAGAACCAGATCAGCAGAGCTGCTGTAAAGCCAGATAACCAGGTCAGCAGAGCTGCTTTAGAGCCAGAGAACTAGGTCAGAAAAGTTGCTGTAGAGCCAGAGAACCAGGCCAGCAGAGTTGCTGTAGAATGAGAGAACCCGGTCAGCAGAGCTGCTTTAGAGCCAGAGAAACAGGTCAGCAGAGCTGCTCTAGAGCCTGAGAACCAGGCCGGCAAAGCTGCTATACAGCCAGAGAAACAGGTCAGCAGAGCCGTTGTAGAGCCAGAGACCCAGGTCAGCAGAGCTGCTTTAGAGCCAGAGAACCAGGTCTGCAGAGCTGCTCTAGAGCCAGAGAACTAGGTCAGCAGAGCTACTGTAGAGCCATAGAGCCAGGTCAGCAGAGGTGCTCTACAGCCAGAGAACCAGGTCAGCAGAGCTGCTGTACAGCCAGAGAAGCAGGTCAGCAGAGCTGCTTTAGAGCCAGAGAACCAGGTCAGCAGAGCCGCTATAGAGCCAGAGAACCAGGTCAGCAGAGCTGCTGTACAGCCAGAGAACAAGGTCAGCAGAGCTGCTCTACAGCCAAAGAACCAGGTCAGCAGAGACATTGAACAGCCTGAGAACCAGGTCATCAACGCTGCTCTAGAGCCAGAGAACCAGGTCAGCAGAGCTGCTTTAAAGCCAGAGAATCAGGTTGGCAGAGCAGCTCTAGTGCCTAAGACTCAGGACAGCAGGTCTGCTCTAGAGCCAGAGACCCAGGTCAGCAGAGCTGCTGTAGAGCCAGAGAACCAGGTCAGCAGAGCTGCTGTAGAGCCAGAGACCCAGGTCAGCAGAGGTGCTATAGACCCAGAGAACCAGGTCAGCAGAGCTGCTTTAGAGCCAGAGAACCAGGTGGGCAGAGCTGCTGTAGAGCCAGCGAACCATGAGAGCAGAGCTGCTGTAGAGCCAGAGAACCAGATGGGCAGAGCTGCTGTAGAGCCAGAGAACCAGGTGGGCAGAGCTGCTGTAGAGCCAGCGAACCATGAGAGCAGAGCTGCTGTAGAGCCAGAGAACCAGGCCAGCAGAGCTGCTGTAGAGCCAGAGAACTAGGTCATCAGAGATGCTGTAGAGCCAGAGAACCAGGTCAGCAGAGCAGCTGTAAAGCAGGATAACCAGGTCAGCAAGCTGCTTTAGAGCCAGAGAACCAGGTCAGCAAAGTCGTTGTAGAGCCAGACTACCAGGCCAACAAAGTTGCTGTAGAGCCAGAGACCAGGTCAGCGGAGCTGCTTTAGAGCCTGAGAACCAGGTCAGCAGAGCTGCTCTGGAGCCTGAGAACCAGGTCAGCAGAGCCGCTATAGAGCCAGAGAACCTGGTCAGCAGATCTGCTGTACAGCCAGAGAACACGGTCAGCAGAGCTGCTCTACAGCCTAAGAACCAGGTCAGCAGAGCCGTTGTACAGCCTGAGAACCTGGTCAGCAAAGCTGCTCAAGAGCCAGAGAACCAGGTCAGTAGAGCTGCTTTAGAGCCAGAGAACCAGGTCAACAGAGCTGCTCTACAGCCAGAGAACCAGGTCAGCAGAGCTGCTTTAGAGCCAGAGATTCAGGTCAGCAGAGCTGCTGTAGAGCCAGAGAACCAGCTAAACAGAGTCGTTGTAGAGCCAGAGAACCAGGTCAGCACAGATGCTCTAGAGCCAGAGAACCAGGTCAGCAGAGCTGCTTTACAGCCAGAGAAACAGGTCAGCAGAGCCATTGTAGAGCCAGAGAACCAGGTCAGCAGAGCTGCTCTAGAGCCAGAGAACTAGGTCAGTAGAGCTGCTGTAGAGCCATAGAACCAGGTCAGTAGAGGTGCTCTACAGCCAGAGAACCAGGTCAGCAGAGCTGCTCTGAGAATCAGGTCAGCAGACCTGCTGTAGAGCCAGAGAACCAGGTCAGCAGAGCCGCTACAGAGCCAGAGAAACAGGTCAGCAGAGCCGTTGTAGAGCCAGAGAACCAGGTCAGCAGAGCTGCTCTAGAGCCAGAGAACCAGGGCAGCAGAGCTGCTTTAAAGCCAGAGAATCAGGTTAGCAGAGCTGCTCTAGAGCCTTAGAACCAGGTCAGCAGATCTGCTCTAGAGCCAGAGAACCAGGTCAGCAGAGCTGCTGTAGAGCCAGGAAAACCAGGACAGCAGAGCTGCGTTAGAGCCAGAGAACCAGGTCAGCAGAGCTGCATTAGAGCCAGAGAACCAGGTCAGCAGAGCTGCTGTAGAGCCAGAGAACCAGGTCAGCAGAGCTGCTGTAGAGCCAGAAACCCAGGTCAGCAGAGGTGCAATAGAGCCAGAGAACCAGGTCAGCAGAGCTGCTTTAGAACCAGAGAACCAGGTCAAAAGAGCCTCTGTAGAGCCAGAGACACATGAGAGTAGAGCTGCTGTAGAGCCAGAGAACAAGGTGGGCAGAGCTGCTGTAGAGCCAGAGAACCAGGTCAGTAGAACAGCTGTAGAGCCAGAGAACCAGGTCAGCAGAGCTGCTGTAAAGCCGGATAACCAGGTCAGCAGAGCTGCTTTAGAGCCAGAGAACCAGGTCAGCAAAGTCACTGTAGAACCAGAGAACCAGGCCAGCAGAGTTGCTGTAGAGCCAGAGAACCAGATCAGCGGAGCTGCTTTAGAGCCAGAGAACCAGGTCATCAGAGCTGCTCTTGAGCCTGAGACCCAGGTCAGCAGAGCCGCTATAGAGCCAGAGAACCAGGTCAGCAGAGCTGATGTACAACCAGAGAACAAGGTCATCAGAGCTGCTCTACAGCCAAAGAAACAGGTCAGTAGAGCCGTTGTACAGCCTGAGAACCAGGTCAGCAAAGCTGCTGTAGAGCCAGAGAACCAGGTCAGCAGAGCTGCTTTAGAGCTAGAGAACCAGGTCAGCAGAGCTGCTTTAGAGCCAGAGAACCAGGTCAGCAAAGCTGCTGTAGAGCCAGAGAACCAGATCAGCAGAGCTGCTGTAAAGCCAGATAACCAGGTCAGCAGAGCTGCTTTAGAGCCAGAGAACTAGGTCAGAAAAGTTGCTGTAGAGCCAGAGAACCAGGCCAGCAGAGTTGCTGTAGAATGAGAGAACCCGGTCAGCAGAGCTGCTTTAGAGCCAGAGAAACAGGTCAGCAGAGCTGCTCTAGAGCCTGAGAACCAGGCCGGCAGAGCTGCTATACAGCCAGAGAAACAGGTCAGCAGAGCCGTTGTAGAGCCAGAGATCCAGGTCAGCAGAGCTGCTCTAGAGCCAGAGAACCAGGTCTGCAGAGCTGCTCTAGAGCCAGAGAACTAGGTCAGCAGAGCTACTGTAGAGCCATAGAGCCAGGTCAGCAGAGGTGCTCTACAGCCAGAGAACCAGGTCAGCAGAGCTGCTGTACAGCCAGAGAAGCAGGTCAGCAGAGCTGCTTTAGAGCCAGAGAACCAGGTCAGCAGAGCCGCTATAGAGCCAGAGAACCAGGTCAGCAGAGCTGCTGTACAGCCAGAGAACAAGGTCAGCAGAGCTGCTCTACAGCCAAAGAACCAGGTCAGCAGAGACATTGAACAGCCTGAGAACCAGGTCATCAACGCTGCTCTAGAGCCAGAGAACCAGGTCAGCAGAGCTGCTTTAAAGCCAGAGAATCAGGTTGGCAGAGCAGCTCTAGTGCCTAAGACTCAGGACAGCAGGTCTGCTCTAGAGCCAGAGACCCAGGTCAGCAGAGCTGCTGTAGAGCCAGAGAACCAGGTCAGCAGAGCTGCTGTAGAGCCAGAGACCCAGGTCAGCAGAGGTGCTATAGACCCAGAGAACCAGGTCAGCAGAGCTGCTTTAGAGCCAGAGAACCAGGTGGGCAGAGCTGCTGTAGAGCCAGCGAACCATGAGAGCAGAGCTGCTGTAGAGCCAGAGAACCAGATGGGCAGAGCTGCTGTAGAGCCAGAGAACCAGGTGGGCAGAGCTGCTGTAGAGCCAGCGAACCATGAGAGCAGAGCTGCTGTAGAGCCAGAGAACCAGGCCAGCAGAGCTGCTGTAGAGCCAGAGAACTAGGTCATCAGAGATGCTGTAGAGCCAGAGAACCAGGTCAGCAGAGCAGCTGTAAAGCAGGATAACCAGGTCAGCAAGCTGCTTTAGAGCCAGAGAACCAGGTCAGCAAAGTCGTTGTAGAGCCAGACTACCAGGCCAACAAAGTTGCTGTAGAGCCAGAGACCAGGTCAGCGGAGCTGCTTTAGAGCCTGAGAACCAGGTCAGCAGAGCTGCTCTGGAGCCTGAGAACCAGGTCAGCAGAGCCGCTATAGAGCCAGAGAACCTGGTCAGCAGATCTGCTGTACAGCCAGAGAACAAGGTCAGCAGAGCTGCTCTACAGCCTAAGAACCAGGTCAGCAGAGCCGTTGTACAGCCTGAGAACCTGGTCAGCAAAGCTGCTCAAGAGCCAGAGAACCAGGTCAGTAGAGCTGCTTTAGAGCCAGAGAACCAGGTCAACAGAGCTGCTCTACAGCCAGAGAACCAGGTCAGCAGAGCTGCTTTAGAGCCAGAGATTCAGGTCAGCAGAGCTGCTGTAGAGCCAGAGAACCAGTTAAACAGAGTCGTTGTAGAGCCAGAGAACCAGGTCAGCACGGATGCTCTAGAGCCAGAGAACCAGGTCAGCAGAGCTGCTTTACAGCCAGAGAAACAGGTCAGCAGAGCCGTTGTAGAGCCAGAGAACCAGGTCAGCAGAGCTGCTCTAGAGCCAGAGAACTAGGTCAGTAGAGCTGCTGCAGAGCCATAGAACCAGGTCAGTAGAGGTGCTCTACAGCCAGAGAACCAGGTCAGCAGAGCTGCTCTGAGAATCAGGTCAGCAGACCTGCTGTAGAGCCAGAGAACCAGGTCAGCAGAGCCGCTACAGAGCCAGAGAAACAGGTCAGCAGAGCCGTTGTAGAGCCAGAGAACCAGGTCAGCAGAGCTGCTCTAGAGCCAGAGAACCAGGGCAGCAGAGCTGCTTTAAAGCCAGAGAATCAGGTTAGCAGAGCTGCTCTAGAGCCTTAGAACCAGGTCAGCAGAGCTGCTCTAGAGCCAGAGAACCAGGTCAGCAGAGCTGCTGTAGAGCCAGGGAAACCAGGACAGCAGAGCTGCGTTAGAGCCAGAGAACCAGGTCAGCAGAGCTGCGTTAGAGCCAGAGAACCAGGTCAGCAGAGCTGCTGTAGAGCCAGAGAACCAGGTCAGCAGAGCTGCTGTAGAGCCAGAAACCCAGGTCAGCAGAGGTGCAATAGAGCCAGAGAACCAGGTCAGTAGAGCTGCTTTAGAACCAGAGAACCAGGTCAAAAGATCCTCTGTAGAGCCAGAGACACATGAGAGCAGAGCTGCTGTAGAGCAAGAGAACAAGGTGGGCAGAGCTGCTGTAGAGCCAGAGAACCAGGTCAGTAGAACAGCTGTAGAGCCAGAGAACCAGGTCAGCAGAGCTGCTGTAAAGCCGGATAACCAGGTCAGCAGAGCTGCTTTAGAGCCAGAGAACCAGGTCAGCAAAGTCACTGTAGAACCAGAGAACCAGGCCAGCAGAGTTGCTGTAGAGCCAGAGAACCAGATCAGCGGAGCTGCTTTAGAGCCAGAGAACCAGGTCATCAGAGCTGCTCTTGAGCCTGAGACCCAGGTCAGCAGAGCCGCTATAGAGCCAGAGAACCAGGTCAGCAGAGCTGATGTACAATCAGAGAACAAGGTCATCAGAGCTGCTCTACAGCCAAAGAACCAGGTCAGTAGAGCCGTTGTACAGCCTGAGAACCAGGTCAGCAAAGCTGCTGTAGAGCCAGAGAACCAGGTCAGCAGAGCTGCTTTAGAGCAACAGAACCAGGCCAGCAGAGCCGTTGTGCAGCCAGAAAACCAGGTCAGCAAAGCTGCTTTACAGCCAGAGTAACAGGTCATCAGAGACGTTGTAGAGCCAGCGAACCAGGTCAGCAGAGCTGCTCTACAGCCAGAGAACTAGGTCAGCAGAGCTACTGTAGAGCCATAGAACCAGGTCGGCAAAGGTGCTCTACAGCCAGAGAACCAGGGCAGCATAGCAGCTATAGAGCCAGAGAACCAGGTCAGCAGAGCTGCTCTACAGCCAAAGAACCAGGTCAGCAGAGCTGCTTTAGAGCCAGAGAACCAGGTCAGCATAGCTGCTGTACAGCCAGAGAACCAGGTCAGCATAGCTGCTGTACAGCCAGAGAACCAGATCAGCAGAGCTGCTTTAGAGCCAGAGAACCAGGTCAGCATAGCTGCTGTACAGCCAGAGAACCAGGTCAGCATAGCTGCTGTACAGCCAGAGAACCATGTCCGCAGAGCTGCTTTAGAGCCAGAGAACCAGGTCAGCAGAGCCGCTATAGAGCCAGAGAACCAGGTCAGCAGAGCTACTGTAGAGCCAGAGAACCAGGTCAGCAGAGCTGCTTTAGAGCCAGAGAACCAGGTCAGCAGAGCTGCTCTAGAGCCTGAGAACCAGGTCATAAGAGAAACTGTAGAGCCAGAGAACCAGATCAGCAGAGCTGCTTTAGAGCAACAGAACCAGGCCAGCAGAGCCGTTGTGGAGCCAGAAAACCAAGTCAGCAAAGCTGCTTTGCAGCCAGAGTAACAGGTCAGCAGAGACGTTGTAGAGCCAGCGAACCAGGTCAGCAGAGATGCTCTAGAGCCAGAGAACTAGGTCAGCAGAGCTACTGTAGAGCCATTAAGCCAGGTCAGCAGAGGTGCTCTACAGCCATAGAACAAGGTCAGCAAAGCTGCTTTAGAGCCAGAGAACCAGGTCAGCAGAGCTGCTGTACAGCAAGAGATCCAGGTCAGCAGAGCTGCTTTAGAGCCAGAGAACTAGGTCTGCAGAGCCGCTATAGAGCCAGAGAACGAGGTCAGAAGAGCTGCTGTACAGCCAGAGAACAAGGTCAGCAGAGACATTGAACAGCCTGAGAACCAGGTCAGCAACGCGAGACCTAGAGGTCACAGAAAATAATTTCTTAAAGAAGATCCTAAGGCTGCCTAGGGGCACTGGTAACTTCTCGGTTCACGAGGAGTTAGGTTTGCCCTTTCTAAGCGATAGACTAGCCGCAAATCCCATACTTTGTTGGATGAATTCTTGGTTGAATAATGATATACCCCTTACCAACGATATATTAAGAGAAGCCTTAACCTGGGATGGTAGATTCAAGGTCCCATGGCTGAAATATATAAAAGATTGTCTTACCGAACTTGGACGGCCAGCCCTGTTTTTAACCCCATCCACTATAACAAAAGCTGATGTCACATTTGTAAAAAAAGCATTTCTTACAACCAGGTACCTTGCCCGGGAGGAGGCCGAGTTTATGAAATGTAGTGTCAGGAAACACGCTCTACTTAAAACATGCTTACATTTGGAACCATATCTCTCGTGGCCTATATCTGGCTACGAACGATTTTTGTTGACCAGGTTCCGATTTGACCTGTTCGACCTCCTGCTGGCTGTACCAAGAGGGTCCCATCGTGGACAAGTGCTACCTGCTTGCGGCTGCGACGGAAAGTCTCCGCAAGATCTGGAGCACTTTTTATTCTTTTGTCCGTATTATTCAGTACCTCGAAGGCTATATCTAAAGCCTTGTTTAAAGAAACTAAATTTTACACAGATTAAACCAGCACTTTATTTCCTTCAACTTTTGAACTGTGATTGTACTTTATATGTAAGCAGCTTTTTAAAACTAGCTATTACTTTCAGGAAAAGTATGGAGGGATAATTATGCTGTTTTTATTGTCCTATTCCCTAATGATTTTTAACTTTGAACAAATTATTTATATTCTTAAACCTGATTATTCTGCTAGATGCCTTTACTAATTCTGTTTACATAGTCCGCCCATCATACATAAGTATTGGACAGCTTTTTTAAACAATTTATCTGTGAAATGTTTATCCATGTATTGTGCTTTTATGATTGTTAAATCTTACAATCGAATAAAGTTATTTGAACAGAACAGGTCAGCAACGCTGCTCTAGAGCCAGAGAACCAGGACAGCAGATCTGCTCTAGAGCCAGAGAACCAGGTCAGCAGAGCTGCTGTAGAGCCAGATAACCAGGTCAGCAGAGCTGCTGTAGAGCCTGAGACCCAGGTCAGCAGAGGTGCTATAGAGCCAGAGAACCAGGTCAGCAGAGCTGCTTTAGAGCCAGAGAACCAAGTGGGCAGAGCTGCTGTAGAGCCAGCGAACCATGAGAGCAGAGCTGCTGTAGAGCCAGAGAACCAGGTGGGCAGAGCCGCTGTAGAGCCAGCGAACCATGAGAGCAGAGTTGCTGTAGAGCCAGAGACCAGGTCAGCGGAGCTGCTTTAGAGCCTGAGAACCAGGTCAGCAGAGCTGCTCTGCAGCCTGAGAACCAGGTCAGCAGAGCCACTATAGAGCCAGAAAACCTGGTCAGCAGATCTGCTGTACAGCCAGAGAACAAGGTCAGCAGGGCTGCTCTACAGCCTAAGAACCAGGTCAGCAGAGCCGTTGTACAGCATGAGAACCTGGTCAGCAATGCTGCTCAAGAGCCAGAGAATCAGGTCAGTAGAGCTGCTTTAGAGCCAGAGAACCAGGACAACAGAGCTGCTCTACAGCCAGAGAACCAGGTCAGCAGAGCTGCTTTAGAGCCAGAGATTCAGGTCAGCAGAGCTGCTGTAGAGCCGGAGAACCAGTTCAACAGAGCCGTTGTAGAGCCAGAGAACCAGGTCAGCACAGCTGCTCTAGAACCAGAGAACCAGGTCAGCAGAGCTGCTTTACAGCCAGAGAAACAGGTCAGCAGAGCCGTTGTAGAGCCAGAGATCCAGGTCAGCAGAGCTGCTCTAGAGCCAGAGAACCAGGTCAGCAGAGCCACTACAGAGCCAGAGAACCAGGTCAGCAGAGCTGTTGTACAGCCACAGAACAAGGTCAGCAGAGCTGATCTACAGCCAAAGAACCAGGTCAGCAGAGCCATTGAACAGCCGGAGAACCAGGTCAGCAACGCTACTCTAGAGCCAGAGAACCAGGGCAGCAGAGCTGCTTTAAAGCCAGAGAATCAGGTTAGCAGAGCTGGTCTAGAGCCTAAGAACCAGGTCAGCAGAGCTGCTCTAGAGCCAGAGAACCAGGTCAGCAGAGCTGCAGTAGAGCCAGGGAAACCAGGACAGCAGAGCTGCGTTAGAGCCAGAGAACCAGGTCAGCAGAGCTGCGTTAGAGCCAGAGAACCAGGTCAGCAGAGCTGCTGTAGAGCCAGAGAACTAGGTCAGCAGAGCTGCTCTAGAGCCAGAGAACTAGGTCAGCAGAGCTACTGTAGAGCCATAGAGCCAGGTCAGCAGAGGTGCTTTAGAGCCAGAGAACCAGGTCAGCAGAGCTGCTTTAGAGCCAGAGAACCAGGTCAGCAGAGCCGCTATAGAGCCAGAGAACCAGGTCAGCAGAGCTGCTGAAGAGCCAGAGAACCAGGTCAGCAGAGCTGCTGTAGAGCCAGAGAACCAGGTCAGCAGAGCTGCTGTAGAGCCAGAGAACCAGGTCAGCAGAGCTGCTCTAGAGCCTGAGAACCAGTTCAACAGAGCCACTGTAGAGCCAGAGAACCAAGTAAGCAGAGCTGCTTTAGAGCAACAGAACCAGGCCAGCAGAGCCGTTGTGGAGCCAGAAAACCAGGTCAGCAAAGCTGCTTTGCAGCCAGAGTAACAGGTCAGCAGAGACGTTGTAGAGCCAGCGAACCAGGTCTGCAGAGCTGCTCTAGAGCCAGAGAACTAGGTCAGCAGAGCTACTGTAGAGCCATAGAGCCAGGTCAGCAGAGGTGCTATAGAGCCAGAGAACCAGGTCAGCAGAGCTGCTGTACAGCCAGAGAACAAGGTCAGCAGAGCTGCTCTACAGCCAAAGAACCAGGTCAGCAGAGACATTGAACAGCCTGAGAACCAGGTCAGGAACGCTGCTCTAGAGCCAGAGAACCAGGTCAGCAGAGCTGCTTTAAAGCCAGAGAATCAGGTTGGCAGAGCAGCTCTAGTGCCTAAGACTCAGCACAGCAGGTCTGCCTTAGAGCCAGAGAACCAGGTCAGCAGAGCTGCTGTAGAGCCAGAGAACCAGGTCAGCAGAGCTGCTGTAGAGCCAGAGACCCAGGTCAGCAGAGGTGCTATAGAGCCAGAGAACCAGGTCAGCAGAGCTGCTTTAGAGCCAGAGAACCAGGTGGGCAGAGCTGCTGTAGAGCCAGCGAACCATGAGAGCAGAGCTGCTGTAGAGCCAGAGAACCAGATGGGCAGAGCTGCTGTAGAGCCAGAGCACCAGGTGGGCAGAGCTGCTGTAGAGCCAGCAAACCATGAGAGCAGAGCTGCTGTAGAGCCAAAGAACCAGGTCAGCAGAGCTGCTGTAGAGCCAGAGAACTAGGTCAGTAGAGCTGCTGTACAGCCAGAGAACCAGGTCAGCAGAGCAGCTGTAAAGCAGGATAACCAGGTCCTCAGAGCTGCTTTAGAGCCAGAGAACCAGGTCAGCAAAGTCGTTGTAGAGCCAGACTACCAGGCCAACAGAGTTGCTGTAGAGCCAGAGACCAGGTCAGCGGAGCTGCTTTAGAGCCTGAGAACCAGGTCAGCAGAGCTGCTCTGGAGCCTGGGAACCAGGTCAGCAGAGCCGCTATAGAGCCAGAGAACCTGGTCAGCAGATCTGCTGTACAGCCAGAGAACAAGGTCAGCAGAGCTGCTCTACAGCCTAAGAACCAGGTCAGCAGAGCCGTTGTACAGCCTGAGAACCTGGTCAGCAAAGCTGCTCAAGAGCCAGAGAACCAGGTCAGTAGAGCTGCTTTAGAGCCAGAGAACCAGGTCAACAGAGCTGCTCTACAGCCAGAGAACCAGGTCAGCAGAGCTGCTTTAGAGCCAGAGATTCAGGTCAGCAGAGCTGCTGTAGAGCCAGAGAACCAGTTCAACAGAGTCGTTGTAGAGCCAGAGAACCAGGTCAGCACAGATGCTCTAGAGCCAGAGAACCAGGTCAGCAGAGCTGCTTTACAGCCAGAGAAACAGGTCAGCAGAGCCGTTGTAGAGCCAGAGAACCAGGTCAGCAGAGCTGCTCTAGAGCCAGAGAACTAGGTCAGTAGAGCTGCTGTAGAGCCATAGAACCAGGTCAGTAGAGGTGCTCTACAGCCAGAGAACCAGGTCAGCAGAGCTGTTCAGAGAATCAGGTCAGCAGACCTGCTATAGAGCCAGAGAACCAGGTCAGCAGAGCCGCTACAGAGCCAGAGAACCAGGTCAGCAGAGCTGTTGTTCAGCCACAGAACAAGGTCAGCAGAGCTGCTCTACAGCCAAAGAACCAGGTCAGTAGAGCCATTGAACAGCCGGAGAACCAGGTCAGCAACGCTACTCTAGAGCCAGAGAACCAGGGCAGCAGAGCTGCTTTAAAGCCAGAGAATCAGGTTAGCAGAGCTGCTCTAGAGCCTAAGAACCAGGTCAGCAGAGCTGCGTTAGAGCCAGAGAACCAGGTCAGCAGAGCTGCGTTAGAGCCAGAGAACAAGGTCAGCAGAGCTGCTGTAGAGCCAGAGAACCAGGTCAGCAGAGCTGCTGTAGAGCCAGAAACCCAGGTCAGCAGAGGTGCAATAGAGCCAGAGAACCAGGTCAGCAGAGCTGCTTTAGAACCAGAGAACCAGGTCAAAAGAGCCTCTGTAGAGCCAGAGACACATGAGAGCAGAGCTGCTGTAGAGCCAGAGAACAAGGTGGGCAGAGCTGCTGTAGAGCCAGAGAACCAGGTCAGTAGAACAGCTGTAGAGCCAGAGAACCAGGTCAGCAGAGCTGCTGTAAAGCCGGATAACCAGGTCAGCAGAGCTGCTTTAGAGCCAGAGAACCAGGTCAGCAAAGTCACTGTAGAACCAGAGAACCAGGCCAGCAGAGTTGCTGTAGAGCCAGAGAACCAGATCAGCGGAGCTGCTTTAGAGCCAGAGAACCAGGTCATCAGAGCTGCTCTTGAGCCTGAGACCCAGGTCAGCAGAGCCGCTATAGAGCCAGAGAACCAGGTCAGCAGAGCTGATGTACAGCCAGAGAACAAGGTCAGCAGAGCTGCTCTACAGCCAAAGAACCAGGTCAGTAGAGCCGTTGTACAGCCTGAGAACCAGGTCAGCAAAGCTGCTGTAGAGCCAGAGAACCAGGTCAGCAGAGCTGCTTTAGAGCCAGAGAACCAGGTCAGCAGAGCTGCTCTACAGCCAGAGAACCAGGTCAGCAGAGCTGCTTTAGAGCCAGAGATTCAGGTCAGCAGAGCCAGAGAACCAGTTCAACACAGCCGTTGTAGAGCCAGAGAACCAGTTCAGCAGAGCTGCTCTAGAGCCAGAGAACTAGGTCAGCAGAGCTGCTATAGAGCCAGTGAACCAGGTCAGAGGAGTAGCTCTAGAGCCAGAGAACCAGGTCAGCAGAGCTGCTTTAGAGCCAGAGAACCAGGTCAACAGTGCCGCTGTAGTGCCAGAGGACAAGGAGAGCAGAGCCGCTATAGAGCCAGTGAACCAGGTCAGCAGAGCCGCTCTTGAGCCGGAGAACCAGGTCAGCAGATCTGCTTTAGAGCCAGAGAACCAGGTCAGCAGAGCTGCTTTAGAGCCAGAGAACCAGGTCAGCAAAGCTGCTGTAGAGCCAGAGAACCAGATCAGCAGAGCTGCTGTAAAGCCAGATAACCAGGTCAGCAGAGCTGCTTTAGAGCCAGAGAACTAGGTGTGCAAAGTTGCTGTAGAGCCAGAGAACCAGGCCAGCAGAGTTGCTGTAGAATGAGAGAACCAGGTCAGCAGAGCTGCTTTAGAGCCAGAGAAACAGGTCAGCAGAGCTGCTCTAGAGCCTGAAAACCAGGCCGGCAGAGCTGCTATACAGCCAGAGAAACAGGTCAGCAGAGCCGTTGTAGAGCCAGAGATCCAGGTCAGCAGAGCTGCTCTAGAGCCAGAGAACCAGGGCAGCAGATCCGCTACAGAGCCAGAGAACCAGGTCAGCAGAACTGTTGTAGAGCCATAGAACAAGGTCAGCAGAGCTGCTTTAGAGCCAGAGAACCAGGTCAACAGCGCTGCTGTAGAGCCAGAGAACAAGGAGAGCAGAGCTGCTGTAGAGCCACAGAACCAGGTGGGCAGAGCTGCTGAAGAGCCAGAGAACCAGGTCAACAGCACGACTGTAGAGCCAGAGAACAAGGAGAGCAGAGCCGCTCTAGAGCCAGAGATCCAGGTCAGCAGGACTGCTTTAGAGCCAGAGAATCAGGTCAACAGCGCCGCTGTACAGCCAGAGAACTAGGTCAGCAGAGCTGCTGTAGAGCCAGAGAACAAGGTCAGCAGAGCTGCCTTAGAGCAAAAGAACCAAGCCAGCAGAGCTGTTGTGGAGTCAGAAAACCAGGTCAGCAAAGCTTCTTTACAGCCAGGGAAACAGGTCAGCAGAGCCGTTGTAGAGCCAGAGAACCAGGTCAGCAGAGCTGCTCTAGAGCCAGAGAACCAGTTCAGCAGAGCTGCTCTAGAGCCAGAGAACCAGGTCAGCAGAGCTGCTCTAGAGCCAGAGAACTAGTTCAACGGAGCTGCTGTAGAGCCAGAGAACAAGGTCAGCAGAGCTGCTTTAGAGCAACAGAACCAGGCCAGCAGAGCCATTGTGGAGCCAGAGAACCAGGTCAGCAGAGCTGCTCTAGAGCCAGAGAACTAGGTCAGCAGAGCTGCTGTAGAGCCATAGAACCAGGTTAGTAGAGGTGCTCTACAGCCAGATACCAGGTCAGCAGAGCTGCTTTAGAGCCAGAGAACCAGGTCAACAGACCTGCTTTAGAGCCAGAGAACCAGGTCAGCAGAGCCGCTACAGAGCCAGAGAACCAGGTCAGTAGAACTGCTGTACAGCCAGAGAACAAGGTCAGCAGAGCTGCTCTACAGCCAAAGAACCAGGTCAGCAGAGCCATTGAACAGCCTGAGAACCAGGTCAGCAACGCTGTTCTAGAGCCAGAGAACCAGGTCAGCAGAGCTGCTTTAAAGCCAGAGAATCAGGTTAGCAGAGCTGCTCTAGAGCCTAAGAACCAGGTCAGCAGAGCTGCTGTAGAGCCAGAGAACCAGTTCAACAGAGCCGTTGTAGAGCCAGAGAACCAGGTCAGCAGAGCCGCTCTAGAGCCAGAGATCCAGGTCAGCAGAGCTGCTTTAGAGCCAGAGAACCAGGCCAACAGCGCCGCTGTAGAGCCAGAGCACAAGGAGAGCAGAGCTGCTGTAGAGCCAGAGAACCAGGTGGGCAGAGCCGCTGTAGAGCCAGAGAACCGGGTCAGCAGAGCTGGTGTAGAGCCAGAGAACTAGGTCAGCAGAGCTGCTCTAGAGCCAGAGGACCAGGTCAGCAGAGCTGCTCTAGAGCCAGAGAACCAGGTCAGCAGAGCTGCTTTAGAGCCAGAGAACCAGGTCAGCAGAGCTGCTTTAGAGCCAGAGAAGCAGGTCAACAGAGCCGCTGTAGAGCCAGATAACCAGGAGAGCAGAGCTGCTGTAGAGCCAGAGAACAAGTTCAGCAGAGCCGCTCTAGAGCCAGAGAACCAGGTCAGCAGAGCTGCTTTAGAGCCAGAAAACCAGGTTAGCAGAGCTGCTCTAGAGCCTAAGAACCAGGTCAGCAGAGCTGCTCTAGAGCCAGAGAACCAGGTCAGCAGAGCTGCTCTACAGCCAGAGAACCAGGTCAGCAGAGCTGCTTTAGAGCCAGAGATTCAGGTCAGCAGAGCCAGAGAACCAGTTCAACACAGCCAATGTAGAGCCAGAGAACCAGGTCAGCAGAGCTGCTCTAGAGCCAGAGAACTAGGTCAGCAGAGCTGCTATAGAGCCAGTGAACCAGGTCAGAGGAGTAGCTCTAGAGCCAGAGAACCAGGTCAGCAGAGCTGCTTTAGAGCCAGAGAACCAGGTCAGCAGAGATGCCCTAGAGCCTAAAAACTAGGTCAGCAGAGCTGCTCTAGAGCCAGAGAACAAGTTCAGCAGAGCCGCTCTAGAGCCGGATAACCAGGTCAGCGGAGCTGCTTTAGAGCCAGAGAACCAGGTCAGCAGAGCTGCTCTTGAGCTTGAGAACCAGGTCAGCGAGCTGCTCTAGAGCCAGAGAACCAGGTCAGCAGAGCTGCTATAGAGCCAGAGAACCAGGTCAGCAGAGCTGCTTTAGAGCCAGAGAACCAGGTCAACAGCGCCACTGTAGAGTCAGAGAACAAGGAGAGCAGAGCTGCTATAGAGCCAGTGAACCAGGTCAGCAGAGCCGCTCTAGAGCCAGAGAACCAGGTCAGCAGAGCTGCTTTAGAGCCAGAGAACCAGGTCAACAGCGCCGCTGTAGAGCCAGAAAGCAAGGAGAGAAGAGCTGCTGTAGAGCCAGACAACCAGGTGGGCAGAGCTGCTTTAGAGCCAGAGATTCAGGTCAGCAGAGCTACTGTAGAGCCAGAGAACCAGTTCAACAGAGCTGTTGTAGAGCCAGAGAACCAGGTCAGCAGAGCTGCTCTAGAGCCAGAGAAATAGGTCAGCAGAGCCGCTCTAGAGCCAGAGAACCAGGTCAGCAGAGCTGCTTTAGAGCCAGTGAACCAGGTCAGCAGAGCCGCTCTAGAGCCAGAGAACAAAGAGAGCAGAGCTGCTCTACAGTCAGAGAACCAGGTCAGCAGAGCTGCTTTAGAGCCAGAGATTTAGGTCAGCAGAGCTACTGTAGAGCCGGAGAACCAGTTCAACAGAGCCGTTGTAGAGCCAGAGAACCAGGTCAGCAGATCTGCTCTAGAGCCAGAGAATTAGGTCAGCAGAGCCGCTCTAGAGCCAGAGAACCAGGTCAGCAGAGCTGCTTTAGAGCCAGTGAACAAGGTCAGCAGAGCCGCTCTAGAGCCAGAGAACAAGGAGGTTAGAGCTGCTAAAGAGCCAGTGAACCAGGTCAGCAGAGCCGCTCTAGAGCCAGAGAACCAGGTCAGAGGAGCTGCTCTAGAGCCAGAGAAATAGTTCAGCAGAGCTGCTATAGTGCCAGTGAACCAAATCAGCAGAGCCGCTCTAGAGCCAGAGAACTAGGTCAGCAAAGTTGCTGTAGAGCCAGAGAACCAGGCCAGCAGAGTTGCTGTAGAGCCAGAGAACCAGGTCAGAGGAGCTGCTCTAGAGCCAGAGAAATAGTTCAGCAGAGCTGCTAAAGAGCCAGTGGACCAAATCAGCAGAGCCGCTCTAGAGCCAGAGAACCAGGTCAGCAGAGCTGCTTTAGAGCCAGAGAACCAGGTCAACAGCGCCACTGTAGAGCCAGAAAACAAGGAGAGCAGAGCTGCTGTAGAGCCAGAGAACCAGGTGGGCAGAGCTGCTGTAGAACCAGATAACCAGGTCAGCAGAGCTGCTGTAGATCCAGAGAACCAGGTCAGCAGAGCTGCTGTAGATCCAGAGAACCAGGTCAGCAGAGCTGCTGTAAAGATAGATAACCAGGTCAGCAGAGCTGCTTTAGAGCCAGAGAACTAGGACAGCAAAGTTGCTATAGAGCCAGAGAACCAGGCCAGCAGAGTTGCTGTAGAGCCAGAGAACCAGGTCAGCGGAGCTGCTTTAGAGCCAGAGAACCAGGTCAGCAGAGCTGCTCTAGAGCTTGAGAACCAGGTCAGCAGAGCTGCTCTAGAGCCAGAGAACCAGGTCAGCAGAGCTGCTATAGAGCCAGAGAACCAGGTCAGCAGAGCTGCTTGAGAGCCAGAGAACCAGGTCAACAGCGCCACTGTAGAGCCAGAGAACAAGGAAAGCAGAGCTGCTATAGAGCCAGTGAACCAGGTCAGCAGAGCCGCTCTAGAGCCAGAGAACCAGGTCAACAGCGCCGCTGTAGAGCCAGAGAACAAGGAGAGCAGAGCTGCTGTAGAGCCAGAGAACCAGGTGGGCAGAGCTGCTGTAGAGCCAGAGAACCAGGTCAGCAGAGCTGCTGTAGAGCCAGAGAACCAGTTCAGCAGAGCTGCAGTAAAGATAGATAACCAGGTCAGCAGAGCTGCTTTAGAGCCAGAGAACTAGGTCAGCAGAGTTGCTGTAGAGCCAGAGAACCAGGCCAGCAGAGTTGCTGTAGAGCCAGAGAACTAGGTCAGCGGAGCTGCTCTAGAGCCAGAGAAATAGGTCAGCAGAGCTGCTATAGAGCCAGTGAACCAGGTCAGCAGAGCCGCTCTAGAGCCAGAGAACCAGGTCAGCAGCGCCAATGTAGAGCCAGAGAACAAGGAGAGCAGAGCTGCTGTAGAGCCAGAGAACCAGGTGGGCAGAGCTGCTGTAGAGCCAGAGAACCAGGTCGGCAGAGCTGCTGTAGAGCCAGAGAACCAGGTCAGCAGAGCTGCTGTAAAGATAGATAACCAGGTCAGCAGAGCTGCTTTAGAGCCAGAGAACTAGGTCAGCAAAGTTGCTGTAGAGCCAGAGAACCAGGCCAGCAGAGTTGCTTTAGAGCCAGAGAACCAGGTCAGCAGAGCTGCTCTAGAGCTTGAGAACCAGGTCAGCAGAGCTGCTCTAGAGCCAGAGAACCAGGTCAGCAGAGCTGCTATAGAGCCAGAGAACCAGGTCAGCAGAGCTGCTTTAGAGCCAGAGAACCAGGTCAACAGCGCCACTGTAGAGCCAGAGAACAAGGAGAGCAGAGCTGCTATAGAGCCAGTGAACCAGGTCAGCAGAGCCGCTCTAGAGCCAGAGAACCAGGTCAACAGCGCTGCTGTAGAGCCAGAGAACAAGGAGAGCAGAGCTGCTGTAGAGCCAGAGAACCAGGTGGGCAGAGCTGCTGTAGAGCCAGAGAACCAGGTCAGCAGAGCTGCTGTAGAGCCAGAGAACCAGGTCAGCAGAGCTGCTGTAAAGATAGATAACAAGGTCAGCAGAGCTGCTTTAGAGCCAGAGAACTAGGTCAGCAGAGTTGCTGTAGAGCCAGAGAACCAGGCCAGCAGAGTTGCTGTAGAGCCAGAGAACCAGGTCAGCGGAGTTGCTCTAGAGCCAGAGAAATAGGTCAGCAGAGCTGCTATAGAGCCAGTGAACCAGGTCAGCAGAGCCGCTCTAGAGCCAGAGAACCAGGTCATCAGCGCCACTGTAGAGCCAGAGAACAAGGAGAGCAGAGCTGCTGTAGAGCCAGAGAACCAGGTGGGCAGAGCTGCTGTAGAGCCAGAGAACCAGGTCAGCAGAGCTGCTGTAGAGCCAGATAACCAGGTCAGCAGAGCTGCTGTAAAGATAGATAACAAGGTCAGCAGAGCTGCTTTAGAGCCAGAGAACTAGGTCAGCAGAGTTGCTGTAGAGCCAGAGAACCAGGCCAGCAGAGTTGCTGTAGAGCCAGAGAACAAGGTCAGCGGAGTTGCTCTAGAGCCAGAGAAATAGGTCAGCAGAGCTGCTATAGAGCCAGTGAACCAGGTCAGCAGAGCCGCTCTAGAGCCAGAGAACCAGGTCAGCAGCGCCACTGTAGAGACAGAGAACAAGGAGAGCAGAGCTGCTGTAGAGCCAGAGAACAAGGAGAGCAGAGCTGATGTAGAGCCAGAGAACCAGGTCAGCAGAGCTGCTGTAAAGATAGATAACCAGGTCAGCAGAGCTGCTTTAGAGCCAGAGAACTAGGTCAGCAAAGTTGCTGTAGAGCCAGAGAACCAGGCCAGCAGAGTTGCTGTAGAGCCAGAGAACCAGGTCAGCGGAGCTGCTTTAGAGCCAGAGAACCAGGTCAGCAGAGCTGCTCTATAGCTTGAGAACCAGGTCAGCAGATCTGCTATAGAGCCAGTGAACCAGGTCAGCAGAGGCGCTCTAGATCCAGAGATCCAGGTCAGCAGAGCTGCTTTAGAGCCAGAGAATCAGGTCAACAGCGCCGCTGTACAGCCAGAGAACTAGGTCAGCAGAGCTGCTGTAGAACCAGAGAACAAGGTCAGCAGAGCTGCCTTAGAGCAAAAGAACCAGGCCAGCAGAGCTGTTGTGGAGTCATAAAACCAGGTCAGCAAAGCTGCTTTACAGCCAGGGAAACAGGTCAGCAGAGCCGTTGTAGAGCCAGAGAACCAGGTCAGCAGAGCTGCTCTAGAGCCAGAGAACCAGGTCAGCAGAGCTGCTCTAGAGCCAGAGAACTAGGTCAACGGAGCTGCTGTAGAGCCAGAGAACAAGGTCAGCAGAGCTGCTTTCGAGCAACAGAACCAGGCCAGCAGAGCCATTGTGGAGCCAGAAAACCAGGTCCGCAAAGCTGCTTTACAGCCAGGGAAACAGGTCAGCAGAGCCATTGTAGAGCCAGAGAACCAGGTCAGCAGAGCTGCTCTAGAGCCAGAGAACTAGGTCAGCAGAGCTGCTGTAGAGCCATAGAACCAGGTTAGTAGAGGTGCTCTACAGCCAGATAACCAGGTCAGCAGAGCTGCTTTAGAGCCAGAGAACCAGGTCAAAAGACCTGCTTTAGAGCCAGAGAACCAGGTCAGCAGAGCCGCTACAGAGCCAGAGAACCAGGTCAGCAGAGCTGCTGTACAGCCAGAGAACAAGGTCAGCAGAGCTGCTCTACAGCCAAAGAACCAGGTCAGCAGAGCCATTGAACAGCCTGAGAACCAGGTCAGCAACGCTGTTCTAGAGCCAGAGAACCAGGTCAGCAGAGCTGCTTTAAAGCCAGAGAATCAGGTTAGCAGAGCTGCTCTAGAGCCTAAGAACCAGGTCAGCAGAGCTGCTGTAGAGCCAGAGAACCAGTTCAACAGAGCCGTTGTAGAGCCAGAGAACCAGGTCAGCAGAGCCGCTCTAGAGCCAGAGATCCAGGTCAGCAGAGCTGCTTTAGAGCCAGAGAACCAGGCCAACAGCGCCGCTGTAGAGCCAGAGCACAAGGAGAGCAGAGCTGCTGTAGAGCCAGAGAACCAGGTGGGCAGAGCCGCTGTAGAGCCAGAGAACCAGGTCAGCAGAGCTGGTGTAGAGCCAGAGAACCAGGTCAGCAGAGCTGGTGTAGAGCCAGAGAACTAGGTCAGCAGAGATGCTATAGAGCCAGAGGACCAGGTCAGCAGAGCTGCTCTAGAGCCAGAGAACCAGATCAGCAGAGCTGCTTTAGAGCCAGAGAACCAGGTCAGCAGAGCTGCTTTAGAGCCAGAGAAGCAGGTCAACAGAGCCGCTGTAGAGCCAGATAACCAGGAGAGCAGAGCTGCTGTAGAGCCAGAGAACAAGTTCAGCAGAGCCGCTCTAGAGCCAGAGAACCAGGTCAGCAGAGCTGCTTTAGAGCCAGAAAAACAGGTTAGCAGAGCTGCTATACAGCCTAAGAACCAGGTCAGCAGAGCTGCTCTAGAGCCAGAGAACCAGGTCAGCAGAGCTGCTCTACAGCCAGAGAACCAGGTCAGCAGAGCTGCTTTAGAGCCAGAGATTCAGGTCAGCAGAGCCAGAGAACCAGTTCAACACAGCCAATGTAGAGCCAGAGAACCAGGTCAGCAGAGCTGCTCTAGAGCCAGAGAACTAGGTCAGCAGAGCTGCTATAGAGCCAGTGAACCAGGTCAGAGGAGTAGCTCTAGAGCCAGAGAACCAGGTCAGCAGAGCTGCTTTAGAGCCAGAGAACCAGGTCAGCAGAGATGCCCTAGAGCCTAAGAACTAGGTCAGCAGAGCTGCTCTAGAGCCAGAGAACAAGTTCAGCAGAGCCGCTCTAGAGCCGGATAACCAGGTCAGCGGAGCTGCTTTAGAGCCAGAGAACCAGGTCAGCAGAGCTGCTCTTGAGCTTGAGAACCAGGTCAGCGAGCTGCTCTAGAGCCAGAGAACCAGGTCAGCAGAGCTGCTCTACAGCCAAAGAACCAGGTCAGCAGAGCCATTGAACAGCCTGAGAACCAGGTCAGCAACGCTGTTCTAGAGCCAGAGAACCAGGTCAGCAGAGCTGCTTTAAAGCCAGAGAATCAGGTTAGCAGAGCTGCTCTAGAGCCTAAGAACCAGGTCAGCAGAGCTGCTGTAGAGCCAGAGAACCAGTTCAACAGAGCCGTTGTAGAGCCAGAGAACCAGGTCAGCAGAGCCGCTCTAGAGCCAGAGATCCAGGTCAGCAGAGCTGCTTTAGAGCCAGAGAACCAGGCCAACAGCGCCGCTGTAGAGCCAGAGCACAAGGAGAGCAGAGCTGCTGTAGAGCCAGAGAACCAGGTGGGCAGAGCCGCTGTAGAGCCAGAGAACCAGGTCAGCAGAGCTGGTGTAGAGCCAGAGAACTAGGTCAGCAGAGCTGCTCTAGAGCCAGAGGACCAGGTCAGCAGAGCTGCTCTAGAGCCAGAGAACCAGGTCAGCAGAGCTGCTTTAGAGCCAGAGAACCGGGTCAGCAGAGCTGCTTTAGAGCCAGAGAAGCAGGTCAACAGAGCCGCTGTAGAGCCAGATAACCAGGAGAGCAGAGCTGCTGTAGAGCCAGAGAACAAGTTCAGCAGAGCCGCTCTAGAGCCAGAGAACCAGGTCAGCAGAGCTGCTTTAGAGCCAGAAAACCAGGTTAGCAGAGCTGCTCTAGATCCTAAGAACCAGGTCAGCAGAGCTGCTCTAGAGCCAGAGAACCAGGTCAGCAGAGCTGCTCTACAGCCAGAGAACCAGGTCAGCAGAGCTGCTTTAGAGCCAGAGATTCAGGTCAGCAGAGCCAGAGAACCAGTTCAACACAGCCAATGTAGAGCCAGAGAACCAGGTCAGCAGAGCTGCTCTAGAGCCAGAGAACTAGGTCAGCAGAGCTGCTATAGAGCCAGTGAACCAGGTCAGAGGAGTAGCTCTAGAGCCAGAGAACCAGGTCAGCAGAGCTGCTTTAGAGCCAGAGAACCAGGTCAGCAGAGATGCCCTAGAGCCTAAGAACTAGGTCAGCAGAGCTGCTCTAGAGCCAGAGAACAAGTTCAGCAGAGCCGCTCTAGAGCCGGATAACCAGGTCAGCGGAGCTGCTTTAGAGCCAGAGAACCAGGTCAGCAGAGCTGCTCTTGAGCTTGAGAACCAGGTCAGCGAGCTGCTCTAGAGCCAGAGAACCAGGTCAGCAGAGCTGCTATAGAGCCAGAGAACCAGGTCAGCAGAGCTGCTTTAGAGCCAGAGAAACTAGGTCAGCAGAGCTGCTTTAGAGGGAGAGAACCAGGTCAGCAGAACTGCCTTAGAGGGAGAGAACCAGGTCAGCAGAGCTGCTTTAGAGCCAGAGAAGCAGGTCAACAGAGCCGCTGTAGAGCCAGATAACCAGGAGAGCAGAGCTGCTGTAGAGCCAGAGAACAAGTTCAGCAGAGCCGCTCTAGAGCCAGAGAACCAGGTCAGCAGAGCTGCTTTAGAGCCAGAAAACCAGGTTAGCAGAGCTGCTATACAGCCTAAGAACCAGGTCAGCAGAGCTGCTCTAGAGCCAGAGAACCAGGTCAGCAGAGCTGCTCTACAGCCAGAGAACCAGGTCAGCAGAGCTGCTTTAGAGCCAGAGATTCAGGTCAGCAGAGCCAGAGAACCAGTTCAACACAGCCAATGTAGAGCCAGAGAACCAGGTCAGCAGAGCTGCTCTAGAGCCAGAGAACTAGGTCAGCAGAGCTGCTATAGAGCCAGTGAACCAGGTCAGAGGAGTAGCTCTAGAGCCAGAGAACCAGGTCAGCAGAGCTGCTTTAGAGCCAGAGAACCCGGTCAGCAGAGATGCCCTAGAGCCTAAGAACTAGGTCAGCAGAGCTGCTCTAGAGCCAGAGAACAAGTTCAGCAGAGCCGCTCTAGAGCCGGATAACCAGGTCAGCGGAGCTGCTGTAGAGCCAGAGAACCAGTTCAACAGAGCCGTTGTAGAGCCAGAGAACCAGGTCAGCAGAGCCGCTCTAGAGCCAGAGATCCAGGTCAGCAGAGCTGCTTTAGAGCCAGAGAACCAGGCCAACAGCGCCGCTGTAGAGCCAGAGCACAAGGAGAGCAGAGCTGCTGTAGAGCCAGAGAACCAGGTGGGCAGAGCCGCTGTAGAGCCAGAGAACCAGGTCAGCAGAGCTGGTGTAGAGCCAGAGAACTAGGTCAGCAGAGCTGCTCTAGAGCCAGAGGACCAGGTCAGCAGAGCTGCTCTAGAGCCAGAGAACCAGGTCAGCAGAGCTGCTTTAGAGCCAGAGAACCGGGTCAGCAGAGCTGCTTTAGAGCCAGAGAAGCAGGTCAACAGAGCCGCTGTAGAGCCAGATAACCAGGAGAGCAGAGCTGCTGTAGAGCCAGAGAACAAGTTCAGCAGAGCCGCTCTAGAGCCAGAGAACCAGGTCAGCAGAGCTGCTTTAGAGCCAGAAAACCAGGTTAGCAGAGCTGCTCTAGATCCTAAGAACCAGGTCAGCAGAGCTGCTCTAGAGCCAGAGAACCAGGTCAGCAGAGCTGCTCTACAGCCAGAGAACCAGGTCAGCAGAGCTGCTTTAGAGCCAGAGATTCAGGTCAGCAGAGCCAGAGAACCAGTTCAACACAGCCAATGTAGAGCCAGAGAACCAGGTCAGCAGAGCTGCTCTAGAGCCAGAGAACTAGGTCAGCAGAGCTGCTATAGAGCCAGTGAACCAGGTCAGAGGAGTAGCTCTAGAGCCAGAGAACCAGGTCAGCAGAGCTGCTTTAGAGCCAGAGAACCAGGTCAGCAGAGATGCCCTAGAGCCT
Source organism: Triturus cristatus (assembly GCF_964204655.1). NCBI lineage: Eukaryota > Metazoa > Chordata > Amphibia > Caudata > Salamandridae > Triturus > Triturus cristatus. The sequence goes on along the minus strand of NC_140579.1, from coordinate 628,438,054 downwards.
AAGAACTAGGTCAGCAGAGCTGCTCTAGAGCCAGAGAACAAGTTCAGCAGAGCCGCTCTAGAGCCGGATAACCAGGTCAGCGGAGCTGCTTTAGAGCCAGAGAACCAGGTCAGCAGAGCTGCTCTTGAGCTTGAGAACCAGGTCAGCGAGCTGCTCTAGAGCCAGAGAACCAGGTCAGCAGAGCTGCTATAGAGCCAGAGAACCAGGTCAGCAGAGCTGCTTTAGAGCCAGAGAAACTAGGTCAGCAGAGCTGCTTTAGAGGGAGAGAACCAGGTCAGCAGAACTGCCTTAGAGGGAGAGAACCAGGTCAGCAGAGCTGCTTTAGAGCCAGAGAAGCAGGTCAACAGAGCCGCTGTAGAGCCAGATAACCAGGAGAGCAGAGCTGCTGTAGAGCCAGAGAACAAGTTCAGCAGAGCCGCTCTAGAGCCAGAGAACCAGGTCAGCAGAGCTGCTTTAGAGCCAGAAAACCAGGTTAGCAGAGCTGCTATACAGCCTAAGAACCAGGTCAGCAGAGCTGCTCTAGAGCCAGAGAACCAGGTCAGCAGAGCTGCTCTACAGCCAGAGAACCAGGTCAGCAGAGCTGCTTTAGAGCCAGAGATTCAGGTCAGCAGAGCCAGAGAACCAGTTCAACACAGCCAATGTAGAGCCAGAGAACCAGGTCAGCAGAGCTGCTCTAGAGCCAGAGAACTAGGTCAGCAGAGCTGCTATAGAGCCAGTGAACCAGGTCAGAGGAGTAGCTCTAGAGCCAGAGAACCAGGTCAGCAGAGCTGCTTTAGAGCCAGAGAACCCGGTCAGCAGAGATGCCCTAGAGCCTAAGAACTAGGTCAGCAGAGCTGCTCTAGAGCCAGAGAACAAGTTCAGCAGAGCCGCTCTAGAGCCGGATAACCAGGTCAGCGGAGCTGCTTTAGAGCCAGAGAACCAGGTCAGCAGAGCTGCTCTTGAGCTTGAGAACCAGGTCAGCGAGCTGCTCTAGAGCCAGAGAACCAGGTCAGCAGAGCTGCTCTACAGCCAAAGAACCAGGTCAGCAGAGCCATTGAACAGCCTGAGAACCAGGTCAGCAACGCTGTTCTAGAGCCAGAGAACCAGGTCAGCAGAGCTGCTTTAAAGCCAGAGAATCAGGTTAGCAGAGCTGCTCTAGAGCCTAAGAACCAGGTCAGCAGAGCTGCTGTAGAGCCAGAGAACCAGTTCAACAGAGCCGTTGTAGAGCCAGAGAACCAGGTCAGCAGAGCCGCTCTAGAGCCAGAGATCCAGGTCAGCAGAGCTGCTTTAGAGCCAGAGAACCAGGCCAACAGCGCCGCTGTAGAGCCAGAGCACAAGGAGAGCAGAGCTGCTGTAGAGCCAGAGAACCAGGTGGGCAGAGCCGCTGTAGAGCCAGAGAACCAGGTCAGCAGAGCTGGTGTAGAGCCAGAGAACTAGGTCAGCAGAGCTGCTCTAGAGCCAGAGGACCAGGTCAGCAGAGCTGCTCTAGAGCCAGAGAACCAGGTCAGCAGAGCTGCTTTAGAGCCAGAGAACCAGGTCAGCAGAGCTGCTTTAGAGCCAGAGAAGCAGGTCAACAGAGCCGCTGTAGAGTCAGATAACCAGGAGAGCAGAGCTGCTGTAGAGCCAGAGAACAAGTTCAGCAGAGCCGCTCTAGAGCCAGAGAACCAGGTCAGCAGAGCTGCTTTAGAGCCAGAAAACCAGGTTAGCAGAGCTGCTCTAGATCCTAAGAACCAGGTCAGCAGAGCTGCTCTAGAGCCAGAGAACCAGGTCAGCAGAGCTGCTCTACAGCCAGAGAACAAGGTCAGCAGAGCTGCTTTAGAGCCAGAGATTCAGGTCAGCAGAGCCAGAGAACCAGTTCAACACAGCCAATGTAGAGCCAGAGAACCAGGTCAGCAGAGCTGCTCTAGAGCCAGAGAACTAGGTCAGCAGAGCTGCTATAGAGCCAGTGAACCAGATCAGAGGAGTAGCTCTAGAGCCAGAGAACCAGGTCAGCAGAGCTGCTTTAGAGCCAGAGAACCAGGTCAGCAGAGATGCCCTAGAGCCTAAGAACTAGGTCAGCAGAGCTGCTCTAGAGCCAGAGAACAAGTTCAGCAGAGCCGCTCTAGAGCCGGATAACCAGGTCAGCGGAGCTGCTTTAGAGCCAGAGAACCAGGTCAGCAGAGCTGCTCTTGAGCTTGAGAACCAGGTCAGCGAGCTGCTCTAGAGCCAGAGAACCAGGTCAGCAGAGCTGCTATAGAGCCAGAGAACCAGGTCAGCAGAGCTGCTTTAGAGCCAGAGAACCAGGTCAACAGCGCCACTGTAGAGTCAGAGAACAAGGAGAGCAGAGCTGCTATAGAGCCAGTGAACCAGGTCAGCAGAGCCGCTCTAGAGCCAGAGAACCAGGTCAGCAGAGCTGCTTTAGAGCCAGAGAACCAGGTCAACAGCGCCGCTGTAGAGCCAGAGAGCAAGGAGAGAAGAGCTGCTGTAGAGCCAGACAACCAGGTGGGCAGAGCTGCTTTAGAGCCAGAGATTCAGGTCAGCAGAGCTACTGTAGAGCCAGAGAACCAGTTCAACAGAGCTGTTGTAGAGCCAGAGAACCAGGTCAGCAGAGCTGCTCTAGAGCCAGAGAAATAGGTCAGCAGAGCCGCTCAAGAGCCAGAGAACCAGGTCAGCAGAGCTGCTTTAGAGCCAGTGAACCAGGTCAGCAGAGCCGCTCTAGAGCCAGAGAACAAAGAGAGCAGAGCTGCTCTACAGCCAGAGAACCAGGTCAGCAGAGCTGCTTTAGAGCCAGAGATTTAGGTCAGCAGAGCTACTGTAGAGCCAGAGAACCAGTTCAACAGAGCCGTTGTAGAGCCAGAGAACCAGGTCGGCAGATCTGCTCTAGAGCCAGAGAATTAGGTCAGCAGAGCCGCTCTAGAGCCAGAGAACCAGGTCAGCAGAGCTGCTTTAGAGCCAGTGAACCAGGTCAGCAGAGCCGCTCTAGAGCCAGAGAACAAGGAGGTTAGAGCTGCTAAAGAGCCAGTGAACCAGGTCAGCAGAGCCACTCTAGAGCCAGAGAACCAGGTCAGAGGAGCTGCTCTAGAGCCAGAGAAATAGTTCAGCAGAGCTGCTATAGAGCCAGTGAACCAAATCAGCAGAGCCGCTCTAGAGCCAGAGAACTAGGTCAGCAAAGTTGCTGTAGAGCCAGAGAACCAGGCCAGCAGAGTTGCTGTAGAGCCAGAGAACCAGGTCAGAGGAGCTGCTCTAGAGCCAGAGAAATAGTTCAGCAGAGCTGCTATAGAGCCAGTGGACCAAATCAGCAGAGCCGCTCTAGAGCCAGAGAACCAGGTCAGCAGAGCTGCTTTAGAGCCAGAGAACCAGGTCAACAGCGCCACTGTAGAGCCAGAAAACAAGGAGAGCAGAGCTGCTGTAGAGCCAGAGAACCAGGTGGGCAGAGCTGCTGTAGAACCAGATAACCAGGTCAGCAGAGCTGCTGTAGATCCAGAGAACCAGGTCAGCAGAGCTGCTGTAGATCCAGAGAACCAGGTCAGCAGAGCTGCTGTAAAGATAGATAACCAGGTCAGCAGAGCTGCTTTAGAGCCAGAGAACTAGGACAGCAAAGTTGCTATAGAGCCAGAGAACCAGGCCAGCAGAGTTGCTGTAGAGCCAGAGAACCAGGTCAGTGGAGCTGCTTTAGAGCCAGAGAACCAGGTCAGCAGAGCTGCTCTAGAGCTTGAGAACCAGGTCAGCAGAGCTGCTCTAGAGCCAGAGAACCAGGTCAGCAGAGCTGCTATAGAGCCAGAGAACCAGGTCAGCAGAGCTGCTTGAGAGCCAGAGAACCAGGTCAACAGCGCCACTGTAGAGCCAGAGAACAAGGAGAGCAGAGCTGCTATAGAGCCAGTGAACCAGGTCAGCAGAGCCGCTCTAGAGCCAGAGAACCAGGTCAACAGCGCCGCTGTAGAGCCAGAGAACAAGGAGAGCAGAGCTGCTGTAGAGCCAGAGAACCAGGTGGGCAGAGCTGCTGTAGAGCCAGAGAACCAGGTCAGCAGAGCTGCTGTAGAGCCAGAGAACCAGGTCAGCAGAGCTGCAGTAAAGATAGATAACCAGGTCAGCAGAGCTGCTTTAGAGCCAGAGAACTAGGTCAGCAGAGTTGCTGTAGAGCCAGAGAACCAGGCCAGCAGAGTTGCTGTAGAGCCAGAGAACTAGGTCAGCGGAGCTGCTCTAGAGCCAGAGAAATAGGTCAGCAGAGCTGCTATAGAGCCAGTGAACCAGGTCAGCAGAGCCGCTCTAGAGCCAGAGAACCAGGTCAGCAGCGCCAATGTAGAGCCAGAGAACAAGGAGAGCAGAGCTGCTGTAGAGCCAGAGAACCAGGTGGGCAGAGCTGCTGTAGAGCCAGAGAACCAGGTCGGCAGAGCTGCTGTAGAGCCAGAGAACCAGGTCAGCAGAGCTGCTGTAAAGATAGATAACCAGGTCAGCAGAGCTGCTTTAGAGCCAGAGAACTAGGTCAGCAAAGTTGCTGTAGAGCAAGAGAACCAGGCCAGCAGAGTTGCTTTAGAGCCAGAGAACCAGGTCAGCAGAGCTGCTCTAGAGCTTGAGAACCAGGTCAGCAGAGCTGCTCTAGAGCCAGAGAACCAGGTCAGCAGAGCTGCTATAGAGCCAGAGAACCAGGTCAGCAGAGCTGCTTTAGAGCCAGAGAACCAGGTCAACAGCGCCACTGTAGAGCCAGAGAACAAGGAGAGCAGAGCTGCTATAGAGCCAGTGAACCAGGTCAGCAGAGCCGCTCTAGAGCCAGAGAACCAGGTCAACAGCGCCGCTGTAGAGCCAGAGAACAAGGAGAGCAGAGCTGCTGTAGAGCCAGAGAACCAGGTGGGCAGAGCTGCTGTAGAGCCAGAGAACCAGGTCAGCAGAGCTGCTGTAGAGCCAGAGAACCAGGTCAGCAGAGCTGCTGTAAAGATAGATAACAAGGTCAGCAGAGCTGCTTTAGAGCCAGAGAACTAGGTCAGTAGAGTTGCTGTAGAGCCAGAGAACCAGGCCAGCAGAGTTGCTGTAGAGCCAGAGAACCAGGTCAGTGGAGTTGCTCTAGAGCCAGAGAAATAGGTCAGCAGAGCTGCTATAGAGCCAGTGAACCAGGTCAGCAGAGCCGCTCTAGAGCCAGAGAACCAGGTCAGCAGCGCCACTGTAGAGCCAGAGAACAAGGAGAGCAGAGCTGCTGTAGAGCCAGAGAACCAGGTCAGCAGAGCTGCTCTATAGCTTGAGAACCAGGTCAGCAGAGGCGCTCTAGAGCCAGAGATCCAGGTCAGCAGAGCTGCTTTAGAGCCAGAGAATCAGGTCAACAGCGCCGCTGTACAGCCAGAGAACTAGGTCAGCAGAGCTGCTGTAGAACCAGAGAACAAGGTCAGCAGAGCTGCCTTAGAGCAAAAGAACCAGGCCAGCAGAGCTGTTGTGGAGTCATAAAACCAGGTCAGCAAAGCTGCTTTACAGCCAGGGAAACAGGTCAGCAGAGCCGTTGTAGAGCCAGAGAACCAGGTCAGCAGAGCTGCTCTAGAGCCAGAGAACCAGGTCAGCAGAGCTGCTCTAGAGCCAGAGAACTAGGTCAACGGAGCTGCTGTAGAGCCAGAGAACAAGGTCAGCAGAGCTGCTTTCGAGCAACAGAACCAGGCCAGCAGAGCCATTGTGGAGCCAGAAAACCAGGTCCGCAAAGCTGCTTTACAGCCAGGGAAACAGGTCAGCAGAGCCATTGTAGAGCCAGAGAACCAGGTCAGCAGAGCTGCTCTAGAGCCAGAGAACTAGGTCAGCAGAGCTGCTGTAGAGCCATAGAACCAGGTTAGTAGAGGTGCTCTACAGCCAGATAACCAGGTCAGCAGAGCTGTTTTAGAGCCAGAGAACCAGGTCAACAGACCTGCTTTAGAGCCAGAGAACCAGGTCAGCAGAGCCGCTACAGAGCCAGAGAACCAGGTCAGCAGAGCTGCTGTACAGCCAGAGAACAAGGTCAGCAGAGCTGCTCTACAGCCAAAGAACCAGGTCAGCAGAGCCATTGAACAGCCTGAGAACCAGGTCAGCAACGCTGTTCTAGAGCCAGAGAACCAGGTCAGCAGAGCTGCTTTAAAGCCAGAGAATCAGGTTAGCAGAGCTGCTCTAGAGCCTAAGAACCAGGTCAGCAGAGCTGCTGTAGAGCCAGAGAACCAGTTCAACAGAGCCGTTGTAGAGCCAGAGAACCAGGTCAGCAGAGCCGCTCTAGAGCCAGAGATCCAGGTCAGCAGAGCTGCTTTAGAGCCAGAGAACCAGGCCAACAGCGCCGCTGTAGAGCCAGAGAACAAGGAGAGCAGAGCTGCTGTAGAGCCAGAGAACCAGGTGGGCAGAGCTGCTGTAGAGCCAGAGAACCAGGTCAGCAGAGCTGCTGTAGAGCCAGAGAACCAGGTCAGCAGAGCTGCAGTAAAGATAGATAACCAGGTCAGCAGAGCTGCTTTAGAGCCAGAGAACTAGGTCAGCAGAGTTGCTGTAGAGCCAGAGAACCAGGCCAGCAGAGTTGCTGTAGAGCCAGAGAACTAGGTCAGCGGAGCTGCTCTAGAGCCAGAGAAATAGGTCAGCAGAGCTGCTATAGAGCCAGTGAACCAGGTCAGCAGAGCCGCTCTAGAGCCAGAGAACCAGGTCAGCAGCGCCAATGTAGAGCCAGAGAACAAGGAGAGCAGAGCTGCTGTAGAGCCAGAGAACCAGGTGGGCAGAGCTGCTGTAGAGCCAGAGAACCAGGTCGGCAGAGCTGCTGTAGAGCCAGAGAACCAGGTCAGCAGAGCTGCTGTAAAGATAGATAACCAGGTCAGCAGAGCTGCTTTAGAGCCAGAGAACTAGGTCAGCAAAGTTGCTGTAGAGCAAGAGAACCAGGCCAGCAGAGTTGCTTTAGAGCCAGAGAACCAGGTCAGCAGAGCTGCTCTAGAGCTTGAGAACCAGGTCAGCAGAGCTGCTCTAGAGCCAGAGAACCAGGTCAGCAGAGCTGCTATAGAGCCAGAGAACCAGGTCAGCAGAGCTGCTTTAGAGCCAGAGAACCAGGTCAACAGCGCCACTGTAGAGCCAGAGAACAAGGAGAGCAGAGCTGCTATAGAGCCAGTGAACCAGGTCAGCAGAGCCGCTCTAGAGCCAGAGAACCAGGTCAACAGCGCCGCTGTAGAGCCAGAGAACAAGGAGAGCAGAGCTGCTGTAGAGCCAGAGAACCAGGTGGGCAGAGCTGCTGTAGAGCCAGAGAACCAGGTCAGCAGAGCTGCTGTAGAGCCAGAGAACCAGGTCAGCAGAGCTGCTGTAAAGATAGATAACAAGGTCGGCAGAGCTGCTTTAGAGCCAGAGAACTAGGTCAGTAGAGTTGCTGTAGAGCCAGAGAACCAGGCCAGCAGAGTTGCTGTAGAGCCAGAGAACCAGGTCAGCGGAGTTGCTCTAGAGCCAGAGAAATAGGTCAGCAGAGCTGCTATAGAGCCAGTGAACCAGGTCAGCAGAGCCGCTCTAGAGCCAGAGAACCAGGTCAGCAGCGCCACTGTAGAGCCAGAGAACAAGGAGAGCAGAGCTGCTGTAGAGCCAGAGAACCAGGTGGGCAGAGCTGCTGTAGAGCCAGAGAACCAGGTCAGCAGAGCTGCTGTAGAGCCAGAGAACCAGGTCAGCAGAGCTGCTGTAAAGATAGATAACAAGGTCAGCAGAGCTGCTTTAGAGCCAGAGAACTAGGTCAGCAGAGTTGCTGTAGAGCCAGAGAACCAGGCCAGCAGAGTTGCTGTAGAGCCAGAGAACCAGGTCAGCGGAGTTGCTCTAGAGCCAGAGAAATAGGTCAGCAGAACTGCTATAGAGCCAGTGAACCAGGTCAGCAGAGCCGCTCTAGAGCCAGAGAACCAGGTCAGCAGCGCCACTGTAGAGACAGAGAACAAGGAGAGCAGAGCTGCTGTAGAGCCAGAGAACAAGGAGAGCAGAGCTGATGTAGAGCCAGAGAACCAGGTCAGCAGAGCTGCTGTAAAGATAGATAACCAGGTCAGCAGAGCTGCTTTAGAGCCAGAGAACTAGGTCAGCAAAGTTGCTGTAGAGCCAGAGAACCAGGCCAGCAGAGTTGCTGTAGAGCCAGAGAACCAGGTCAGCGGAGCTGCTTTAGAGCCAGAGAACCAGGTCAGCAGAGCTGCTCTATAGCTTGAGAACCAGGTCAGCAGAGGCGCTCTAGAGCCAGAGATCCAGGTCAGCAGAGCTGCTTTAGAGCCAGAGAATCAGGTCAACAGCGCCGCTGTACAGCCAGAGAACTAGGTCAGCAGAGCTGCTGTAGAACCAGAGAACAAGGTCAGCAGAGCTGCCTTAGAGCAAAAGAACCAGGCCAGCAGAGCTGTTGTGGAGTCATAAAACCAGGTCAGCAAAGCTGCTTTACAGCCAGGGAAACAGGTCAGCAGAGCCGTTGTAGAGCCAGAGAACCAGGTCAGCAGAGCTGCTCTAGAGCCAGAGAACCAGGTCAGCAGAGCTGCTCTAGAGCCAGAGAACTAGGTCAACGGAGCTGCTGTAGAGCCAGAGAACAAGGTCAGCAGAGCTGCTTTCGAGCAACAGAACCAGGCCAGCAGAGCCATTGTGGAGCCAGAAAACCAGGTCCGCAAAGCTGATTTACAGCCAGGGAAACAGGTCAGCAGAGCCATTGTAGAGCCAGAGAACCAGGTCAGCAGAGCTGCTCTAGAGCCAGAGAACTAGGTCAGCAGAGCTGCTGTAGAGCCATAGAACCAGGTTAGTAGAGGTGCTCTACAGCCAGATAACCAGGTCAGCAGAGCTGTTTTAGAGCCAGAGAACCAGGTCAACAGACCTGCTTTAGAGCCAGAGAACCAGGTCAGCAGAGCCGCTACAGAGCCAGAGAACCAGGTCAGCAGAGCTGCTGTACAGCCAGAGAACAAGGTCAGCAGAGCTGCTCTACAGCCAAAGAACCAGGTCAGCAGAGCCATTGAACAGCCTGAGAACCAGGTCAGCAACGCTGTTCTAGAGCCAGAGAACCAGGTCAGCAGAGCTGCTTTAAAGCCAGAGAATCAGGTTAGCAGAGCTGCTCTAGAGCCTAAGAACCAGGTCAGCAGAGCTGCTGTAGAGCCAGAGAACCAGTTCAACAGAGCCGTTGTAGAGCCAGAGAACCAGGTCAGCAGAGCCGCTCTAGAGCCAGAGATCCAGGTCAGCAGAGCTGCTTTAGAGCCAGAGAACCAGGCCAACAGCGCCGCTGTAGAGCCAGAGCACAAGGAGAGCAGAGCTGCTGTAGAGCCAGAGAACCAGGTAGGCAGAGCCGCTGTAGAGCCAGAGAACCAGGTCAGCAGAGCTGGTGTAGAGCCAGAGAACTAGGTCAGCAGAGATGCTATAGAGCCAGAGGACCAGGTCAGCAGAGCTGCTCTAGAGCCAGAGAACCAGGTCAGCAGAGCTGCTTTAGAGCCAGAGAACCAGGTCAGCAGAGCTGCTTTAGAGCCAGAGAAGCAGGTCAACAGAGCCGCTGTAGAGCCAGATAACCAGGAGAGCAGAGCTGCTGTAGAGCCAGAGAACAAGTTCAGCAGAGCCGCTCTAGAGCCAGAGAACCAGGTCAGCTGAGCTGCTTTAGAGCCAGAAAACCAGGTTAGCAGAGCTGCTATACAGCCTAAGAACCAGGTCAGCAGAGCTGCTCTAGAGCCAGAGAACCAGGTCAGCAGAGCTGCTCTACAGCCAGAGAACCAGGTCAGCAGAGCTGCTTTAGAGCCAGAGATTCAGGTCAGCAGAGCCACAGAACCAGTTCAACACAGCCAATGTAGAGCCAGAGAACCAGGTCAGCAGAGCTGCTCTAGAGCCAGAGAACTAGGTCAGCAGAGCTGCTATAGAGCCAGTGAACCAGGTCAGAGGAGTAGCTCTAGAGCCAGAGAACCAGGTCAGCAGAGCTGCTTTAGAGCCAGAGAACCAGGTCAGCAGAGATGCCCTAGAGCCTAAGAACTAGGTCAGCAGAGCTGCTCTAGAGCCAGAGAACAAGTTCAGCAGAGCCGCTCTAGAGCCGGATAACCAGGTCAGCGGAGCTGCTTTAGAGCCAGAGAACCAGGTCAGCAGAGCTGCTCTTGAGCTTGAGAACCAGGTCAGCGAGCTGCTCTAGAGCCAGAGAACCGGGTCAGCAGAGCTGCTATAGAGCCAGAGAACCAGGTCAGTAGAGGTGCTCTACAGCCAGAGAACCAGGTCAGCAGAGCTGCTCAGAGAATCAGGTCAGCAGACCTGCTATAGAGCCAGAGAACCAGGTCAGCAGAGCCGCTACAGAGCCAGAGAACAAGGAGGTTAGAGCTGCTAAAGAGCCAGTGAACCAGGTCAGCAGAGCCACTCTAGAGCCAGAGAACCAGGTCAGAGGAGCTGCTCTAGAGCCAGAGAAATAGTTCAGCAGAGCTGCTATAGAGCCAGTGAACCAAATCAGCAGAGCCGCTCTAGAGCCAGAGAACTAGGTCAGCAAAGTTGCTGTAGAGCCAGAGAACCAGGCCAGCAGAGTTGCTGTAGAGCCAGAGAACCAGGTCAGAGGAGCTGCTCTAGAGCCAGAGAAATAGTTCAGCAGAGCTGCTATAGAGCCAGTGGACCAAATCAGCAGAGCCGCTCTAGAGCCAGAGAACCAGGTCAGCAGAGCTGCTTTAGAGCCAGAGAACCAGGTCAACAGCGCCACTGTAGAGCCAGAAAACAAGGAGAGCAGAGCTGCTGTAGAGCCAGAGAACCAGGTGGGCAGAGCTGCTGTAGAACCAGATAACCAGGTCAGCAGAGCTGCTGTAGATCCAGAGAACCAGGTCAGCAGAGCTGCTGTAGATCCAGAGAACCAGGTCAGCAGAGCTGCTGTAAAGATAGATAACCAGGTCAGCAGAGCTGCTTTAGAGCCAGAGAACTAGGACAGCAAAGTTGCTATAGAGCCAGAGAACCAGGCCAGCAGAGTTGCTGTAGAGCCAGAGAACCAGGTCAGCGGAGCTGCTTTAGAGCCAGAGAACCAGGTCAGCAGAGCTGCTCTAGAGCTTGAGAACCAGGTCAGCAGAGCTGCTCTAGAGCCAGAGAACCAGGTCAGCAGAGCTGCTATAGAGCCAGAGAACCAGGTCAGCAGAGCTGCTTGAGAGCCAGAGAACCAGGTCAACAGCGCCACTGTAGAGCCAGAGAACAAGGAGAGCAGAGCTGCTATAGAGCCAGTGAACCAGGTCAGCAGAGCCGCTCTAGAGCCAGAGAACCAGGTCAACAGCGCCGCTGTAGAGCCAGAGAACAAGGAGAGCAGAGCTGCTGTAGAGCCAGAGAACCAGGTGGGCAGAGCTGCTGTAGAGCCAGAGAACCAGGTCAGCAGAGCTGCTGTAGAGCCAGAGAACCAGGTCAGCAGAGCTGCAGTAAAGATAGATAACCAGGTCAGCAGAGCTGCTTTACAGCCAGAGAACTAGGTCAGCAGAGTTGCTGTAGAGCCAGAGAACCAGGCCAGCAGAGTTGCTGTAGAGCCAGAGAACTAGGTCAGCGGAGCTGCTCTAGAGCCAGAGAAATAGGTCAGCAGAGCTGCTATAGAGCCAGTGAACCAGGTCAGCAGAGCCGCTCTAGAGCCAGAGAACCAGGTCAGCAGCGCCAATGTAGAGCCAGAGAACAAGGAGAGCAGAGCTGCTGTAGAGCCAGAGAACCAGGTGGGCAGAGCTGCTGTAGAGCCAGAGAACCAGGTCGGCAGAGCTGCTGTAGAGCCAGAGAACCAGGTCAGCAGAGCTGCTGTAAAGATAGATAACCAGGTCAGCAGAGCTGCTTTAGAGCCAGAGAACTAGGTCAGCAAAGTTGCTGTAGAGCCAGAGAACCAGGCCAGCAGAGTTGCTTTAGAGCCAGAGAACCAGGTCAGCAGAGCTGCTCTAGAGCTTGAGAACCAGGTCAGGAGAGCTGCTCTAGAGCCAGAGAACCAGGTCAGCAGAGCTGCTATAGACCCAGAGAACCAGGTCAGCAGAGCTGCTTTAGAGCCAGAGAACCAGGTCAACAGCGCCACTGTAGAGCCAGAGAACAAGGAGAGCAGAGCTGCTATAGAGCCAATGAACCAGGTCAGCAGAGCCGCTCTAGAGCCAGAGAACCAGGTCAACAGCGCCGCTGTAGAGCCAGAGAACAAGGAGAGCAGAGCTGCTGTAGAGCCAGAGAACCAGGTCAGCAGAGCTGCTCTAGAGCCTGAGAACCAGTTCAACAGAGCCACTGTAGAGCCAGAGAACCAAGTAAGCAGAGCTGCTTTAGAGCAACAGAACCAGGCCAGCAGAGCCGTTGTGGAGTCAGAAAACCAGGTCAGCAAAGCTGCTTTGCAGCCAGAGTAACAGGTCAGCAGAGACGTTGTAGAGCCAGCGAACCAGGTCTGCAGAGCTGCTCTAGAGCCAGAGAACTAGGTCAGCAGAGCTACTGTAGAGCCATAGAGCCAGGTCAGCAGAGGTGCTCTACAGCCAGAGAACCAAGTCAGCAGAGCTGCTGTACAGCCAGAGAAGCAGGTCAGCAGAGCTGCTTTAGAGCCAGAGAACCAGGTCAGCAGAGCCGCTATAGAGCCAGAGAACCAGGTCAGCAGAGCTGCTGTACAGCCAGAGAACAAGGTCAGCAGAGCTGCTCTACAGCCAAAGAACCAGGTCAGCAGAGACATTGAACAGCCTGAGAACCAGGTCAGCAACGCTGCTCTAGAGCCAGAGAACCAGGTCAGCAGAGCTGCTTTAAAGCCAGAGAATCAGGTTGGCAGAGCAGCTCTAGTGCCTAAGACTCAGGACAGCAGGTCTGCCTTAGAGCCAGAGAACCAGGTCAGCAGAGCTGCTGTAGAGCCAGAGAACCAGGTCAGCAGAGCTGCTGTAGAGCCAGAGACCCAGGTCAGCAGAGGTGCTATAGAGCCAGAGAACCAGGTCAGCAGAGCTGCTTTAGAGCCAGAGAACCAGGTGGGCAGAGCTGCTGTAGAGCCAGCGAACCATGAGAGCAGAGCTGCTGTAGAGCCAGAGAACCAGATGGGCAGAGCTGCTGTAGAGCCAGAGCACCAGGTGGGCAGAGCTGCTGTAGAGCCAGCAAACCATGAGAGCAGAGCTGCTGTAGAGCCAGAGAACCAGGTCAGCAGAGCTGCTGTAGAGCCAGAGAACTAGGTCAGTAGAGCTGCTGTACAGCCAGAGAACCAGGTCAGCAGAGCAGCTGTAAAGCAGGATAACCAGGTCCTCAGAGCTGCTTTAGAGCCAGAGAACCAGGTCAGCAGACCTGCTATAGAGCCAGAGAACCAGGTCAGCAGAGCCGCTACAGAGCCAGAGAACAAGGAGGTTAGAGCTGCTAAAGAGCCAGTGAACCAGGTCAGCAGAGCCACTCTAGAGCCTGAGAACCAGGTCAGAGGAGCTGCTCTAGAGCCAGAGAAATAGTTCAGCAGAGCTGCTATAGAGCCAGTGAACCAAATCAGCAGAGCCGCTCTAGAGCCAGAGAACTAGGTCAGCAAAGTTGCTGTAGAGCCAGAGAACCAGGCCAGCAGAGTTGCTGTAGAGCCAGAGAACCAGGTCAGAGGAGCTGCTCTAGAGCCAGAGAAATAGTTCAGCAGAGCTGCTATAGAGCCAGTGGACCAAATCAGCAGAGCCGCTCTAGAGCCAGAGAACCAGGTCAGCAGAGCTGCTTTAGAGCCAGAGAACCAGGTCAACAGCGCCACTGTAGAGCCAGAAAACAAGGAGAGCAGAGCTGCTGTAGAGCCAGAGAACCAGGTGGGCAGAGCTGCTGTAGAGCCAGAGAACCAGGTCAGCAGAGCTGCTGTAGATCCAGAGAACCAGGTCAGCAGAGCTGCTGTAAAGATAGATAACCAGGTCAGCAGAGCTGCTTTAGAGCCAGAGAACTAGGACAGCAAAGTTGCTATAGAGCCAGAGAACCAGGCCAGCAGAGTTGCTGTAGAGCCAGAGAACCAGGTCAGCGGAGCTGCTTTAGAGCCAGAGAACCAGGTCAGCAAAGCTGCTCTAGAGCTTGAGAACCAGGTCAGCAGAGCTGCTCTAGAGCCAGAGAACCAGGTCAGCAGAGCTGCTATAGAGCCAGAGAACCAGGTCAGCAGAGCTGCTTGAGAGCCAGAGAACCAGGTCAACAGCGCCACTGTAGAGCCAGAGAACAAGGAGAGCAGAACTGCTATAGAGCCAGTGAACCAGGTCAGCAGAGCCGCTCTAGAGCCAGAGAACCAGGTCAACAGCGCCGCTGTAGAGCCAGAGAACAAGGAGAGCAGAGCTGCTGTAGAGCCAGAGAACCAGGTGGGCAGAGCTGCTGTAGAGCCAGAGAACCAGGTCAGCAGAGCTGCTGTAGAGCCAGAGAACCAGGTCAGCAGAGCTGCAGTAAAGATAGATAACCAGGTCAGCAGAGCTGCTTTACAGCCAGAGAACTAGGTCAGCAGAGTTGCTGTAGAGCCAGAGAACCAGGCCAGCAGAGTTGCTGTAGAGCCAGAGAACTAGGTCAGCGGAGCTGCTCTAGAGCCAGAGAAATAGGTCAGCAGAGCTGCTATAGAGCCAGTGAACCAGGTCAGCAGAGCCGCTCTAGAGCCAGAGAACCAGGTCAGCAGCGCCAATGTAGAGCCAGAGAACAAGGAGAGCAGAGCTGCTGTAGAGCCAGAGAACCAGGTGGGCAGAGCTGCTGTAGAGCCAGAGAACCAGGTCGGCAGAGCTGCTGTAGAGCCAGAGAACCAGGTCAGCAGAGCTGCTGTAAAGATAGATAACCAGGTCAGCAGAGCTGCTTTAGAGCCAGAGAACTAGGTCAGCAAAGTTGCTGTAGAGCCAGAGAACCAGGCCAGCAGAGTTGCTTTAGAGCCAGAGAACCAGGTCAGCAGAGCTGCTCTAGAGCTTGAGAACCAGGTCAGCAGAGCTGCTCTAGAGCCAGAGAACCAGGTCAGCAGAGCTGCTATAGAGCCAGAGAACCAGGTCAGCAGAGCTGCTTTAGAGCCAGAGAACCAGGTCAACAGCGCCACTGTAGAGCCAGAGAACAAGGAGAGCAGAGCTGCTATAGAGCCAGTGAACCAGGTCAGCAGAGCCGCTCTAGAGCCAGAGAACCAGGTCAACAGCGCCGCTGTAGAGCCAGAGAACAAGGAGAGCAGAGCTGCTGTAGAGCCAGAGAACCAGGTGGGCAGAGCTGCTGTAGAGCCAGAGAACCAGGTCAGCAGAGCTGCTGTAGAGCCAGAGAACCAGGTCAGCAGAGCTGCTGTAAAGATAGATAACAAGGTCAGCAGAGCTGCTTTAGAGCCAGAGAACTAGGTCAGCAGAGTTGCTGTAGAGCTAGAGAACCAGGCCAGCAGAGTTGCTGTAGAGCCAGAGAACCAGGTCAGCGGAGTTGCTCTAGAGCCAGAGAAATAGGTCAGCAGAGCTGCTATAGAGCCAGTGAACCAGGTCAGCAGAGCCGCTCTAGAGCCAGAGAACCAGGTCAGCAGCGCCACTGTAGAGCCAGAGAACAAGGAGAGCAGAGCTGCTGTAGAGCCAGAGAACCAGGTGGGCAGAGCTGCTGTAGAGCCAGAGAACCAGGTCAGCAGAGCTGCTGTAGAGCCAGAGAACCAGGTCAGCAGAGCTGCTGTAAAGATAGATAACAAGGTCAGCAGAGCTGCTTTAGAGCCAGAGAACTAGGTCAGCAGAGTTGCTGTAGAGCCAGAGAACCAGGCCAGCAGAGTTGCTGTAGAGCCAGAGAACCAGGTCAGCGGAGTTGCTCTAGAGGCAGAGAAATAGGTCAGCAGAGCTGCTATAGAGCCAGTGAACCAGGTCAGCAGAGCCGCTCTAGAGCCAGAGAACCAGGTCAGCAGCGCCACTGTAGAGACAGAGAACAAGGAGAGCAGAGCTGCTGTAGAGCCAGAGAACAAGGAGAGCAGAGCTGATGTAGAGCCAGAGAACCAGGTCAGCAGAGCTGCTGTAAAGATAGATAACCAGGTCAGCAGAGCTGCTTTAGAGCCAGAGAACTAGGTCAGCAAAGTTGCTGTAGAGCCAGAGAACCAGGCCAGCAGAGTTGCTGTAGAGCCAGAGAACCAGGTCAGCGGAGCTGCTTTAGAGCCAGAGAACCAGGTCAGCAGAGCTGCTCTATAGCTTGAGAACCAGGTCAGCAGATCTGCTATAGAGCCAGTGAACCAGGTCAGCAGAGGCGCTCTAGAGCCAGAGATCCAGGTCAGCAGAGCTGCTTTAGAGCCAGAGAATCAGGTCAACAGCGCCGCTGTACAGCCAGAGAACTAGGTCAGCAGAGCTGCTGTAGAACCAGAGAACAAGGTCAGCAGAGCTGCCTTAGAGCAAAAGAACCAGGCCAGCAGAGCTGTTGTGGAGTCATAAAACCAGGTCAGCAAAGCTGCTTTACAGCCAGGGAAACAGGTCAGCAGAGCCGTTGTAGAGCCAGAGAACCAGGTCAGCAGAGCTGCTCTAGAGCCAGAGAACCAGGTCAGCAGAGCTGCTCTAGAGCCAGAGAACTAGGTCAACGGAGCTGCTGTAGAGCCAGAGAACAAGGTCAGCAGAGCTGCTTTCGAGCAACAGAACCAGGCCAGCAGAGCCATTGTGGAGCCAGAAAACCAGGTCCGCAAAGCTGCTTTACAGCCAGGGAAACAGGTCAGCAGAGCCATTGTAGAGCCAGAGAACCAGGTCAGCAGAGCTGCTCTAGAGCCAGAGAACTAGGTCAGCAGAGCTGCTGTAGAGCCATAGAACCAGGTTAGTAGAGGTGCTCTACAGCCAGATAACCAGGTCAGCAGAGCTGCTTTAGAGCCAGAGAACCAGGTCAACAGACCTGCTTTAGAGCCAGAGAACCAGGTCAGCAGAGCCGCTACAGAGCCAGAGAACCAGGTCAGCAGAGCTGCTGTACAGCCAGATAACAAGGTCAGCAGAGCTGCTCTACAGCCAAAGAACCAGGTCAGCAGAGCCATTGAACAGCCTGAGAACCAGGTCAGCAACGCTGTTCTAGAGCCAGAGAACCAGGTCAGCAGAGCTGCTTTAAAGCCAGAGAATCAGGTTAGCAGAGCTGCTCTAGAGCCTAAGAACCAGGTCAGCAGAGCTGCTGTAGAGCCAGAGAACCAGTTCAACAGAGCCGTTGTAGAGCCAGAGAACCAGGTCGGCAGAGCCGCTCTAGAGCCAGAGATCCAGGTCAGCAGAGCTGCTTTAGAGCCAGAGAACCAGGCCAACAGCGCCGCTGTAGAGCCAGAGCACAAGGAGAGCAGAGCTGCTGTAGAGCCAGAGAACCTGGTGGGCAGAGCCGCTGTAGAGCCAGAGAACCAGGTCAACAGCGCCGCTGTAGAGCCAGAGAACCAGGTCAGCAGAGCTGCTGTAGAGCCAGAGAACCAGGTCAGCAGAGCTGCTGTAGAGCCAGAGGACCAGGCCAGCAGAGCTGCTGTAGAGCCAGAGAACCAGGTCAGCAGAGCTGCTCTAGAGCCTGAGAACCAGGTCAACAGAGCCACTGTAGAGCCAGAGAACCAGGTCAGCAGAGCTGCTTTAGAGCACCAGAACCAGGCCAGCTGAGCCATTGTGGAGCCAGAAAACCAGGTCAGCAAAGCTGCTTTGCAGCCAGAGTAACAGGTCAGCAGAGAAGTTGTAGAGCCAGCGAACAAGGTCAGCAGAGCTGCTCTAGAGCCAGAAAGCTAGGTCAGCAGAGCTACTGTAGAGCCATAGAGCCAGGTCAGCAGAGGTGCTCTACAGCCATAGAACCAGGCCAGCAGAGCTGCTTTAGAGCTAGAGAACCATGTCAGCAGAGCTGCTGTACAGCCAGAGAACCAGGTCAGCAGAGCTGCTTTAGAGCCAGAGAACCAGGTCTGCAGAGCCGCTATAGAGCCAGAGAACCAAGTCAGCAGAGCTGCTGTACAGCCAGAGAACCAGGTCAGCAGAGCTGCTTTAGAGCCAGAGAACCAGGTCTGCAGAGCCGCTATAGAGCCAGAGAACCAAGTCAGCAGAGCTGCTGTACAGCCAGAGAACAAGGTCAGCAGAGCTGCTCTACAGCCAAAGAACCAGGTCAGCAGAGACATTGAACAGCCTGAGAACCAGGTCAGCAACGCTGCTCTATAGCCAGAGAACCAGGTCAGCAGAGCTGCTTTAAAGCCAGAGAATCAGGTTGGCAGAGCTGCTCTAGTGCCTAAGAACCAGGACAGCAGATCTGCTCTAGAGCCAGAGAACCAGGTCAGCAGAGCTGCTGTAGAGCCAGATAACCAGGTCAGCAGAGCTGCTGTAGAGCCAGAGACCCAGGTCAGCAGAGGTGCTATAGAGCCAGAGAACCAGGTCAGCAGAGCTGCTTTAGAGCCAGAGAACCAGGTGGCCAGAGCTGCTGTAGAGCCAGCGAACCATGAGAGCAGAGCTGCTGTATAGCCAGAGAACCAGATGGGCAGAGCTGCTGTAGAGCCAGAGAACCAGGTGGGCAGAGCCGCTGTAGAGCCAGCGAACCATGAGAGCAGAGCTGCTGTAGAGCCAGAGAACCAGGTCAGCAGAGCTGCTGTAGAGCCAGAGAACTAGGTCAGAAGAGCTGCTGTAGAGCCAGAGAACCAGGTCAGCAGAGCAGCTGTAAAGCAGGATAACCAGGTCAGCAGAGCTGCTTTAGAGCCAGAGAACCGGGTCAGCAAAGTCGTTGTAGAGCCAGAGAACCAGGCCAACAGAGTTGCTGTAGAGCCAGAGACCAGGTCAGTGGAGCTGCTTTAGAGCCTGAGAACCAGGCCAGCAGAGCTGCTCTGGAGCCTGAGAACCAGGTCAGCAGAGCCGCTATAGAGCCAGAGAACCTGGTCAGCAGATCTGCTGTACAGCCAGAGAACAAGGTCAGCAGAGCTGCTCTACAGCCTTAGAACCAGGTCAGCAGAGCTGTTGTACAGCCTGAGAACCTGGTCAGCAAAGCTGCTCAAGAGCCAGAGAACCAGGTCAGTAGAGCTGCTTAAGAGCCAGAGAACCAGGTCAACAGAGCTGCTCTATAGCCAGAGTACCAGGTCAGCAGAGCTGCTCTACAGCCAGAGAACCAGGTCAGCAGAGCTGCTTTAGAGCCAGAGATTCAGGTCAGCAGAGCTGCTGTAGAGCCAGAGAACCAGTTCAACAGAGCTGTTGTAGAGCCAGAGAACCAGGTCAGCACAGCTGCTCTAGAGCCAGAGAACCAGGTCAGCAGAGCTGCTTTACAGCCAGAGAAACAGGTCAGCAGAGCCGTTGTAGAGCCAGAGAACCAGGTCAGCAGAGCTGCTCTAGAGCCAGAGAACTAGGTCAGTAGAGCTGCTGTAGAGCCATAGAACCAGGTCAGTAAAGGTGCTCTACAGCCAGAGAACCAGGTCAGCAGAGCTGCTCAGAGAATCAGGTCAGCAGACCTGCTTTAGAGCCAGAGGACCAGGTCAGCAGAGCCGCTACAGAGCCAGAGAACCAGGTCAGCAGAGCTGTTGTACAGCCACAGAACAAGGTCAGCAGAGCTGCTCTACAGCCAAAGAACCAGGTCAGCAGAGCCATTGAACAGCCGGAGAACCAGGTCAGCAACGCTACTCTAGAGCCAGAGAACCAGGGCAGCAGAGCTGCTTTAAATCCAGAGAATCAGGTTAGCAGAGCTGCTCTAGAGCCTAAGAACCAGGTCAGCAGAGCTGCTCTAGAGCCAGAGAACCAGGTCAGCAGAGCTGCTGTAGAGCAAAGAAAACCAGGTCAGCAGAGCTGCGTTAGAGCCAGAGAACCAGGTCAGCAGAGCTGCGTTAGAGCCAGAGAACCAGGTCAGCAGAGCTGCTGTAGAGCCAGAGAACTAGGTCAGCAGAGCTGCTCTAGAGCCAGAGAACCAGGTCAGCAGAGCTACTGTAGAGCCATAGAGCCAGGTCAGCAGAGCTGCTTTAGAGCAACAGAACCAGGCCAGCAGAGCCGTTGTGCAGCCAGAAAACCAGGTCAGCAAAGCTGCTTTACAGCCAGAGTAACAGGTCATCAAAGACGTTGTAGAGCCAGCGAACCAGGTCAGCAGAGCTGCTCTACAGCCAGAGAACTAGGTCAGCAGAGCTACTGTAGAGCCATAGAACCAGGTCGGCAGAGGTGCTCTACAGCCAGAGAACCATGTCAGCAGAGCCGCTATAGAGCCAGAGAACCAGGTCAGCAGAGCCGCTATAGAGCCAGAGAACCAGGTCAGCAGAGCTACTGTAGAGCCAGAGAACCAGGTCAGCAGAGCTACTGTAGAGCCAGAGAACCAGGTCAGCAGAGCTGCTGTAGAGCCTGAGAACCAGGTCAGCAGAGCCGTTGTACAGCATGAGAACCTGGTCAGCAAAGCTGCTCAAGAGCCAGAGAATCAGGTCAGTAGAGCTGCTTTAGAGCCAGAGAACCAGGACAACAGAGCTGCTCTACAGCCAGAGAACCAGGTCAACAGAGCTGCTTTAGAGACAGAGATTCAGGTCAGCAGAGCTGCTGTAGAGCCGGAGAACCAGTTCAACAGAGCCGTTGTAGAGCCAGAGAACCAGGTCAGCACAGCTGCTCTAGAGCCAGAGAACCAGGTCAGCAGAGCTGCTTTACAGGCAGAGAAACAGGTCAGCAGAGCCGTTGTAGAGCCAGAGATCCAGGTCAGCAGAGCTGCTCTAGAGCCAGAGAACCAGGTCAGCAGAGCCGCTACAGAGCCAGAGAACCAGGTCAGCAGAGCTGTTGTACAGCCACAGAACAAGGTCAGCAGAGCTGCTCTACAGCCAAAGAACCAGGTCAGCAGAGCCATTGAACAGCCGGAGAACCAGGTCAGCAACGCTACTCTAGAGCCAGAGAACCAGGGCAGCAGAGCTGCTTTAAAGCCAGAGAATCAGGTTAGCAGAGCTGGTCTAGAGCCTAAGAACCAGGTCAGCAGAGCTGCTCTAGAGCCAGAGAACCAGGTCAGCAGAGCTGCAGTAGAGCCAGGGAAACCAGGACAGCAGAGCTGCGTTAGAGCCAGAGAACCAGGTCAGCAGAGCTGTGTTATAGCCAGAGAACCAGGTCAGCAGAGCTGCTCTAGAGCCAGAGAACTAGGTCAGCAGAGCTACTGTAGAGCCATAGAGCCAGGTCAGCAGAGGTGCTTTAGAGCCAGAGAACCAGGTCAGCATAGCTGCTGTACAGCCAGAGAACCAGGTCAGCAGAGCTGCTTTACAGCCAGAGTAACAGGTCATCAGAGACGTTGTAGAGCCAGCGAACCAGGTCAGCAGAGCTGCTCTACAGCCAGAGAACTAGGTCAGCAGAGCTACTGTAGAGCCATAGAACCAGGTCGGCAGAGGTGCTCTACAGCCAGAGAACCATGTCAGCAGAGCCGCTATAGAGCCAGAGAACCAGGTCAGCAGAGCCGCTATAGAGCCAGAGAACCAGGTCAGCAGAGCTACTGTAGAGCCAGAGAACCAGGTCAGCAGAGCTACTGTAGAGCCAGAGAACCAGGTCAGCAGAGCTGCTGTAGAGCCAGAGAACCAGGTCAGCAGAGCTGCTCTAGAGCCTGAGAACCAGGTCATAAGAGACACTGTAGAGCCAGAGAACCAGGTCAGCAGAGCTGCTGTACAGCAAGAGAACCAGGTCAGCAGAGTTGCTTTAGAGCCAGAGAACTAGGTCAGCAGAGCCGCTATAGAGCCAGAGAACAAGGTCAGAAGAGCTGCTGTACAGCCAGAGAACAAGGTCAGCAGAGACATTGAACAGCCTGAGAACCAGGTCAGCAACGTTGCTCTAGAGCCAGAGAACCAGGTCAGAAGAGCTGCTTTAAAGCTAGAGTATCAGGTTGGCAGAGCTGCTCTAGTGCCTAAGAACCAGGACAGCAGATCTGCTCTAGAGCCAGAGAACCAGGTCAGCAGAGCTGCTGTAGATACAGATAACCAGGTCAGCAGACTGCTGTAGAGCCTGAGACCCAGGTCAGCAGAGGTGCTATAGAGCCAGAGAACCAGGTCAGCAGAGCTGCTTTAGAGCCAGAGAACCAAGTGGGCAGAGCTGCTGTAGAGCCAGCTAACCATGAGAGCAGAGCTGCTGTAGAGCCAGAGAACCAGATGGGCAGAGCTGCTGTAGAGCCAGAGAACCAGGTGGGCAGAGCCGCTGTAGAGCCAGCGAACCATGAGTGCAGAGTTGCTGTAGAGCCAGAGAACCTGGTCAGCAGATCTGCTGTACAGCCAGAGAACAAGGTCAGCAGAGCTGCTCTACAGCCTAAGAACCAGGTCAGCAGAGCCGTTGTACAGCATGAGAACCTGGTCAGCAAAGCTGCTCAAGAGCCAGAGAATCAGGTCAGTAGAGCTTCTTTAGAGCCAGAGAACCAGGACAACAGAGCTGCTCTACAGCCAGAGAACCAGGTCAGCAGAGCTGCTTTAGAGACAGAGATTCAGGTCAGCAGAGCTGCTGTAGAGCCGGAGAACCAGTTCAACAGAGCCGTTGTAGAGCCAGAGAACCAGGTCAGCACAGCTGCTCTAGAGCCAGAGAACCAGGTCAGCAGAGCTGCTTTACAGGCAGAGAAACAGGTCAGCAGAGCCGTTGTAGAGCCAGAGATCCAGGTCAGCAGAGCTGCTCTAGAGCCAGAGAACCAGGTCAGCAGAGCCGCTACAGAGCCAGAGAACCAGGTCAGCAGAGCTGTTGTACAGCCACAGAACAAGGTCAGCAGAGCTGCTCTACAGCCAAAGAACCAGGTCAGCAGAGCCATTGAACAGCCGGAGAACCAGGTCAGCAACGCTACTCTAGAGCCAGAGAACCAGGGCAGCAGAGCTGCTTTAAAGCCAGAGAATCAGGTTAGCAGAGCTGGTCTAGAGCCTAAGAACCAGGCCAGCAGAGCTGCTCCAGAGCCAGAGAACCAGGTCAGCAGTGCTGCAGTAGAGCCAGGGAAACCAGGACAGCAGAGCTGCGTTAGAGCCAGAGAACCAGGTCAGCAGAGCTGCGTTATAGCCAGAGAACCAGGTCAGCAGAGCTGCTGTAGAGCCAGAGAACTAGGTCAGCAGAGCTGCTCTAGAGCCAGAGAACTAGGTCAGCAGAGCTACTGTAGAGCCATAGAGCCAGGTCAGCAGAGGTGCTTTAGAGCCAGAGAACCAGGTCAGCATAGCTGCTGTACAGCCAGAGAACCAGGTCAGCAGAGCTGCTTTAGAGCCAGACAACCAGGTCAGCAGAGCAGCTATAGAGCCAGAGAACCAGGTCAGCAGAGCTGCTGTAGAGCCAGAGAACCAGGTCAGCAGAGCTGCTCTAGAGCCTGAGAACCAGGTCAACAGAGCCACTGTAGAGCCAGAGAACCAAGTCAGCAGAGCTGCTTTAGAGCAACAGAACCAAGCCAGCAGAGCCGTTGTGGAGCCAGAAAACCAGGTCAGCAAAGCTGCTTTGCAGCCAGAGTAACAGGTCAGCAGAGACGTTGTAGAGCCAGCGAACCAGGTCTGCAGAGCTGCTCTAGAGCCAGAGAACTAGGTCAGCATAGCTACTGTAGAGCCATAGAGACAGGTCAGCAGAGGTGCTCTACAGCCAGAGAACCAGGTCAGCAGAGCTGCTGTACAGCCAGAGAAGCAGGTCAGCAGAGCTGCTTTAGAGCCAGAGAACCAGGTCAGCAGAGCCGCTATAGAGCCAGAGAACCAGGTCAGCAGAGCTGCTGTACAGCCAGAGAACAAGGTCAGCAGAGCTGCTCTACAGCCAAAGAACCAGGTCAGCAGAGACATTGAACAGCCTGAGAACCAGGTCAGCAACGCTGCTCTACAGCCAGAGAACCAGGTCAGCAGAGCTGCTTTAAAGCCAGAGAATCAGGTTGGCAGAGCAGCTCTAGTGCCTAAGACTCAGGACAGCAGGTCTGCTCTAGAGCCAGAGAACCAGGTCAGCAGAGCTGCTGTAGAGCCAGAGAACCAGGTCAGCAGAGCTGCTGTAGAGCCAGAGACCCAGGTCAGCAGAGGTGCTATAGAGCCAGAGAACCAGGTCAGCAGAGCTGCTTTAGAGCCAGAGAACCAGGTGGGCAGAGCTGCTGTAGAGCCAGCAAACCATGAGAGCAGAGCTGCTGTAGAGCCAGAGAACCAGATAGGCAGAGCTGCTGTAGAGCCAGAGAACCAGGTGGGCAGAGCTGCTGTAGAGCCAGCGAACCATGAGAGCAGAGCTGCTGTAGAGCCAGAGAACCAGGCCAGCAGAGCTGCTGTAGAGCCAGAGAACTAGGTCAGCAGAGCTGCTGTAGAGCCAGAGAACCAGGTCAGCAAAGTCGTTGTAGAGCCAGACTACAAGGCCAACAGAGTTGCTGTAGAGTAGGGGTGGGCGGAATTTGCGGAATTAACCTTCGCAAATTATCGCGAGAATGTTTAAAATTATCGCAAACAAGCAGAAATATCGCAAAGATGCGGAAGTTTTTTTCCGGCATGTTCGCGAGATTTTCTGCATGGTTGCGGGTCGCCAACTTACCCATGTGGTTGCTTGCGGGCGCGGCCATCTTGTTTTGAGTTGTTCTCGCGGTGCATGATCGCGAGAAGAAAGACGTGATCGCGCGACGCATGACGTCACTGCGGGCGCGAACTGTCGCGAGACAGCGCAAATGGCTAAAAACAATACAACATCTCATGGAGAACGCGACCGGATCAAGAAAACTTGTCGGCGAACGCAGGGATTCAGGTAAGGCGATCGCGCGCGCGCGAGAATGTATCATTTTACAGCGCGAGCAAGAAACAAATTATCGCCAAGCTGCGGAAACCGGAATTTTTGACATTTTCGCGCTCTCCGCGGAACGCAAAAATGTCAAATTATCGCAATTTCCGCGAACGGAACGAAATTTTTGCCCAGGCCTACTGTAGAGCCAGAGACCAGGTCAGCGGAGCTGCTTTAGAGCCTGAGAACCAGGTCAGCAGAGCTGCTCTGGAGCCTGAGAACCAGGTCAGCAGAGCCGCTATAGAGCCAGAAACCTGGTCAGCAGATCTGCTGTCCAGCCAGAGAACAAGGTCAGCAGAGCTGCTCTACAGCCTAAGAACCAGGTCAGCAGAGCCGTTGTACAGCCTGAGAACCTGGTCAGCAAAGCTGCTCAAGAGCCAGAGAACCAGGTCAGTAGAGCTGCTTTGGAGCCAGAGAACCAGGTCAACAGAGCTGCTCTACAGCCAGAGAACCAGGTCAGCAGAGCTGCTTTAGAGCCAGAGATTCAGGTCAGCAGAGCTGCTGTAGAGCCAGAGAACCAGTTCAACAGAGTCGTTGTAGAGCCAGAGAACCAGGTCAGCACAGATGCTCTAGAGCCAGAGAACCAGGTCAGCAGAGCTGCTTTACAGCCAGAGAAACAGGTTGGCAGAGCAGCTCTAGTGCCTAAGACTCATGACAGCAGGTCTGCTCTAGAGCCAGAGAACCATGTCAGCAGAGCTGCTGTAGAGCCAGAGAACCAGATCAGCAGAGCTGCTTTAGAGCCAGAGAACCAGGTCAGCATAGCTGCTGTACAGCCAGAGAACCAGGTCAGCATAGCTGCTGTACAGCCAGAGAACCATGTCAGCAGAGCTGCTTTAGAGCCAGAGAAGCAGGTCAGCAGAGCCGCTATAGAGCCAGAGAACCAGGTCAGCAGAGCTACTGTAGAGCCAGAGAACCAGGTCAGCAGAGCTTCTGTAGAGCCAGAGAACCAGGTCAGCAGAGCTGCTGTAGAGCCAGAGAACCAGGTCAGCAGAGCTGCTCTAGAGCCTGAGAACCAGGTCATAAGAGACACTGTAGAGCCAGAGAACCAGGTCAGCAGAGCTGCTGTACAGCAAGAGAACCAGGTCAGCAGAGCTGCTTTAGAGCCAGAGAACTAGGTCAGCAGAGCCGCTATAGAGCCAGAGAACGAGGTCAGAAGAGCTGCTGTACAGCCAGAGAACAAGGTCAGCAGAGACATTGAACAGCCTGAGAACCAGGTCAGCAACGCTGCTCTAGAGCCAGAGAACCAGGTCAGCAGAGCTGCTTTAGAGCAACAGAACCAGGCCAGCAGAGCCGTTGTGGAGCCAGAAAACCAGGTCAGCAAAGCTGCTTTGCAGCCAGAGTAACAGGTCAGCAGAGACGTTGTAGAGCCAGCGAACCAGGTCAGCAGAGATGCTCTAGAGCCAGAGAACTAGGTCAGCAGAGATACTGTAGAGCCATTACGCCAGGTCAGCAGAGGTGCTCTACAGCCAGAGAACAAGGTCAGCAAAGCTGCTTTAGAGCCAGAGAACCAGGTCAGCAGAGCTGCTGTACAGCAAGAGAACCAGGTCAGCAGAGCTGCTTTAGAGCCAGAGAACTAGGTCAGCAGAGCCGCTATAGAGCCAGAGAACGAGGTCAGAAGAGCTGCTGTACAGCCAGAGAACAAGGTCAGCAGAGACATTGAACAGCCTGAGAACCAGGTCAGCAACGCTGCTCTAGAGCCAGAGAACCAGGTCAGCAGAGCTGCTTTAAAGCTAGAGTATCAGGTTGGCAGAGCTGCTCTAGTGCCTAAGAACCAGGACAGCAGATCTGCTCTAGAGCCAGAGAACCAGGTCAGCAGAGCCAGATAACCAGGTCAGCAGACTGCTGTAGAGCCTGAGACCCAGGTCAGCAGAGGTGTTATAGAGCCAGAGAACCAGGTCAGCAGAGCTGCTTTAGAGCCAGAGAACCAAGTGGGCAGAGCTGCTGTAGAGCCAGCGAACGATGAGAGCAGAGCTGCTGTAGAGCCAGAGAACCAGATGGGCAGAGCTGCTCTAGAGCCAGAGAACCAGGTGGGCAGAGCCGCTGTAGAGCCTGCGAACCATGAGTGCAGAGTTGCTGTAGAGCCAGAGACCAGGTCAGCGGAGCTGCTTTAGAGTCTGAGAACCAGGTCAGCAGAGCTGCTCTGGAGCCTGAGAACCAGGTCAGCAGAGCCACTATAGAGCCAGAGAACCTGGTCAGCAGATCTGCTGTACAGCCAGAGAACAAGGTCAGCAGAGCTGCTCTACAGCCTAAGAACCAGGTCAGCAGAGCCGTTGTACAGCATGAGAACCTGGTCAGCAAAGCTGCTCAAGAGCCAGAGAATCAGGTCAGTAGAGCTGCTTTAGAGCCAGAGAACCAGGACAACAGAGCTGCTCTACAGCCAGAGAACCAGGTCAGCAGAGCTGCTTTAGAGCCAGAGATTCAGGTCAGCAGAGCTGCTGTAGAGCCGGAGAACCAGTTCAACAGAGCCGTTGTAGAGCCAGAGAACCAGGTCAGCACAGCTGCTCTAGAGCCAGAGAACCAGGTCAGCAGAGCTGCTTTACAGCCAGAGAAACAGGTCAGCAGAGCCGTTGTAGAGCCAGAGATCCAGGTCAGCAGAGCTGCTCTAGAGCCAGAGAACCAGGTCAGCAGAGCCGCTACAGAGCCAGAGAACCAGGTCAGCAGAGCTGTTGTACAGCCACAGAACCAGGTCAGCAGAGCTGCTCTACAGCCAAAGAACCAGGTCAGCAGAGCCATTGAACAGCCGGAGAACCAGGTCAGCAATGCTACTCTAGAGCCAGAGAACCAGGGCAGCAGAGCTGCTTTAAAGCCAGAGAATCAGGTTAGCAGAGCTGGTCTAGAGCCTAATAACCAGGTCAGCAGAGCTGCGTTAGAGCCAGAGAACCAGGTCAGCAGAGCTGCGTTATAGCCAGAGAACCAGGTCAGCAGAGCTGCTGTAGAGCCAGAGAACTAGGTCAGCAGAGCTGCTCTAGAGCCAGAGAACTAGGTCAGCAGAGCTACTGTAGAGCCATAGAGCCAGGTCAGCAGAGGTGCTTTAGAGCCAGAGAACCAGGTCAGCATAGCTGCTGTACAGCCAGAGAACCAGGTCAGCAGAGCTGCTTTAGAGCCAGAGAACCAGGTCAGCAGAGCCGCTATAGAGCCAGAGAACAAGGTCAGCAGAGCTGCTGAAGAGCCAGAGAACCAGGTCAGCAGAGCTGCTGTAGAGCCAGAGAACCAGGTCAGCAGAGCTGCTGTAGAGCCAGAGAACCAGGTCAGCAGAGCTGCTCTAGAGCCTGAGAACCAGGTCAACAGAGCCACTGTAGAGCCAGAGAACCAAGTCAGCAGAGCTGCTTTAGAGCAACAGAACCAGGCCAGCAGAGCCGTTGTGGAGCCAGAAAACCAGGTCAGCAAAGCTGCTTTGCAGCCAGAGTAACAGGTCAGCAGAGACGTTGTAGAGCCAGTGAACCAGGTCTGCAGAGCTGCTCTAGAGCCAGAGAACTAGGTCAGCATAGCTACTGTAGACCCATAGAGCCAGGTCAGCAGAGGTGCTCTACAGCCAGAGAACCAGGTCAGCAGAGCTGCTGTACAGCCAGAGAAGCAGGTCAGCAGAGCTGCTTTAGAGCCAGAGAACCAGGTCAGCAGAGCCGCTATAGAGCCAGAGAACCAGGTCAGCAGAGCTGCTGTACAGCCAGAGAACAAGGTCAGCAGAGCTGCTCTACAGCCAAAGAATCAGGTCAGCAGAGACATTGAACAGCCTGAGAACCAGGTCAGCAACGCTGCTCTAGAGCCAGAGAACCAGGTCAGCAGAGCTGCTTTAAAGCCAGAGAATCAGGTTGGCAGAGCAGCTCTAGTGCCTAAGACTCAGGACAGCAGGTCTGCTCTAGAGCCAGAGAACCAGGTCAGCAGAGCTGCTGTAGAGCCAGAGAACCAGGTCAGCAGAGCTGCTGTAGAGCCAGAGACCCAGGTCAGCAGAGGTGCTATAGAGCCAGAGAACCAGGTCAGCAGAGCTGCTTTAGAGCCAGAGAACCAGGTGGGCAGAGCTGCTGTAGAGCCAGCGAACCATGAGAGCAGAGCTGCTGTAGAGCCAGAGAACCAGATGGGCAGAGCTGCTGTAGAGCTAGAGAACCAGGTGGGCAGAGCTGCTGTAGAGCCAGCGAACCATGAGAGCAGAGCTGCTGTAGAGCCAGAGAACCAGGCCAGCAGAGCTGCTGTAGAGCCAGCGAACCATGAGAGCAGAGCTGCTGTAGAGCCAGAGAACCAGGTCAGCAAAGTCGTTGTAGAGCCAGACTACAAGGCCAACAGAGTTGCTGTAGAGCCAGAGACCAGGTCAGCGGAGCTGCTTTAGAGCCTGAGAACCAGGTCAGCAGAGCTGCTCTGGAGCCTGAGAACCAGGTCAGCAGAGCCGCTATAGAGCCAGAGAACCTGGTCAGCAGATCTGCTGTACAGCCAGAGAACAAGGTCAGCAGAGCTGCTCTACAGCCTAAGAACCAGGTCAGCAGAGCCGTTGTACAGCCTGAGAACCTGGTCAGCAAAGCTGCTCAAGAGCCAGAGAACCGGGTCAGTAGAGCTGCTTTGGAGCCAGAGAACCAGGTCAACAGAGCTGCTCTACAGCCAGAGAACCAGGTCAGCAGAGCTGCTTTAGAGCCAGAGATTTAGGTCAGCAGAGCTGCTGTAGAGCCAGAGAACCAGTTCAACAGAGTCGTTGTAGAGCCAGAGAACCAGGTCAGCAGAGCTTCTTTAGAGGCAGAGAACCAGGTGGGCAGAGCTGCTGTAGAGCCAGTGAACCATGAGAGCAGAGCTGCTGTAGAGCCAGAGAACCAGATGGGCAGAGCTGCTGTAGATCCAGAGAACCAGGTGGGCAGAGCTGCTGTAGAGCCAGCGAACCATGAGAGCAGAGCTGCTGTAGAGCCAGAGAACCAGGCCAGCAGAGCTGCTGTAGAGCCAGAGAACTAGGTCAGCAGAGCTGCTGTAGAGCCAGAGAACCAGGTCAGCAGAGCAGCTGTAAAGCAGGATAACCAGGTCAGCAGAGCTGCTTTAGAGCCAGAGAACCAGGTCAGCAAAGTCGTTGTAGAGCCAGACTACAAGGCCAACAGAGTTGCTGTAGAGCCAGAGACCAGGTCAGCGGAGCTGCTTTAGAGCCTGAGAACCAGGTCAGCAGAGCTGCTCTGGAGCCTGAGAACCAGGTCAGCAGAGCCGCTATAGAGCCAGAGAACCTGGTCAGCAGATCTGCTGTACAGCCAGAGAACAAGGTCAGCAGAGCTGCTCTACAGCCTAAGAACCAGGTCAGCAGAGCCGTTGTACAGCCTGAGAACCTGGTCAGCAAAGCTGCTCAAGAGCCAGAGAACCAGGTCAGTAGAGCTGCTTTAGAGCCAGAGAACCAGGTCAGCAGAGGTGCTCTACAGCCAGAGAACCAGGTCAGCAGAGCTGCTGTACAGCCAGAGAAGCAGGTCAGCAGAGCTGCTTTAGAGCCAGAGAACCAGGTCAGCAGAGCCGCTATAGAGCCAGAGAACCAGGTCAGCAGAGCTGCTGTACAGCCAGAGAACAAGGTCAGCAGAGCTGCTCTACAGCCAAAGAATCAGGTCAGCAGAGACATTGAACAGCCTGAGAACCAGGTCAGCAACGCTGCTCTAGAGCCAGAGAACCAGGTCAGCAGAGCTGCTTTAAAGCCAGAGAATCAGGTTGGCAGAGCAGCTCTAGTGCCTAAGACTCAGGACAGCAGGTCTGCTCTAGAGCCAGAGAACCAGGTCAGCAGAGCTGCTGTAGAGCCAGAGAACCAGGTCAGCAGAGCTGCTGTAGAGCCAGAGACCCAGGTCAGCAGAGGTGCTATAGAGCCAGAGAACCAGTTCAGCAGAGCTGCTTTAGAGCCAGAGAACCAGGTGGGCAGAGCTGCTGTAGAGCCAGCGAACCATGAGAGCAGAGCTGCTGTAGAGCCAGAGAACCAGGCCAGCAGAGCTGCTGTAGAGCCAGCGAACCATGAGAGCAGAGCTGCTGTAGAGCCAGAGAACCAGGTCAGCAAAGTCGTTGTAGAGCCAGACTACAAGGCCAACAGAGTTGCTGTAGAGCCAGAGACCAGGTCAGCGGAGCTGCTTTAGAGCCTGAGAACCAGGTCAGCAGAGCTGCTCTGGAGCCTGAGAACCAGGTCAGCAGAGCCGCTATAGAGCCAGAGAACCTGGTCAGCAGATCTGCTGTACAGCCAGAGAACAAGGTCAGCAGAGCTGCTCTACAGCCTAAGAACCAGGTCAGCAGAGCCGTTGTACAGCCTGAGAACCTGGTCAGCAAAGCTGCTCAAGAGCCAGAGAACCGGGTCAGTAGAGCTGCTTTGGAGCCAGAGAACCAGGTCAACAGAGCTGCTCTACAGCCAGAGAACCAGGTCAGCAGAGCTGCTTTAGAGCCAGAGATTTAGGTCAGCAGAGCTGCTGTAGAGCCAGAGAACCAGTTCAACAGAGTCGTTGTAGAGCCAGAGAACCAGGTCAGCACAGATGCTCTAGAGCCAGAGAACCAGGTCAGCAGAGCTGCTTTACAGCCAGAGAAACAGGTTGGCAGAGCAGCTCTAGTGCCTAAGACTCAGGACAGCAGGTCTGCTCTAGAGCCAGAGAACCAGGTCAGCAGAGCTGCTGTAGAGCCAGAGAACCAGGTCAGCAGAGCTGCTGTAGAGCCAGAGACCCAGGTCAGCAGAGGTGCTATAGAGCCAGAGAACCAGGTCAGCAGAGCTGCTTTAGAGGCAGAGAACCAGGTGGGCAGAGCTGCTGTAGAGCCAGTGAACCATGAGAGCAGAGCTGCTGTAGAGCCAGAGAACCAGATGGGCAGAGCTGCTGTAGAGCCAGAGAACCAGGTGGGCAGAGCTGCTGTAGAGCCAGCAAACCATGAGAGCAGAGCTGCTGTAGAGCCAGAGAACCAGGCCAGCAGAGCTGCTGTAGAGCCAGAGAACTAGGTCAGCAGAGCTGCTGTAGAGCCAGAGAACCAGGTCAGCAGAGCAGCTGTAAAGCAGGATAACCAGGTCAGCAGAGCTGCTTTAGAGCCAGAGAACCAGGTCAGCAAAGTCGTTGTAGAGCCAGACTACAAGGCCAACCGAGTTGCTGTAGAGCCAGAGACCAGGTCAGCGGAGCTGCTTTAGAGCCTGAGAACCAGGTGAGCAGAGCTGCTCTGGAGCCTGAGAACCAGGTCAGCAGAGCCGCTATAGAGCCAGAGAACCTGGTCAGCAGATCTGCTGTACAGCCAGAGAACAAGGTCAGCAGAGCTGCTCTACAGCCTAAGAACCAGGTCAGCAGAGCCGTTGTACAGCCTGAGAACCTGGTCAGCAAAGCTGCTCAAGAGCCAGAGAACCAGGTCAGTAGAGCTGCTTTAGAGCCAGAGAACCAGGTCAACAGAGCTGCTCTACAGCCAGAGAACCAGGTCAGCAGAGCTGCTTTAGAGCCAGAGATTCAGGTCAGCAGAGCTGCTGTAGAGCCAGAGAACCAGTTCAACAGAGTCGTTGTAGAGCCAGAGAACCAGGTCAGCACAGATGCTCTAGAGCCAGAGAACTAGGTCAGTAGAGCTGCTGTAGAGCCATAGAACCAGGTCAGTAGAGGTGCTCTACAGCCAGAGAACCAGGTCAGCAGAGGTGCTCAGAGAATCAGGTCAGCAGACCTGCTATTGAGCCAGAGAACCAGGTCAGCAGAGCCGCTACAGAGCCAGAGAACCAGGTCAGCAGAGCTGTTGTACAGCCACAGAACAAGGTCAGCAGAGCTGCTCTACAGCCAAAGAACCAGGTCAGTTGAGCCATTGAACAGCCGGAGAACCAGGTCAGCAACGCTACTCTAGAGCCAGAGAACCAGGGCAGCAGAGCTGCTTTAAAGCCAGAGAATCAGGTTAGCAGAGCTGCTCTAGAGCCTTAGAACCAGGTCAGCAGAGCTGCTCTAGAGCCAGAGAACCAGGTCAGCAGAGCTGCTGTAGAGCCAGAGAAACCAGGACAGCAGAGCTGCGTTAGAGCCAGAGAACCAGGTCAGCAGAGCTGCGTTAGAGCCAGAGAACCAGGTCAGCAGAGCTGCTGTAGAGCCAGAGAACCAGGTCAGCAGAGCTGCTGTAGAGCCAGAAACCCAGGTCAGCAGAGGTGCAATAGAGCCAGAGAACCAGGTCAGCAGAGCTGCTTTAGAACCAGAGAACCAGGTCAAAAGAGCCTCTGTAGAGCCAGAGACACATGAGAGCAGAGCTGCTGTAGAGCCAGAGAACAAGGTGGGCAGAGCTGTTGTAGAGCCAGAGAACCAGGTCAGTAGAACAGCTGTAGAGCCAGAGAACCAGGTCAGCAGAGCTGCTGTAAAGCCGGATAACCAGGTCAGCAGAGCTGCTTTAGAGCCAGAGAACCAGGTCAGCAAAGTCACTGTAGAACCAGAGAACCAGGCCAGCAGAGTTGCTGTAGAGCCAGAGAACCAGATCAGCGGAGCTGCTTTAGAGCCAGAGAACCAGGTCATCAGAGCTGCTCTTGAGCCTGAGACCCAGGTCAGCAGAGCCGCTATAGAGCCAGAGAACCAGGTCAGCAGAGCTGATGTACAGCCAGAGAACAAGGTCAGCAGAGCTGCTCTACAGCCAAAGAACCAGGTCAGTAGAGCCGTTGTACAGCCTGAGAACCAGGTCAGCAAAGCTGCTTTAGAGCCAGAGAACTAGGTCAGCAGAGCCGCTATAGAGCCAGAGAAGGAGGTCAGCAGAGCCAGATAACCAGGTCAGCAGACTGCTGTAGAGCCTGAGACCCAGGTCAGCAGAGGTGCTATAGAGCCAGAGAACCAGGTCAGCAGAGCTGCTTTAGAGCCAGAGAACCAGGTCAGCAGAGCTGCTGTACAGCAAGAGAACCAGGTCAGCAGAGCTGCTTTAGAGCCAGAGAACTAGGTCAGCAGAGCCGCTATAGAGCCAGAGAAGGAGGTCAGAAGAGCTGCTGTACAGCCAGAGAACAAGGTCAGCAGAGACATTGAACAGCCTGAGAACCAGGTCAGCAACGCTGCTCTAGAGCCAGAGAACCAGATGGGCAGAGCTGCTCTAGAGCCAGAGAACCAGGTGGGCAGAGCCGCTGTAGAGCCAGCGAACCATGAGTGCAGAGTTGCTGTAGAGCCAGAGACCAGGTCAGCAGAGCTGCTTTAGAGTCTGAGAACCAGGTCAGCAGAGCTGCTCTGGAGCCTGAGAACCAGGTCAGCAGAGCCACTATAGAGCCAGAGAACCTGGTCAGCAGATCTGCTGTACAGCCAGAGAACAAGGTCAGCAGAGCTGCTCTACAGCCTAAGAACCAGGTCAGCAGAGCCGTTGTACAGCATGAGAACCTGGTCAGCAAAGCTGCTCAAGAGCCAGAGAATCAGGTCAGTAGAGCTGCTTTAGAGCCAGAGAACCAGGACAACAGAGCTGCTCTACAGCCAGAGAACCAGGTCAGCAGAGCTGCTTTAGAGCCAGAGATTCAGGTCAGCAGAGCTGCTGTAGAGCCGGAGAACCAGTTCAACAGAGCCGTTTTAGAGCCAGAGAACCAGGTCAGCACAGCTGCTCTAGAGCCAGAGAACCAGGTCAGCAGAGCTGCTTTACAGCCAGAGAAACAGGTCAGCAGAGCCGTTGTAGAGCCAGAGATCCAGGTCAGCAGAGCTGCTCTAGAGCCAGAGAACCAGGTCAGCAGAGCCGCTACAGAGCCAGAGAACCAGGTCAGCAGAGCTGTTGTACAGCCACAGAACCAGGTCAGCAGAGCTGCTCTACAGCCAAAGAACCAGGTCAGCAGAGCCATTGAACAGCCGGAGAACCAGGTCAGCAATGCTACTCTAGAGCCAGAGAACCAGGGCAGCAGAGCTGCTTTAAAGCCAGAGAATCAGGTTAGCAGAGCTGGTCTAGAGCCTAAGAACCAGGTCAGCAGAGCTGCGTTAGAGCCAGAGAACCAGGTCAGCAGAGCTGCGTTATAGCCAGAGAACCAGGTCAGCAGAGCTGCTGTAGAGCCAGAGAACTAGGTCAGCAGAGCTGCTCTAGAGCCAGAGAACTAGGTCAGCAGAGCTACTGTAGAGCCATAGAGCCAGGTCAGCAGAGGTGCTTTAGAGCCAGAGAACCAGGTCAGCATAGCTGCTGTACAGCCAGAGAACCAGGTCAGCAGAGCTGCTTTAGAGCCAGAGAACCAGGTCAGCAGAGCCGCTATAGAGCCAGAGAACAAGGTCAGCAGAGCTGCTGAAGAGCCAGAGAACCAGGTCAGCAGAGCTGCTGTAGAGCCAGAGAACCAGGTCAGCAGAGCTGCTGTAGAGCCAGAGAACCAGGTCAGCAGAGCTGCTCTAGAGCCTGAGAACCAGGTCAACAGAGCCACTGTAGAGCCAGAGAACCAAGTCAGCAGAGCTGCTTTAGAGCAACAGAACCAGGCCAGCAGAGCCGTTGTGGAGCCAGAAAACCAGGTCAGCAAAGCTGCTTTGCAGCCAGAGTAACAGGTCAGCAGAGACGTTGTAGAGCCAGTGAACCAGGTCTGCAGAGCTGCTCTAGAGCCAGAGAACTAGGTCAGCATAGCTACTGTAGACCCATAGAGCCAGGTCAGCAGAGGTGCTCTACAGCCAGAGAACCAGGTCAGCAGAGCTGCTGTACAGCCAGAGAAGCAGGTCAGCAGAGCTGCTTTAGAGCCAGAGAACCAGGTCAGCAGAGCCGCTATAGAGCCAGAGAACCAGGTCAGCAGAGCTGCTGTACAGCCAGAGAACAAGGTCAGCAGAGCTGCTCTACAGCCAAAGAATCAGGTCAGCAGAGACATTGAACAGCCTGAGAACCAGGTCAGCAACGCTGCTCTAGAGCCAGAGAACCAGGTCAGCAGAGCTGCTTTAAAGCCAGAGAATCAGGTTGGCAGAGCAGCTCTAGTGCCTAAGACTCAGGACAGCAGGTCTGCTCTAGAGCCAGAGAACCAGGTCAGCAGAGCTGCTGTAGAGCCAGAGAACCAGGTCAGCAGAGCTGCTGTAGAGCCAGAGACCCAGGTCAGCAGAGGTGCTATAGAGCCAGAGAACCAGGTCAGCAGAGCTGCTTTAGAGCCAGAGAACCAGGTGGGCAGAGCTGCTGTAGAGCCAGCGAACCATGAGAGCAGAGCTGCTGTAGAGCCAGAGAACCAGATGGGCAGAGCTGCTGTAGAGCTAGAGAACCAGGTGGGCAGAGCTGCTGTAGAGCCAGCGAACCATGAGAGCAGAGCTGCTGTAGAGCCAGAGAACCAGGCCAGCAGAGCTGCTGTAGAGCCAGCGAACCATGAGAGCAGAGCTGCTGTAGAGCCAGAGAACCAGGTCAGAAAAGTCGTTGTAGAGCCAGACTACAAGGCCAACAGAGTTGCTGTAGAGCCAGAGACCAGGTCAGCGGAGCTGCTTTAGAGCCTGAGAACCAGGTCAGCAGAGCTGCTCTGGAGCCTGAGAACCAGGTCAGCAGAGCCGCTATAGAGCCAGAGAACCTGGTCAGCAGATCTGCTGTACAGCCAGAGAACAAGGTCAGCAGAGCTGCTCTACAGCCTAAGAACCAGGTCAGCAGAGCCGTTGTACAGCCTGAGAACCTGGTCAGCAAAGCTGCTCAAGAGCCAGAGAACCGGGTCAGTAGAGCTGCTTTGGAGCCAGAGAACCAGGTCAACAGAGCTGCTCTACAGCCAGAGAACCAGGTCAGCAGAGCTGCTTTAGAGCCAGAGATTTAGGTCAGCAGAGCTGCTGTAGAGCCAGAGAACCAGTTCAACAGAGTCGTTGTAGAGCCAGAGAACCAGGTCAGCACAGATGCTCTAGAGCCAGAGAACCAGGTCAGCAGAGCTGCTTTACAGCCAGAGAAACAGGTTGGCAGAGCAGCTCTAGTGCCTAAGACTCAGGACAGCAGGTCTGCTCTAGAGCCAGAGAACCAGGTCAGCAGAGCTGCTGTAGAGCCAGAGAACCAGGTCAGCAGAGCTGCTGTAGAGCCAGAGACCCAGGTCAGCAGAGGTGCTATAGAGCCAGAGAACCAGGTCAGCAGAGCTGCTTTAGAGGCAGAGAACCAGGTGGGCAGAGCTGCTGTAGAGCCAGTGAACCATGAGAGCAGAGCTGCTGTAGAGCCAGAGAACCAGATGGGCAGAGCTGCTGTAGAGCCAGAGAACCAGGTGGGCAGAGCTGCTGTAGAGCCAGCGAACCATGAGAGCAGAGCTGCTGTAGAGCCAGAGAACCAGGCCAGCAGAGCTGCTGTAGAGCCAGAGAACTAGGTCAGCAGAGCTGCTGTAGAGCCAGAGAACCAGGTCAGCAGAGCAGCTGTAAAGCAGGATAACCAGGTCAGCAGAGCTGCTTTAGAGCCAGAGAACCAGGTCAGCAAAGTCGTTGTAGAGCCAGACTACAAGGCCAACAGAGTTGCTGTAGAGCCAGAGACCAGGTCAGCGGAGCTGCTTTAGAGCCTGAGAACCAGGTCAGCAGAGCTGCTCTGGAGCCTGAGAACCAGGTCAGCAGAGCCGCTATAGAGCCAGAGAACCTGGTCAGCAGATCTGCTGTACAGCCAGAGAACAAGGTCAGCAGAGCTGCTCTACAGCCTAAGAACCAGGTCAGCAGAGCCGTTGTACAGCCTGAGAACCTGGTCAGCAAAGCTGCTCAAGAGCCAGAGAACCAGGTCAGTAGAGCTGCTTTAGAGCCAGAGAACCAGGTCAACAGAGCTGCTCTACAGCCAGAGAACCAGGTCAGCAGAGCTGCTTTAGAGCCAGAGATTCAGGTCAGCAGAGCTGCTGTAGAGCCAGAGAACCAGTTCAACAGAGTCGTTGTAGAGCCAGAGAACCAGGTCAGCACAGATGCTCTAGGGCCAGAGAACCAGGTCAGCAGAGCTGCTTTACAGCCAGAGAAACAGGTCAGCAGAGCCATTGTAGAGCCAGAGAACCAGGTCAGCAGAGCTGCTCTAGAGCCAGAGAACTAGGTCAGTAGAGCTGCTGTAGAGCCATAGAACCAGGTCAGTAGAGGTGCTCTACAGCCAGAGAACCAGGTCAGCAGAGCTGCTCAGAGAATCAGGTCAGCAGACCTGCTATTGAGCCAGAGAACCAGGTCAGCAGAGCCGCTACAGAGCCAGAGAACCAGGTCAGCAGAGCTGTTGTACAGCCACAGAACAAGGTCAGCAGAGCTGCTCTACAGCCAAAGAACCAGGTCAGTTGAGCCATTGAACAGCCGGAGAACCAGGTCAGCAACGCTACTCTAGAGCCAGAGAACCAGGGCAGCAGAGCTGCTTTAAAGCCAGAGAATCAGGTTAGCAGAGCTGCTCTAGAGCCTTAGAACCAGGTCAGCAGAGCTGCTCTAGTGCCAGAGAACCAGGTCAGCAGAGCTGCTGTAGAGCCAGGGAAACCAGGACAGCAGAGCTGCGTTAGAGCCAGAGAACCAGGTCAGCAGAGCTGCGTTAGAGCCAGAGAACCAGGTCAGCAGAGCTGCTGTAGAGCCAGAGAACCAGGTCAGCAGAGCTGCTGTAGAGCCAGAAACCCAGGTCAGCAGAGGTGCAATAGAGCCAGAGAACCAGGTCAGCAGAGCTGCTTTAGAACCAGAGAACCAGGTCATAAGAGCCTCTGTAGAGCCAGAGACACATGAGAGCAGAGCTGCTGTAGAGCCAGAGAACAAGGTGGGCAGAGCTGTTGTAGAGCCAGAGAACCAGGTCAGTAGAACAGCTGTAGAGCCAGAGAACCAGGCCAGCAGAGCTGCTGTAAAGCCGGATAACCAGGTCAGCAGAGCTGCTTTAGAGCCAGAGAACCAGGTCAGCAAAGTCACTGTAGAACCAGAGAACCAGGCCAGCAGAGTTGCTGTAGAGCCAGAGAACCAGATCAGCGGAGCTACTTTAGAGCCAGAGAACCAGGTCATCAGAGCTGCTCTTGAGCCTGAGACCCAGGTCAGCAGAGCCGCTATAGAGCCAGAGAACCAGGTCAGCAGAGCTGCTTTAGAGCCAGAGATTCAGGTCAGCAGAGCTGCTGTACAGCCAGAGAACCAGTTCAACAGAGTCGTTGTAGAGCCAGAGAACCAGGTCAGCACAGATGCTCTAGAGCCAGAGAACCAGGTCAGCAGAGCTGCTTTACAGCCAGAGAAACAGGTCAGCAGAGCCATTGTAGAGCCAGAGAACCAGGTCAGCAGAGCTGCTCTAGAGCCAGAAAATTAGGTCAGTAGAGCTGCTGTAGAGCCATAGAACCAGGTCAGCAACGCTACTCTAGAGCCAGAGAACCAGGGCAGCAGAGCTGCTTTAAAGCCAGAGAATCAGGTTAGCAGAGCTGCTCTAGAGCCTTAGAACCAGGTCAGCAGAGCTGCTCTAGAGCCAGAGAACCAGGTCAGCAGAGCTGCTGTAGAGCCAGGGAAACCAGGACAGCAGAGCTGCGTTAGAGCCAGAGAACCAGGTCAGCAGAGCTGCGTTAGAGCCAGAGAACCAGGTCAGCAGAGCTGCTGTAGAGCCAGAGAACCAGGTCAGCAGAGCTGCTGTAGAGCCAGAAACCCAGGTCAGCAGAGGTGCAATAGAGCCAGAGAACCAGGTCAGCAGAGCTGCTTTAGAACCAGAGAACCAGGTCAAAAGAGCCTTTGTAGAGCCAGAGACACATGAGAGCAGAGCTGCTGTAGAGCCAGAGAACAAGGTGGGCAGAGCTGTTGTAGAGCCAGAGAACCAGGTCAGTAGAACAGCTGTAGAGCCAGAGAACCAGGTCAGCAGAGCTGCTGTAAAGCCGGATAACCAGGTCAGCAGAGCTGCTTTAGAGCCAGAGAACCAGGTCAGCAAAGTCACTGTAGAACCAGAGAACCAGGTCAGCAGAGCTGCTGTACATCCAGAGAAACAGGTCAGCTGAGCTGCTTTTGAGCCAGAGAACCAGGTCAGCAGAGCTGCTCTAGAGCCTGAGACCCAGGTCAGCAGAGCCGCTATAGAGCCAGAGAACCAGGTCAGCAGAGCTGATGTACAGCCAGAGAACAAGGTCAGCAGA
The DNA here is from genome assembly GCF_964204655.1 of Triturus cristatus. NCBI lineage: Eukaryota > Metazoa > Chordata > Amphibia > Caudata > Salamandridae > Triturus > Triturus cristatus. The sequence goes on along the minus strand of NC_140579.1, from coordinate 628,398,847 downwards.
GCTGCTCTACAGCCAAAGAACCAGGTCAGTAGAGCCGTTGTACAGCCTGAGAACCAGGTCAGCAAAGCTGCTGTAGAGCCAGAGAACCAGGTCAGCAGAGCTGCTTTAGAGCAACAGAACCAGGCCAGCAGAGCCGTTGTGCAGCCAGAAAACCAGGTCAGCAAAGCTGCTTTACAGCCAGAGTAACAGGTCATCAGAGACGTTGTAGAGCCAGCGAACCAGGTCAGCAGAGCTGCTCTACAGCCAGAGAACCAGGTCAGCAGAGCTGCTTTAGAGCCGGAGAACTAGGTCAGCAGAGCCGCTATAGAGCCAGAGAACGAGGTCAGAAGAGCTGCTGTACAGCCAGAGAACAAGGTCAGCAGAGACATTGAACAGCCTGAGAACCAGGTCAGCAACGCTGCTCTAGAGCCAGAGAACCAGGTCAGCAGAGCTGCTTTAAAGCTAGAGTATCAGGTTGGCAGAGCTGCTCTAGTGCCTAAGAACCAGGACAGCAGATCTGCTCTAGAGCCAGAGAACCAGGTCAGCAGAGCCAGATAACCAGGTCAGCAGACTGCTGTAGAGCCTGAGACCCAGGTCAGCAGAGGTGCTATAGAGCCAGAGAACCAGGTCAGCAGAGCTGCTTTAGAGCCAGAGAACCAGGTCAGCAGAGCTGCTGTACAGCAAGAGAACCAGGTCAGCAGAGCTGCTTTAGAGCCAGAGAACTAGGTCAGCAGAGCCGCTATAGAGCCAGAGAACGAGGTCAGAAGAGCTGCTGTACAGCCAGAGAACAAGGTCAGCAGAGACATTGAACAGCCTGAGAACCAGGTCAGCAACGCTGCTCTAGAGCCAGAGAACCAGGTCAGCAGAGCTGCTTTAAAGCTAGAGTATCAGGTTGGCAGAGCTGCTCTAGTGCCTAAGAACCAGGACAGCAGATCTGCTCTAGAGCCAGAGAACCAGGTCAGCAGAGCCAGATAACCAGGTCAGCAGACTGCTGTAGAGCCTGAGAGTCAGGTCAGCAGAGGTGCTATAGAGCCAGAGAACCAGGTCAGCAGAGCTGCTTTAGAGCCAGAGAACCAAGTGGGCAGAGCTGCTGTAGAGCCAGCGAACGATAAGAGCAGAGCTGCTGTAGAGCCAGAGAACCAGATGGGCAGAGCTGCTCTAGAGCCAGAGAACCAGGTGGGCAGAGCCGCTGTAGAGCCAGCGAACCATGAGTGCAGAGTTGCTGTAGAGCCAGAGACCAGGTCAGCGGAGCTGCTTTAGAGTCTGAGAACCAGGTCAGCAGAGCTGCTCTGGAGCCTGAGAACCAGGTCAGCAGAGCCACTATAGAGCCAGAGAACCTGGTCAGCAGATCTGCTGTACAGCCAGAGAACAAGGTCAGCAGAGCTGCTCTATAGCCTAAGAACCAGGTCAGCAGAGCCGTTGTACAGCATGAGAACCTGGTCAGCAAAGCTGCTCAAGAGCCAGAGAATCAGGTCAGTAGAGCTGCTTTAGAGCCAGAGTACCAGGACAACAGAGCTGCTCTACAGCCAGAGAACCAGGTCAGCAGAGCTGCTTTAGAGCCAGAGATTCAGGTCAGCAGAGCTGCTGTAGAGCCGGAGAACCAGTTCAACAGAGCCGTTTTAGAGCCAGAGAACCAGGTCAGCACAGCTGCTCTAGAGCCAGAGAACCAGGTCAGCAGAGCTGCTTTACAGCCAGAGAAACAGGTCAGCAGAGCAGTTGTAGAGCCAGAGATCCAGGTCAGCAGAGCTGCTCTAGAGCCAGAGAACCAGGTCAGCAGAGCCGCTACAGAGCCAGAGAACCAGGTCAGCAGAGCTGTTGTACAGCCACAGAACCAGGTCAGCAGAGCTGCTCTACAGCCAAAGAACCAGGTCAGCAGAGCCATTGAACAGCCGGAGAACCAGGTCAGCAACGCTACTCTAGAGCCAGAGAACCAGGGCAGCAGAGCTGCTTTAAAGCCAGAGAATCAGGTTAGCAGAGCTGGTCTAGAGCCTAAGAACCAGGTCAGCAGAGCTGCGTTAGAGCCAGAGAACCAGGTCAGCAGAGCTGCGTTATAGCCAGAGAACCAGGTCAGCAGAGCTGCTGTAGAGCCAGAGAACTAGGTCAGCAGAGCTGCTCTAGAGCCAGAGAACTAGGTCAGCAGAGCTACTGTAGAGCCATAGAGCCAGGTCAGCAGAGGTGCTTTAGAGCCAGAGAACCAGGTCAGCATAGCTGCTGTACAGCCAGAGAACCAGGTCAGCAGAGCTGCTTTAGAGCAACAGAACCAGGCCAGCAGAGCCGTTGTGGAGCCAGAAAACCAGGTCAGCAAAGCTGCTTTGCAGCCAGAGTAACAGGTCAGCAGAGACGTTGTAGAGCCAGTGAACCAGGTCTCCAGAGCTGCTCTAGAGCCAGAGAACTAGGTCAGCATAGCTACTGTAGACCCATAGAGCCAGGTCAGCAGAGGTGCTCTACAGCCAGAGAACCAGGTCAGCAGAGCTGCTGTACAGCCAGAGAAGCAGGTCAGCAGAGCTGCTTTAGAGCCAGAGAACCAGGTCAGCTGAGCCGCTATAGAGCCAGAGAACCAGGTCAGCAGAGCTGCTGTACAGCCAGAGAACAAGGACAGCAGAGCTGCTCTACAGCCAAAGAATCAGGTCAGCAGAGACATTGAACAGCCTGAGAACCAGGTCAGCAACGCTGCTCTAGAGCCAGAGAACCAGGTCAGCAGAGCTGCTTTAAAGCCAGAGAATCAGGTTGGCAGAGCAGCTCTAGTGCCTAAGACTCAGGACAGCAGGTCTGCTCTAGAGCCAGAGAACCAGGTCAGCAGAGCTGCTGTAGAGCCAGAGACCCAGGTCAGCAGAGGTGCTATAGAGCCAGAGAACCAGGTCAGCAGAGCTGCTTTAGAGCCAGAGAACCAGGTGGGCAGAGCTGCTGTAGAGCCAGCGAACCATGAGAGCAGAGCTGCTGTAGAGCCAGAGAACCAGATGGGCAGAGCTGCTGTAGAGCTAGAGAACCAGGAGGCAGAGCTGCTGTAGAGCCAGCGAACCATGAGAGCAGAGCTGCTGTAGAGCCAGAGAACCAGGCCAGCAGAGCTGCTGTAGAGCCAGAGAACTAGGTCAGCAGAGCTGCTGTAGAGCCAGAGAACCAGGTCAGCAGAGCAGCTGTAAAGCAGGATAACCAGGTCAGCAGAGCTGCTTTAGAGCCAGAGAACCAGGTCAGCAAAGTCGTTGTAGAGCCAGACTACAAGGCCAACAGAGTTGCTGTAGAGCCAGAGACCAGGTCAGCGGAGCTGCTTTAGAGCCTGAGAACCAGGTCAGCAGAGCTGCTCTGGAGCCTGAGAACCAGGTCAGCAGAGCCGCTATAGAGCCAGAGAACCTGGTCAGCAGATCTGCTGTACAGCCAGAGAACAAGGTCAGCAGAGCTGCTCTACAGCCTAAGAACCAGGTCAGCAGAGCCGTTGTACAGCCTGAGAACCTGGTCAGCAAAGCTGCTCAAGAGCCAGAGAACCGGGTCAGTAGAGCTGCTTTGGAGCCAGAGAACCAGGTCAACAGAGCTGCTCTACAGCCAGAGAACCAGGTCAGCAGAGCTGCTTTAGAGCCAGAGATTTAGGTCAGCAGAGCTGCTGTAGAGCCAGAGAACCAGTTCAACAGAGTCGTTGTAGAGCCAGAGAACCAGGTCAGCACAGATGCTCTAGAGCCAGAGAACCAGGTCAGCAGAGCTGCTTTACAGCCAGAGAAACAGGTTGGCAGAGCAGCTCTAGTGCCTAAGACTCAGGACAGCAGGTCTGCTCTAGAGCCAGAGAACCAGGTCAGCAGAGCTGCTGTAGAGCCAGAGAACCAGGTCAGCAGAGCTGCTGTAGAGCCAGAGACCCAGGTCAGCAGAGGTGCTATAGAGCCAGAGAACCAGGTCAGCAGAGCTGCTTTAGAGCCAGAGAACCAGGTGGGCAGAGCTGCTGTAGAGCCAGCGAACCATGAGAGCAGAGCTGCTGTAGAGCCAGAGAACCAGGTGGGCAGAGCTGCTGTAGAGCCAGCGAATCATGAGAGCAGAGCTGCTGTAGAGCCAGAGAACCAGGCCAGCAGAGCTGCTGTAGAGCCAGAGAACTAGGTCAGCAGAGCTGCTGTAGAGCCAGAGAACCAAGTCAGCAGAGCAGCTGTAAAGCAGGATAACCAGGTCAGCAGAGCTGCTTTAGAGCCAGAGAACCAGGTCAGCAAAGTCGTTGTAGAGCCAGACTACAAGGCCAACAGAGTTGCTGTAGAGCCAGAGACCAGGTCAGCGGAGCTGCTTTAGAGCCTGAGAACCAGGTCAGCAGAGCTGCTCTGGAGCCTGAGAACCAGGTCAGCAGAGCCGCTATAGAGCCAGAGAACCTGGTCAGCAGATCTGCTGTACAGCCAGAGAACAAGGTCAGCAGAGCTGCTCTACAGCCTAAGAACCAGGTCAGCAGAGCCGTTGTACAGCCTGAGAACCTGGTCAGCAAAGCTGCTCAAGAGCCAGAGAACCAGGTCAGTAGAGCTGCTTTAGAGCCAGAGAACCAGGTCAACAGAGCTGCTCTACAGCCAGAGAACCAGGTCAGCAGAGCTGCTTTAGAGCCAGAGATTCAGGTCAGCAGAGCTGCTGTAGAGCCAGAGAACCAGTTCAACAGAGTCGTTGTAGAGCCAGAGAACCAGGTCAGCACAGATGCTCTAGAGCCAGAGAACCAGGTCAGCAGAGCCGCTTTACAGCCAGAGAAACAGGTCAGCAGAGCCATTGTAGAGCCAGAGAACCAGGTCAGCAGAGCTGCTCTAGAGCCAGAGAACTAGGTCAGTAGAGCTGCTGTAGAGCCATAGAACCAGGTCAGTAGAGGTGCTCTACAGCCAGAGAACCAGGTCAGCAGAGCTGCTCAGAGAATCAGGTCAGCAGACCTGCTATTGAGCCAGAGAACCAGGTCAGCAGAGCCGCTACAGAGCCAGAGAACCAGGTCAGCAGAGCTGTTGTACAGCCACAGAACAAGGTCAGCAGAGCTGCTCTACAGCCAAAGAACCAGGTCATTTGAGCCATTGAACAGCCGGAGAACCAGGTCAGCAACGCTACTCTAGATCCAGAGAACCAGGGCAGCAGAGCTGCTTTAAAGCCAGAGAATCAGGTTAGCAGAGCTGCTCTAGAGCCTTAGAACCAGGTCAGCAGAGCTGCTCTAGAGCCAGAGTACCAGGTCAGCAGAGCTGCTGTAGAGCCAGGGAAACCAGGACAGCAGAGCTGCGTTAGAGCCAGAGAACCAGGTCAGCAGAGCTGCGTTAGAGCCAGAGAACCAGGTCAGCAGAGCTGCTGTAGAGCTAGAGAACCAGGTCAGCAGAGCTGCTGTAGAGCCAGAAACCCAGGTCAGCAGAGGTGCAATAGAGCCAGAGAACCAGGTCAGCAGAGCTGCTTTAGAACCAGAGAACCAGGTCAAAAGAGCCTCTGTAGAGCCAGAGACACATGAGAGCAGAGCTGCTGTAGAGCCAGAGAACAAGGTGGGCAGAGCTGTTGTAGAGCCAGAGAACCAGGTCAGTAGAACAGCTGTAGAGCCAGAGAACCAGGTCAGCAAAGCTGCTGTAAAGCCGGATAACCAGGTCAGCAGAGCTGCTTTAGAGCCAGAGAACCAGGTCAGCAAAGTCACTGTAGAACCAGAGAACCAGGCCAGCAGAGTTGCTGTAGAGCCAGAGAACCAGATCAGCGGAGCTGCTTTAGAGCCAGAGAACCAGGTCATCAGAGCTGCTCTTGAGTCTGAGACCCAGGTCAGCAGAGCCGCTATAGAGCCAGAGAACCAGGTCAGCAGAGTTGATGTACAGCCAGAGAACAAGGTCAGCAGAGCTGCTCTACAGCCAAAGAACCAGGTCAGTAGAGCCGTTGTACAGCCTGAGAACCAGGTCAGCAAAGCTGCTGTAGAGCCAGAGAACCAGGTCAGCAGAGCTGCTTTAGAGCAACAGAACCAGGCCAGCAGAGCCGTTGTGCAGCCAGAAAACCAGGTCAGCAAAGCTGCTTTACAGCCAGAGTAACAGGTCATCAGAGACGTTGTAGAGCCAGCGAACCAGGTCAGCAGAGCTGCTCTACAGCCAGAGAACTAGGTCAGCACAGCTACTGTAGAGCCAAAGAACCAGGTCAGCAGAGCTGCTCTACAGCCAAAGATCCAGGTCAGCGCAGACATTGAACAGCCTGAGAACCAGGTCAGCATAGCTGCTGTACAGTCAGAGAACCAGGTCAGCATAGCTGCTGTACAGCCAGAGAACCATGTCAGCAGAGCTGCTTTAGAGCCAGAGAACCAGGTGAGCAGAGCCGCTATAGAGCCAGAGAACTAGGTCAGCAGAGCTACTGTAGAGCCAGAGAACCAGGTCAGCAGAGCTGCTGTAGAGCCAGAGAACCAGGTCAGCAGAGCTGCTCTAGAGCCTGAGAACCAGGTCATAAGAGACACTGTAGAGCCAGAGAACCAGGTCAGCAGAGCTGCTTTAGAGCAACAGAACCAGGCCAGCAGAGCCGTTGTGGAGCCAGAAAACCAGGTCAGCAAAGCTGCTTTGCAGCCAGAGTAACAGGTCAGCAGAGACGTTGTAGAGCCAGCGAACCAGGTCAGCAGAGATGCTCTAGAGCCAGAGAACTAGGTCAGCAGAGCTACTGTAGAGCCATTAAGCCAGGTCAGCAGAGGTGCTCTACAGCCAGAGAACAAGGTCAGCAAAGCTGCTTTAGAGCCAGAGAACCAGGTCAGCAGAGCTGCTGTACAGCAAGAGAACCAGGTCAGCAGAGCTGCTTTAGAGCCAGAGAACTAGGTCAGCAGAGCCGCTATAGAGCCAGAGAACGAGGTCAGAAGAGCTGCTGTACAGCCAGAGAACAAGGTCAGCAGAGACATTGAACAGCCTGAGAACCAGGTCAGCAACGCTGCTCTAGAGCCAGAGAACCAGGTCAGCAGAGCTGCTTTAAAGCCAGAGAATCAGGTTGGCAGAGCTGCTCTAGTGCCTAAGAACCAGGACAGCAGATCTGCTCTAGAGCCAGAGAACCAGGTCAGCAGAGCTGCTGTAGAGCCAGATAACCAGGTCAGCAGAGCTGCTGTAGAGCCTGAGACCCAGGTCAGCAGAGGTGCTATAGAGCCAGAGAACCAGGTCAGCAGAGCTGCTTTAGAGGCAGAGAACCAAGTGGGCAGAGCTGCTGTAGAGCCAGCGAACCATGAGAGCAGAGCTGCTGTAGAGCCAGAGAACCAGATGGGCAGAGCTGCTGTAGAGCCAGAGAACCAGGTGGGCAGAGCCGCTGTAGAGCCAGCGAACCATGAGAGCAGAGTTGCTGTAGAGCCAGAGACCAGGTCAGCGGAGCTGCTTTAGAGCCTGAGAACCAGGTCAGCAGAGCTGCTCTGGAGCCTGAGAACCAGGTCAGCAGAGCCACTATAGAGCCAGAGAACCTGGTCAGCAGATCTGCTGTACAGCCAGAGAACAAGGTCAGCAGAGCTGCTCTACAGCCTAAGAACCAGGTCAGCAGAGCCGTTGTACAGCATGAGAACCTGGTCAGCAAAGCTGCTCAAGAGCCAGAGAATCAGGTCAGTAGAGCTGCTTTAGAGCCAGAGAACCAGGACAACAGAGCTGCTCTACAGCCAGAGAACCAGGTCAGCAGAGCAACTTTAGAGCCAGAGATTCAGGTCAGCAGAGCTGCTGTAGAGCCGGAGAACCAGTTCAACAGAGCCGTTGTCGAGCCAGAGAACCAGGTCAGCACAGCTGCTCTAGAGCCAGAGAACCAGGTCAGCAGAGCTGCTTTACAGCCAGAGAAACAGGTCAGCAGAGCCGTTGTAGAGCCAGAGATCCAGGTAAGCAGAGCTGCTCTAGAGCCAGAGAACCAGGTCAGCAGAGCCGCTACAGAGCCAGAGAACCAGGTCAGCAGAGCTGTTGTACAGCCACAGAACAAGGTCAGCAGAGCTGCTCTACAGCCAAAGAACCAGGTCAGCAGAGCCATTGAACAGCCGGAGAACCAGGTCAGCAACGCTACTCTAGAGCCAGAGAACCAGGGCAGCAGAGCTGCTTTAAAGCCAGAGAATCAGGTTAGCAGAGCTGGTCTAGAGCCTAAGAACCAGGTCAGCAGAGCTGCTCTAGAGCCAGAGAACCAGGTCAGCAGAGCTGCAGTAGAGCCAGGGAAACGAGGACAGCAGAGCTGCGTTAGAGCCAGAGAACCAGGTCAGCAGAGCTGCGTTAGAGCCAGAGAACCAGGTCAGCAGAGCTGCTGTAGAGCCAGAGAACTAGGTCAGCAGAGCTGCTCTAGAGCCAGAGAACTAGGTCAGCAGAGCTACTGTAGAGCCATAGAGCCAGGTCAGCAGAGGTGCTTTAGAGCCAGAGAACCAGGTCAGCATAGCTGCTGTACAGCCAGAGAACCAGGTCAGCAGAGCTGCTTTAGAGCCAGAGAACCAGGTCAGCAGAGCCGCTATAGAGCCAGAGAAAAAGGTCAGCAGAGCTGCTGTAGAGCCAGAGAACCAGGTCAGCAGAGCTGCTGTAGAGCCAGAGAACCAGGTCAGCAGAGCTGCTGTAGAGCCAGAGAACCAGGTCAGCAGAGCTGCTCTAGAGCCTGAGAACCAGGTCAACAGAGCCACTGTAGAGCCAGAGAACCAAGTCAGCAGAGCTGCTTTAGAGCAACAGAACCAGGCCAGCAGAGCCGTTGTGGAGCCAGAAAACCAGGTCAGCAAAGCTGCTTTGCAGCCAGAGTAACAGGTCAGCAGAGACGTTGTAGAGCCAGCGAACCAGGTCTGAAGAGCTGCTCTAGAGCCAGAGAACTAGGTCAGCAGAGCTACTGTAGAGCCATAGAGCCAGGTCAGCAGAGGTGCTCTACAGCCAGAGAACCAGGTCAGCAGAGCTGCTGTACAGCCAGAGAAGCAGGTCAGCAGAGCTGCTTTAGAGCCAGAGAACCAGGTCAGCAGAGCCGCTATAGAGCCAGAGAGCCAGGTCAGCAGAGCTGCTGTACAGCCAGAGAACATGGTCAGCAGAGCTGCTCTACAGCCAAAGAACCAGGTCAGCAGAGACATTGAACAGCCTGAGAACCAGGTCAGCAACGCTGCTCTAGAGCCAGAGAACCAGGTCAGCAGAGCTGCTTTAAAGCCAGAGAATCAGGTTGGCAGAGCAGCTCTAGTGCCTAAGACTCAGGACAGCAGGTCTGCTCTAGAACCAGAGAACCAGGTCAGCAGAGCTGCTGTAGAGCCAGAGAACCAGGTCAGCAGAGCTGCTGTAGAGCCAGAGACCCAGGTCAGCAGAGGTGCTATAGAGCCAGAGAACCAGGTCAGCAGAGCTGCTTTAGAGCCAGAGAACCAGGTGGGCAGAGCTGCTGTAGAGCCAGCGAACCATGAGAGCAGAGCTGCTGTAGAGCCAGAGAACCAGATGGGCAGAGCTGCTGTAGAGCCAGAGAACCAGGTGGGCAGAGCTGCTGTAGAGCCAGCGAACCATGAGAGCAGAGCTGCTGTAGAGCCAAAGAACCAGGTCAGCAGAGACATTGAACAGCCTGAGAACCAGGTCAGCAACGCTGCTCTAGAGCCAGAGAACCAGGTCAGCAGAGCTGCTTTAAAGCCAGAGAATCAGGTTGGCAGAGCTGCTCTAGTGCCTAAGACTCAGGACAGCAGGTCTGCTCTAGAACCAGAGAACCAGTTCAACAGAGTCGTTGTAGAGCCAGAGAACCATGTCAGCACAGATGCTCTAGAGCCAGAGAACCAGGTCAGCAGAGCTGCTTTACAGCCAGAGAAACAGGTCAGCAGAGCCGTTGTAGAGCCAGAGAACCAGGTCAGCAGAGCTGCTCTAGAGCCAGAGAACTAGGTCAGTAGAGCTGCTGTAGAGCCATAGAACCAGGTCAGTAGAGGTGCTCTACAGCCAGAGAACCAGGTCAGCAGAGCTGCTCAGAGAATCAGGTCAGCAGACCTGCTATAGAGCCAGAGAACCAGGTCAGCAGAGCCGCTACAGAGCCAGAGAACCAGGTCAGAAGAGCTGTTGTACAGCCACAGAACAAGGTCAGCAGAGCTGCTCTACAGCCAAAGAACCAGGTCAGTAGAGCCATTGAACAGCCGGAGAACCAGGTCAGCAACGCTACTCTAGAGCCAGAGAACCAGGGCAGCAGAGCTGCTTTAAAGCCAGAGAATCAGGTTAGCAGAGCTGCTCTAGAGCCTAAGAACCAGGTCAGCAGAGCTGCTCTAGAGCCAGAGAACCAGGTCAGCAGAGCTGCTGTAGAGCCAGGGAAACCAGGACAGCAGAGCTGCGTTAGAGCCAGAGAACCAGGTCAGCAGAGCTGCGTTAGAGCCAGAGAACCAGGTCAGCAGAGCTGCTGTAGAGCCAGAGAACCAGGTCAGCAGAGCTGCTGTAGAGCCAGAAACCCAGGTCAGCAGAGGTGCAATAGAGCCAGAGAACCAGGTCAGCAGAGCTGCTTTAGAACCAGAGAACCAGGTCAAAAGAGCCTCTGTAGAGCCAGAGACACTTGAGAGCAGAGCTGCTGTAGAGCCAGAGAACAAGGAGGGCAGAGCTGCTGTAGAGCCAGAGAACCAGGTCAGTAGAACAGCTGTAGAGCCAGAGAACCAGGTCAGCAGAGCTGCTGTAAAGCCGGATAACTAGGTCAGCAGAGCTGCTTTAGAGCCAGAGAACCAGGTCAGCAAAGTCACTGTAGAACCAGAGAACCAGGCCAGCAGAGTTGCTGTAGAGCCAGAGAACCAGATCAGTGGAGCTGCTTTAGAGCCAGAGAACCAGGTCAGCAGAGCTGCTCTTGAGCCTGAGACCCAGGTCAGCAGAGCCGCTATAGAGCCAGAGAACCAGGTCAGCAGAGCTGCTATAGAGCCAGTGAACCAGGTCAGAGGAGTAGCTCTAGAGCCAGAGAACCAGGTCAGCAGAGCTGCTTTAGAGCCAGAGAACCAGGTCAACAGTGCCGCTGTAGTGCCAGAGGACAAGGAGAGCAGAGCCGCTATAGAGCAAGTGAACCAGGTCAGCAGAGCCGCTCTTGAGCTGGAGAACCAGGTCAGCAGAGCTGCTTTAGAGCCAGAGAACCAGGTCAGCAGAGCTGCTTTAGAGCCAGAGAACCAGGTCAGCAAAGCTGCTGTAGAGCCAGAGAACCAGATCAGCAGAGCTGCTGTAAAGCCAGATAACCAGGTCAGCAGAGCTGCTTTAGAGCCAGAGAACTAGGTCAGAAAAGTTGCTGTAGAGCCAGAGAACCAGGCCAGCAGAGTTGCTGTAGAATGAGAGAACCAGGTCAGCAGAGCTGCTTTAGAGCCAGAGAAACAGGTCAGCAGAGCTGCTCTAGAGCCTGAGAACCAGGCCGGCAGAGCTGCTATACAGCCAGAGAAACAGGTCAGCAGAGCCGTTGTAGAGCCAGAGATCCAGGTCAGCAGAGCTGCTCTAGAGCCAGAGAACCAGGTCTGCAGAGCTGCTCTAGAGCCAGAGAACTAGGTCAGCAGAGCTACTGTAGAGCCATAGAGCCAGGTCAGCAGAGGTGCTCTACAGCCAGAGAACCAGGTCAGCAGAGCTGCTGTACAGCCAGAGAAGCAGGTCAGCAGAGCTGCTTTAGAGCCAGAGAACCAGGTCAGCAGAGCCGCTATAGAGCCAGAGAACCAGGTCAGCAGAGCTGCTGTACAGCCAGAGAACAAGGTCAGCAGAGCTGCTCTACAGCCAAAGAACCAGGTCAGCAGAGACATTGAACAGCCTGAGAACCAGGTCAGCAACGCTGCTCTAGAGCCAGAGAACCAGGTCAGCAGAGCTGCTTTAAAGCCAGAGAATCAGGTTGGCAGAGCAGCTCTAGTGCCTAAGACTCAGGACAGCAGGTCTGCTCTAGAGCCAGAGACCCAGGTCAGCAGAGCTGCTGTAGAGCCAGAGAACCAGGTCAGCAGAGCTGCTGTAGAGCCAGAGACCCAGGTCAGCAGAGGTGCTATAGAGCCAGAGAACCAGGTCAGCAGAGCTGCTTTAGAGCCAGAGAACCAGGTGGGCAGAGCTGCTGTAGAGCCAGCGAACCATGAGAGCAGAGCTGCTGTAGAGCCAGAGAACCAGATGGGCAGAGCTGCTGTAGAGCCAGAGAACCAGGTGGGCAGAGCTGCTGTAGAGCCAGCGAACCATGAGAGCAGAGCTGCTGTAGAGCCAGAGAACCAGGCCAGCAGAGCTGCTGTAGAGCCAGAGAACTAGGTCAGCAGAGCTGCTGTAGAGCCAGAGAACCAGGTCAGCAGAGCAGCTGTAAAGCAGGATAACTAGGTCAGCAGAGCTGCTTTAGAGCCAGAGAACCAGGTCAGCAAAGTCGTTGTAGAGCCAGACTACCAGGCCAACAAAGTTGCTGTAGAGCCAGAGACCAGGTCAGCGGAGCTGCTTTAGAGCCTGAGAACCAGGTCAGCAGAGCTGCTCTGGAGCCTGAGAACCAGGTCAGCAGAGCCGCTATAGAGCCAGAGAACCTGGTCAGCAGATCTGCTGTACAGCCAGAGAACAAGGTCAGCAGAGCTGCTCTACAGCCTAAGAACCAGGTCAGCAGAGCCGTTGTACAGCCTGAGAACCTGGTCAGCAAAGCTGCTCAAGAGCCAGAGAACCAGGTCAGTAGAGCTGCTTTAGAGCCAGAGAACCAGGTCAACAGAGCTGCTCTACAGCCAGAGAACCAGGTCAGCAGAGCTGCTTTAGAGCCAGAGAAACAGGTCAGCAGAGCTGCTCTAGAGCCTGAGAACCAGGCCGGCAGAGCTGCTATACAGCCAGAGAAACAGGTCAGCAGAGCCGTTGTAGAGCCAGAGATCCAGGTCAGCAGAGCTGCTCTAGAGCCAGAGAACCAGGTCTGCAGAGCTGCTCTAGAGCCAGAGAACTAGGTCAGCAGAGCTACTGTAGAGCCATAGAGCCAGGTCAGCAGAGGTGCTCTACAGCCAGTGAACCAGGTCAGCAGAGCTGCTGTACAGCCAGAGAAGCAGGTCAGCAGAGCTGCTTTAGAGCCAGAGAACCAGGTCAGCAGAGCCGCTATAGAGCCAGAGAACCAGGCCAGCAGAGTTGCTGTAGAGCCAGAGAACCAGATCAGCGGAGCTGCTTTAGAGCCAGAGAACCAGGTCATCAGAGCTGCTCTTGAGCCTGAGACCCAGGTCAGCAGAGCCGCTATAGAGCCAGAGAACCAGGTCAGCAGAGCTGATGTACAGCCAGAGAACAAGGTCATCAGAGCTGCTCTACAGCCAAAGAACCAGGTCAGTAGAGCCGTTGTACAGCCTGAAAACCAGGTCAGCAAAGCTGCTGTAGAGCCAGAGAACCAGGTCAGCAGAGCTGCTTTAGAGCAACAGAACCAGGCCAGCAGAGCCGTTGTGCAGCCAGAAAACCAGGTCAGCAAAGCTGCTTTACAGCCAGAGTAACAGGTCATCAGAGACGTTGTAGAGCCAGCGAACCAGGTCAGCAGAGCTGCTCTACAGCCAGAGAACTAGGTCAGCAGAGCTACTGTAGAGCCATAGAACCAGGTCGGCAGAGGTGCTCTACAGCCAGAGAACCAGGGCAGCATATCCGCTGTAGAGCCAGAGAACCAGGTGGGCAGAGCTGCTGTAGAGCCAGCGAACCATGAGAGCAGAGCTGCTGTAGAGCCAGAGAACCAGGTCAGCAGAGCTGCTGTAGAGCCAGAGAACTAGGTCAGTAGAGCTGCTGTAGAGCCAGAGAACCAGGTCAGCAGAGCAGCTGTAAAGCAGGATAACCAGGTCAGCAGAGCTGCTTTAGAGCCAGAGAACCAGGTCAGCAAAGTCGTTGTAGAGCCAGACTACCAGGCCAACAGAGTTGCTATAGAGCCAGAGACCAGGTCAGCGGAGCTGCTTTAGAGCCTGAGAACCAGGTCAGCAGAGCTGCTCTGGAGCCTGAGAACCAGGTCAGCAGAGCCGCTATAGAGCCAGAGAACCTGGTCAGCAGATCTGCTGTACAGCCAGAGAACAAGGTCAGCAGAGCTGCTCTACAGCCTAAGAACCAGGTCAGCAGAGCCGTTGTACAGCCTGAGAACCTGGTCAGCAAAGCTGCTCAAGAGCCAGAGAACCAGGTCAGTAGAGCTGCTTTAGAGCCAGAGAACCAGGTCAACAGAGCTGCTCTACAGCCAGAGAACCAGGTCAGCAGAGCTGCTTTAGAGCCAGAGATTCAGGTCAGCAGAGCTGCTGTAGAGCCAGAGAACCAGTTCAACAGAGTCGTTGTAGAGCCAGAGAACCAGGTCAGCACAGATGCTCTAGAGCCAGAGAACCAGGTCAGCAGAGCTGCTTTACAGCCAGAGAAACAGGTCAGCAGAGCCGTTGTAGAGCCAGAGAACCAGGTCAGCAGAGCTGCTCTAGAGCCAGAGAACTAGGTCAGTAGAGCTGCTGTAGAGCCATAGAACCAGGTCAGTAGAGGTGCTCTACAGCCAGAGAACCAGGTCAGCAGAGCTGCTCAGAGAATCAGGTCAGCAGACCTGCTATAGAGCCAGAGAACCAGGTCAGCAGAGCCGCTACAGAGCCAGAGAACCAGGTCAGAAGAGCTGTTGTGCAGCCACAACAAGGTCAGCAGAGCTGCTCTACAGCCAGAGAACCAGGTCAGCAGAGCTGCTTTAGAGCCAGAGAACCAGGTGGGCAGAGCTGCTGTAGAGCCAGCGAACCATGAGAGCAGAGCTGCTGTAGAGCCAGAGAACCAGATGGGCAGAGCTGCTGTAGAGCCAGAGAACCAGGTGGGCAGAGCTGCTGTAGAGCCAGCGAACCATGAGAGCAGAGCTGCTGTAGAGCCAGAGAACCAGGCCAGCAGAGCTGCTGTAGAGCCAGAGAACTAGGTCAGCAGAGCTGCTGTAGAGCCAGAGAACCAGGTCAGCAGAGCAGCTGTAAAGCAGGATAACTAGGTCAGCAGAGCTGCTTTAGAGCCAGAGAACCAGGTCAGCAAAGTCGTTGTAGAGCCAGACTACCAGGCCAACAAAGTTGCTGTAGAGCCAGAGACCAGGTCAGCGGAGCTGCTTTAGAGCCTGAGAACCAGGTCAGCAGAGCTGCTCTGGAGCCTGAGAACCAGGTCAGCAGAGCCGCTATAGAGCCAGAGAACCTGGTCAGCAGATCTGCTGTACAGCCAGAGAACAAGGTCAGCAGAGCTGCTCTACAGCCTAAGAACCAGGTCAGCAGAGCCGTTGTACAGCCTGAGAACCTGGTCAGCAAAGCTGCTCAAGAGCCAGAGAACCAGGTCAGTAGAGCTGCTTTAGAGCCAGAGAACCAGGTCAACAGAGCTGCTCTACAGCCAGAGAACCAGGTCAGCAGAGCTGCTTTAGAGCCAGAGATTCAGGTCAGCAGAGCTGCTGTAGAGCCAGAGAACCAGTTCAACAGAGTCGTTGTAGAGCCAGAGAACCAGGTCAGCACAGATGCTCTAGAGCCAGAGAACCAGGTCAGCAGAGCTGCTTTACAGCCAGAGAAACAGGTCAGCAGAG